>NC_085141.1:142997927-144279177 GCF_024139115.2 Armigeres subalbatus
CCTTTGAAACGCGTCCGCTGGTTGGTCTACGCTTGGGATGAATTGCAGCGAGTTTCCCTCCTTTGATAAGTTCCCGAATGAAAAGGTATTTGATGTCCGCGCTCATTCGCTGGAAGGATCTCAGCTCCTCGCTATACTGATGCACGGATGCTGTCTTCCATGATGATGAATGGTGTGTGATGATATTCAATTATTGAGAAGTGATGTTAGCCACCTTCTTTTGCAGCAGCAGCGCACAGTGCAATCAATTCCCTTCACTCGTTGATAAACTGATGGTTGGTTGCCGTTTCGTTGACCACGAAATTAGATTCCATATAATAGATATGCATATCCTGATAATGATTTTCTATCATCTGGATCGTTTGCAAATCTGCATCCCAAATCCTACTAATGGGGCTTATCTTCATGTTTTGAGTATACAATTTTGTGTCGGTCGTTCCCGTAGCACGCAATATTCGTTTAATCTGACCAGTGCCAGTCCGTGGCACAGTTCGTATATTGTTGCTCAAAATGTGACTGCAGTACAAATATCTGGTCTTGATGTTATCGAAAGGTATTGTAGGCATCAAGCAATTCTCTGTAAGGCTGTTCGGTGAGTTTTCCTCAGACTTCGACCATTTGGTGTTGTAATCCAATGGTGTCCACTCGGTTTGCACTCAGGCATTCAAATCTTTTGAAGCTTCTCTATGTATTGTGGTTGAGAAATTTCTATCGTCTGATTTTCAAAATCACGTACGATTTCCATTCCCAGAAAATGCTTTACCTCAACATATCTTTCATTTGGAATAACCTTCCTAACTTTTCCTTAACCCAGGATATATCTTCGTTATTCTTTCCATTACCAGAATGTCATCTACATATAAGATGAGTATTATTCCTTTGGATTTTGACTATATACAACAGTCATTTTCAATGGAATGAAACCAAGTTCGTATAGCATCATCAGCGTTTATTCCATGATCGAGCTGGCTTGCTTCAAGCCGTATAAACACTTATAAGTTGAACAATGTGACCGATCATTTCCATTTTTGGAGTTTCATATAGATTCTCGTCTAATTCTCCATTTAGAAATGCAGTCTGACATCCATTTGATGTACATGCAAATTATGTTCGTTGCCAGTGTAGGCTAACCGAACGCTCTCTAGTTAGCAACTGGTGCATAGGTTTCAGCGAAATCAAACCCAGGACGCTGAGAACACCCTTTTGCCACCAATCTAGCTTTATACCTTCCATCTTCTTTCATCGAAAACCCATTCGATTGAATTGGTTTTACACCTTTTGGTAGACAGTTAACAACTGTCCAGTGTCATTGATGTAATGCGTCGAGTTCGTCTTGAATTGCCAGTTTCCATTCTTCCAGTCTTCAGTTCTCTTCGTTCTTCTATGTTTTGTGGAATAACTCGTTACATATCCGCGACATGTGCTTTATAATCTGAATACTCAAGTTGGTATTTTTCTTTTCTCGTTACTTCGCCGTAACCCTTGTTGTTCGTCATCTTCATCTTCTTCGTCTGCGTGACTTTCGCATGTACTTTCATAGTCAGTTCTTCAACTGATTCTTCGAGTGATTGTTGATCTTCCTGATCTATCTCGACTATAGTACGATCACCGTCTATCGAATCTTCCGCTGACAACTGTTCCGTTCCATTTCTGTGCCTTCTGACAACATTCTTTGATCAAATCGTGCGTTTATAATCACGTCTTGATCCGACGAAATTATGTTCTTTTGATTCGGTTGACCTAAAATCATCATTGATGATATTAGACTCGTTGAATATCACGTTTCTACCAATCTCGACAGATCGTATTTTTTATCCACAGTCTATATCCATTGTTTGCGTATCCACAATATCAATGATATCGTTCTTGGATCTAATTTTCGTCGTTTTTCTTTCGGAACTTGTTGTGTGTTCGACAAACACTCTTAAATTTTTCAAATTTGGTCGTCTTCAAACCAATCTCATATGGTGTTTTGTTTTCATCTACCCCATTTGTTGGGATCTATTTATCAGATATGTTGCTGCATATAATGCTTCCCCACATATCCTTGGATAGCTGCTATCTACAGCATTGCTCTAACCTTTTCCATCAAAGTTCGATTCATGCGTTCACTAACGCCATTTTGTTGTGGATATGGAACTGTAAATATCATTTGAATTCCATTTTCTTGCAATAAGTTTGAAATTCGTATTGGCATATTCTCCACCATTATCACACCTTAGCATAGAAATTGTGTCCAAAATACGATGAAACATGGCTTCAAACCTTGAATTTCTCAAAAACTGATTTATTTTCAAAAGATAAACTACCAGAAAGTGTGTAGTCATCTATAAAGGTCACAAGTAGCGGTATCCGTCATACGTTTCCTTTTCCATGCTCCGCATACGTCTGAATGAATTAATTCAAGCAGCCGTTTCGATCTTGGGTGTTTCTATATGTATGAACTTGTTGCGGTCTGTTTCTAACATCCTTACACATGTCGTTTTACTCCAGTCTTCGAATGTATATTGATACCCCCAGCCATTCCTTTCTTTATTAGCTTTTCTATCCCCGAAATACTCAAGTGTCCCATTCCTTATGCACAGTCTCTAAACTCATTGATTTCCAATATATGCTGAACTCAGCATATTCTAGACTTTCTTCCCAAACGAAATCAATGGAACAAACCTTCAATGAAGCTTCCGAAGCAATCACCGTCCTCATTTTCAAAATGACCTCTTCATCAATGAAAGTAACCCTATTTCCGCTTTACTAGCTTTTCTTACAGAAGGAGATTTTCTTCAAGTTCGGGATGAAAAAGCATTGCACATTCAACATTCTTTATTAAATTTTTCCCGACAATGCTTTTCAACAATCTTCCCATCTTGTAGCCGAAGCTTTCTCAGACTTTGCTTGGAAATCAACACAGGTTCTCAAATCTTGGATATCCTCCAGAAGATTTCTGTCGTTGACCATGTGGTCGCTCGCTCCCGAATCTACAACGAATCTTACCGCTTCCTCTCAAACTTTCTGGCTTTCTCCGCGTTGGTTTAGTATCATGGCGATTGTTCTTTTGGGTTCTTCTTCTTTTCTTTCAGGTACTTCTCCTTCCTGGCACGAACTTCTTCATTAAGGACATTTGTTCTTAAGTGACCGATCTCGTTGCATCAAAGCAACGGGTTGTCGCCTTCTTCGATGCTAGCGCTATGTTTCGGGTTCCTTCTGAAAGTCTTCCCCGGATTCGGCGTCGAAAACATCCGCTTGATGTCAGTCACGGACTTCTCAACTCTTCATTGGACAGAACAAGCAATGCTCCTTTCACATGTTTGTAATGGTCTGGAATAGCGCTGAGTAGGGGCATGGACCTTCTCTTCTGAGTTGTTCAGAACGCATTCTCCACATTCTCTGATTATCAGATCGTATTCGTCGAAGGTTTCCCTCAACGAGTTATGTTTGCGGTATTTGATGAGAATAACCTCTCCTGCTGACCATGCAGCGGTTCCCTGCCTCGTATGTTTTACCAAAACATCCATGGCGTCTTTCGCGTATTCAGTCCGATGAGTTTGTTGAGGATGTCGTTGTTCACAGCATGACGATCTCGTCCAGAGCCCTCAACGTCTTCTTCTTTTCGTTGTTCAAACTCCATCTCTCCTTCTTCTCTCTCTCTTCCGATTCGCCGGGAACATATAGTATTCTTCAATCGTGTCCTGACCAGCGTATGAGCTAATTTAAGTTTAGCCAACCTGCTCAATACGCCACTTCAGGCTGGAAAATTGGCCTCCGTGCCATCAAAAACATTGGCGCGGTCCCGCTGAGCAGGACGCCGGTGATCGGCAGGTGCGCTCGAGGTTCCCTCCGTAGCCACCGCCCTGCGTCACTGCTGCTCGCCGAAGTCATTCCTTCTGGTTGCTCTCCAGAAGCGTCTACCAGGCCAGAATCGTCCACGTCAGAATCGTCCACCGGTTCAGAATCTCCACCGGTTCAAAGTCTTCCACCAGTCCAAGATCGTCCACCAGTCCAGAATTGTCCACCAGTCCAGAGTCGTCCACCAGTCCAGAATCGTCCACCAGTCCAGAAGAAGTCTGTGTCCAACGGTATAGTACGACCGTTACTGCCAGTTAACCACTGGGCCCATAACCATTTGTTGAGAATCTTCTTCCAAATAATACTCGGATTGTTCTCAGGTTTGAAGATAATTTATTGAGCTTTCAATACGCAAGTGGTTTATATCAAACATGGTTTTTATCGATCTAATCATTCTGTTTCAATTCTGTATAGTTCTTTCATGTAATCTACAGTGTATCATATTGTATGACAACTAATTCTAACTTCTAAGTTCATGTACTCCGTAAAGCTTCTTTGCCACAAAGCTCTTCGTATATTATTGCATACAATGTCATATTGGATACAAGTTCTTCTTCCATAGTCGACATTGGATTGACAGAATGACATCTTGTTTATCAGTATTAGAATGAATGGCAAATTGTTATTGTTTATGTTTCATAGTGCAATCAATCGGATCGAAACATTTTTCTCAACATTTGCAAGGTTTGGATACCCAGAAGAAATACTGTGTGATAATGGTCAGCCATTCTCTTCGGACGAATTTTCGACTTTTAGTAAACGAAACGGGATAAAAATTAAACATTCGGTTCCTTATGCTGCATTCCAGAATGGACAGGTAGAGAGACAAAATCGTACTATTCTAAAATCTATCAAAATAAGCGCAGCTATGGGACGATTGGAAAAGTGACTTACAAGATTTCCTACATGCCTATCAGAACTCCACATTCAGTAATAAATTTCTCTCCCCTGAACTTATGTTTGGATGGAATATAGGGATACTACTCAAACTCTACTCAAAGTAAGTATAAACAAAGCTGAACAAAATGATGCTGCAGAAAACAAAAGGAAAACTATACAGTGACGAAAAAGGAAAGCTAAAGAGTCTACCATCGATGTTGGAGACTAGTGTTGTAGTGAAAATTTTATTCGGAAAAATAAACTTTCACCAAATTTAACCCTCAACAATACAAAGTTATCCAAAGAGATGGAACACGCCTTCAATTGAAAATCCTGAAACAGGTGACATTGTAGCCGGCATGTAAATCACCTCAACGAACTTTAAATAAAACCCATTATTGGACAAAGATGCAATAGGTATTACTCAACATATTATCAAAAGATGTAATTATTCAAAATCATCGTAGTTTTCATATAAATTTTATTTCAGATGAGAATTCAAATCAACTCTCACTGGTATACAACTTCAGGATGCCGAGACTCTAACGCGAAAGAAACTAAAACACAGGACGTCGTGCCACCATCATCACCCGACGAATTGAAGAAGCGACGACTCACCGAAGCCAATCAAGTTAAACCAAAAGACAGAAATGTCTACCTAAAGATTTCTAAACTTATTGTATAATTTAAATAGTAATGAACACTAATTAATTTATTAGAAACTTATTGTAAACAAATAATAGTTTAATCTAAACATATAAACCAATAGTAGAAAAGAGGAGAGATGTAGGATCGCAGTAGTCGATATATATTATTCTATTGGCAAGTATCTAATAAATAATCATTCTTATGTCAACCGCCAACGCATAGAGACGTTTCTATAAGGCCTACGATAGAATAAAGAGCAATGAATTAAACTGCGAATAGGTATATTGTTTGATGAGCTGGAATAAAATGTTAAAAGTACAAGACAACTGATCTGTTTAGTTCACAGAAACAAAGAGGTAATGTAGAGGAGGTTTTCATGTCACTGGTATCGTTTTCAGTAGTTTTCTTTGGATTATTTTATCGGGGAGAGTTGGCCCTGAGATCAACCAACGGACCTCTCCATTTTTCCAGATCTGATCGGGTGAGCTGTTATAGCCAACCGATGACGATAACGTAAGCGGATATTCTGCGTTAACTAGATTGTCTTGCTCTTTTTAATGATCGAGCGTGTTTTGAAGGGAGTAATTTCTTTTGGAATCCTATAGCCTGTCGATCTTCGCTTTCCTTCATTATTGGAAGATAATAACCCTTTCCTGAAAGGTCTGTGAGGGCAACCCTAGAACAGGTGGATGGTCTCCATTAGGAGTGGCGCTTAAACCATCCGCTAATCCTTTCGGAAGGCGCGGACGGATCGTACGGTTTTAACGTAAACAAGAATATGGGTGATTGTAACGATCAAATCAGTTTTGATTATCGTGCTATATTTGTTGGAAGAACTTAAACAGGCTATATGGGTTGGTTGCTTTATGGAACCATTTTTAAATTTTCTGGCAAATGCAATTTTCGGGAAAAAGTGCAACATAAGGATCAATAGAAAAAGCCTGTCTGCGTTCAATTTCGGACATCCATCGTCAACGCGTTTTTTTTAACTTTTAACAAACACTGAGAAGATTCATTTTACATCTCTTTGATTTTACTATTCAGCAGTTCAGTCTCGTCCAAATTGGTGAAATGGCAAAAATCAATTGGACAGTTTTATGTGTCTGGCTTTATGTTCACAAGGCACGAGTACAGCATTCATAATTTGATTCAAAATCCAATTTTTTTCTCATTGGATCAAACAGAATCCATTCAAGCATTTTTCGAAATGTATATTTCTTGGGTTTAATTCATAGGAAACCTAAAATAGAAGAGAAATATTTAATAACAATGAAAATTTGGAAAAGAAATAATATTAGAGATTCCGTGAAGGATGTTGGTTGACGTTTGTTTATTTACGTTGAAAACTTTCATTATATCAAGGCATACTTGATGAGTGCCAATGTTTTCTACCTCTTGAATGTCAAACTTAAAGGAACTCACGCCGCCATTATCAAGCGCAAAATACTGGATATACATTATCGAAAAAGCTACTGTAGTTTTATCCTCGATTAAAGTTTAGCATCATTTTACACATCGGATTTGATAGCTATTGCAAGCACTAATCTATAAGATCTTTCAAGTCAAATTAGTCGATGTCGGTGGTTATCCGCCTGAAAATTGATAAAAGATATGGTAATGAACTCCTCGGTTCTATTCAGTGTAAAACTGTCCTGTGCATTATATTCTTTTTTTTCATTAGAATGTTGCAAATGAAACTAAACAAACAATAAACGAAATTAGGCACTCTATTACTCTCATATGCCTAATTTTGCGCCCAAATCGAAAATCTAAAGAAACACAATATACATACAGTTTCACACTTTTCAATAGTAATGACGAATAAATATATCCAACAGAGCATAATGGATACAAATATTTCTAAAAAGTAGCCAGTTTTGACAGTAAATCATTTGTTTACTTCAGTGTCTTCGTCTCAAGCTAGCACAAGCAAATATGGCGGTCGTTGGGAGGACCGAATTGAAATAATTTTATTTGGTGTACTAAATCAAGTTTGTTTTTCAAGTTCTTTCGTGAAAAACATTCAACAACAATGATATTTTGTAATTTTACAGATTTTTCAATTTGGCTGGTACCTAAAAATTGAAAAAAATAAATGGGGAAGTTAGAGCGCGCGCGAAATTAGGGCACATCACGGTATTATTTTCCATCCGGAACACGTGTTGTGCAGATATGACTTACCGTCTGTGACTTAACTTTAGCATTATTTTTATATTTAAGGTTCGTCTACAAAAAAGTGACCAAACTTTTCTTGGTCCAATCCGAGACACTTTATGCATTACGTATTTACGTATTACGTAAAAGTGTATCAAATCGTTTCAAATCGATTGAGAACTGGGAAATTGTCTTTTTCAATCTTCAGTATTTCGGGCACTTATTTGAATTTGCTGGTCATTAAATCTTCTTATATTTAAGGATGCTCCAAATTTACACAAGCCGTTCGATAACTGTAACAGTTAGCGAACGCCGCTAAAAAAAAAGGGGAACGCATTTCAGATATCAAACCTTTGCACTCGACGTCAGGTAATAATGAAAAAGCATTTGATTTTGGAGCGCAATTCAACTGACATTGAAGTTCAGCAATCCTATAACCGCTAAACTGTTCCTACAATCGAGTTGTAGTTGAAAGCATAGCTTAATCTAAGCTATTCAAAAATATATATGTACAATCATCCATATTACTCTCACTCTCGCTAGACCTTCCAGGTTATTATCTCGGTTATTAGGTAAAATGCTTAAATTTCCTAAGATTTCTACGATATCTAGGGTCTAACAAATTAACTAAATTTTTGTTGATCCTTCAGAATGCCTAAATTTTTGAGTACTTACGGAAATTGTCTAGATTTCTTTCGATCTTTCGGATCTAGATTTTCTAAACATTCTATTTCTATTGATTCCCTAGACTTAACAGATCCATCATGGGATCCGGGACGTTTTAGGGGACGCCTGTTACTGCGGGACATGTGGACTGAATCCGGGACGTCTGGTTAGTTTAGTCTACAAGGACATAGGTTAGCAATATAAATTAATTCGGCGTGGGAACACACACGATCCAATGGCAATATTCACCCCCATCTTGTTTACGGACGAAAACTTTCGAACGAATGCAGTTCGTTCGAATCGTTTCCCCTTTGATTGGCGAAACGAGAATCGCATCTGCTTTTCGAAAGCGCGTTCGTACGTAAACAAGAATCAAATATTTAAATCAATCGAAATCAATATTTTCAAATGGTTTAGTTTCGAGCCACATATAGAAACCATGCATCACAAGCACCACGGATCACAAATGAACGAGGACGAACCGCCCATAATATAATTTCAACAGATATTATTTGGTTATAGAACAATTTCTTTCCCTATCGTTCTTCTCAGCGAAATGTATTGACGGTACCTTCGTTGTCCAGTCTGACTTCCGGGCTTCCATTGGTTAGACTCACCCTTATTCTTGTTTACGAACGAACGGAGCTTTCGAACGAATCCGATTCGATGATTTTGCTGGCGTAGACGAGAATGCGCATCTTTCGTTCGAAAGCGCGTTCGTACGTAAACAAGAATATGAGTGATTGCTTTTCCATTCCACTGTCCAAGCGTTGAAGTCGCTCCGATGATTACCTATCTTCAGCCGATCAGCTTCTCCATGAGTGCATCCAGCATTGCCACAAAGGTGTGCGTTGCAGGTGAAGTGTTGCAATGATTGAGATTAATATGATTTATATATTTATATTCCAGTACTCCCGGGACGCCATCCCATTTCTTGTATGCAGGGCTTTGGAAGTCACCCGTCGTATGGTTTGCAGAACAAGCATCTCGGTTCTTTAGTGCAGTCTTTAACAACGTGCCTCTCTTCAACGCATTTTCGATAGAAAATTTACCTTCTTATCGGACGTGTATAATCAACGTACGAATCATAACCAGGTGAATCTTGTAACGAAGAATAGAGAGCCGTATCCGTAAACGGACGACAGGAAAAGGATTTTTTTAATTGTATTTAAATAAACTATTTAGCTATTTACAAGCGATATATCTTGCCTTGTTGTTAAATATGCATATCAAACGCAAAGCTGCAATGATTGCATATGAGCTTTTTGAATGATCATTTCTTTCTCCAAATAAAACTGCATAGTAATAGTTACCTTACTGCATTTTTTTTCTACAGATTTTCCTCGTTAATATCGTAATCGACCATTCTTCTGCATCATCCACCACTCGTTGTTGAACCCACATCCACTATCCGCTCGTGGAATGTCATATACCGGGGCTGCAAGTAGGACATATGGCCTTATAGATGGCGACCTCGGTCAAAATTGTCCAACCAGATGAGAAACACACCGAGGGATATCCCGGATGACCTTCTTCAGAACACCGCTGCAGAAACTGGATGTCTGGAGCTGCGGTCGGTTTGGCAGCTGGGATACCAGCTGCAGCTCGTTGGACACCGCCGAAATCGGTCACGAAGTCGGCCTCGTCCGGATTGGTGGCGCAGCAGTAGTAGTGCCACCAACAATGTCAGATAGATTCCACTGCGAACGGTCGCTCGCGCATCGTTTTACCTGTATCGAATGCCATTTCCTTGTAGTCTCGTACCAAGTTCTTCCAAAGGTCATCTTTCTCCAGATAGTTCCTTTGTTCTCGGAAATTGAATCGCATCGAGCCGAGATTTTAGGTCGGTCTCGTTTTTTGATTGGTCGTCCAGATTGTTGCGGAAAAAGATGAAGTATATCTAACGCTGAATGCCATTATTGTTTCAACAATTAAACTTTTATGGCAAATTCGTTTGAAATTACAGAATTTTGAAAATATTTTACATAACTGTTGTACCGAATACCGGATTGGTGCTTGATGTTGTTTATTTTCTGTTTAACGATGACAGTTTGTACATGCGCACTATAGAGATGAGTGACGTTTAACGCTCGCACACTGCTGTGCAATTCGGCATGTGTAAATACATGTTTGTTTTCCTTCTGCTCATAACCTCAATTGAATGTGACTCACAATGGTTGCGAAGGAGTCAAAAATATATGGAAAATCTATTTTTTACCCAAACTTTGCTGGTAGCCCATCTAGGATGGGCATTGTTGTTTCCTATCGCCACTCACACATTCGGACGTAGAACTTAATAGATAGTGAATATATAGATGGCCGAAGATAACTCTGTCTCAAACGAACTGTCAGTGGTTCCAAACGAGCATGACGTACGATTTCAATGGAAACGTTAAGGGCTGTGGACGTCACTTATGCGCGTTGCACAGGCAAAAAAATCGACTCAGCTATACTCGCTCATCTAGATCTCTACTATCTATAATGCGCGAACCAGTGATGATAAGGATTGGTCAATTTACACGTTAAATAAGGCCTATCCAGAAGTTTTCCTTACTCCGACGATTTGTGATGATCGAGGTGTGTCGACGTCGACATTTTCGATCAATTTGATATTTGATCAAATAAAAAGGTACGTTCACGATCACTGCATTAACGCTGTCTTATTTTATAAATCGACATAGTTATTTCATAGGCCAATGCAAATGTAAACAAATCGAGTTTATGACATAGATCGAACTCCTGAAGTAGTAAAAATGCAATAGTGGACCTATACAGAAAATATTGCTCTTCGTCTTAGGAGTAGAATAACATAATTCTGTGATATCAACAAGCTCTGCATCTCTTTGACGTACATGCATAAATACCAATCGTTATTCGTTAAATTAACATTTAAAGTCACTGAGATTGCTATAGTAGACCTGGGTCCATTAGAATGCCTTCCCTTAACGCACTTCATTTGATTTTTCATGCGTTTTCGGGATGTTCTTCTTCCTATATGGGACCCCCAAAATATTCTTATAGATGACACTCTTGTGTTTATTTTCTGAATTGTAAAATCTCTAATTTCTTTCCATAGCATATCAATGCATGTAATCAAACTTTAGATTGTAAGGTATAGTGTTTCTCGATGATTATTAGCTTAAAATGTTTACATTGTGTTGTAATAACAAAATGCTGAGCGGTCACATGGTTGCGTCACCATTGGTCACTTTTCCCTACTATATTGTATATTAAATAGTACAAAATCTGTTTTTTTGCTGTAAAACGAAAACAGAAGGGCGATATTACTTTCGTTGATATTTTTCTGAAGTCGATTGCGCCCCGTTATCTCCATGGAAGCCAAAGGGCTAAACGATTTCATTTTTGCATTATGACACTTCGTTTGGCACTGAAAACACATTGTGAGCAAAAGCATCGGTCTTTAAAACACAACGGGCGATGCAAAACAGAAGCATATTGACAAATAGGTTGCAGCCGGGCGAATTTGGGCAAAAGGATGTTGTCAAAACATTATGGCATTTTGAAGGGCGCAAGTGTACACTATTAGAAAAAAAGGACGACTAGTTCTTTAATCATTATTTAAATCGAAATCAATCCAAAGTAAATTTGGTTTATGGCTCAATGATTAGATTTGGATTATTTATGCAAACTTAACATTTAAAATAGCATCTAATTTTCGAACTACAATTGAAATATGTCATGGAACATTGAACCCATATTTTCTCATTCGAGCTCATTGCGACATTGGCCCTTGGAAACAACTGGTGTCAAATAAAGGTTTCAAAAAATCGATTTGGTTCAATCGCTCTCTGGTTCTTTATATGTTCAGTGTCCTCTAAATTTGAGCTCATTTGGTTTAAAACTGATTCAGCAGAAACCGTTCAAGATATAGTGGAACAGATGGAACTTGCTACCTTCACAAACTTTAAATCTAAACTCACCATAAGGTTGGCGCCCATTACGCTCGCTGAAACTGGTTTTGGCATTTACTGAAAAGGACAACACTTCGGAAAAAATGGAAAATATATCGCTTCGGAATAAACTTTAAATCTTTTCACTCTTGCAAGCATTCGAATTGTATTAGTTTGGTAAGAACCGGTAGTTTATAGTTCTTTTTCATGAAAAACGCTTCCATAAAAACTTTATTTTAATGAGTTTAGACCGTTTTGCTGACTTAAATAAATAAAATTATTAAAATGTCACTCACCTCTTTAGTTCTCTTTTGCTCTCTGAACGGTCGGTAAAATCAAAATCGAGTTCATCAAGCGCTCGGAACAATGCACTGTCACTGGTCACTCTAGTCTGTCAGTGTCAGCTAACCGCCGTCGTCGTCGTCGGTCGTGCCGCGTTGTTTTCGTGCGTGCTTCGTCTTTGCATTTGTAACCACTTGTGCGAAAATTCTGAATTTTCCTCGCGAAAAGTGCTCGCGGTGGCCAACACCGCGTTAAACTGTTCAGCAGGAGGCGAACAATGCAGCACTGATTGAAATTCCACTCCGGGATACGACAGACGGTAAGAAATGAATTTTCTATCGGAATGACGCATCGTCTCTGTTGAAGGTGTCGGTGGCAAATGCGGAAGAATAAAGAGCTCCTGTTGATGCATGTATGGTGGCGAGGCTAGACCGCAAAGTCAAACTGCTGATGCTTTGAATTTAATCAGGCTTTTGAATTTGAAACTAGTTATCACCCTTATTCTGTTTAGGATCTAAGAAACTTTCATCGAATCAGCTGTTAAAATCATTTTATTTTATCTTGCAAACCTGGTATTCGGAACCACGTGCACCGCTGGGTATTCGAACGTAAACTACAATGTGAGCGGTAATATAATATTCTTTCTAATGCATGTACGTTAACAAAATAGTATTACAAATATCAACATAAAAAACCGATATTGTTAATTCATTTTCTTTGAGGACTTTCAGTACTGAACTGGTTCTTGTAAAACACATTTACAATAATATCAGTTTCATACTTATTTGTTGCAGGTAAATTGAACGCATTGCTTTTATCTTTTTATCCTAAGCCCGCAGTTCACTATTTGTCATAATGACAAAATTTGGCAAGAATATCAATTAAGCCATCAAAGTCTTGAGCAAATGGACTTTGTGGAAAATTTTCCCAATATTGATTCTAGTGAATGATATTCAGCCCATGGACAAGAATGTTATTTAAAAATATAAAGATAGAGATGGGTTTTTTGATCAAACCAATACATAATTTGCATTAAAACAAAAGGCAAACAAAGCAGAAAATAAGAAAAACAATTTGGTGATTCTATTTGTTGAATAGACCTATACCCACTAAGGGACTGTACACTTATTACATTAGCACCTATGGAGAGCGAGTCTGCTTTTCTTAGATCCATATACCTTCTACGCATATTGTATTTACCTGATGAAAATCTCGAAACTCAGTCAATTTGTCCCACTGAAAAATAAGTTGTTGTCTGATGATAATGAAGCCGAAACCATTTAAATAAGTATGGATTACTTTATGTCCTGAAAGTTTTTCACGCTCATAACATCCAAAAATATTTGTTAAATTTCAAGATCGAATCGATTCTTAATTGGTGGGACAAATTGACCAGTTTGGATTTTTCATCAAAGGTAACATGGGACAATTATGTAGAACCAGTATAAGCTTTGATTAGCTTGATTGATTGTACACATCAGATTGCTAGTCGTGATTGGCCGAGAACAACAAATATGCACAGCTCACCACTGAATAGTTTTTCAAGACTAGAAAGTTATTCTCACCGTACATGCTACGGAATTTTTTTAATTCAAGGCCAATAACGATGGCCACGTCTTCACAGTCAATTAGATAAGGGAGGGAAATTGTTCGACACGCATTGCTACAAGAGACCGAGGAATCCTCTGGATCACTGAGCGCAATGGAAAGAAATATTACAGTTATTTGGAAGGAAATCTATTAGCCGTAAGCGATAATTACTTCTTTGCACGCCACATCTATGATGATACAAAGACGGAAAACCAACGGGTGTCTACGTATTTTTCCGAAGACTAATTCGACACTTCAACTACTCCACGACTAAAACGCACTGTACTTAATTTCTCGATGGCTACTGCAACTATTGAAGATGCGCTTGATTTGATTAGTAAAGCGCACCCACATTTTTTACGATCCATATAATATAAATAAATAATGGTTGAACAAACATATGAGGGAGGGTCAGAAAAACTCAAAAATGTTTAGTAATAAGTGTACGGCCCTCAACTGTATTCTGGATTCTCCAATCAATGGGGAACTTTACCTTGAATTTATACCATGTACCCAATTTATTTATTATCAGACTAAGGCCGGAGTGGCCTGTGCTCACATAAAAGTCTCTCCATTCAGCTCGGTCCTGCTGACCGCCAACCACGCAGTCTGGTGGAGGGCTGCAAACGTCCTCCACCAGAACGATCCACCTTGCCCGCTGTGCACCTCGCCTTCTTGTTTCCGTCGGATCGTTGTCGAGAACCATTTTCACGCGATTACCGTCCGACATTTGTGGTTACATGCCCGGCCCACCGCAGTCTTCCGTTTTTCGCGGTGTGAACGATGGATGGTTCTCCCAACAGTTGATGCAACTCGTGGTTCATTCGTACCCTCCATTGATGGTATGCAACACTTTCTTCAAAACTCCAGTGCGTTGGTCCTCCACGAGCATCGTCCAGGTCTCGTGTCCGTAGAGAACACCGGTCTTATAAGCGTTTTGTGATAGTCAGTTTGGTGAGGCGGGAACTCTATTCGATCGGAGCGTCTTACGGAGTCCAAAGTACGTACGATTTCCGTCATCATGCGCTCGAATTTCTCTGCTGGTATCGTTATCGGCGGTCACCAGTGAGCCCGTACACGAATTTCAACCACCTCGATTTCGTCACCACCGATAGAAACTCGTGGTGGTGGCTTACATTGACCTCTCTGATTCTCTTCCTATCATGTACTTCATCTTCGACGTGTTGATGACTAGCCCAATCCGTTTAGCTTTGCTTTTCAGTCTGATGTAGGCTTCTCCATCCTCTCAAAGTTACGTGCCATGATATCAATGTCGTCGGCGAAACCACATAACTGACGGATTTCGTGAAAATCAGTAACTCACTTCTTCAATCCTGCCCCTTCGTATTACTCCCCGATGTTGAATAGCAGACAAGAGAGACCATCACCTTGCCGTAACCCTCTCGCGTTTCGAAGGGACCGAGAATGGCCCTGAAATTGAACTACGCACATCACCCGATCCATCGTCGCCTTGATCAACCGTATCAGTTTATCCGGAAATCCGTTTTCGTGCATTAGCTACCATAGCTGGTCCCGATCGATTGTACCCATAGATAGATTGTGCCATAGCTGGTCCCGACCATGTACCCAAATCAATACCATTTAGAGATGGGCAAAACAACTCATTGCAAAGAGTCAGCTTCTAAGATCTCTTTAATGCTACATATATTAAAAAATAATGATCATTATTATTATTATTATTATTATTTATATTATTTAATTTCTATTGTTCAAAAATTTAAACATTTTTGTCATTCATTCATTCATTCATCATTCATCTGTTTGCCTTCATTTTGAAATTTTTTAAATGTTAAGCTATAGTGAGGTAATAATATACTTTTGATAAAACGACAATTTTAAACTAATAACAATTATTACCCTTTCCTGTCCGTCTAATTGAAGTCAGGAGTTCATTTAGAATCATCACTTTTATTTCTTACAAAACATTATATTATTTTCATTCCATTGACCCACAAATGTCAGAATGGACCACATCAGTATTCCATCAGCACGAGAAGCTTGTTTGCTAAAGATGTTGACTATTTTGCCCATCGGGCAATCATCGTTAATATCAACTCGGTCACCAATCCATTGGCCAGGACTAAGCACGCCTTTGACACTGAGATGTTAATGCCAGATTTTCAAGCTTTCTGCTGATGAGCATACCATAGTGCAATACTTAGTTCGTTCTTTAGCTTCAAAAGATCATGTTGATGAGCTACCAGTAGTATATAATGCCGTCTTGATTTATCACTTTGCATCCTCCATTGTTGAAAATTATGGAGTGGCCTTCTTCACATTCTCGTTGACCGACAAAAGATTCGCTGATAGATTCGCAAGTACTGAACTTTGCGTACTGAAATTTCGTCATCACTACATCTAGCTTCAGTATTATTGAACAGTTGCCATTCATAGTACCTCCGTTCGCTGCTACTACAGTCCCACTTAATGGTTTTACACTCGTTAACAGGTTACGGTTCCGCGTCATGTGCACGCTTGCTCCAGAGTCGAAAAACCATGCTTCATCTTCCATAGGTTCAAAAGTAGACAATACAGTACAGAATGCGTTCTCCTTTTCGAACACTCGGCAACTTTTGCTATGTGACCATACTTCGCACATTTTCACTTTGTCTTTGGTGGATCCGGTTTCTAATTTGTTACCGGGTTACTATATACCTTTTATTTGTAGCGAGCGCCGATTCACTCTGGACAAAATACGCACTCTTGAAGAAGCCTCGTTTTGATAATGTCCTAGTGATGGCTCTACCTGAGTTCTTCCCGCGCCATAATCATCGTATCGATAAACGTCGGTAGACCAGTTAGCAAATAACAAGGTTCAATCATTTCATTGTTCGATTGCGAAACCGATTCCGATGAGCTGATGTGCAGTCCATATGATTTGATTCACGTATTCTTCGAGAGAGTAACAAGATGACAGGTCAATCTTGATCGAATTTCAAAAACGAGTAGTGCTCAAAAGTTTCATCTCCTCGATAAAAGTCCGTATGCAAAACTTCAACTCAATCGCACTTCGTTAAGTGTTTGACCAAAGCAACCCAAAAGTTTTCCAAGGGGTAGGGTTTGTACAGGAAAAATCCGAATCCGAAATTTGTTTTTATGCCAAATGTTTTAGAAATACATGAAACGTAGAAATCTTTAAATTTTTTAGAGGTATTTCCCGAGCAAAGCTTGAAAGAAAATCGATAATTTGTTTTGATGTTGTGAAATCGCCGATTATGATTACTTAATTTGATATCTTTTTGGTCGTTTGAACGGTTAACATGACAAAACGTATAGCACAAAAAGCTACTTAATATCAACAAAATTATTCCTGCTATCGATGAGAAAGCAAATCGAAAATCCAATTTTGATATTGGTTCCGATAACAAAATAAGGGCTCAGTTTGATGTCAGATCTTACGATTTGTAGGGTCTACAGCAAAATGAGATCAAAATATGTAATCAATCATGCTGATTCATATTTGAAAACAAATTATGATTTCACTTGATGTCAAAATCAAAATATGTTTTCTATATGCTCTCATTATGTTTCCAGACTTTGTTCGGGTTGTACAAAATATTTTTGTCCCAAAAAGATTTTTTTTAGAGTTAACACCAGACAGACATCTGGCATAAAAAAATCGATTTCGAATTTTTCCCTGGGAAATTTTCGTGTTTCAAAATAGTCAAACTTTGACCGCTTTGGTCAAACACTTAACGAAGTCCGAGTAAGCTGAAATTTTGCATAGGGACTTTTTTTCGAGAAGATGAAACTTTTGAGCACTACCCGTTTTTTTAAATTGAAAGTCGATTTTCATTGGCACCCTTGGAGCAAAGGAGATGCAAATCTTGACCAAATCCACATATTATAAGTCTTCACAGCTTTGCAGTGAACTGTTTGAGCATGCTCAATTAGATTTGAATAATTTATCTCCAATGGGGAAAGATGGTCAACCCATTTTAAAACAATCAAATTACAGTCGACTCTCTACATCTCGATGTTCTATATCTCGATATTTCTACCTATGTCGATGGTTTCCCTCAGTCCCTTCAATCTACATACATTTCAGTTTCCACATCTCGATATTAACTCCCCATCTCGATATCTCTATCTCGATGTGTTCTGATCATATTTTTGTTCGATTTACTCTCCTATAAATGGATATCGCCATAGCTCTGTATGCAGTCGCAAACGTAAACATTGACTTCTTCCGCTGATTTCAGGAAGATTAGAGACCTCTGGCGGTATTTTTCACTTCCGTCTGATAGAAGGTTATGCGAGCGCCACCAGTTCCGGGGCGGTTGTTACCTGGGAGCGGTTCTAGTTGTTTTGGAATTTGCAGGAAAAGACATTGTTTACGTTTGCGACATTGGCCCTATGAACAACCGCGTCGGGATATAGCAATACGTAACCGAACGAAGTATACCGATGTTACCTAAAAACACGCATAGAAAAACTGTTTAGTATGTTGAATGTGCAAATTGTGGGGAAGTGTTGAGAAAAATGTTTCGATCCGATTGATTGCACTATGAAACATAAACAATAACAATTTGCCATTCATTCTAATACTGATAAACAAGATGTCATTCTGTCAATCCAATGTCGACTATGGAAGGAAGAACTTGTATCCAATCAGACATTGTATGCAATAATGTACGAAGAGCTTCTTGTGGCAAACAAGAAGCTTTACGAGTTGCATGGAACTTAGAAGTTAGAATTAGTTGTATACAATATAGACACTGTAGATTACATAGACAAGCTTATACAGAATATGAAACTAGAATGATTGTATCGATAAATAACCATGTTTGATATAAACCACTTGACGTATTGAAAGCTCAATAAATTATCTTCAAACCTGAGAACAATCCGAGTATTATTTGGAAGAAAGATTCTCAACAGCAAAAACTTCCCTAAGCTTTGTTATTGTTTGTGTGGCTGTCATTGAACTTTGAATGATTATTTCAATGTATCTTGAGAAATAGTCAGTTGCTACCAAAAGATGATTTCCGCCAGGGATTTCTGTAAAATCTATTGCGATTTTCATCCATGGTCGTTGTGGCATTTCGGTTCGGGTGATTGGTTGTATTTCGGGAGCAGCTACTAACATGCATCCTTGACAACTTTGGACGTGGTGTTCAATCATAGAATCCATTCCACTCCACCAAACTTTAGATCGAAGCCGACGTTGCTCTACAGATGATATCCCAAGATGAGGCTCATGCGCCAACGCTAATGTTCGTTTTTGTAATTGCCTTTGGCATAATGATCTTATGGTCTTTCATTACGACTTTCTGGTTGGAAGTTAGGCTGCTAGCAATTTTTTTATACCTTCATCAGAGTTTTTGGCCAACGTTTGAAACGTATGGCAAACCACTTGATGAGTTCTTGAAGTTCTTCATATGGATGTGTCGCTTGCTCTATTTCAGGTAGAGATATAGCAATAGGGCAAGTGTCTTCAGTGATATGTCTGATAATTCTTCAGTTTCCTCGTCGTAACAAGGCCCATTATTTGGTACAGATTGACACAATCGCGAAAGAGGATCAGCAATGTTTCCTTTACCTGGTCGGTACATAATTGTATAGTCATAAGACATTAATCGTAATTTCCATCTTTCGATACGGGGAGATGGCTTAACTCGATCGTGCCAAAATCACAACAAACGGTTTATGATCAGTTATTAGGTAAAATGATTTTCCATACAGGAAATAATAATAAATTTTTCACATCCCCATGCGAGAGCCAATGCTTCTCGTTCAGTTTGTGCATATTTCTTTTCGGTTGCTGTGAGAGTTTTGGAAGCAAAGTGGATGATTCTGAATTGACCTGTTTCATTTTTCTGAACCAAAACTGCACCAAGTCCTACTGGGCTTCCATCAGCAATAACATATGTTTCGTGTTCTGGGTTATAAAATCCTAGAGTTTCCTCACGCCCTAATAGTTCTTTTGATTTGGTCGAATGCTTGCTGATGATCAGAATCCCAGTGAAATTTCATTCCTTGTGAGTAAGTTGATTGAGTGGAAGCGTAATTGTTGCCATGTAGGTATGTAACGGTTAACAAAGTTAACTAAACCAAGAAAGCTGCGAACTTCTTCCGTGGATTTAGGAGGTTCAAGCTTCCTTATTGCTTCTAATTTGTCTTTGCAACTGATATCCCATTTGCAGTTATGTGGTAGCCAAGAAAATCTAGGGCTGTTACTTCACACTCTACTTTATCGGAATTGACCATTATGTTATACTGTCTTATCCGTTGATTCACTAGGTTAGTTCTGTATTGTAATTCATCAATATCTTTGGCTGGTATTAGAATATCATCAATAAAGACGATCAGCCATGGCAAATCCGCAAATACTGTTTCCATCACTTTTTGGAACAGCTCAGGAGCAGCAGAAAGGCCAAACATGAGCCGTTTGTATCTCATGAGTCCGAGTGGAGAAATGAAGGTTGTGATGTATCTACATTTCTTACTCAATATAATTTGGTAGAATGCTTGACGAATATCAAGTTTCGTAAAAATTGTGCTTCCTCCTAGAATTTTGAAATTATAATATAAAATATAAATTATATATATATATATAAATTATATTATAATTAGATATATAACAATTTCCCACCTATTTTCCGCGTAATTTGCTCAAGCGTCGGAAGGGGATGCACTTCGCGAATCACAGCTTTATTGGCTTCGCGTAGATCAACAATTATACGTACTTCATTATGACTTTTCCGTTTGACTATCATTGGTGAAACCCATTCGGAAGCTTCGTTAATACGCTCAATAATATCTTGTTGTTCTAATTCTTTCAGCTTTCATATTGCTAACTCCTCTAGTGGAAATGGAATACGACGTAGGCTCTGCCGCACAGGTGTTATATTTTTATCTATTTTATGTTTGCCACAATACCTATGGCATTTAATATTTGTAACAATTTCTAAATCTTTAAACTTCATACTTACCTTTGATTGATGGAAACAAGTCTTGTCCTACCGTATTAGTGAATTTTATGATTCCCAAATTGATTGCAGCATCCCCGGAAAGCAGCGAACACTTCCTCCAGCAATCACGTAAACCTCGTTTCTATGGATTTCTGTTGATTGAAATCTCAGCATCGACTTCTGCCAAGCACTTCCAAAGGATTGGGAGATCCATATGCATTGAATATTTTCTTTGCTTCCTTTTCTTACCGCATGAGCTTCGAAACCAGTACGTTTCAACTGTTTCCAATCTTCTTCTGCTAGAACATTCTCGTCTGCGCCGGTATCAACCATGAGCTTCAAGGGTTGACCTCCAAAGGTGATGAGTACAGAACGTTTTCCAGATCCCAGGTGAAATAGATCAAATATCTCCGACTTCTTTGCTGGGTTAACATCTTCGACTTCACGAATGAAACGTTTGTATTTTGGACGAATGGATTGGTCTATCGGATTTGTTTCTGAATCTTCTTTTTTCTTCCGGAAACAGCAACGAGCGAAATGCCCTCTCTGTCCACAATTATTGCACTTACGGTTTTTAGCGGGACACGAAGGATCACGTATTCCGTGTTTACCATCGCACCTGATACATTTCCGTCCTGTATATTTAGTAATCTTCAAAACTTCATGCTGTTCATCCGCAACCGGTTTGGTATCCACAATGTTAACTTCTTGCTTGGTGTTTTGAATTACTTCCCATGTGTTAAGTTGCAGTTCTACAGATTCGTGCGTTCGTGCGATGTCGAGGACTTCCTTCAACGACAAATCTTTCTCCAAACACCTTCGTTTGAGCTTCGCATCTTTTGTTGTACTCACAATTTGATCTACGATCATGCTCTCAGTTTGCTCCCCAAAATCACAATTGGCTGCCTGATGTTTGAGGCGTACGACGTAAGTGTCCAGTTTTTCTTGTGGTGTTGGCAATATTTGTCTGAATTTCTGGCGAAGGTCTTGGACACACGTGGCACAAAGTAGTCGTCGAGAAGGTTCATAGCTATACGATACCGATTGTCGATAATATGTTCAGCTTCCGACACCTTCGAGGCTATCCTCCGTATATCAGCACCTCCAAACATCATGAGCGTCTTATATTTCTCCTCGTGGTTGTCGACCTCCTTCCAAGATAGGTAGGCGTCAAATTGTTCTCTCCACTTCTCCCAACGGATGGCCACCGGGCCTTCTTAATTTTCGTTGAATGGAGATACAAAGTGATTGACCTAATTCGATAAAACATCGTTTAATAAACATGTATGTAGTTACTTGTAAATTGTATGTTTGTGCAAATTATCTTTTCTTATGCCTCTACAATCAGGTTCACTTCAAATTTTTCTCTTTCCGAGGATCGCCTCCTGAGATACACATACGGATCGCCTTTGTAATGTGAGACATTTGATTTAAATAGCATGGTTTGTCATAAACTCAGGAATGAACCTAGTTTAACTCTGCACATTGAGGATCGCCTACATGTGCTTTTGACACAACCATGTTTTCTTTAGAATACTGGGATCGCCCTTGTATTCACCAACACCTGAGGATCGCCTCCAGGTGTACTGACATTTCCATTACCCAAGATGGGTTATGTCGAAATCTTCGGGATCGCCCTAGATTTCACATTCATGTATAACTTAATCGCATCCTGAGGATCGCCAACAGGTGTTATTAAGTTTAAATTAAAATGTTTTACAGAAAACATAAATTTTCACATTTACGAGGTTACCATGGAAGCGTTTTTCTTTTCAAACAGGCATGTATACATACCATTGACCATGCCATCTTTTTTCTTTTTTTTTTTTTTTTGATAAAAATTTCCGGTTTCGATAGTGCTTGTTATTTCTAATTAGGAGTTTTCGTCTTCTTCCTCTGGTATAGCAATTTCCTTCAAAATTCCTCTAATGAATGTTTGATCCTCGTCGCCATTTATAGAAACGTCTCTATGCGTTGGCGGTTGACATAAGAATGATTATTTATTAGATACTTGCCAATAGAATAATATATATCGACTACTGCGATCCTACAGGCCTACATACTATCCATTCAAAAACTCTCTCTCTCTCTCTCTCTTCACTTCTGTTCGCTTCTGTTCTATCGCAATCTAATAACCTCCTATCACGTGCTTTTGTGCGGTGTGGGCATTCACTTTCTGTGATCGGCTAACATATTGTCGTTTTCGTTTTTGCGGTGTAGCTGCACCGGGTGTACACTTTCTGCGCTGAAATTGTTCGTTTTTGGTTTTCGCTCTACACTCAAACCCCACTTTTTCGTGCACCGTACGGAAAGTGTAGCACGCATAAAATCGAGAGTGTAGCTTGTTTGAATGGTGGTGTTACCAATACAGCCGCATGCCACGTGCTTGTTGCTGTCAAATTCTGTTTTGTTTTGGCTTCGGTTTTGATGTACCGGGTGCGCGTTGGAGTTAGATTTTTTTTAATAAAGTGGGAATGGTAATTGCGCGTTTTAATTCTATTTATCTAATACAAAATAAATAAAAATGTAGTTTTATGTATGTCATAAGAGAAGGATAATTAAAAACAGCGAAGGACATTTACTAATCGATTAGTTTATAGTTAGAAGCGATGAATCAAGGTAAAAGAAATTGCTTACATTCAACCAGTTGTATTGTATACTAGTTCATGTTCCTGCTATTAAATTTTATCTTTCGTTACCTTGACCATCGGTTTGAATATATTATTAGTCATGAAATTATTCTAATAAACAAGTTTTTTTGTGGAACTTGAAAATAGTTCCAAAATTTTTAACCAACATCAGAACTTGTACTTCGAAGTATCTTTTGGAAAAATCAACTAGCTTGAGGTGAAGAATCATTCCATAAACTCTTTTGAATTCCAAGTTTTTGGTATTTGCAAAGGATTTTTACAACCTTTTCAGATTTTGAATATTCAGCTTTGATCTATTGAGATTTTGTTAATTTTTATTATCTTGCTTTGCTAGCTCACATTTTATTACATGGGCCACCTTTTAGTTGAGCCTTTGCTGGTTAATCCATGGAATTGAAAACGTAGTTGAGCATATTTAGCATAATTGAACATAATTTGTAAATTGTAATGTTTAAGTCGCAGTACATATGTTCAAATGGCTGACAGGTCACCTCTTAGAAATAAAATTCAATAGATGAGGCGATGTGTTATAGCCTATTCAGATTATGCCATTAATCTTAATAAATATCGTGTACAAGTGGAATTGAAAATTGAATGTATGTGGATGGGCATCAAGTTACTCTTTATCATATTTATTATAATAAATGGCGTAATTTAAAACGGCTATTAGCTATCAGCATATCACGAATGTACATGTATAACAAGATTAGTTTAGAATCGAGCTTAGAATGTATAAACTGATTCGAGCTTTTTTAATTCGTTTAATAAATATCTTTGCAAAGCAATATTTTATAAAACTGGAAAACTTTGGAAACCAATTTCATTTATAACGCATTCTACTTTCCATTTAATTTGTGAGTGCTAAGAAAAATGTATGTCTCTTACGAACCGAAGTTCACCGCATTGTTATATAATAGCAAATTAAAGATTAGTACAAACAAACGTTTCCCTAAGAATCCAACATTCTTCTCAAAAACCTGAAATGGCCCAAGAATTCCCAATGAAAACCCAAAAATCAATCTACTTGTAGTTTTGTATTGTGATTAATTGGAATATGCTTTTGCATATTTTAATACTTCCATCAACAACAAAGAAGCTCTTAATGAATCATTGGCCGTGAAAGTTTGCAATATTTGATTCGTTTTGAAATATCATGCATCGTTTTCATGATCTGTCAGACAGTGAGTACTGTGTTCAGCTTTAGATAATCGATGCAATTAAACAGAAAGTAAAAGTAAAATGTCTATAAGAGTGACACTATTCATACAATTTCAATTTAATCCCAACAAGAATTATTCTTCTTCTTCTTCCTTCTCATTCGATGTGACGGCTGTCACATCTGTTTATGGCACAGCTAGGTAGCTATAACGCCAGTCAGTTTTTATGTCACATTATGGTACGGTTGTTGTCTATGATTTAGGTTAAAGTCTTTATACTTGTAGTTTTAGTTCTTTAAGAAAATTAATTAGCCTTTTTAAATTTGCAACATCTTTGGTCTCAAATACATCTTGTATTTTAAAGTAAGAATCCAGTTTGTGTTTGTCTCGGAGATGCAAGTGTTTAATACAATTTAGTATAATGTGCTCTGAGGTGTTCGGGGTTTGGCACAGCTCGCAGTACATCTCATCTTTGATGTGCATGATGCTTAGCCAGTATGGTGAGTAGTTATGACCCGCAATCAATCTATTTAGTGTTCTAACTTCGGAGTTGGTTAGTGATAGATTTTGATGCCATGGTTTAGGGTTGATTCCAGTCTGAAACTGGAAAAACTTCCGTCCTTTTCCTTCCTCTTGGGTGTAATTCACGTACCACTCTTGGACTTCTTCTTTGGCACGGTAAATGCTGGGTAAAGCGTACCATTGGTACTTCGCGTACCTGAAGGAATAAAATAGACCCCATCTCGCGGTCCTTAGCCTCTTACCCAGCAACTCCTATCCCTACCTCCCCGCGGTGCTGGCCGGGATACGAGCAACCTTAGGGAAGATCGGGTAACCAACCCCGGTGGGAACTATGGTCGTATGCTGACAGGGAAGGGGGGTTTGCTCCGGAGGTGCAAATCTTATTGAGCGTCTGTTCTCCATGTCAGGATCGGCTCACAACAGCGTCTGTTCTCCATGTTAGGGGCGGTTGATCATCGTCCGAGTGCCAGCGAGGGACTCTAAGTGAAACTGTGCACCATGGTCCACCGGAAATAAGGAGGAATGGTCCTCCGGAAATTTAGGGGGTTTGGTGTCAGGCCCTGCAAGCCAGCCTTTAAAAAATCATAAGCAACGAACAATCAACAAGAGAGTACGGACCGGAACCATCGGCGAAGACCACTGCGACGAAAAGGGACTAGCGATTGGAAACTCGGTTCGCGGAACTGCAAATCTCTCAACTTCATCGAGCACACGCATACTCGCCGATGTGCTCCAAGCGACCGTGGATTCGGCATCGTAGCGCTGCAGGAGGTTTGTTGGAAGGATCAATGGTGCGAACGTTTAGAGGTAATCATACCATCTACCAGAGCTGCGGCAGCACACTCGAGCTGGGAACAGCTTTCGTAGTGATGGGCGATATGGTAAGGCGCGTGATCGGGTGGTGGCTGATCAACGAGAGAATGTGCAGGTTGAGGATTAAAGGCCGGTTCTTCAACTTCAGCAGAATCAACGTCCATAGCCCACACTCCGGAAGCACTGATGATGATAAGGACGCATTCACGCGCAGCTGGAACGTGAGTACGACAGCTGCCCAAGCCACGACGTCAAAATCATCATAGGAGATTTGAACGCTCAGGTTGGCCAAGAGGAGGAGTTTAGACCGACTATTGGAAAGTTCAGCGCTCACCGGCTGACGAACGAAAACGGCCTACGACCAATTGATTTCGCCGCCTCCAAGAATATGGCCATTCGCAGCACCTACTTCCAACACAGCCTCCCGTATCGGTACACCTGGAGATCGCCACTGCAGACAGAATCACAAATCGACCACGTTCTGATTGATGGACGGCACTTCTCCGACATTATCGACGTCAGGACATATCGTGGCGCTAACATCGACTCTGACCACTATCTGGTGATGGTTAAACTGCGCCCAAAACTATCCGTCATCAACAATGTTCGGTACCGACGACCGCCGCGGTACGACCCAGAGCGACTGAAGCAACCTGATGTCGCCACTGCATACGCGCAGCATCTCGAGGCAGCGTTGCCGGAAGAGGGTGAGCCTGATGGGGCCCCTCTTGAGGACTGCTGAATACAGTCAGCAGCCATTAACGACGCAGCGGAGAACAACGTCGGGTATATGGGTCGAAGTCGACGGAACGATTGGTTCTGACGAAGAGTGCAGACAGATTATGGAGGAGAAGGACGCAGCGCGGGCGGTCGCGCTGCAGCAAGGTACCCGGCAGAACGTGGAACATTATAGGACGGAAGCGGAAACAGCAGACCCGCCTTTTCAGGAGAAGAAACGCCGCCTGGAAGAAGCGGAGTGCGAGGAGATGGAACAGCTGTGCTGTTCTCAAGATACACGCAAGTTCTGTCAAAGCTCAACGCATCCCGCAAAGGCTTTGTGCCGCGAGCCGAAATGTGCTGGATAAGGATGGGAGCATCTTGACGGACGAACGTGGTGATCGAAAGGTGGAAGCAGCACTACGAGGAACATCTGAATGGCGCTGAGAGTACAGGCAATGAAAGTCAAGGCAGCGGAGGAGATGACTACGTCAGTTCAGCGGACGATGGAAGCCAACCAGCCCCCACCTTGAGGGAAGTTATGATGCCATTCAACAGCTAAAGACCAATAAAGCAGCTGGTAAGATGGTATCGGAGCTGAGCTCATCAAGATGGGCCCGGAAAAGCTGGCCACTTGCCTGCACAAACTGATAGTCAGAATCTGGGAAAACGAACAGCTACCGGAGGAGTGGAAGGAAGGGGTTATATGCGTTCCCATCTACAAGAAAGGCGACAAACTGGAGTGTGAGAACTTTCGAGCGATCACCATCCTTAATGCCGCCTACAAAGTGATATCCCAGATCATCTTCCGTCGTCTGTCACCATTTGTGAACGAGTTCGTGGAAGTTATCTGCCGGCTTCGTTGACGGCCGCTCGATAACGGACCAGATCTTTACTGTACGGCAAATCCTTCAAAATGCCGTGAATACCAGGTCCCAACGCACCATCTGTTCGTTGATTTCAAGGCGGCATACGACAGTATAGACCGCGTAGAGCTATGGAAAATTATGGACGAGAACAGCTTCCTGGAAAGCTTACCAGACTGATCAAAGCAACGGTGGATGGTGTGCAAAACTGTGTGAAGATCTCGGGCGAACACCCAGTTCGTTCGAATCGCGCCGGGGACTAAGACAAGGTGATGGACTTTCAGCCTGTTCTTCAACATTGCGCCAGAAGGTGTCATGCGGAGAGCCGGGTGTAACAGCCGGGGAACGATTTTCAACAGATCCAGTCAATTTATTTGCTTCGCGGATGATATGGACATTGTCGGCCGAACATTTGCAAAGGTGGCAGAACTGTACACCCGCCTGAAACGTGAAGCAACAAAAGTTGGACTGGTGGTGAATGCGTCAAAGACAAAGTACAAAGTACAAAGGGCCCGCCTGGGAAGCAGTGTTACGATAGACGGGGATACCTTCGAGGTGGTCGAGGAATACGTCTACCTCGGATCCTTGCAAACGGCTGATAACAATGTTAGTCGTGAAATACAAAGTCGCATCATCTGTGGAAGTCGGGCCTACTACGGGCTCCAGAACAAACTGCGGTCAAAAAAATTCGCCACTGCACCAAATGTGTCACGTACAAGACGCTAATAAGACAGGTAGTCCTCTATGGACACGAAACATGGACAATGCTCGAGGAGGACTTGCAAGCACTCGGAGTATTCGAGAGACAGGTGCTTAAGACCATCTTTGGCGGTTTGCAAGAAGACGGTGTGTGGCAGCGAAGAATGAACCACGAGCTCGCCCAGCTCTACGGCGAACCCAGTATCCAGAAGGTAGCTAAAGCCGGAAGGGTACGATGGGCAGGGCATGTTGCAAGAATGCCGGACAGCAACCCTGCAAAGATGGTGTTCGCTTCCGATCCGGCAGGTACGAGACGACGTGGAGCGCAGCGAGCGAGATGGGCAGACCAGGTGCAGAACGACTTGGCGAGCGTGGGGCGTATTCGAGGATGGAGAGATGCGGCCTCGAACCGTGTATTGTGGCGTCAAATTGTTGATTCAGTGTTATCTGTATAGATGTAGACTAAATAAATGAAAATGAAAATCTTGGACTTCTTCCGTTACCATTTCCTTGCACTTGTGTATAGCGTCGTGTGGAAATATCTTGTTAGATGCTTCGTTAGTTTGATTCAGTCCTAATTTTGCTAACGCGTCTGCCGTCTCATTTCCTTGCACGTTTACGTGTCCGGGAATCCACTGGATCTTTGACTTCATCATCGCAGCTCATTTATTATCGCATGGATAATTTCATCCTGCTCGTTATTGTCCATTTGATGTTTAATCAGTTCACATCCTGATTTTGAATCCGTCAGAATAACTGCATTGTAGATTTGCCTTTTTTCAACATATTGTAATGCCACGTATATGGCCTCCAGCTCTGCTGACATACTCGCATACTGTGTTTTGTAGTTTCAAATTCAGTCGATATTTGTTGGTTTCGTCGAAAATGCCTATCCCACATCTGTCTTCCGCCTTGGAGGCGTCGGTGTAGATTTTGGTGCATTTCCGATATTTCCCCATCAGCAATCCCAGTGTAGCTTGCTTCAATACTCTATCCGATGTATGTTTTTTCCTCCATACGGTGTTTTCCAGTTCGGTCTCTACTTCGATGACTTTTTTTTCTTTACTCGGACAGTTTTGGAAATTAGAAAAAGTAATTTCTTGTACTTCACAAATGTAGATTCCAGGTAAGAGAGAGTTTTATCCTGTAGGTCTTCGCTGCTCATGGCTTTTAGCTGCGACCAGACCGGGCTATCAAACTGCACATGTCGGATGATTTCTTTAGCTGCTACTAGTTCTCTCCTATGTTCCAGAGGTGTTTGGCTAGCGATCGCGTAGAGCGTGTTGATTGGTGTGGTTTTAGAGCAACCTGTTACCTTTCTTAATCCAGCGTTGCTGGCAACTGTAATCGCTTGAAGGTTTGTCTTTCTGGCATTAGCATATACCGTCGATCCATAATCTAAATAGCCTCGTATTAAACCGTTGTAGATTGTCCCCATCGTTTGGGGGTGACCGCCTGTCCTATTGCTGCTGATTACTTTTAGTATATTCATGCGGTTTGTCATTTTTCTTTTGACTTCTCTGACGTGAGCACCGAAGTTGAATCCTCTATCGAATTTTAGACCAAGGTACTTATGCGCGTTCACGGCTTCGATGTTCAATCCATTGATTTTTATGTCTAGAGTTTTTTTGTTCATTTGGAATAAAAGTGTTTTTGTTTTTTCAGAGTTGATGCTCAGATTGAGTTCGTTGGCCTTTGCAGCCAGTTCATTCACGTACTTCTGTGCTCTTTGGTTGACCATTTCTAGAGAATCTCCTTCGATGACAGCCGAAAATCATCTGCAAATTGAACCAATTCAGTTCCTCTACGTCTATATCATGTAATGCCATTGTGTAGACGTTAAACAACGTCGGTGATAACACATCCCCTGGGGTAGGCCATCATTTACCGTGCGTGTTACCGTTCCTGTTGTTGACTGTAGCTGTACTTGTCTATCGATAAGGAATGAATATATCCAGGCGCATATCTCTGGTGGCATACCGATGCTATGTAGAATTCCTTCTAGCGTGCTGGTTATGACTGAGTTGTATGCATTACTTCAGATCTAGAAATATGATTGCAATGATTTTTTGCTACGTTTGATGTTGGCTATTTTGTTCGTTATGTAGCTTAGAGCTGTAGCTGTAGATCGATGTTTCCGGAATCCGAAAGAGTTTTGGGGCAAGATTTCGTTGTTACTATGAATGTTTCAATTCTCCTAGTACCGCTGTGTTGATCACTTTGAGTATACAGTTGAGCATTGCGATTGGCCTCAGATTATCGATGACGTCTGGGTCGCGTCCGGGTTTGGGTACCGGTACTATCTTGATCAGTTTCAGCGAATCATTTATTTTCCTTTTCTTCCATATATCATTCAACCTGTTATAATCATATCACGTACATCCGTTTTGACGTTTCTGAGCATTTCGTATGTTATTCCATCCGTGTCGGGTGCTGATGGTTTTTTCCTTCCGATCCAGTATTCGGTTCCAGTTTTCTGTGTCCAGGATGTTCTCTGTTATTGGTATTAGTTGTTGTGTTGGGTAGTTCTCCTCTCGGGAAGTGCTTATCTAGGAACTCTTCTGCTGATGCCCGATCCAATGGCGCAGTTGTGTTGCTGAATTTCCTTTGTTTTTCCTGTAAGTGATCCGATTTTTTCGCCACAAGAGTTTAGAACTAGTGCTAGGATCTATACTTGCCGCAAATTCCTGGAATTTACTCTTCATTAGCTTCACTTTTTTTTTGTTGTTGAATATGCATTCTTTTTCTTCATATCAACAAGGTCTTGCAATGCTCCTGTATGGTTGAACTTCTTCCTGGCTTCTGTTCTTGTTCTTCCATGCCTCCTCTACCTGAGCGCTCCACCAGTATTTCGGTTGATATCTGTTTTTCTGTTTGCAGGTCCTAATGATCTTCTTTGTCACGTCCTGTAGTTCCTTCAAGTTGGTTGCTTTTGTTGTATCCAGTGTGCGAATCTCTTGCAGTAGTTTCTTTTTGTTGATGATTTTGCCCTCGGTGATTCTTGCATTCGTGTCTATAGTTGTTTTTATCGCCATGTGTCTGCTACCGATCCCATAGTCCAAAACCAGTATTGTTGTTTGTTGGTAGATCGCTGGGGAACACAAAACCAGATCTATGGTTGACGGTCGCTTGTTTAATTCCGCAGGGAAAACAGTGGGTTTCTTATCGTTGAGAAGAATCACATTTTCATTTGTAATGATCTCGTGCAACGCTTCACCTTTGTTATCCGCGTGATGTTCATCCCAAAGCTTACTATGTGCGTTCATGTCTCCGCCAATCACGAAGTTTTTGAAGACACTGACCTTTCGAATAATATCCTGCATTCCGTTCTTGAATTCAGCGATGGTGGCTCCCGTAGATGCGTAGATCGATATTACTGCCAAATCCAGGCCCGTCACCAATCTTCCTACTGCTTGTATATTCTTCGTATTCTTCAACTCGATGTGTTTGCTTCTCAGCGACCTGTGTAGAATCATCATGGCTCCTCCGTAATCCGTCGTCTCGTGAGCTGTAGTAGTTGTTGTAGTTTGGTATCTTGTATTTGTCATTTTCTAACTCCTTCTTTGTCCAGCACCTGAAATTAATGCTATTTTATATTGTTCTTTGTATTAACACTCGCGTTAGTTCATTTTTGTTTTTCGATATACTTTGTATGTTACATTGAAAAAAGTTTAACTGATTCCATAGGCTAATTATTTATTTTCAGACTCTTATCATAGCTTTCTTCCGTATTAGTGTTTTTGTGACAACTGACTGGCTTACCTGCGAGCAATCGCTGTTCAGATCCATCTCTGCGTTTTCGCTTCCCTTGCAGCGTTTGTGCTGGTTGTTCCGTTTGTTGCTGCATCTGGTTGATCTTTCCATTGTAGTTTCTCCAACTCGTTTACTCGGTAGCGGTTGAAAAGCGCCACTCCGTCCTCTTGCTGGTTTTTCCGTTTCTTGTTTTCGTTGTAGATAGGTATCATTTCTCCAATGTTGACTTCCTCTGATGTTCGTTTCGTGGTATGGGATGTTCTTGCTCTGTTTGTTTGCGGTTTAGTTCTTGTTTTGCTCAGACTTACTTCGGCGTACGTCTCCGGTAGAGTGGGGTAATCTTCAATGTTCTCCAGCACGTCGTATTGGTTCTCTGTGTAGATTGGGTACATTTCTCTGGCTTCCTGCATCGTCAGGTTGGTTTTTGATAGGATGATTTTTAGGTTGTTTTGTCGCTTCCTTTCCGGACAGGCAAAGTCTCCGGTTCGGTGGTTCCCTTCTGTTTTGCAGTGCAGGCACTTTCACTGAGTTCTGCATTCTTCAAAACCTTCTTCGTCGTGGGACAGAGTACAGCTTGTGCACCGTTGTCGTGGATCTGCAATTCTGCGTGCGATGGTTGTACCTTAGGCATTTTTCACAGAAAACAGCCTTGCTTTACGAATGGTTGCAAAATGTGTTTGTGCAAAATAGAAAATCCTTACTTTTTCGGTATTTGGTTACTGCGGAAGGTAAATTCCCCAATCCGAGTGGCCGGTATTTTCACTTGATTGGTCGTCAAGTAGCGATGTAGTCTCCGTCACTTCCAGTATTGGGACTGTGCTGCTAATGTTGTTCATGATTTCCTCCGGTGTCATCTCAACTGGTACTCCAGAAACCACTCCAGATACTGTTAGAAAATGCTTCGGAATGTACGACGTGTAATTTTTTGTTTCAGCGATTCGTCTGCCTGTAACAGATTGGCCGATTGGGCTGTCTTCATCAGTACCATCAACTTCCTGCGACCTAGTGGTTTGACGTTGATCACATTTTTGCTTGTAGTCTGCTTTCTTGCACAGGATTTTTCCCAGCGATAGCTTGTTGATGTAGAGGTTTCCATCGTTGTTATTCGTGAGCTCTACCAACACTCGATAGGGCCCGCTGTCCGTGTTGTTGTATGTGTATATAGTTCTTGGTTTCGGACCGTTTTGATTCCCTCCGCCTCCGGGAGGGTCATCGTCGGCCGGCATCCTTACTCCTTCTTCTTCACTTCACTCGAGGCACTTAAACCTTTCTTTACAAACTCTACCGATAAATATTTACTGTTATTTAGCGTTTTTTATCGAATTTTCACCGCGCTTCTAAAAATAGCGTGCTAACTCTTCAAGATGGCCGCGATCCTTTCAACAAGAATTATTGGAATAACATACATATTTCAAAGCAGGCAGCAAGAACAAAAACAAATATGACAGAAGCATGGAAGATGACCGATGTCACACATACTTTCGCAATCTTATTGGGACTGCACTGAAAATGTTCGTTTATGTGGTGCAAAATTATGCACTTTCCGGTGTAGCTACACCACAAAAACGAACGATAATTGAAATATTTGAAAATTTTTTTTCTCGTGGTTTTTAGAGCAATTAATTAAAACGGTTAGCAGTACGGGGTTGGACTTTCCTTCTACTGCATAATAAACGCAATTTTTCGATTTCAAATTTTATTTTATGATATCATACTTGATACACAGTAAAAGAAAAGTCCAACCGCGTACTGCTTTCCGTTTTTAATTAAATCGCTTCTAGAATTTTTGAGAAGAGTTTTAAAAAATGTTCCTTATGCTTCCCCGTGCAATATTTTTCTAATATCATCCTTCGACTTCTTCTTCTTCATGCAACCTTTAATCGCCAATAGAAAGAGCCTCTCACGGCCACGCATCACCAACCAAAATTGGGAGCAGGCAAATCCAAAAAATATTCTTCACCAAGCGCGCTTGGGCGATTCCAATTTGCATGCATGCGTTTACTTACGGACCATCACTTTTGTCGGCGTTGTTCTCCCCGACGGGGACGCTGCTATCGGTCGCTTGCTGGACGATGCTGTTGACCGGTCGAAGAACGGTGCGGTGCCGCAGGCGGCCTGTTGAGCGGACGACGCCTACGCACGTGCTCCACGGACGGAGATGGCGACGCTTGCCATGTGCTTACTGGATGGTGGAGAAGGTGACGCTTACCTACGGCTCATCTAACACGATGCCGGTCTCTTACACCGCGGTGCGCGGTGCGCGCTCTTCCTTCTACTACGCTACGGTAGTCCTCATGCGCCGACGGCGCCTCGCCAACGAGATGTGGACTTTGCTGCTGCTGCGCTCTCGGTCGTCACCGACAGCGGGAAAACGGTTGCTGTTGCTGACTTACTTTGCCTTCGCCCTGCCTGGGCGCGAAATTGACGGTCGCGGCCCCTTCCGGCAAAGTGGACCGCCGGGAAACTTTGACGCTGCAGAGTGGGGTCAGGAGTTGTCGCTGGCTGATACTGGTGAGGTATAGGGCTTTCGTACACTTGCCACAAATCTAGGAACGAAACGTGTTTTCCACGCTATTACCATCCCACCAAAAAGCACATTGTAAAGCACGTGAATTACCTGATATTTGTTCCACACTCGCACACTTCCTACTGCTAGCACGCTTGTTTGATTGCACAATAATTTGATCGACTGACCGTTTAGCTAAGAGAGAGAAATTTAACTCGAATTAGCAAGTTCAAGGGGCCTCCATGTCACTACGTTTTACCTGGAAAATCACCTCACGACGCGAACTAAAATGGACTACTCCTGCCTCTTCCACAATCCAGATCAAAGTGATCGAGTCATAGTCAAGAATCCTCAGATCAAATGCAAGATTGTCTTAATTCTTGGCCTTCGGTTTTGACCTCACGAAGTCCCTAGATCGCATTTCCCCCTCCTAACGATCGAAGTGCAGGAAGCAATTGATCCATTCGGATTGCAGCCCATTTTGCCTGCCGATCTTTCCCGAAAATTATCAAAGGGTATTGTTGGGATTTTCCCCAGGTGGATGGTCGCCACCCGAATCGGTGACGTAGTCACACGCGCTCGCCACATGGTCTGCATGCATGCATGCATGGTCGTGCATGCATGCACGTTGGTCTAGAACATTCTTAGCGTTCTGTGAGCGCGAGAGTAATTCAACGTGAAAAGAGCTTTTGAAACGCGGTGTATTGGACTGCTAATATTTGATAAATTTATGAAACTATTTACAACAACTATTAACTAAACTACTTTCTATATTTCAATTATTAAATTATACAAAATATTTACAAAACTGTAACGGACCGAATGGCCGTTACAACGTACGAACGCGCTTTCGATCGAAAGTTGAAGCGCATATTCGTTTACGCCAGCAAAATCAAATGGAGAAACGGTTCAAACGAATCGCATTCGTTCGAAAGTATCATTCGTCAATCAGTGCAACAATACAAGTAATTTAACGGCTAATACCTAAACGTGATCATCTTAAAGTCCCTTCCCTCCTAAGAGTTTCCTAACAATTAGCCAACCACCGAATCGATGTCTCAAATTTCTCCACATTACCAACCAACGGTCAAACACGACATTTATGCTTATAATACTTATACTTCCATAAATTAAATAAAGCATCTATTTGATATATTATTTACAGTACGGTTCTTTCTAATCTTGTATTGAAATAATAAAAGGAAGCATGAATGATATTTTGATCATAACATGCAGGAAATACGTTTTCTTCATTCCACGGTTATGAGAGGTAGTTGACGTTTATTTATTTACTCTCCTAAAATTATTTTTCATCAATGCATACTAGATGAGTTCTAATGTTTTCTACCTCTTGAATGTCAAATTGAACAGAACTCACGCCGCCATTATGGAGCGCAAAATACTGGATAATATTGAAAATGTCTTATATGAAACACATATTTGAAGATTGTCTAAGTATGAGATAGCGGAATTAAAGACTTTCATACATGATGTCTCGAAAATTTTTTTTTTTAATGCGCATTGCTTAATAAACATTGCTGATACAATGTCTTATTTCCTGAAATACGATTTATATTTCAGAAGAAAACGATATATTGGGAATTATGACTTGTGTCAACTAAAATTCATGAAGTAAAATCTAAACAAAGCTCCAGAGGGTCGAAATATAGGGCCATACCATTTCGACTAAAGAATGGGTCACTGACGGCTGTCTGATACCGTTATCTGTATATTTTGAACAATGGATGCATGGTTCTATTGGTCAATTGATTATATTTCATCAAACCAATAACGATATCCCATTCCAAACATGAGCGAAGTTAGGAACACTTTTGCGCGAAATTAGGAACTATCCTATTTTCATGCGCGAAATAAGGAGCATACAACGGTCTCAAATTTATACCGCAATTTTTTTTGAACAGCAGCAATTTTTTTTTTGAGAACCGAGAATCCTTCTACTACGCGATGCAGTAGCAAATGTTCCCAAATGGCCACTACATGTTTTTCAAAGAACGTTTTAACTTTGTCAGATCTTAAGTGCGCGAAATTAGGGTACTTCACGGTATGGCAAACTCACTTTACGATAAAATTTGAACCGACACAATTTCTGGAGAACCTTGGAGAACCAACTAGATTTTTATTCTATTCGGATACAGCAGGCCATATATTGACGGCAGGCCGACCACATTGCCAGGCTCTGGACCGATTTGTAAGATTTTCCCGTAATCGATTCGTTTTGGGATTCGCAAGGTTTGTATATACCAAACGTTGGTGAATTTAACGGGGAAATGTAAAAAAGTTTTTTTTTTTTGTCTTTATTTAGGAGACTTGAGGCTGGCTCGTCTCCGGACTATGTAAAAAAGTAATTTAAATACAATTTTGGGTCAGCTGTTGAGGAAAACAAAACAAACGCACGGAAATTGATCTAGAGTGCGGTGCTGCAAATAGTTCATTGTGACAATTGCAACACTTGAGCAATGCTGGGTTTCTTTCACATCAATAAAGAGCAATAAAAAATAAGAAAATTAAAAAAATACTAAAAAGCAATTAATTTATAAAATTTTCCATGAACTTCAAACGCTTTTAAAGAAGGGGTAATCTATGGAAAAATGCTCAATTTTATTGCTTTTTTATTCTTTAAAGGAAAATTTCCTTTTGTTTTCAATGCTGTTTATTGATTTCTTCGTGGAAAGGTTTTAATCTTTATATATAAAAATGAAATGGTCTGTGTTCGTATCCGCATAACTCGAAAACGGCTGGATGGATTTTTTTCATTTCTTCAGCAGAAACATTCGTTATAGTTTCCGACGGGTTTATATGATATTTCATAATGGGAAAATTACGAGTAAAGTTGAGCAAACCGTGAATAACTAAAAATGTGATTCCTATGCGAACTTTGCATGGGCAGTTCGGAATGCACATTCTCGCCTACTATGCAGGACAACGTCTGCCGGGTCGACTAGTTATTTAATAAAATTTAATAAATTTCATAAGAAATTTAATAAAAAAATATTTATTTTGTGGAAAATTTTGTAATTATTCATTTCTAATATTGATTTATTTATGGAATGTTTGTATTTTTTCCGTGGAACATTTTGATTTCTTTATGGAAAATTATTGTTTTATGTTTGCAAATTTTGGTTTTAAAAGTGTTAATTTATTTTTGTTTTGTGAAAAATTCTTTATTGTTTATGGAAATTTTGCATTATTTGTAGAAAATTTAATATTTTTTATTGCTCATACCATTTCTTTATTGGAAATTTCCTAATTGTTATGGAAATTTTTTAATTTTTTTTAGGCTGAGTAATAAATGAAATCGCATCGGCTCAATGGACCTGCTTGGATGCTTAGCGATGCACGGATACATCGTTCAGGACTTGGTTGATTGGGTCGTTTCAAAATTCCGTAATATCATGTCTTAGGACATTTTGTTTCTTGACATGATTTTTGATACTTTCGAGGATATGTACTTCAGAGCAGTTTGGCCTATGACACCCGAAACAAGTACGACTTTCCAGTTCTTTTTATACTAGTTTTAGCAAGATCAAGTGGAAAACCCTAAATACGTTAAATCCATGTAAAAAAAATTCCTGAAAGGGTTAACCAAAATATAACAATAAATTCTAGAATACCAAAAGGAACCCAAAGATATTAAAGACTGTAGATCTAAAATGAAAACTTGCATTTTAAGCCAAAACTGTATAATTCAGACAAAGGAATATAAAGGATATTGTGTTACGGTTCTGATTAGAATCATAGAATCTTGGCATAATGAAGAGAGTTTTGAGATTCTGAATAAAACTTGTATACCCTTAGAAAAACCTATTAATTTTGAAAGGTAAACTAATTTGATGATTCTGAAAATAATACTGGAATTTCTACAGGAATGCTACTCAAAAGAAACAACAGTAGGAGGTTTTATTCCCATCTCTAAGATTACATAATAACTTTGTGATTCTCTGATAAACTTTTTGTTGTAAGAGTTCAGTTCAGATTCTTCGCTGAGGTTAATATATCTTAAGAATTTCCAGTACCTCCAGAGCTACGGAAGTTCCCAAATACTCTTAGGAATCTATATTGCCGCTAACCGCAAGCCGAGCACATCTGTATATGGAGGCCCATATACAGATGTGCTCGACTTGCGTTTAGCGGCAGTATAGGGATATTCAGTGATGAACTTCATAATTACCTTTTTTAAAAAAAATCACCGACAACAAATATAAAAAAAAATTTAAAAAAAATTGAGATCGTCTATCTTCAAAATTGATCGGATTAACCATATGTTTTAGTTAATTGAGTTTTTTTTTTTAATTTGTTGTACTTGAAAAAAACCACGTGGTCAAAGGGGGGGAGGGGGGTCTGCCAAATGACCACGACAGACCACATGGGGGGAGGGGGGGTTAAAAATCTTAAAAAATATGACCACGTGGTTTCTGGATGGCCCCTCACCTCTTATTACCTCTAATTAAGCAAGTACTCCGAGGCAATATATTTTTCATACTAGTTTCTTTACCATTCTATCACGAGTGAAACAAACGGTATTTGATTCATTATATTCGCTAAACATTTATCATACTTACAGTATTAATTACTATCAGTAGTACGCTTAAAATACATATCAGTAATCATTTGAAAGTGTGTGTGTATATATGTGTGTACGTGTATTGCATAATTAATATTCATACAATAGACAAGAGAAAAAAAATATTTTTAAATGGCTTTCTATTTCCACCATCAACCTCTATCCACTGATGAGGCCAATCATCATTCGTCACAACAGCCATCTGTACCGAACCGTGAATAGCTCGTAATGTTTTTTTTTTCGATTAATTTGTTATACAACATTGTTCGAACAAGAACATGTCTTCTAGTGGCTAAGAACTAGCGCTAGCACTGGCTTATGTATAGGTATAGATAGTTTAGAACTTAACAAATGGAGTTTCGCTCTTCGTGGATTATATAATGCATGGGGAAATGTGCAACTTCTAATACAGCAGCAAGAAAGCAAGTTCACTGGCGGAAGCGTATTGCCTTAGCTCGCCACAGCAAGGTGAAAAATACACACTCATGTTGTCTACGAGGGATTCGCAGTTCCCAATAGGTTTTGTTCTCAAGTAATTCCTAAACTTACAAGACGACGAGTCCCTTTTTATTCGCTTAGCTTAAATAATTTCTTTGCTGTTTAAAATCTAACAAACGCGGTCACAAATCTCACAGTTGCTCGTTTTCACTGAACCATTCCTATCTATTGCAATGGGCTTTTGCAGCCCCGTCAACGAAATTCGCTCATTCTTCTATACATGCCTTGACGCCTTGAACGTTTGGACAATTTTGTATATTAAGATAAAATGTGTTTTTGATTGTAAAATAAAAAATCCAACATCATATAATGATAGTACTAGGTATAAATAAACAATTTTATTCAAACGAGTAGACCATTTTCGCATCGAAAGTTCAGCTAATTTTATCTAAAAGTAGAGTGACTAAACCACACGCATAAAACATAAAAGTGGGAAGAAAACTCAGTAACAAAATAGAGCTGTATAATTGTAGCATGATAATCATAGTAATATCAACTAACAAGCAATCTACATATCTATCCACTAGTAAGAGCTATATATGCAATCTAAAAGTATTATGTACATTTTGGCTTCATTTGTTGAAGCTAACAATAGGTAGTAGAGTTCGTTGCCACGCCGCTTCATTGAAGGAAAACGGCTAAATCCGCTGCAAACTAATTCGGATTTAAACTGCTGAATGTTCAATCCCAGATGGATTTAATGGTAGTCAGAGAGTCTGCAAACAGAAGAGAAACATGAATGAGAGTTTATTAGTAATATATTGAGGGAAAGAGATTTTATCTATGTTACAAAATAGTGTGTTGTGGTTAGTGCAATGACCTAGCTAGTATCACAACTAGTATCCTATGCAGATGTCAACTGATAAATGGTAGAAAAAAAAACTAGTCAATCCCATATTCTTGATTACGTTTGAATCAGAGGCATCCCGTCCGCATGTGCAACCTGTGCACTGCACAGGTGACAATTTTGTCACCAGTTTTAAAAATCTTGATAGATTTTTCTTGTCTTTCTAATTCAAATAAATATTTGGATTGTATGCATTTGATATATGTTTTGTTTTTGTACAAATTTGACGATTAGATACATAAACGGAATATATACACGGATTTTTTTATAGGCAGCATGTGCCGTAAGTCAACCAAAATGCTACGATGGAGGCGCGTTATATTTTACTCGACGATATCAAGCGACCCACCGCTACCACATGGCATGCATCATACACGCATTATTTTGTATGTGTAGGTCATGCGCAATTCGGTGATGCGCGTGATCGAAACAAATGCGAAAGAGAAGAGAGGCGTTGGAAAAACATTTTTTCTGCTCTCTCAAAGCGTTCCATGGCGAAAACTCGGCTTTGAATAAACACCTCGGTGCAAAAGTGCTTTTAATATTATTTGATGTTTAATGAGACTATTGCCGTTTATAAATGCGCTAATTATATTAGACAATTAAGTATCCGCAGAATTAGGGAATATGGAACGAGTAAACATTCTGATGGAAAATTTCTGAAGATTTTCTTCGTAGAATCCAAAACATTTGGTTATTGAGCTATCCGTATGGGGATGTGGACAACTCTAGAGTTGTTAGTTAGTTACGAATATCCAATTTTCCCCGAGCGGTAATGGCCGCCAGCATGCCTGCGGGTTAGTCTCTGATTTGACGTCTGTGGAGAAGTCAACTGCACTCATTGCCCGAGCATTCTGACCAATGAGGGATATAAAAAGGTACTGATTCAGTGAATTCAAGCCTTTTTATATACCACATTGATCAAAATGCTCGAATGGTGGGTGCAGTTGACCTCCAGAAACGTCAAACCAGAGACTAACCCGCAGGCATGCTGGCGGCCATTACCGCTCGCGGACAATTGGATAGATGAGCGAAAGCATGGCTGAGTCGGTTTTTTTGACCGTGCACACGCGCATATGACGTCACAGCCCTTAACATTTCCATTGAAATCGTGAGGTCATGCTCGTTTGGAGACACGTTTGACAGTTCGTTTGGAGACAGAGGATTTATCTTCGCTCATCTATATATTCCACTATCTATAGTTACTAACAGAGTGGAGGGGGTATCCGGAATGTCCAGTGCTGTCCAATGAGAGCTTGAAGTAGCTCGAAGTTTCTCCCTGTCCTGCTCATGCCCATTTGTTGACAAAAAAGAACGAGCAGGACGGGAACTACTTCGAGCAGCTCATTGGACAGCATTCATGATTCAAACAAATTTATAAAAAATATTTATATGAGCAAATTTCCACGCTGGTAGAGTGGCGGTATCTAACTTTGTTCAACATCTGTCCTTTAGTGAATATTGAGGAATAAATTAAAAATAGAATAATGATTAATGAAAGGAAGTTTAGACGCTATGATCTATATGGCATACTACGTGATGGTAATTTTTAAATTTACGAATTGTCACTTTTAAGTTTAGGGGTCGTACACTTATTACGTAAGCAATTTTTCTGGGTTTTTCGACCCCACCTCCCCTCATGTAAGATTTTCCCCATACAAATGATTTATTATTTATATGGCGCGTAAGAAAACAACAGATCCCCATCCCCTTAAAAGTGCTTACGTAATATGTGTACGGCCCCTTAGTATAAGATTAATTCGAAACATGGGACGTTCCTGAGAAGCAGAAAATTATTTCGAGATTTCAGAGGCACAAATCTTAAATAAAAAGAACCAGGCATCAGCGTAAAAAAAATACTACCGCCAAATTTCGAGGGGGGGGGCACCTGTTCTGAAGATGCATTTCAACTTGTTTTACTACACAGCTGTGCGAAAAAATATGATCTCCAACGTAAAATGAGCGCCGCCTATTCGAATCAGTTTTTTTTTCAACTTGTATACAAATGCGATAGTTTTGTTTTCATGGCTTGTTATGATTCGGAGAGGTATTTGCTTCTCTTTTATCGTTGTTCGTTATTACGCATTGCAAGAAAAATTTGAAATACAGGAAAATTGAATGCGCTTCCAATGAAAATTTTCCTTGGTAGTGATCAAAGGCAGCCTATGCTAAATTTGCAATGTTTTGTTTATGTTTATTTTTATGACACCTACCAAAATCGTTATGAAAAAAAATGAGGATTAATGGGAATATTTTAAGGAATTTAGGCCCGAGCTTTAATAGAAAAGCGAACTTCAAGGAAGAGGACACAAGTTTAAAATAATATTTGTTTCACCCTTAATCATTTGGCGAGGAATGAACAATTGCGTAACATAAAAAAGTTCGGTTTTGGAGGGATCCTAAAGCCTTTTGGTCAAGCTCTCGATCCAACTTTGTTTTTGAGTAAAGCCATTCAATGCACGGAATAAAAGATACTTTCACTTCACGGGGATCCTAGGTCCAAGAGCTTGGCGTCCTTGCACTGGTCACTGCGAATTTGGGGCTTGGCTTACATAAAAAGCTACATACATATATTCGCATGTAGGCACTATCAAAATGACCGTGTGCCGCTCACAGCATACAAACTCAAGCCCTGGTGGTGGGTGGGACTCTAAACAGACCTTATACAACGGCAACCGGAAAGATAGGATGTTTGTGCAGACCCTATAAGCCACATGTAAGACCAATCATTACAAACTGCATAAGAACTTTATGATAAATCTATGCGTAACATTCATCTTAATTTTTATTTTGAAGTCATTTAATGTTTACGACCTGTTCAACTTATTAAATCTTGTGACAGTTGATTTGTTCTAATGTTTGAACTCAATTCAACGCACACTATGCATGATTTGTTCTGTGCGGGGATTTACCTCTGCGCGTTATTTCCGCGTAGCGATCCTAATTTTTCTTTTTCTCCGTAATATCTATTGAGAGCGATTTCTGCAAACCCTGGTAAAGAGAAAAGGTTTGAAATGTAGCCAAAGCTGATTCGATGGATACGGGGAATTGACCGAATTGACTGATATAGCATCGTTATTAGCTATGGAACAACAACTTCTCGCAAGGATATAATATAATTGTATAATTGGTATGAAAAAATATATTTTTGTTAAATATCTTGGCTGCGTTTATGCACAACACATGTTGGAGAATGGACAAATTGATATAAAACTTGCGAAAAAGAATCCACTTGTCTTGGAGGGACTCGAACCCTCATACTCCGCTGTGTCGCTATAACACGTCAAGATTTTGAGATATACCTCTATAAATGTCGAAAAATGAATGACTATTTACTTGTTCATCAAGGTCCAAAATGGAGCACACCCATCTAATCTTTCGAAATGTGGTGAGTTTTGAGCAATTTAAACTTAATAAGTGTGATTTTTTTACAATTTTAGTTAGTGAAAGTTATATAAAAATATGATTTATGCAAGCCACCTTCAAAGACTTGTATACAAGTCTGGTTATTTTCTGTGAACGGTTTTGAGACAAAAGAAACAAGAATTCAACACAATAGTTATTAAGGATAAATAGTCAATTAATTAGTTGTAATTAGTCTCGAAACACATGCCTTTGGGTAACCCTATGGTTTGGAAAATTAAAAAAAAATCTGCCTGGTCAATATTGCAGGAGCATATCGTTAACATTTGAGCACAACATCAGTTACCCGAGCATATGGTTGTTTGATCCACCAATTCTGCATTCTGATGTTTCTTAATTTATCAAAACAACAGCATGTTGTTTGAAAACATTACGAGAAGTTACAAAACGTTACTCATCTAGCTATATCTCAAAACTTGGACGTGTTGGAGTATATCTGAGAACAGATAGATTCGGATTTAGCGAACCGAAATCTACTGAAGACACATCAATTGGTTCTGATTCTGACTTAGTACTGGAAATTTTCATTTTCAATGAGAGATGTCATGCGATGTTTACATATCTGCGCCCTTTTCAATATCTCTAGCAACGCGAAGAATGAATGGCATGCTACAAAAATCTCAAAAAATTGACAGGGCATTAAAGTGTGCAATATCTGCTTGATTTTTGTGTTTATTACCACTTTGAACTCTGTGAATTAAAAGAATATGATTAATTTATCAACTAGTCATTATACTTTGCATATGTCTATTGAAATAATTTAGAATTTTTAATTTTAAAATAAAGCACAACATCCTTTCAACATTAATGCTGTCCAATGAGCAGCTCGAAGTAGTTCCCGTCCTGCTCGTTCTTTTTTGTCAACAAATGGACACTAGAAGGATGGGAATAACTTCGAGCTACTTCGAGCTGCTCATTGGACAGCATTATTGTCGTCTACGTCGGTCCATTCTTCGTCTTGTTCCGTTCTTCAGCAATTGATTCGTCTGTTTCGATTGTTGAAGAATGATGGTATTTGCAGTTCGTTGTTGATCGGAGGGAAATTAGCTTGAGTGAACAATTTGTGGGGCCCTCCTTAGCCTAGCGGTAAGATGCGCGGCTATAAAGCAAGACCATGCTGAGGGTGGCTGGGTTCGATTCCTAGTGCCGGTCTAGACAATTTTTGGTTTGGAAATTGTCTCGACTTTCCTGGACATAAAAGTATCATTGTGTTAGCCTCATGATATAGGGAGTGAGTGCTAGTAATGGACCCTGTGCGTATAATGGACCCCCTGAACAAAAAACCGAGAGTTTACGCTTGAATCTACTATTTTCTGCAAACTTCCATAGGATAAAGTTGCTTCACTTATCAGGGTATTAGTTCCATACAATTGTTTTGCACTGGGAGACTGAAATTTAGTTATATTAACTAATTTATGAATGTAAACGCGCTAGAGGGTCCATTACTAGCACAGAAAGGGGGTCCATAATAGGTAACAGGAACATGTGGAAATGGAACATGTAAGTCAAATGGGGACCATAATACGTATGTAACAAACTCGATGTTGCGTATTATGGACTGGGGTGGCCATAATAGGCAACCTGGCTACATAATTTTAAAATACATATTTTAGAAGTAAAAATGCATGTTTTATCATGTGTTATGTACGAAACGCGATGCTGATACCTGTTGCTTGTCATCTAGTTCTGCAGAATGGCAATTTGTCATGAGTCTTACTCTAGCGGAGCGATTGAAGTAAGTTTCCGTCCTTAAGGGGTTCATTACTAGCACTCACTCCCTACGAATTCCAAAATGGTAGCTTGGCTTGAAAATCTCGCGGTTAATAACTGTGGAAGTGCTGAACGAACACTAAGCAGCGAAGCGGCAATATCCCAGTGGGGGACGTAATGCACATGAAGAAGAAGAAGAACAATTGAACCATTTGCTTGAGAAACTGCTTATGTAACATTTTTGGCCAAAATGAGATTTTTATATATTCTGAATCCTAGTCCAAAAATACGTATCCTGGCAGAAAACAAACAAAAATTTTTTGGCTCGAAATTTTGTAAAATGGACTTATGCAGTTTCTCAAACAAATGATTCGATTCGTCGCTTGGTTTTGATGTTAAGGGTATGGATGATTGAGTTTTATTCTCGGTCGCGGCGGATGACTCATGACATTTCTTTTTTCCCTGATGGGCCGGATGGCCACATTGCCGACAGGATTTGAGCTGATTCAAGCGTGTCGCCATTATAGTCTCGTCTTCGATATTGATGAACGATGGAATATGCTGGAGCGAATTCATTCGTAACACTCGTACTCCGTTTGGTGGTATTCCGGGTGGTAAGTGTTTCCACATTTCGTCTCTTATCGAAATAACCTCTCCGAACTTTAACATGAAGTCGGCTATGGTGGAGTGACAAACCGACGAAGATAATTCGTGCACCCGAACGGCCACTGGATGGCAATCAACATATACGGATATACGAAACTCACAATTATAATCACAAAGCATTGTTCGTTTCCAATTGTGGTCCGCTTGGTAGCGCGACACAATTTCTTTGGAATTCATTTCGATCAGCACACAGTTGCGCGCATTATGCAACTGTATGCTTTTCACGTCACTATATTGAAGTTTTATCTTGTTGTCCAGAAACAACTTCACTTTGCTAGCATCTGGACAAACTGGAAGAACACCAAAATCTATGACTGCAAATGTGAAGAAAGAAGTGAAAAACGCGTCCGACTAGAATAGTGTATGCGTGCCAACTGAGCCACGCATCGCATCTGACGCTTACCACAAGGCTTAGGCGAACCCGGCGACCAATCGTATTCCGTCATTTGTTGATTGACATAAAAATAGACATTTTTTTAATGATTCAAAATAAAATTAAAATACTCATTTTTATTTTCTAGTACCCATGGCATACATGTTATGAGCTATCTTTATAGATCCATGTTAAAAAGTTTAAATAAAATGTTTTTGTGTTAAAGAATTGAGTGTTCGCCTTAGGCGACCCATCTTGCCCAATCCTACCCTATTAATAGCTGTGCAGTCTAACCCAAGATGAATACACCACTAGGTGTTCCAATCTGCCAAATTCACTATTCAGCCATCTTGGATTTTAGTATGGGAGAGCCAGCCGGTTTGTTTATGTTTTGCACCGAAAATGAATTTTTCACCCCCGCCTTCTTCTCGTCCATAAATTGGTCAGATTGAAACACCTAGCTGTGTATTCATCTTGGTCTAACCCATCTTGGAATGGAATGAACATTTACTACAGGACAACAAATCCTCCTCTACAAGCCAAGTACTAATCAAAATCTCTAAATCAACCGTACCCCAAAAATATCAAACCAAAGATTAAGTTCAATTTACATTCCATAATTAGTACCTATTGTCGACGCTCCACTCGAGCTCGAAATGCTGTTTAGAAAAACAGATGCTGTGATGACGAAGGAAAAATGATGTTGCTGTTTGTGTCGTTTTCGGTACCGGTGATGTTTCCGCTGCTATGGTTAGACTTGCTGTTGATAATAGCGACAGTATGGTTGTTGCTGCTGCTGACCGACAAAAGTGATGATGGTGATGAAGATGAGAATGAATCGTGTGAACAACTACTATCGACAGGACTGAGCATGGGCCGTGGATGCTGACCAGAAGGATGGTGGATTTGTGGCGGTGGCGCAACGAAATGTAACTCGACGGTCGACGCCGGTTCAAAGTGACCGTGTTGGTGCAGTTCAGCCTGTGCCAACGAGCTGAAATCTACAAACGGTCCACCTAAGCTAGTGCCTGCTAGATATTATCTCTCAACTAGTCTGTTATTATTGGCGCTGTCCGTGTACGACGAATGATGAGGATTATTCTCCTCATTACCGGAAGTCGGTTCTGGGTTGTCTATCTCCATATCACTACTGTTGTCATTGTCATTATTGTTCATCAGTTCATTATTAATGTTCCTCAATATTACAACGTTAGGTTGGATGGGAATAATCTCGCTACAGTCAGAAACATTGTCATCTTCATCATCTACATCTACGTTAGGTATAGGCACTGGGGCCTCGGATTCGTCGTCACTGAACTGAGACGATATTTCGGCATGACTATTCATCTGAGATTCGGGGGTATTGGGAATAATCTCGTCGATATCGTTCTCTGCATTAAAGTCGCGATTTTCCTCATCTTCATCATCAATACTTTTACCATTCACCTTTTCTGATCTTGTCACATCGATCGGATGACGCTCGGTTTTGTTACTGTTTGTGTCGTCGCTAGAACTAGTAGTCTCGTGTGTTTCATCTTGTGAGCTATCTGTACCTGTTTGTGCTACCGTTGGAAGACCGATGACAGATCCGGCCGCCGCCGCCGCCACCGCTGAATCAAGAGCGATAGCGGATATCGCCGTCGTTGGTGGATAGATTGGATTGATCTTACTGGTGGTCGTTTTGGCTATCACCGGATTCGTAACGGTTATTGGCAGCTCTAGCGACGTCGGCACATTCGGGTTGCCCGGGACGCCAATGACGGCGGCCAAGCTTTCGTCGAGATTCGTAGGGGCGGCGACCTCCAGCAGTTTTTGCTCCGGAGAGCTAACCAATGGCTCGGCCCCATTTTTGGTGGGAACTTCAACCGTTGACATGATCGGTGGTTTCGTGAGAACTGCATTGGTCTCGACGGTTGTGTTCGGATTCACCTGGATGATTTCACCAGGAAGCGGTGGATCTAGAAAAAAAGGAGAACGTTATCAGAATCATATTGCATGAATGGTAAGATAAACTTCTTCTCGATAAGTTATTTCCTGGGAAATAGTTTCATGTTTCAGCATTATGCGACATGCCATTTCAAAATAGGTTATTTTTATTTTTTTTCGACTTATCTCTTTTTGAGAACAGAACACTACCTACGAAATAAAGAAGTGAAACAATATTTCTGGAGGTGCCGTATATAGTCAGAAGAAAGAATGAGTCAAAAATAAAAAAGAATGAAGATTTTAAAATTTTGAGAAATAACCAAAACAGATGAAAATGTTTCAAATTAATAACAAAAATGATAAAATTATGAAAAAATAAAAAAGATATCTAAAAAAAGGTATTGGAAGCAGAAGACAATAAAAAATTGGGAGATAAGAAAAAGATAATCTAGAAGCAAAGAGCTACTGAACCGATAAGAAATGGTTTGTTAAAATATTATTTAAATTTAAAATGATATCCCTAGAAAGTACAAACCTAAATTTAAATATCAGTTTTATGGTTCCCTATTTACGCACAGTGATCTACACTTAGATTTCAATCTGTTTGTTTTAGCACAGATCAGTGAACGCAAAATGATTGAACAGAATACTAAATACCTTGCAAATCGATCAACGATTCTGGTGCAACAATTATTTGAGTTCCTTCGGCAGCAACGATTCCAAGGCCAGGTTGACTTACGGCAAGTGCTGCCAGCAGCTCTTGCGCCGAACCTATTTGCGATTGAAATAAAGAGATTTTGATTGATTCATACTGAATGCTTACCGACAAACAGCCGCATATTGTAAGCGTAGGCGTATTGTAATACGATCATTTTGAGAAATGAACAACTGTTGCTAGTCTTTGTATATGTCCTGTTTGTTGTCCTAGTCGTAATTTAATGATTCTTCGTAGTAGCTTTCAATAGTAAGCGCAATATTGAGCTTTATCAAACTGCAAAAAAATACCCATACCCATCAAAGAAACTTTGAATTATTCACATTTGACTATAAAACATTCAATTATTTATTCATTTTTTGTTTTTGCAAATTGGACTACCCACAAGAAGAAATCAAAATTATACACAAATAATTATGCCTCTGCTCTGTGTTGCAGATTCTAACTAAAAAGTACTCATTGGTACTGAGCCGACCACCTGTTTACCTCCACAACTTTTTCACATTTACTCGATCATCCCTTACTTGCCTGTTAACTGTCCCTAGGTATCGCTCGAATTATTTAAAAGAATCTTTTCGTCATCGTGCAGTCAAATATTGGAACGAATTGCCAGTTATTTGCAGGAATGAAAGAAATTCAACTGCTTTCAAGAACAAGATCAAGATTCACTTTAATCGGTATTGAAATGTACAATGGTGTTGATCAAAAGACGTTGCTATCAATATATAGTTGCTCATAGCCACATATACATAGAAAATAGTTAGAAGATTACTTATATAGTTTTGAATTATTATTGTTTAATAAATAAATAAATAAATGTGGTACATATTTTTGACAAAACTTCAAAAAGGAAATATCATTAAACTTTGTTCAATTAGTTTGCCAATGATATGAAAGCAATATGACAGAATATGAATATATTTTGAACATTCAGTAGTATATATTTGATTACGCAACATTTTTAGAAACTATTGTTTGCCATTATCGCTCCGTACCTAATTATAGTAAAATTACAATCGAAGTTAGCTGCCTATATTCTGGATATAATCCACCCGGAGTGGACATTAATTACTATGTCTGAAACTTGATTTGTGCAATTGTCCAACATGTGAAAGATTTAGTACGAAAAATGTATTGCACGAGATTTCAGACATAATACCGCGTTTCAGATATAGTAATTAATCTCCACTCCGAGTGGCTTATACCCGGAATATAGGCAATTACCTTGATTGTACTGAACTCGAGTGGCGATCTCTTTCTTCGCAAGATTGGATCTGACGACCAAACTGGTATGATCACACAATCTTACTTCATCGAGCGCAGTTGCTGATGAAGCTGTGTGTGGATGCCAGACATAACTAAATACTCATCCTACTCGGTTGGCAGTGCACAAAAACAATACGTGTGAAAAGTTGGTTTTAAAAATAGATTGCTAGAGTTCGGCTATGTGCCTGGTGTTGGAAATTTGGTCTCATCAGTAGCCTTCTGAGCTGCGGAGGACGACGGAGGGCCTTCGTAACTTAGCAGGGAAAAACATCTGTCTAGCGTAGCGTATCTGTCTAGCGTACTGGTTTCGTGGGATTTAACCCCACTCCTTAAGAAGTGGTTACCCTCCAATACATTTTTCGAACTAAATCATTCATATGTTGTGCAATTGTACAAATTGAGTTTCAGATATATTTAGTATTTTTTTTACATTTCTTAATTTATTAGGCTCAGTTGTTTTGAGAAAACTCTAAGGAGCCGAGAGCAAAAATAATATAAATGTAGTAGCCAGACTCTAATGAAGATTAAGAGATCTGAGCTACTGTGTTTCTTTAGAAGCATGAATTGTAAATAAAACAGAAGTTATCTGCATGTGAACTAAACTAGACGTGTTTTATTCTGGTCTACATAATGTCTTGCTATTATTCTCAACGGCCTCAATACACCTCCATTAGCGTGTATCACCTAAATTCTCCAGATGTTACAATAAATATACTATCAAATAAAATAAATATTACAAATAATATGATCTCCGGGCGCACTTCTTTTTAAGGGGTCGCAGGTGGATGAGATACGACTTCCTTTGTTACGATTACAACCTCCCTTACAACGGCATTTTTTGTTCACCTTTTTGTTGTCACGCACAACCGGTTTCCTGATTTCGAACTTTCCTATGGAACTTTGATTGAATCCTCATGCGAGGTTTCCGATACCTATTCTTCTTTCTTTTCAGCTATAACGTCAGCATATGTTGTAGGATTACTGCTCCTAGACTTTATCTCATAGCTCCGATATTCATCCCACGAATAACAAAGCAATGGAATGGTATTTGATTTGGTTAACGGAGCAGTTCCCCATACTTTGTTTTTGGATACCTGGCTTCTTTCGAGTATGGTTATGGCAGGAATCTCAAAGATGACCAATTGCTTGACACAAGAAGCATGTATCCTTCAGTCCGTCCTAGATTTTTGCCTTTCGCGTATTATACTAAGTATACGTAAAGACTATATGATCACTCCAAAACCGAACTTTTAATAGAAGGCTCGGAGACCAGTGGCGTAGCCAGGGAGATGGTTTTGGGCATAAAACCCCCCCAGAGACAACATTTTTAGAAGAAATTTTTTTCGAAAAAAAAAATGTTCAGAAACCCCCCCCCAGACCAATTTTCTGGCTACGCCACTGTCGGAGACCCATAGTGTTATATACCAATCGACTCGGCTCGACTAATTGAGGTGATGTCTGTATGTGTGTATGTATGTATGTATGTATGTGTGTGTGTGTGTGTACAAAATTGTGAGACAAACTTTGTACTCAGTATTATCGATTTACTCGCAACAAGTTGCATTCGACGCAAATTGACCCTTTTGAAAATTAGCCCGATCGGACATTGCGTTCAAGAGTTATTAAAAAACATTGTTTTTCTCCATTTTTCACAAAGGTCCCTCCTTGGAAAACAAATTTAAAAACCTTTTTTTTCAAAAACTGCTGCAATGCATTTGAATTAACGCAAATAAATGTGAATTGATGGAAATAACTGAATCTATCTCCTAAAGTGCAATTTTGACCTCTCTTATGTGCTTTTATTGTTACATTTTATAATAAACGAGAAAGGCATCATCACCGCTAGGTGGATTATTCAGTTTATTTTTCTTTCAAATCGGAAACATCTATGGACGGAGGAAAAGTTTTTCGGCCTCCATGTGTACAAAATGAAATCCAAGGTACAGGTGTCTCATACCCAATTCCGAAGGGAATTTCTCTTATACAACATAATCTACCTTATCAAATAGTTCGAGCACGAGCGACACGCTTTCATCTCTAATCTCAGGCGGCAGATTAAATCATCCAAACTTCAACCGACGTCCCACCTGAACAAAAAAAAATCCGGATTCTTCTTCCGCATTCTTCCTCATCGATTCCTGCGCATCGCATTACAGGAAACGAATTTGATATACAGCGAACGATCGTGTAGCGTTTTGTATAATGTGGATTTACTTGACCAGTGGATTCGAAGGTCGATTCTCTTGCTTCGGTAGATTGCCTTTTTTTACTCCTTGTCTGTCAAAACAGATGTCAAATCACCGAAAAAAGAAAGAAAATTGCGAGGGAAACACCAAAAAGCACGTGTCAAACTTGTCAGTCAGATTTTACTATGAAAATGGGTGTGAAGGTGAAACGACGATTTTAATTGTTTTGTAAATATTTCCCCGTAAGTGAAATTATGACTTGACCAAACACCCCACCCCCCACCGTGGCTACGCCCCTGTCGTGAGTAAAAAAAGGTGAGAACTAAGGTGTATTAATGAGCAGGATGGACATAATCGACTACGGTCAAGCTGTGGAACGACCAACGCTGGATGAGGTTAAGAAGGCTCTAAATGAGCTGAAAACAGTAAAGTTACTCGGAAGGAAGAGATCCAGTCGAGATTCTCAAACTTGGAAGTGAGCAGCTGCATCAATCGGAACAGGGGAATTGCCCTTCCGAACTTCGCGGACAAAATTATATCGCATATTCTGTTTAACAGGCGGAGACCACTTGCGGAATTCTTTTTCGGCGAATACCAGGCAGGTTTTCGTGATGGCCGATCAACGACGCATCAGATGTTTAGCCAGCAGATGATCCTTGATCAATTCCGGGTGTACAACTTCAACTTCTTCATGACGGCGTAATGACTCAATGATATAATCTATAATCTATATAGGTATAATCTATATTAAAGATACATTTTGAGGACTGTGAGACTCACTGGTCAATTTGTAACAGGTTCCGAGTGTTCTGCAACTAGCATTGATCGACATAATAATTAGAAAAAATATTTGAGCTCTTTTAGTGTAATGTCTTCACTGCCGTGAATCGCATGGGACGAATAGGAAACCCAGCAAAGATGTCTAAGACTGTCTAAGACGAGTTTAGTACTTTCCATTTTATTCCACTACGTATTGTTATTTATACAGATACGTACATCGGCCTCAATTGGAGCAATAACCCGTCTTTTAGAATACAACACTTTAGCTGACTAACAAAAAATGTTCTTAGTGAAGTGCCAAAATGTAATATGAAATTGCAATCTCGGACTACGTTATCCTACGAAGCCGAAGTTGCATATCTCGGACTCGGACTGCTATTGTTGACAAGCGACACAATGTTGGGGCCCCGAGCTTATGTTTCGAAACGAAACAACCAAACGATGTGTTAAATCAACAGAGCCTAAGACGCCAGATCCAGAATTTCGTGAGATATTTCCAATCGTTATTTCTTAGCAATCTTTCCCAAACTACCTACATACTCTCTAACTTTATGGAGCTTGAGTTATTAAAAAAGTTCTATTATCACTTATTCTGCATCCGCCAGGCTAGCTCTCCCACATTGATATGAAATCAATTCCAATATGCGACAGCTGTATTTGCGGTATACATTCCCCCTTTTTTGTCTGTTGTATATTTAGAAGAAGTACCGATGAAATTTTCTGCAACAGTTATCAACAAGGCGGATTAAACCTTTTTTAGAACAAAATCGCCAGATATCGTACCATTTTGCCGTTTGTATTTTTATTTCTACAGCAATAATAGAGGTTTCAGAAAACGACGCGATTTCTTCGATAACTTGATAAATTTTCCTATAAATCTAATACGCTTTAATCTGATTTCATTAGAGGAACATCGAATAAGACCGACGATTATTGAGCTCTACAACAAGCCAGGCGAATGTGTATCGACGCTGCAGCCAACTTGGTACCCAGGAAATAATAGCAATATATCATACACCTAATAATTTGCAAGGTATTATTGGCAGAGGAATGAAACCATGTAGAACGATGCCTAAATTTTATGAATACTAAAATCCCAAGGCTTCGAATTATTTGAGTATTATTATCCATCAACAGGCCAAAGCCAATGATCTTATTAACCTAATTTCTACTACTAATGATATGCATCTTGGAATAGATGCAGTTATCAAATAAATAATAAAAGTAAACAAAATATTTAAATAAAAATGTATTGGCTTTATTCCATTTTCTTATAACACAATCTCTTTTTTTACAATTAATTACATAGATATTATTTTGTAAAATAAACTTAATGTATTATTATGAATGCAAAACCAGAAACTATCCACAAGCCTAAAATGCTTCCAATATGCCACAAATCTTAGCTATCATACTGTAGAAAAGATCCAACATAATTAAAATCACTTGTTTTACATAACAAACATTATCTTCATTATCTTTTGATTCAATGAGGATTACAGAGCATATTTATATTTTTAATATATCTAACAGAATCAAGAAACCGAAAAACTCAAACATACATGTAGAACCAACAAACACACAGGTGAGTTACTCACATAAAAAGCTAAAATAAATGGCTCAGGAAGCATAGTCAAGTGCAATAACGTCTATGTAAGTGTGTAAATATAAGCACGGGTTTCTTTTTTGATTAAGCCGAATCTGGATCAATGTCTTCGATCGAATCGCAAGCGGCGAGTATGCTACCTATAAACAAGAAAACAAAACAAAAACAATAAAGGAGAAAGAAAAAGAAATTTTGATTGAGGACTGTGTACCAAAATTTGAAAATGATAATTTAAAACAGAAGATCTATCTACTCTAGAAACACTCTAATTTACAACAAATGAGTTCACAATGAATACGATGATGTGTGCTGATTCATGATGAACAGCGAGCGGAAGAGTAACAAAAGATACTGACACAAGAACTACAACAATGTTAATGATTGCTAGATTGGTATTACATTTTTAATTGGCATACTTATGCATATGTTGCATAAATATACATAAACTCGATTAGCAATCCTATAATCACCATAACCACAGATCGGCGGAGTAAAAAACTGACTGAAATGGCAACGTATGAAAACGTGATAATAATGCTGACAACACTTGCACTGTAGCTTAGCATATGCATAAAAACCTAGAATAATCCACCAAACGGTGATGGTGCCTTTCTCGTGAATTATAAAATGTAATGAGAAAAAAACACTCCAGTAGTTTCCAGTAGCCTTGCAAGCAAAGGCGTAGGATTGCCAATCCGAAGATGGTAAGTTCGATTCTCGATCTAGTCCAGGATGTTTTCGGGTTGGAAACTTTCTCGACACCTTGGGCATAAGTGTATCCATTGTACTTGCAACACAAGATATATTCGCATGCAATGGCGGGCATAGAAAAGCTTTCAATTAATAACTGAGGAAATGCTAAAAAGAATACTAAGTTGAAAAGCACTTTGTGACGTTTGTCGGTTCGAAACTTCCAAACTATGTCAATATAGAGAATATATTGCTTAAGGTGGGTCTTTTTTTTACCGAGGGTGTTTAATTGTACCAACTGCAATCAATTAGGTCACACTGCCGAGTTTTGTGACAACAAACCGCGTTGTGATAAATGTTTTAAATGACATCGGAAAGAGTCCTGCCAGAAAGAAGCAACAAAATGTGCTTATTGGGAACTTCCACATAAGGCTGAAAACTCATAGAGCTGAACACGAAAGGCTGAAAAAGTAAAAATCTTACATAAGGCTGAAATAACAAAAAGCTGAAAAATTGCGAGGATTAATTTTCAATGCAAGAATTCACATTCCTTTTTCACTCTTTGTTCTTTATGCTTCTTTCATTTTTTTTCTTCCTTCGTTTATCTTTTTTCTATCCTTTTCCGCCTTTCTGTTTCCCTATTCCTTCTTCCTTTTTCTATCTTCCTCCTTTATTCTCTCTTTTTTCTTCTCCCTCCTTCATTCTTTCACCTTTCTTCTATCTTCCTTCATCACTCTGTCTTCTTTTTTGCTTCTTCCTTCTTCTCTTTTTGTTCTTTCTTCTTTCTTCTTTATTCCTTCTTCCTTATTTTTTGCTACTTGCTTTGCTTTTTTTTCTCCCTTCTTTCTTCTGATTTCTTCCTTCTTTCTTCATCTGTTTTTCTTCTTCCTTCTTATTTATTCTTTTTTATTGTTTATTCTTTGTTCTTTGTTACTAATATTTATTCCTTATTCTATATTCTTTATTTTTAATATCTATTCATTATTCACTACTCAACAATTCAACTTATAATCCATCCAAAAGACGAGATGATTTGAATTCGATGCCCGCAACTTCGATAACGTACAAAACTGGACACTACAGATGGTCGGCAAATAAAGAAACTCGTGTATCGCTCAACTGATCGATGTGCGATCAGTTATCAATTCTGCATGAGAGCATAAGCATGAGCATGATGTCCGTGCATTTTGTAGTTGCTACTCCGTAATTGATGGAACCAATGGATGGAAGCATGGGATTTACTCTTCAACCTCAATGTGCAAAGTCCGAGAGTTGAATGGTCGATGAAGGCGCTGGCCACGTCCTCACGCTCAGTCGCGAATGGGAAACAATTGATGATCCAATAACTCGCCCACTGCAAGCCGAGAACACCTCTGCACTCGCCCCGAGTTTATGCGGAATTTGATTGGAATCTGGGGGTTAGGTTCTATGGCAGATGTTAGTCTTGATTAACGGATTGCCAATATGATAGTAATGAAACGGTGGTATATTCTAATTGAATGTCGAAACGAGCTTTTTCGCTCATTTCGAATTCTAACAGTTGCCTGCTAGAACTAATCAAGTTGTAGATATAAGGAATGAAGAAGATAGGAAACGGTATGAAAGCCCATTTCCAGTTCTAGCGATTAGTGGAAGAAATTGAACCCACGCCCTCTTGCATATGAGGCAGAAGCGGTAGCCATATGACCGTGCAATCAGTTATCAATTCTGTCCCATTTTCTATGCAGAGCATGGTATATAAGGTGTCGTACCCTTAATCGTGAAAAAATTTCCCTAATTTTCGCAACAATTGTGTGAAAAAGTACCAGTCAGTAGTTAAAATGGTCGAAATACTAAGTGTTTGGATCTTAACGGATTGCTTATTTTAGAAAACGCCCATATGAAAAGTGGCAATCTGAATTAGCATTAGCAAGCATTGAACAATTCGCATAAATTCGTAGGTGGTACAAGCCAAGACTATTGTATGAGAGTAGCATCACTTTTATCCGTTACTACAGATATTGATTTGGGACTAATCACTATCTCTTAGATGGAAGCAATGCACTCTCCAGTGGTCGAGATCTGTCCTGGCCACGTTCTTGCGAATGCTGATGTAGGGGAAGGATGGTTAGTTGGACTACTTAAGAAAGGTGCAGAGAACTCTACGACCTCTCATAGGTGCCACGGGAGGTTTTGGAATTTTGTGTAAGGTTATTATAATAGTAGGAATCGTTTTGGTAGAACGTGAAACACGGAATGAGCTAAGATAGAAATACAAAGTAGGAAAGCACGAGCCTGGAACTGAACCCACAACCTCCTGCTTATAAGGCAGAAGCGGTAGCCACTAGACCAACGAGCTCGTCATGAAAAGTGGCAATCTGTTTTCAGCCTAAAATAATAAAACGCGATTTTCGCCGAATAGAAAGATAAAACCGCGAAATTCGCGAATATCGTGAAATCCGCGACTTTATAAGAGCCCTGCATTTTAGCATTTCAAGGGATTATGCACGAATGAAGTTATTTCCAAAATTGTCGTTTGAAATGTTGATTTTGTGGTCACTGGTGCGGTGGTGCCCTACGAAAGACTGAAACACATAAGACTGAATCCTCATGAGGCTGAAATCTCGAACGGCTGAAAGTCTCACAAGGCTAAAAGTATCAAAAGGCTGTAAAGTATAAGAAGGTTGAAATGTATCGAAAGGCTGATGTGATGCAATGATTCCCAACCGTACTATGGTGTACAAGTTGAGTCGTTGAATAAAGTAAATAATAAAAAGAAATAAAAAATAAGGAATTGAAAATAAAAAATAAAGAAAAAATAATAAAACAAAGATTGAAAAATAAAAAAAAAATTCTTTATTCTTCTTTTTTTATTTTTCAATCTTTATGTTTTAATCGTTTTTCTTTATTTTTTAGGAAAATAGAAAAAAGATAAGGATTAAGGAACAAGAAACATGGGAGGAAGAGAAAAGAAGTAACAGGGAAGAAGAAGAAGGGAATAAGATGAAAGAAGAAAGAAGAAGTAGCCAGGAAAAGGTAGTTGGAAAACGTAAGAAGAAGAAAATGAAAGAGCTAAGAAGGAACAAAAAAGAAAAAGGAAACAGAAGAAGGAAGAAAGAAAAGGAAAAAGGAAGAAGAAATAAAAAAAAATAGAAGGAAGAAGAAAACAGGAAGAAGGATGAAGAACAAGGAACAAGAAAGAAAAAAGAAGAAAGAGAAAATAAGAAGAAACGAAGATGGAAGAAGGTACAAGGAAAAAGAAAGAAGGAAAAACTAAGGATAAAGTAAGCAAAGTGGAAGAAGAAAGAAAAGACTAAGGATGAAAAAAAAGAAAGAAGAATAAAAGAAGAAGTAACAAGGAAGGGGGAAGAGTGGAGAAGAAAGAATGAAAAAGGAAGACGGATGGAAGAAGTATAAAGAAGGAAGGAGGAGGAAGAGCGAAGAATAAAGAATGAAACATATTGAAGTATTCTTGACAAGAATCAAAGACCAAATGCATGAACCAAGAACAATAAATAAACTCTGGTTCCTTTCTAAGTTACCTTAAAATTTGTTGTGCAGTACGGACGAAAAAATCTGTATCAAAATTGAAAAAAAAGGAGTCGCAAGAATAGTTCGGTTTATTTCCGTTTGTGTCCCCATTCACCTCATATGTGAATCCTTCCATTAAAATCTGTTTCTCGCCATTTTCCAGCCTTATGTAAGATTTTCAATTTTCAGCCTTTCGTGTTCAGTCTTTTGAGGTTTCCACCTTATGTGTAAGTCCCCCAAGTTAAACCCAAATTATTCTATTTTTTTGTAGCCACTTGCGGATGCATATTAAATCAATATTAAAAAAATATATAAGCACGAGAAACGGATTCAGCAACACCAATATAAGTCCTGTATAACGTTTTTCAATGGTAATTTTTTACACCTGTTTAGTCAGACGTCTTCCTTGTAAGTCGGTGTCAAAATTAATTGGTTTCACCCAAAACTTTAAATTTCGAACCTATATATATGCAGGCATTCACTTGTAGGTACAAGTCTAGTCAATGGTCATGCACTAAAAAACTAAGCTCTACAAAACACCGTTTGGTTACTCACCCTGTAATAAAATCTGCTGTCCATCGGGCGTAAGTAACTGAGATGTGTCACCTCCGGCGGCCAGCGCCATCAAACTTTGCTGGTCCAGTATAATTTGCTGACCATCCTGTGTGTTCAAAGAATATTTTTGCTGCCCAACTTCGATGGCACCTTCCCCATCGATGGCTGCAGCTGCCGTTACTACCGTTCCTTGGTCACTACCCGTTGAGATCTCTAACACTTCCGCCTGGTTCACAATGTCCTCGATGGAAGCATGCTCCGGGAGCGCTACCAATTGATTGGATGAATCCAAGTACAACAGTTCATTGTTTACCGGAACGAAACCCTCTTCTCGGACAGCACAAAGATAGAATAAGTTCGGTGGCCCACCAAAGTTTTCTGCTGGAACAGCAATTAGCTGTGACGATTCCTGCACGTTTGAACCGGATTCGGACGCTTCAGGTGTTGCTTCCACAGCAACGACAGGTGAAGATTCGATTGGTTCGAGAGCCTCAACTGGTGGGAAGGTACTTCCTTTTCCGTACCTTCGAAGTTGCTACTCTCCGCTTCTGTTTCATCCACAGTGGCATCGGCTTCATTCTCTTCGGTGGATGAAGGCTCTGGCAGGACGGCCACATCCGACATCGACGCATCAGTTTCAATGCAATTTTTTGTAGACTTTGTTACGACGTCGTCTTCGGAAATTTGCTCCGCTTCTACTGGAGTAGTTGTGATTTCCTTCACTGAAGAATCCGCTGCAGCAGCTATCACAACTTCCGGCGTAGCTTCGCTTGGAGGAGGCGGGGTTGGAGTAGATGTGGATGGTTCTTCATCAACCGAGTCTGCCCTTAATGGTTTCTTAGGTTCATCCGACCGTGATCTTTGCTGTTTCTGCAACTGGTACTGCTCCTGACGGAACTTCTTCATGCCACTGGCTGTGAGTACTTTCCCCTGCCCTTTGTCTTCTACCATTCCTAATCGTGTGAACTCTTTGAGCTTTTGTGGCGAGATCTTGATGACTTTGTGTGCTTTTTTTCCTGAGCCTACTGCCGATGATGTGGCGGGTTGCGGTGTAATCGGAGCTCCCTTGGACGTAGAGAATAGAGGTTTACCGCTAGTGGTAGGTGAATTGATATCGGCGTGCTTTTTCGCGAGAAGTTTCTTTGGCGACGAACTACTAGAGAATGTCTTCTTGTGACTGATAGGCGTGTCAGTTAACTTCGACGTTGATGATCGCGACTTTGTTGGAGAGTACAGGATTTCCTGCGATTGTACGCATATCTTCACAGGAGGTTTAGTAGTCGATTCGTCTGCACTACTATGACTGGTGGGTGAAGAAGAAGGTGGAGATGGTTTGGAAGTGGAACTGCTGATGGTACCCACGCTACTCACGGACGAAACTATGCTTCTACTAACCTTGGCCGGAGTTACGTGGGTTTTGGGTGATCCGCTTCGACTAGATTTTGCGGTGGAAGTAGTGGGCGATTGTGTTGTGAAGACAGTGCCCTTGCTAGTTATCACAATCTGTCCTACGCTGCTAGCCTGTACCAGCTGTGTTGCTCCACGATTTGTGGGTGAATGTGTTCGTGATTGAACCGATTTCGCAGATGACTGTTCGTTTACTGTAGGTTTAACGGAAAGATTAGTAGATTCGACTGACAAATCCGGTATAGAAGACGGTGTCTCGTGGGAATCCTGTTGAGGGGTAGTTTTCGGAACGGATTCCGATCCGTTACTGCTTTTTGCGACGACCATTTTCTTAGTCAAATGTTTCGTCGTAGGAATTTGAAGAGTCTCTTCAATTGGCTGTTGGGTATTTGTGGTTGTTGAAATATTTGATTCGTCCAGAAGTTCACTATCATCCATAACAATCGGGATGTTGTTGATGTCGAATTTATCTTCCTCTAATCGCTGAGTATGGTTCTTTTCCGATACGACAGGTTCGTTTGCGGCAGTGCTTACAGGCGCCACTTCGCTAGCAACCTCATCAATTTCACGTTTCTTTTTCTCTGGAATGATAACAGATTCAACCGGTTCCGATTGTTTAGGTTGTTCCACTAATTCAGGGCTACTCATCAATGTCTGAAGGTGCCGCTTCCTAGGATTAATCGTCTTTGCGCTGGGTGCGGGCGAACTACTGTTTGGTTTAAGATCTACCTTGTCTGAGTCAACAACGGCAGGCTTTAATGGAGTTGCGTCTGGTAAATGTATCAAAGCTTCCGCAATTTGTAAAACAGTGTCAGTAGGATCTGTCGGAGTACAAATTTGTAATGCTTCTTCCGAAACCTTATCATCTTTCGTAGGCTTCGACTGATCATGAATGAATTTCGGCCGTTTGTATTTGGGAGATTTGGTGGGCTCTTCCACATTCTCAGTCGGTGATATCTCCGTTGGTATTGGTAAGTCCTCAACTGGCACTGGTTCAGTCAGTGTCTTTTTCCTCTTGGAGCTTTTAGGAGATTTGGGAAGTTTCTCTTTAACCTCATCCTCTTTTGTTTCCGAGGATACCTCAGTGGACTCGTAAAGCAATTCTGAATTTGACTTTCTGCCCCGGGATTTTATAATCATTTTGATGGGCTGCAGCTTATGGAAAGGCGTGGAATCGGGTTGCTCAGGAGCAATGGGTTCCACTTTCTCAACTGTACAAACAGTTGGTTCAGTAACCATTGGAATATCTTCAGCGGTTGAATCTGCCGACGATTGCTTAGGCTGCTTTGAGCGTTTAGATATGACCACTTTTGTATCTTCCTTAGATTCCTCTACAACAGACGACAATATTTCTGATTTTGATACGACTTGTTCGGTTTTTGAAAGATGCTCCTCTACTACTTCTTCGTCCTTCTTCGGCCGCTTAGATTTACGATGTTTTTCAAACGAAGTTGGCACCACAATCGGCTCTTCTTTCGAGGTTTCGACTTCTTGAGACGCTACAACTGGTTCATCAACTTTGATATTTTTACCTCGACGCGAGCGAGGAATATCTAAAGCAGTCAGATCGAGTTTATCGAGTTCACCACCTCTCTTTCTTCGCACCTTGGGAGATACATCATTAGCACGTGGCTCAGTTGCTGTTTTTTTAATATCTTCCATCGGTTTTTCGACCACTTCAGCATCTGTCAACTGTTCAGATGGAAGCCTATCGCTCTTCTTCTCCGATTCCTCATTAATAGCAATGTCGATACATGCGAGTTCCGATTTTGGGCTTTCCTCGAGTAGTTTCTTTGCTTCAGAAGTTGCATTATCCAAAGCCACCGCTTCAGGGCTTTTAATTTCATTTCCTCTCTTCTTTCGACCTTTTTGGGGTATATCCTCGATTGTTTTGGGAAGCCTGGTGTTTTGATCTGGCTCTGGAATTTCTTCAACTGGTTCTTCAACCAATCGTTCAGTAGAAACAGGCGTATCGAGGATGGTAAGATCTGAGCTTTGAAGGACACTGCTTCTTTTCTTTCTACCCTTAGGAGTAGCTTCTGCAAGGTTTGATTCTGTTTCAAACTTCGGAATTTCGATTGTTTCTTCTGATTTTTCAGACACTTTAGTAACAGGACCTGCAACAGGCACTTCTAACTTTTGGAGCTCTCTTCCCTTATTCTTTCTACCTTTGGAACCAGTATCAGCGACGGGTTGGGGTGCTTCTAATTCCGGAATTTCATCTGGTTTCTCAATAGCTGTGCGAATCGAATCGGTCGTCGCTAGATCGACATTTCGCAATTCACTATTTTTCTTCTTTCTGCCCTTGGCTCCAACGGCTGATACTAATTCCGAATCAGGAGCCACATCAGCCTCGGATGTTACTGTATTAGACGTATCAAGGTCAACTGATTGAACTATCATACCTCGCTTCTTACGATTCTTGGGTGTGACATCTGCAACAACTGGCTGTGGTTTTTGTTTCGGAATCTCTTGTACTAGTTTTTCAATCTCTACCCGAAGTGTATCATGACCCAACTGCTCTGAATGTTGAAACTCATCACTTCTCTTCTTTCTACCCTTGGGTGCACTAACTTCCAGGCATATTTCTTTTAGTTTAGGTGCTTCCTCGAGCGGGCTTTCGATACTATCATCGGCTGCAACCACTTCTGAAACTCTCTTCCTGCGGCTTTTTGGTGTGATGTCGGGGACCTCTGATTGGAGCTCCGCTTCTAAGGTCGCTTCGGTTAATTTTTCTAAAACCACAGTTGCAAAACGTTGCGACGCTGGGAGCTCCAAGTTGTGCAATTCGCCACTTCGCTTCTTTCTACTCTTAGATACGGCAGCTTCAGCATGTGGCTCCGAAGTCGTTCCCTTGTCGACTGATTCTTCAGTATGAGAAGCACCGGTACAAGGTTGGTCATCAATCTTCTGATCTGGGCTTTGAAGCTCATTAAATCGCTTCCTTCTACCCTTGGGTGTTGTATCTCTGACCGGTTCAGAAATCTTCTCAACCGTTTTTTCAAATTCGGCAGTAGCAGAGCTTGGGGTTTCAACTACTGGGCTTGGAAGCCCCACCCCCCTCTTTCTTCGAGTCTTAGGAGCCTCCGGCTCTGTGATTTCAATCACCTGTGTAACCTCCCCTATATCTGGGCTAATAGGTTCCACACTTCGTGTTTTCCGTCCTTTTGGAACCACATCTTCGACGCGTGAATCTATTCCTGACTCTACAACTTGTTCCGAGTTGAGCTCCTTATCCTCATCCACGTTTGATCTCTGATGAACGCCTCTTCTCTTTCGGTCCTTCGGAGCATTCACTGCTAAGGCTGCTTCTGGCTCTTCGTTCTGCTTTGAAGTTTCATTGATTTTTTTATCAACTTCAGAAGAAGCTGAACTAGGCTTTTCAACTGCTGAACTGCTATGCGCTATGCCCCGTTTCTTTCTTCCTTTGACAGGCGCATCTTCTATGAGTGTATTTGCTTCCGACACTACTGCTTCCTTAGAGCTATGGGCTCCAATCGCTACCAAGTCGGATTCCTTTATTTGATTTTTTGGAGTTATATCCATTTCTACTGAAATAGACATTTCTGCTTCATCAGAGTTTTGAAGCTCTACACCCTTCTTCTTTCGTCCTTTAGTAGTCACATCTTCAAAGCATGTGTGTGTTTCTGACTCAGCAACTATGGCCGAGCTAAGTGCTTCAATCACAACCATACCTGAGCTCTGAAGCTCCATACCCCTCTTCCTCCGCCCTTTGGGAGTCATACTGCGATGGGTGGATTGTGGTTCCGGCTTAACAGTTTCTTCGACTGGTTCTGGTGCTTCCACGGCCATTTTCTCAACATTGACCATGGTTGTACTGGGTTTTTCAATAACTGAATGCGGAAGTTCAACGCCTCGCTTCTTTCGTCCTTTGCGAATTACATCTTCAAGGTGTAATTGTGGTTCCGACTCTACGATTTCTTCCGAGTTCGGCGTTTCAACTGAAACCTGAAGCTCGAGGCTTTTCTTTTTACGACTCCTGGTAGCACCGTCTGGAACGGGTGATTGTGATTCCGGCTTTGCCTTTTCTTCAATCGTTTTTTCAATTACTGGTGTACCGGATTTCCTCTGTTTGCTCTTCCGACCACCTCTGGGTGTATCATCAACAGTACTTAGCGAATTTAGCTCCAACTGTTCCTTACTTATTGACACCGGTAGAGAGTCCGCTTCCGTAGGCTTCGGCATCTCGTTGGAAGAACTAACCGATGACTCCTGTGTAATGTTTGCTTGAGCACTCAGGGCCAGAATATTTTCTGCTTGTGAAATTTTCGTACGCTTGGATTTGATCGCTGCGAATTCTGAATTTTCGAAACGAGTTGGCTCGTTTGACACAACTGATTCCTGTGAGTCATCGTTAGTAGTCGTTGGTGATTCCGAACTCAGCTTGGTCTCGACCCTTTGCTGTTCCAGCAGCTCTGCAAGCTCTTCTTCGTGGGACTTTTTAACAAAATCCATTACAATCGCTTTTGACTGTTCAAGCGCAATCGCTTCGTTTTCGATTATTTTGTTGCGCGTCTTGAAGATACGCTTACCACGTTCCTTCGGCGGTAAAGTACGGTTCCTTTCAATCTCTTCTTTGAGTTGGGGTGTTGTCTCCGTAGACGATGATGGTCCCGGGGATGGGGTATTTGAGATCTTAGGAAGTTCCGGCAAGCTCGGTAGGCTAGTTTCACAAAGCAGCGATTCTATTTTGTTCGTAAGTTCCGCATCCTTCTTAGCACGCTCCAGTTCCTCTTGCTCCTGGATGGGATCTACAATGTTGGTGCTCAATTCCAGCGAAGGGTCACGTTTATTGGAAAGTGATCTCCGGGGTGACTTATTTAGTACTACTTCCTCTTCTTCGTCTTCCTTAAAATCGAAACAGGAAGTTTCCTTCTTCGAGTCATCGTCCTTGGGCGACTGAGATTCTTGCGCTATTGCTTTAACCGGCGATTCACGCTTTGTTTCATCACTGCTGATCGATTTACTGGATCCACGTGTTGCTCTATCCAGGATGCGTTGCTTTGCACTTATTGGTCGATCGGGGAAATTCTCGGTCGATGCTAGGGTTTTGTCCGATGAATTTAATGAAGTATCTCCAACACATATCGCTGCTGTCGTACTAATACAGCTTTCATTAGAAGATTTTTCCACTGTAGTTGCCACTGGCGCAGTTGGTTGATCGTTTGTCACCTCGATAAACTCCCGCTTTTGCTTCTTCGGAATATTTCGATACTTGATTGTCGTTCCTGACGACACTGGTGACGCTAACTGGGGTGAACAATCAACTGACTTCTCCAAACTCGTATCATGCGAGTTCGTTGCAGTATTCACAGATTTTAGCTTCTCAACTGGCTCTTCGTCTTTAACAGTCACCTCTTCTTTCGCAGAGTCGTTCTGATCATCCTGTTCGTCTTCACTCCAATCAGCTAAAAGTTCATTCTTCAATTCTATCTTTCCTTTGGAACCCTTCGAATCATCTTTGTCGACTGATTCATCCTCTTTCACTACTTCTACATCTTTTTCCGGAAGCTTATCTTCTTCTTTGACTATCTCTTCCTTTTCCTCGGTTACTTCCATGAAGACTTCCACTTTTTCATCATCCGCGGCATCCGCTGTAGTCACCGCTGCCCGACCTCTTGTTCGGTTTCGTCGGCGATCGGTACTTTTCGGTGTAGATTTGGCAATTGGGGCAGCCGCTCTCGGAGTGCGTCCCCCACGCGTAGGTTTTACCGGCTCAATAACCTGGATCACTTCTACTAACTCATCACCATCGGCAATCTTTTCGATCTTTTCCTGTACGTCCGTTTTTGGAGTGGAAGCAACCAATTTGCCTTGGGACTCTACAACTGTTTGGGTCGTGTCTGGCTCGGGTTTCTCCGGTGTTATTGGAACTGGTTTGGTTACTAAAAAAGAATAATATTTTAAATACAGTCATGTGTCTGAAGATTGTATGAAACATTATGATTGATACCGTTTCGCTGATTATGTTTAAATTTCAGAACTTTCCAATACTATCAGTATACTATAAATTTTCATACAACCGTTTCCATAAACTTGTTAACAACCCACTTACCTTTCACCGAAGGTAAGTTCAGCGGTATCGCGCGGCAATACTTGGTATGGAGAACAATCACATTTTGTCGCCCACTTTCGAAGCCACATTTGTGGCAACGATAGTTCTGTATCGGCGAGCCAATCGTGCTGTTGTTGGTGACATCTACCGATGAGTTCAGCGAAGACGCATTGAATGCGGATCTCGGAGTCGATGACAGCGATGAAGCCGAAGCTAGAGACGATGATAGACTTCGGCTTCCGACGCTCAGTCCCGTCGATGTTGTCGCTTGTCCCAGTATCCTGACCTCGTGCTTCTTCACAGGAATCACTGGTACTACTTTACTAGGAGAGGCGACTTTCTTGCTAGTGTTTTTACCTGCGTATAACAAAAATGTCAGAACACTAAATATTACATGATAGAACTACCTTACCTTTGCCTTTGTTTCTATCGCCAAAGATGTCCGCATAGCTTTCGCGCTTTTGAGGCAAAAAGTCGGTTGAGTTGACAATGTTTGGGTCGCCTCCTGTTGCGCGTTCGGCATGCATAACGTCAGATGGAAATTTCTCCATGTGCTTATTTTTGGCGCGGTATTGTTCTGCAAAAAAAATCCATTTTATTTTCCTGTTGAACATCGTTTCATCTCAGTGACTTACCCAAGCCCTTTCTAAGAAATTCGTGTTTCCTACCGCAGTTATATTTATAGATAAAATTAGTATTTCTGACATATTCACTGGAACGTAAGAGAGTACAATGTTTTAATTTATCTTGCAGGACCATATCAAAGTTTTCACACTTACTATGAATCTTCCTCGAAGAACTTAACAACGGCCAAGGGGCGGCGTTTCAACGTGGAAATGAAATCCTCGGTCAAACGATCACCACCCAACACCTCACCCGGCCACCAACAATAGCTGAGCTTCACCCAGACTATGTCACCGTCGTTGTATTCCCCATCGTCATCCATGTTCGGGAGCGGTTATTTAGCCTTGGGACTTCCCGGTCTCCGATCGACCAAGTTGTCAGCCAATGTGGTACTGAATCCGGGGTTTACACAAAATGTGTCGGAATGTACGTCCGCGGTTGATTCACTTAATAATCCTGATACAATGAAACAAATGTCGATTATGCCCAGTTATAAATATGATGTTTGCTTTGCTGTACTAAAATAATCGAAGAAGTCGAATCGTGTTGTGGAACGTGTATAACTTTTGAATATAGACACAAATTATGGATGCAACAATCTCCTTAAAATTAATTGCATTGGGTTGGGACGGATGTTTTTTGGCTTCGGCTCCGATCATGATCTCTAACCTGTATCGCGATGACGAATTTAATTGACAAATTTAATTGATCCCAAATCGAATCGGATATCCCTCAATCCCATAACTGAGGATATCCTACAACAAATATACGTATTTGATAAAACATGACTTTCATTTTCTTTTTACGAACAAAATATCGCAAGTCAGTCAAAACGCCGCTTGGTGCGGTTTGGCAGAACCCCGACCAACTGTAAGTTCTGCTATCAAAAATAAACTATAATGTGGTAAAATAATATTATCTCAAAATAATATTATTATTAAATAGATATTATCTCCTTGCTATGTTCGATGATGGCTACGATTGTGTTTACTAAAAATCGACCCAATTACCGTACACATTTACTAAATGTTTCGATACAACTGTGGTTCTATTAACAATCGTGATGTTGATCCAGAGATGGTGGTAGCACTATGAAGAACACCGAATCAAATATAGTAATAGAGTATATTTACACGAACGATCCTGGCACTGGGTATTTACCAAAATTTGAGAATAGGAGGTTCTACCACAGAAGTGGATGGAAGCTGTCGAGTGTCCAGCTACAGAAAGGGCGATAAGCTGGATTGTAACAACTACTGCGCAATCCCATTACTAAACGCCGCCTACAATGTGCTCTCTCAAATATTATGTCATCGACTAGCACCAACTGCCAGAAAGTTCGCGGGGCAGTTCCAGGCAGGATTTATGGGTAAACGCTCTACCACGGACCAGCATTGCAGACATACCGCGAATACAACGTGACCACACATCATCTATACATCGATTTCAAAGCCCCATATGATACAATCGATCGATATTCTAGACCAGCCATGCCAGATAATGCACGAACACGGATCTCCGGATGAACTGATACGGTTGGTCAAGGTAACGATGGATCAGGTGATGTGCGTAGTTCGAGTTTCAGGGGCATTCTCGAGTCCCTTTGAAACGCTCAGGCAAGGCAAGGTGATGGAGTTTCGTGCTATTCAACATCGATTTGGAGGGAGTAACACAACGGGCAGGAATTGTCACGAGTGGTACGATTTTCACGAAGTCCGTTCAGCTATTTGACTTCGCCGACGACAATGATATTATGGCACTGATACTGGCATTGATACTCACCACGAGTGAATTGGGTCTTCCTTCCTTCTCTTAAATAATATTAAATTGGGGAAAAACATCTGTAGTAAGTGAACCATTTTCAGTTTCTAAAAAAAAACAAGTTGTAGTTTTGTTTTCATTTTATGCAATCTTTTAGCAAAATATACTAATTTTCTGCAATTTATTATTGATTTTTGATCAACATCATTATTTATAAAGTATACATTGCTATCACACGATTATAGATTTGCAATTTGGATTAAGAGTAAATAAATAATTTCAAAAGTTTCCGGTGTTGAACTTAATCAATAATTAAAAAAAAAACACCTTAATAAAAAGTTGATTAGCTACCTAAAATCAAAAGTTGATTAGCTACGGGAAGGATGTTAACGATCATTCAGTAATTTGCGTTCGATCATTTACTCATTTTACTATTGACAAATAACTCATTCCAGAAGCTGAATGTCAAAATATGGAGGACTTCTAGTGCGAAGATTTCTCTACAACTCTGCCTTATGGTTCGTTGTTTGAATTCCACTATTAACGGAGTTATAGCTATAGTTTCAGTAACTTAGACTAAATGATAACAAAATTCCAATCATTTAGTTTGAGTTACTGCAACTAGCGCTCTAACTCCGTTAATAGTTGAATTCTAATAACGAACCATTAATTAAAGTTGTAGAAAAATCTTCGCACTAGAAGTCCACCATACAACATATTTTGAAATTCAGTCTCTGGAATGTGTTATTGGCAAACTACTAAATGATCGAACGCAAATTACTGACATCATTGGCTACGGGAAGGTTCATTAGGTCGGAGACGAGCCAGCCTCGTGCTGAAAGTCTCTCTAATAAAGACACAAAAAAAAAAAAAAAGCTTCATTAGGAATAAACATATTTTTAATTGACCTGTGCGCCACCGCGCCACGCCGACGCCAAAAATGAGCCGCCGCATAGAAATTTCTCACGCCGTCGAATATTTTTCAACGCGCCGATGACTATTGCGGATCTTTTGAAATTTTTCCATTTTGCGGATTCCGTAAAGTTCTTCCGCAGCTGTCAAAGTTCTTCCGCAGGCCTGAAAATCTTTGACACACTGAAACAAAAACCTGAAATTTGGTGTTGTTATCGTAGTATGCCATGCAAAAGGACAGAGAATAGGTATGAAGTGACAGCTGCGGTAGTTCATAAGTTGAACCGGAAAAAGGAAAGCTTTCTCTGGAATAGCAATATTGAAGGATTATTAAACCAGTAGTTTTAATGGAACTTCTGAAGAAAATCATGGAGGAACATCAGGAGGAATTCCTGGAGGAACTCCTGAAGAAACTTCCGGAAAAAAATCTTAGCTTCTTGAAGAAGCTTTCAAATTATTTTTTGGAGGAATTACCAGAGGAGTTACTGGAGGTACATTAGAAGAATTTCTTGAAAAAACTTCCTGAGAAATCTCATATAATAAAAATGAGTTGAGATTTCCTTCCTGAAGATTAAACGGGTTGACCGATTTGCAAGATTTTTTCCCTAATCGATTCGTTTTGGGAACCGCAAGGTTTATATATACAAAAAGTTGGTGAATTTAACGGGGAAATGTAAAAAATCATTAGAATACTATTTTGGGTCAGCTGTTGAGGAAAACAAAACAAACGCACGGAAATTGATCTAGAGTGCGGTGCTGCAAATAGTTCATTGTGACATTTTCAACACCCGGGCAAAGCTGGGTTTCTTTCGCTAGTTGCTGAATAAATTTAAGGTGATTATAGAATGAAGCCCGTGGTGATTATCAAATTCACCACACGTTTATCTACATACATTACCAAAAGACCAAATCTGGCGTAATAGTCTTCGTACAGTACCGAAAATCAAATTATGATTGTTCAGCATAACTATGCAAACGATCTAAAATTATTTCAGACCCATACGCGTTATGGTTCTTTCATCTCGTGCTCTTGAAAAAAATATTGGAAAAGCACGTGGTTTACAAAATGGCCGATTTCTGGCTTTATTGTATAATCACCTTAAATGGATTGTTTTTAGAAATTCCGGGAAAAACTCTTGTAGAAACTTTCCGATGAATTCCTAGAGAAGCTATCTGAAGGAATCCTGAAAGAATGTCTAGAAGAATTTCTGGAGGAACTTCCGGAGGAATCCTAAAGGAACTTCCCAGAAGTACTTTCGGAGGAATGTCCAGAAGAATTGCTAAATGAACTTCCTAACGAACTTGTGGCCGAGCTTTCTGAGGAACTCGTTGAAGAGCTTTTGAATAAACTCCGTGAAAATTTTTGCGCTTGAAGAAAACCAAATTGCTCATCAGCAAAAATAGAATTGTCATAAATATGAAACATCATTCTATAATATAAAACAAGCTTTTCAAACAGTTTGCTTATTAAAGAAAGCAAACTGGTTGGGCGATAACTGTTAAAGAACAACATCTGGCAACCCGGTTGTATCTTATGCAATCGCCGCTACTGTGGTGTGCCCCTACCGGATAGGCGTCACTGTGATAGCTGTCAACCTTTCCCTCGTTTTCAGCATAATGTAAAATCATACCGAACAATATAAACGTGTTTAATCTTGTCTCTTCAAACAGTATTCTTTTATTTCCGTTTTTCCGTACCAATCCGAAATCCTATTTCAATAACTAGGAGCCTCAGCTGGATTTTTGTCCGGCTTCAAGATTGTAACAACTTTGGAGCTTTTCAATTTACCAGGAAAGTATGGCGGTTGGATTGGGTGGCTACAAGACGGTAGACTAGCCCAAGGATACGCGCAGCAGCTGGAAGTGGCACTCCCAACGGAAAAGCAACTAGGCGCAGCGTCTCTTGAAGATGGCTGGAGAGATATTCGATCCGCCATTGCACAATGGTCCACAGAGCGAAATTAAGTGGAAATTAGTATTTTGAGCCTGAAATAGCAGAGTTAGAAAAAACCTTTGTTCCACAAAGTTGTTCCAAATAGTAAGAACTTTATCAGGATGTTGATGAAAATTAGGGTGGTCCTCATTTTCATGGAATGTAAAAATCAACTTTTTTAATTGCAAGAATAGGGGTGAACATTATTCTGTAAAGTTGTAGGCTAGCTAATTCCAATCATTTTGCTAGAAAAATATTTTCTGTAGCTCTTAAATTGACGGAATTAGAGCATTTTTCTCATTTAGACATAGGGTAGTCCCACAAAAAACAGTTTTTCTGTTCTAACTTTTTTTCTTCAAATTTCTCAGTTTAGTCGTCTTTGGAAGACTTTTAGAGCTTTTCGAGGCGCAACTTTTCGTGATAGTAGCTTGTTGATATCTTTTGCAGATGAAAAGTTATTCGCATTTTGCCAAAAAAAAATGGGTTTTTTTAAATGGCAATATCTCTGGATGGCGCAGCCATAATTTCAATCTTTTAACACCATTTCAAAGAGTAAGCCCTAGAGTATATCATATCAAAAAATCAGGAGGTGTTTTTCTTGTATCTAAAGTGACATCGGTTTAAATTTGTTAATTTTGCCTTTCTCGTACCTCAAGGTGTGACGAAAATACTCCAAAGACGATTTTATAATAGAGCACCAGAGATCCTTAGTGTTATAAACCAATCAACTAAGCTCGACGAGTTAAGTTGATGTAATTGTATGTTTGTATGTATGGCAAAAAAATTGCATTCACCTTTCGGGTATTTATACTTGACCTTCCGGCCCACATCGAGTAAAAGTGAAATATCTGATTAGTCTGGTGACCAAGTTGCACCAAACCACCATTCCTCACAAAATTATCAATCTCTATCTATTTTCCAAGATCCAAGGTATATTAGCAATTTTGAATATAAAAATTGCGGTGGTAGGAAAAATGTACAATAATAAAACTGAGCGTATTTTCCATAAATGACCCATTCTTTGGGAGTGTTTATTGTTTATGTAATTTCCAGAAAAAAAACAAAACTTCCATAAATAAACCAGAATAGAAATAAAACTGCTAAAATTTCCACAAAATGATTGTATATTCCATAAAAATTTTAAAAAATTACTGAAATCAATGAAGAACAATAAAATTAAATAAAATTTTCATTGAAAATACAGAAAACAATAAAACGGAGCATAATTTGCATGAATGATCCCTGCTTTGGGAGTGTTTATTGTTTAAGGAAAATTTGATTTTATTTAATTGATTTTTATCTTTTATGTAGTTTTCCTATTTTCTTCTCCATATAATTTTTTTTTTGTGGAATGTTTACAATGTATATAGAAAAAAATGTTATGGAAAATTTTGCAATTGTTTATTGTTTTAATTAAGAAAATTATATTTTTCCAAAGAAGAATTTCGATTTCTTTGTGGAAAATTATTCTTGCATAATTGTTATTTTCAGTTCAAAATGACTAATGCCTTTTATGATTTTTTTTAAAATTATTTATGTTTCCAAAAATTTTGAATTATGGGATTTTTTTACTTTATTTATTTATTGCTTATTTACAATTTCCTATCTTGGACAATATATTTCTTTTATGCATATCATAAGTATGATTACTTCTATTGATTAAGACCCTTTAGTAGCTTCAAGTGCCTGATATTTGCATCAAAACTGTATATTTGATCTCGAATGTGATGAATAATAGCAAGCTGTGATCTTTTCCACTCAGAATTGTCAGAACGTTACATAATGAAGCAAGGTAAGGTCACTTTCTGGAGAGCTGACATTCAAATAACGATAATACTTTTTCAACAGTGATTCAGCTGGCCGATCTCATCTTCCTTCTTTTGAAGGAAACACACTGAAAAATTTACTAGAATTTGTAAAGAATCGAATTTCCCTAGAAGTAAACGAAAATTTGGTGAAAAGAAGCTAAGCCTCGTGTTGCTGAAATTCCGAAAGCTATGGCGAGAAGCTGGCCGGAAACGGGACCATTTTTTCAAGTTGAACGAAGCTTGGATCGCAGGAGAATTTGTAGTCGATATCCATTCTCCTTCAAAATCATCTGGCTGCCGTACTTCAAAAACTTTCGCTGCTTTGACATCCAAAACAAAGAAAAAGCGGATTGAGTCCATACTTAATCAATTTTCAATGGAGGAGATTTTGTTTGCTGCTGCGACTTCCGTAGCCCGGGCAGGGTTTCGTAAAGCTGGGAAATTGATTCAAAAATTGTCAGAAAACCCTGATGCAGCATTCGAGCTGCAGCGTTCGGCAGAACTTTCAAATCAAGATGTTGTAGCTCTAACAGCGGAGGAAGCTCTTGCATTTTATGCAAAATGATTTTTCTAAAGCTCAGTATTCGAATATCAGACAGCAAACTATCGTCAAAGGCGTCGATATATTTGCAGCGTATAACAAACTGGTCGAAGCAAAAAGTTGTGTTATCCTACAGGTATACAAAATAACTAATCCATAGTACATGATAAATACTAATGAAAATTTCTGATAGGTCTTTCTATAAATCCATCAGCTGCAGAAGTGCCGTTACAAGAGCTTGTCGAGCATACCTCGAAGCGCCTTCTGGAAAGCGTGGATAGTAAAGAATTACTTTCAAATAGTGGACCGTATGATGGGTACACAATTATTTATAAGTGGGGCTGTGACGGAAGCAGCAATCACGCCAGGTATAAGCAATGCTTTTTGATGAAGACGAGAATAAGGAATTACACGAATATTCCGATTCACACATATTCGCCTTCTCGATGGTTCCTTTAAGGTTGATTGGCCATCGTGAAGCAGATGAAATTGATGAAATTGTGTGGAACAATGACCTGCCCTCATCCGTTTCGTTGTGCAGACCCATTAAATTAATGTTTGCAAAAGAGTCAGCCGAATTAACGAAACGCGAGGTTTCGTTGATGAACTCGCAAATTCAAAATTTGAAAACATTAAATTAACTGTGGCGGATCGAGAGGTATCCGTTCAAACAGAGATGCTGTTTACGATGATGGATACAAAGGTCGTCAATGATTTAACTGGAACATATTCGCAAGCTTGTTACATCTGTGGAAGGTCAGGAAAATGTTTGAACAATTCCAGAATTGATTCAGATTCTGATGATCCAGGCAAATATAAATATGGATTTTCTCCTCTTCATGCATATATCAGAACAATGGAAATGCTTTTAAAGGTCTCCTATAGACTTGCCCTTGATAAACCAACATGGCGTGTAAGCAAGTCGAATGAAGCGGTGAAAATTAGAGAAACGGAAATTCGAAACAAGATGCGAGCGGAACTAGGTACGTACTGTAATAACAAATATTAGTAATTCGGTAGATTAAGTTATATCCATCCTTTTGTGCAACAGGATTACGCATTAGTGAACCTGTTCCCGGTGGTGGAAATTCAAATGACAGGAACACAGCCCGCAAGTTCTTTCGTGAATGGAAAATCACTGCGAAAATTACCGGTCTGGATGAGAGCTTGTTAGAGCGTTTCTTCATCCTTCTTACCGTTATAAACTCTAAATCAAAAGTCAATCACAAATCTTTCGAGATTTACGCAGAAGAGACAAGAGCTTTGTATGAGAAGCGTTATGGTTGGTATACATTGTCCCCAACAGTTCATAAACTGTTGGTACATGGAGCGGCAATCATAAAATACACAATACTTCCGGTTGGAATGTGTAGCGAAGAAGTACAAGAAACGAGGAACAAAAGTATTCGAAGATATCGAGAGTTCCACTCCAGAAAATTCAATAGAATGGTAAACATCGAAGACGTCTTCAGAAGGTTGCTGTTATCGTCGATGAATAATGTTGGAATTGTCTCAAGAAAAGATTATTCAGAATTACCAGATAAAGCAATGCAGTTAGTTATTGAAAATTAGTTCTATCTGATACAATTAGTACAAGTGACTTTATGACTTTATTATTATTCCAATAATAAATTACAAAAAATTAAATTCAAAACATGAAATCAAAAAATTTGAAAAAGTGTTTTTGAGCCACCTTGTTAATTACTTTTCCTTGTGCACCTTGATCCTCTTATTTAGTCATATTTATCGGAGTTTTCTATCTAATCACTTCTAATATCTTCTCAATTGATAGAGAACTAATTTTGTGAGGAATGGTGGTTTGGTTCAACTTGGTCACCAGACTAAACAGATATTTCACTTTTACTCGATGTGTGCCGGAAGGTCAAGGATAAATACCCAAAAGGTGAATGCAATTTTTTTGCCATACATACAAACATACAATTACATCAACTTAACTCGTCGAGCTTAGTTGATTGGTTTATAACACTAAGGATCTCTGGTGCTCTATTATAAAATCGTCTTTGGAGTATTTTCGTCACACCTTGAAGTACGAGAAAGGCAAAATTAACAAATTTAAACCGATGTCACTTCAGATACAAGAAAAACACCTCCCTGATTTTTTGATATGATATACTCTAGGGCTTACTCTTTGAAATGGTGTTAAAAGATTGAAATTATGGCTGCGCCATCCAGAGATATTGCCATTTAAAAAAACCCATTTTTTTTGGCAAAATGCGAATAACTTTTCATCTGCAAAAGATATCAACAAGCTACTATCACGAAAAGTTGCGTCTCAAAAAGCGCTAAAAGTCGTCCGAAGACGACTAAACTGAGAAATTTGAAGAAAAACTGTTTTATGTGGGACCACCCTAAGTCTAAATGAGAAAAATGCTTTAAATTCGTCAATTTAAGAGCTACAGAAAACATTTTTTTAGCAAAATGATTGGAATTAGCTAGGCTACAACTTTACAGAATAATGTTCACCCCTATTCTTGCAATTAAAAAAGTAGATTTTTACATTCCATGAAAATGAGGACCACCCTAATTTTCATCAACATCCGGATAAAGTTCTTACTATTTGGAACAACTTTGTGGAACAAAGGTTTTTTCTAACTCTGCTATTTCAGGCTCAAAATACTAATTTCCACTTAATTTCGCTCTGTGGACCATTGTGCATTGGTAGCACCGCAACCGCTGCACTTGGCACGGTGCCCCCGGATCAGAGAAACGATTGGTATGACGGCGAATGTGAGCAGTTAATGGAAGAGAAGAATGCAGCATGCGCAAGTTCTATGAGAAGTTGAACCGTTCGCGTAAGGGCCACGTGCCACAGCCTGATATGTGTAAGGACATAAACGGGAACCTTCTTACGAACGAACGAGAGGTGATCCAAAGGTGATGGCAGCACCTGAACACCTGAATGACGATGTGGCAGACGAAGATGGCGGTATGGTGATGGACCTGGGAGAACGCGCGCAGGACATAATTTTATTGGTTCCGAATCTCCAGGAAATCCAGGAGGAGATTGGCCGGCTGAAGAAAAACAAAGCCCCTGGGGTTGACCAACTACCAGGAGAGCTATTTAAACACGGTGGTGAGGCACTGCTTAGAGCGCTGCACTGGGTCATTACCAAGATTTGGGAGGAGGAAGTTTTGCCGCAGGAGTGGATGGAAGGTGTCGTATCTCCCATCTACAAAAAGGGCGATAAGCTCGATTGTAGCAACTACTGCGCAATTACATTGCTGAACGCCGCCTACAAGATACTCTCCTAAATTTTATGTCGTCGACTAGCACCAAACAAACTTGCAAGGGAGTTTGTGGGGCAGTACCAGGCGGGTTTTATGAACGAACGCTCCACCACGGACCAGGTGTTTGCCATTCGCCAAGTACTGCAGAAATGCCGCAAATATAACGTGCCCAAACATCATCTATTCATCGACTTCAAAGCCGCATATAATACAATCGATCGGGACCAGCTATGGGAGCTAATGCTTCGAAACGCGCAGAGGGTTACGGCCAGTGCGTAAATTATTCATTTTCATGAAGTATTTTCGGTCCGAATTTTGACAAACATCGCATGATTATTCAAAACATAGAATGACATAGTCAGACGACTACTCCACAAACTCATTCATTCGACTGTCACTGAGTGTGTTTACTATGTGCAGAAAAAAACATGATTAACATTGTTTATATTGATGTTTACCGTTGAAAGTACCTCGCGGATGAAATTCGGATTCAGTTCTATTTGATAAATTACTTTACTCATTCAAAACATGTTCAGAATTCAGATAATTTATCAATTTGTAGAATGTGCATAAATATTCAATGAATAATATTCAACCGAATATTGACAGGCCAGAGCCGACTATGAATGTGTCTAGAAGTGAGCTGACAAGTGAAGAAAGGTTGACCTCACCAAAAATGTTCGATTATTTTACACTCTGGTTACGGCAAGGTGATGGTCTTTCGTGTCTGCTATTCAACATCGCTTTGGAAGGGATAATACGAAGAGCAGGGATTATCACGAGTGGTACAATTTTCAATAAGTCTGTCCATCTATTTGGATTCGCCGACGACGTAGATATTATGGTACGTAACTTTGAGAAGATGGAGGAAGCCTACATCAAACTGAAGAGGAAAGCTAAGCGAATGGGACTAGTCTTCAACACGTCGAAGACGAAGTACATGATAGGAAGAGGTTCAAGAGAAGACAATGTGAGCCACCCACCTCGAGTTTGCATCGGTGGTGACGAAATCGAGGTGGTAGAAGAATTTGTGTACAAGGATTCACTGGTGACTGCCGAAAATGATACCAGCAGAGAAATTCGGAGAAGCATAGTGGCTGGAAATCGTACGTACTTTGGACTCCGCAAGATCGAATAGAGTTCGCCATCGTACCAAACTGACAATCTACAAAACGCTCATTAGACCGGTAGTCCTCTACAGCAACAAGATCTTGACGATGCTCGTGGAGGACCAACGCGCACTGGGAGTTTTCGACAGGAAAGTGCTGCGTACCATCTATGGTGGGGTGCAGATGGCGGAAGGTACGTGGAGGAGGCGAATGAATCACGAGTTGCATGAGCTGCTTGGAGAACCATCTATCTTTCACACAACGAAAATCGGACGACTGCGGTGGGCCGGGCACGTAGCCAGAATGTCAAACAGTAAGCCGGTGAAAATGGTTCTCGACAACGATCCGACGGGCACAAGAAGGTGAGTTGCGCAGCGGTCAAGGTGGATTGATCAAGTAGAAGATGACTGGCGGACCCTCCGTAGACTGCGTGGTTGGCGACGTGTAGCCATGAACTGAGCCGAATGGAGAAGACTCTTGAATACCGCACAGGCCACTTCGGCCGTAGTCTGAATAAATAATAATAATGGCGGTTGGAAACATTTGTTAAAAAATAACTAAAAAGATTGAAAAGCAGGCCAAGTTACAGTTGGAATGTAGAGCCATATAAGAAGAAGAAAAAAAGGTTTCCCTCTTCAAGCGCTGGATTTGGCTTTTGAGTTTTTTTTAAGAATTCTTGTTAATTCCTAGAAGGGGTTCGAACTGAGATCCAACTTTGAAACAATATTCTCAAAGTTGGTATTTCGCAGAATAGCGAAATGTTTTGCTTTTTCGTACAACAAAGTTTCGTACAACAAAGTTCTACGAATTACACCGTAACAATGCTAATGCTAATGCTAACAAAGTTGTACGTTGTACCGAAAGGCTATCATTTCACTCCAAAGACGAACTTTTTATAGAAGGATCGTAGACTCATAATGTTATATATCGATCGACTCAGCTCGTAGAGCTGAGCAAATGTCTGTCCGTCCGTGTGTATGTGTGTGCGTGTGTGCACAAAACAAAAAAGTAACCAGTTTTACATATAGTAATCTCTCACCAATTTTCTCACAACAAGTTGGATCCGAAAGGTGGTGAAGCCTTGTAGATCGCTATTGAATTTTGATAACAATCGTCCATTGCATATTGAAGTAATGAAGAAAATGGTGCACCGAACTCAAAAAGGTGACTGCTATTAGGTGAATTAACCTTCCGGGATTCGCATGGCCCTGGATCACTCACGCAGTCCCGCCGCTGTTGAGAGCGACAAGCGTGCTTTTTTCGAAAGTGTTGTACTTTTCACAACGGTATGAGTCCCTGAAGGTTAAGGGCATTCCTCACTGAACCCGAATTTAAAAGTACTCGCGTTATCAAGGGCACCCCATTCGAAACGGAAGGCATGCACAACTGTCACTTTTATTATTCTACGGTTTTCCCCTTTCTCGTACAACAAAGTTTTATCGAAAGGTTATAGGATTACTCCAAAAATGAATTGAAAAAATTCTATCTATTCTCCTCAAGTGTTTTTTTTTACCTTTCTTACGTGATTTTTTTATTACATTTTACGATGCACGAGAAAGGCATCAGCACAGCTAGGTGAACTAATCTGGGTTTTTTATTTTCATTTTGCAAATCTCGCTATACAACTTGCAAACCAGAATCACGAATTATTTGGCATTGCCTTTGGTTCACATTTTAAAACGGATCAATAGCTAAAGAACGTCGTCAATAATAATGGAGTTGCATTTAATTTCATATTAGGGTGGATCAAATTGGTATAAGAAAAACTTTTCTCAATTTGTTTAATGAGCCGCATTCTTATTCTGTTCTATTTGATTCCCTGATGCTCTGGACAAAATTTTAACCAAATCGATCAACGTTTGGGCGGGGTTAAACTCGTTGAAAGTTTAAATGGAAAAATGTATACAGTGATTTGCAGTTAGATGGCACAATTTACGATGAAGAACTATGATACCCATTCAGTTCTTGTAGAAATAAAAACAGAATGTTATGCCGAAAACAGCTAGAAAGTTAGAGTTTATTAGGCAAAGTTATTGTAGACCGTTTTGATAATTATAAATACACTAAGAAATAGTCGGCAATTGGAATGGTGCTTGATATTTCATGGAAATGTCGACGCCTTTTATAGATTACATCCTACTCTTTTACGTGATATATTAGTGAATTAGTGCTATGGGTGAATTTATTCCTTTTTTAGGGTGAAAGAAACGAAACTTGCTCAAACCACACTTTAGTGAAAGTCTAATAACTTCACCGGGTAAACACTCATAGTTTAAAACAAATTACAAACATTATTAAAAACCTAAAGGGATTATTGTATCCGTACGTTGTTCGGTGGGTTAAGACAGCGAGTAAATCTGAGCGTGACTCAGACTATGGCTAGGTATGCTCAACTGAATATCTACGAGCAAGTCCGGACAGTCTATGTTACTCTTGATGATGCCATACACTACAAGTCTTTGTCTAGTTGAGAGTAGTTACAGAACGATTCGGACAGACATCGGGCTTTATAGACAGTTAGATAGTAGTTAGATCTTGTGCCGGAGTAGTTTGCAGTTTCCCATTAATAGCGTTTGAATCATATTCATACAAAAGAAGCTCAGAAAGATCGTTTGAAAATTGTATTAGGTCAATACCAATTTTAATGGGTCGTCCGCTTCTGCAGGCAAAAATTCAAACGTCGTGCCATCAGACTCATCAAATCGACGTTTGCATCCCCGCCAACAAAAACTGAGTCGCGCTGACCATTTGGTATTGAGTAAATCATCATTCTCGAAAGTCAGTTTTTTATAAGTTGATGAACTAGAATACTAATGGAAACGTATTTTAAACAATAACATAGCGTTAGATTTTGATGAATATTAAACGCCTAATTTCGAAGATTATCTAGTGTAAGCTTCTGAAACTGAATCAAAGGCCAAAGTTCAGAACCATTAACTAAGCTATTATCAAAAATGTCCAATTTACTTGTTTCAACCACTACATATTCTGTAGCTCATTTCAAGAAAACGCACTTCCACAGTTATTAACTGCGATGTTTCTAAGCCAGGTTACCATTTTTGCACTCGTATATCATGAGGCTAACACGATGATACTTTTTTATGCCCAGGGAAGTCGAGACAATTTCCAATCCGAAAATTGCCTAGACCGGCACCGGGAATCGAACCCAGCCACCTTCAGCATGGTCTTGCTTTGTAGCTGCGCGTCTTACCGCACGGCTAAGAAGGGCCCCTCACCTGCGCAAGTACTTAGATCTTTTTTTTGGAAATCTACAATGTTGCGGGAGTACTAAATACGTTGGGTTTAATAAAACGTCTTAACTGCCTCGCACTTAAGGCGTTTTTCCAAATGTCCTCTATTTTTTAATGTTCCTAGTCTTGCCAGCATATCAGCTTGTTCGTTGCCACAATGGCCGGGAACCCAATACAGGTTTACTTTTCCAGGCCAAGGTTTGGAGTGATTGAACACATTCCCAAACAAGTTTAGACGTGCATGTTGCTGTTTTCAAGGCGTTCAATGCTGCTTGACTATCAGACATTATCAACACGATATCGATCTCAGTGGCAATGGAAAACTATCCAACAGTGTTCCAAGCGGAGATTTTGCTATAATGAAATGTGCTAATATCTGTGTAGAGAGGAAATATAGATATGCACATATTTGTATCTTCACAGATAGTCAAGCGGCATTCAAAGCATTGAGTAGCTTTGAATGTACATCAAAACTTGTCTGGGACTGCATTCTTTCATTGCGAAAAGTGTGCCAAGAGAACTCCGTAAATCTGTACTGGGTTCCAGGACACTGTGGCGTTGAAGGTAATAAAAAGGCAGACAAGCTTGCAAAACGAGGTTCAAACACACAGTTTATTGGCCCAGAACCTTTCTGCGGCATATCATACTGTACTATAAAAATGGAATTGAAATCATGGGAAGCACAAAGGTTGATGACCAACTGGTTGGTTGCCGAAAAGTGTGCTCAATCAAAGAGATTTATAATTCCCAATGTTAAAATAACCGAAAAGCTCTTGAAGCTCAGCAAGAGGGCTCTTTGCACCTTCACTGGCCTAATAACCGGACACTGCCCGAGCAGATATCACTTGAAAAATATTGGCCAGATTCAGAATGATATCTGTCGTTTCTGTAACATGGAACGTGAAACCTCGGAACATCTGCTTTGCAGTTGTGATGCATTGTACAAGGGTAGATTTAAAGTTCTAAATAGTGGCTTTATGCAACTAGGAGATATTTGGACTGCAAATCCTGGAATGGTAGTGGGTTTTGTTAACTCAATTATACCGGACTGGGATAAAACGCGTCTTAGGTTGTTTACTTGACAAATGGTGATCAACCTACAAGATGCGAATACATAGTTAATAGTAATCAGGGATATACCACAAAAGTTCGACTCAATGGACGCAGTGGTTCTTCGCCCCAACAAAAAAAAATCAGGCATTATGCAAATATTTGAATGCCTATAATTTCGACGTAAGCATAAATTGAGGCATTTCGGAATAGCCTTCAGTTTGGAAAACAATTGGCCACTTGCCTGCTCCAACTTGATAATTCAGTTTTGAACCATCGGTGTGAAACACAATTGATCCTGAGCGAATATTTAGTCCACCATTTGTCCATATACTTCGCTTAAGATTAATTACATAAAAACATCGAGAAAAATTGTTTCTTTTCCTCATCCAGTCATTATTGTTAGCGATCAGTGAGCTGATACTTTTTTATTTTATTTAGAAAACTTAGATGTCCTTTCAGGTCACCATCGAAGAGGTTTGAATCTTTTCTGATCTTCAAAGCACTCTTCTCAGCTTCTGATTGAATAAATTGATCCAAAAGAAGAACATGGAGCAAAGCGTGCTTCTCATTGCAACCGTTATGGAAAGGGTAGCTAACCTTTGTAATTTTTCCAACTTTTTGTGCACCACCCTATTTGTTTTAGGCCACCATACACACTAATTGATGAGCTTCCAAGGTTGGCTGATATTTCTCTTTTTGATAACATCTCACCAATCCAGTCAACAATGCATACATCGAAACCTCGTTTCAACATAGCATTCTTCATGGAACAGTGAGATGTGTTATCGAACGCTCCTTCAATGTCAAGGAACGTTGCAAGTGAAATTTCTTTTGCATCAAAAGATCTTTCCAATTTTGTAACTATCCTGTGAAGCGCTGTAACTAAAGATTTTTCCTCCTGATACGCGAACTGATTTCTGCTCAGAGGAGTTTTCGTTAAATAGGATGATTTTATATGCTCATCTATTGGTTTGTTCCATTATTTTTAATATGATGAACGATAAGCTAATTGGTCTGAAGGATTTTGAGGATGATTTATCCTTTTTATTAGCTTTTCGCACTCCCCTCTATGCAGTCGAGATATAACCTAATATTAAGCTCGATTGGAACATCTTAGGAAACATAACATAAGCTTCAATTTGATGATGGGCTAAGGAAGTCTTATTATCGATCTTTACGTCTCTGGTAGAACCTCTTTGATGATACTGTTAGATAATTCCTTTCGAAGCAGTTTGCCAGCCGTACACGGAACATGTTGTCCAAGAAGACGCTGTTGTAACTGATTAGGAGGGAATTACGAGGTCTTATGCTAAATAACTTCGTATTTTAAAGTAATTGTTGTCATTTTATTGTCAGAGCCAAATCATTTTGACAGTTTTTATGTTATTTAGACGTCTATTGCCATTATGGGCGCTCAAAATCTACCGAAGCAGTGTTTTCGACTCACATGGAACATATTGCCCCTTCTTCGTAGAAACTGAATCGGGAGTTTTTTATCAAATATAAGAAAGTATGTCTGAAACTCGATTATGCATATCACAGCATGTGATAGATTTAGTTCGGAAAAGGTATTGGAGGGTAACCGCCCCTTCGGTGGGGTTTGATCCCACGACCCCAATACGCTAGACAGGTGCTTTCCCTACTAATCTACGAAGGACCTCCGTCATCAGTACCCGCTAAGCTGCGGAGGACGACAGAGGTCCTTCGTAGCTTAGCAGGAAAAGCACCTGTCTAGCGTACTGGGGTCGTGGGATCAAAGCCCACCGAAGGGGCGGTTACCTTCCAATACCTTTTCCGAACTAAATCTATCACATGTTGTGCACATGCATAATCGAGTTTCAGACATAGTAATTATTTTCCACTCCGGGTGGCTTAATACCCGGCATATAGGCAATTAACTTTGAATGTACTGAACTCGAGTGACGAACTCTTCACTTGTGTGGTCGGGTCGGGATCTGACGACCAACTGGCACAACCTTACACAACCCTACTTCATTGATCGCCGTTGCTGATGAAGCAAGTGTGTAGGAGCCGGACAATACTAAATACTCATCCTACTTGGTTGACATGTGTACAAAAATACATATGAGAGAGTTAGTTCTGAAAACATATTGCGAGAGTTTGGCTGGTGGCCCGGTGCTGAGAATTTGGTTTCATCAGTACCCGCTAAGCTGCGGAGGACGACGGAGGTCCTTCGTGGCTTAGTAGGGAAAGCACATGTCTAGCGTACTGGGGCCGTGGGATCAAACCCCACCGAAGGGGCGGTTACCCTCCAATACCTTTTCCGAACTAAATCTATCACATGTTGTGCATATGCATAATCGAGTTTCAGACATAATAATTAATTTCCACTCCGGGTGGCTTTATACCCGGCATATAGACAATTAACTTTGAATGTACTGATAAGAAAGTATTTAATCCCCAGTTTATAAAGATGACAAGTTAATAACTTTTGAAGCAGGATCATGTCGTCTATAAGGACACTGTTGAACTGGCTTGAAAGACATCATATTTACAACTAGTTGAACGTACCCGACCTTGCTCGAGTTGTTTTATTTTGTGTTCTAACTGTCAATTGTGAGTTCATTGCAGCGCCGCATTCTAGATATTTTTTTTGCGATCGATGAAAACCTCTTCGATCTCGCCCTAATATTGTATTTCGAAAATTTCTCAACTTCCCTCGTCAAATTAGCCAACTCTTAGTATATACAAATACAGCTGATGCAGAGACGAATCGATTGGTAAGGAAATCTTGCAAATCGGTCATCCTGTTCTTGAGTTATATTGCTTCAAAGGAAATTCAAACTATATATTTATATATTTAGAAGAAGAAAATAGAAGAAGAAAGAAAAGATTTTGATAAATATACTCTCCCATTACCTCATTCTTAATCATATAGATTGATCTGTACGATATCATTCTTGTCTTTATGGTCAGAAGGTATGGGGTATGGCAAAAATTTGATTTTATTTCACTCAGGCCGTTACTGGTTATAATTTACATTCCGAAAAAAATTCTATTTATATGCTGCCCAACAAAGAAATTTTCTTTGATTCAACAAGGATTCACTTTCAAAAAAGGTACCGTCAGGTCGCCATTCACCGTGGGGTTCAAAGTAATTTTCATTATGTTTACGAAAATATTGAAAAATACTTTATTTCAACATTAGCATCATTAAAGAAGTTCAAAAGAATCCTCTCCGAGTAATTACTGAGAAATATAACTGTTCCAACAGCTGTTTTAACGTTAGAGTTTGTTAACATCCTGCGGATGTCTGCTTCCATCTTTGTTTTCAGCCATCAAGTATAATCTACGCTCGCTCAATATCAGTGAAAAAAGTGAATGTTTTATTGTTCTTTATCTCCTAATGTCCATGCAATTGAAGTGTCAGGTTTGTATTTTGATTTTACGTATAAAATTAAGCCGTAAATGTCGGTAACACTTATTTCTCCACCAAATGAAAATGCACGGCGAATGGATCCCCCAGAAAATAACTGTGTCAATTCACCGGCCATCGGAATCGGAATCACTAAAACACATAAACTTCACATGTTTATGCTTAACTAAATGAAAAACACATTTTGAAATCAATGTTTAAATTCATATATTAATTAATTTAAATGAAAAGTTCTTATGCACGGTGAATGGGTACCTACCCACACGGTGAATGGTGCCCTAACACGGAGAAAGGATACCCTAATATATCACTGAAAAATTATCTACATCCATCTATCTTGCCAAAAACAGATAGTTTCTAGTTTTCATTCGAATTAAAACAATTATTTGAGGTTCGTAACGGTGTTCAAGAGTATAATTTTCAATTTAAATTATTTGGAGAGCTCTACGATTTGCTAAATTGCCTAAAATGCACGGTGAATGGCGACTTGACGGTATATGTATAAGATACAAAAGGTCCAAGGATGCTACATTTCAGAAAATGTTCTAGATGACGAGTTTTGAGAGAAAAACAATTATCATGAATAAAATTATTATACTAATTTGCTTCACAGTGGGACATGTTGACTTGTTCGTTTTTATTGAAGCCAAAATTCAATTTATATTTTTTTATTTGGATAAACTCTTATAAGTATTGTATTGGCATGTGGTAGATTTGCCACTAAATCTTATATTTCACGTTAAGTATGACACTGTACTGGAGGCCCTCCTTAGCCGTGCGGTAAGACGCGCGGCTACAAAGCAAGACCATGCTGAGGGTGGTTGGGTTCGATTCCCGATGCCGGTCTAGGCAATTTTCGGATTGGAAATTGTCTCGACTTCCCTGGGCATAAAAGTATCATCGTGTTAGCCTCATGATATACGAATGCAAAAATGGTAAACATGGCTTAGAAACCTCGCAGTTAATAACTGTGGAAGTGCTTAATGAACACTAAGCTGCGAGGCGGCTCTGTCCCAGTGTGGGGATGTAATGCCAATAAGAAGAAGAAGATGACACTGTACAGAACGTATTTTAGATTTGGATGCATTACGATTTATGAATATATGATAAATGAAAGTTTTGTAGAGCAGTTTTAGCGAAAGGATTGTCAAACGGACAAGCTAATTTTATAACAACTTTAATTTTATATCATCTCATTTACACATTTAATACCTAAATATGAAGTCGGCTGTAATATTTTTGGGTCAGTAATAGCAATAGGAGCACTGGTAGAACAAAGACTTTCTCCACGTCACTGCAGCAGCGCTCAAAAATGTAGAAACAAACGATCATAATATTTGATAAGCAAGATATTAAAGATTTCTGTAGTTGATTTAGATACTTTGCTACATTTTAAAGCTTGTAAAATGTTCGTAGAATATTATGCCTAGTTGTTAAACCCTTGTGAACCTATCTCGTCAACAGTGGGAACACTAAATACACTGCACGATACCCAAATTTGTCCCGTAGGTAATAATTGTTGTTGCATTTCCTGTTTAATCCTTTCACCCAAAATCCCGAAACACAGTAGCCACCTTCAAATGTCAGATGAAAACTTTTTTTTTTTGCTATTTAGCGTCGTAACAAAGAGCGATAGGAACATTACATTTTTAATTCTATGTAGGTACCTAATGGATATTCCATCCAGCAGATCAAGGGAAAAAATAGAAAATTCAAACTTACGGTTTAGTTAATCGAAACATCGGCCATCGAGCAATGCAGTTCAGAAAAAAAACTTATCACCCTCAAAACCCAACAATGTCCTCTCTGGTCGCAGCTTTTTCTTCTTATACGACTGATGGGTTAGTGCGAATTAAATTTCTGTCGCCTTCTTCGATCGTCACCAGAGCCCCAAAGCACCCCAGGGACGCGGTGTTTTTCTTTTGCCAAACACAAACCTGGACGGCGACCACTGAACCCAATTCCCAACACATTAGCTTCCACGCTATGTTCTCCACACGAAATACACTTTTTCGATACTTTTTAAAACGGATATTCACCTTTTTGCGACAAATAAACTTGTTGACGACAATCAATCCGAGCCAAATTTTTCAACTTGCACTGCCATTTTGACGGCGAGGCCAAGCGGTGCTGGTCGTATTAGGTCTACAACGTTAGGTCAACTGGAGAATTTGACAGATTTTTGTTTACCCGCGCCGGCAGATGATTAAGCCCACCGGTCCGGGTAGGCGCGATTACATGCACGGAGAAAAAGGAAAAAAAGTACTAACCAATGATTTTGAGTGTATTACCCGAATAGAAATAAATCGTTCGCCGAATGGTTGATATCATTAGCTTTCCATTCCACTTATCATCATCATAAACTTTATGATAGTTGTACAATTATATGATTAATAAAAATAACAACCCGATTATATGCAATAATTAGCAGATTATACATGTTTTAATAAGCATTACCTGATATCATTCCATTGTAAACGTATCTTACCATGAATAATATAGAAAGAAATTTGGCAACTTTATTTTTCAGTGTAGTAGTGGGAATTGAATCGGAAACAGCTCCGACTGCCATTTCATTTTTTCTTCCGAAGTCAACGGCGGTGTGGATAAAGAATTAGACAGAACATTTTTATTCAAAATACAAAAATAAAATGGATCAGACTAAACTGCAAAGTAAGTGCAAACTATATTACACAAAATATAAATGATATATATTTATTGTTTATTTACAGAAACTTCTACGGGAAAAAATTACGCTCTGAAAAATCGTATGCCATGGAACGGGTGGATTTGGTTGAGCCGCGGAAAACAGGCTTACGAAGGTAAGAATAGTTTATGATAAACATTCATTAATGTGATTCATAATTGATCCGATAATTGGACAGTATTGCGACTGGCCGTACCATAATTCATACATTAATCTATACAAAATGACCATAAAGGCACGTTTCAGATGGAAATAATTATGAAGCAACTACTTATTTTCAATTAAAACGTGCCTTTTTAGTGAACATGCATTCAAATTACTTTCATTGATTGGAATTTCGGATCATTTTATGCTGAGAGGCATAAGCCCTCAATCTAGCAACAGGAAACGAGATTTTCATCCTCAAACAAGACCATTCGTATGAAAAACAGCGCTGACGTTATTATTATTTCTGGAGGTCATAAAACATGAATAATGCTCATTTAGGACCTCGTTTAGGACTCCACATTTATAATTTAGTCATTCATTATTTTCTTTGATTTTTTTTATAGGAACAAGTGGCACCATCGAAATCTGCGAGGAGTCACGGGTGAAAGAACAACAGATCTCATGGACATGGATAAAGTAGCTCAATCTAAGTAAGACATAAAACGGCAAAAAGTTTTTAAGTGACTATAAGGGCGAATCCCAATGAAATATGAATTCAACGTATAATTCCCCAATACAACATTTTTGTTGTTTGAATAACTACGTCGTAAAGCTATTTTCAATAGTATTTAGTTTTGCTCTAGGATGTTTTGCTTTACCACAAACTTGCCAGAAAATTGAAAAAAAATGAAATAAGAGGCAATAAAAACATAAAAATACATAATTTATCAAGATACAATTAGATATCTGATGCAACATAGATAATAACAATATAACAATAACAATAAACCTGGTGATTTTTTCGAATAAAATAAGAACATTATTTTATTATTATATTTGGAACATTGTAATTTATATATAATAAAAACATGTTTTGTGCTTAATTATTTAATTAAATATAAACCGAAAAAACATAATTTAAGAGCAATAGTAGTGGTCTTTAACTATCATATCCAGTATCATAGTTCGTAAAATAGTATTATACATCCTATAATACAGTTATCATATAATTGAATGTTTATTATACATCTTTCGATTTGAATTAATCACTGAATCATTATTTCATCTCCAATTCGATTTGAGAAAAATCATACTATTAATCTTTTTCGTTCGAATCAATGATAATCCCAATCATAGCTTTTGAAAAGACATGATGATAAGCTAATGATATCTGGTAAAATCGCTTAGCAAAAATGTATGGAAAATTTGGCTGTTTTGAATGGTAACGATACTTAACAACCCATTCAGTGTATCATCCAAAACCAAATTATTATAAACGCTATCGTAAATATTATTCATGGTATAATTTTTGTTCGATATTTTTTATGATTCCATTAAAAATTCAATTACAATTCACTATAATAAAAAAACGATAACTAGAAAAATACACGTATAATTTTAATCTATTCGGGTATTTACTTCAACGTGAAGTTAAACGATTTACAAGATTTACAATGATATGGAAATGCTAATATCATCTTAAAAACTTAGACGTTCACACCAGGTTCAGACTGGTGATTAGATTAGCCCAGGATAAAAAAAAAGTCGTCCGATTCTACGGGGCACCCCGCAGCACTTTGCCTTTGGGTAAGAAAATCATTCTCTGAAAATTTCAGCCTGATCGGTTATTGCATAAGCTGGCGCAATTGATTCGAAGTTAATATGGGGGTTTGAGCCGAAATATATGGGAAAATACATCTCTGTTACTATTTCGTACAGGAAATTGGATGGAAAAGCCCGATTGAGCCCAGATTTGCAGGAAATGAAGTTAACATGCCAATGAACAATTCGACATAAAATCATAGATATAATAATCAAGATGTTGGGGTCAGAACAAATTAGTACTCATTTTGTGGTTCCATGTTCTAAGATTTAGGTACCCAGTAAAACAAAGCAACGCTTCTACATAAATTTGAACTGTTCTAATATTCTACTGTTGTCAAGGTTATCACCCCTGGCTGTTTATTTATTATTTTCCTTTGGTTTGCGGAAAACGATAATTTGGATTTTTCCTAACTAGCCTATAAACTTTATATTTGTTTTCAGATTAAGAAACATTTCCTTTGGAAAATTAGAAATTTCATAAGTATTTTTACATTGGAGAAAGAGGTGTCTATGTTTGTGTGTTTGTGACACAGGTTTCCTCCGCAGTGAATCGTTTCCGTGAGAAGAATTTACCGTTGTTCAGTCGAACTACCACCAGAAGAAAACGGAAGTTAAATTTTGTTTAACTGCGCACCGTAGGTAGATGGAAACATTAAATTTCATCGCCCGGGAACCCAAGAAAATGCTGCGTTCCGTTGCGTATTTCAAGCACACTAATACAAAACAGGATGCAATCAGAAACTGAGTAATTAAGACACAGTCGCTTGACCAGTGATTCTAGCTGATGTTGCAGCTTGAGCAGTTTCTAAAATGTAATTTTGTTTTTTAGGGTTACTTTATTCCGTCTATGCATTGGTCTATGCCTCCACCATCCACACCAAATCAATTTATCAACCCAGAACCCACCTTATTCGCTAACATTCTTCAACAATATGCAGATGAAATCTGGATGACAGTCTTATGGTTGAATGGGAACAAGATTACCTAACCGGATTAGAATCATTTAAATTTCAGCTGAATCTAATATGGAAAATGGCAGAGATATACTTCAGATAGCGTATGATGGTCATTTACAAACTAAAAGATTAGTTCGTTGCATTTTAAAATGAGCTGTTTTAGGATTTTATAAATTGTTGGCAGACTAAATAGAACACACATTAATTATAATATGAATCATGAGCTATTCATTTGACTCAGCGGCTCTAAAGCTTTTCGTAAGTGAGGGTTTCCGTTTTCCGCCTCTTTAATCAATTACCGTCCAGAGCTTTTTACTGAATGAAGAAGTACCAAGAGTGGCCGGTTCTTGTATATGGCTAGAACGTGACTCACTGTGAAAGTGTTCTACAAAAATTAACATGACTGGCTTACGTGACCTTCGATGGACGTCGACGTAGACTCCAGCTCACTGCCTCGAGTCACTACGGGATATATTATTCCGCTAACCAAACCAAACTAACGGATTACTCCGAAATAAACTGGCAGATTCATCAATTGGTAACCTGTGTTTCCTTACTTTATCGGTTATCGAGCCCAGTTAACGACGATAGGGGGGTGGTTTTATAGATTTTATTTTTCTACTAGCGAGTTATAAATTGTTTTTTTTTCTTTTCTAAAAATGTTAAAAATTGCCTGGGATATTGGTCACATAGTTTTATAATATTAAAAAATGTGTTCATTGTTCATCGCTTGTAAGTGGCTTGTGGTTTCTTGGCTAATCTACACGCATCCCCACGTTTGGCCACAGTTTTCACTCGCCGCCATTGCACCAATCGGGTAGCAGGCCAGGCCCTTCCGACGCGTGGGTACTATGTCACCAGTCGCCATCGCGCCTAGTCGCAGACCTACGACGTAAAGCAGATTAGTACCTCTGTGTTCAGGCCACCATTGTGCCACGAGCATTGTTGCCCTGCAACTCCTGCCGAAATTCCATCAGACTACCATCCATCGGTGGCTTTCACCATGCGAGCTCGGAAGCTGAGTCGCAAATTCGCTTGAAAAACGTCAGATCATCACCGTTTCCTGTTTCCTGATTGGGCTATCCCGGACCCTGGCCAGCACAGTCCGACAATTAGAATGATACAACCTCACCTCTGCAGTCACCATTGTGCCAAAGTCGCACCGCAAACCTCCAAGCCAATCCAACAACTTCCTCCATCGCCTTATGCCCCCACCAGTACAGTAGACTTTACCTCGATCGTTTTATAGTCCACCTTGGTCAATAGAACTGGCGATTGGCTGACTTCTCCTCAATGTTTTCTATTTAATCGCACCTGCTGTAGATTAAGTGAAGAGGGAGCATGGATAAAACGGTGATATAAATATAATTAAATGACCTAGTGGCCGACAATTTTCTCACCAACGACTCCTTCTGAGCGAGTTTAATAATATTCGTACTGTGTTTTTGTTTGAAAAATAAACAAATTTGAAAATGTCGCTATGACAGCAGTACTAAAATGTATTGCAATGGAGCATTAAAAGATTACGTACTGAAGCGACGATTTTCATTGCTGGGTACCAAAGATCGTTCATAGCTTACGAAACAGGAACCACAAAAATATCGCCTGTTTCATATTGATTGTTGATAAAATTCTACTATGATTAAATAAACTTTAAAGTAGTTTTTAGCTGATTTATTTGGAGTTTGATTGATGAGCACTTTGAAATTCATTAATAATTGCCTTGAAAACATATGCATGCAATCAAAGGTGCCTGCGATGCGTGATTTCGCGCGTACTGAAATATAAGTAACTGCACGCGCGCCCCAACACATATCGCAGCTGACAGTCCAGCTTTCCACGCTCGCCATAATGGCGGATGCTATAAACAGTTTGACATTAACTGCTTCCAGACACTGAACTGAAATTTTCGTCTAAGCACCCATTGAAGTCTTTGTTGACAACGGCAACCTAAAATTTGTTATTTTTTCATCAACAGAAATTTATTCGAGTATCGTAATTCACAAGTTTCTACTATTCTTTTGATTCGCAAATATACCAACTAACGAATGCTTATTTCAGACAGTACGATGTGATGATCGCTTAGTCGTCTCGTAGGGCAAAGAAAATTCACCTTTGAAGCGGAGAAAGATGTTCTGTATACATATCTGTATTTGCTCGCCGCTAAATGGAGAACTCTTCCGGATGATGTTTTGCTGTCGGATGTTATTTGATCGACGTATGATATGAATGAATAACCCCAGAAACCATGTTTTTTGCTTTTATTTAATGATTATAAGACAGTTTTTTCGTTAAACATATCATATCATTAACATCATTGAGTCAAGTTTGATGAAGAAATTCTTGAGAGGACTGGTAGAGGTTCTATATTTACTATTCGACATGGCAATCTGCATACTGAAACTGTGTTATTATCCTTTTATTCGGTATACATTGAACGTTTTTGTTTTTGCACGATGAGGACGAATATAATAAGATTTTGAAAGTTGACGAAAGCTTGGTGTTACACATGAGAGAATGGATGCCTTTCTCGTATACAAATTATACGTAATTTCTAATAAGGGCTAGTACCTCCTAACTCTGAGTAGATCACTTTTACACAGTGTGTTACGGAGAAAGATCTACCAAAGCCCTAGTTTAGTTTTTAGTTCCATAACAGAGGTGGTTTTCGTCGGCGAAGCAACGGTATATGCTAAGCAAAAACCGTGTTGGCGTTATTTGGGAAGATAACATTGAACTTTTGACTGTTCGGCGATGGACAAGAACTACTAAAATTTCCTTCGAAAGGGACACTTGGTTCAAACATATATTTAACCGCGAAACGCAACAAAAACGCAAATCTTCGGGTAAAGTAGAGAGATATTAAGTAGGACCAGCATTGAAAAAGATCATCGTTCGCTGCCCTACAACTACGCAATCATCACACTATCTGAAATAAAACATTCGTTAGTTAAAATGTTTCAAATAAACATAATTGTAGAAAAAATGAATATTGATACACGAGTGGATTTCTTTGTTGATGAAAAATAACACATTTTGGGTTGTCGTTGGACACGAAGAACTTCAATGGATGCTTGGACATATCCAGCAAATCAAATTGCTGGTTTGAGAAATGAAAATTTGGTGTGTATAGATTCCACTATCTATAATAGACTCTGATGCTGAAGAAGGTATTTTAGGTATTTTATGAGACGTTTCGCGGCGGCCCGATTATTTACATTTAGTGTTTTGTTTTGGTATGATTCTGCGTGAACATTTCGTTAGGTCCAAACACAAAATAATTTTTCTAACGTTTTACTTTCATGTTTTCTTCAGTATTTTATGCTAACAATGCAATAGTATGAATAATCTAGCAACACGTATAGGAAATCGTATGAAAAGCTTTGTTCTTAAGCTCTAGAAACCGAAAAGAAAAATAGGTAGAATTGATGATCCGACCCATTGGAATGTTCAGCGCGTATTAACCAAACAAACGGGCTCCCACTAATTGTAAAAGTAAACACGAGAAAAACAGCTGTTTCAATCTGTCTCATAAAATGCCTTAGTAGTAGCCTTTGAGTAGATTCAAATGAGCGTGCACGGAAGAAAAAAAGTACCCAAAATTGAGTATTTTTAAACTTACTTTTGAGTTATTTTTACTCTTCTCTTTCATTAACTCTTTTTTTTTTGTTGTCAAAAACAAAATAGCCGAACACACTGTAAACCCGACAATACTCTTTAAAGAGTAAAAATCACCCCTTTTCTGGTGATATATGGAACTGTCAAAAAAATGGGTGATTATTTTTTTTGCATAATGAGTATTTTATGCCCATTTTCAAGTTCCTTGTTTATACCCTTTAATGAGTGAAAAACAAAATATACTTTCAAACAAACGATTTGTCGATTGCAGCATATTTGCTAGTTTGTTTGGGTAATTTATTTAAAATATTAAGAAATATACTATTACGCGCGGTACCCTGTCATGAATGGCCAAGGCTTACACATAAGCCAACAGGTTTTAGGAGCTGTTCCATCATGTGGTGATTCCCAAGACAAGGATTGCCAAAATCGCAGAAGAACCTTCATGAGGATTGTAAGTTGCTTGCTGGATGCGCCGAACCTTTCCATTTTAATTTTACTTTTCTTTCCAGAATAGTATCATCGGACTGCGGTAAACATTTGATGCTGCTCGTGATGAAGGGGAACAACGATATGCTGCTGTATTCATCCAGACTGATCCGACAATGTTACAGGAAAATCGGACTTTGGAAGTGATTACAATGTAAGTTCCTCATAACCCGGCCCCCTTCACAAAATAATTATTTTTTTCACCCGCAGGCCGCAGTACGAGGATAGTGATGGATTGGTCCGCGTTAATATATGGATTGTGTCGTGCTTGGGTACATCGAGGATGTAAAATTGGTACTGCCAGTGCACAGTCTGCAGGATGCCAGCTTCAAATACGCACTCCCCTGGCGATTCCGTAGTTGCGACGATCGGAAATACATAGCTAGAGATGGTTGGCACAATGCCATCGATTTGGTTGACTGGTTCCAGAGGCGGCCTCCGTGGGAAAACCCACGAATAAAACGCGTTCTTCCTTTAATTGCGGAATCTTTTCGTCCAATTGGTTCCTCGGTGCGACCCGAAGATTTGCGAGCAAAACAAAACAAAGTTGCTGTTCTAAATATGTCTTGTTATGTATATGATATATCTTCATCCGGAAATAATAAATGAAATAAAGAGTTATTTTACATATACCTTGTAATTGCGTCACTTGTTCGATGAAAACCATTACATTAAGGCCATTTTTTTAAATAATCAAGGGTGAAAAATACCCATTTCCACAAAAATTTGGTTTTCTATAATGGGTAAAAAGTACGCCCGAATTTGACGTACATGCCTTTTACTCATTAATGAGTAAACGCTGTTTACTCTTTTAATGAGTTGAACTATTTAACTTCAAAATGGGTACTTTTTTACCCATTAAAGAGTACTTTGCTGGCACAGTGCAATCCAACGACGCCAGTTCAATACGGGAAGCCAATTTTGAGTTTTATTACCTATGAGGTCTAAATTGAGTGAATTAAACTTACACGTTAAAAAATATACACGTCCATGAGAATTGTTTTACATTTGAATTTGCACTACTTCAGAATCCAATCAATATTGATAGCTGACCTTTTCAAATTCAAAGACCAGCACTTCCATTTGACGTGCACACTATTTTGATTGTAAAACTAGGAAAATAAAAAAATAATCACCGAAGCCTAGATTTGATTAGCGTACCGTCGCTTGAAAGTCCTACACCTTACCATGACTCCATCTCACACTTCGAATATACTTGTGAAGAAAGCAGAACAGTTGATACAAACTGTCATCTATTTTTAGAACTGCACCAATATTGATCATCTTTAAAATCAATAACCTTTCACCTCTGAATTCAATAACGTATCACTTCCAAATCTAGTGAAGAGATTATTGGTGCTGATCGAAGTGCCAACCATTTCAACTCCCAGAGAGAAGCACTTTGATCAATAGTGTTGTTGTTTTGGAATTGTCTATATTTAATACACTTTTGAAATGTGTGACATCACTCTGAAATCAAAAGAATATCACTACCAATCATAGTGATTGTAAGGTTGGACATTCAATAGATAGAACAGTTAAATTGAGCGTGTTGATTATTTACCGTGTACATTTGGGTAAATAAATTTTCCGTTGGGTACTTTTTTAACATGGGAGTAAAGGCAAACTACTTCGACCCTACTTACTCAATTTTGGCTTCCCGTACGGATGTTCGAGAATCGAGGTTGGGTGAATTAAACTCACTATTGGGTTCACACTTAAATCAATTCACAAATTTCGGTGAATTTTGCTTCAATTCACCGAAATCTCAACAGCAGATTTGTTCGGTAATTATTTTACCGATTTTCCGCGGTATTTTCCTTTGTTCAACTGTCAAAATCACCAAAAAATCTGTAAAATTTTACCGAACAGTTCTGCTGTTGAGATTTCGGTGAAATTTCACAGAAATCTGCGATTTATTTTAAGTGTGTTGTTTATTTCTTCCGTGTGTAATGCTGATAAATATTACAACTTTTGTTCTTAACAACACATTGATGCTTTGTAGCAATTTTTGTTCTTAACATTGGTGAGTTTTATGTTTTATGCTTCTCATTTGTTTACGCTTTTCCCCCTTCTTTCTTGTTGTTGTAGTTCACGCCAAGATTTTTTTATGTACATAAATGTACATAAAAAAAATCTTGGGTAATATTACGAATATTAAAATAACTAAAACATAAATTTTCCCAGTTTACTTCTGTGCTTCGTTACAGGAATAAGCATGTCATGTAATTATGCTGATGGACTATCCGATTACCAAAATAAAGGTGTCCTGGGAGTTCCCGAAGTAAGTTAATTTTATTATAAATCCAGATCAAACAATATGTATCTATGTTTCACAGATATTCGACGACGATGAAATTGTGGAAAAAAATGTGAACAACTGGCCAAATTAATTCTGAGTGCCAAACATGTTGTGGTTCACACCGGAGCTGGAATCAGTACCAGTGCTGGTATTCCGGATTTCCGGGACCTAAAGGGTATGGACATTGGAAAAGAAGGGTGAAAAACCTTCAATAAATGTATCTTTCGATGAAGCTCTGCCTACCAAAACTCACATGGGACTCAAAACGCTGGTTGAGGCTGGATTCGTGAAATACATCATCAGCCAAAATATCGATGGGCTGCATCTGCGGTCAGGACTGCAACGCAAATATCTGGCTGAGTTACACGGCAACATGTTCATCGAGCAGTGCCTCAAATGCAGACGGCAATATGTCAGAAACAAACCGGCACCAACCGTTGGGAAGAAACTAACCGGGGAGCTATGCAAGGGAACAAAGAACTCCCGAGCATGCCGGGGAGGCAATCTCATAGACAACATTCTGGATTGGGAGCACGATCTACCGGAGAGTGATCTGGATTTGGCATTTATGCATTCCACATTGGCGGATTTGAATATTTGCCTCGGGACAACGCTGCAGATCGTTCCTAGTGGCAATCTGCCACTTCGGAATAAGCGTTATGGTGGTAAATTAGTGATATGCAACTTGCAACCGACGAAGCATGTGAGTAATTTTGATTGTAGACATAAGATGTTCTCTTATCATTTTCCTTGTGGAGAATAAGCTCAAACATAGCATTTAGGCACAGGCAATGTTTGATTTAGGCACACACGTTTTATCGTTTTAGGACAAGAGAGCCGATCTAAAAATATCAACCTATGTAGACACAATTATCGAGAAGATTGCTAAACGTTTAGGAGTGGAAATTCCAAACTACACAAAGGAATTGGACCCCACCAAAGCGGAACCGTGTTCGTTGGAGTGGACTATTTCTACTGAAGACGTCAAACACTTGGACAAACATTATTCGAAGACTATTCGCGAACTTTCTAAGAAAAACAAGAAGGGTTCCAATGACGGTAACTGCAAGGAGGAAGACGTTGACGATTTTGACTTCAAAAACAAAAAGTTCAAGAAGGAAAAAACGGAAAACAAGGAAGCAAAAGATGATGATGCTGAAGTGAAGTCAGAATCGAACGTTGTTTCTGGTGAATAAACATTCATAGCTATTTCTATATTTTGACAAGGTAGGTAACTTTTATCCGAACTGTTTCATAGTTTGACGACAAAACTAGGTTTAGGCTATCTTGAAGTATGATGAAGCGTGATATAACTGCGGATTATGATAATTACTCAAAATGGTCGTCAAGGACTCGTTATTTGTACTTATCTTCCAGTCCAGCTTCCATTGCGCTATCAGTTTATTTCACGTTTCAGTATCCAAATTCTCCTTACTTTAGAAAAGAATAATATTGTAACTTTCTTCAGTCATGAATTAGATATGTACATAACAAGAAATAGGGTATCTGTTCCATTATTAATAACATGCTCCTATATCAATAACATTCGCAGAACAGGCAATTCAGGCTTAATTTGTGTCGTGTTTTGTTGTTTTCCGGCGTGCTCACTGCTGAAAAAATTCACAAAAATGAGAAATATAACAACTAGCTCACCAATTCTTTGTTTTCGAGTGGTATTGATTTGGGTACATGGTATGAATTCAAGGAACAATTCCCCTATGTTTAAAAATATAATCTGAAAAGAGGAATACAAACGATAATTGCATTCAGCTACTATCTATGTACCTTTTTACTTACGGCATGTCATCCCATTAGAAGCACTTGCTTTGCGATGTCTTGGCTTCGGAAACCTTTCCCAACCTTGCCGCAGGAACCGGTCGACCCTCAGTCTCGTCGTCATCGCTAAGAAAATCGGCTATGTCGGACTCCGGTTCACTTTCCTGCTCGAGTTCGTCCAGCTGCGTAACGATCAGATCCCCCTTGAGGTCCTTGTTCTTGAGGTTCCCCATCCAGAACACCGAGGAGCAGTTGTTCGCGGCCAGGACGGCCTTCACACTATAGATTAGAGTTTCCACCGTTTCGCGAATGAAGGGAATCTGCGCCACCAGACTGTTGTCCTTAGTGTTTTTCGAGTGGCAGCAGATGTTGTGCAGGTAACGTGTGTTGTGCTGCAGAGTGCTTAGCAGGTGGCTAACCCGATCGGCCGTGACCTTGAGGATATCCTCCATTGTTTTCAGACCGCTTTGCTGGAAGAGCTTCAGGTAGGTGTGGGAATATCGCATATAGCACGAGTAGATTTTGGAGTTGTCAGCGTGCTTCGCTACTTCGGAAAACTGCTTGAGGATTTCGGAGGACTGCTCCCAAAGCACGAACTTTGGACGGTAGTGCTCCGGAAGCGGAGTTCCGATTGAATGCATTTGATAAAGGCCTTGCTGAGTTCTTTGAACAATAAAGCGTAATGGCATCGTTGAAGGCCGGAGTAGAGTTTTGCATCGGACTTGGAGGACGTCAGGTCATCAGCAAGCGCTTTTGTCAGTCTTTTAATTTTCGGGAAGTCGACCACAATGAAAATTCCTTGAAGCAGTTGGGATAACTCAACGGCATTTCCGGTTTTAGCGGTAAAATGAGAACAGATGAACTTTTGACAGAATGAGGCGATTATGGAAGTGTTGGCTGAGTTTGGAGAGACGAGGTGCAGAGCGCAGCCAAACTTGTAGAGACAATGAGCGTTGTGTAGATTTTTGAAAGCATTTTTGTGTGTTAGCTCGGTCGTCAGGATCACCTCGACATTATCTGCTTCGGATTGCCGGCTTTGGTCTGGGGAAGTTGCGAGTTTATCAAAGACCTTCAAGGCTTTGTGGCGTACTTCATGCTTTGCTTTGCTGAGTAGTAGAAGAACACCCGTAAACATTCGCAGGGACAGATTTGAACAACAAGTGAGGACTTTATAATCAGTTTGAAGTTCTGGTTCTGTAGAAGTATGAAGGTCCTGTCGTTTGGTGTTAATTTTGACATAATTTTAACGGCATAAGGCACAATTTCTAGCAGATCATCGAGTTTGAGGCGAGTTCCTGTTTTCGATTCAATGTCAGTGACAAATGTTTCCAGCAAAAACGATACTCGATTAGGCCTAGGCTTTCCCCGACCTTGTCAATCGGCAATGTGTGGCACAGTAAAACCGGTTCACGTAAAAGCTTTATTACCTGGCTGTCCATGGCTCTAAATCCACGCCGATAGCGAACGAAAAGCGTCTCGGTGTCGAACTCGGAAGACTCTGATGAGCGAGGTTTGGTCGTGGCATCAAATTGCGATTTCCTTGTAGCATTTAGTGTAAGATTTGATTTGGATGTTGACTGTTTAGCTGATCGCAAGGCCTTCTTATTGGTATCGGCGGAAAAGTCACAAATCGGGGGTTGATAATCAAAGTCCACATTTCGGAGTAGCGCCGCTAGACGACGTTCGAGTTGAACCAGAGCAGTTAGCCGTTCGATCACTTTCCGATGTATTAATTTGTCCGATTGTAGAAGGAAGGCATTAATCAGTTCACGGAACCAATTGGCGATATAAAAATACGCATCCAGAAGTTGTCGGCAGATGTCTTCTTCGTATGTTTCAACGAGATGCTTCTCATCGGGCTCGGCGTAAAAGTGGGCACAACAATGGCGCATCCCAACAGAGCATTGATTGATTCCAGATTTCCATTGTAGCGGATCAGTTGCAGCACCTTCATCAATTTGAACATGGACAGAAAGAAGCACATTGTGGAGTAACGACTGTTATAGGCCAACATGTTCTCCGTAATGTTGACCGCTATTGCGTATGCCTCTGCATTAGTGTTCTCCAGCTCGGTTGCGTCGTTGATGCATAGTTTTTTGGAATATTGGACGATTTCACCGGATGGGATTTCCTCAATGATGAAAAATTCTGGAAATCATTTGTTAGAACATCGCAGAGCCATACAGAGAAGGCTCTTTCAGGTTTGCCAACATTACTTTCAAAATCTTGTAGCATTTCTGCCAATTCATCGTAGCAGAGTGCTAAAATATCAGAAGATTCGTTGGACGAAGTGAACAACAAGTTGATCATATTACCGATCTCTCGTCCAGCTGCTGTTGGAATATTGCTAACCGTATCAATCGTCCGATCAGAATCGAAGCTGCTCGTAAGTTCTTCATTTTCAGTTGATGTTTTCAATAGATGTCTAATCAATCGAACCACTCCGATCACTCCTTTCTTCTTGACGACCTTATTGTTACTCAGTAGTTGTTTCTTGATCACGATATTGAGACTATCCCATGTTTCGTTGTCGGATAGAGGTCTGTTCGGAACATGAATCGCTTCGCAAATCAGACTGACCGCAGTTCGATACTGCTGCAGATTTAGGTCCATTGAAATATCCATTATTTTCAGTAAAATATGAGCATTGTTCTGAATGTCGCTTGGAAAGCTTTCGTATATGCTGGACAGGGCATCCATGCATGTAGCAATCAGATAATCGTTACGTTGGCCTTCGTTTATCAACGCCATCTCGCACATGAAGCCAACCAGCTTGTTCAGAACCAACCGATTGTTCAGGTTGTTCCCCGAGAACAAATATCTCATAGACAATACGCCGAATTCGCAAACTTCTGCTTGCTTCTCCTTAAGACATGATTCTACGAAGTCCAAGACGCAATCCATATGGGCGTTCAACACAGACTCGAAATCCTCTGTCAATGACTGCATTTGCGCAATCTTCAAATGACCCTTCTTGATTTTGTTGATCAGCATTTTTTGTATACCACTACTCTTGATCTCATTAACGGTAAGCATCATAAGTAGGACTAGAAGATCCAAAGCCATGTGAGATTCCTCGTCGGTTAAAAGTCGACAAAATTTCACCCACGCCTCGTACAGTACTGCTGATACAGTCAACGTTTGGTAGATGATTTGGAAAATTTCTCGCAGACTCTTCTTTACAGTTGAATCGTTACCCATTCGAACTAGACTGTCTATGACCAAACGGATTTCTCGGATGTTCTCGTGAAGACTATCAGTTTCATTGCCATTGAATTTCAGCATAAACCGTACCAATAGCGGATAGATTTCCGCTCCACATCCGCTCTCCACAAATTCTACCATCTTCTGCCTGGCCAACTTAAGTGTTGTCCCGCTTAGACTCATCTCACAAAATACAGTCACGTTCGCTATTGTGAAAAGATCACCCAAAACCGAAAACAATTCTAAAATTTTCCGAAAGGCCATGTTCTGCTTAGACACATCGATGACATCCTCCAGTGCCCCAATCGCTTCCTTTAAAAGTTGCGCACTCTTCTTGCGACCAAGCACCTCAAAATACTTGTTAAATACGAGCGTCCCATGTACACTATGGTCAATAAATTTGATCTGGGACAGCACCAAGCCAATCATGTTCATTCCGATCTCCTCATCTGTCGCGCGCTCTACATAATCGAACAGCAGCCGGATCAAATCCTCCTGCATAAACTCCACGCACAGCAACATCTTCATCACACTCTCCTGAATCGCTTTCACTTCCCCGGTGGTTTGACTTTGCAACTGGCAGCATTCCAGCAGCTTCCGAAAAGCATCCCTGTTCCTACTCACCTGCTCAACCCCAGCCACGAAATCCTTCAGATTCTTCGGATAGTCCCCACTTCCTCTAAGCAGGGTCCTCAGCGTTCGCACAAAGCCAATCGGTTCGCAGCGGAGCACGATAGACGACGGATCGTCCAACTCTAGCTGGCACTTGAGTAGGACACTTTCAAAATAGTTGGTAGGCATTCGGCGCGAAGTCCGAGCGCTTTGTGACTTTTGCAGATTACTTCGTTGTGAAAGATACCTTCGCTGGCTGTTTATCTGGCTCGCCGGTACGGAAAATTGACTGCTCCCGAAGGGCTCATCCGCTTCAGCAGCCTGTGCAGGCGCACTTTCCAATCGTCGTACCTTTTGCCATGGCGAAGTGGAGCGGACTGTGGTATCAATGATGTTCTCACGGATTGTCGTTAAATCAGAAGATTTCTTTGCCAGTAAAGACGATTTTCGATTTTTAAACATCTCCTAAAAATATTGTTTAAAAGGATTTGCCTTAGAATTGAATAGAATTATATTTAAAGTACCGGTTTATAGTTGTTGCGATTGTGATAAACTAAACTTTCTAAACACAGTCAACATGTGAAAACAAGAAAGCGCGAAAACAAAGCAGTTGTGTGTGAGTGAAAACCAAACTGAAAAGAACCATCCACACTCATAAAAATTTACACGCTTTTCGGAATGTACACGCCCATTAGATTCCACTCAATTCATGTTTAACTTTTACTCAATTTAGTAAATTCGCGTCATATGTCAAAAAATGAGTAAATTAATTTTATTAATTGGGTAGTAAATAGTCATATTATTTATGAATGCAGAAAAGATAAATTGAGTGAAAATTTTAAGTTGTCATCAAAGTGAGGACATAAAGAAAGAGGACTTTGAAAATCATTCTTCCTAAAATTTGAATTAATCTGCAATAACCGGAAAATCGTTGTGGATATTAAAGGTAAGTTGTATTAAGAATAAGCTTGAAGTATCCCCATAAAGCCAAAAACATGTTTTAATCTCTTGATATTGCAGCCCAAAGGAGCATAGAAGCCGCTTTATGGAGGACCAGCTGGTGTGTTCATTTTCTACTGAAGGTAAGTAAAATCAATAAATATGGCACTGCTCCCATAATCAATACTCCATTGCACAGTGACGTCACACACGACTTTTGACAGGTACTGGTCCTGTTGTTTACAGACGACTTCATTTTATTTTTGAGATACTTCTATCATTCTTTGGATTTTCTGATCGTTGATCACCTGAGCTCATCGATAATTACCAATATTTGAATGCGGAATGTACGGAATGTCTTCAACATCGTGAAATATGCAAATTTAATTTGGATCAAAAAAATTCTAAGTCCGAAACGTAAACAACAGGACCAGTACCTGTCAAAATAGTGAGGTTAGGTTTGCTGCGCGCAATGACCTATTACCGATTGTGACAATTCCAGAAGACTATAGCGAACCACCACTGATCGCAGAGATATAGCCACCAGTACGACAACGGGAAAAAGTTTTTGCGTGCGTATTTCCGGACGTGAGCTTGAGGTTTCTTCTCGAGCGAAATTTTCCGACAAATGTCCAAATGTGCTGCCGCTTCCGATGAGCGACCAAATCCGTCCACCGCGACGTACACGAATCACGTGATTTGTCTGATGTTGCAATGGTTAGTAATACCCTTAACACCGTACTCACATCGGTGCGAATACTGCTCCGTATGGCGGAACACAAGGCGGAACAGATTGTGCTTCAATTGGACCCAAATTGCTCGCTGCAGGTCCATGATTTGCCGAAAATTTCCCGTGCTCAAGATCATAGTGCCGTCGCATCTGGTCGGTGACGAAGGTTTTCGTGCAAGGCAGATGTTAGCAACAAATTTAGTCCCGGATTTGGCATTCAAATGGCTCCATTTGGTGGTTCTGAACAGCATCTCACTCCCAAATTTAACAAAACGAACAAAACTTATGGACAGTTTGGAAGAAAAACAAAAACAAACCATCAATGCTGTCAGTTATGCGTGCACGGTAAAAATAATGCGGAATCCGATAACTGACAGCATCTGGTTAGTGTCTTTTCACTTGTATACCTACACGCTTAGTTCAGTTTACCTATAAATAGGTAACTGATTCACCCATATTTGGGTATCTTATAAGGTACCTATAATATCCCGAATAGATTAAAATTATACGTGTATTTTTCTAGTTATCGTTTTTTGATTATAGTGAATTGTAATTGAATTTTTAATGGAATCATAAAAAATATCGAACAACAATTATACCATGAATAATATTTACGATAGGGTTATAATAATTTGGTATTGAACGATACACTGAATGGGTTGTTAAGTATCGTTATTATTCAATAAAGCTAACTTTTCCATATATTTTTGCTAAGCGATTTTACCATATATCATTAGCTTATCATCATGTCTTTTCAAAAGCTATTATTGGGATTATCATTGATTCGAACGAAAAGATTAATAGTATGATTTTCTCAAATCGAATTGGAGATGAAATAATGATTCAGTGATTAATTCAAATCGAAAGATGTATAATAAACATTCAATTATATGATAACTGTATTATAGGATGTATAATACTATTTTACGAACTATGATACTGGATAAGATAGTTAAAGGTCACTACTATTGCTCTTTAATTATGTTTTTTCGTTTTATATTTAATTAAATAATTAAGCACAAAACATGTTTTTATTATATATAAATTACAATGTTCCAAATATAATAATAAAATAATGTTCTTATTTTATTCGAAAAAATCACCAGGTTTATTGTTATTGTTATATTGTTATTATCTATGTTGCATCAGATATCTAATTGTATCTTGATAAATTATGTATTTTTATGTTTTTATTGCCTCTTATTTCATTTTTTTTCCAATTTTCTGGCAAGTTTTTGGTAAAGCAAAACATCCTAGAGCAAAACTAAATATTATTGAAAATATCTCTACAACGTAGTTTTTCAAACAACAAAAATTTTGTATTGGGGAATTATAGGCCTTAAATTTCGCCATAAATATACGTTGAATTCATATTTCATTGGGATTCGCCCTCATAGTCACTTAAAAACTTTTTGCCGTTTTATGTCTTACTTAGATTGAGCTACTTTATCCATGTCCATGAGATCTGATGTTCTTTCACCCGTGACTCTTCGCAGATTTCTATGGTGCCACTTGTTCCTATAAAAAAAATCAAAGAAAATAATGAATGACTAAATTATAAATATGGAGTCCTGAATGAGCATTATTCATGTTTAATGACTCCCAGAAATAATAATAACGTCAGCGCTGTTTTTCATACGAATGGTCTTGTTTGAGGATGAAAATCTCATTTCCTGTTGCTAGATTGAGGGCTTATGCCTCTCAGCATCAATGAAAGTAATTTGAATGCATGTTCACTAAAAAGGCACGTTTTAATTGAAAATAAGTAGTTGCTTCATAATTATTTCCATCTGAAACGTGCCTTTATAGTCATTTTGTATAGATTAATCATTAATGTATGGATTATGATACGGCCAGTCGCAATACTGTCCAATTATCGGATCAATTATGAATCACATACATTAAGCTTATCATAAACTATTCTTACCTTCACAAGCCTGTTTTCCGCGGCTCAACCAAATCCACCCGTTCCATGGCATACGGTTTTCAGAGCGTACTGTTTTCCCGTAGAAGTTTCTGTAAATAAACAATAAATATATATATCATTTATATTTTGTGTAATATAGTTTGCACTTACTTGCAGTCTGATCCATTTTATTTTTGTATTTTGAATACAAATGGTACAATTCTTTATCCACACCGCCGTTGACTTCGGAAGAAAAAAATGAAATGGCAGTCGGAGCTGTTTCCGATTCAATTCCCACTACTACACTGAAAAATAAAGTTGCCAAATATCTTTCTATATTATTCATGGTAAGATACGTTTACAACACACTTAAATCATTTCACAGATTTCGGTGAATTTTGCTTCAATTCACCGAAATCTCAACAGCAGATTTGTTCGGTAATTATTTCACCGATTTCTGCGATATTTTCCATTGTTCAACTGTCAAAACTACCAAAAAATCTGTAAAATTTTTACCGAACAGTTCTGCTGTTGAGATTTCGGTGAAATTTCACAGAAATCTGCGATTTATTTTAAGTGTGAATGGAATGATATCAGGTAATGCTTATTAAAACATGTATAATCTGCTTATTATTGCATATAATCGGGTTGTTATTTTTATTAATCATATAATTGTACAACTATCATAAAGTTTATGATGATGATAAGTGGAATGGAAAGCTAATGATATCAACCATTCGGCGAACGATTTATTTCTATTCGGGATGAGTGAAATTTACCAAGAATATTAGTAAAGTTCACTAATATTATTGGAAAATTTCATTTACCTATATATGGGTAACTTGATTTACCCATATTTGGATGAAAAATAAAACATTTCAAAATTGATACTTGACAATAAATATCAATTTTCTTCCGTGATATTTTCCTGACATAGAGTGTGTAATTTTAACAAAAAATAATTCCATTATATGCTGAAAAAAAGTTCATACGTTCGGTTGAGTTATTGCTGCAGTCGTTCCCAGAAGTTTGAGAACGAAAACGGCAAAAAACATATCGATATGGAAAAAAGCAGGCTCTTGAAACTGGTGTTGGCCGAAGCCGAAGAAATGCGTGATCTATAAGTTGTTTACTATATCGGTAAGTGGGTGTAAATTTACTGATCAAAATTATTGTTATTAGGAGATCAATTTTTTTTTGTTTTCAGATTATGTTGAGGCAACTTTTTCGGAACTGCACATACACAGCGATTTGTTTCCCCGATGCATCAGGGAAAATTTCCGAATAGCATCAAACCCGCGTCGATTTTACCGACCTGTACGTACACCGGACCGGTGAATGCAAGCTCATCTGGAGATCTTTACAAGCAGAGCTATCGATAAAAGAGCTACAAACTGATTAAAGCGCTGTGGACGCAGAATGCCGAAAATACGAATCTTCTCCGGAACCTGGAGTGTTTGCATGCAGTAAGAGGAGCTACAGGTTGTTTCCGAGAGAGCACACCGTTTCGGACTTCACAGAAAAAGGAGGAAATCTAAAAAGTAAATCGTGATACGTGAAGCTTGCGTAACCCGTCGTGTTTTCATAGGTAAGCTTCATTTTTCGAGAAAAAGAATTTCGTCTAAAAACTGTTTCGTTTGTTACTTCCAGTTTATCAATTCCATTTGGGATGAGATCGGCACTTATTATTCGGCATACCAGCCGATCTGCTAAAATCCGGAACTTAAACGAAAGCATCATATGTAGAGGCGTGGAAATCCTTTGCGTAGTGGGTCTTCAAGCGGGAATATCCGGCAGTATAGCAGCGGTGGCGTAATTCCCATTATTCTGTCATCAAACAGGGTGAAGCGCCTTTAATTGTGTTTCTTGTTTACATTGTTATTAAATAAAATCAAAAACATGTTGAATAAATTATATCAATTATAAATATGTTGTAAATAATTTATTATTGCAAAATATTTTAAGATCCCAAATAAAAAACACGAAAAACTAACCCAAATATGGGTGAAATTCACCTATAATTTGCTCGTATTAAATTACCCAAATATGGGTGAAACCTCGGGTGAAACGAGTTTACCTATAAGTAGGTAAATGTCAGTTTACCCATAAATACGTATGTGCACTTTTTGGTGATTATAGGTATTCTTCACCCATATTTGGGTGAACTGAAGTAAGCGTGTAGGACTCCTACACACCGATTTAGAATTAAGCGCAACACCGAAAAATTCCGAGTGTCAGGTCCCGGTTATTAGTTCGTGGTACAAGTACCATGGTACACTGAACCAAAACATCCGCTCAAGAACGACTGAAAATTGTATTGCCCCCGCCCCTTAACGATTGTCATCCGCTTTCGGGATGATAGTCGTTCGTTTGATTTGATGGTGGATGACACACATTCATAAGACAGTCATATGGGAATCGGAAGATTTTCCTATTGGAACTGTATGGTAAGAAACATTGTTTTTGAGTGTGATGCAAACGCCTTTCAAAGGAATATAATTCGAAAATGAAGGAATGAATCTTTCAAGCCGATTACTTTTTCGATTACTAGAAATAGAGGTGAATCAGAGGATGAATCTAAAGAAATTAAACACATAATTATTTTCTTATTGTTTTATTTTTATACACGCATTTCATGTTTTTACATATGTACATTATAGAGTTGTTCTAACGGGTGACATTTAAGCTATTATGATTGTTAAAGTGGCGATGAAATGTTTCCATCGTGTATGCTCACCGTTGGCAAATAAGCAATTAGTGAATCACTCGGTGTTTTATTCTTGGTGCACTGTTGAATAAATTGGCCCGATATTTAGTAGCGAGTATGCAGCTTACTGTTCCCATGATGGTGTCCTGAAAGTTCTCGATGCTACCTGTCTTCATGATTCCTGCCGCTATGACGACACATGATGCACTTTTCCTATAAATAAATGTTTTGCTGATAGAGTTGACGATTCCGGATCACTATTTAAATATATTATTCGCTTCTGACTTACCGTGATAATGTTCCGCAAATTTCTCCTTTTCTCCACAAGTTATGCAGACATGGCGACTCTGCTGCTGCGTGAAAAGTTTCTGATTGATGCACCTCACCTCGATCACCACTGTGGTACACTTAAATTATTTTGTAGACCTCGGCAAAATTTTTGCCGAGATTCCAACAGCCGAGATCTCGGTAATATTTTTTACTGAAATTCGGTAATTCCTTTACCGAAATTTCGTCAATATTTTGCCGAAATTCGGCAAAGTTGATTTTTTGCCGAGATCTCGGTAACGATTACCGATGACTCGGTAAAGTTTACCGAAATCTCGGTAAATTTTTTACCGAAATTCGTCGAAATTATTACCAATATCTCGGCTGTTGGATTCTCGGCAATCGGTAAACTTAGAATTTTAAGTGTGTATGGCAGCATCTTAGAAACATTTCGTCGTTGAATGATTGTCGTCATGGGGGGCAGTTATTTTAATCTTCACTCAATAATTCAACGATTATCTTTTGTCGATACAGTAAAACCAGGAACTAATAACCGGGACATCGGAGTCCCGAAGAACCGATTTAAAATTCATGCAACCCAGATGAGCTGACGAGACCAGCACCGCCAGAGGCGCTAGTGTATTTTACTCACATCATGGTAAATTTATTTGAAAGTGTTTTGGAAAGTGTAGACTTTTTTTGACAGATTCCTAACCTCAACTGCAGTACGTTTTATTATTTACGTTTTATCTGAAACGCACAACACAATATTTTGAGTTTGGGGACGATTCAAATACGACGTCCACTACTTTTTGAGATTTCAAGACCCCCCCTCCCCCCTCTGTCATGCTTTTTGTATACCTAGTATATGCAGTGTCACAAAATCTTAGACCCCCTCCCCCCCTAAAACCTGTGACATCATTGTTGAACGACCCCTTGGTGGTTCCGCCCGGAAGCAACCTACTGTGCGCCGTATAATCTGTTAATTTGTTTTTAACTGTCGCCGTAAATTCCGGATTATGGTTTTGGTCGCCTTAGACGATGCCCACCAGTGCGTAAATAAAGCCAAACTAGCAACCTCTATCATGACGCGAACGCGCACCGGTCGTTCACGCTTACTTCAGTTCACCCAAATATGGGTGAAGAATACCTATAATCATCAAAAAGTGCACATACGTATTTATGGGTAAACTGACATTTACCTACTTATAGGTAAACTCGTTTCACCCGAGGTTTCACCCATATTTGGGTAATTTAATACGAGCAAATTATAGGTGAATTTCACCCATATTTGGGTTAGTTTTTCGTGTTTTTTATTTGGGATCTTAAAATATTTTGCAATAATAAATTATTTACAACATATTTATAATTGATATAATTTATTCAACATGTTTTTGATTTTATTTAATAACAATGTAAACAAGAAACACAATTAAAGGCGCTTCACCCTGTTTGATGACAGAATAATGGGAATTACGCCACCGCTGCTATACTGCCGGATATTCCCGCTTGAAGACCCACTACGCAAAGGATTTCCACGCCTCTACAGATGATGCTTTCGTTTAAGTTCCGGATTTTAGCAGATCGGCTGGTATGCCGAATAAGTGCCGATCTCATCCCAGATGGAATTGATGAACTGGAAGTAACAAACGAAACAGTTTTTAGACGAAATTTTTTTTTCTCGAAAAATTAAACTTACCTATGAAAACACGACGGGTTACGCAAGCTTCACGTATCACGATTTACTTTTAGATTTCCTCCTTTTTCTGTGAAGTCCGAAACGGTGTGCTCTCTCGGAAACAACCTGTAGCTCCTCTTACTGCATGCAAACACTCCAGGTTCCGGAGAAGATTCGTATTTTCGGCATTCTGCGTCCACAGCGCTTTAATCAGTTTGTAGCTCTTTTATCGATAGCTCTGCTTGTAAAGATCTCCAGATGAGCTTGCATTCACCGGTCCGGTGTACGTACAGGTCGGTAAAATCAACGCGGGTTTGATGCTATCCGGAAACGAGCATCAGGGAAACAAATCGCTGTGTATGTGCAGTTCCGAAAAAGTTGCCTCAACATAATCTGAAAACAAGAAAAATTGATCTTTTAATAACAATAATTTTGACCAGTAAATTTACACCCACTTACCGATATAGTAAACAACATATAGATCACGCATTTCTTCAATTCGGCCAACACCAGTTTCAAGAGTCTTTTTTCCATACCGATATGTTTTTTTGCCGTTTTCGTTCTCAATCTTCTGGGAACGACTGCAGCAATAACTCAAGCGAACGTATAATCTTTTTTTAGCATATAATGGAACTATTTTTTGTTAAAACTACACACTCTATGTCAGGAAAATATCACGGAAGAAAATTGATATTTATTGTCAAGTATCAATTTTGAAATGTTTTATTTTTCATCCAAATATGGGTAAATCAAGTTACCCATATATAGGTAAATGAAATTTTCCAATAATATTAGTGAACTTTACTAATATTCTTGGTAAATTTCACTCATATTATAGGTACCTTATAAGATACCCAAATATGGGTGAATCAGTTACCTATTTATAGGTAAACTGAACTAAGCGTGTTGGTAAACGGGTTTGGGAAATGTAAACGCAACCTTCGGTGAATAGCGAGTTGGCAAATTTGGCGACCCGCTCCAACCGTTGCCAAACCATCACACGGAAATATAAAGTAACCCATAAATAAAAAATCTGCCGTCTGCTGAAAAATTGTTCGGGTATAAATCATCAAAACCATTGTGATGGAGGTCAGTTTAGTTTGGATTTCAACTGATTGGCGGCGCTAGTACATATGAAATAACCTGATAGGTTAGATATCTCGAAATCTGGAATTTTAGAATATTGGCGTCTTCTACAAAGTTGTTCGGGTGGTCAAAACCATCATGACGAAAACAAGTTTAATTTGAAATACAACCGCTTGGCGGCGCTAGTGAATTGGAAATAACCTAAAAGGTTAGATATTTCGATAGTTGAAATCTTAAGAATATTGCCGTCTTCTACAAAATTGTTCGAATGATTAAAACCATCATGACGAAAGCAAGTTTAGTTAGTAATACAACCGCTTGGCGGCGCTAGTGTATTGGAAATAACCTGATAGTTCAGGTATCTCAAAATATGTAATTTTTAGAATATTGCCGCCTTCTACAAAGTTGTTCGGGTGGTCAAAACCATTATGACCAACGCAGGTTTAGATTAAGATTTAACCGCTTGGTGTATAAGACATAACCTGCTAGGTTAGATATTTCGAAAACTGATTTTTTTTAATATTGCCGTATTCCACAAAGTTGTTCGGATGGTAAAAACCATTGACGAATACATAGACCTAAATGTCCGGTACAAAGCCATCAGAAAATCGGGCACCATGTCTTCTTCTTCATTTTGAAGAAAATACCCCTCGTGGGTGACGAATTACATTATACATAAATATTTTACGAGCGCTGACTTACCCCTCTTGACGTTTTGACAGTTTGTCTGTTTGTTTTTCTCCCTCGCACATTGCGACGTCGTTTTTGTTTTGCATCGTTCATAAAAATATGAATCCGTATAGAAAACATGACGTGACAATGCGTCGCATTTTTGGGAAGTACACGCTCGTCCAGCTGAACTCAATTTTGGGTCAGCATAACTCAAAATAATAACTTCTATTGAGACGTCAAACTCTGAGTAACTGAGAGTTATGATTTTGAGTAGCTTTGACTCATATTTGCATAAATAGTTCCCGAACTCAAAAATGAGTTCACCGTGAAAATTTCCAGAAGTCCAACGGTCGCTGGTAGATCTTCATGTAAGTTTTGATTTACTAAATCTAATTTACTAATCTAATTCTAAATATTAGATTATTTATCCATTTCTCGTTCCAGCTTTATACGACGAGGACGAGGACAAGTGCACGCTCGAAACAACGTTTGGAAACACCCCAGAAAAAACTGAGCTTTGAAGAGCATTACCAAGATGTTAGAACAGTGTACATCAGTTTTCAAGACTTCGTCATTGCCCTCGTGAATTTCTTCTGCTGTGTAATTACCAGTTGTGGTCAGATTCAACAATATAGATGAGATCTTATACCAGGTAAGAAGTTTCAGGCAGTTATTGGTTTGTCCATGTCCGCGCTAAGAACCATAGCAGAGAATGTCTCCTATATCACATTTTTTTAACTTCCAGACGAGCTCCCAGACGTACCATCACAAGCGACCGCCGGAGATATTTGAGGACCGCTATTTATTATTATAAAACAATAGTTTAAAAATGTGTTATTATAAAAGAGGATATGAACTAGAGAAAAGTGAGAAAAGTTCGTTCCTGGGGTACATACTTGGGCACATAAGTTTGCAATGTAATTCCTATTGTAGCTATTACAAATCAGCAACAGATGTTCCTACCCAGGATCCGACCTTTCTCTGTAGTTTATAACCTCTCATTATACTAAGCTGTAATAAATGTTAAATTGTTTTATGAATCTAATTCGAATAGCTTTTCTTTATACTGCGCCTGATTGTTTTTATTAGATTTGACAAACTCAAAATTCTAAATATTTGATTTTATGATTTTGAGTAAACGTCACTCAAAATTCATATCTCCCGTCGTTACTCAAAATTGAGTTAAGGGGCCTTAACTCAATTTTGTCTTGAGCCAGTTTTTACGATTTTGAGTTAATCTGACCCAAATTTGAGTTCAGCCGGACGAGCGTGTATGGTATCGTTGAGGACATCGACAACAAGCGTCCACCGCCAGGAACTGGAAATGTTTTGCTTTTGTTCGTTACCAAACGTTGGACATGGCTCACCGAGCTAAGGTTGAGTTGTCCGGTCAGTACATTGGCAAGTTCCAGTGCAAGATAGGATACGGTAAAGCTACTCCGACGACCAGAATTTGGGTTGGTGGTCTTGGTGCATGGACTTCGGTTACTCAGTTGGAGCGTGAGTTCGACCGTTTTGGTGCCATCAAAAAGATCGAATATAACAAAGGGGACACCCAGGCCTACATTCTGTACGATTAGGATTGGTAGGTTGCTGCTTGATTTGTTATTTGGAAGAATGGTTGATTGATTGGTTACTTCATTGTTGGTTGGTTGGTTGACTGGTTGATTGGTAGTGTTTTTGAATACAAGCAGCAGCGACATCTATAAGCATTTTTGAGCAATACTTAATATTCATTCTGCAAAACCGAATGTTCATGTTATTTTTAGATTTCAGGCTACTTTATCGGCATATATGTGCTTATTCACACGCTTCCCACAGCCACAGTAGTAATAAAAACTAACATCGTGTTTATCCTTATTGATTATTCACGATTCCGGCGAACGAGATCTTATCTCTTTAATCATAATCATCTTGATGTCTAACTCCATATACCTGTGATGTATCAATTTATAATCGTAATAATTAAAAATACTGAATAGGATACAGTCTTGAACATTTTATCTCACCGTAAAAAAATAACCACCAAATTTATCACGTGATAAATTTAGTAATTTATCGCCTACGAACTTAAGGATCATGAAAATTGGATTTTTGTTTCATATGACGTTCAATATCAAGATACTAGATAAGATATATATCATGATTGTAGTGTAAATAGCGAATAATACGGTATAAAATAATGTGCTGTTATTTTGCAAGTTTATATATATATATATATATATATATATACCATTTTTAAACTACAACAAAAAGATAATATTGTATGTATTTAAATATTTAGATGTCACGTTTGTTTTTGTAAGAAGATGGTTTGTCAAAAACTTGACGCATTCCTCCAGCCTTCATTGTAAATTTTAATATTATTAGCTGAATCTGCAAACCAAGGTGATTCGGCTTTTGTGGTATCCTGATCCACCAAATGGGTGTATTTGGTTCTGCCACATCTCCCGAAGTTCTTGACTTGCATGACCTTTGGCAGGATGGTTTTGTCGAAGTGATCTTCCAGCGTTGGAGCGGAAAAGTCCTGCTTGTACACTTGATATTCCTGGTCCAAGTAGAAAGCACCGCGATGATAGTACTTTTGCAAGAACTTATACTTTCCTTTGACAGTTTTGTTTGTAACCTGTTTGGGATTGAGTCGTTGATCCTGGCGGCGTTCTTCCTCCGTCATGTTTCGTATTCGATCTATTTCCAGTTTTTTCTTCTCAAGCGACTCCTTCTCTTCACGATCTCATTTAATACGCTTTAATTCCCGCAGTTTCCACGCTTCATATTCAACCTCATCATTCTCATCATCTGTATTGACATCGTTCAAATTTGGCTCATTATCCACTTTGGCCTTTTCCATGTCCTTCTTGATGCTGTCTTCAACTAGCTTCAAGGTTTGTCGATGACGCTCCTTGGCAGCTTTTTTCGATTCATACTCAAGTTGTTTTTGTTTATTGGCTTCGCGCTCCTTCTCGATCACCGTCGTTCTATCTTTTTTGCGTACAAACAATGGTTTTAATCTAGAAAAAATAATAATAATTAGGGGAAAGACGGCTTTGGCAGGTTTTGTTCTATTATTGGCAGGGGGGTTTTGTCGACCAAATTTTATGAAATTTGGCCACAATATTCTTTGATATGCAAAGAATGTTTAGGCCAAATTTGAGCCTAGTCAGTCATAAAAAACCCCCTGCCAATAATAGAACAAAACCTGCCAAAGCCGTCATTCCCCCTACCAATTTGCTAGACCAGATTTTACCTTTGATTTACCTTGGTTCATTCTCTTCCTCGCTCTCTGTCTCTTCGTATTCTGAACTTTCCGATTCCGATGTGTCCGATTGGCCTTCATCCTTTTTTTGAAGAACTTCCTCTTCCTTTTCTGTTGTATTGTAACATCTTCAGTCTCAACATATTTCTCCTACGTTCAATCTCGGAATCGCTCAGTTCCGTATCCGATTCCGACTCCGAACCAATGGAAATGCGCCGCATCCTGGTGAGATTTTCCCCAGATCCTGGTACGTTCTCGTCTTCCTCTTCATCATCCGACTCCTCCGGTCTGTGTCGGTGACGCAAATGTTGGCCAAGTTCTTCCTCCTCTTCTTCTGATTGAACAAGTTCCGGTTCGTGAATCACCCGATGACGCTCTCTACGCTCACGTTCAATCTCCTCCGCTTCCGCTGCACTCCGTATGGCATGCAAGCGCCGAATACGAGGATCGTCCATATTTCCCTGAATGTCATCTCCTCCATCCGTTTCCTCGTGGCGACGGGATTCGCGATAGGATTCTTTCGCCGTTCTACGATTGTCGATGAAATCATCCTCGTCAGATTCCTCTTCGCTACTGGAATGTTGGGCGTATTCCGGACGTTTTCCCGATACATATCGGTGAACTTTCACCTTTTGCATGGACAGTTCACCTACAAGTCACAAGTCAATAGACATAGTTGGGGTCATCAATGCTAATGCTTACCTCTCGGGTTTCGGATAGGAACAGCCCCTGCTGTACTTTGAATACCATATATTGTTGGTTGCGAAGTCATTTTCTAATCGATTTTTCTTTCTCAAGAAATGTAAACATCAACAAAGAAAATGGATGCGAATGCCTGTTTGAACTCTGCACGGAAGAAATAAACTACCCAATAGTGAGTTTAATTCACCCAACCTCGAACATCCGTACCCGGTAAAAATCGTTTACTCATTAATGGGTACTTTTTGTCTGCTATCTCTTTCTCTCTGCTGAAAAATTTACCCATTTTGGGAGAATAAGTGGATTTACTCATTTAAATGAGTAGATCCACTTATTCTCTCAAAATGGGTAAATTTTTCAGCAGAGGGAAAGAGATAGCAAAGAAAAAGTACCCATTAATGAGTAAACGATTTTTACCGGGTACGGGAAGCCAAAATTGAGTAAGTATAGGATCGAAGTATACTATATAGTTTGCCTTTACTACCGCATGTTAAAAAATTACCCAACGGAAAATTTATTTACCCAAATGTAAGTTTAATTCACTCAATTTTGACCTCAGGTAATAAAACTCAAAATTGGCTTCCCGTATTGAACTGGCGTCGTTGGATTGTTTGGCTCTTTTGTTTTTGACAAAACCAGATGAAAGAGAAGAGAAAAAATAACTCAAAAGTAAGTTTAAAAATACTCAATTTTGGGTACTTTTTTTCTTCCGTGCATGAACATTTTGAATCAGAAACAGGAGGTAAACAAAAATGGAAATGACAGTTGTTGTCAAACTGACGTGATTTGAATTGAGGGGCTTCTCAATGGTCGAGTGATTGTAATAATTGTAATCCGTCACTCCCCAGGGGTATATAGTGGTGCCCGAAAAAATGGCCACCACTCCGTCTATGTATTCGTCAATGGTAAAAACCGTCATGATGCTAGCAAGTTTAGTTTTAAACACAATCGCTTAGCGGCGCTAGAGTATAAAAAATAAACTGATAGGTTAAATATCTCAAAATCTGGAATTTTCATAATATTGCCGTATTCTACAAAGTAACTTGCCATAAGACGAGTTCGTACAATTCCATTTAATTCCACCACTTGGTTGTACCTTTGACAGATACTACAGTAAGACCATCTTCAGTGTCTCGTACTTGACTCGATTCGACTCAACTCGAGCGCCAACGAGTATTGCGGTTTCAAACTAAACTTCTGGTTTTGACTCCCCTTTTAAATCTTACATAATAACCAACCTAACAGATAATTCGGATAACTTTGTAGAAGATGGCCACTTTCTAACTCTAACGGATTTAGAAATATTTAACCTAACATGTTATTTCTCATATACTAGCGCCGCTATGCGTATGAATTCCAAACTAAACTAGTCTCCATCATAAATGTTATGGTTACACGAACAACGTTGTAGAAGACAAAATCTTTCTAAGTCTTATAGATCTCGAGATATCCACCTCACTAAATTATTGCATATAAGCTAGCGCCACCTAGCAGATGTGTGTCTAGCTAATCTGATAATCACAAAATGTATTACGCACATATTTATATTACAAAAGTTGCTCGCGCGTTCTGAAATATCTGAAAATAAATAATATTTTTTTCCTGATTTTATTTATTTCCGTGTTTGCCTCAATAGCAACCGGATATTCACCACCGGTGCGAAGCATGATTGCACTTCAACAACCTTGATAGAAACAACCGGTGCGAGAACAAGTCTCGGGTACTTTTTCAAAACGGCGTATGTCGCAAATTGTAAACAAACCCGTTTTCAACAGCATATGGCATTAAATTCATCTAAAAATGTGTATATCTTCAAAACTACATGAAAATGTGTTATTAAAAGTGTAAATCAATTTTTTACAAACATCTTTGTTGAAAATATTGCACATACACCGCTTAGCAGAAAATGTACTTTAAAAAGTTTTTTCGAATAACTAAATAGTTTAAAACGTGCGTCTGCTTGTACTTTTCATCACTGATTTCAAAACTAAGCATGTTGCTTGAATGTTCTGATTTTCGTTAAGAAAAACATTTTACGTTGTTTTTCTGCAGCAAATGTAGTTACGTCGTGTTGTAAGTGTTGCAATTTTTTGTCGCATGTGCGGTGAAACGTTTCAACTTGACGCAACATTTCGACGTATCAACAATGCAGCGTACGGAGCAGCGTAACATTTCGACGAAAGTAGCATGACCTCGGTCATGCTGACGTATCAAAACGACGTATGTGATTTATCTGTTGCAGAACGTTGTAACATATATTTTTATCAAAATAACTGAAATGTTCACACGCAGTGCAGATTTCAGAGTCAGTGACGATGAACCTTTCCATAATGTATCGTTGAGGTGAATTCAATTGTGATAAATGTGTTTAATTTCTAAATAGGAATAAAAATAAAATCTGAAAACTTCCAAGTCCATTTTCTCAGTTTGATCAAAATGTTACATACGCCGATTTGAAAAAGTTCCCGAGAAGTGCATAAATAAAATATGAACGCATTTCGTTCCTATACTAGACACTCATTTGGATACACATTGGTGGGGATCGTCTTAGTAATTTGTGGATAGGAAGTTGCTATAGTTGGGCATTAAGGGTCTGTCTCAATTGGATAATTAAACTGAAATTAAACTTAAAAGTGACATTTCGCTAATTATCGAATAACCCTGCTCGCAGAGCAAGATTACTTTTGACAGATATCGAATCATTTTCCATCGATGTCCTATATTGGAATTGCTGGGTAGCATCAGCCATTCTTATGACGGGTGATTCTTTTAATTTTCGAACTGTCACTTTTAAGTTTAATTCTCCAAATGAGACAGACTCTCAGTAAATCGAAAACGTCACACAAAAAATTGAAAATAGAATGGCTCTGGAAAAACGAAGTCGTGATGATCGCCAGCACCACCTGATGAAAAGATTTCCGAACTCACCCTGGACAACTGCTGTTGCACCACACCAGTATCGAAGGCCTTGCGGATAGCTTCAAAGCGCTGGAAGCGCTCAGTTCGATTAACGTCGGGCTACTCATAAAGTGTCACAGAGGAGCTTCTCCAAGCTACCGGCCCTCTGCAATCTGGAACTGTAACAACCGCATTCAGAATGCTCTGAGCTACCTCACCGGTAGCAGCAGGCTGACACACCTGAACTCGCCCAGCAAACGGATAAAGGACAAAGCTGTAACAGTTAATGCGGCCGGAAAACCTCTTTGTTTTGTAGATCAAGACAAAATCTTCGAGCTAATTTTCTCGCTGAAGTGTTTTGAAGTGGATGGATTTGACCAAAGACTCCCACGAACGCACCGGTGAGGATAAAGACGATGAGGAAGGTGAAACCGCAGTGATGGGAAGTTACTGCAGGCGAGCTACAAAAGAAGGTTAGTCATAATTCTGTAGTTTAGTCATCCTCAATTAATGTTTCTCATAAAGAATATTCTGAGCTACTTCTGAAATTGTCAAGATTGTGTTTATGACTTTAAAAATCTCTGGTGCTTTCCAGCCCATCGGTTACATATTCCGGCAAAACGAATAATCTCCGGAACGTCAAGCCAACAAATGGACATAATCTGAATGGAAACGGAACTGCTCTGAGAACCAATGGCAATCAGGAGCAGCAACAAAAGCAGCCACAGCAACCACTACTTCCACATCGTTAGCGCCATCTCCAAACTAGTAACTAGTGACAAAAGATATTTTAGTTTCAAGATTAAAATTGTCGATTTTAAAGTTTACAAATAAGGTTTTGACACAAAACTGATTAAAATTCAGGTCAAAATTTTATCTCAATCAAAAGATCTATTATAATTGAATATTGTGCACACATGTTTGTACTGATACAAATTTGAATTAATCATAAAACTTTTTTTTACAAAACCACTCTCTACGGGGCAGTGGCGTAGCCAAAAAAAAGGGGGGGGCGATCCGAACAATTTTTTTTTGGAAAAAAAAATTCTAAAAATTTGGTCTCTGGAGACTCTGTCCAAAACCACCAATATGCACGCTTAGTTCAGTTCACCCAAATATGGATGAAGAGTACCTAAAATCACCAAAAAGTGCACATACCTACACAGAAACAACGAAAATTGGCATAATTGAATGTTATGCACTTTACTACTGAAAAGTTGTACATATTCTTGGAAATAAAAGTTGAAAAACTTTCTATGAAAGTGTTGTGCTTGGTTTGAAAGTATTTCACGTCTGTTCTGAATATGAAATTGAAAGTTCTTCCTTTCAGCTTCAAAACTTTAGAACTGTCAAATCGATCGAAAAGATTCAACAAAAATCTTTGCTCAGATCAGATGTCAAAACAAAAATAATAACATTCATCAATGCTAACACAGTTCCAAAACATCGGCGGGAAACGCAATTATAAGGTAAGTCGTCATTTATTTTGAACTGTTCAAAGATTATGTCTAGAGATGCCGTACAAGAGTAGCAGTGACTAATTTCTTTTTCGTCTCGGACAGAAAATCTTGCTCCATTCTGTGATTGGGATGGCGAAATCGAACGCCGAACTATTCTGCACCGGCCGCCTTACCTGCAGTATATTTCATCAACATATCTGCGGAGTAAGTAATGGACAACTAGAACTAAACTCCTAAACATTCATTATTATGTAAGTTAAAATATTATATAATGTAAAATAAAGGCAAACAATTTAAAGAATCCATAAAGTTTTCAATTTCTTTCTATCATGGTTTGACAATATTAAAAACTTGTAAATAAAACTTACTATTTTTCAATTTAAAAGTATGCGTACTTTCATTTTTCGTAGTTTCGGTTTGACAGTTCTAAAATTTATTTTTAAAAGTTCAAACTTTTAATTTCATATATGGCAGCCCGTTTATGAATCGAAAGTTAATAAACTTTTATTTTGATAATGCGCGACTCTCTACGAAAAAGAACCAACGCAACTTTTTGTTTTAACCAACGGTTTTTTTAATTCGATTAACGTTATTTTTTTGTGTGTAGATATGGGTGAAATGCCCTTTACCCATATATGAGTTACAGTGACTATAATAACAGTGTCGTCAAGTGTCAGAATTGGAACAGAATCGTCTGTCAGTTCCATACAAATGCGCGTTCCAAACGAGCAGGAGACCTGTCAAACGTGGCACATGACGTTACTCTTCTTATAGGACTCTAATATGAGTGAACCGATTTCACCCATATATAGGTACTTTAATAGGACAAATTTATTGGTCAAATTCACCCAAATTTGGGTAATTTTTTCGTCGTTTATTGTGCTTTACATTCAGAATGTACTTTCAAATATATATGTATTATAATAAATAACAGTAATAGAAACTACAAAACAAACAAATTTATTACAATACATGAAATAAATACAATTAAGCATGATATAATCTAGAATGGAATGGCAGCTAGCGTTGTACTGGACCAGTCGGTGCAAGTTGAACTGATGGAGGAACTGACCGAATCTGAGCGTTGGAAAGGGAATCAGAACATCAAATAATTGCTCCAGAATCTCAAGGTATAGCGACCATATTCTCTGATTCAGTACAATCGGGTATGCGGGAACCGTTCTGTCGAATACCTGAGGATTATTTTTTAAAGCAATCCATTATTGTTTTTGTTCGATATAAAGAAATACCTTACCTTTCGGGTGCTCGTAATCCAGCACTGCTTGATCATAAACCAACAATCTCGCCAGCAATAATCCGTTCGTATACAGGGCATTTTGTTCATAAAAACCAACGCCCGTTGGAACGCGTTGAAATAGCAGATACAGTTGGATATCGATGGTTGCCACGGTGCATGAAAACAGCTGTTTTGAAGACCTCATTGTCGAACCAACTGTTGCGAGGATAAAATTTGTCACTGTGAGAATATAGATGTGAATTATATTCAAACTTACCAGATAAGGGGAGCTCATTTACTGCAGATTTGGAAGCCAGTTGTCCACCGCATGCCATTGTCCCTGGGGCCGCTGGAGAACCCGACAGCTAACTGGTGGTCTGCTGGTACTGAGCGACATTATGCTCTCAACCTCCGCCTGTGGTTCAATGATCCATTATACGGATTGGAACAAAGGTGTTCACTGTTCAAATTAGTGAAATTTATTAAAACTTACCTACTGGATTCACAGCTCCGGGGTTGGGTTGCTGAATAGTTCAATGTCCACTATCCGCTGCGCTGGGGACCACACTAGCTGCGGTACATCCATGGTACAGGAAACATAATAGATATAAGAGGTCGTATTTTACTAACTATTATTGCAATAACCATGGTTAACGAATGCCTTCGCAACAAATACAGATGAAGTTTCTGCTTTGAAGGATCCAAATATTTTTTTTTTTTCATCCAAATATGGGTAAACTCATTTACCCATAAATAAGTAAAGCGCGGTGTACCAATAATATGGGTGAAATTTACCAACTTTATTAGTAAATTTTACCGATAATAAGAGTGAAGTATACAATACTCAAATATGGGTGAAATGATTACCCATAAATAGGTAAACTGATCTAAGCGTGTGGGGCAATATGGGCATACCTGCACAGAGCAAGATATTACACGTAAAAAAATAACCTTATATGTTATGGCAAAAAACCATTCGAAAATAATTATACTCTTCATTATGCTACCTTATGAATGATCCCATATCAAAAAGCTAATAACATTCATAAGTTAATGAAAAGTATAAGTTTCCGAATGTATGTGACTGCGATGTATAAGTTTTTTCTTATACTTGTCATTAAGCGCCTGCTTTGGCAAAAAAGTATTAGAAATATTAATAATAAACAACATTATTTTTTTTTACGTGTAGGCCTTAATATGTGAACAAGTTCAAATTTCAGTTGCTGAATAGGGGCCGTACACTAATTACGTAAGCAATTTTTGTGGATTTTTCAACCCCTCCCCCTTGTAAGATTTTCCCCATACAAACCAATTTTTTTTTATATGGAGCGTAAGAATATGGCCGACCCCCCCTCCCCCCATAAGTGCTTACGTAATTAGTGTACGGCCCCATACAAGATTATTATCAAGCATGTTAGATCCATTATGCTACGTTTAGACAAGGCAAGTGAATTGAGCAAGTCGCTTGAATCTAACGCGAACTGAACGTGTAAACACCTTAATTCAATTCACTTGAACGAAAAGAAAGTTGAACATGTTCAACTTTTGGCAAGTCAATTGAATTCAACTGAGTTGTTCAATTCACTTGCCCTGTCAAAACGTAGCATTATGGATATATTACAACACCGCATTATTGCGCTCGGAACAGAAAAAATGACCATAGATCAATTGAAATGTGTCTGTGCAAGCGGTGAAAAGTAGCCAATCGGTTCGGCCCGCTGTTGTGCGGTTTATTAATCTCATTTTGTATGGAATACTCTAAGCTGTTGTTGGAATATCATATTCATCTATATTACGACACTTTTCTTTCCCAAAAAAATATTATAATAGTTTTCGGAAATAATTCCAAAGTTTATTTTCCTGTGAATTATCAAAAAATAAATCTCTGTGGTTCTCCGCCAGCATGATGAACAATGAGACGCATTTTTGCCTTTCGCGTATACTAAGTATACGTAAAGGCTATAATCACTCCAAAACTAAACTTTTGATAGAAGGCTCGGAGACCCATAGTGTTATATACCAATCGACTCAGCTCGACGAATTGAGCTCAATTCCTAGATGATGCCTGTATGTGTGTATGTATGTATGTATGAGTGTGTGTACAAAAAAATGTGACACACTTTTTTGTACTTAGCCTTATCCGATTTGCTTGCAACAGGTTGCATTCGATGCTGAATCCTTCCTAATTTTTCGCTTTTGGCCCAATCGGCCATTGCGTTCCGGAGTTATTAAAAAAACTTTCCCCTATTTTTCCCAAGGAAAAACGGATTTTTTTTCAAAAACTGCTGCAATGCATCCAAATGAACGCAAATAAATGTAAATTGATGAAAATAGCTGAATCTATCTCCATAAAGTGCAATTTTGACCTCTCTTATGTGCTTTTCTTGTTACTCATGTATTTCCTTGTTTTATAATACATGAGAAAGGCACCATCACCGCTAGGTGGGTTTCTCGTTTTTTTTTTAAATGTTGTGTGCAATATTCTTCTTCTTCAATGGCTCTATACTCCTACTGGAGCTTGGCCTGCTGCTTTTCAAATATTAGCATTACCACAGTTTCCACAGAGTTTGAGATAATTATGGTGAATGAAAATGATAAACATGGTATTATTATCTATCTATCTATATAAAAATGAGTTTGCATTTCCTTTGAGGCAATGTAACTCACTAACGGATGGACCGATTTGCAAGATTTCCTCGCTAATTGATTTGTCTTAGGATCGGCTGTGTTTATCACCCACATTCTTGTTTACTTACGAATGCACTTTGATCCGCATTCTCGTTTACGCCAGTAAAATCAAATGGAGAAACGGTTTGAACGAAGCGCATTCGTTCGAAAGTTTCGTTCGTCCGTAAACAAGAATAGGGGTGTATATGAATAATATAGCTAGTATTATTATAGATATTCTCATAAATCTATATAATAAAAATGAATTTCTGCCTGTCTGACCCTTATAGACTCGGAAACTACTAAACCGATCAGCGTGAAAATTTGTATGCAGAGGTTTTTGGGACCGGGAAGGTTCTTAAAATTGTTCCCCTTTGGAAAGGGGGGCTCCCATACAAATGAAACATCAATTTCTTCATAACTCGAGAATTAACCCGTAAATGCCCAGGACGAACTTTTAATTTTAAAAACCATATATCTCTGAGGTTTTTAGAGGTTTTTACTCGGAATTTTCACTTAAATCAAGGGGAATAGTTGAACTTTTGGGCACATGCAAACCCTCCTCCTCCGGACCCTCCCCCTTTTTATGGTTGAGAAAACTAGGTGACCCAAAAGCGTAATTTTAGGCAGTGATATATGAAACTGGTCATATTTGAAGATTTAATAGTCTGTTTAACAGCCCGTATACACAGAGCTATTCAATATGATTCAATTGAATGAGATTTGTGCAAATAATGTAACAAAAACTTTTTTAAGGCCTCCAATACATCTGGCATATTGTGGTGAAGTTGCTCTGAATAAATAAAAATTTTATGTGCCTGAAGCATAAACTTATAGTGATCGAACAAATCTATATAAGTCCCTGGAGCCCGTGCGAATGTTTCACCATTAAAATATGTCCAACTCAGATGTCTAGGTTCTCCAAATTGTCCGGGAGTTGAGTTCAATCGGTCTACCAGGTCAACTGCGCCTGATATCAAACCTACAGAAACCCAGCGTGTCCATATCAGTCCTAAGAGCCCATGCCAACGCTTCTTCATTCAAATAAGTACAACGCAGATGTTCTAGGTACTCCAAATTGTCCGAGAGTTGAGTTCAATTGGTCTACCATGTCAACTACGCCTGATATTAAACCGACAGCGACCCAGCGGGTCCATATAGCTCCTTAGAGGTTATGTAAATGCATCATCAGTCAAATAAGTCCAACGCAGATGTTCTAGGTTCTCCAAATTGTCCGGGAGTTGAGTTCAATTGGTCTACCAGGTCAACTGCGCTTGATATCAAACCGACAGTGACCCAGCGTGTCCATATTAGTACTAAGAACCCGAGCGAATGCTTCAACATTAAAATATGCCCAACTCAGATGTTCTAGGTTCTCCAAATTGTCCGAGAGTTGAGTTCAATTTGTTTAATATGTCAACTATGCCTGATATCGAACCGACAGCGACCCAGAGTGTCCATATAAGTCCTAAGAGCCCATGCGAATGCTTATCATTGAAATAAGTACAACGCAGATGTTCTAGGTTCTCCAGATTGTCCGGGAGTTGAGTTCAATTGGTCTACCAGGTCAATTACGACTAGTATCCAACCGAGATCACCTCAGCGTGTCCATATAGGTCCTTGGTAATGCAAACGCTTCAACAGTCAAATAAGTCCAACGCAGATGTTCTAGGTACTCCAAATGGTCCGGGAGTTGAGTTCAATTGGTCTACCATGTCAACTACGCCTGATATCAAACCGACAGCGACCCAGCGTGCCCTTATAAGTCCTAAGAGCCCATGCGAATGCTTCATTATTCGAATAACTATAACGCAGATGTTCTAGGTTCTCCAAATTATCCGGGAGTTGAGTTCAATTGGTCTACCATGTCAACTACGCCTGATATCAAACCGACAGCGACCCAGCGTGTCATGTCCTAAGAGTCCATGCGAATGCTTCATCATTCAAATAAGTCCAACGCAGATGTTCTAGGTTCTCCAAATTGTCCGGGAGTTGAGTTCAATTGGCCTACCATGTCATGATGGGTTGTTTTCGAATTAGAACCAGTTTTGATTGAGCAGGTAGACCAGATGATCTGAACTTCAGAATCTGAAATTGACCTATTTGAATAGTCAATCAGTCGTTACGTTTATAGGGATTTTTATGGACGTGCTTGGTTGCTTTTGGTTTTGTATCAGACATACTCGAACTGGCAGACCAATTGATCTCAACTCCGGAACAATCTGTAGAACCAAGGACTTTTATTATGAAGTTATTTGAATAGTGAAACATTCGCAGGAGTTTAGGGAATTATCCGTACATGTATTACAGTCAAACTTCCATGAGCCGATGTATGGTTGTGTGTGGTTAACGAGGTTGACCAATTGACCTTAATTCCAGAACAATTTGGAGGATCTATAACATCTACTTTGGACTTATTTGAATATCGAAACATTCGCTAAGGTTCAATGAACTTAAATGGGCAAGTTTGGTTGCTTTTTGTTTTTACCAGGTGTAGTTGACCTGGTAGACCAATTGAAATCAACTCGAGAACAATTTGGAGAACCTAGAACATCTGAATTTGAATTATTTCAATGATGGAGCATTCGCATGGGCTCTTAGGACTTATATGGACTATTCAACTGGACTGTTAATCAGACTATTCAATCTCCAAATATGGCCAGTTTCATATATCACTGCCTAAAATTACGCTTTTGGGTCACCTAGTTTTCTCAACCATAAAAAGGGGGAGGATCCGGAGGGGGAGGGTTTGCATGTGCCCAAAAGTACAACTATTCCCCTTGATTTTAGTGAAAATTCCGAGTAAAAACCTCTAAAAACCTCAGAGATATATGGTGGTCGAGTCAAGTACGAGACACTGAAGACGGCCTTACTTTTGAGGTCGAAATACGTATCTGTCAAGATACAATTAAGTGGTGGAATTCAATGGGATTGTATAAACTCGTCTTATGACAGGTGGTTTTCAAAATTAAAAGTTCGTCCTGGGCATTTACGGGTTAATCAAGCAAATGGAACCAAATCTGGGATGTGGATGTTTTGGAAGGGAAGATATGCTTATGTGGTGGTTCAAAATCCTCCCCCTTTTGGAAAGGCGGGGGTCCCATACAAATTTCTGCAAAACTTGAGATCTAATCAGAGTATACATAAATTTTAGGCGAAATGAAGTTCGTCGGGTCTGCTAGTATGAAAAATAAATCCTAACTGCACCAGAAATGCTATCACCACACCGACCACAGCCTTCACTTTCCACCCCGAAGCGATGTTCTTTCTAACACCTTGATGGCTTCCAGAAGTATCCACCAATAGATTTAAGAACTATAATGAATTATTGGCATGTCCAGCCATAATATGAATAAATTTATTTGAGCAAAAGCAACAAAGGTGCGGGAACTGTATCATAACAAACGACACGGTTTGTACATAAATGTATTTTGACCATCGTCTGCATATCATCCTTCTTGAACAACTTTTCGAAATTTGGAATAAAAAGTCAATAAGAAAAAATATCTTCATGGCCTTCTACAAAAATCTTTCAATTTAGGTACATACACTCCTTCATATTTTTTCAATTTTTAGCTTTAGATCTCGATCCTTACCTTCATTCGGTCTAATTCTGTAACTTACTTTAACACGCCTTAATCCGAGCCAAGCACGAAACACTGAAGACATATCAGTTAAGTTACAAGAAAGTGGTGGAAATAAATGGGATAGTGCTAACTCGTCTTAAATGAATACATTCCATTATAAAAAGCTCTAAATAATCATAATATATTCATCATTACATTCAAACAGACGTAACTCTTCGTTTAAATTGCTCGAAAAATTATCGCCATTCATCATTCATTGAATCTGTTATTAATACTTTAGTTGCTTATCCGACATCAATAGCTATAACTCTTCCAAAACTGCTTGTTTTACTGCTACAATACCTTACTTGCCATATTCAAATGTCCGGGGTTCTTACTCTGTATCCGACACCTATTGATTGGCAGGGGGTGCTTGATAACCTTGTGTCAATGCTTCTGATCCCTTATAAGCAGGAGATTAAGGTTTCGATCCCTGTCCCTTTCCAATTTTCTTATTAGATAATTTCGTTAATCATATAACTCAATCTCTTTGCAAATCAAATTCGCATTGCTAGCAAGCATGATTCTAATCATAGAATTGCTATAACTAGCTGCCTGTTTCTTAGTAACAGTAAATAAAATGTAAAAATAGATTGGTATTCATTTTTACCCGCATAAGGATGCTATATATGGCCGCTATTCTCGTGCAGGCTGTAAGATTTACAGTTCGATGTTTTGCAATTCGATCTCGAAGAACCGAACCCCTTTCGCTGAAATACACAATAATAAACGAAGAAGAGTGTGATATGTAGTACACATGGAAATGACATAAATACTGCTAAAAATATAGAGCTCGTTCTCTTTTGAACGTCTACTGCCTAAGTAACAACACGGTTCATTTTATCTCAGAAAAGAAAACTTATAGTGGCGACGAGGATAAACTAAAGTAGTGAAGTTTGACAACGCGTACAAGATAATTTAAAAAGGTGTTTTTAAAGTAGTTACTGAAATCCGGAGAGTTTGTGGGGTATTTGCTGTTGCTGCCATTTGCTGGTGCTGCCATTTGCCGTTGCTGGCTAGTCGAGAACGCCGCGGGAATTGGGAGTGTCGAGCCATAGGAAGCCTGTTGGAAACAGAGGTGGTGCTGTCCAGGGTAGTCACGAACCGGGATCGCTATTATTTAGCTTTATGGTGAGTGAAGTACCTCTCTTGATATTAGTAATTGCAAAGTAATTGTTTGGTGAACAATAGAGCATAGAGATTGATTTGAAAGAAGCCATTATCCTATTTCGTGACTAATTTGCATATGGTGTTTTATTTATTGTGGAAATAGCCGGGCGATAGCGACGCCATTGTGATACCAGTGTCTAGCGCTTCCATAGCGACACGATTAACGGCAGTTCTGGAAGATTACCGGGGTGAGCGAAAAGATTGCTAACAGTTCAATACAAGCTGTTTCGGATTTTGAGACGGAGTAATACTTAGCCAAAGCATGGCGCTGATTGGAGTGGTTGATCCTTACGTTCTTAATACCTCTTTTTCCAATTATGTAGAGCATTTTGAGTATTTTTTATCGGCTAATGCCATAGCGGAGGATAAAAGAAGGATTTATTCATGAATTTGTGTGGTATGGCAGTTTTCAATGAACTGAAATTGCTATACCCTGCCACTGATTTAAAGACTCTGAGTTATGCAGAAATAACAAAGAAACTTAAGGAGCGTTTTGACAGAATAGAATCAGAAGTAGTGTTGCGGTACAAATTTCGGTGCCGAATTCAAAGTCCGTCGGAGTCCGGGGAAAATTACATTTTGGCGGTTAAGTTGTTAGCTGAGCAGTGCGATTTCGGTGAGTTCCGTGACTCTGCAATCCGCGACCAGTTGATTTACGGTGTATATGACAAGGATTTACAGAGGCAATTATTGAATGAGGATAACTTGATTTTGAAATCGACGGAAAAACTGATTAAGAACCGGGATCTTGTCTCAGCTAGAGCGATGGCGATCAATTCGGATACTGTGAATTCCGTTAGATTTCGGTTAGGCCGGCGTGATACTAGATACGAAAGGAGATTTGATGCATATGGAAGGAGTGACAGGTCGCGAAGCAGAAATCGGGATCACTATAGCAGGGATGATCGTGGACGTTCTGACTCGAATTACAGATCTCCCGGTAAAGGAAGATACGCTAACTTTACGTGTTTCTTTTGTAAGCAGAAAGGCTTGCAGAAAGGGCACGTACAAAGGAATTGTTTCCGCTTCAAGAATAGTCAGAAGGGTACAGTGAATTTCGTCAAGGAAAGTTCGGACCGGGTTTCGGATTCGGAGAGCGTGCACGATTATTTCAAACGATTGCGAGTAGAATACGACACAGGGAGCGAGTCTACAGGTGATTACCCTTGTATGATGATCAAATCTATTACTCACATAAGTGAACCTTGTCTCCTTAATGTAGAAATTGAGGGAAAAACTGTTAAAATGGAGGCAGATAGTGGTTCAGCCGTCTCTGTGATGGGCAAAACAGAATTTTTCAACCTTTTTGTAAATTTTCCCATAAAAGCTAGTCACCGTAAGTTGGTAGTGGTGAATGGATCATCTTTAGAGATTTTTGGAGTCGCGAGGGTAAAAGTTTTGCTCAACAGAAGAGTAGCTCATATGGAGCTTGTGGTTTTGAACACTATCCACCATTTCATTCCTTTGTTAGGAAGAGATTGGTTGGACATTTTTTGTGATGGATGGAGGCAGAAACTATGTAATGTTTTCTCAATAAATGGCGCAAAGACTCGTGACGAAATAATTTTAAATGAAATAAAAGCAAAATATACTAACATTTTTGATGGTAACATTTCTACTCCCATCAGCGGTTTTGAGGCAGACTTAGTCCTTCGCGAAGAAAAGCCAATTTTTAAAAAATCATATGACGTTCCCTACCGTTTGAAGGAGAAACTTTTAAGTTTATTGGATGAAATGGAAAAAGATGGAATTATTACACCAATCAAAACTAGCCTTTGGGCTTCACCAGTGGTGGTGGTAGCTAAGAGGGATGAGTCTTTAAGACTAGTTATTGACTGTAAAGTCTCAATTAATAAGGTGTTAATACCAAACACCTATCCTTTGCCAACGGCTCAGGATCTGTTTGCCTCGTTGGAGGATTGTAAAGTATTTTGTTCCTTAGATTTATCGAATGCCTATACACAACTGAAACTTTCTGAAAACTCTAAGAAATTTGTAGTTATTAATACTATAAAGGGACTGTATACATACAACAGGCTCCCTCAAGGAGCTTCGTCCAGCGCCGCGATCTTCCAGCAGGTAATGGACACGATTTTGAAAGATTTAGAATTTGTATTTTGCTACTTGGCCGATGTGCTAATTGCTGGCAGATCTGTAGAAGAATGCCGTTCAAGATTGATGGAAGTTTTAGACCGTTTGTCAAAAGCAAACATAAAAGTAAATTTAAGCAAATGTAAGTTTTTTGTCACTAGTTTACCATATTTAGGTCATATTATTTCGGACAAGGGGCTAGCACCTAACCCTGACAAAGTAGCGACAATTAAAAATGCTCAAATTCCACAGAACACAACTCAATTAAAAGCCTTCCTTGGGTTAATAAATTATTATGGAAAATTTTTAAGAAATCTCTCTTCAACTTTGAGCCCCCTTTACAGATTGCTAAAAAAGGACACCAAATTCGTGTGGGACAGTGCTTGTGATAAAGCGTTTAATGGTTGTAAAAATCAGTTGCTTGAGGCAAATTTTTTAGTTTTGTACAATCCTAAACTACCGATAGTAGTAAGTGCAGATGCATCTTCCTATGGTTTGGGGGGAGTAATATCCCATGTAATTGAAGGTACAGAAAGGCCTATTTGTTTTGCTTCTTTCTCGCTCAACTCAGCTCAAAAAACGTATCCGATCCTGCACCTTGAAGCTCTAGCAATCGTTTCAACCATCAAGAAATTCCACAAATTCCTGTATGGACAAAAGTTTATTGTCTATACAGACCATAAACCTCTCTTGGGAATTTTGGGTAAATCAGGAAGGAATACGATTTATGTAACCAGACTCCAACGCTTCGTCATGGATTTAGCGATTTACAATTTTGAGATTTGTTACAGGCCTTCAGAGAAAATGGGTAACGCTGACTTCTGCTCGAGATTTCCTTTGAATCTTGAGCTTCCCAAGCATTATGAAGTTCCCAGTGTGAATAGCTTGAATTTTTCACCAGAGTTTCCAATAGAGTTTTCAACCATTGCGAAAGAAACTAAAGTTGACTCTTTCTTGCAAGAAATAATCTGGTATATAAGGCATGGCTGGCCAGAGCGAATCGATAGAAATCTCAAAGATATCTATTCTCAGCACCATGATCTTGAAGTAGTAGACGGATGTTTGCTGTTTCAAGAAAGAGTATTGGTCCCTAAAAAACTACAACAACAGGTCCTCAAGCTTCTTCACGCCAATCACATAGGATTAATTAAAATGAAGCAACTGGCTAGAAGGAGCGTATACTGGTTTGGTATAAATAAGGACCTTGAGGATCATTTGAATAACTGCAGTATTTGTCAAAGAATGGCTGTTGGACAAGGACAAAACATTACTTCAAAGTGGACTCCTACAACCCGGCCATTTAGTAGGGTTCACGCAGATTTCTTCTTTTTTGAGCGCCATACCTTTTTGTTAATCATCGATAGCTTCTCCAAATGGCTTGAAATAAAATGGATGAAACATGGTACTGATGCTGACAAGGTTATTAGACAATTTTCTAACTTTTTTGCTAGGTTTGGGCTACCGGATGTTGTAGTAACTGACAATGGCCCACCATTCAATTCTCAGCACTTTGTCTCTTTCCTTGAGAGGCAAGGAATTTGTGTTTTGAAAAGTCCCCCGTATCACCCACAGAGCAACGGGCAAGCTGAGCGGTTGGTGAGAGTGGCAAAAGATGTGTTGAAAAAGTTTTTACTGGATCAGAATATGAGACATTTAGATCTTGCTGATAAGTTAATCTTCTTCCTATTTAATTACCGGAACACATGTTTGACTGAAGGAGATTTTCCATCGGAAAGGATTTTCAAATACAAGCCGAAAACAGCGTTGGACCTAATCAATCCTAAGAGTTCATATAAGAAACAGCTAGCACAATCAATAGACGTACCTAAGTTTCAGGAACAACGTGAACCGGATCGTTTTACGACTCAGTCAGTTGTGAGGACTTACGATCCTTTTTCGAATTTGGTAACAGGGGACAAGGTTTATTACAGAAATAATAAAATAACTAGTACCGAAAGATGGTTAGAGGCTGTGTTTATTAAAAGAGTCTCTACTAATATATTCCAGATATCGTTGGGGAGTCATCTGATCTCGGCCCACAAGGGGCAGATTAGACTGACCGGACAAGATGATCGTAAACGTAAGGTGAGACTTCGGATCATGGAGGAATCGTTGGCCGAGCGTGGAAGTGAGAGCCGAACGAAAAGGTATCGGTTGGATTCCGATGATGACCCTCCATTCCTAGGATTCCCTCCGCCTCCGGCTAGAAAAGAAATGCATCCCCAGGCGCTACTAGTTGATTACCCACCTTTAAAGAAACGGAGGACAGTCTCAACAGCAATACAAAATGAAAGTGAAGTTCGACGTTCGGTGCGAACACGGAAGATTAATAAGGACAACATGTACATATATAATTAAGTGAATAGAGTGTGGTTGCAGAATTATCTGTTCAAGAATTATTATATTTTCCAAATTTCATTATATGTAAGTGAATTCAGATTTAAAGATTTCAAGAAAAACAGAAGTTTGTTCGATTATATTAGTTTCGTGAGAATTCATTAGATTTTCAAATATTTGAATTGTCGAAGTTTTAAACTCAAAGGGAAAGGTATTGTAAGATTTACAGTTCGATGTTTTGAAATTTGGTCTCGAAGGACCGAACTCCTTTCCCTGAAATACATAATAATAAACGAAGAAGAGTGTGATATGTACTACACATGAATATGACATAAAACTGCTAAAATATAGAGCCTATATAACTGCCTAAGTAACAACACGGTTCATTTTATCTCAGAAAAGAAAACTTATACAGGCCTCATACAAGTACGAATGTGTGAGGTTGTTGTGGTAGCGATGGTGTGGTAGACGTGTGCGTGGTATAAGAATCCAACAGCATTCAAATTCTACTTGTAAAAAATGAATCCCATTAGAATTCACTTCAATACTTTCTCATTACTCTAATTCTCATTCATATATTACCATCCCATAGATCGCATCACTTACCAAAGTGAATCCAGATAATATATCCCTCCACAGGGTTGTAAATATTCGGCAGCACTGGATGAAGGTGATGTTTTTTTATATCATTTTTTTATTTTCTTCCTGCTTTGAAATCAACCTCACATTCCCGGAGAGGCAGAAAAGTAAACAACAGAACTCACATCACCCACAGCGCCGCGAAGATGAAATTTACCACAGCAAAATGTACACATTCACCCAGCAAATTGAAAAAATCACCACGCGTTTAAATGGGCCACTCACAGTCATACGGTAAGGCGCGAACTGAGCAGCATGTCAGAGCGACTTGTGAGTGGCTGAATGCGAAATTGAATAGTCGGTGTTGGAAATGATTTTTCGGCTGCACCCAGTCGCACTCACCACGGCGGCGATGAAGGCGACAGCAGATTTTACTGAGATCCATGTTTTTCACTGCATTGACTGTGAAATATTTCTACCCTGTCCCTTCATACTAACGCAATATCCTATCCTAAGACGATCGTGGAGATGCAGAGGTATACTCGGTTTCTAGTAACAACGAGAGTTGAACTAATAATCCTTCCTTTCCTTCGACTGTAAGGACGTGGCCGGTGCCGTAATTGACTGCACATTGATATTGGGAATGATATTATGCTTCTCGAAACTTTATAGCATTTGGCTATTTCATCTCTGTCTCTCTCGATTGTGCGCCGCTAAGGTATTTGCCATATTGTGGTACCAGGAACTAATAACCGGGACATCGGAGTCCCGAAGAACCGATTTAAAATTCATGCAACCCAGATGAGCTGACGAGACCAGCACCGCCAGAGGCGCTAGTGTATTTTACTCATATTATGGTAAATTTATTTGAAAGTGTTTGCTGTGAGTTTTGACAGTTTTGGCTTATTGACGTCTTTGACAAAATCGAATGTACGCGCGCCAAAAAAATGTTTTTGGTTTTTTCGCTTCTACAGTTTCCTTTTCGTTTTTGGGATTATTGAAATTAAAACTAATATCTGTCAGCTATAATAAAGTAGGGGCAGCGTATATTGTTACGCCGTCACTACACACCAGCAGTACTGGCAACCCTAAGAGAAGAACGAGAAGGCAGTGAATATTTCCATTCAGTTATGTACCCAAATCTGTATAATAAAGACGTATTGAAACGAGTCTCGCGTGTGTTAAGCGTCCTTTTGCTTTATCCGTGTCACATAGCGCAATTGTCCGGAATCGTTCCGGTGAATCCACTGGCCTGTTGTGTGTCGGTTCTGTCCGACGGTCCACTCTGCATATCCCATCAGGTTTTGGACCCAGTGCAGTGCATGGAAAAGGTGTTTCGGGACGAAGAAAACGGCTTTAAGGAAGCCATTAAAGAACGAAAAAGTTTTTTCGGCGTGGGTACAGTCGGTACAGTTCGTTCGGCTCGAGCTGCAAGGCATCATGCGATCGTGATAGTGTGCGTGTGATTGTTGGGAGTAAACTCGAGCAGTGCGCGTTTTCGGTCGTTGGTGTGTTTGAGGAAGAAAGAAATTTCGGGAACGACGGGTGAAAGAGCCCGACGGCAAGTTTGATTTTCGTTCGCGGTACGAGTGTCGATCGGAGAAGAAAATGAGTGAGAAATTTCTGTTCGCTCGTCTCAACAACCAAAATTTCCCCGTGTGGAAAACGCGCATGGAAATGTACTTGAAGCGCGAGGAGCTGTGGTACGTGATTAGAGATCCAGCACCGCAGCCGGTCGACGATGACTGGACGGTTAGTGACGAAAAAGCGCTGGCCATGATTGTCCTGTGTATTGAGGACAGCCAGCTGAATCTAGTGCGTGGTGCTGTGTCGGCAGTAGATGCGTGGAACAAACTTAAAGACTTCCACGAGAAAGCGACGATGACATCGAGAGTTTCACTGCTTCGTCGCATATGTAGTTTGAATATGGACGAAGGGGGTGATATCGACCGGCACCTATATGAGCTCGAAGAGCTTTTCGACAAGTTGGACTGTGCTGGCCAGAAAATGGAGATGCCGCTCAAAATAGCCATGATCTACAGGAGCTTGCCAGAATCTTACGGCAGTTTGGTTACCGCTTTGGAAGGTAGACCAGATGCCGATCAGACATTGGAGCTGGTGAAGCAGAAATTGATCGATGAGCACCAGCGGCGGCGGGAGCGATCGTGCAATTCCCGCGAAAAGGCAATGAAGATGCATAGCAAGAAGAAGAAGAGTGAAAGGGTGTGTTATCAGTGCGGTAAGCCCGGACATTTTCGACGAAATTGTCCACAACAGCCGAAAAGCGGCCCGATCGGTAGTGATGTGAGGCGCGATGCCAAATCAATGTCCGGTAGTGCGAAGGCCAAGCAGGCCGAAGAACGTAATTCGGCGATATGTTTTGGGGTTGGAATGAAATGTAGTGGACCATGGATCGTTGATAGTGGGTGTTCCAGCCATATGACGAGCGATAGATCGTTTTTTGACGATTTGGACACGAGCGTTAAAGTGAAGGTGTTACTGGCCGACGGGTCTGAAACGATGTCCGGTGGAATCGGAGATGGAACAGTGAAATGTGTAAACGGGCAGAACCGTTTGGTTGACATTCCGTTCAAAGACGTGCTGTACGTTCCTTCACTAGACTGCGGACTCATATCAGTGAGGAAACTTGTGAAGAGAGGATTGAAAGTGGAATTTAGTGGTTCGCGATGTGATATTTTATCTGCACAAGGCAAAGTGGTTGCGGTGGCAGAACCCCGTGGAAATTTGTTTGCTTTGAAATTGGCAGAAGAAGCTCGTTTGGGTACGGAGGCCCGACACTTGCAGAGTTGCCAGCATACATGGCACCGCCGTTTCGGCCATCGGGACCCAGCGGTGTTGGAGAAGATCCAGAAGGAAAAGCTGTCTGAAGACTTCAAGCTACAGGATTGCGGGATCCGGCAGGTTTGTCAACCTTGCCTTGAAGGTAAATCTTCTCGAATTCCATTTCCTAAAATTGCGAGCAATCGGACCCAACGTGTTCTCGACGTCGTGCACACCGACGTGTGTGGTCCGATGGCGAATGTGACGCCCGGGGGTGCTCGCTATTTAATGACAATCATTGATGATTACAGTAGATACACTGTTGTGTGTTTACTAAAGCGTAAGAGCGATGTTGCTGATTGTATCAAAAAATATGTCGCGCACGTCAAGAACATGTTTGGTCGGGCTCCATGTGCTGTGAGATCAGATGGCGGGGGTGAATATACCGGTCATGAGCTAAAGCGGTATTATGAGGAAGAGGGCATTCAGGCGCAACTCACTGCGGCCTATTCTCCTCAGCAGAATGGGGTGGCTGAGCGTAAGAATCGCTCACTCCAGGAAATGGCCACCTGTTTGCTGCTGGATGCAGGTCTTAATAAAAAGTACTGGGGAGAGGCGATTGCCACCTCAGCGTACTTGCAGAACAGATTACCATCCCGCGCCGTTGATACGACACCTTTCGAAAGGTGGTTCGGCAGAAAACCGTCACTATCACACTTGAAGGTGTTCGGTTGTCCTGCATTCGTTCACATCCCAGAAGTAAAGCGATCGAAGCTTGATAGCAAGGCAAAGAAACTTTTGTTCGTGGGTTACTGTAGTGATAGGAAGGCCTACAGATTTTTAGATACAAATACAGACGAGATCACTATCAGTCGTGATGCTCGATTTGTCGAGATTCAGGAGGAGATATCAGCACCAGGTAGTCTGCCTTCGACAGAGGAGAATCTAGTTGAGGTAGAAGTTACAAGTAGCCGGAGAAAGAAGAGAATGGCCGATAAGGATCGTGAACAGCCACGAGCGCAGGACGAGTCCGATGAAGATGATTTCTTCGGCTGTGATGATGAACAGCACCAGCCCGACCAAGCGGAAGCGACAGCACGGGACAGTCAAAAACGGAGCACTCGAGGCGTATTGCCGAAGCGGTTGGATGATTACGTCGTCAATGCTGCAATGCTAGCGCAGGAGGAGCCAGCTACATACGAAGAAGCAATATCAGGTGCTGAGCAGGAACTGTGGAAGGATGCGATGGTGGAAGAATACCGATCGTTGATGGAAAACCGAACGTGGAAGCTTGTTGAATTACCCGCAGGACGTGCACCAATCAGCTGCAAGTGGGTGTACAAGAAAAAGCACGATAATGTTGGCAACGTTTCTCGGTTCAAAGCACGGCTTGTGGCAAGGGGCTTTTCGCAGAGGTTTGGCGTTGACTACGACGCTGTCTTTGCTCCAGTGGCAACGCAAACAACGTTGAGAATTTTATTGACGCTTGCTGGACAAAAGAAGATGTACGTAAACCATCTCGACGTAAAGTGCGCTTATTTGCACGGAAAGCTTAAGGAAGAGGTGTATATGCAGCAGCCAAAAGGGTTTATCGTTCCCGGGAAGGAGAAGTTTGTGTGCCGACTTGAGCGGAGCCTGTATGGCCTGAAGCAGGCCGCTCGTGTGTGGAACGAAACGATCAGTGCAATGTTGAAGGAGCTTGGTTTCACACAGTGTGTATCAGATCCATGTCTTTACGTCAAGAAGTTGCCAAACGGTGGTGTCATCTACCTCCTGATCTATGTCGATGACATGATTGTGGTGAGCACGATTCAGGAGGAGATAAAGAAAATCGAAGAGAAGTTGCAAGAAAGGATTTCGTTGACGTCTCTGGGAGAAGTCAGGCAGTTCCTGGGCCTAAGAGTGACTAGAGACAGTGACGGTATTTTCAGTCTGGATCAGAACGTGTTTATCAAGGTTATTGCTCAACGGTTCGGCTTGCAGAACGCTAAAGGTTCGAGTATCCCACTCGACCCTGGATATTACCGTAGTCGTGTGAACAGTCGTCTACTGGAATCGAACGAGCAGTACCATAGTCTGGTGGGTGCGCTCCTGTACGTCGCGGTCAATACAAGACCGGATATTGCTGCAAGCGTGTCCATACTGAGCAGGCAAGTGAGTAAACCTATGGAAATCGACTGGATTGAACTAAAACGTATCGTGCGGTACCTACTGAAGACCGCCGACTACAAATTGAAACTACAGCCTACAGAAGGTGAACAGTTAGTTCTCAGCGGATTCTGCGATGCGGACTGGAGCGGCGATCCATCGGATCGGAAATCGAATTCTGGTTACCTATTTCAACTAGGAACAGCTACTATTTGCTGGGCAAGCCGGAAACAAACCAGTGTAGCCCTGTCCAGTATGGAGGCCGAATATATGGCCTTATCGGAAGCGTGCCGAGAATTAGTTTGGCTGAGACAGCTGCTCGAAGAAATAGGAGAATCCCAACAGGAGCCAACTGTCATATTGGAGGATAACCGTGGTTGCATCGAGTTTGTGGAGACAGACCGGAAGTCCAGAAGGTCAAAGCACATAGATACAAGGATGCACTACACCAAGGATCTAATCGATAACGGAGTGGTGGTTTTATACTACTGCCCTACCGAGGAAATGGCTGCCGATATTCTAACAAAGCCATTAGGGTCGGTAAAACAGAAACGATTTTCTTTAGCAATGGGGCTGGTCAGTGCCGATTGCAGAACTGCACCGGTTCCGTGACGTCGAGGAGGAGTGTCAGCTATAATAAAGTAGGGGCAGCGTATATTGTTACGCCGTCACTACACACCAGCAGTACTGGCAACCCTAAGAGAAGAACGAGAAGGCAGTGAATATTTCCATTCAGTTATGTACCCAAATCTGTATAATAAAGACGTATTGAAACGAGTCTCGCGTGTGTTAAGCGTCCTTTTGCTTTATCCGTGTCACATAGCGCAATTGTCCGGAATCGTTCCGGTGAATCCACTGGCCTGTTGTGTGTCGGTTCTGTCCGACGGTCCACTCTGCATATCCCATCAATATCTGGTTCTACAATTAATTTATATCCCGTCTAAAGGTAAGTTTAATATTATAATATCTGAATTACAACTATATTTTTTTGTTTCTATTTGCAGCATCCGTAAATTCCTCACCATGTTGATTTGATTGAATCACAAGTTATTGACACCGATAGAGAACTATTTATATACCGTCAAGGGGCGGAAAGGGAAATTGGAGCAGCACAGGATCGGCAGCCGAGGAAAAACGGTGACCGCGAAATAGCCTATCACAAAATGTTGAGAATGAACCTTGTGCCCCCTAGTTGGCAAAAACCTAAGGAACCGGAGCGGGAGCGAAACAAGGCACTTTCCGCTGAAAACTTCTACGTGACCTTCCTGGAACGATCGGCTAATGTAAGCATGTATAAAATACCAATGTTTTATTTTCAAACTGTTTGATATGTTTATTTAATAGCCGAAACAAGCACCAATTACGTCTCAGAAAAATAGCCCGCTTATACTGAACCTCAGGCTGAACTTTTCCATAGCCTGCCGGAAATTATTCACTTGCACACCATCCATGAGTATTCGGAGGAATTTGTTACTGGAACGTTACGCTCATATGTAATTCTCCATGCTGGCCACAAAAGAACTGCCGGAGCAGAAAAACATGCGACAGCTAGACCGGGCAAGTTAATTTTTGATTCATTATAATTTTCAGTTTATTTTTCTAATACTTATTTTAGTTAAACTTTCATTCAATTTTAATTTAGTTAATGTAACTTAATAGATCTGATTGACCCTAATTTACTTAATTCAAAAAGTGTTTGATAAAAATGACTTATTCGACTAAATACAACCAATAGGTAACAGTTGTCGAGTAGGTAGGTATATACTTTTCTAATTTTATCGAGAAATTTGTACATTTTTTTTTTAAATTTCTACAAGATTCCTTAAAAAATTCCTCGCGAACTTCTTGAAGCTGTTCTCTAGAATTAAGAGGAGAGTTTCTTTGGGATTTCCTTCGAGTATTCATAGGAATTTCATCAGTAATTCATCCAAAGATTATTTGAATATTTGATTTATATTCAGCACAATTTTAATTTACATAGATGTAATAGACTTGAATAATTTACTGAATATATTGTTGACCAAACTGACTCTTTTGACTAATTACAGCCAATACCTTCTTCTTCTTCTTATGGCATTACATCCCTACACTGGGACGGAGCCGCCTCGCAGCTTAGTGTTCATTAAGCACTTCCACAGTTAATAACTGCGAGGTTTCTAAGCCAGGTTACCATTTTTGCATTCGTATATCATGAGGCTAGCACGATGATACTTTTATGCCCAGGGAAGTCGAGATAATTTCCAATCCGAAAATTGCCTAGACCGGCACCGGGAATCGAACCCAGCCACCCTCAGCATGGTCTTGCTTTGTAGCCACGCGTTTTACCGCACGGCTAAGGAGGGCCCCAATACAGCCAATACCATCAAAGCAGTTTTCCACGAATTCCTCCGGATATACTTTCAAAATCATTTCATGAGATTTCTGCAGAAATATTTTTAAGGGCTCCTTTAGAAGTACATTTTAAATTTTTGTGAATTCCTCCGGAATCTCTTCAAGAAAACATCGCGTGATTCCTATGGCAGTTTCTTTTGGTATTCGAGTATTCTTTCAGAATTTATTCCGGAAGTCCTCCGGCAATTCAAGAATCCCTCCAGCAATTCCTTCGAGAATTCCTCCGGCAAGTTCTTTTGGAGTTCCTCCCGCAATTCCTTTGGAAATTCCTTCGTAAATTCCTCTGGCAATTACTTCGTGAATTCCTCAGGCAATTATTGTCGGCGTAGCACCAACTTAGAATTCGGAAGTCGGGACTTCCGAAGTTTTATCTGTCAAAATAATTGATGCGTTGTTTAGCACATCTTTAGGCGAATCCAGCGCACTATTTCCGAAGTTGGGAAAGTTGCCTGTATCTGGAGAAAAATCCAACTTCGGTATAAAACGCGTTCTAATATAATTCCGGATAGACAATACTTCGGGAATTCCTCAGGCAATTATTTCGGGTATTCCTCCGGCAATTCCTTCGGGAGATTTCCCACGAATTCCTCTGGGATTTCTTTTGAGCAATCCTCCGGATATTCTTTCGGGAATTCCTCCGGATATTCCTTTGGGAGCTCATCCGGAAATTCCTTTGGGAACTCTTGAAAATTCCTCCGGCAATTCCTTCCGGAATTCCTCAGGTAATTACTTCAGGATTTCCTCTGGCAATTCCTTCGTGAATTGTTCCGAATATTTCTTCGGAAATTACTCTGGCAATTCTTTCGACAGTTCTTTCAGCAATTCCTTTGAGAATTCCATTGTAAAATTATATATTTCAATATTTCATATTTATATATTGCAATATTTCTGGAAATTTATTCGGCCATTCCATCGGGAATTTCATTGGCTATACCTTCGGGAATTCCTTCGGCAGTTCCTTCGGAAATTCATCCTGAAATTCCTTTGAGAATTCCTCCGGCAATTCTTTCAGGAATTACTTTACTTACAATTACAACTACTTCGGGAGCTTTTACAGGAATTTCTCTGAGATTATCTCCGATAATTCGTCTGGCGATTCCTTCGAGAATTTCTCCGGCAATTCCTTCGGGAGGTCCTCAGGCAATTACTTCCGGAATTCCTCAGGCAATTTCTTCGGGAGTTTTTTCAGGACGGCAATTCCTTTGAGAATTGTCAGTCAATTCCTTCGGGAATTTCTCGATCCGAAAATTGCCTAGACCGGCACCGGGAATTGAACCATCGGGAATCGGGAATGAAATTTCTTCAGGAACTCTAATTTTTGGAGGAACTCCTAGACGAATTTCAGAGGAACTCCTCGAGGAAATCCCGGAGAAACTCCTAGAGGTGTTCTTAGTTGGAATTCCCGGAGGAATTCCTGTAGAAATTTCCGGAAAACTCCAGCAGGATTTTTGGGGAAATTCCTAGAGGAATCCACAGAGGAATTCCTGAAGGAATCTCCAGAGGAATTCCTGAAGGAATCCCCAGAGGAATTCCTGAAGGAATCCCCAGAGTCGAATCGAATTACCGGAGAAATTTCTGGAGGAATTACCAGAGAAATTCCTGGAGGAAATACCGAAAGAATTCCTGGAGGAATTACCGAAGGAATTCCTGGAGGAATTACCGAAGGAATTTCTGGAGTAGTTCCTGTAAGAATTTCTGGAGGAGTTCCTGTAGGAGTTCCCGGAAGAATTTCTGGAAGAATTCCCATAGAAGTTCCCAAAGCAATTATTGGAGGAATTCCTGAAGGAATCCACAGAGGAATTACCGGAGGAATTACCGGAGGAATTCCCGGAGGAATCACCGGAGGAATTCCTGGAGGAATCACCGGAGAGATTCCTGAAGGAATTACCGGAGGGATTTCTGGAGGAATTACCGGAGGGATTCCTGGAGGAATCACCGGAGGAATTCCTGGAGGAGTTACCGGAGGAATCCACATAGGAATTACCTGGAATCTACAAGAAATACCAAAAGAATTTCAGAATAAATCACGAGGCGGTTTGAGAAGTATCGTTAAAATAAAGCAGAAATAAATAATCGACTCCTTCGGGATTTGCTTTGGGAATTCCTCGAGGAATTCTTCTAAAATTCTTCCGAGAATTGCTTCGGGCATGCCTCCAGAAATTGGTTCTGGAATTACTCAAAGAGATTCCTTCGGGAATGCTTAATACACCTAAAATAATCTTCGAGTGCGAATTACTGGAGTGCTCATTAATTCCTCCGGAAATTCCTTAATGGAGCCTTCCAAGAAATACTCTGGGAAGCCCGCCTGGAATTGCTCTTGAAGTTTTTTTGGGAATTCCTCCAGAAATTTTCTCAAAAACCCTCTGGGAACTTCTCCGAGAAGTCGGGAATTCCTGTGAAAATTATTCTTACATAAATTCGAAAATTCCTCCGGGAATTCTCCTGGAAACTCCTCGAGGAATTCCTCCTGAAATTTCTTCTTCTTCTTATTGGCATTACATCCCCACATTGGGACAGAGCCGCCTCGCAGCTTAGTGTTCATTAAGCACTTCCACAGTTATTAACTACGAGGTTTCTAAGCCAGGTTACCATTTTTGCATTCGTATATCATGAGGCTAGCTGGTGGTACCTTGATTACGGAAATGCAAAATATTTCATCACATATTACACACGATTACCTAATGGGAATTATTACTACAGTATACTGATCCAAATGCAGTATAGCAGCAAATGTGAAAAAATAAAAAGATCCCGTTTATTCTACCAAAGCCTAACCAGGAACTAATTAACCGGGACGCGGCACTAGGATTTTTTTCGCGTTGCGCTTGAAGTCTCCATCGGTGTGTAGAGTTCTAGGTATACAGTTGAAAAGACACTATACAACGCTGTCAGTTGTCATGTTTTTTGCATATTTTTCTCACCGTGCACGACTGACAGCATTGATGTTTTTGTTTTTACGAGATCTGTCAAAGTAGAAGCTGAAATATTTTTCATATTATTTTTACCTTTCTCGTACAACAATGTTTCTCTTTTGCTTTGAATGTCGTAAAAGTGATTTTAATTCTATTAGTTATTAACTGATATTGTTCTTTGCAATTTGTAATTTATTTATTGTCATAATGGAAGCCTACAGGTTACAGGTTATCCTTCACGTGGTCCATAATCTTCGTGTCAGTAAGCGACTGTCCTTGCTTTAGAATGACGGTAAGCCCTCGGAAGTTTTGCCATTTCGTCCGGGATTCCGGCAACGGCTACGTCGGAGATCTCTGACAGTTCTAGGATTAGATTTCATAGTTCCGGTGGTGACACCTGCAAGGCATAACATTTGGTTTAAATTTACTTTTATTTGCAGTGGTCAGCACTGAGGAACCGGGACGAAGGTCAGACAGCAAAAATGGCGATTCGCTTGATTCTATTGTCAACGGCTTGGAAGTTCATGAGGGCATCGAAATAGATAACGAGGCGTTTGGAATCGAATCAAACGAGATGGCAGCTCATGCCGGCACTGCAACCGTCGGACCCGCAGTGAATATAACAAATCCGGCCCACGCAGAAGAAATAGCTCCGACGATGGAAGCGAAGGAAGAACAAGATACGGAGAAACAAGTGTCCGATGATGAGCCCAAATTGGCACCAATCGATAACGATATCAATAATTTAGAATCGGAAGAAACAGCACCAGCAGAAATGAACGGGAGTGGTGAAGACGACTCCTGGGACAACAGACGGTGCTACAGTTCCTATTGAAAAACATTTCTTTTCAACCGAAGTACAGCCTAATTCCGACGATACTACTTCTCTTGATGCCCCTGCTGAAGAGCCTTCACCCACTGCGAACGAACAAAGGAAGCTGGACAAACCCCTACCAACAGAACAGCTACTACTGAAAATGAATCAATTCAGGAATCTCTTGATACCGACAAACCTCCATCGTCGGCTGAAGTTCTCCAAACAAAAACTGAAATCGATTCAGCTGATGACAAAGAGCCGAAGCTAAGATGCCTGAACATTCACACAAAGAACTACCAGATGCCGATATTGTGCCTCCGCAACCACTACCAGAGGAATTAGCTAAGGAGGATACGACAATTGAGTAGGTTCAAGCCGTAGTTGGGGCTACAACCGAAGAGCTCTTAGAATCTGATGTGGTGTCAGTTTTTCCTTCAATGGAATTGTTCCAATCTTGTGAACCTGAATCCGCCAGCGAAAGCGGATGATCCTTCCGCTTCGAGTGCAGTTTCCGTTTTTCGTCGGCTGTCGAGGATAAATAAACACCCGTATTGGATAATTTCTTAGAACGAAATTAAACGATTGTTGGATCACAACCCGCTATTGAAGCAATCGAACCCAAATCAACTGAACCCTCCGAAGCAACTGAAGTTAATGAACAAGTTGTCAAAAGCATTAACCTTGAAGTTCATTAATTGCCGGTGGAATCACCGGATCAACCTTCTTCCGCTCAAGTGATCTCCGGTGAAATGGAAACCATTCCTTCTGCCATATTGTCGAAAAACTTTTCGACGGGATTCCGATGAGGATCCCTTCGAGATTCCCATGGGACTCCAACGGGAAGTCTTTTGAGAATCCTTTCGGGATTCCGACGGGAACCTTTTCGAGATTCCGACGGGAATTCTTTTGAGAATCCTTTCGGAATTCCGATGGGAATACTTTCAGGATTCCGACGGGAATTTATTCGGGATTTCGAAGGGAATTCTTTCAGGATTCCGACGGGAATCCTTTGTGGGCTCCTACGGGAATCCTTTTGAAAAAACTAGGGATTCCAACGGGAATCCTATTGAGAACACTTTCGGGATTCCGACAGAAATCCTTCCGGGATTCCGACAGAAATCTTTTCGGGATTCTGACGGGAATTCTTTCGGGATTCCAACGGGAATTCTTTCGGGATTCCGATGGGAAACCCTTCGAGATTACGACGGGAATTCTTTTGAGAGTCCTTTCGGGATTCCGACAGGAATATTTTCAAAATTCCGACGGGAATATTTTCGAGATGCCAACAGGAATCCTTTCGGGATTCCGACGGTAATCTTTCCGGGATATCAATGAGAATCCTTTCGGCATTCCGACGGGAATCCTTCCGAGATTTCGACGGGAATGCTTTCGGGATTCCGACGGGAATACTTTCGGGATTCCGACGGAAATATTTCGGAATTCCGATGGGAGTCCCTTCGAGATTCCGAAGGGAGTTCGGGATTCCGACGGAAATATTTCGGGATTCCGATGGGAATCCCTTCGAGATTCCGAAGGGGAATTCTTTTGAGAATCCTTTCGGAATTCCGACGGGAATCCTTCCGGGATTCCGACGGGAATGCTTTCGGGATTCCGACGGGAATACTTTCAGGATTCCGACGGGAATACTTTCAGGATTTCGACGGAAATATTTTGGGATTCCGATAAGAATCCCTTCGAGATTAAGAAGGGAATTCTTTCGGGACTCCAAGGGGAATTCTTTTGAGAATCCTTTCGGGATTCCGACGGGAATCTTTTCGAGATTCCGACGGGAATTCTTTTGAGAATCCTTTCGGAATTCCAACGGGAATACTTTCAGGATTCCGACACTAGGGATTCCAACGGGAATCCTATTGAGAAAACTTTCGGGATTCCGACGGGAATCCTTTCGGGATTCCGACAAAAATCCTTCCGGGGTTCCGACATAAATCCTTCCGGAGTTCCGACAGAAATCCTTTCGGGATTCTGACGGGAATTCTTTCGGGATTCCAACGGAAAGCCTTTCGGGATTCCAACGGGAATTGTTTTGGAATTCCGACAGGAATTCTTTCGGGATTCCGATGGGAATCCCTTTCGAGATTCCAACGGGAATCCCTTTGAGATTCCGACGGGAATCCATTCGGGACTTCGACGGGAATTCTTTTGAGAGTCCTTTCGGGATTCCGACGGTAATACTTATTCCGACGGGAATCCTTTCGAGATTTAGACGGAAACCCTTTATGGGCTCCGGCGGGAATCCTTTTGAGAACACTTTTGGGATTCCGACGGAAATCCTTTCGGGATTTCAACGGGAATCCTTTTGAGAACACTTTTGGGATTCCGACGGAAATCCTTTCGGGATTTCAACGGGAATCCTTTTGAGAACACTTTCGGAATTCCGACGGGAATCCATTCCGAACCCCGACGGGAATTTTGAGAATCCTTTCGGGATTACGACGGAAATCTTTTCGAGATTCCGACGGGAATTCTTTTAAGAATCCTTTCGGGACGACGACGGTAATCTTTTCGAGATTTCGACAGGAATCCTTTCAGGATTCCAACGGGAATCCTTCCGGAATTCCAAGGGTAATCATTTAGCGATTCCGACGGAAATACTTTTGGGATTCGTACGGGAATACTTTCGGGATTCCGACGGGAATTCTTTCGGGATTCCGATGGGAATCATTCCGGGATTCCAACGGCAAACCCTTCGAGATTCCAACGGCAAACCTTTCTTGATTCCCATGGAATTATTAGTTAGTTATTAGTTCCTGACTAAAGTATACTAGGTATGAATGAACATATAAATATTTGTATATAAGTAGAAATCCATTTGATTTGGTCTATAGAATTGAACTGACTTATTTCTTTATAATTTTCAATTTCTATTCGGGATGCCGAAGAGAATGCTTTCGGGAATTATTTTCGAAATCCGAAGGGAATCCTTCTGGGGTCCCGCAGCGAATTATTCCGGAATCACGCAGCAAATCCGTCTGGAATTCCGCAGGGAGCCTTACTGAGATTCCGCGAATCATTCAGGGATTCCGCAGGGAGTCCTTCCAATATTCCACAGGGGATCCCGCAGGGAACCCTTCCGATATTCTGCAGGGTATCCTTCTGGGATTCTCAGGGAATCCTTCCAAAACTCTGCAGGGAAACCTTCCGAGATTCTGCTGAAAATCCTTCCGAGATTCTGCAGTCCATCCTTCCGAGATTCTGCAGGGAATATTTCTGCGATTTTGCGGAGAATCCTTCCGAGATTCTGTAGGGAATCCTTTCGAGATTCAGTAGGAAACCCTTTCATGATTCTGAAATGAATCCTTCTGGAATTATCCTGCTGGGAATTCTACCGGGACTCCTTACTTGATTCTGCAGGGAATCCTTCCGAGATCCTGCCGCAAATCCTTCCGAAATTCTGCAGGAAATCCTGCCGAGATTCTGCATGGAATCCTTCCGGGTTTCTGCAGGAAATCCTTCCAAGATTTTGCAGCCTACCTTCCCAAGTTTCTGCAGAAATCCTTCCAGGATTTCGAAGAATTTTATAAGGGTTCCCTTCTTCCGTAATCTCAGTAGTATTTTCTTTGGCATCCCGGAAGGATCAACCTTCGGCATCAACGGAAGAATTTCCTTAGGAATCCCCGAAAGTTTCTTTGCAAAATCCTGGAATCCCTGTAAAATCCTGCTAGGACTTTCTGCAGAATCCCGGAAGGAGCCATGCGGAATCCATAAAGAACTTTCAGTTCGAAATCCCCAAAGAATTCCCCGCGGTATCCTGGAAGGATAGGAAACATTCCTTGTAGAATCCCGGAAAGATTCTCTGTAGAGGAACCCTTTGTTATCCTGGAAGGTTTTTTTCGGAATCGCCCAAGAATCTTTTTCGGAATTATAGGACTATTCTTGGGATCCCGAAAAAATACCCCTTAGTATCCCGGAAGAAGTACTTTTAGAATCCCGACAGGGTTGCCTTCGGAATCCCGGATGGAATCCCCTATGGAAGCGATCTTTGCGGAATATCGGAAGGATTCCCTTCCGGAAGAATTCGCTTTGAAGTTCCGTAAGGATTTTCTTCGGAATCCCGGAAGCTATCCCTTCATAATATCGAAAGGGTTTTCTTCTGAATACCGGAAGTATTTTTTTTCGGAATCTCGGATGAATTCTCTTTGGAATCCCGGAAGGAATTTCTTGGGAATTCCGGAAAGATTTTTTTCGGAATCGGAAGCATTCTCCTCGGAATCATAAAAGAAAATTTTCCGATATCCTGAAAGGATTCCCCGGAAGAAATACTTTCAGAATCCTGATCGGATTCGTTGCGGAATCTCGGAGATGTCGTGAGAAATCCCGAATGATTTCCTCGGATTTCCGGAAGGATTCTTTGCGAAACCCCGGAAAGATTCCTTGTGTAATCCCGTATGAATTCCACGCGGAGTCTCGGAAGGATTTCCTACTGTATTCTGAAAATATTTACTTCGGGATCTTGGTGGGATTCGCTGCGATATTGGAAGAAATATCTGCGGAATATCGGAAGGATTCTCTTCGGAATGTTGCAATGGTTCCTTGCAGAATCCCTGAACTATTCCTTGTGAAATCCCGGAATCTCTTCGAAATAACGAAATCCCGTAAGGATACCCCTTGGTATCCCGGAAGGCTTCATTTCGGAATCCCGGAGGGATTTCCTTCGCAATTCTGGAAATATTCCATTCGGAATCCTAAAAGGATTTTTTTCTGGAAGATAAGACTTTATTCTGAATCCCTGTATGCTTTGCTTTGGAATCTCAAAGGGATTCACTACATAATTTGAGAGAGATTTCTATCGGAATACCTGTATAGGATTTCCATTAAGAATCACCGAAGTATTTCATTCGAATGTAACCATATATGAACCAGATTCCCTCAGAACACATTCCTATGGACTTGTTTTGCAAAATCATGAAGTTCGATAAGACGCAAGACAGGTTTCGGAATTGATCAAAAAGTGGCCACTTCCCCCAGGGAACCAACGTTCCAGGGCATCGCGGAATGTGACCAGATGAGCCAAATACCCTCAGAACACATTTCTATGAAATTTAGTTTTACGTGGAAATATTGTAAAAAATAGTGCTGTCCAACGAGCAGCTCGAAGTAGCTTGAAGTTATTCCCATCCCTCTCATGTCCGTTTGTTGACAAAAAAGAACGAGCAGGACGGGAACAACTTCAAGCTACTCATTGGACAGCATTAATGCAAAACTAGCTTCGATTTTAGTGAAATGGAGCGTAATGAAAGAGTCTCTCATTTGGACATACGACGTTTTAAAAAATCATGCTAGAATTATTCTAATCTAATTAAGCATGGTCAAACATTTCACCGTGAATATTTTAAATTGCCTTAAAACATGCTTTGATGACATATAAGAAGTGTACTTGACCAAGATTTTTATTTAGAAAAAAAACTGTTTTAAAAAACTTTGTTTTCGAATGCAGATATCATATAAGAAAATCCAAGATTTCACCAACTTTCACAGAAAAATATATTAAGCTCGTTTAGTGGAATGTATTAAACCGTCTAAGACGAATTAAGTACTGTCCATTTAATTCCACCAGTTAATTTTCGTTATCTTTGCAGATACGTATTTCGACCACAACTGTGTGGTCGTCTTCAGTGTCTTGTACTTGTCTTGTAAGTCGAGTCAAGTACAAGACACTGAAGACGACCACACAGTTGTGGTCGAAATACGTATCTGCAAAGATAACGAAAATTAACTGGTGGAATTAAATGGACAGTACTTAATTCGTCTTAGACGGTTTAACTTTCACAGATTCATTTTATTTTTATAATATTTTTTTAGTCAAGTCTTTTGTTGGACTATAGTTTAACAGTGTGGGGGGTTATTTAGAGAAAAAGTCATAATAGAAGTCAAATTATGGCGTGTTGTTCTTGCCCGTCCTCCCCTATATAGTAGAAATACAAAAAGAATCCTGCAGAAATTCCATCTAGATTTTTTATGGGATTCGGAAAAGGATTCTGGCATTCTCAAAAACATGATTTTTCTTCAGAAACTTGTAAAAGTTCCATATGCAAAGCTTTCACGTAAGAACTCTAGTCAAAAGCCCTTAAATATTTTCTATTGAGATTTCTTTTTCAATGTTTATGGATTACAATGGAGTGTTTTAGGATCTTATTCGGAACCACTGCGAGACGTTTAGAGTTTCATAGCTTTGCACCTTGCGGTTGCAGAACATGACACAAACAGTGTCGATCCACTTGAACATTTCGACCAGGCTACTTGTAGGGACGGTGTGCTGAATTCGACTAGTTTAATAGGACTGTCAATAACGGGTATGACGATAAGTTCATAGATTAGGTTTATTAAACTGCTAAGACAACATCGAGCTGTTATGGTCCTTGGTTGGAGAGCGATGTAGACTTTGGTTGGTGAGCCTTCGAAAGTAAGAAGAGCACTGACGCTGGCACCACCACTTCGAACCGTTCAAACTAGGGCAGCGGTGGTCGGACTCGGAGGGCACCGGTGGCTTAAAGTTGTCCTCTTAGCTGCAGCTTGTTTGGAGATGCCTACTAATGGGCTAGCCGTGCGCTTCTGCTCAGTTTGCTGCGAGTCTCGTCTAAGGTCAGTTCACTGATGACGATACTTGCCTTGGCCGCATCCGCATACTTGTGGATTGTTCCGGTGCTGCAATAGAGCAGCACTAGCAGGGATAAGCCTTTTTTCGTCGACAAAGTTATCCATTTTGAAAAGTCAAACTATTTTGGTTGTTCCAACATTTGTTTGTAGCAATCCTTTTGATAGAACGTATAACTCGGGTCATCTTCCTATCCGGAATACATCAGCGGCATTCTTGTTCCGAGTGGCTGTACTGATCTCGTCCGCCGGTACACGCCTTCACGAGTTGAAGACAAAAGAAAATAATAGCAATATTGCCTGTACACAAGGAACGCGTCTCCAATCTCATAGCTTATAAGGGCTTTTGAATTTCTGATAAGTGTTCATCCACTGCAACGATGATTGTATTCAGAATGTTGATTGGTTGCACGACTGATTTATCAAATTTCACTGAATTCCTCTAGGTTGGATTGCTGGTTGACGGTAAAGCTGCAAAAAGAATAAAGTGTATGTTAGATGGGTTGTGGATGTAGTTAATAGTAATTATAAGTAAAATACACTAGCTCTTCCTTGCCTTAATATAAAATTTAAACCAACAGGATATCGTACTCGATAAAATTACAATTACAATAGTCCAATGCGCAGCTCGAAACTGTTCCCGTCATACTGCTTCTTTTTTTGTCAACAAATGGACATGAGAGCGATGGGAATAACTTCGAGCTGCTCATTGGACAGCATTAATATGTGGTAATCCAAAATCTGCACGAGTGTGGGGGATTATTAAAATCATAAACTTTATACTCATGATTCGCGACTATTTCAAAAGCAGCCTCGAAATATTTTCTAGGCTAAAAACTCGGCTTCCTCGGTCTAGAAGATGGCCAAATCCAAACTAAAAAAATATGACTCACCTTCCCTGGTAGCTCGCCTGCAGCGAGGCCTACAGTAACTTCACCGTATAGGTATTCGTCATGGTTTAAATGTTGATCCCGCATTATCGACAGCTCGGTGGCTAGCACTTCACACTTCCGAAATTCAAATCGGAACGATCCTTGGAGTAGCTGGTACAGTAGATGGTTCATGCCATGTAGCAGTGGTCTTGTTCGCGCGCCAGAAATTCCGGTTTGAATAATTCCGGTAATTCCGCCAGCGCCAGTATGCATCATACCACGGATTAAATGTTTACTGTTTTGCGATTGTTTATGAGGAAAAACCGGAAAAACGAAAAACGTAAATAAATAAAACCTCAAGGATCAGGTTAAAAATCTGTCAAAACTTACAGCAAAAAAGTCTACACTTCCCAAAACACTTTCAAATAAATTCACCGAAATGTGAGTAAAATACACTAGCGCCTCTGGCGGTGCTGGTCTCGTCAGCTCTTCTGGGTTGCATGAATTTTTAATCGGTTCTTCGGGACACTCACGTCCCGGTTATTAGTTCCTGGCCTAACTATCCATCGAGGGACAATAATATGTTGCATACCTTAAAAGCGAATGTGAAAAACCGCGCCAAAAGATCACATCTGTTTGACATTGCTTTATTTACTTTTTGCATGGCGCACAACTCGGCGCACGGGAGCCGGCGCGTAACTGGCGCGCCAGGTTGCGGATTTAAGAAAAGAATCGCAATAGCTAAACCCAAGCTCCATTCAATTGGTTTCCTGTACAATTTCGCAAGTTCTAGTCAATCACGGAGTAGCAACTACGAATTATACGGTTATCCTGCTCATGCTCCCTCATGTATCCGACACCTATTGATTGGCGGCGATTTGAGCGTTTTCAGAACTATATGATACATGGCATAAAACTTAATTTATTCATTACCTGTCAATCATTACCGGAGCAATCTGAGTGTGACTGGTGACGTCACCTTCAGCAAGCATCTCTTTCAGTAAGAGTACTTTACCATTGCTCGGAGCTAGCGACAAAACTCTGTGACAAGAGTTTTGACAAAAATACGCGTTGTTCATGGGCACCAGCCACAGGAATAGCACTAAGAAGGCATGGAGTACGTTGGCATGTCTTTGAAATCGATTGTACTGACTTGGGTGTTTACAAGAGTGATTCAAATTTTGATTTATTCGCTCCTCAATGCTTAAGCGATGACATTTACTGTTTTATTAATCCTCCTAAATTTTTAGCTAATTTGGATGTAACAGTTTTCCACAAAAGTGACTGTTTTCATAGTAATTTTCATACAAACTTGAAACTGCGCGTGCTCAGTCTAGTTACATCTAAATCAGCTAAAAATTTAGGAGGATTAATAAAACAGCAAATGTCATCGTTTAAGCATTGAGGAGCGAAAAAGTCAAAATTTAAATCACTCTAGTGTTCAGCCGACTGATGGAGTTTTTGAGTCCATTCGAGTCATGATTTTGTCCATGCTTTTGTGAGTCGTGCCAAACTTGATTCGATTTTCGATCGATTGCCGAATCACTCGACCAATGACTTCAAGAGAATGCCACCATTCATCGCGGGATATGATTTTGTTTTCCTTGGCTCGGAATTATTGGAAATATTTCCTTTTCAATATTACTCGGGCATCCTTTAAGGGTGGAAATGGCAAACAGGTTAAGTATAATCATTGTCCGTTAATGATACTTTTTTCTTGTCAAAAGGCCATAAAAACCGCGGCTTTTCCGTTCGGATAGTTTATTCTCTGGTAGTAGTCAGTCATCGTATTCAGTTTCGACAAAGATGGGTTTCCTCCGACTGATTTGAGTCCAAATTCCTGTCTTTTGACACATGCTCAGTGATAGATACGAAACTCTCCTTATCCGATCCTTGACACACACCTGACTGCCATCAATAATGTGTGGATTTTCCTTGGGATTCTCAAACCTTAGCATTATAGGAATGTCCAAATCAACAATCAACGGTTTCAAAGGGGGGAGGGGGAAGTATCGCTGATACTCCTAGCGTTTCTTCCACGTAGCTGCCTCATAACCTTCGCATTGGCTTTGACCGATGGAACCAACTGTTTGGACGCTGTCCATCCATCTGTATGCTTTACATTGCGCTTCCGCCAGAATCTGAAATCTACCGCCACGCACACAAAGTTGTTCATCTCCGTTATGGTAACAATGTACTGGATAATATTCTTCAGCAGGTGAGCAACGACATGGTAGGTAATCACCTCCTTTGATCTTAAAAGGAAAACAATGGCTTAGATAAATAAATAACCGAAAATTAAATTTAGTTTGAATACTCACGTTATATTATCGAATATTTCGAAAATACATGTTCCCGTTCTTTCCAATTGCATCTCTTTCAGTAGCTCCAAATCATCGATAGTGAAATTTTTCTTCGTTTCGCTTTGTCCGTTTCGCTTTTGCACGCTTTGTCCGTCGATCGAATTGCATCGACGCCGATTCTTCGCACGTTTCTCCACATTGTGAGCCTCGTGCGGAATGATAATCGTGTTCGGCAGCTTCAAATTGTTCGCCTTGCGCATCATCGGGTCCAGCAAATAATTATACTGCATGAAGATGATATCCGCGCTCTCGATTACCTCCTTGGATAGGAAGAAGGGACATGCACGCTCCTTTCATGACTATAGCTCGTGACATCTCCTGCATTACCTGTACAAATTTAATATTATCAAATAAATATTTCAAAATTTGTCCTATAGTATTCTTGAATTTCGTTTTACAAAAAAAAATTACCTGTGTCAGTTGTGAATACGCTCGCGATGCGTACACCCCATTTCACCATCTCAGAGCCACTTCCTTCATCAAGCTTGTCCATTAGCTGTCGGTAATGTTTGTGCGCATATTGGCCTGTACTTGGGCCTTCTTTTGCAAAACCCAAGCCACTGAGTACAGAAGACTGAGTGTTTTCTCCGTGTCGGTCGATGTTTCTAGTATGCCGTTGTTTCCGTTTTGCAGACATTTGATCACTCGGGCCATGTATTGCCGCTGAACCTGATACGGTACGAACGGAAAGTTGATCGTTATACCAGGAACTAATAACCGGGACCTCGGAGTCCCGAAGAACCGATTAAAAATTCATGCAACCCAGATGAGCTCACGAGACCAGCTCCGCCAGAGGCGCTAGTGTATTTTACTCACATTTTGGTAAATTTATTTGAAAGTGTTTTGGTAAGTGTAGACTTTTTTGCTGTAAGTTTTGACAGGTTTCTAACCTCAATTCTTGTAGGTTTTATTTACCTCTTCCCTCGCATAAACAGGTTCAGTAAACATGAAATCCGTGATAATGCATACTGGCGCTGGCGGAATAATTGGATTTTCGAAGCGGAATTACTGGCACGTGAACTTGACCAGTGCGACAAGTGCATCCACTAAACCGCTACGCCAAGGATCGTGCTGATTTGAACCTGAATCTGTTGGATTTTGATGCACTGAGATGTGGATTATACGGGACGAATACCTGCGGTGAAGCTTGGTTTTAGTTTTCCTCGGTTGGTTTTTCTTGTTTTTTTTTCTTTGTGCCAAAAGAGTATTTCTAAGCTGCTTCTTAAATTGTGCGAATCACAAACAAGTTTATGATTTTATGAATCTCAAACCATGTTTATTCTTTTCGCAGCGTTGCCGTCTTCCAGCAATCAATTCTGGAGATTCAAATTGAAGGAGAAACCTCGCTCTGACCATCATCATTTGCCCTTAGAAGCAATAAGGACAGGAATGCCATCGCTGATGAACAATAGACGAAGCCCGGAGCAAGCTGAGCAGATACATTTCTTAACAAGCTGCAGAATGGGTTCGACCAGTTACACCGCCTTGAAAAGGTTCGCAAATAGGTTAAACTTAAGCCACCGGTGTTCCCGAGTCCGACCATGGTGCACCGCTGCCCGAGTTTGAACGGTTTGATGTGGTGCCAATAAGCCTGCAAAAGCCTTCTCTTACCAACCAAAAACTCGTATCGTACTCCAACCAAGGCCCATAACAGCTCCTTGCTGTCTTAGCAGTTTGATGACCCCAATCAATGAACCTATCGCCATCCTAGTCCCATTAAACTGGTCGAATTTGGTACACTGTCGAACTGTTTCAGTATGGTTTGTGTCATGTTTGTGTCTGTTGTGTGTCATGTCACAACCGCAACATCCATCGGAAATTGAAATAGAATCCTAACAGAAAAGTTTCAAGGGCCTGTGACTGGAGCTGATTCCGAGTTAAATGAATCCCATAATATGTCGTTTTCTCCGAGGTTATCGAATAGAATGATCCTAATGGGTTGAAAAGAATCCTTCTGCATGTTGTATTCTGTATGAAATCCGTATGCGTACGTGAATGCATATGAAAAAAAATTGGAATGTCAGAATTCCTGTCCAAATCTCATGAAAAATCCAAATATAATCCCGGAAGGATTTCGGCGGAATTCTATCAGGATTTTTTCGAATTTCTAGTAAGTATCATGATGCTAAAAGTATGATATTCTATTCCCAGGGAAAGACAGTTGAGACGCGTTAAGATTGAAATGGTCTGTGTCCGTATCCGATAATTCGAGGACGGCTGGATGAATTTTCTTCATCCCTTCAGCAGAAACTTTCGGAATTAGTGTGCTGTGTTCATTTGGTGATGCGCTATACAGCGCACCACTTCCGAAATTAGATTTTACGTATGGATTGTGATGCGGGGCCCTCCTTAGCCGTGCGGTAAGACGCGCGGCTACAAAGCAAGACCATGCTGAGGGTGGCTGGGTTCGATTCCCGGTGCCGGTCTAGGCAATTTTCGGAATGGAAATTGTCTCGACTTCCCTGGGCATAAAAGTATAATCGTGTTAGCCTCATGATATACGAATGCAAAAATGGTAACCTGGCTTAGAAACCTCGCAGTTAATAACTGTGGAAGTGCCTAATGAACACTAAGCTGCGAGGCGGCTCTGTCCCAGTGTGGGGATGTAATACCAATAAGAAGAAGAAGTATGGATTGTAATAAAAATCCAACTTTGCTTACGGATAATTCGGCTTTCTACTGAGTTGATAATATGATCAACGATGTCATCCTCTCGAACATACATATAAATAGCTATTTCTCCTCAAGATCTTAGCTCTGGAGGTTCATGCGTATGCGCCATTTTATAACAGAATCTATGACAAAAGGTCGAAAAGACAGAAGCCCGAAAGACAAAAGGTCGAAAGGACAAAAGGTCGAAAAGACAAAACGTCGAAAGGACAAAAGGTCCAAAGCCACAAAAGGTCGAATGGGACAAAAAGTCGAAAAGGACAAAAGGTTGAAAGGGACAGAAAGAAGATCGAAAGCGACAAAAGGTCGAAAAGGACGAAATGTTGAAAGGGACAAAAGGTCGATCAAGAACAAGTTGGGTGCATTCCAAAAGAATTTGTGAAATGCATTTAACTTCAAGCAGGACTAACACACTAATCTCATCAATCAAAATTGAAGAATGAGCAATTTTCAAAGAAGGAGTAATTACTGTGAAATAATCTTATGAATATCTAGATAGTTCTGTTACAAATAAAAAAAAATGTTGATCTAGAAAATGAATAAAACTTGAATTGTGCGATACATAGTGGCCTACACAGTTGGTGAAAAAAAATTGCTCTTTTATTTTTCCCTATTTTTAACAATTAAATTTTTTTTTTCATAGAGTGTACGCAGTGACATTCCGACGTGTATTTGCTGTGCGCGTGCTCCATCTAGATTGTTCTAGATTGCTTTGAGAATAATTCAACTGTTGTACTCACGGATTGAATTTTATTTAATTATTTAAAATGGTAAAAAATAAAAGAGTAGAGTTTTCGCCAACTGTGTAAGACAACTTTGTTGCGATATTGATTCTCTTTGTTTCAATTTCTTGTCTATTTTGTCCTTTTGCCCCTTTCGACCTGTTGTTCTTTTTGATATTTTGTTTTTTTTCTGAATTTTGGCCCGTTCGAAGTTTTGTCCTTTCGATCTTTTGTCCCGTTCGACATTTTGTCCTTTTCGACCATTTGTCCCTTCGACCTTTTGTCTACAACCCTTTATAGCATACACGTTTTCCATTTTTCTGTTAAAGAGTACGATGAATACTACTCGTTAACACCATTGTTGGAAAATTGCGTATACTGCCGATGTAATAAAATGCAACGGAAACAAACGTGATGTTATTTATTAAGTTGCGATGTAAACAACCCTTCAATATTGTTCTTTCAATAACATGTAAAAATGTTTTTTTATTTATTATGCTTTTATTTTTTCCGCAGAATAATGATTATCACTCAACCCGTAGTGTATTGAAATAGGGTAAAATGCCCAATAGTGGACCCCCTACACACAAAAAACAAACATGGTTTTACGGAATGTTTTGCACTTTCCAATTGAAAAGTGCTCCGTTTTCTTAAAAATAAAAGTTTAATTGCTCGACGTCAAAGATATTTTTTTTATTTGAAAGTTTTTTCTCGTGTTTCCAGTGTGAAAATTAAAAGTTCTTCCTTTTAACATCAAAATTTTGAAACTGCCAAATCACTCAACGATTAACTTTGAGCAAAAAGAAAAATGAAAACCAAAAACTATTTTCTTTGCTTCGCATGGACACTATGAAATATTAGATGGTAAAAAATGAATTAAATTTATTGTCTTATTTTAAATGTAGACGACCTGCATTCGCTACATTAAAATTAACACACGTACAACATTTCAAAATATTGTTTTTTTTTTTATATTTACCTAATTGTGTTTAATAGCCTATTCATATTATGACTTATAAGCTTGTTTACGTATTTAGGTAGTGTAAAAAAAATTTATTGAATTATTAATATGTGTATCAAGTTACTTTTTGTCATATAATAAATGGCATAGGTTGTATTTAACAAACATATAAAAAGCTTTTTTGTCCATTAATTCAGAAGAAGAAATCATAGTGCTTTTCAACGTTGCTATTGCTGTCAAAGTCTCTCACTCACAGTTATGTTTTTCTTGTTTTTTTCAGCCAGTTAGCCTTCAGAATTACATCTCCGATAAGAGCGGTGCGAGGAACGGTGTCTTTGCAGTCAGAATCGGTCGAGGCAGTGGAAACTGACACGGATCATCCCGGAATACACAGGTACGTCATATTGTTCAACAAATAATATGAAAATTTCCAATACTGGAGCTCACAGCGCCTCGGTCAGATGCTTTAATGGCGTGAGCAAAATTAGGCGTCGAAGTACCGGAGTTGGTTATTAGCATAAGCTCATTGATATTTTCTCTTCTATTTTTATAGATAACCGCCTTGAGGATTATTCTACAATGCCTACAGATGACTACGATGCGCACCCTTATCATCGCCACGGGCTGGATGCTGCTGAAACACTCAAAAGTGTCCACCGTGTGGCGGGAAGTGCTGCAGCTGGCATATTATGCGTAACAAAAATAAATAATAAAATTAAAAGTATGAGCTAATCATTGCATTGTGTATTTTAACTTTAAAGCGAAAGATAAAGGGTATGGGGGAGCGGGGAGGTTCCTTTAATTAGAAAATGTATGAAAATAATTCACTTTATTTTTCACGGTGTGGACATTTTCATTTGATTCTACAATTTTGATTTGAAAGTTCAAACTTTTAATTTTAGAGCGACAGAGCCACTTTTGAACCATGATTGATGCAAAAGTTGACGTACTTTTATTTTGAACCTATGCAACTCTCTACGAAAAAGAACCAACGCAACTTTTTAAAATTACCAATGGTTTTTTTAATTTCATTAATGCTTTTTCTTTCTGTGTAGTAGCGGAATTTTGCTTTTCCTGTCATACGGCTTAGAAATTTTCAAAATATTAACTCTGCTTGATATCTAACAACAAGCTCTGCATCCCCTCTTCACGATACATACATAAAACACCCAAATACACGACGTTATTCGTTGAAATTAACATTTTAAAGTCTAACTGAATTCGCCCTATAGTAGACCCCCTGGGGGTCCATAATAGGAAATTGCTTCCCTATAGTCGACACTTCATTTGATTTTCATGTCCCGTTTCGGGACGTTCTTCTTCCCTATTATGGACCCCCGAAAATATTCCTATAGTGGACACTCTCGTGTTTATTTTTTATAGAATTGTAAAAAATCATCTAATTTGTAAATTTGTAAAAAAACATCTTTCCATAGCATTTCCAACGCATGTAATCAAATCATAGGACTGTAAGGTAGGTTCTCCCGATAGAATTTTATAGCGAAATGTTAACATTGTGCAGTAATAATGCAAAAATGGCTGGAGGGTCCACTATTGGTTGGGGGTCCACTATTGGTCACTTTACCCTATATTTCTTAAGACGAATATCGATGACCATAGCGTGATGCAGATTAACCGTCACTGTACACCAGCGGGTCGAACTCCGGTCAGTGCAAGGTTAGTGTCATGTTGGCAAGTGGCACAATTCTGTGCATTGAGATATCGTGGCCGTGCAAGCGACGTCAATCGTCTAGACACATGTGCTATGGAGTATGGAGTATGGGTTCGACGCCTCGGTAAGGGGAAACTTACCGCTGGTCCACAGGGTGTTAGTGTGTCCTTGTCCGTTGTTACATGCAAGGTGTTGAGTGTTCAGTCTGTACCAGCCCGATTTTATCACCCCCTGGTAAATTTAGAGAATAATTTTTAATTTTTCAATTCATTTCACAAATATGAATCTTCTTAACCCTAGACAAAATGCGTGAACAAAATGTGAACAGTAACCGTTTTTTTTCTTGTCGAAAAAGCTTACAAAACCCTTGACAGGCACTCAGAATTGATTCATAATAAACATCAGACGATGTAAGTTATTTCATGAAAACCATTGTTGTTTGCTGTATTATATATATGAAAATAAAAAGAACAACTACAATTTTCTATTTTCACAAAATCGGATCGGAAACGTGATAAAATCTGGTCAACACTGTATTTAATTTTTACGCGACCTAGAGGAAACACTATTCGAACTCCCAGAAAAACTTGACACTAAAAAAAATATTGTAAAAATAAAAATCTGTTGTAATAATCTCGTAAATAAAGATAATTCAATTCAAAATCTGTAATTCAGATAAATTAGCAAAAGTTGATGAAAACTTGAATTTTCTTATAAGAAGTCAGTATTAAAAAACATATATTTTTTTAATGAAGATCCTGACCAAGTACACATAGTATATGTCTTCAAAGAATATTTCAGGACCATTAAAAATATTAACAGTTGAATGCTTGACCATGCTTGATAATATTTGAATAATGTATCTCAAATGGGGCAAGATAACCTCGAAGATAACCCCATATTGAAACAATTAAATGATACCAAAACTACTAAAACTCTTGCACAACCTTCAATTATGATTTACTATGCGCTGAATCTGTTGAGTAACGTACGTTATCAGATTTACTATCATTTTAAGCAGATTTTTATTATTCAATGTATTTTTTTAACTTTTTATTTCTAAGTTTTTTAAATTCTATAGGTTCAGTTATTTCATGTGATTTTGATGGTATTAATGAAAAATAATTTTAAAAAATATAACTTAATATAGCTATTATGTTTTGTTAATATTGATGCTCAAATACATTGATTTTTACAAGTACCCATCTTGCCCGTAGTATATTTGAACGAGTCAAAACAGTGTTTTAGTAAAGCCTCATTTAACGGGATTGCCGTGCTTTTTGAAAAAAGACTATCGTATTGTGACTATAGCAAAGCATGCTGTGTGTGTGCTTTTTTTTGTAAAATTGAATATAGGTCAAAAATGTATTTTTCGTATATCTTTTATTATAACAAATTATTAATTATTTTATTTTGCCTTGATGTTATCAAGTTATTTTCTTTTACTTTCGTTTTTCATAAAAGTTAACACAAAGTGTGATAAATCGTACTTCATAATACGGTTTCGTATTATTACAAATGATATAATTGCTCAGTCACACTAGTGTGGAGGATCCGATTCGCACCCGTGATTAATCTCATGACAACTCATGTACGACAACGCTATGCTGGTTGGTCATTGTAGGAAACATGTGGACGTCCTTGTCCTTGTCATGAAACATCATTGTCGTAGAACTATTCTGCGATTTGTTCTTGCCAAAGAAAATTCGCACCTCATATGCAAATTTATCTTCAGCTTGTCCAAACAGGTGATGAATGAACGAATATCGAATGCGTATGCGTGATGCAGTTGACATGATAGTTCGTCGAGCTGAGTTGATTGACACCATGGATACCCGGTACTTCTATAAAAATATATCATTATTTTAGTGATGTGAGCCTAATTGTATACGAATGAAACATGGTAACTTGGCTTTGAAACCTCGCAGTTAACCCTTTCTACGGCAAGGCAGTGGCAACTATAGGTATATTTAATACAATTGTCACCAAAAAAATGTTTTTCTGTTAAAAAGCTCTTATTGCTTTACTAACTATAGGTACTCGACTATATTCGACATTCAATAGTGAATTCGACCCGTACAAAGTTTGTAATGTAAATTTGAGAAAAGTTTTTTTACGAACAGATCATAATTTTTGATTTAATAACTGTTTAGTGTTAAATAAAATATTTTTTTTGTTGATTTCAGCCGTTGGAAACGGCTGTTCTTTGGGTCTACAATACATACTCATGTCATCGTAGATTCATCTCGATAACTGACTCCTCTTGACATTGCCTAAAATTTCAATAAATGTTTAGACTAAGTCTTTTTGTGGAGCTTTTTCTTCTTCTTCTTATTGGCCCCACTGGGACATTGCTGCCTCGCTGCTTAGTGTTCATTCAGCACTTCCACAGTTATTAACTGCAAGGCAACTGCAAGCCAAGTTACCATTTTGCATTCTTTCTGAGATTTTCGACCCCCTCCCCCCATGTAAGATTTTTTTCATAGAAATGATTTTCTATTTATATGGTGCGAAAGAAAACGGCTTATGCAATATATTTCACCCTCACAATACAATCATCTGGGGGTTAATAAATTAAAATTGAACGTCGTACGTGTATCAGCACCAGTCGGTATTAAGTAGTTGGCGATGGATTTTGGGGGAGGCACTGACAAACGATGGACCGGAAACAGTATCAGTCAAACCTGAATAGAATCGACAGCCGGGGATGCGAATCTCGAAGAATTTTGCGATACCTTCCAGGCACGTAGTAGTTCTAGGGTAAGAATATTTTAGTAAAAATAGAGATAAGGATCACAATCGAAATTTACCTGAACGATACAGCGGTCACTGATACACTGGGAACCGGTTTGCTGCTTTGCTGTCGCATTCCATTGGTCTGGGCTTGAGATGAGCTACTAGTTTATGGTCCGTTGTGTGTTCTTATCTGCTACTGAAACCTCCTTAGAAAGCACACGGAAATCACGGAGGAGGGATGCTCCTATACCTATATGCATAAATATAAAGATATATTTATAAATAACATAGATTATATGTAATGATGCATTTACTAATGAAAATTATATAATTCCGAACTACTTACCGACCAAAGGACACTCGCCTCGAGGTTTGGTTTAACAGGCATTGGCAATGCTGACCAACAAAAAATAGCCCAGAAGGCCAGAATTATTGTTAGCAGCGAAATCAAAACGCATCCTACTGTATAAAAGGCATATTCAGCGTCTTGCATTTCTTATTCTGGGACTCGTGCCAAACCTTGTAAATCATCCGGAAACCGCTATCGTACATGTACGATGCAGTTGCTGCATTATCTTCATCCGCTCACTGGAAGGGTCGGATATGTTGGATCTACGCTCGTCCTTCATATCCTGGAGCCGCTTAGCTGTTTGGGTAATATGGGTCAACTTGGTTGGTTCCATCTCTGCAATCAGATTTCACGCCATATAGGGGATTCCCTTCCGATATAGATCTTCATCGAATCAATCTCCTGAGTTGGCTAATTGAGCTGAGAACCTGAGAACCGGTCATCGGAAAAATTCCCGTAAGCACCTGGTAAACACGTATATGCGCTTGAAAGAAAAAGGTTATTTGACGTCTGCCAACTCTATGCTGCCAGTTGTACACGGCGTGAAAATTTACGCCAAAAGTTATTAACTGACAGCAGGTTATAGTGTCTTTTCATTTGTATACCTAGAACTCTACACACCGATGGAGACTTCAAGCGCAACACGAAAAAAATCCTAGTGTCATGTCCCGGTTATTAGTTCCTGGTTATACCGTTGATTTGATATTCCGGCATCACAGTGTTGAAACAAACTTCCGAATATTTACAATCACTTGGCGGAACCGGCACCGCTACACGCATGCCTTTGTTGCGCGTGGAACCCGACTACCGCAACCGATAAAAAGGTCTAAAGAAAGGAAAATTTGAAAAATTTAGATCGAATATAAACGAGTGCAAAAGGTACTGGATTGTTTCGGCCAAAATCACGCAGCGCCTGTGTTTGCACATGGAGCGTCTGGAAAGAAATCACTAGCAGCGAAGCGGATATACCGGATATACCTACCTAGAGTACACTGTTTGATGCTGCATCTATTTTTTCCCCTGAGAATCTGAATAGTCACAACCATTCGTTGATTCATTTTTAAGCTTGGCACCGTCCGGAATGTCGGCTACGGCTTCCTCAACAGATTAAAAAATCTTGCCATACCGTTTCGTCGTTAGGTAGCGACGGTGTTCGCTGGTTTATGCGGAAGGCAGTCAACAGTTCCGGGCAGCGATTTCCCGATAAAGGAAACGGCTTTCTTTGGGCTGCTTGTGGCACCGGAACCCGAGAAAATAACCGTTTTCCTCAAATTCTCTGTCCGTCTGATCGAGAATTCAATAGAAAAAATCGAATCAAAATAAACTAAACTTTTGTTTTTGTTTTCAGTTTTTGCACACGGCAAGAAAATTATGCGGAAAAACTGACAGCCATATAGTGTCTTTTCAACTGTATACCTAGAACTCTACACACCGATGGAGACTTCAAGCGCAACACGAAAAAAATCCTAGTGTCATGTCCCGGTTATTAGTTCCTGGTAAAACTATTACAGGGTGATAGCACATCTGGCAATGATATGAAAATCTTACGTTCATCGGATGATTGCCATTCGAATTCGCGAAGGTGAATCATCCGATCCAGTTTGTCATACGACTACAGGATGAGCTCTTTCAAAGATAGAGGGCATTACGAATCAGTCGTTTTCGGGCTGATATTTTCGCTCAGTGTACTAGAATCTTGAAATAATTTATTTTTATTTTTATTTATTCAGACTAAGGCCGAAGTGGCCTGTGCGGTATATAAGAGTCTTCTCCATTCGGCTCGGTCCATGGCTACACGTCGCCAACCACGCAGTCTACGGAGGGTCCGCAAGTCATCTTCCACCTGATCGATCCACCTTGCCCGCTGCGCACCTCGCCTTCTTGTGCCCATCGGATCGTTGTCGAGAACCATTTTCACCGGGTTACTGTTCGACATTCTGGCTACGTGGCCGGCCCATCGCAGTCGTCCGATTTTCGCGGTGTGAGCGATGGATGGTTCTCCCAACAGCTGATGCAATTCGTGGTTCATTCGCCTCCTCCACGTACCGTCCGCCATCTGCACCCCACCATAGATGGTACGCAGCACTTTCCTTTTGAAAACTCCAAGTGCGCGTTGGTCCTCCACGAGCATCGTCCAGGTCTCGTGTCCGTAGAGGACTACCCAGGCTATTGACATCCTATTGTTTAGCCCATCGCCAGATCGTAGCCAGGATGTCCCGGGCTATAATTTTTTTTCATACTGCGTTTCGATGATGACAGCGGGCTATGTCTATTGATGATGATGACACCACGCTTGACACCGGCTCGGGACTACCGGTCTAATTAGCGTTTTGTAGATTGTCAGTTTGGTACGGCGGCGAACTCTATTCGATCGGAGCGTCTTGCGGAGTCCAAAGTACGTACGATTTCCAGCCACTATGCGTCTCCGAATTTCTCTGCTGGTGTCATTTTCGGCAGTCACCAGTGAACCCAAGTACACAAATTCTTCTACCACCTCGATTTCGTCACCACCGATGCAAACTCGCGGTGGGTGGCTCACATTGTCTTCTCTTGAACCTCTGCCTATCATGTACTTCGTCTTCGACGTGTTGATGACTAGTCCGATCCGCTTAGCTTCCCTCTTCAGTCTGATGTAGGCTTCCTCCATCTTCTCAAAGTTACGTGCCATAATATCTATGTCGTCGGCGAAACCAAATAGCTGGACGGACTTATTGAAAATTGTACCACTCGTGTTAATCCCTGCTCTTCGTATTACCCCTTCCAAAGCGATGTTGAATAGCAAACACGAAAGACCATCACCTTGCCCGAAAGACCTTGCCGTAACCCTCTGCGGGTTTCGAAGGGACTCGAGAATGCCCCTGAAACTCGAACTACGCACATCACCCGATCCATCGTCGCTTTGATCAACCGTGTCAGTTTATCCGGAAAACCGTGTTCGTGCATTAGCTGCCATAGCTGGTCCCGATCGATTGTATCATATGCGGCTTTGAAGTCGATGAATAGATGATGTATGGGCACGTTGTATTCGCGGCATTTCTGCAGTACTTGGCGAATGGCGAACACCTGGTCCGTGATGGAGCGTTCGCCCATAAAACCCGCCTGGTACTGCCCCACGAACTCCCTTGCAATTGGTGCTAGTCGACGGCATAGAATTTGGAAGAGTACCTTGTAGGCGGCGTTCAGCAATGTGATTGCGCGGTAGTTGCTACAATCCAGCTTATCGCCCTTTTTGTAGATGGGACACACGACACCTTCCATCCACTCCTGCGGCAGAACTTCCTCCTCCCAAATCTTGGTAATGACCCAGTGCAGCGCTCTAGCCAGTGCCTCACCACCGTGTTTAAATAGCTCTCCTGGTAGTTGGTCAACCCCAGGGGCTTTGTTGTTCTTCAGCCGGCCAATCTCCTCCTGGATTTCCTGGAGATCCGGAGCCGGTAGAATTATGTCCTGCGCGCGTTCTCCCAGGTCCATTACCATAACGCCATCTTCGTCTGCCACATCGCCATTCAGGTGTTCTTCGTAGTGCTGCCGCCACCTTTGGATCACCTCACGCTCGTTCGTAAGAAGGTTCCCGTTTATGTCCTTACACATATCAGGCTGTGGCACGTGGCCCTTACGTGAACGGTTTAACTTCTCATAGAACTTTCGTGTGTTTTTAGCGCGGTACAGTTGCTCCGTTTCTTCACGGTCTCGATCTTCCTGCTGGCGCTTTTTCCTCCGGAAAATCGAGTTTTGTCTGTTCCGCGCCTGTTTATATCGTGCCTCGTTCGCCCTCGTGCGGTGTTGCAGCAATCTCGCCCATGCTGCATTCTTCTCTTCCACTAACTGCTCACATTCGCCGTCATACCAGTCGTTTCTCTGATCCGGGGCACCGTGCCTAGTGCAGCGGTTGCGGTGCTACCAATGGCGGATCGAATATCTCTCCAGCCATCTTCAAGAGACGCTGCGCCTAGCTGCTCTTCCGTTGGAAGTGCCACTTCCAGCTGCTGCGCGTATTCTTGGGCTAGTCTACCGTCTTGTAGCCGCCCAATGTTAAGCCGCGGCGTCCAACTTCGACGCGTGTTGTACACCGTCGAGAATTTTGAGCGCAGGCATACTGCAACGAGGTAGTGGTCGGATTCAATATTCGCACTGCGGTAAGAGCGGACATTCGTGATGTCGGAGAAGAATTTACCGTCGATTAGAACGTGATCGATTTGGTTTTCCGTTTCTTGGTTAGGTGATCTCCATGTGGCCTTGTGGATATTTTTGCGGGGAAAGAAGGTGCTTCGGACTACCATTCCGCGGGAGGCTGCGAAGTTTATGCATCGTTGGCCGTTGTCATTCGATACGGTGTGCAGACTATCCGGTCCGATGACCGGTCTATACATTTCCTCCCTTCCTACCTGTGCGTTCATGTCACCGATGACGATTTTAACGTCCCGCAGTGGGCATCCATCGTATGTCTGCTCCAGCTGTGCGTAGAACGCTTCTTTCTCGTCGTTGGGTCTCCCTTCGTGTGGGCAGTGCACGTTGATGATGCTATAGTTGAAGAAACGGCCTTTAATCCTCAGCTTGCACATCCTTGCGTTGATTGGCTGCCACCCAATCACGCGTTGGCGCATCTTACCCAGCACTATGAAGCCGGTTCCCAGCTCGTTGGTGGTGCCACAGCTTTGGTAGAAAGTAGCCGCTCGATGCCCGCTTTTCCACACTTTCTGTCCTGTCCAGCAAATCTCCTGCAGCGCCACGACGTCGAAGTTACGGGGATGTAATTCATCGTAGATCATCCTGTCGCAACCTGCGAAACCTAGCGACTTGCAATTCCATTTTCCAAGCTTCCAATCGTGACCCTGTATTCGTCGCCTAGGTCTTTGCCGATTCTATCGAGTCGCATTATCTCTTATATTGTTCGTAATGATTGGTTTTCTAGGCGGCTTATTGGGCCTGCGCAAACCTCCTGTCTCGTCGGAGGGCCGTCGTGTCAGGGCTGTTTAGCGTCCCACCTAACACCAGGACTTGGGCTTGTGCGCTTTGAGCGGCACACGGTCGCTTTGGTGGGGCCTACTTGCGGATACATGCAGCTTTTTATAGAGGTTTAACAGGGCCCACTGTCAAACCCCACCACATCCAAGGCAAGCCCCACAACTCGCAGATGGCCTGGGGAGGGATCGTCAAGCCCTTGGACATAGTCCCTGCTGCCCCCAACTAGTGGAAAGCTATTTGCATTATTATTTTCTTTTTTCTCTGCAATCTCATCCGTCATATTTTACTTACGGAAAATCTAAAATCCTTAAGGATCCCAATTGGGAAACATCCGTTCCTTTTTCCCCATTTCTCTAAATGAACGAACATAAAGTTCCCTTATAAATAAGTGGTCTATTTGACTAGTTTCACACGCGAAGGAAGTGAAAATAATTGCAAACTGTTGCAAATACAAGGGATTATGCCGGTCGTCCTTGCGATATCAGCACCATCAGCCGGGATGATGTTCTGCCCTTCTGCCTAAAAAATGGTGCGAGGAGGCGCTAGCTCTATCACTTGCAGCATTCCAGTTCATGATGAACTTATCTCCGCTGATTCCCAGAAGACATTGATATCATTTTGAAGTGTCTTTCGAACGATATGAACATTTACCTCTTCCACTCCGGTTAATAGGTGAAAATGAGAATTTCATCTATTTCTTAAGATTGACAGAAGTCTAATGTTTATGTTTGAACAGTGCTGCCGAACTTTGTCGTTTTATCAGTACTTTTGTCAATCACAAAATGTGGCACATTGCGGCACACCGTGGCACAAAAATTTAAATGAACACAATTTGAATTGTGCTCAGCGACCCACCCCTTGATTGAATCCCAATGGGAAGAAAAAAGAAAGAACGCAAACAATTATTTTTCATTTCTTTTTTTTCGTCCCGTTCCAACTCGTCTAAAAATTTTGACATTTTGGCATAGGCGTGGAAAAATTGGTAGGGGCAAGCACTATATCAGCCAAATAATTCGCCAAAAGCGGCTTTTGAGCAGCACTAAAATATAATTTAAATCTTATTAGCACTGTTGTTCAAGTTTTTATGCGACTATAGAACCGAAATAAAGTCGCTTTTTACGGCTCAATGGTTACTTGGGTAATTACATCCTAACGTTTTTCACTCGAAAAATAATATTCTCAATCCAGTTGAAACCCGAAATTGGGTGCTAGCGAAGTTGGATTTTTCTCACAATCCGTACGTTAAACCTAACTTCGGAAGTGGTGCGCTGAATAGCGCTTCGCGATACGAAAACAGCGCACCACTTCCGAAGTTAGGTTTAACGTACCGATTGTGAGAAAAATCCAACTTCGCTATCCCCCAATTCCGGTTTTCAACTGGATTGAGAATATTAATCCTTGGCGATTCAACGTGTTTTTCCTTCTCATTCCCCGTGCAATTCAAATTTTTTGAACGTGTTGTGTTTTGACACTTGAGACTATATGTAAAAGATATTTTAGTTACTAGATAAAGATTGTCGCTGTCGTCGCTGTCCGGAACATCTTTTGCTGGCGAGGATAGGGGAGCTAAATGTCAAAGTAGGAAAATCCATACGATTTGACAGGTATGTACCACACATGTTTCGGACAGCAGAACAAAGGGAACCGAAGCGACAATCTTTATCTAGTAACTAAAATATCTTTTCTATATGTACACGTTATTTCGTTATGCTTAACAACTAGCGAAAAATCACGTGTATTTAAAATCCAATAAATATTATGCATCCCAAGATAAACACTCAGATCGTTATCATCTGAGGTTGTGAACCATTCCACCGATTCGCTTAACTTTTAGTTAGAATTTGACAGTTCGATGGTTATTTCGCCGTGGTTAAAAATAACCCTGCTCCGGAGCATGGTTAGATTTGACAGTTCGATAGTTAAACTTTGTTCGCGAGAAAATTGGCGCCAAATCCATTTCGCTCCAAATAACTATCAATCTGTCAAAACTCAAATGGGTCGGCTTTGGAGTAAAATTTTAACCACGATGGGATAATAACCATCGAATTGTCAAACTTTAACTAAAAGTTAAACGAATCAGTGGAATGGTTCACAGCCTGAATCAGCCTCCGTTGAATTGCGCTGGAGCGCGCCCATTTACTTTACACACGGCGGCTATTCAACTATGGCAATTCCATTCGGCGACTTATTAAATTAAACAGCACAGACTCACACCCTGTGTAAAAGCTTTAAGAAGAGCGCGACAATATTTAACATGATCGTGTAAAATATTGTCAGTGACTTGAGTAAAAACATCCCACTTTTGGATAGTTGTGGGTTGCCGTGCATAGTTTGCTTGATTTTGGTAACGATATTGAGAATTTTCTCTACATTTTCGTGACATCTCCAAACCGGAAGCGAGACCGCTGTCACTTGGATTGCTCTTTTGTCTGTCAAATGATTTGAAAGCTCTCTTTCCGGCATCTTGTCAGGTTCGTGGTGGAACACATTTACTTTGCTTCCCGAAAAATTGTCTAAAATACGGTGAAAAATGAGTGAAATTAATTTTGGTTGCCATTGAAATTAGGTCAAGTGGTAGTATCTATCATGAAAACTAATAGCGGTTCGATTCGCTGTGAATTTAATGGAAAAATAATTGTTCAAAATATTGCAATGCTGGTGCTTCGAGTGCATCCTTTCAGAGATGACGATGTCAACAAAAAATCTGGTGCTGTTCCGATGTGGCAGCTCCAATCTTCCCGAAATTGCTCTCAATGGTTCAATCAAAATCGATCACTCCTTTTTTTTTTTCAATGTTTTGCTTTTACGTTGTATCTAATCGCTAAAATGTTCTGTTTTGGAATTTACAGGGCAATAATTCAAGATGGGTCGTTACGCCAAGGAGCCAGATAATCCCGCCAAGTCGTGCAAAGCTCGCGGATCGAACCTCCGGGTGCATTTCAAGGTAAGATTTTTTAATTATACACCTCGCTCTAAAAGATTGTTTCAATATCTCAGCTTTATCGTTTTCTCTATACCGTCGTGCGGGGGTTCTTTTAACAATGGGGGCTACTTGGGATTTTAAAATTTTCTGAAAAAATTAAACGAAATAAATGCAAAATTTGAAACAGAAAGTTGCCAGCTAACTATCAACAATACACCTGAATGGTGATAGTGGAAGTTTGATAGTAATTTACGTTATAATTCTTTTATCAAAATGTCCAAAGCAGTCCCGCACGACGGTGATCATTTTTGTCGCGTTTAGACGCAGACGTAGGACGACAGAGTGGACTGTTCATATGCATATTGTCTCCAATTTTTGTAAAACTACTTGGTATCTTATCAATTGTTTACATTCCAGAACACTCGCGAAACGGCGCTAGCCATCAAGCGTATGCCTCTCCGCCGTGCCCAGAAGTTCCTGAAGAACGTGTGCGAAAAAAAGGAGTGCGTCCCATTCCGTCGCTACAACAGTGGCATCGGCCGTTGCGCCCAGGCCAAGCACTGGAACACGTCCATTGGACGATGGCCAAAGAAGTCCGCCGAGTTCCTGTTGCAATTGCTGAAGAACGCCGAAGCCAATGCCGATTACCGGGGTCTGGATGTGGACCGACTGGTCGTTGACCACATTCAAGTCAACCGGGCGCCATGCCTGCGTCGCCGTACGTACCGTGCCCATGGTCGCATCAATCCGTACATGTCGTCGCCCTGTCACATCGAGCTGTCGCTCACCGAGAAGGAAGACGTTGTGAGCAAGACCGCCGAGAACGAACCTGCGAAGAAAAAGCTCTCCAAGAAGAAGCTCCAGCGACAGAAGGAGAAGATGATGCGTAACGAGTAAACTTAACGTTTAAGTTGATGGGCGAGGTGTATATTGAAGAATCGATTAACTGAGAATACAAAGAGTTGGAAGTCGTAAGAAAAGTAAGTTACTGCTTTTGAATTTGTCTTTAGAAGTTGAGAACGTTCCAGTCGATGTGTGATGTTCTTGGCTATGTATTTTATTTTATCGTGTACGAATTTCGTGAACTCAAATCGGACTTTAATTGAAAATTGTTACAATGTTGACCCGACTTTATCACATTTTCGACCCGATTTTGTCACCCCAAAAAAATTTGAAAGTTTGTCATTCTTTTTATTTCCGTAAATAATACTGCAAACAACACTGATTGTCATGAAATAACTTTCACCGCTTGTTAGATTATTATGAATAACTTATGAGTACCTGGAAAGGATACTATAAACAATTTTGACAAGAAATAACGGCTACCGTTCACGCATTTTGCCTTTCCAAAGCATAAAATGATTCATATTTATAGAATAAATGAAAAAAATTTAAATAAATTTTTCTCATCCCAAAATTTACCAGTGGGTGATAAAATCGGAATATTACTGTATTGCAATTCGATTATCAACAACCACATCAATTTGCCTCCTCAATATTTTAATATTTCATGGGCGAACAGTGTGACAGAGATTCGATCATCTGGGTTTATTCGAAAACCATTAGAATACCTGATTTGAAACCGCGGCCAAAAGCTTTACATATCGCATGTCTACAGCTGAACTCTTTTACAGTTAACGTACTGTTCCTTGGTACACGCTCTAGAATCATATCCTCAAATTCGGTCCAGTTGGCGTTTTGTGTTGCCATTTTTTACGTTGATGCAATGTTTGAGTTGACAGATTTGTGTTGATGAGTATGGGGAAATGATCATTTGTCCATGTGTTATCGTCTATCTTCTATCGTCTATATTCAAACTGAATGTTTACATACGTGATTAGCCTGCCTTGTTTTTGTATGCCGTGGAGTGTGACAAGGTATATGTTGGAGAATAAAATGAACAGTAGGCGTTCAGATCGAACGGTAATGTAAGCAATCATATACTTATGTCAATTGAATAAAATTTTCACTTCTGCTTCTACCACTGCAACAAGTAGTTCGTTTTACTGCCATTCCAATAGGTTATTGGCCCAGTAATAGAAAAAGATTGTAGAAGCAAAATGCCAAACGAAGCTGCTGAACAAAATGCGGTTCCACAGCAAATCCAGAACCTTTCAAGTCTCCCTTCAATCGAGCGGTTGAGTGGCCGTGAGAACTGGCCCACTTGGAAGTTCGCTGTGGAAACTTATCTTGAGCTGGAAGAGCTGTGGGAAGTTGTGAAGCCGACTCCAAATGCGGATGGAACTCTACCGGCGGTTGACGCGAAGAAGTGCAGAAGAGCACGAGCGAAGATTATTCTTCTTTTGGATCCGGTAAACTACGTACATGTTAAGGACGCGAAAACAGCCCGTGAGGTTTGGGCGAAGCTTGAAGCAGCATTTGAAGACTCCGGTCTGACTCGTCGGGTAGCGCTGCTCAGGAAGCACGTCCCTTTCGTTGTGTGGAAATATGGAAGCGTATGTGACGGAAATCATTTCCACCGCACAACATCTTCGAGGCGTTGGGTTCGAGATTTCGGAAGAGTGGATTGGATCTCTTTTGCTTGATGGCCTTCCGGAGGAGTATAAGCCGATGATCATGGCGTTGGAGAACTCCGGCACCCCTATCACCGGCGATAGCATCAAGACGAAGCTACTCCAGGAAGTACAGTTCTCCTCGGAAAAAACGGGCCATCTCAACGTTCGAAGTCTGAAACAATTGAAGAACGGTCTTGTCAGAGGAGTAAAGTTCAAGGAATCAGAAATCAGCAATTGTACGGTGTGTACTATGGGTGGGCAAACCCGTCTCCCATTTCCTAAAAACGGACATCGGGCTACTGGACCATTGGAGCTTGTTCACACGGATATATGCGGACCAATGGAAGAACCCTCATTGGGTGGAAGCCGGTATTATGTGTCGTTTGTCGACGATTGGACAAGGTGCAAAAAAATGCAAAATCTACAACAGAAGTTTTACACGCGTTCGACCAGTTCCGTGCCTTAGCTGAAAATCAGACCGGTTTCAAGCAAAAAGTACTTCGAAGTGACAACGGTAAGGAATACTGTAACCATTTATTTCAAAACCGTATGGCCGAAGCTGGAATAATCCATCAAAAATCAACCGAATATACTCCGGAGCAAAATGGATTGGCGGAGCGAGTCAACCGAACCGTCGTTGAACGAGCGAGATGTATGCTGTTTGAGGCGAAACTACCGAAATCTTTCTGGGCGGAAGCGGTAGCAGCTGCAACGTACGTAATCAATAGATCCCCTTGGAAAGGTCATGAATTGACACCACAAGAAGTCTGGTCTGGACGCAAGCCTGATCTATCACACATGCGAACGAATTTTTGGCACGAAGGCACTGGCACATATTCCCAAGCAAAAGTGGAGGAAGTGGGATGTAAAATCGAAGGAGTGTATTCTAGTTAGTTTTGATGACCAGAGCAAAGCCTATCGACTTTTTGATCCGTTGAAGAAGGACGTATTCAAAGCCGTGATGTAATTTTCGTAAGCGAGTCGTGTCGTAACAATACGTTGGTACATCCAGTAGCTGCGAGGAGTAATTCGAATCGAGTGAGAACGTTTGTGAGTTTGGATTTTGAAAACAATTTAGCCGAATCAAATAATCAAGATGTCCCAATTCAGCAAATTCGTGAAGACTATGAAGAATCTTTCGACGATGAGCTATCTGGATCAGATGAAGAATTCTTTTCGCAAGTATAAACAAGCGCAGGCGTAATTCCAATGGTGTCAATGGTGACGTGACAATTATGGCGCTCCCACCGCAACAATCTTCTAATGCACCGGAGTCCCAGGTGTTGAGGCGCAGTGGTCGGGAGCGCGCGATTCCAGGCAAGTACCATGATTTTGTATTTCCGAGCAAACACTTTTCGTATCCACATTCTCAACAGTCTGACCCGCGACAAGGGCTGAAGGCTAGCAAACGTTCAATGAGGAAATCCAGCGATCCCCAAACACGCAATGAAGCGTTGCGGAGTGTCAACGCCGTTCGATGGCAAACCGCCATGGATGAAGAGTATCAGACGCTGATGGCAAGCAACACGTGGGAATTGGTACAGCTTCCTATGGACAAGAAAGCCATTGGCTGTAAATGGCTCTTCAAAACCAAGCATGACGAGAAAGGCAACGTAGCTCGGTACAAAGCAAGAATTGTCGCACAAGGGTTTTCACAACGATACGGGACTGACTATGATGAGGTCTTTGCACCAGTAGCAAAGCAGGTGACGTTTCGTTCCTTACTGACCGTTGCCAGTCGAAGGAATTCCATCGTAAGACACGTCGACGTTAAAACTGCATATTTAAACGGTGTACTGGAAGAAGCCGTATATATGCGTCAGACAGAGGGTTATCATATCGGTGACGAGAGGACAGTCTGCCGATTGAGGAGGAGCCTGTACGGTCTGAAACAATCAGCGCGCGTATGGAATCGAAAAGTCGATACTGTTTTCAAAGCCATGGGGTTCCAGCCAACAGAATCGGATCCGTGTTTGTACGTACGACGTGAAAATGGTTCTGCTGCGTACATTTTAGTCTACGTCGACGACATGATCATTGTAACTCAGATAATGGAGGAATTCTAAACTATTCTGAAAACTTTTCAAGAACATTTCACGGTGGCGGATGATCTTGGAGATATTCGTCATTTCCTTGGTATGGAGATCGAGAATAGCCCATCCGGATACAAGCTAAATCAGGAAACGTACATTCGAAGGTTGACAGAACGTTTTGGTATGGAACTAGCGAAACCGGCAAAGATACCACTTGACCCCGGCTACCTACAGAAGGAGGAGGAGATGGATTAGCTACCTAACAACCATGACTGCATGAGCTTGATTGGAGGTCTCCTGTACGTAGCTGTACACACGCGACCAGATATCGCCGTCAGCACATCGATTTTGGAACAAAAATCAAGCTTCCCAAATTCGCATGACTGGACTGAAGCCAAGCGAGTATTACGATATTTGTACACCACCAGCAACAACAAGCTACAGTTAGGTACTTCAAATGAAGGATTGCAGATGTTCGTCGATGCAGATTGGGCTGGTGATTCTCACGACAGGAAGTCAAACTCTGGTGTACTCATTATGCTCGGAGGAGGATTAATTTCCTGGGGCTCACGAAAGCAATCATGCGTTGCACTCGACTGAAGCGGAGTTCAAGGCGCTCGCTGAAGGCTGCCAAGAGTTAGTTTGGACGAAACGATTAATTGATGAGATCGGTGACGGTGAAGTAACTGATGTTCCCATTCCAGTATTTGAAGATAATCAGAGCTGTATCAAGCTGGTTGGAGGAGATCGCATCGAACGACGCAGCAAACACATTGAAACAAAATTCTTCTTCGTTCGGGACCTAAAAGAAAAGCAGATCATCAGAATGCTGTATTGCCCGACCGAAACAATGTTGGCCGATTTGATGACGAAACCACTTCAACGAGGTCGTTTGGAAAAACTAAAGGAAGCAATAGGAATTCGTCCGGATCTGCCCGAGGAGAAGTGTTGGAGAATAAAATGAACAGTAGGCGTTCAGATCGAACGGTAATCTAAGCAATCATATACTTATGTCAATTGAATACAATTTTCACTTCTACTTCTACCACTGCAACAAGTATGTAGTTCGTTTTACTGCCATTCCAATAGTATATATACACGCTGGCGTATGTAGCAATTATTGGATGCATAACCTGCGCCAAGACCTGCGCTGCTACAACTTGCAGTGATATTTTTAGTTTTAAAAACTTGTAAGAAGTATTCTATGCACAGCGAGTTCGACTCCATTTTGCGAGACAGAATACGGACCGGGGAGAATGGTCCAATCATATTCTCCAAGGTGAAATTTTTGCAAAATATTTGTCCTGGACAAACGAGTTTCTTGTAGGGCTGATTGATGTTGATTGATTGATGTTTGTTCGCAAACAACTGAAGTTCATTGTACCGTTCCTGTACTCCGTTAACGTTCCATTGCAGGGCAACGAACGTGTTGTCTTCTTGTATTTGTCTTCTACCGTCGTTATTTTGTCTCGATGAGTGAGTTGGAGGAATTTCTGAAACGTGATGTGCATCAGTTCAATAAATATAATCCAATCGTACAGTCTTCGTTTATTATTCGTACGCTTCGTTTATCATGTTATTTATTACTAAATAATCTGATTGCCGGGGAGTTATGGATTTTCTCCCAAATTCAAGCCTGCACGGTGGGCCTGGCCGTTTTAATACTTGTGTCATATTTATGATATGCTGCAAATATTAATGCAGACAAGAAAATGCTCGGAAACACAACCGACATTTCCAGGATGCTTTTCAATACTGGCTGTGCATGTGCTAAGACAAGACAAGACAAGACATATAAACGATACAACATATTGACTTGCATTTTGTTTTTCTGCGATTGAAAACCACGATGATCAGCCAAGTTTATTTTGGAGTTTTCAAAGGAAATTATCGGTTTCTCAAAATCAACATGTTCATCTTCGTCTCGTGTAAATATACCATATTGCGAGCATTACCATTGCGCAATATTCCATTCTGCGTTTTGTATCATTCCGCAGTTGAAATTATTTTGCAGTGAATCGTTTTGCTGCCAATACACGAGCAAATAATTATTTTGCAGTGAATCGTTTTGCTGCCAAATACACGAGCAAATTCTAGTATTCAAAGAAGGCAAAATAACACATTTGGCCTTATACCGGGCAAATGCGAGCAGTTATAGAAGGCAAAATAACACATTTTGCCTTATAACAGGCAAACACGTGCATCACGAAACGGTACACCATATAATTGTTGATACAGTCAATCCTCCATGAGTCGATAATAAAGGGACCATCGGCTCAGGGAAATATCGAGAAGTGGGATATATAATCCTTGAAAAGCTTCCCGAGCAACAAAAGTCAGCCAAAAATGATGCAGCAACTTGTTTGTGACCAAATCTGGCCACAGATGAATTGCAGTAATCTATGTGAAACATGTGCTGCTAGGGTTTTTCAAGGGACCATCGCAGAAATCCATAACATATTTTATAATATGGCATAACTCGCTTCCATGACTCGATATCGAGTCATAGAACATCGTCTCTTGAAGGGTTCACTTTATATCCCGCTGAAGATTATTCACTTCAATACTTTATCATTTTCATTTCCTATAATTCACCCTTCTTTGAAACGCGAGCAGTTCTTTGTTTATTTCAATGGAATTTTTGAACTGACCATTTCTTGAAAGCCTTGATAGCAAAACTTTTATTCACTTTTTCTGTAATTTACCCTTCTTTTTGCATATGAATTGTTGCAAACGGCAATTAATTTGGAACCGTATATAAATTATGCCAAATGGCCTTTATGCCAAACGGCCCTCAATTTGACACCGCATACAAATTATGCCAAATGGTCCTTATGCCAAATGGCCTTCAATTTGACACCGCGTACATATTATGCCAAATGGTCATTATGCCAAACGGCCCTTATGCCAAATTAACATTATGCCAAACGGCATTATGCCATATGGCATTATGCCAAACGGGGTACCGCCTGTTTAGAACAATGTACCTTCGGTTAAAAATATAGGACCACTCAAGTGTGGGTTCTTAAAAAATTATAAAGTTAAAAAAGTTTCAGACAAATTAGTCAAATGACATGCAGATGACCTTTTACAACACTAGGCACAAGCAAACGAAGAAAAGAGGAATTTTGGATCGCGAAATGGCAGAAACGTTTTTAACCGAAAAAAATATCTAACCAACCAAGGTAGTAATTGAGCTATGACAAAGAACTAGGTTATAAAATGGTTGGAATAAGCAGCCTGGAGCACTGGGGGTCACTATGGACCAGAAGTGGATGCAATAGAAGGTCAGAAAGATGAAGAGCCTCTCTATCGCTCAACCGAGTGGACAGAGTTGATAATAACCAGCATGATGACGTGTGACTACCAGCATGCTTTAGCTCAATGCCGGCGTTCCCAGGTGCGAATTGCAATGCGTTTGATCCGGACAATAACGCCCTTGGAGAGCAATATAAAGTGTCGTTCCCCAAATTGGATAATCCGCGTTGTCAGGTCAACAGATGGTCTATCAATTAAAAATAAAACCGCGATTTTCAACATTTCAAGGAACAGCGATTTTCGCGACTGGAAGAGTACATCCGCGAAATTTGCGAAAAACGCTAAAATCGCAACTGTTGTAACAGCCCTGCAATTGTTACGGTAGTGTTAAAACAATTCTGGATAAAATAGCATCGAACCCAATTATAAAGTTTTACGATGAAGGTAAGATATGATTTAGATACTGTGTTGCTAATCGCAGGCCTGGTAGCGAGTCACTTTTCAGTGACTTGGTCACTATTTTGAGTCTAGTCTATTTTTCGTAAAATGGTCATTTTTGCATTGCCTATTGTATAAAAATTCATTTGTACCTACTATTATTATCAGCCAAATCACATGTATATCGGGTAGGGGAAGATCCATAAAGTACGTCACGCAAAAATTGGCGATTTTCGACCCCCCTCCCCCCTTTGTCACACTTTTTGTATTAAACCTCTAAATTGCTTGTATGAGTCGTCACGCTGCTTGTTAAACCCCCCCCCCCCTAGGAGCGTGAGGTACTTTATGGATGGCCCCTAGCAATATATTACATTTAGAAAATATGCACCAAAGAAGTTCCAAGTGTGTTGTGAAAATCGTGGCGTTATTTCCGATTCATGTCAACTATGATCTTTTTCTTCACGAATGGAATTTATTAAAATGCGAAAGGCTGACCTCGAACATAGAGTACAGAATTGAGGAGTATTGGAACCAGAACCACGTCTGTTGGTGAGCGTTTATACCCTCCGGTAACAAACATACTGAACACCCTTAGTTTCATCACATGACAATGAGGTTTGATGTTTCTCAACGTCACACTAAGGAGTATTTCAGTTCATCCACCGCTTCCATTCCCATTTTTTTGTCTTTATTATCGAGACTTTCAGCCCAAGGCTGGCTCGTCTCGTAGGCCATTCCCATTTAATTTCACCGCTTGAATTATAATTTTACAGATAGGTATTTCAACCACAACAGTAAGATCGTGTTCAGTGTTTCGTACTTGACTCTTTAGCTCATTTATCCCAGCGTCCCATTAATAGGGCAGCTCTTGAACGTTCAGCGGGCTTTGTTTAACCTCTGGGTTAATCACCAATTTTTTTTCTTGGGTCCTACTGTTAAGGCCCCCTGCAATACAGCGGAACGGCAGATTTGACAGTTAGCCCATATATTTTGTGTCAAATTTTCCATTTCCGTCACCGTTCCGCTGAATGGCGTTTGGGGCTTTAGTTTGCACAATAACAATATTTAACCAGGATGGAACTGTGACATTTTTTAGGCAGCCGACACTCTTCGGACTTTGGTTTCAAAAATCGTCAATTCTCGACTAACTTGTTTTATTTGATTGTTTCACATTCCATTCCTATTTCTCAATGCTGTCTGTCTTGTCAGACGGCTGGGACCAATTATGATCCTACTTACCTTTGAAACATCTTTTTCTGTAACCTTGTACATACTTTAAAATGCATAACCCCAAAGTACAAGATTTTTCGCATAGTTAGCTTGAATGCAGCAAGACGCTGTGCTTCCAGACGCCGTTTGGCAGCAATTAGCCTACGATTTTCTTCTCTCAGTTTGCGCAGTTTTGCCTTCAGGATCCGACATTTGGTACGCTCTATCGCCAGCAACCGTTTAAGGCGTTTCACTTCCCTCGCCAATCGAGCATACTTTGAACTAGTGCAACGGTCTGCAAAGTTGTAACATATTTTCTTAAAGACTAGAAATCAAGCATCAGTGTCCAATAATGGAGCTCACCTGTTGGCTTCCGGATAGGGAGTGGTGGTACGGGCTGCATCGGATCTGGTAGGTGTGGCCTGACATGCTCGTATTCTTCGATGAGGTATTCCACTTCGGTAAAATCCGTAATATTATCTGCGCTGGTGTTTGATTCGGTAACTTTGCAGTAATCGTGATCCATACTGAAGATTAAACGTGATTAAACTGGAGAGGAAAACAACACAAAAACAATAATAAAATTCCTTTTTTGCAAGGCTGGAGTCTCCATGCGACTGCAGTAGGCCTTTTCACGAGACGTTTGAAAACAGCTGATTTTACCGTCAATTGACAGTTCTTCTATGAAAGTGACAGCGTCGGATTTGAACGCACGCTCGTCTGGCTCAACTCAAATTTGGGTCAGTTTAACTCAAAATCGGAAAAACTGGCTCAAGACAAAATTGAGTTCATGGCCTTGAACTCAATTTTGAGTCATGGTGTCAGATATTTTATTTTGAGTTATATTGCGCTTTTTGCACTTTATAAGAGTTTTGCGAGATTTTTTTCTCACAGTTATCTTTTTCTCACACTCAATACACTCAAAAAAGTTTGATTTTCCGTGTATAATATTTTTGTGTGAGTGCTCAATCTGAAAACAAACAGACGTCAAATCATGGCGGGAATCGATTTAGTGTACACGCTTACATGTGACTAACGAGTAATGGGTTATTATTGGGTAAATTACAGTAACAAAAATCGATCAACCCGAAATGAGAGTGCGTGTGAGAAAAAGAAGCGGGCAAATCACAATCTACACATAACTCTTCAAATTGGTGAAATCGGCAATATCAACTTAATTTCATAAAATCGCATATTTCGGCACCAACATTTCAAAAGGGCGTAACTGATTTTGTAAACAAAAGCTTCTCACGTCGCTGGTGGGTTAATTTGAGCCCACCAACGCAATCTAATACCACTGATGGAAGCACCGAATCCTCTTCTTTCATTTAATGGTGCTGGATTGCGTGGGTGAGCACAAATTAGCCCACCAGAGACGTGAAAAGCTCTTGTTTACAAAAGCAGTTTCGCCCTTTTGAAATGTTGTTGCCGATTTGTGAAATTGTGTTTGTCAAACCAAAAAAGCCATTTTTATTATTTTATTAGAGAATAGAAAAATAAAAATGAAAAACGTTTCATTCACATGTTTATCACAGTTAATGCATACTACACTGAAATCAAATCTCCATTATGTTTTATGTGCGGTAATCATATAGACCGAGCCGGTGACAAGCGCGGTGTCATCATCATCAATAGACATAGACCGCTGTCATCATTGAAACGCAGTATGAAAAAAATATAGCCCGGGACATCCTGGCTACGATCTGGCGATGGGCTAAACAATAGGATGTCAATAGCCTGATATAGACACGATTCGGCTGGCATTAGCTCCATCTTATGTGCACCATTTGAATTTTATTGGTGAACATTGATATTTGCAAACTGAATTCATACAATATAATAGTAATTTATTTATACTTTACTTGATCTGACAATGAATTTTATGTGCAGTGACACATAGCTGATAAATATTATTACCGGCAGATAAAATATAAATGCGCACAATGAAAAGTTTATTTTGTCAGATATCAAAATGGCTGCCTGGAGCCGGCTCGAAAAAACGGTCGACCCGTGATTATAAATACAAGGTAAGCTGGATAGTTGCATCATTAATAATATCTTATCATGGCCTTTCGCCTTCATTTTTTATCATTGAATTTCTTCAACAGAAGTGTATCTACCTAGGTAATCTTCAAAACGTTGAATGCCATTCAGGACCAGCTAAACGATACACGAGAAAGCCTTATGAGCCAAACACAATTGATACGTTTGCGTGCGTTTTGACAGTTTTCCCATGAGAAAACTGTCAAAACGCACGCAAACGTATCAATTGTGTTTAACCCATTATTCAAATGGTTAACCAGGTGGCGAACATTTTCCCTTGCTTCGTATGCGCATCGGAGGCAGATCGGATTCCAATTTCATTGCTTTATCCGGCGGAGATCTGTTGCCGGGAACATCCTTCGGACTTGTCTGGGAATCGTCTTCCAGTTTCAACGCAATGTACAGATGCCCAAGGCAGCTCCTCACAGCAACAGTGCCACACCTTGAAGTGCATCAAAATGTTTCTCGGATCGGACAACTGCACCGTTCTGAAGGCCGTGCGTAAGTTTTGTTCAAGTTTAGCAAAGTTTATAGACGAATCCAAGTAAAAATAAGAAGAAGACACACGACGGTGTTAACTTTGACAGATTCTACAGCACAGCATAGGAAGATCATTTTAAAATGCTTATAATAAATTCTAGACAAAATGTAATTAAAATCTGATTGAAGTATGATACGGAAAAAAATCCGAACTGTATGATAGATTCGTTTTTGGAAAATATTCAAAAAATTGAGATAAGCTTCCGAATATGTAATCCAGAACTTTTTCCGTATCCTACATCAATCAGTTTTTAATTACAATTTGTCTAGAATTTATTATAAGCATTTTAAAATGATCTTCCTATGCTGTGCTGTAGGATCTGTCAAAGTTAACACCGTCGAGTGTCTTCTTCTTATTTTTACTTGGATTCGTCTATAAATACAATGGTTTTGTTAACCGCATTTCTATACACAATCGATGTTGCTGGCATCAAACCCTAGATTTTTTTTCGCATTCTTATTTTTTATCCAGAATTATGTTTAAACCATTAAATAAATGTAATATGAGTAATAGCAAATTTATGTTTTTTTTATTCGCGAAATAAAAATCAATAAACGAAATCCATCTAGATAATAAAAGGAAGGCATTTATATAATATCTGTAGCCGCACATAAAATATATTGGAAGGATCATTTATTTTATATGAATATTGCATATATAATTAAAAGGGTAAATAATTTCTAGTTTTATGTGCAGAACTAATAAATATCATTTGCAAAGCTTGATTGCAAAAATACATGTGCATTGCACATAAAATTTAGATGGATAATCAGCTCAGTGTAGAAATACTACATTAATTACAAATTATAATAATTTCGAATGAAATTCGTCAAGCAGCTTTCAGGGTTTTAAGGTTCCAGTCCTGCATTGTCACGCCCAGGAAACCATTAAGCACTTTAATAAGCCGTATTCATACCATATAACAGCTTTTCATATATGTTTTTAAAATGCTTATTGGCAGTATAAGCCTCAAGCAGCAGAAGAAGCCGTATATCGGTATAAAAAGCTTAGATGTAAAGCTAATCAGCTCTGTAGATATACAAGCCAAATAAGAGAACCTTCTACCATCCATGACGTTTGGGTGAAATCATAAACAATAACGCCCATAATTTTATAAGCTGTCTCTTTCACTCGCATTTGAAACAGATAGTTTTGAAAATCAGCTATGTACAATAACAATGTTATTGATAATGTTTATCATTTACGTATAGGAAATGCATGATTCTTGTTTCAGGAGCTTTGGATTTGTTTTATATTTAGCTTATATTAATCGCCACCTGAAAGGCTCGCTGAAGGGAACTTTCAAATAGGCTTTATTTGAAAAGTGTAGTGTGGTTCATTATATTCAATAGTAAATAAGTCGTACACGAATTGCACTTTTTTTTAACATTTCCCTCGCCATTGACATGGAAGCAGATAGAATCGTTGAGGCGAATAGAATCCTTAGGGCCGATGCCCACGTAGCGTTTTTTCAACGCTGCGTGCACGTGGCGTTGAAAAAACGCAGGTGTGCATCGGTGCGGCGACGCTGCGTTACCGCTTTTTCCCGATGCACACATGCGTCCTTTTAACGCCGTGTGCACGCAGCGTTGAAAAGACGCTACGTGGGCATCGGGCCTTATGTTGATTAACCCTTCCCAGCAATAGATCCACTCAGTTTGGAGATGGGTCAGATGGCACGGCTACAGTGACGTCGTCAGTGTCGTCAAGTGTCAGAATTGGAACAGAATCGTCTGTCAGTTCCATACATATGCGCGTTCCAAACAAGCAGGAGACCTGTCAAAAGTGGCACATGGCGTTACTCTTCTTATAGGACTCTAGGCACGGCGACCAACTAAAACTAAATCCATCGTCCAAACACAAGTTCAAGACCGGATTTTAATAACAAAATAACAAAAAGATCCATCGAGTCCACCCAACGGGAAGAAAAAGATAGAACGTATCAGAATGCAAATAAATATTTTTCGTTTCATTTTTTTTCGTTCAATTTCCAACTCGTCTAAATATTTTGACACTTACGCATAGGCATGGAAAATAGTAGGGGCAAGCACTATATTGGCTAAATAATTCGCCAAAAGCGGCTTTTGAGCAGCACTCAAGCTCAATTTAGATCTTATTAGCACTGTTACCATATCTTTAAGGTGACTATAGAACTGAATTAAAGCCTTTTTTACGGCTTAGTGGTTACTAGGGCGGTTTCGCGCCGAATATCTTGCAAGCCTGTACCAGTCTTGGTCGACGTCCTCCAGTAACACTGGATTTTTCCAATTAAGTCGTCCAGTCCAGAAACTTCCTTTAAATTTGTTTAATCGCCTGGTTCCGGAAAGTTCCGAAATAACTCTATACAAATCAGAATCAGAAAAAGTCCGTATTTTAACTTTATTAATGAATGAAACATGTCAGAAACTTACCCTGTAAGCAGAGATGACTGCTTCTAGCCATCATTCCAAATTAATAACTGTGGAAATGCTAATAGAACACAAAGTTGACATGCAGGCCAATTTCCAGTTGGAATGTAGAGCCATTGAAGAAGAAGCCTATATATTCTCAATCCAGTTGAAAACCGGAATTGGGGGATTTTTCTCACAATCGGTACGTTAAACCTAACTTCGGAAGTGGTGCGCTGTTTTCGTATCGGGAAGCGCTATTCAGCGCACCACTTCCGAAGTTAGGTTTAACGTACGGATTGTGAGAAAAATCCAACTTCGCTAGCACCCAATTTCGGGTTTCAACTGGATTGAGAATAGTTAATTGAACTGAAGCTGAACCTGCAGAAAATAATAATGAAAAATATGAAAAACATAAAAGACTGTGGCTAAACTTACGTACTTTCAATTACTATATTTTTCCACTAAAGATTTTCACCATTATGAAGCGTTTGGAATGCGAATTCGTCATTTTTTTCTTGGTGAACTCAGTTTTTCAATTTAGCCTTTTTATATTATTTTGAGTGACAGTTACTCAAATTCATAAATCTCAATCTCAAACGCTGAGTAGTTTGACGTCTCAGAAGAAGTTATGAATTTGAGTTAAATCGACCCAAATTTGAGTTCAGCCGGACGAGCGTGCGGTTTGCTCAGTGGTTGTAAACAACAGAGACGATGGTATTATATAGAGACACGCGGAGAGAATAAAAGCAATTCTGGCTTCACGGCCAGCAGACAAAAAATTGTGTGCCATCGGCAACATTAAAAAATGTGAGAACTTGAAGTGACTCTCAGTGTGAGCAGTTATTTCGTTTGCTCCAACTACATATTTTCTCTTGTTTAGCACCATTTCCTTATATTCAACAGTAAATATGATTAAATACCATATATAAATTTGCTATGAGAACTCTGAAAACATCTTCATTCACTGAACTTTTCAAACTTTTTTATAATTTCTATAATGTTGATTACAATACCTATCTTGCATTTAGTACCGATTGGTAATGTTTGTTTACTTTGCTCGTTTGGTACCGCGTTTGACGGTTCGTTTGGTACTTTCGGCTTCACTGTTTGCGGGTCTCTATCTAAAAATAACGTCTATGGTAAACAAGTGCAGCCCCGGCAGTGTCACATGAAAAAGCCTGTTGTCAGGTTCTCTCCACACGCGAAGTTCCCTCAATAAGCCTTTTCATGTGACTGCCGAGGCTGCACTTGTTTACAACCGCTGAACAGGCCTGCAAGTCCGAAGCTGTCACTTTCATAGAAGAACTGTCAGTTGACGATAAAATCAGCTGATTTTAAACGTCTCGTGAAAAGGCCTATTGACGAAGTTCGACAATAACGATGTGGCACCATGGGCCTTTTCACGAGACGTTTAAAAACAGCTGATTTTATCGTCAATTGACAGTTCTTCTATGAAAGTGACAGCTTCGGACTTGCAGGCCTGTTCAGCGGTTGTAAACAAGTGCAGTCTCGGCAGTGTCATATGAAAAGGCCTATTGGTGGCACACTCAACCAATTATGCACGTATATTTCACCTGAAACTTCAGGTAGACTTCCGAAATCTCTGAACAGATACTTGAGCACATCGGCGAGTATGCGTGTACTCCTGATGAAGTTGAGAGATTTGCAGTTCCACGAACCGAGTTTCCAATCGCCAGTCCCTTTTCGTCGCAGTGGTCTTCACCGATCGTTCCGGTCCGTACTCTTGTTGATTGTTCGTTGTTTATGTCTTTTTAAAGGCTGGCTTGCAGGGCCTGACATCAAACCCCCTGAATTTCCGGAGGACCATTCCTCCTTATTCCCGATGGACCATGGTGCACAGTTTCACTTAGAGTCCCTCGCTGGCACTCGGACGATGATCAGCCGCCCCTAGCATGGAGAACAGACGCTGTTGTGAGCCGATCCTGACATGGAGAACAGACGCTCAGTAAGATTTGCACCTCCGGAGAGGAGCAACCCCCCCCTCCCTGTTAGCATACGACTATAGTTCCCACCAGGGTTGGTTACCCGATCTTCCCTAAGGTTGCTCGTATCCCGTCCAGCACCATGGGTAGGTAGGGATAGGAGTAAAAGGCTAAGGACCGCGAGATGGGGTCTATTTAATTCCTTCGGGTACGCGAAGTACCAATGGTATGCTTTACCCAGCATTTGCCGTGCTCGGTCTCTTATACCAACGATTTAATTTGCCTCTTCTTTTCATGCATTCATTGTGATCACCATTTAATTGAAAGAGAAACTAGCAACTACGAAATGTACAATCATGGTTATTAAAAATGCAATATTTGTCCTGAAAATCGAAGAAAATTTAACAATATATGTGATGATCCTGTCCGGAAGGTCCAGATTTTTGGAAATGTGCATCGGTTTTTCAACATTATCATCGGCATTTCTCCTATTTGTCCTACCCACTACTTGGAACGTGGATGCGCCTCTGCAACCATCTATTAATGGATTTTAATAACTCAGCTGAATATTATTTGCCAATCTCTTGCCTATGTCTCATTTTTTTTACAGAATGAGCATTCTTTTTGCTAGACAATAGTCACTCAATATTACTCTCTTGTTTTTAAACGTTCTCAACTAAAGACAACTGCATGTTTTTGAGTATGCACTTTACTGTAAACCTAAGAGTGTGTTAGTGTTGTGGTTGTGCTTAAAAAGTACATTTGAATGTTCAGACGAGCATCGATATCATATCATATGATGATCTCGCAGTTTTGTATCCTTAATTTCTAATACCACTCGTCTAGTGGCAGTAAAATATTCTTAGACGTGAAGCTACCCGAAACATTGCATCATTAATCAATAGTAAGGATTTTTCGTTACAAGAAAATAATCGAGTGGAAGAAAGTGAGTTTCTCTGTTGAAATAAATTTATTAGGTTTTATCTGAGGACCTCACTGCATATAAACTGCAAAGACAAAGTGAATGAATGGATGTGTAATGAAAGTCATAAGATTGTTCCAGTAAATTTTAATCTGACAACCAAAAATACAATTTTGAAAATGGGTTGGTTGAAAAAATACGACGATTTTCGTGAACAGTTTCAGAAGGATGAAGTGTCACTGTACTGACAAAACACGTAGGGTATGCAACCGGGAAAAAGGGGACGTAATGAGAGTTTCATATAAATTTATTATGGAACCGACTACTGAGAGCCACGGTTGAAGAAATGTTCATTGCATGCAGTCTCGCATGCAGCCATCATGCAGCATCTATTGATGTGCGAGGAACACCATATGAAATTTACACTAACAGGAACCGTAAGGGAGGAGGTCTGACACGCGGTTTGTATCCATCTCCCAAGGAGCAATTTTATAGAAGAGAGTTTATTCTTGTTGCTCCTATGTTTTTATGTATATATAGGTATATATCTTTGACATTCAGAATACGTTATGTGTTTGTCGGTCGAATGTCCTTGCCAGACGGTAGTTTTGTGTTGCGGAATTTCGCGAGGAAACACATTCCGTAAGCGTGTGTTGTCATAACAAAAAATAATTTTGTTAGATCCGTTGCTCTCATTATTTACCTTTTTCTCTAGCTCTCATAAAATTCTCCCACTAGTAGTTGTTGACTTGATATGGAGGATATCGTCATGGATCTCACGTTGCTTCAATGAGGCTGTAAACTGTGCTATGATTTTTCGTATTTTTGAGATTTTTATTAAAACATTTTTATTAAATAGAGGCAATAAGCTCTATTTATTGACACAAAAAATAAGCAGAACAATTTCATGACTCAAAGATTTAAAATCTTCGAACTTTTAGTTTAAAGTTAAATTCTAATACTGAAACAGTGAGATCAGTTTTAATACAATAAGCTATGGAAAGGGGGCCCTCCTTAGCCGTGCGGTAAGACGCGCGGCTACAAAGCAAGACCATGCTGAGGGTGGCTGGAAATTGTCTCGACTTCCCTGGGCATAAAAGTATCATCGTGCTAGCCTCATGATATACAAATGCAAAAATGGTAACCTGGCTTAGAAACCTCGCATTTAATAACTGTGGAAGTGCTTAATGAACATTAAGCTGCGAGGCGGCTCTGTCCCAGTGTGGGGATGTAATGCCAATAAGAAGAAGAAGAAGCTATGGAAAGATGCATGAGTTGCACGTTTGGCAGATGTCTTGAAGTCAAAACATTTGTTCTCGAGGTATCTCGAGGCACTTGGTGATCGTTTATTGATTGACCACGTGTCAGGAGCCAAACTGTACATCGAACAAGATGTGCTGTGATGTGCGCAGATTTAAGAAGCCGGTGCTGAATCACCTTTTTTACGGCTTTAGATAACTATGAAAGAATGCTGACGATAGGATGATAGCTTTTTAGAGAGGAAATATCCCTCCCGAATGGGGTTGAATTTTGCTGACTTCCAGGGCGATGGAAAGTAGCTGAGGCGGAGATGCTCGAAGAACTACGCACTCATGTTCTTGATCCTAAGGTTCAATTTAGGAAACCATTGGTACTTCTGTTTTTGGTACCTGGTTTTTTGGTAGTATACCCGAATTCAGCGCTCGTTATGGGCGATTGGTTCATACGCAGTTAGTGCTAATAATCGGCAATTAACTTCTCCTGGCGAAAGCTTGCAATTAGTTAAGATACATCGAGCCTTTTGTGTGTGTATGGCTTCCTTATGTCGAAAAATAGCTTGTCGATATTTCCGAAGTTGTGTTATCATGAATAAAACGAAATAAAAACAAAAACATTGTACGCCATATTGAATGTATGGTGGGTAGGTGTATTAGCCTTTCTCTTCAGTCCCCTGATATATATCGTTGGTTTTTGTGAGAACTCTAAATCCTTCGACGGCCCTTCTTAGCCTAGCGGTAAGATGCGCGGCTATAAGACCATGCTGAGGATGGGTGGATTCCCGGTGCCGGTCTAGACAATTTTTGGTTTGGAGGTTGTCTCGAATTCTCTGGGCATATAGAGGTATCATCGTGTTAGCCTCATGATAAATATACGAATGTAAAAATGGTCTCTCAGCTTAGAAACCTCGCGATAAATAATTGTGGATGTGCTGAATAAACACTAAGCAACTTACGAACTTACGAAACTGAGCTTTGAGCTTTATTATTATTATTATTATTATAGAGTTTTGGCACTTCCTCAGCAAGCGTGCTGGGTATTTTCACCTACCCCGGGCAATCTGAATGCCAAAGGGGATTAGGCTCTGTGGATCTCATTCGCCGGTTGACTTAAAATCCTATAATAAACGTTTGCACCGGATGTATTAGTTATGGTGGTTCAGGAATCTTCTTACGATGCTGCAAGTTCCAAGAACCACTGTCTTTTGGATGCTATGGAGGTTATGAGATAGTTCCAGCTCTCCTAAGGATCTCAGAAGAGTTTCTGGACGATTCCGGTTGCTGAGATAACAATCGGAATTATACGCACGTCCTCCAGGTGCCACATCTGCTTCAACTCCTCCGCCAAGTCGTGGTACTTCGTTATCTTGTTGGAGAATGTTGTTTGGACATTATGGTCTAGTGGTACAGCAATGTCGATGAGGGTTACCCGCTTCATCCTTTTGTCGTAGACCACAATATCGGGCCGGTTGGCACGAATAAGGACATCCGTTATGATCTCGCGATCCCAGTACAGCTTCACGAAACTATTTTCCAGAACCGGGACAGGCACATATTTGTAGTAGGCGACAAACTGGTTAACCAAGTTGTGCTTTAAAGCAAGCTGTTGGTGCACAATCTTGGCTACTTCGTTATGACGACCGAGATAGGCTGAATCAGCTAAGGCTGAACACCCGGACACGATATGTTCGATCTTCTCTCCTACTGAATTGCACTTCCTGCAGCGGTCCTCCACGTTTTCGTGCAATATATAGTGCCGATAGTTCTTCGTCGCAATTACCCGGTCCTAGATGGCTACCATGAATCCTTCTGTTTCCGAGAAGAGCTCACCCCGCACTAGCCACGTATTCGACGCCGCTTTGTCGATATATTCCAGCTCCAGTTGATGGGGGTGCGTCCCATGTAACTCCTTCTGCTTCCACGATGCGATCATCTCGTCGACAGATTTGATGTCGCAATTCAGCTGATAGTCCTCCTGCGCCAGATGCAGGGCACTGAATCCGTGGTCAGCTTCACACACAGCGCGATAGATTTCGTGGCGGTTCTGGCTTTCCACGAAGTATCTTCGCAACTGCTGGATCTGGGAAACACATAGTGTTTGTATATCGGTGACGCCTCTTCCTCCTACTGTACGTGGCAGGGTGACTCTCTCAATGGACGATTTTGGATGGCGCATGCGATGCTTAGTGAACGCCACTCGCACTGCTCGTTCTAACGCCTCCAAGTCAGTCTTGGTCCACTTCACCACCCCGAAACTGTATGTCAACAAGGGCACAGCAAACGTGTTTATCGCCTTCACCTTGTTGCCGGCCGACAAGAGGCTCTTCAAAATACCGTTGACACGATGCAAGAACTTTTCCAGCAGCTCTTTCTTCTCTTTTTTATTATTATTATTATTATTATTATTCAGACTAAGGCCGAAGTGGCCTGTACGGTATATAAGAGTCTTCTCCATTCGGCTCGGTCCATGGCTACACGCCGCCAACCGAGGGTCCGCAAGACATCTTCCTCCTGATCGATCCACCTTGCCCGCTGCGCACCTCGCCTTCTTGTGCCCGTCGGATCGTGGTCGAGAACCATTTTCACCAGGTTACTGTCCGACATTCTGGTTTCATGCCCGGCCCACCGCAGTCGTCCGATTTTCGCGGTGTAAATGATGGATGGTTCTCCCAGCAGCTCATGCAACTCGTGGTTCATTCGCCGCCTCCATGTACCGTCCGCCATCTGCACCCCACCATAGATGGTACGCAGCACTTTCCTTTCGAAACTCCAAATGCGCGTTGGTTCTCCACGAGCATCGTCCAGGTCTCGTGTCCGTAGAGGACTACCGGTCTACCGGCAAAGTACGTACGATTTCCAGCCACTGTGCGTCTCCGAATTTCCCTGCTGGTATCATTTTCGGCAGTCACCAGTCAGCCCAAGTACACAAATTCTTCTACCACCTCGATTTCGTCACCACCGATGCAAACTCGCGGTGGGTGGCTCACATTGTCTTCTCTTGAGCCTCTTCCTATCATGTACTTCGTCTTCGACGTGTTGATGACTAGTCCGATCCGCTTAGCTTCCCACTTCAGTCTGATGTAGACTTCCTCCATCTTCTCAAAATTACGTGCCATAATATCTATGTCGTCGGCGAAGCCAAATAGCTGGACGGTCTTATTGAAAATTGTACCACTCGTGTTAATCTCTGCTCTTCGTATTACCTCTTCCAAAGCGATGTTGAATAGCAGACACGAAAGACCATCACCTTGCCGTAATCCTCTGCGGGTTTCGAAGGGACTCGAGAATGCCCCTGAAACTCGAACTACGCACATCACCCGATCCATCGTCGCTTTGATCAATCGTGTCAGTTTATCCGGAAATCCGTGTTCGTGCATTAGCTGCCATAGCTGGTCCCGATCGATTGTATCATATGCGGCTTTGAAGTCGATGAATAGATGATGTGTGGGCACGTTGCACGGAGCGTTCGCCCATAAAAACCGCCTGGTACTACCCCACGAACTGCCTTGCAATTGGTGCTAGTCGTCGGCATAAAATTTGGGAGAGTATCTTGGGAGGTGGCGTTCAGCAATGTGATTGCGCGGTAGTTGCTACAATCCAAATTATCGCCCTTTTGTAGACGGGACAGCGGCTTTCGTAGAAGGTAGCCGCTCGATGCCCGCTTTTCCACACTTTCTGTCCTGTTCAGCAAATCTCCTGCAACGCCACGACGTCGAAGTTGCGGAGATGTAATTCATCGTAGATCATCCTGTTATATTGTTCATAACACAGAGAAACAGACGTCTCACTCTACACATGTATCATCGTTCATCTTTTTAACGGTGAGTTCAATTTTTTGTAGGTGGTCGATCGGTCACCGATGGCGCTTCCATCGGTTTTGCTTGCACGGAGAAAAATATGTGGTAGAATCAACCTGATTCTGCTTCAAATCAACAATATTTTTGCATTGATTTATGAATAACAATATTTTTGGTTGATACAACCACAAATAGGGTTGAATCAACCATACGCGATAGTTGATTCAACTATCGGATATATTTGTTTCAACCATGCTTTTCAGCTGTCACTGTCAAATGTTACATCAGAAAACAACTATTTTTATGGTTGTTTTCACTTTCGAAAATGCTACGAAACTACTTTATCGACACTACGATGACATCAACAAAATAGGAAAATGTGACAGAAGCAGAATCGAACTAGTTACAAGGGGAGTAACAGTCATCCACCTTACCTCTGCTCCATACTTACTTCTTGTAGACAGAATGATTTATGTTGATCAGTTTCTACAGATTTTTCATATTACGAAATAGTTGCCAGAACAACGATATTATTATTGTTTCAATCATGCGATGCAGGATTGAAACAACAATAATGTTCAATTGAAAGAAGCAATGAATCATCGTTGAAACAACAATGTTGAAGATTGAAACAACAATATGCACGTAGTTTGGTGCAACAATCGAAATAGTTGTTTCAATCTTGCAAGATTCTTCTGCGTGTGTGTTTGACGTTTGCTCATTACCGCCACCTGGTTGCCGCTTGTCCACCTTCAGTGCTTTCAGCATTGGGGGGTAATGTTTTCGTGACGATGATTTTGATTGCATTTTGTTCTAAGTGAGACGTCTGTTTCTCTGTGTTCATAATTTATTGGTTTTCCAGGCGGCTTATTAAACCTCCTGTCTCGTCGGAGGGCCGTCGTGTCAGGGCTGTTTAGCGTCATACCTAACACCAGGACTTGGGCTTGTGCGCTTTCAGCGGCACACGGTCCCTTTGGTGGGGCTTACTTGCTGATACATGCAGCTTTTTATAGGAATTTAACAGGGCCCACTGTCAAACCCCACCACATCCTAGGCAAGCCTCACAACTCGCCGATGGCCTGGGAGGGATCGTCAAGCCCTTGGACATAGTCCCTGCTGCCCGCAAAGCTTTATCGCTTTATGGTACACGTTTAGAAATGGACTTTATGGTACACGGTTAGAAAAAAGTACATAATTTTAGGTACTTTTTTCTCTAGCATCTCCCTCCACTACGGATACACTTTTTAAACCACAGGGCCGCCATTACCGTGCGCGAACAGCTGGGTATAAACTATTTTTTGAAAAGTTTTGTTCAAGATTGTATTTTTGTCTGTTCCATGTGGTGTGAACCTCGTCATCAATGACAATGAAAGTAAAATTATTTATACATTATTTATATGATTTTTTTAATTTTTTTTTACACTTACAGTTAATGCAATTTAGCACTGCCATCATTATCCCATCAGTCACGACAGCGTCAGCCTAAAATATGAATTCATGAGCAACACTGTCAAAGCAACTTTTTCCGAGCACATCAAGATACGGATACGTTGGTAAGTAAACAGTTTATTAGATTAAGTGTTGAGAAAAACCTAAAATAAAATCTTTAAAATCATGGGTGATTCAAATCAAGTGTAAGTTGAAACACATATGCAAACATTTGTATTTTCACAGATACTCATTGAGCATTGAGTATAGCTTTAAATTTACATCAAAACATGTCTGGGAAAGTATTGTTTCATTACGCAAGGTGTGCCAAAAGAACTTCGCAAGGAACTTCGTAAATCTGTACTGGGTTCTGGGATACTTACATTGAAAGTAATTAAAAGGCAGTCAAGCTTGTAAAACAAGGTTCAGTTTATTGGCCCAGAACGTTTCTGCAGTATATCATACTCTACCACTAAAATTGGAATTGAAGTCCTGCGAAGCCCAAAGGTTGATGACCAACTACAGTGATCGTTCGCTAATTGGGGCACGACCTCACCCCAACTAGCGAATGCCGTTCGCTAATTGGGGCGCTTTGACAAGCGTCAATGTTGTTTACTTTTTGCATTGAACAAAGGAAAATTTTACGCGCCAGAAAATATCGATCCCGCCAAACACGGAAACAAAACGTCAACGCGTTTTTGACATCACATTCTGACGTTTAGCTGCTTTTTAATTGGGTTTCGCCCCAATTAGCGAACCCCCAACTAAAAAGCGCCCCAACTAGAAAAACCCCAATTAGCGAACGTTCACTGTAGTTATGTTCATAATGATTCGAAAAGCTCTTGGAGCTCAATAAGAGAGCTCTTCGCACCTTTATTTCTGATTTTCTCAAAATTGCACGCGATGAATGGTACTGGTACCGCCGCGCTTTCTGCAACCCGTTTACTTGATTCTTATGGGTGAACAGCATTGCGGTGTATCGTTTGGTGCGGCCGTACCTTTCGTTCGACAGTCATTCGCCGCGTGAAGTTTTGTGCAAGTACCCATTTGGGAACATTACAAACGCCGCGTAGTGTATCATATCCAGAAAATCTGACAATACTGGCCTAATAACCGGACACTGCCCGAGTAGATATTATTTGAAAAATGTTGGAGATGGGTGAATACTTTTCCAGACGATTTAGAAACGCTGTTAATTTCGTAAACAAGCGCTGCCAGCACTTGCCGTAGCATAAAATGTTGTAGCTTGTACATGAATTTGTAATTGATGACACTTTTTGATTATTTTGTCTATCCTTACTAAAATAAAAGTGCAGTACAAAAGTACAAAATACAATGCTTAGAGGTATTATCTATCCGGAACAAAGTTAGAACGCTTTTTATACCGACGTTGGATTTTTCTACGGATACACAGGCAACTTTCTAAAAGCAATTCAATTAAAAACGGTAAGCAGTATACGGGGTTGGACTTTTCTTATACTGTGTTTTAAGTGTAATATTACACAATAAAATTTTGAATAGAAATATTGTGTTTATTATATAATAGAAGAAAAGTCCAACCCCGTACTGCTTACCGTTTTTAATTAAATTGCTTTTAGAATTTTTGAGAAGAGTTTTAAAAACTTCTTCGTTGGTTTCCCATGGAGATTTTTTCGATTATCATCTTTCTGCTTCTTCTTCTTCTTCATGCAACATCAAAGCGCCAATCGGATGAGTGTCGCCCCCCTCGCCTGCCCAAGTAACCAAAAGTTCCGTTAGAGCTGGGTGCTACGGATAGAGCCGCTTTTCTGCTCTCAAGCGAGTAGCGGGATATTTTGAAATCAATCCTTTAAGCAGATTTATTTTGCAGTTCTCCGGCTGTCAAACATTTCCCGCTCTTCGAATTTCTCTTTCCATGCTTCATGAAGGCGCACGAGTGCGCGAGACTCTACATGACTTTACGATAGTTTACATACATTCCTGCTCCAATCAGCTGCTGAATCTCGTGAAATCTCGTAACGAGTGCTTTTTAGTTGCATTCCTACTAATTATCCACTCGAACAATAATGTGAATATATTTGTTACAAAGAATGCAAAACTCAAACTAAGTTTTTTTCCCCAAATAAAAACAATACTTCTCAATATAAGATCTAAAATGAACATAACCACAATCTTCAATGTTTGGCTCCGGCACAATAGAAAATTTTCGCTTCAGTTTGACAACCAAATCGATTTTATCCGCACCACCCAGCTTTAGAGTACGTTTTTCGCCTAAGAGCACCTCCACGGGAGTCCCCATCTGGGGCCCTATCGCTATTTCCGGGCCCTTTAGGCCCGATGCCCACGTAGCGTCTTTTAAACGCTGCGTGCACACGGCGTTAAAAGGACGCATGTGTGCATCGGGAAAAAGCAGTAACGCAGCGTCGCCGCACCGATGCACACCTGCGTTTTTTCAACGCCACGTGCACGCAGCGTTGAAAAAACGTTACGTGGGCATCGGCCCTTATAGGGACCCACTTTTACACCGGAGGTATCTAAACGGGAATGTAAAATAAGAACGCAACTCATAATTAGCCGTGAGTTTCTAAATTTAGCGCCCCATACTGGGTTGCTAAATTTCCATACAGGGTTGCTATTTTGTGAAACGTCACTTTGGTATTGATAAAAAATTGCAGAATTTTTTTTTCTTTTTCAGAACAATTTCGACGTAAATTAAATAAGCAAGGGAGCTATTATTTTTTTGGATTTAGTGCCCCAGTTCAACTTCGCGACGTAATTACAGTAATTAATCAACTATAATGAGAAGCGTTTCGCACCAGCGCCCGTTAGAGCCCGAAATATTCATAGACTTTTCGCGAATGAAAATTCTACTGTTTTAATATTTTGCAAGTTAATTCGAGGAGGTCTTCCAGGATTCCCTCAGAAAATTCCTTTTGAAATTATTCTGTATGTCCTTCAAGTAGAAGTAGCTCCTCCAGAAATCTCCAGAAAGTTTTTTGCTGTAGTTCGTTTAAAAATTGTTGTATTGGAAATTCATCTAGGATCCCTAGAAGATTTTTCCGGGAGTTCCCCAGCAATCTTTGTGTTCTTTCAAGAATCTTTAGCAGTTCTCCCAGAATAGTTTCAGGCTTTCTTCCAGATTCTTTCGGGATTTTTTTTGTATTGGAATTGCCCTATAATTTTTTTGTGATTCGTTTCAAAACATAGTTTTTTTCCGGATGCTGTTACAAATGTTTTCCTTCAAAAACTCTGGAAGAATACGCGCAGGATTTTGTCAAGAGATTCCTGTAGGAAAACTGGAAATTTCAGAAGGACTTTCTTCGACTGGAAGTATAAATTCCCGAAGGAAATTTCCAGGATGAAGGAAATCCAGAAGGAATAGTGGTGAAAAAAATTTACTATGACGGATCTCCAGTTAGCCTTGCGAGCAAAAGCGTAGAATTTCCCTCCGGAGATCTATTCTCGATTTGACCAAGGATGTTTTCGAAGGGGGCTACTTGGGCATAGTTGTTACACAAAATACATACTCAAACAATGGCGGGCACAGGAAAGCTTACAATTAATAACTGAGGAAATGCTAATAGAATACTTTCCCCAGCAGTGTTCTATAATAGAACTTCATGTTTCTCAAATTTTCAATTAAATTAAATCATCATGTTGGTGCCAAGAAAGGCGCCTTAATTGCAAAGTGGATTGATCCGTAGATAAAATGACGCATTCATAAACCAAAACAATTGGAAAATATTTGAATCTCGTGATTCAATCGTGAATCAAATCTGCAGAAAATAGAACGGAGCGTTATACCAGTTTTAATTTTTTGTCATTTGACTGGTATAAAAATGAATCTAGAACAGCTGCTGGAAAATTAATGTTTCAGATTCATATTCAAACTGACAGCCCCGTATTTGACGCCTCGCAATCAGCGCACTGTTTTTGAAATGTTTCGTAAAGATTATAATAAAACACGAATACAAATATTTACTAGATACCTCTTTCTTGTCCTGATAAGTTTAGCATCCCCTTCCGGCGTTAGTTGAGTCTTGCGTAAATTTCGGTTCTGTACTACTGTTCCGAGAACAAAAAGGCGGTTTTCTTCCGAAATCTTTTTAGCTGACGCAAACTCTCGATTGGTGCGAAATAGCTTAAAGCTGAAATTTATTGAATATCAAGTAAAGTAACAATGTGGAGAAAACATTCTACTTACAAATTTCGGTAACAGGTCGTACAATTAAATTCAAGTAGACTCTGCTTATCTTGCTACGATTATCTGTGATATTAGATTTAGGTTATGTTCAAGAAATTCTAGTCTAGTCATTTAAGGTAACTCACTGTGATACAAGTTGTGATAAATCTAGTTTTAAGTTGCACAATATTGCTCGCTACTGTAATTCAACTTTAGATCTATTTTAAATGGAAGGAGTAAGAATTATTTATTTTAAATAAAAAGAATTTTGCTCCTAAACCCACAATTCAACTCCATGCACATCTTTAGAACGGAAATAATGCCTACACGTAAAAAATTTAATGTTATATATTATTAAGATTTCTAATATTTTTTTTGCCAAAGCAGGCGCTTAATGATATGTATAAGAAAAAAATTATACATCGCATCAGTCACATACATTCCGAAACTTATACTTTTCATTAACTTATGAATGTTATTAACTTTTTGGATCATTCATTATAGGTGGCATAATGAAGAGTATAAGTATTTTCGAATGGTTTTTTGCCATAACATATAAGGTTATTTTTTTACGTGTATAATGCCGATGACATCCCACGTCATCGTTGAGGACGTCAACGTATGACGTTCCAGCCTGTTGGGCTGCGTTTACACAGTTAGGCCGGGCTCAACCGTGCTGGCAGCAACATCCTCCCCCCGTAACACTGGCCACCGGTCCCAGTTTTACTATCCGGCTCAACCTCCAACACGACTAACTTTGACACCGGTCTACGCCACAACCCCCTAGCAGTCTGTACAATAGCTTACCGAACTCGACCATCTTCTGCAGTCATGACCAAGAGGTCCGTGACTCGTCCGCGCAGCCAGCCGTTCCGTCGGGTGCCGTCAATTATTAAGACTAAATCGCCAACAATAAGGGGATTTGCTTCTCCGAAGCACTTCGTTCGCTTAGTGAGTATACACTGAACACAATCATCATCCTTATAGTAAATGATTTGTCACCCAGGCTGTCTTCAGAAAGCATCAGCTTGTTTCCATATAACGAAAATGACTATATGTTTCGCTTCCGTGTAACCGAAAGAAAATCATCTCATGAAGAGATGACTACTGTTTTGATTTGCAAAGTTTGTTCCTTTGTTTTTTGAATAGCACGTCAACCTTAAGAACATCATCTCAAGCGTGAATGAAAAATGATTCGAGCTTGCCCCACAACGATTACCATTTGCTTATTGTGTGATTTGTGAATGTCAATTGTATTGCTAGCGTGATAGTCGGTCGTCACCATTTTGGAAGTAATAGTGGAGCGGAGTGGACGCCGTGATTTTTTTTTGTCAATTTAGTGCGGCTGAATATTTGTAATGTTAGATCTATATTGTAGATCATACCGCTACTTGTACCGCAATGTTTGCGTATCGGATAACATGATTCTCAAGTTGTAAGTAAAACTACGGTCGAAGATTTTTCCATTGATTAATAAGATAAACGTTTTTTAGAACCGTGAAGATACGCAGTCAAGACCGCTTTTCTTGCGAGACATTTGTTCCGGTTGTTCCTTCAGCACCACCTAAGCCGCTGCAATTTGTTCCAGATAGCTCATGTACCACTCAGTGTTTGATAGTGGCTCTTGGATTCGGATCCTTCTCCTCGATGCTGGAACCAGAAACTGTAGGAGTTTGTCCTGGATCTTCTGAGTGTCATACTCTGGCGGCAGATCTGGTCGCCTTTGGATATTTGCTGCTGGCCTTACTTCGAAGCAAACACAAGAATCCGGAGCTGCAGCAGCTAGTGAAAAATGTGTACACGACCATGTTTCCCAAATATTATGGTGTTAGATATATTAAATGTTAATTTCTAAATAAAATGGCATGAAATCGTGAAGCAAGCGTTTTTCTGTATTTTTTAATCCCAGCAGGTATTTTTTTCAAGCAAACTTTCTTTCGAAACCTAAATATAATGCATTTATTTACCATATTTCCATCATCGTATTGTAGTCTTACGAATCATTCATATACCATTCAGCAAATCATTCAGCCATCGGATGATTTTCATTCAGATGAGTGTCATCCGATACCGCAAACAACCAAATGCAAATCTTCTGGAAATGGGATGACAATCGTTAAAGGGCAGTAGCAACACACTTGTCAGTCATTCTTGGGAGGAAGTTTTAGTTCAGTGTAGGGAGGTATTCCCGTACCCAACGTTTCCAAAACGTGTCCAGTTGATGTTGTACAGTAGACGTTCGATAACTGCAAGTCATTTAACTGCAATGCTTTTTAACTGCAATTCGATAGTTGCAACAGTTTTGCAGTTATCGGACCGCTAAATTTCAAACTGATGTCAAACTCAATGACAGCTGCATTGCGTGCATGCATGCACTTTTATTGCATCTGACGTCGATTGACAACCGTTTGACGTCAAGAATGCGTTGCAGTTATCGAACGGCATTCGTTAACTGAAAAGTAAACATTTTGCAGTTATCGAACGGCTACTGTATTTGATACCAGGAATTCTTCACCGCCAAAGCAGGATCAATGAACGTAACAGCCGGCTGACGAACTCCTGTAGAGCTACCAAGAAGGAAGTGATTCGGCGTAAGGGCTTCACTTTCAGCAGCATCAATGGGTAAGTATGTGAGTGGTCGGCTGTTGACAATACTCTCAGACTCGACAACTAATGTCTCCAATCCTTCATCATCCAATTTCCGATCGTTGTTATATGCAGCTTCCATAGCCGCTTTAATGGACCGCACCATCCTTTCCCATGCGCCACCCATGTGAGGTGCTGCTGGAGGAATGAAATTCCACCTTGTAGCTTCGTTGGTGAATGTCGCGGCCAGTTCGTTCTCCAGTTCTTCCTGTAACAAACGTTTCGCACCTTGAAAGTTGGTGCCGTTATCGGTATAGATTTCTGCCGGCGCTCCTCGGCGACAGACGAAACGGCGAATACACTTGATGCACGACGGTGTAGATAGACTATAAGCCACCTCCACATGGACGGCCCGAGTAGTGAGGCAAGTGAATAGGCAAATCCAGCGTTTAGCAGCACTCCTTCCCACTTTTACTAGCAGCGGCCCAAAGAAGTCTATGCCAGTGTAGGTAAACGGTCGACTAAATGATGACAATCGGGCCACAGGAAGCGGGGCCATTCGAGGAACTTTCGGATACGCTTTCGTGACTTTGCACCACTGACAAGCAGCCGAAACTTGCTTGACCACCGTCCTTAATCGGGGAATGTAGTATGATTGCCGAATTTCGTTCACCACCGTTTCTGAGTTTCCATGTCGACAAGCTCGATGGAAGTCGTGTACCACCAGTTTTGTTACTGGGTGCTTTCTTGGAAGAATCATCGGGAACTTGGTATCAAACGCTGCATGCGGTGCAGCTCCGATTCTCCCATCGATCCGCAGCACTCCGTGTTCATCTATCATCGGCGTTGACTGAAATTCCTGCCACTGCACTATCCGTATAATTGAGTTTTTCGCATTTCTCAGTTCGTCCTGACTAAGGAATAATAATTCTGGTTTCTCGCTGGTTCGTCTACGCCGACAATTGTCCACAAAACGATGTACGTACGCTACTGCTCCTAGGAGTCGCCTCCACTTTGAAAACCGGGTAAATTCCACAACGCCTTCCGGAGTGATCGCAGCTTAGATCACAAAGCAATTCCGCAGTTCTTCGGTAGGTTTTGTCAACGTTTTTACTTGCTCCGGCCAGTCCTTTTCTGGTAACCGCAGAAACTCAGGGCCTTTAAACCACTCGTCGGAGTCAGTAGGACAATGATTCTTTCCCCATTTTGTGGCAGCATCCGCTGGGTTTAATTTGCTAGGTACCCATCGCCAGTCAGCTGCGTCTGTGGTAGAAAGAAGTTCTCCTACTCGGCAGGCCACGTACTGCTTGTATCGACGATGATCCGACCTTAACCAGGCCAGCACTGTGGCGGAATCACTCCACAGGTATCGTTGCTTCACTTCAAGGTTGTGGTTCTCTTGTACGAAAGACATCAAGCGGCTACCCATCACCGCTGCTTGAAGCTCCAAGCGCGGAACTGAATGCGGTTTCAACTGGGCAACCTTTGTTCTTGCCGCGACTAAAGCGCATTCTGCTTTGCCTTCTACGTTGATCACACGGAAGTACGCTACTGCGGAAAATGCGGCTTCACTCGCATCGACAAAAATATGTAGTTGTAGTCGATCATACGTCTGCATATCTGCTTCCTTGAAGTAGCACCTTGGGATACGTAGGACTCTTATTTTCGGGAACAGAGCGGTCCATCTAACCCAAAGGTCAAATATATCTTCCGGTATCTTTTCGTCCCACTGAATTCCCGCTCGCCACACGTCGATACACGCTTAGAAGTCCCAGCGGATCAAATATACCCATTAAACATATCAATATTTGTCGTTTGGTTGGCCTCTCACCATCATCCAAAACACGTTGAATATCGTCCTTCACGTTCATCGAAAAGCGAAGCTCGTCATTGGTTGTTTGCCATAGGAGGCCAAGTACTCGGTCGCTGTTGTCTGTTGTGCTCAAGCAGAGATTTTACTACCCTCGAGAACTTCCTCGTTCAGCCCATGTAGGACTTCCGCACTGTTCGACAGCCAGTTTCTAAGGTGGAATCCTCCATTATGATGGATTGTTCTGACTTCGTGTGAGATCCTTTCGGCTTCTTCCCAACTTGAGAAGCTATCCAAGTAGTCGTCCACGTAGTGGTTTCTTAGGATTCCCTCCACCGCTCTTGGAAAGCGAGCGACAAACTCTTCTGCGTTTCTGTTTTTTACATACTGGGCTGACGCTGGTGAACACGTGGATCCAAAGGTCGCCACGTCCATGAGATAAATTCTGAGTGGCTCTGATGGATTGCTTCGGAATAGGAAACGTTGAGAATGACGATCCGGCTCGCGGATTAATAACTGGTGGTACATCTCTCGAATGTCCGCTGAAACTGCCACTTTGAACTGCCGAAAACGCAATAGAACTCCAGGAAGCGAAGATAACTGATCCGGGCCTTTGAGAAGCATGGAATTGAGGCATATTCCATTTACTCTGGCTGCTGCATCCCAAATAAGGCGAACTTTGCCGGGCTTCCGCGGATTCATAACCGCACCTAACGGTAAATACCACACGCATTTCGGATTAGCATGAGCGAGCTCCGTTTGTGTCGCTAGATGCGCATAACCTTTCAGCTGGTACTCCGTTATTTGGTTCTTCAGATTTGACGCTAAATCCGGATCCCGCACCATTCTACGTTCTAAACACTCAAAACTTTTTACCGCCATGTTGTAGCTATCTGGGAATTCAATATCGTCATACTTCCATAGTAGGCCGGTTTAGAACCTATTGCCTACTCGGACTGTCGTCTGCTCCAGGATTTCTTTCGCACGTGTATCTTCTACGGATTCTAGAACCACCGGAGACTTTACTCCAGCGTCTTTCATCGAAAAGTAATCCTTCACTGCGTCGTGCAACTCCTGGTAGCACATTCACAAGCGTGATAGTTTAGAGAGTGCGTGTTTCTTCTTTCGCCTCCTCCAAAGATGCACCAACCTAATCGAGTTTTCACGGCGATCGGCTCAGTTCTCTTGCCTTCTCTCACCTGCAGTGGAACAGTAAGGCTTGCGTTGCTAACGCCTATCAGTAGACGAGGAATCGCCTTCGCATAGCTGGCGACCGGCAAGCCATGTAGGTAGCTGTACTGGTGTGACACTTCAGCGAAATTGAGGTTTTGCTCTGGTAGTGTGAGCGCTTCCACGGTGCGGACATCGTTGAGCGTAAATTGTTTCTTACAGTTAACTCCTCTGATTGAAACTCGAACTTGTTTGGATTCTGATTCAATTCTGGTAACATTTCCTGTCCATTTTAGGCACAACGGTGACCTCCAACCATCAATTCCTAACAGCTTCACAAGACTGTTTTCGATCAGCGACAGATCTGAGCCATCGTCCAGAAATGCGTAGGTTTCAATGGTAGCGAGTGGCCCCGATAGTACGACAGGAATAATGCGGAAAAGAATGACCGGCTTGCTCTGCCGATGCGTATGGTTCTGTACTGTAGACAAACCTTGTACAGGTCGCCCGCTTGCGCTGGTTCGACTCGAATGCAGTAGCGGATGATGGCGGTATGGACAACCTTGGATTACGCATGGTTTCTCGTTTCTGCAGCTTCTTCTACCATGCGCGTTGAGACAGCTGCGACAAAGTCCTTCATCTTGCGCGAATTTCCAGCGGTTGTCTACGGTTATCTACGGCCGATCGAAATCCGCTTCGTCACTGTGCGTGTTCACCGTCCCTTTCATTCGTGGCCTTTGATGATCACCACTGCTTCCACCAACGCACATTGTCACCCTACTAATGGCTGTGATGACCTGAAGCATGAAGTCCCCAAATACCTTAAGGTTGGCTACCGGGTGTTGTTGCAAGTAATCTGCCCACTGCAACTTGGTGTGTACCGGCAATTTTCCCACCAGTTCCATTAACAACGTTGGATTGGACAGATGCTCCTGTTGTCCAGCGGCTTCTAGATGATCACAAAGGCTCCGAACCGCCATGCCGAAGTCGATGATCGTTTCTAATTTCTCCGCCTTCGGGGCCGGAACACTGGGCACCTTTTGCAATAAAGCACTCACTAATAACCCGGGCCGCCCATATAACAAGCGAAGTGTATCGATCACTTGAGGCACTGATTCGGGTAACAACAACCTACTTTTGACAGACGCATACGCGGACCCTTTCAAACAACGTTGGAGACGCGAAAGATTCTCGGCACTGTTGAAACCGCAAGCTAGGGTGCTGTTCATGAAACTGCTGATGAATATCGGCCAGTCAGCAGGGTCACCAGAAAAGTTAGGCAAATCCCGGGACATTATTTGGCGCGCGGCTAACTGCGAGGCGGAGGGGACGAATTGTTCAATATGACGTAGTACCGGTGGTGGGGGATGGTCCCTTGATGCGGTGCCGGATATATATGTGGCAAACGACCAACATTGTACAGCCCCGTATTCGCAGGTTCTGTCCCAGTCTGAAGTGGTAAAGGGCCAACATTCGACTGTTCCATAAGTTTGGGTACTAATCCAGGGTTAATTGGATTCATTAGTGGCTGATGGCCAACTTTCGCTCCCGTCATGGGAGGCATGGTCATTGAAGCGTTTGATGGTACCGTGGCGGAAGCTGCCAACGATCCAAATTGTCTTATAATTTGTTGGAGGGAGCTTTCTGTTTTGGATAGTAAGGGTACAGACATAACGGATTCAAGTGGCTTACCTTGAGGTGCTACGGGGGGCAATGAGGGTTTAATTTTACCTCTCGAGTCCTCCACGTGTTGCTTTCTGGACGTTTTTGGGATCGTGCCAGTATACCGCTGCTGATCCCGCACGACGACCGGGTTTGTAGAATTGAACGAATTTCCTATAGTAGTATTCGGATCGCCTGGTTTCAGAATCGGTAGAGCTGCTACACTGCCCGTCGATTTATCCATTTGCTTCGGACATATCGCGCTCGCACCCTGTTCCAGACATTGCTGTTGCCACTGTTTCACTCTGTCCATACTCGTCCTGCCGCTAACTCTACTCCGATTGCTAATGGCGTCTTCCTGATCTTCTATCACCTCCTCCATCAGCTTAAACTTCTCTTCCAGATGACGTTTCCCGAGTGCTTGCTGTTCCTTCATCTTCTGCATTTTCAACTGCAAACGTGCCGCTTTAGCAGTGGAGGTAGTGTAGCAAATGCTCAGCGGTAATCACGGCTTACACGTCCACGGCCGCTCGGCAACCGAAGGTGTCACATGAGCACATGACATATGCCACCAGGCATCACATTGGTCCAGCCCGGTGGCATCCCTATCTCACACAATAGGTTCGTTTTGCAGCCAACATTACGCGACCGTATCCCACTGACAGTTCTGTATCCTAATGAGAATCAAATGTGATGCTTGTAAACAAAACACATACTATCATGAGTTTTACACTGAGATGTTGGCTGCAAAAACATGACGTCGTGCCACCCACCTGCATTGGTCACACTGAACACAGTTGTCAGCCGATTCCGGACGGTGGCAGCAAACGCAATCCGCTGTCTTTTCCTTCTGTAATCTTTTTAGCTGACGCAAACTCTCGATTGGTGCGAAATAGCTTAAAGCTGAAATTTATTGAATATCAAGTAAAGTAACAATGTGGAGAAAACATTCTACTTACAAATTTCGGTAACAGGTCGTACAATTAAATTCAAGTAGACTCTGCTTATCTTGCTACGATTATCTGTGATATTAGATTTAGGTTATGTTTAAGAAATTCTAGTCTAGTCATTTAAGGTAACTCACTGTGATACAAGTTGTGATAAATCTAGTTTTAAGTTGTACACTGAGGATAATCCGCACATATTTATTGACGAAAATCCATAAATTTTTATTTTAAGATTTATATGTGCGCACATAACTATCCACTATCCCAGGACGAATTAGTGTAATGTATATCATGAACAGCTGCACATACATTTCATTAGCGCAAAACGATTTGTATTAGCCAAACAAATGAATCACAAGTGTGAAGATAGCTGATCATATTCTATTAGTGTACACATATGTATTACGTGCAGATTATTCTGAGTGTACAATATTGCTCGCTACTGTAATTCAACTTTAGATCTATTTTAAGGCTGTGAACCATTCCACCGATTCGTTTAACTTTTAGTTAAAATTTGACAGTTCGATGGTTATTTCGCCGTGGTTAAAAATAACCCTGCTCCGGAGCATGGTTAGATTTGACAGTTCGATAGTTAAACTTTGTTCGTGAGAAAATTGGCGCCAAATCCATTTCGTTCCGAATAACTATCAATCTGTCAAAACTCAAATGGGTCGGCTTCGGAGTAAAATTTTAACCACGATGGGAAAATAACCATCGAAGTGTCAAATTTTAACTAAAAGTTAAACGAATCGGTGGAATGGTTCACAGCCTAAATGGAAGGAGTAAGAATTATTTATTTTAAATGAAAAGAATTTTGCTCCTAAACCCACAATTCAACTCCATGCACATCTTTAGAACGGGAAATAATGCCTATAATGCCGATGACATCCCACGTCATCTTCGAAGACGTCAACGTATGACGTTCCAGCCTGTTGGGCTGCGTTTACACAGTTAGGCCGGGGTCACCCTGCTCAACCGTGCTGGCAGCAACAACTACATTATTCTCTGTTGTAGAGTCCTTGGTAGAGACTTCTTTGCTTCGTGCTGCATCTTCGGTCATTTGCACGTGCTTGAAATTGCTTCGATCAATGAACAATTTGAGTTGTTTTGTTGAACCGGGAGCGTCGACTTCCGTCCGCCGGCTGGGCTGGTTAATCGAATTCATATCCATAGACGCTAGAGGAGGCCGTAGTGGCAAGTTTTCCTTCATCTTTGTTTCGGATACGAGAAAGTCGCTGTTAGGGAATTGTCAAAACTTATCATATATACGGTATCTACCGAGGTATCTACACATGTCATGAATCACTTACTTTCTCAAACTTCAGCTTGCGAAAATCGAAGGAATTGCATTTTTTGTTAACCGTGTCCGAGAATTGATTTTATATAAATACTCTGATTTAAAGTGCCTAGAGCAAATTCTCAAAGCACTCCAATTTATAGCCTATATCAATCTTTGCTGCATTGGCTATTGGCGAACAAAAGTTGCATGAAGAAGAAGAAGCATAAAGATGATATTCGAAAAAAATTGCACGGGGAAGCATACGAAGCAAATTTTGAAACTCTTTTTAAAAATTCTAGAAGCAATTTAATTAAAAACGGTTAGTAGTGCGGGGTCGGAAATTTCTTCTACTGTTTATGAAGTGCAATATCACTAAATAAAATTTAAAATCGAAATGATGTGGTTATTATACAATATAAGAAATTTCCGACCCCCTACTGCTAACCGTTTTTAATTAAATTGCTTCTAGAATTTTTAAAAAGAGTTTCAAAAGTTTCTACCTATGCTTCCCCGTGCAATTTTTTTCGAACATCATCTTTTCTGCTTCTTCTTCTTCATGCAACATTAGACTGCCAATTGCTTGCAGCCACTTGATTCTCAGCATCGCATCTTTGGGAAACATATGCTGCGAAAGCTGCTCCTCGCTTGCTCCATTATTCTCCTTCATATAATGAAAATCAACATCACAAGACGGCACACAACACTTCATGGCGATAGATTTACTATATTTACACTAACTTTATGGTATTTAATCAAAACGAACTTGAAAACGAAAACCAAGAACTGACGGACAAATATGCTACTGGCATTATTGACACCGTGATGCGTTTTACAACATTATCACTCACTGCAGTGTTTATGTTCTATAGATTATACCGTAGTGTTAGTGCCTTCGCTCGATTGGTGGCAACAACAATTTGACAAACACCCGCCTGGACAGCCCCGAACGATTTGAATCACTGCTAATTTTACCAAGTTTTACCAAATTTTAGACTTTTTTCCCAAAACACGTCCCATTGTACAACCTGTTGCATAATAATCCGCCGGAACGTCGTGCAACATGTTTATGTCAAAAGACAAGGCGTTCGACCATCTCGCACGGAACCCTTCGATCCAGCTCGCGCTGTTTTGCGTGTTTTGCACGCGACATTCGACCGCTAGAAACCGCCTGAAAGAAACTGCCTCGCCGCTGACGAACGATCCGCAAACACAAGCGCCCCAGCAAGCCAGAGGAAAGGAAAATCAAAAGTGCCCGAGTTTTTAAGCGAAGTAGAAGCTATCCGCGTCGGTTCAAGATTTTCTCGGTGAAAATCCAATAATTTTCGCGACCAAAGTAAGCGGTGCCGTTCGTTTTTTGATTCGGGAGTGAGAAGTGTCAAATCCAGTGGAATTTCAGTGAATTTTCGAGCTACAGGCTGTAAAATTTCGGAAAGTTTTCCAGGGTCCGGTGCTAGCATCCAAAGTATAAAAGGATTAATACGTTAACAGTACTACAGGTAAGTTCGGATAACTCGGAAAGAAAAGCACTAAAATCATTTTCCTCTTGGAAACAACCGATTATTTGTTAGAGCAATTAAAATTTGAAATTTGGTTCGGAATCTAGAGGAAAAATCAAAATGTTGCTAACGTGCACTTTTGTTGGATTTCTCATAAATCGATTTCTGGTGCTCCCGGTGATGATTGTGGCTTTCGGACATGGAAAAATTGAAAACGACAAATGGAAGTGCTATTAAAAGGATGTTCCCGGTGCAGGGTTAGTACATTCAGCAGCGAGCCGTTTCCTATCCACCAACACATTCAAGGTCAATCCCGGCATAATTGGCGCTCTCTGTTTCGGGCTTTCTCGATTCGCGTTGCTGCCCGGTTCCAGCACGTTTTCATTTTTCTGCCTTCGATTGAAGAAGCGTAGCATGCTGGCTTTTGTATCCATGTGTGTATACTGTTCACTAACGAGGCTGGATACAACCAACATACCAGGGCAGGTAGCGAATTGTGTTTGTAATTTATATGCTCTCTTTCGATTTCTGGATTAGGCTGTTTCATTGAAGTTTCTCGTATTGAAAACTTGGAAGCAACACAGATTCAATAATTACCGAAAAACAATTTGTCGAGCGGGAAAACTGAAAAGAGAGTAATTCGACATTGATGTTTCATAATGCAACGTACACACCAGTCAAGCAGTTTGACGAACATTGACTCCGCCCCCAAGAAAACGCTTAAGTTGCTGCTTTGTTTGAACGTGTGTGAAGTTGTTCGAACAACCATTTGACAGTTGGCGGCTCGGTTGGAAAAAATTAAAATGGTTTGATTTTGGTTTGAGTTGTCGGGGGTGGAGTCAAGGTTCGCCGAACATGTTTGAGCATTTGTAGTGAAGTTGCACAAACCCCCATATATTTTTTGATGGTTGGTGCTCAAGTTGGCGCATCGGTCGTTCGTGTGTGATATTGTTGGTCGAATAAATTGATTGTTCGTGCCGCTGTTGATAAAACTTTATGGATGTTTGAATAAACGAGAGGTGGAGTCAATGTTGGTCGAACTGCTTGACCGTGTGTACGTTCCATAAGGGCCGAAGTCGCAAATGTAAACAAATCGAGTTTATGACATAGATCGAACCTCCTGGAAATGTACTATATGTAGCATCCCCGTAGAAAATTTGACAGCTGGAATCGACCGATTTCGTCGGGTACAATCGGCCGATTGTTGCAACCTACGCTTATGAGATTTTAACACAGGCGTGGGTCAATTAATCACCCTATTTAATATCATTCCGACGAAATAGCTTGTTTAATAGTGGAATTTCGTGCACACCAATTTAAACGAATGACGAATCAACCGATTTGATCGGTAAAAATCGGGACTACCGACTAAATATAGTGATTAATCGGCCAACACGCTAAAAATGAACTACTCAAAATTGAGTCGAATCCGACTTATTTTCATTAAAAACGGGACAACTCAAAATTTGAGTAAAAGATACTACTTCAATAAAATGATGATTGCACTTAAACTAGGAGTCTGTTTGTCGTAAAATGCACTTAGATAGATAGATAAACTTGATTCGCATCTGTCATATTAAAAATTGATGGAAGGCCAAGCTTAACTTTCGCGAAATTATCATTTTATTGAAGTAGTATCTTTTACTCAAATTTTGAGTTGTCCCGTTTTTAATGAAAATGAGTCGGATTCGACTCAATTTTGAGTAGTTCATTTTTAGCGTGAATGCCTGTGTTAAATTCCCATAAGCGACGATGCAACATTCGGCCGATTCGCACCCGATTTAGTCGGGTCAATTTTCTAAGGGGATATTAAAAATAGTACAAAATGTTGTTTTTTTGCTGTAAAAACAGAAAAATACAAAAGGGCGGTATTACATTTCCGTTGGATTTTTTTCTTGGTGTGATTGCGCCCCGTTCTCTCCATGGCAGCAAAGGGGCTAAACTGTGTTTCATTTTTGCATTACGACACTTCGTTCTTGCACCAAAAACACATGTGAGCAAAAGGGCTAAACGGTACTTTGAATACACAACGGGGCGATGCAAACAGGCGATATTGACAAATAGGTTGACAGTCGGGCGTGGAATTTGGGCGAAAAGGATGTTGTCAAAAACATTATGGCGCATTTCTGAAGGGCGCAAGCGTACACTGTTAGAAAAAAAGGACGACTATTATATTATATTTTCAAATCGAAATCAATCCAAAGTAAATTTTATTTATATGGGGCTTCAATTATTAGACGTGGATGTATTTCATGCAAACTATTAACATTTAAAATAACATCTAATTTTCGAATTACAATTGAAAACATGTCATGGAACATTGGAACCCATTTTTCTCCATTCGAGTTTATTCCCTGTCCATGGATAAGGGGCTTGACGTTGATATTTCAAGTGTCTTAAAAAGATTTTTATTTTATTTTTATTTTTGTTGTTTAATAGAGTGCTTTTTTCAAACAAAGGTTAAGTTCAACACTAAATTAAAAAAATTAAGATATTTTCCATTTTTTATATCTCCTTCACAAGAATATCGTTATTTTAATGGTAATGGTTTAAAATAAGCTCCGTAGAGAAACTTTTATCACATCTTACTTAAATAAGGTCAACAGTTATACCAAACACTTGAGGTACCATGCCTCCAAGTTAACTAATGGTTAGTGTCGCACGATCTAACAACAACTGCCTGTTGGTAAATTTGGAGGTGCCGGCAGGGCTCAGTAGGGGTCTAACTAACATAACTCTAATACTAACAAGACCCTGAAACAAACGCTTATCCAAATAGCATACATCTGTTTATACTTGTAGTAGTAGCTAACAATAATTCATTTTGTACCCGTATAGCTGAAGTAGAATTTTAGTAGTGAAAAGTAGAATTTGTAGATTTACTAATTTGGCATTGGAGATAGTGAATGTATCTATTATATCTCCTCGATAATCTTTTATTTTAGTCTCTCTAGCTGCATGGATCAACGCAAAAAACTGTTTCTCTTCCTTCTATTAGGTTAGGTAGAAAAATTAGCGGATATATAGGGGACATGACTTAGTGTTTCTCGTATTAGGACAAATTCGCTGACCTTTACCTTATAATAAAATAAATGACCGATAGTAAAATAAATGACTGAAATTTAATGATATCAAATAAATAATAAAAAACGAAAATAAATACATGACCATCGGTGGACAGAAAGACAAGAGACAGAGTTAGAATAGTTAATTGAGACCATTGCACTCACAAGATAGAGAATAACTAGTACCACTATTATTGCTACAAGACTAATAACTTGACCACTTACGGAAATGAGGATAGACCATATGATGCGTTCATCCACTATTATATTGAATATTGTATACCCTGAATCTGAATAACTGAATTTTAGACCTCATTATTTTAATAAATAATAAAGGTTTGAATATTAGAAAATGGAAAAGAACTTGACCAAAAAAAAGCAATTACGGAACAACTGGACAGAAACTTTGTATAATGATCACTATTAGACTACTGAAACTTTAACATATGACATTACTGTGACTGATAGGATACAATTAACTCGACGACGTATTGACAAACATCCGATACTCAACCGTGTTAAAATAAGGGAAGCTCTTCAATGTGTCCATTTATTACAATAGTACTTAAATTAATCTATTTTGAAACTACCCTACCAGAATGATATCATTACATCTTTATTCGAAATTGTTACTTGGAAATGGCAACAGTACCACCCGTTGTCAACATAGACTACTATTAGGTATTGAATGTCGGCTCCAAATAACTAATAATTAAATTTACATGTTAACTACTTATTCAGAAAACATCTATGTACATGTTGAGCTTCCATTATTTGTTCGGTTTATAATTGACAGACTGTAGATAGAAAGAATAATGTATCGGTATGATCACAATACAAACCCAGGCCGCAGTGACCTAGTGAGCAACATAGCTTGAGTCGTCTGCTAGTATTGTGTATCACATGGAGAGCCCAGCCGAGATACCAGTCTATTAAGACTACAACTGGTCAACTCTCGAAAAAAAAAAAAAAATTTTTTTTTCTCCATTCGAGTTTATTGCTACATTGGCCCTTATGAAACAACTGTGTCGAATTAGCCTTTTCAACCTCATAAGATTAAATAATGATTTCCCCATGTAAGATTTTTCCCATACAACTATTGTTTCGGAGGTATATGAATGAAGAATATGAGTTCCGATAGCAGCTTCAAAACTGCAATCTGATCAATATCAGTTAGTTTAGGTGTGTGTCTGTAAGAACAATATTTCACTCACATATTCGTTTTCTTCTCACTTTTTTCCTCTCCGAAACTAGTTCTTTTATGTTTTCTTCTTATGTGACCTATGTGTGGTAGTCCCATTAATGTTAAGTATTTATTCATTACCTTTAATTTCATTATGGCCCGTTTACATATGAGCTAGTTCTAGCGGACAATGCACTGTCCGACAATACTAGCGTGAAATTAGCATAATGTAAACACTATTAGCAGATGACAATTCCTGTTTACATTATGCTAATTTCGCGCTAGTATTGTCGGACAGTGCATTGTCCGCTAGAACTAGCCTATATGTAAACGGGCCATTATGATCAGCACTTACTTGTAGAAATTCAATAGCGTACTTTTTAAATTTAGCTTACGAATCACTCAACCGTACTATTGTTCTTAGGCACCTATACTGCCGTGAATCGCATAGTTGTCCCATATGAATAGGAAACCCAGCAAAGATGGGACAGATATGCGATTCACGGCAGTATAGCAAAGTTAGGGTTAAGTATTTAATAATTCAGGACAATTGCATGTGAGTTCATTTTACCTTTCTTTTCATTAACAATAAGCATAAACTAGGCCTAAGTTAAGTAGCAGATAAGTTTAGTTGTCGAATTCACTACGTTTTACTATTATATTGGAAAATATCTCGAATGCTCGTGACTATTGTTCCTTTGTTTTTCGTTCAGGTTCTGGTATCATTTCATCCTGTCAAAGTTCACCTGACGTTGACAGCTAGGGGCGGTACTGAACTCACTCACGTATATACCCACCATGACCATGACGCCCCACTCTATTACCCAATGGAACGTAAGAAAATGGTAGACCTCCCCCCTTCCCCCATAAGTGCTTACGTAATTAGTGTACGACCCCCAATTAGATAAAAGTTTCAGCGCTCTATATACGCAGTAGTGAGACTATGTAGACTTAAATAACTACTTGTGGCCAAAGTCCACCCCGTTACCGACATTCCATGCTTCGAACCCATGACCATTATCCATTTTGTAAAATTTATATAAAGCAGATGTCCACGCTGGGGGAGGGGGTATCTAAAACTAACCAAAACCTGTCCAGGTGGTATATGGACAGTAGACTGGCCCAGATTACTATGGGGAGAAAAAATGTTGTCGAATTCCACGGGGCACCCCCCAGAATTGTGTCTTTGGGTGAGAAAATCAATCTCTGAAAATTTCAGCTCAATCGCTTGTTGCATAAGCTGGCGCATTTGATTTGAAGTTTGTATGGGGATTTCAGCCAAAATGTATAGGAAAATACACCTCCGTCACTCATTCGATCTGGAAATTGGTTCTGATTGCTCGATTGACCTCAGAATTGCAAAAACGGCAGTTGGTATGCTACAGAACAATTTCACAGAACATTGCATGATAATTAAATGAACTTTTATATAATTTTCGGCTGGTTTATTAGGAGCTGATTTGTGTATTTTTGGGATTTTGATCGAATCGCATCAGCCGAAACCAATTTACAATAGTCCATCAAACATCACAATTTTGTAAATCTGGTCATTTGTGTGTAACATTGATATAAGCAATCTAGGAAAATATACGCCCGTTCCAAATGTTGGTCCACATTAATGTTAGATTATGCTAAATTGCTCCCTAAACAATTTTTTATACTTCCAAAATGTGTCGTTGGTTGATGATAGGCTGCTGAACCTATAATTGGCGCTGTAGGCATAAAGCACGCTGATAAATTTTCACACAATATTGACATGAAAAAAGTTTTTGTTAGAAAAACTTTTTTTCCTAAAATATGCCACAGGAACATTATTCCCAGAAAAGTTAGATAATTAAAATACCTATCTGCAGAAAAAATTTCATCAATTTCTGAGATGAGGTTTTTTTGTAATATTGATTTTAATTTTTAAAACTAATCAGAGTAGAAATCGGTATTTTATTTTTTGGATATTTTTCCAAAAAACTTCTGGGAATTTCACGACAGTCCGCCATACAACACTTTTTTGTAGGTCTTGTCATTTTAGAGTTACATCGATTTATAAAAAATCCATGAAAAAAATTAGGCCCTGATCAAATGTTACTCTTGACAATTTTTGAAAAACTAAGTATGCAGAGTGGCTTAGAAATACCATATCTTTATGCCCACCAAGTTTCAATCGATTCTGAGATGGTGCTGCCAAAAGATATTTTAGTTTACTAGATAAAGATTGTCGTTGTCGTCGCTGTCCGGAACATCTTTTGCTGGCGAGGATAGGGGAGATAAATGTCAAAGAAGGAAAATCCATACGATTTGACAGGTATGTACCACACATGTTTCGGACAGCAGAACAAAGGGAACCGAAGCGACCGCTGGTCGAGTTGGCGCGAAATTCGTCTATAAAGGACTTGAATGCAAATAGAAATCGTAAACTGTGAGTATCTATTCCTTTCCTTTCCACGACTTTTTGCCTTTCTCGTATACTAAGTATATACGTAAAGGCTATACGATCACTCCAAAACCAAACTTTTGATAGAAGGCTCGGAGATCCATAGTGTTATATACCATTCGACTTAGCTCGACGAATTGAGGTGATGTCTGTTTGTGTGTATGTATGTGTGTGTGTACAACCCTAGCCAAGGTCACGGGGGTTGACGGTACTGAAGATAATATTCATCTGTGTATCATATCACATTTGGAGCACTTCAGTGCGCCTCTAACGATTCACAGTGGATCGGCTGCTTTGCAGACTGAGCCCCTGATCGTATGTCCCGGCATACTTATCAGGTATAGCTCTTTACATGGAGGATCCGCTAGGGCTCATTAGCACTCTCCAAGGGGTCGGGAAATTAATCAATTTCTCGTCAACTGGAAGTAGCAAAGCCAACGCATGGCCTGGCCATAGGTAGGATAGGATAGGTTGTAATATAGATTGAAAATGAGAAGTCTACTTTGTATTTTAGAGACATTCAATTTTCAGAATGTTTTCAATTGGGAGTGGAGAACTATTTAGACTTATCAGGATTTACATCAGGTTGAAAAATTCAAAATAGTAATGTCATAGCAAACCAGAAATCAGCCAAGAAAAAACGTAGGATTAAAAAAAATAGATTGATCACAAAATGAAATAATAATATTGAACATTTTAGATTCAGTAATTAAACAGAATTTTATTTTTATTTTTGTTTCAGAAATGGTTTAGAGCAGCCAAGGTAGAAGTTTACTGTACTATTGGATAGAAAAATATTAAATTGAAAATCTGAGATAGAAGAGAGACAGAAGAAAAAAGTGGAGGTTGAGATTATAAGAGAGAAAAAGAGATTGATAAAAGGAGAAATCAGATATTGATAGATAGAAGAAGGACATAGGATTTGTAAGGCAATACTCAACAATTCTTTTGTAGTTTTATACATACTGTATCTAACAATGACTAAAACACTAATAAGACAAAGTTATAAAAGACCTTTATGTTGAAACATAACAGACAGAACACCGACAACAACACAATGACAATAACATATCTAAAATATAGAAGACAAGTAGTGTTTTACATTAATTATACAACTCACAATAATAGAAATCTCGCTTAACAATTGATTAGGGCCTACAATGAAAAGTAAACAAATTCAATTTTAACACCCTTCGATAGCATCCTCTAATAGCTACTAATAGTATAAAAATGTTCCGCATCTTCAATTAAATTACTTAGAAAAAACTAATTTTTAATTGGGCCTACATTGTGTTATTTTCAAAATATTTGTAGGTCCACCCTAAAAAACGGCCAAGCCACTCGTTTTTTTCTGTCTGGGATAAGCCTTCTCCAAACTTCGGGCCGATAACGAGATTTTTTTCCGAACCGTCATCGGCCCGACCTCGGAGAGAGAAAATTTCCCCTCCCGAAAAAAAACAAACAATAAACAAAGGGTCTATGAATGACAAGCAAATGCAGAATGACTTATCAAGAGGGCCTATCCCGGAGAAAAAAAATAAAATAGACTTAAACTTTTATTTTAACGATTTCGACACATTTTTGCATGTTTTCGATGCAATTAAGGTTATGGATGGATAAATAGTGCTGATTATGTGCTTTTAGGAGTTTATGCTGCTTAAAATATCATAAACCTGGGAAATAGGAATAGAAATTGTGATGCATTTTTTTCGAACGGCATTTTCTCAGTATTTACGTTTTGGCTGTAGGCCCTTTTCAAATGTTACGCGAGAAATGACTATCCAACGAGTAGTACATATTTTTAATGATGTTATTCATATAAATTAATGCTTCATAATCGTAAAATTCATTCATTTAGCTAGGAAATAGACGCAATGAAGCATTACCATACCATTGATAACTGAATCTTGGACCAGACTTTAAAGACTTGAATTTTAAAGAGCGGAATAGAACATGACCATTTGACTACTGAAATTTATGATATCAGAAAGTACTGTAAAGGATATGACGCCGTAATCTTGATCAACCGCCAAAATAATGGAAGCTCTCAGATTAATATGTCGATTTATTGCAATAGTACTTAAATTAATTTATTGTATATTTACGATACCATTTAAATTATTCCATGTTGAAACAAAGTCCACTAGTATGATCCCATCACATTACATCAAAGTGTTATGGCTCGGCTGCGGTGGTGGGCGCGGTGACGCGTTTTGACAGAGAATACAGAATTACTGTCAAGATGCGCCGTTGCATTAATCGCTGTAGAACGGCCTTTACTTGGAGATGGCATCAGTACCACCCGTTGTCAACATAGACTATTATTCGGTATTGAATGTCGGCTCCAAGAAAACATTAAATCAACTTTACATGTTAATTATTCGGAAAACATTCATGCGCGTGATGAGCTTTCATTATTATTATTATTTGTTTTTAAACTGACAGACTGCGGGAAGAGAATTGTATCGGTATGATCACAATACGAACCCAGACCGCAGTGACCTAGTGAGCAACATAGCTTGAGTCGTCTGCTAGTATTGTGTATTACATGGAGAGCCCAGCCGAGATACCAGTCTATTAAGACTACAACTGGTCAACTCTCGAAAAAAAAAAATGTATGTGTGTGTGTACAAAATTTTGTAGACGCACTTTTTGGTACTTAGCATTGCCCGAATTATTCGCAACAAGTTAGATTGGACTATGGGATCAGAAGTTATGGCCAAAATACTATTTTCTATGGGCAAAACAAACCACTTATATTTCATACAAAAAAACACTATAAAAAAACCACTTATATTTTATACACCGCTAGGTGGATCAATCTGTTTTTTTTTTCGAAGATTTAAATACGAAGGAATTACCTTTCACAATAGAATAGAACAAAGGTTATTTGACATAGCCAAAATTATTGAATCCGAGAGAGAAACGGGAAGTCGGGCGCAACTTGTCAAGATTAAATAGCGCATTATAGACCTAATTCGTCATAATTTTGAACGCGAGCATGGATCTTTCAGTGTATGTATAATTAGTCCTGCTAACCATATGCGTACCTCATTAAATAAACGCATGACAAAGACGATAAATCGATGATACGTCGAACGAGAGGAAAAGTGGAAACTACGTAGCACGAGCTCGTGCGACCACCGCCGCCAAAGCCAAAGGAAAAGTCTTGCTCGGCGTTTTCCCACCCACAACAGCATATAATGAACGAATTGACTTGGCAATAGCACTTTCGCTCTTTGCTTGCCTGTTGAGGAGTTGGAAAGTAACGAAGAAGTAAATTACTTTTGCATGTTCAACTTCAATTATGACGGTGATGTAGTGGTGGTGGGAACGGGGTGGGATTTTCCCCGGCGTACCTGGATTGCAAGTCTGTAAGTAAGATACGGAGGACTCAGGCCTTGGGAGAGAAACAATCGACGGTTTCTCAGTCTTCTGTTTGTTACAGTTCAGTAGGTGGTAGTTCAGCGCGAAATCGGATAGCAAACGACGAAGGAATTAGGTCATGGAAACGAGGGCGCCGGAAAAGGACAGGTCAAGGATGGAATATTCGGAACTAAAAGGTGAATGATTAAAACATTGCTGTGTTTTGAAACGATTACCCACTAACGGGTGAGGGGAATATTTGTCCTGAATCAGGTTTTATGGCCGGTATTGACTCAAGCGTGGAAATAATTTGAGCTATACAGTGTTGACCCGATTTCGTCTACACCCGATTTCATCACATTTTCGATCCGATTTTATCACGTCTCGATTTTGTCACGTTTTCAACCCGATTTTGTCACCCCCAAAAAAATTTGAAAATTTTAGTCTTTTTATTTTCGTAAATAATACCGCAAACAACAATAATTTTTATGAAATAACTCTCACCACCTGTGGTTTTTATTAATCATTTCCGAGTGCCTGTCAAGGATTTTGTGAGCCTTTTCGAAAGGAAATAACGGGTACCGTTCACGTATTTTGACTTTCCAAAACATAAAGTGGTTCATATTTGTGAAATGAGTTAAAATAATTATTTTTTATAGATTTTGTCACACTCCCTATTTTATCACCCCAAAATTTACCAGGGGGTGATAAAACCGGGATATTACTGTATTGCGGCTAACCGCAAGTCAGTATCATCTGTATATAATATGCATATACAGATGGGACTGACTAGCGGTTAACGGCAGTAAACTTCTTTAACCCTTAAATGATGCGCACTGTTGTTTTAAAACAACAAACCGAAAATGCGTTTATTGTTAATGAATTTAATGATTATTTACGTTAAAAATATTTTTGTCGACTTCTAAGAAAAATCGTCTTGCGCCTTTAAGGGTTGAATTATTGTTTAAAATATAGCTTGCTTTTATGTGCGTTTCAAGCAAATCTCACATCTGGTAACGTAAGGTATTGCAGGTTGGGGTTCCATTTCCACAGGTTAAAAAAATGGTTTGCTTAAAAAAGGCAAAAAAAAATCCTCTTTCACCATTAACAATGAAGCAATCTTAATTTGGCTGAATTATATGCCTATTGCGTAAAATACCTGTTATAACATAGTTTTTGTGTTTGTCATTTCAGGTCATCTTCTACCACTTCGTCTCCGAGTAGATCCAACAGCAAATCCCGCAACAGCAAAATGAGCGACCGTAAGGCAGTAATCAAAAATGCCGATATGGGCGAGGAGATGCAACAGGACGCCGTTGATTGTGCGACGCAGGCCCTGGAAAAGTACAACATCGAAAAGGTACGAGCACAATACTACACTTTACTAATATTAGGGGTTATATTTGTCTCGTTCAAAGCAGACGCATAATCGTGAAATTATGTAATTTTTGAATTTCATCAGTTTGTGATTTACCGCATGAATGTGAGTGGCCCATTTAAACGCGTGGTGAATTTTTGTCATTTCTCGCTTAACTTTTCAAAAGGACCTAAGTAACATTTTTTTCATGAATTAATTTGAATAGCACAATCAACAGAAAAACATGAAAGCTATTGATTGCAGAATTCAAATTAAATCATGAAAAAAATGTTACTTAGGTCCTTTTGAAAAGTTAAGCGAGATTTGCTGGGTGAATGTGTATATTTTACTGTGGTGAATTCCATATTCGTGACGCACTGGGTGATGTAAGTTCTGTTGATTACTTCTCTCCGGAACAACGTTTGCTGTTTTAACATGTGGCGCCATCTCTTTGCTTATTGCCACTTGGCAATCCGCAGCCATGTTTTTTACACAAGTTAGAGACTCGATGTTGAACGTCTGTCTGCGCCTCTCCCTTTTTGGGAATGTGAGATTGATTTCATTTCTTCTAGATCTAGATCTTTATTTAATAATATTTGAAACCTTGGAAACTCACATTATTCTGGCTCTCGGATAGTTCTTGCCTCGATCAAAGCAGATACAGAAAACGAGAAATTATCCCCGTGTTGAATCAACTGAATCTAAATGTTTATCATAGGCTCGAATCCCTCGCACAGTATTATATTCTTTTCAATCTACAAATAATATTTGAAACCTCAAAAACTCCCTGCTATATTTGAGGGGCTCTAGCTCTCGGTAAACAGATACAGCAATCGAGAAATTATCCCCGTGCTGAATCGACTGAATCCAAATGTTGATCACAGCCTCGAATCTCTCGCACAGTTATATAATCTTTATACAAGTTATTTTTAATCTACAAATAATATTCGGAACCACGGAAACTCACATTCTTCTGCTATATTTGAGGGGCTCTAGCTCTCGGATAGTTCTTGCCTCGATCAAAGCAGATACAGCAAACGAGAAATTATCCCCGTGCTGAATCGACTGAATCCAAATGTTGATCACAGCCTCGAATCTCTCGCACAGTTGTATATTCTTTATACAAGTTCTTTTCAATCTACAAATAATATTTGAAACCACGGAAACTCACATTCTTCTGCTATATTTGAGGGGCTCTAGCTCTCGGATAGTTCTTGCCTCGATCAAAGCAGATACAGCAAACGAGAAATTATCCCCGTGCTGAATCGACTGAATCCAAATGTTGATCACAGCCTCGAATCTCTCGCACAGTTGTATATTCTTTATACAAGTTCTTTTCAATCTACAAATAATATTTGAAACCACGGAAACTCACATTCTTCTGCTATATTTGAGGGGCTCTAGCTCTCGGATAGTTCTTGCCTCGATCAAAGCAGATACAGCAAACGAGAAATTATCCCCGTGCTGAATCGACTGAATCCAAATGTTGATCACAGCCTCGAATCTCTCGCACAGTTATATATTCTTTATACAAGTTCTTTTCAATCTACAAATAATATTTGGAACCACGGAAACTCACATTTTCTGCTATATTTGAGGGGCTCTAGCTCTCGGATAGTTTTTGCCTCGATCAAAGCAGATACAGCAAACGAGAAACTATCCCCGTGCTGAATCGACTGAATCCAAATGTTGATCACAGCCTCGAATCTCTCGCACAGTTGTATATTCTTTATACAAGTTCTTTTCAATCTACAAATAATATTTGAAACCACGGAAACTCACATTCTTCTGCTATATTTGAGGGGCTCTAGCTCTCGGATAGTTCTTGCCTCGATCAAAGCAGATACAGCAAACGAGAAATTATCCCCGTGCTGAATCGACTGAATCCAAATGTTGATCACAGCCTCGAATCTCTTGCACAGTTATATAATCTTTATACAAGTTATTTTTAATCTACCGTGCGCGTACCTTATTCTGCGCGGCTCCTAATTCTGCGCACTTTGATACTAAAACATTTTTTTAAATTTTCTTTACTGTTATTATTATATTTACTTACATGTCATCAAGAAGTTGGGAATTTATTGTTGTCATGAGCAGATAATAAAGCAATAAATAAGCGTTGATAACGGAAATATGAAGAAAAACAAAATCGGTAAAATCGAAAAATGTCGAAAAATGGCCTCCATTAGCAGCAGCGCTAAAACGCACGTAAACAAATTTTTCTCGAATTTGAGCAAAAAAAAAATTGGACTCATTTTTTTTAAAGCGAAGTGCAAAAGCAGATTATTTGTTGCTTCAATATGATGAAAATCGGCTTCCAGAGTGTAATCTCTATCTTATAGAAAGCATTTTATGTTGCGCAGAATATGGCACAAAATTTACTTCATGTTCCTAATTGTGCGCGCGGAATGGATAGGTATAATAAGCCTGGCTTGTCAACCCAAATTGCACGTATCAACTGTTTTGGCAAGGAAACATATTTCAAAATGCTGAAATAAAACAAGAGGAGCAAAAAAAATGCGAAGATAGGTTAGCCGGAAAGAGACAAGGGATATCTGCTACTTGGCTACAGCTCAGGTGAGCGTGTGGTAAACGTAGAGTTATCTACATAATCTAAATGTGTATATCACGTTACTAGCACGAATAATATTCACTGAAAAATCGACATAATTCTCCACTCGAAGATTTCCTAGGTCGGACTGGCATTCCTACATTTGAGAAAATAGCACTTTGGGCAACATTAGCATTTATGTAGGACTGGTCTTATTATTCGCGTTGGATTACATTTATTTCAATTCTATATAAATATCGGATTCGATCGGAATAAAAAATTGCCTTTTCATCAATGGCGAATTTAGTAAACAAGGCAAAACAGTGACTTGACCATTGACATGAATACAATAACCGATCTGCAAAGTTGTCAACGGAAAAAATGGATCGTGAAAGCAACTTGTGGTGATGGCGAGCAATCGGATAATGGACTTGAAAAATAAAATAAATAAAATCTTTGTACACATACATCATACACACATACACGCACACACAGGCATTATCTCAATTCATCACAGCCTATCACAGCTGAGTCGATTGGGTTTGGGTCTAATTCACCAGGTCTTATATAAAAGTTCGTTTTGGAGCGGACGTTTTTTCGTATACTTAGCGTACGAGAACGGTAAAACGTTGTTGTAAGATAGACTTTAGGAAACATACATGGTACTAAAAACGTGCAAAATAATGAAATATTTGTATAAATGTTCAAAACCATTTTATGAGAAAAAGTTACTCAAACTCAAACTCAAACTGAGTGTTTATTATTGTGCGCAGAATATGGGACATTTCAAAATATGTGCGCAGAATTAGGAACCATATGGCAATTCACAAATCGATTAATAATATATGTTTTTCGTCAATTTAATCAAAATTTTAATGATTCATAGTCTTCCGTGGATTATAGTTACACAACTACTACATAAAGGTATTCATAAATCATTATGGTTTCTCGATAACAACGATTTTGTTTTAAAATTTTCTTAAATGCGCAGAATATGGTACCTCCACGGTACAAATAATATTTGGAACCACGGAAACTCACATTCTTCTGCTATATTTGAGGGGCTCTAGCTCTCGGATAGTTTTTGCCTCGATCAAAGCAGATACAGTAAACGAGAAATTATCCCCGTGCTGAATCGACTGAATTTAAATGTTGATCACAGCCTCGAATCTCTCGCACAGTTATATATTCTTTATACAAGTTATTTTTAATCTACAAATAATATTTGGAACCACGGAAACTCACATTCTTCTGCTATATTTGAGGGGCTCTAGCTCTCGGATAGTTCTTGCCTCGATCAAAGCAGATACAGCAAACGAGAAATTATCCCCGTGCTGAATCGACTGAATCCAAATGTTGATCACAGCCTCGAATCTCTCGCACAGTTGTATATTCTTTATACAAGTTCTTTTCAATCTACAAATAATATTTGAAACCACGGAAACTCACATTCTTCTGCTATATTTGAGGGGCTCTAGCTCTCGGATAGTTCTTGCCTCGATCAAAGCAGATACAGCAAACGAGAAATTATCCCCGTGCTGAATCGACTGAATCCAAATGTTGATCACAGCCTCGAATCTCTCGCACAGTTATATATTCTTTATACAAGTTCTTTTCAATCTACAAATAATATTTGGAACCACGGAAACTCACATTTTCTGCTATATTTGAGGGGCTCTAGCTCTGGGATAGTTTTTGCCTCGATCAAAGCAGATACAGCAAACGAGAAATTATCCCCGTGCTGAATCGACTGAATCCAAATGTTGATCACAGCCTCGAATCTCTCGCACAGTTGTGTATATTCTTTATACAAGTTCTTTTCAATCTACAAATACCTAATATTTGAAACCACGGAAACTCACATTCTTCTGCTATATTTGAGGGGCTCTAGCTCTCGGATAGTTCTTGCCTCGATCAAAGCAGATACAGCAAACGAGAAATTATCCCCGTGCTGAATCGACTGAATCCAAATGTTGATCACAGCCTCGAATCTCTCACACAGTTATATAATCTTTAAACAAGTTATTTTTAATCTACAAATAATATTTGGAACCACGGAAAATTACATTCTTCTGCTATATTTGAGGGGCTCTAGCTTTCGGATAGTTTTTGCCTCGATCAAAGCAGATACAGTAAACGAGAAATTATCCCCGTGCTGAATCGACTGAATCCAAATGTTGATCACAGCCTCGAATCTCTCGCACAGTTATATATTCTTTATACAAGTTATTTTTCAATCTACAAAGCAAAGCATATTTGGAACCACGGAAACTCACATTTACTGCTATATTTGAGGCTCTAGCTCTCGGATAGTTCTTGCTTCGATCAAAGCAGATACAGCAAACGAGAAATTATCCCCGTGCTGAATCAACTGAATCTAAATGTTGATCACAGCCCCGAAAACAAATTGACCATAGGAAAAAAATCAAAATCACTTTTTTTTTAAACTGCTGGAATGCACTCAAATAGATGTGAATTGATGAAAATAATTAAATCTATCTCCCTAAAGTGCAATTTTGACAATTATGTCCTTTTATTGTTTCAATTTATAATACACGACAAAGGCACCAATCCATCACCGCTAGGTGGATTATTCTGTTTTTTTATATAAATATTAGAAAAATGAATAGAAAATAGTTTAATCTTCAATTCATGTTTCTCCATAACAATGAATATTTCTTACATAAACTTTGGTTCTGTTGATAAGTCTTAACATCATAGCAAAAGCAAACCAGAAATCAGCCAAGGACTAGAATTGATCATAAAATGAAACAATAATATTAAACATTTTAGATTGAGATAGGACTCAAAAGAGAAAAAAAATATTCAAAGTGCATTAAATTATCATACAGTGAAATACTATGCACTAAGAATAAATTTCTCGTTCCAATACAAAACTTTCAAATATCTCAGAAAGCAGAAAGCAGAAATACTTTAAGTGCTGACGTCAATTTTGTGTAAAATTTACCCGTAATGTTGGGTAGATACCTTTACGTGGTGTGTTACGGGGCAAGATCTACCACGGTTACATTGCCAGGTACAGGCAAATCCTGACCCAACTTATCCAACTCCGTGGTACTTATGAGGGTGCCGCTAAGTCGGTGGCCTCTCGTTAAGTAAGTACTGCATCAACACTTCCTTCCCCTCCCTAGTTACGGTGAAGATGGGCGTGGCCAGGAGTAGTAATCCTCATGCTTTTGTTGTTTTTGTTTAAGACTAGGATCAAGGACCACTCCCCTTCTTGACTTCTGATAGAATTCTAGATAAGGATCTCAAAAGTAAAACATGAGGAGTATCACTAGTGTCCAATCTACGAATTACACCGTAACAATGCTAATGCTATGACGTCAATTTTGTGTAAAATGACTCTTCTAACACCACGTAGTTTACCTAAATCCACGTAAAAACATACAGTCAAACCTCCATGAGTCGATATCGAAGGGACCATCGACTCATGGAAATATCGAGATGTGGAATAGAAAATCCTTGGAAAGCTGTTCGAAGGGACCATCACAGTAACCCAGAAAATATTTTTTAGTATGGCATAATTTGCGTCCATGAGTCGATATCGAGTCATAGAACATCGACTCATGGAGGTTTGACTGTATTACCCAAAGCAAGGTTTGATAACTTTAGTTTACCTAAAAATGGCTTTATTCAACTCAAATGTGAGTTGTTGTACTGAACAATCTCGGATGGGGCCATGCATCTTACCCTATTTTTGACAATCATGAAAAAAAAGGAAAAATTACTATTTTTTTAATAAAATTTGATGCGATATTATCATCAGTAAGTATTTTGAACTTAAATTTTGAAATGATTTATCTTTCAATCTCAATTATTGGACTAAAAACAAAATCCAAAACCGCATAAGTTTCGCAAAACATGTAAATTGAAACCCGAAAGTACAAATCGCAATAATTAAAACCTATGTCAATTCCAAAATCCGCATATAAAAACCACATAAAAAATCACTCCAATACCATGCCAATACCACGAAACCGGATTGAACCGCGGAATCAATAAATTTAAGAGAAAAGGATAATAAATTCGTTTTTCGTGTATACCTATCGCAGTAGGGTAAGGGAGGTATTTTGGACCACTTTAGGAGATGGCCGAATAATTTTTCGAATAAAAGTTAGATTTTGTAAAAATGCTTGATCAATTTCCCATGCAACACAAAAGTGGTGAATGCTAGGTAAGATTTGTAGGTAAAAATGTTGTAAATCCCACCGAAAGAACCAAACTATCAAAAATTCTGAAGATATGTTAGATTTAATTTTGGACCACCTGTTTTTATTTTGGACCACCTATTGAACATATTTTGGACCACTCGAATAATGTTGCATTGCTTGTAAAGTTATGTTACTATTAGATTAAATTAGTGATCTCCAGCATTTTCCGCGTTTTCATCTTCAAAGTCCTTGTTAAGCAAAACATATTTATAAGCACTCAAAAGCTTAGAACAATATCCACCAGCTAAGGGTATTGAAACTAATATCAATTTCAGTACCACTCGGTGCAGCATCATCAAAGCAAAACAAACGTGCGGCCCATGGCCGTGATGTATACACCTGGTCACTCCTACCCTACCATCTTTTTATGTAGTTTGCCAGATCTGTTCCATTTGCGTCATTGATAGTAGATTGGTTCTTGTCATGGAGATTACTTAACTATTTTCGTATGGAAATAATGAAAACAGTTACATGTTGGTTTATAGACATTTTTCTAGGTCTTACATCAATGAACGGTAATTTATAAATGCGGTATGAACAGTAATTTATGAATGGTTTGATGCGAGAGAAACAAATGGCTGGTGAAAACAAAAGTTTAAGAGATCTAGAACTTAAAAAGAAGGTATGTCGAAAATATGTTCAGTTCAATGAAAAATGAACCTATTTTGGACATGCCTCAGAATACTGTTTTTAAACTTACCGTGTTTTGTTCGAGATATTAAATTGCTTCAATTGAGTTTTGATAAGTCAACAACATCATTCACATGTTTTAAATCTATGTACAAATAAACTTACAGCTTTTGAAGGTTGACTTCAATTTTACAATGTCGTCTTGATTTTGGTCTAATCCAGACAGAATGGATAAATGAGTGAAAATATTCTTAATAATTGCAATATTTTGTAAGAAACAAATATAGGAGATACCTTATGGATAGTTTCTTTTTGCAATAAAATTTAAATGTTGCATGTTTTATTTAGTTTTGTGCGATATAAATGCAAAATTCAGCTAGGTGGTCCAAAATATGAGCCCGGTCCAAAATACAGCCCTTACCCTATTCTATGCACAAACTTGCAGTAAACCATAAACAAATCATTTATCGCCGCATTGACAGTGAACAGTCGGATGACTTTTGACAGCTAAATGAACCTGACAGACTATTGTCATTTTAACCTTACTAATAATACAAGTACTAATATTATTAGTTGGCGAATCACTTTTATGCAACACAAATTACAAGTACTTGTAATTTTTTTGACTTGTAACTTGTAGCTAATATTATTAGTCCGATTATGCTACAGGGCCCAGATCTTGACATTTCATGCATTTCTAAGACATTTGGCATAAAAAAAAATCGATTTCGAGATTTCCCGAATCAGGAATCGCAAAAAAATATTTTTTGAATACGAACTACAGTCAAACCTCCATGAGTCGATATTCTATGACTCGATATCGACTCATGGACGCAAATTATGCCATACTAAAAAATATTTTCTGGGTTACTGTGATGGTCCCTTCGAACAGCTTTCCAAGGATTTTCTATTCCACATCTCGATATTTCCATGAGTCGATGGTCCCTTCGATATCGACTCATGGAGGTTTGACTGTATGTCGTTCAGTATGTGCTGACCCATCTTGCCTCATTTGCAGGTTCATGTTAGAAAGACTAATTTTCGATCAAATTTATGTCAACATAGTCAATATGTACAACATTATCTACGTTACATTTGATACTTTCACCATAGTACCCAGGTAACCAATAAGCATTAAAGTAAGCACTATAGTAGCATTATACTGGCATTGCATATTCTCCATGCTGTAAATAGGCATTTCGAAAAACCTGGCTGTTCTAAATAAGCATTCTCAAAGCAATCATGAGAGGCATAGTCTTATAATAGCATTTTGAATGCACAATGTTGTTTTTCGTTAAGTGCAATGGAACAGCTACATTAGTGCCACTTTAAGGCCTGTAGTGTTCATACGTCAAACGTTTACCCGTAATGCTGGGTAGACACCTTTACGTGGTGTGTTACGGGGTAAGATCTACCACGGTTACATTGCCAGCTACAGGCAAATCCTGACCCAACGAATACCTTCCTCATTATCCAACTCCGTGGTACTTATGAGGGTGTCGCTAAGTCGGTGGCCTCTCGTTAAGTAAGTACTACATCAACACTTCCTTCCTCTCCCTAGTTACGGTGAAGATGGGCGTGGCCAGGAGTAGTAACCCTCATGCTTTTGTTATTTTTGTTTAAGACTGGAATCAAGGACCACTCCCCTTCTTGATTTCTGATAGCATTCTAGATAAGGATCTCAAAAGTAAAACATGAGTATCACTAGTGTCCAATCTACGAATTACACCGTAACAACGCTAATGCTAATGCTAATGCTAATGTAGTGTTCATACGTCAAACGTTTTCCAATATAGGAACATATAGTGGGGACTATTTGTCCAATGAACTTACATTTGAGAATAGAAATCGGTACGTGCAGAATGTTTTTTCCATTCCGACCATTGACAGGAGTACTTGTCGTTAACCTAACCCTATCACTAATTACATAGTTTAGCTACATTTTATTATTCCATTGCACTATTTTCGATGGATGCATTGTAGCAGCACTACTGTAGCTGTTTCATGGCAACTGGGTATGACGTTTGTGACGTTTGCATTCTGATTAGATTAAGCTTCAATGTTCCTAAAGGGGGCGTAGTGTTTATATTGGGCAAAATTATTCCCACTACCATCTGTCTCTTATGGGCCAGCTGGTAAGGGCGATGGCAACTACAGCGTCGGGTGGCAAGAGCGCGAATTCGAATCCCGCTCGAAGAAAGTAAAAAATTGTGTTCCATTTCAAATATGAAAATACAATAACGATATAATATGAAAAAAAAATTTTGTAAAAAAATAATTAGAAAAAAATGCCAATAAAAAAATCTTTTTTCTTTTCAGCAAAATATCTACTTTATCGATAGAGTAGGATTGAGCATTTAAGCAGCCATATATTGGTCCAAAACCTGCATTAAAATATCATTAAAGGCGACTATAGGGCTTATTGGCATTTAATGTTTTGCAGTAAAGGCACATATAATGCCACTTAAATGCTTTATATAATGCTTACTGGTTACCTGGGTACCTAACATGTTCAAATTTTACATTGTTCTACGAGATTAGGGATCGTACACTTATTACGTAAACAGTTTTTCTGAGATTTTCGACCCCCCCTCCCCCTATGTAAGATTTTTTCATAATGATTATATGGTGCATAAGAAAACGACAGACCCCCCTCCCCCCATAATTGCTTACGTAATATGTGTACGACACGTAATTGAGTATATTAAGTATGGTAGTAATTAGTACATATAGAGAAACAAATTATGTATGGTTTTCAAGATTCAAATCGAACCACCGAGTTACGAAACATCGAAAGTTTTTTTTTCCTAATTCGTTTATTTGATAGTCTCAGGCGTGTATAACACTTTACGGAGTAAGCTAAGAAAGTTCACAGCAATTATATTTTCTTGCCTCTATATGAGATATATGCTAACCTTTTAAATTTTGTGTTCAAACGTGGTCAATACCTTGCTCGATATGGCTTAATATTTATGAAGTGATCCGTTTGTAGTAAAACATTTTGATACAGAACTGGATTATGAAACCACAGCTGGGAAATCCGACAGTTAACTAGATCGTGCAATACGCAAGGTCGCCTTTCAGCTGACAGGCTCAAGCTGACAACATTGAATGCCGAGAGGGATGCGCTTATAATAAATTTAAATTATTTTTAGAACTTTCATTTCATTGCTTGCCGTAATGATGGCGCACGATGGTGGCGGTCGCAGCCCACAGCTGATGCTCAATATTGGGACCGTTGGTGATGCCATTCGTAATCGTATAGATGCATAGAGCTATATATAAATATATACTGTAGACATGGGGGCACGTACATGCATTTGGCGGTAAACAGACACCCGCACCATTTCATTTGAAAGCGGAGATTGTTGGTAGCAAAGGGGTGTGAAGAAATGCCATACTAATGTTGCTTTCTAAAAAAGGTAATACATATATTATTTACATTTCTATTTCATATTTATATTTTTATTCTATTCAGACGGAATAATGATCAAAGGATTGAAATCCTGTTTGTTATGCTTTTGATTAGTACTTCCTAATAACAAAACAACAATAGATACATATTATACTATATAATGCAATTGGGTTTTCATTGACTTTATCGGTACTATGAAAATTTGTAGGTATAGTGAAAGAATATACATTTTATTAACCGTCCAGCTGAATATAAATATACATCAACTGCGAGTAGTTGTATATGCTCGATTTGGCGAAATATACTGCTTAATGGTTACTTGGGAATATTCATTTAAATGCATTAAAATTGCTGTTTTATCTATTAATTCTTTAGAGTTCTGTTATTCCAACATGTACGAAGATTGAAGGTTATTACTGCCATGTTGTAGTGTATGTAATCGTTTTTTCGATCGTCGAACAACGGAAAGGGCGGTAGCAGGCCTGGCAACAAGTGCAGGAGATCGTGACGTTCGTTACGTTCGTCTCACTTAGATTTTGTCACAGTATCTAGTGAGTCAACCCGAATAAGGATTTGTGCACAGATGATATAGAATATAGAGTAAATAATTCTCCGCTTTCGTTCTCGTCAAGCTAAAGGATAACGATGTCTCTGCTTTTGTTAAGGCTGTATAACTTTATTTATAAACCATTGTTGGTTGGATTTTTTGACGAACCATAATATTATCGGTTGATAGTGCTAGAAATCTACTTGAACTCGACGCGAGGAGTAAAAGAGAGCGTATCCTAATTCAAGGAATAATGACAGATAGCAGCACAGAAAAGGATATTGTTTTTCCTCAGTGACGAGCACCTTCCTGTTGAGAATTATCTTCCATCAATCTTATTATAAAACCATGTTTTGTTCGAAATTTTAGAAATCTCGCTTAACATATGATTACGGGTTATAAACCAAAACCATGATTTTTGATTTTCTAGCATAAAAGATTGCTTTGTAAATGATTCTTCATGCTAGGTAAAACTCCGTTTTTGATATCTCTTAAGAAACACATTTATTGCTATTTTGAGTAAACGTCTCATGAAGTAAGTCTCATGAACATGGTTTTTAAGTCCTTTGTTTGGTGTCTTTAATTACCATGCGGAGTATTGATTTGGTATTTAACCCTTTATAAGGCAGTGGCAACTATATTGCCACCAACAAATTATATGTTTTTCTATTTATTAACAGGAGCTCTACTTATTATTTCCCATGTAGGGGCTTCATTTGCTTCCTAGTAATACCCCAGATGAATGTGAGCCATGAAAAAAATGAAATGTCAATTTGAGAACAGTTTTTTTACGAACAGATCGTAAGTTTCGAGTGGGAGAAGGATTTTCAGTTATAATTCGTTAAAAAAAACGACAAAGATATATTTTTCCCGTTGGTATTCATTATTTTGAATTTAGATTATTACGTGATTAGCGTGAAAAAAGCTTTGCCTTCCTGTATATTTGGTTTTTAGATTTTTGACGAAATTGTGTTTTTTTCCAAGGGCCCCTTGGGAACAAAAGCGCAAATTTTTTTTTTCACTTATAATGCGTTTTCCTACTAGGACTCTTCACCAAAATATAAAACGTGCCTTGATTTGACTGTTTTTACGTAAAACCTAATTTAAAAAAATCTTTTATTTATTTTTGTTGCCTGTTTTCCCGCTTGCCGGGCAGTGGCAAGTATATTGCCACCAATGTTTTCCCGCTTGCCGGGCAGTGGCAACTATATTGCCACCAATTTTTCAATGTTTCTGAACTGTTTAATGTATAACAAACATACATTTGAGTTTAATACCATGTCAACTTTGTGTCCTATTGTTGTTTTTGTTAATTTATTGCTTAGATTCGTCTGCCTTATAAAGGGTTAAGCCGTTCACTTTATATAGTTTAATTTAGAAAATCTAGCTTCAAGTTGTTTTAAAATGTATATTCTGACTAGGTTTTCAATATATAGCATAATAGAACTGCGCTGGCTAACATATCTAAACAAATCTGATGATATTACTATCTATGAGCAAACCAGACGTGTTACTAGTAATGCGAGTAAACGGCGCGATTTTTGTTTCAGTCGAAATTTTGTCAATTTCGAATGGGTTTTCAATTAATCTAAATTTACTGTTATAATATAACCATTTACGTATAGAATTGGCATATTTTTGTCAATGAAATGAGTTTCTACCTCAATCAATTAATTAAATTAGTCATAGAAACCTTGAACCTCATTTTCCTCGGTTCAGCATTGTTGGCTTTTCGGCCTTAATCATGTGTTGCTCTAGAAATGATCATATGACTACCGCTTTTGTTTCTTTCTACATGAAAGAGTTTTATAGCAACTCTTATAGAACAAGAGAAACATCATGTCTTTCTACATTATTCATAAGTTGGTAATCAACGCTAAAATTTGTTTTTGTAATTCCGGAACCAACAAATTAAATAATATTGGGGCGGTAAATTGCTTCTGCGAAGTCGTGTTTTGAAATTCACTGATTTTCTGGTTTTTTAATGTTCCTAGTTAGATTCTAGCTATATAGTTAGATTTTTCCACACAAATTTATTTTCTATTTCAGTGTAAGAAAATAAAATACCTCTTTTCCATGCCTTATTATTTATTTCAATCATGCAATGTAGTGTTTCTGATCAAGAATCCCCGGTTTTTTTTTGTGTTTTTAAATATGATATTTTTAACAGCGAATATATTTTCTTTAAACCAAATGATGGCACTCGTACTTCTGAGCAGCATATATTATATTTTATATAATAAGGAGCTTCTGTTGTTCAACTGGCCCGATCAATGAAAATTCCATCATTATTACTACTGCGTAGCGGCTTCTCTCATAACGAAACACGATGAAGATCAATTTGACAATTTCCTTAGTGTCACCGCCACATTTCGGTTACTCTGACGTCCGTGAAAAATCACTCGTTACAACGTGCCGCTTTCATAAAACTGTAAACGACACGAACGGAACGGACATGGACGGTCAACTTGGACGCACTCCATCAGGATCGTCGGCGTCCAACGTCCAGCTCATCATCACCGGCACAAAAACTGTGCGAACTATCAGCGAATGCTGCATAGTATCCGTGCTTCAAGTGCTGTGCGATGGTTCATATCTAAATGCCATGCTCCTAGTGCCGTGCCTCGCATTCATATATTTTAGGGTATGTACATTGTACGTACATATAGATCTATATCAACACGTGGCAGCAGTAGCGCTGCCGGCCCACAATAGTCGGAATTGCTGGATTTGACGACAAAAATCAATATGACCGGAGAAGTAATTAGCACAAAAGGATTTCATTAACCAGGAAGGGATAGTCTAATAGCCCATTAAGATAACGCCATTTATGATAATAAATATCATGATAAAGAGTAACTTGATGCCAATTCCTATACATTCAATTTTCTTTCTAATTTTTGACACGATAATTATCTCAAAAAATGACGTAATCTGAATAGGCTATAATAATGTTGGTAGTACAATCGGTGCTACAAAAATTAAATTCAATCTAACAGAACTATCGTTCTGTCAAATATAGAGGATTCGGGTTCCCGAGCTACTGATTTTTATCGAGAAATTCAGCGTTTCATACCGTTGTTCAGCTAGCACCATCAGCAGCCGCAGTTTTCTTGACCTTAATGGCAGACATAAATCCAACATCCGTTTTCCATTGCGCTCTTCCTTTCGTGTCGATTGGTTTTCCCGGTTTGTACAAGTGCCTGGATGAAATGGATAAGTGGTGGCAGGAAAAGCCAGAAAAAATATTTCAACTTTGATGTCATAGACTATAGTAGTGTCTGCATTCTGAATTAGGTGCTCTCATTGCCTGAATTTCTGGCTCGCTTCTTCAGTCTCTGCTCATTTATCGTTCTGGGAGTAGGTCATTCTTTAAACATGGCATATGCCTTTAAGCGTCCATTGGTGAAGGAGAATTGTTCATCAAGTTGATATAAAATGGCTTGATTCAGTTTCATTATGGTTAGCGTTTCTTTTCATTTGAGAGTCAAATTTGATTGCTAATTTAATTATTGTTTCAGTCTTTCACGTACTGCGATGTTGTATCAAAAGGATTTGGCGATACTTTGTCCTCAAACTTCTTTCTTCTCTTCTTCTTCAATGGCTCTACATTCCAACTGGAACTTGGCCTGCTTTTCAACTTAGTATTCTATTAGCATTTCCTCCTCAGTTATTGATGGAAAGCATTTCTATGCCCGCCATTGCATGAGTATGTATCTTGTACCTGAAAACATCCTAGACCGGACCGAGAATCGAACTCGTCATCTCCGGATTGGATTGGCAATCCTACGCCTTTGATCGCAAGGCTACTGGAGACCCTCAAACTACCTGTTCAAAAAAGTCAGTACGTTAAATTGATGCATGAAAACGATTTAAATAATTTCATTTTCAATAAAAACTGACAAAACACCGAAAATTTTATTTTTGTGTCGTTGCTTAAGTATGTTGAATAGAATGATCAATTTTCAGGTATAAAAGCAAAATATGTGGCTTTCATTGAGGCCATTGAATTATGGGGGGAGTCTTTCAGATTTATCTGTCTCAAATTTGGGACCGTGACCGATTGTCTGAAAATTCGACTTGCCAATAATTTTAGTGACAATTTTATTCATTGAACCATGATTTTTTTTTAAATATATTAAATATATCCCGGAAAACTATATTTGTCAACCAAGTTACTTCGTTCCACGACACTTAGTTATTAACAATCGCAATTTATTTTGACATTCATGATTATTGATTTACATTTGGTGCTTTGTGGTCGGTTGATATTCTTCCCATCTTATATTAGGCCATGCTTCTGTTTTTTGCATCGTGCGACGGCGACAGTGCGGATCATGGTGACATCGATGATACTCAACACGCATGACGAGTCGTCATTGGCGACCCTCTTCTGTTGATTGATATGCTGGTTAAATCGATTTTTAAACAGCCCTCGCAAGCCCAATGGCGGTGGACGGAGTCCTGGACAGTGGCAGTACAGGTAGAAGCTGGAATTCCAATAACACCGTTGTTGTTATCCTAACGGAACGATGAGTAGTGTAGTGGCGCTGTTCGTTTTGTCTTCTATTACTTCTATGAACTTTTTTTCTTCAAATAGGCGTTATTTTGTTCACCTGATTTTGATTTCAACAAGCGTTGTTTCGCAATTCAAGGCAAATGTCTTTCTTTTGATAAAACGAACAAGGCGAAAGTTGAAAGGAGTAAAGCAACAAGTGGGAGGCTATTGCACTGAAATAGACTCGTAATTCCTTCTGGAAATCTTCAGTATCGTGTGTCTCTTCTCTACGGCACAATCTTTTTACAGTACTATTGAGTTCGTTTTGAAAACAGAATCGAAAAATAGAATTTAAATTACATTTTTTTAATGTATTACAGTAATATCTTCTTCTTCTTCTTATTGGCATTACATCCCCACACTGGGACAGAGCCGCCTCGCAGCTTATTGTTCATTAAGCACTTCCACAGTTATTAACTGCGAGGTTTCTAAGCCAAGTTACCATTTTTGCATTCGTATATCATGAGGCTAACACGATGATACTTTTATGCCCAGGGAAGTCGAGACAATTTCCAATTCGAAAATTGCCTAGACCGGCACCGGGAATCGAACCCATCCACCCTCAGCATGGTCTTGCTTTGTAGCCGCGCGTCTTACCGCACGGCTAAGGAGGGCCCGCATTACAGTAATATCTTGATTTTATTATCCTCTGGCGAATTTTGGGGTGATAAAAAAGGAAATGTGACGATTGTATTGTATAGTCCATGTTTGCAGGTGCGACTGTATAACGGTTGAACATTAATAAATCATAGAAGTCATTCGGAAAAAAACCTGAGTTGAAATTTTATAAGAACTACGTAGTACCCTGGGTGTGGCATATTTTGGGTTTAATTAAGAGCAGTTAACTTTCCACTTAGCGCTTTGTTTCAGAAAGGAGTAAGTAGTGGAATTAAATGGAATAGTACAAACTCGTCTTATGACAAGTTTACATGGACGTTCAAAAGTGCTTTCAATGGAATACAAAGCTTGTAACGATCGATTGAAGATGGGATACAAGATTATTCATCAATAGTTTTTCTAGAACCTTGAAAAAAATTACCTACAGCATAATAGCTTAAAACTAATCGTTATAAATTGATGGATTCTGAATTTAACTCGCGTTCAATGATGATCTCTCATCTAGCACCCTTCGAACCAATGGCCGTCGTGAGAATATCACTTTAACATATCGTTAATTGCTGTTTTCTTTTATCTATTTTCATATACCTACAATTTTACTGAGGAAAAGTGGAAACCGGCCCATTGCAATTTAATGAATTTTCGCCGTCAACACCTATAATTCTTACGTGCGTTATAATAAGAATCGAAATAAGGGAGAGACAACTTAGGTTATAACATTCAATGACCTCAAGGTAAGAAAATTCTGTTGTTTTCGAAATTAGCATTAGCATTGAGCATTTCGCACAAATTCGTAGGTGGTACAAGCCAAGACTATTGTGCAACACACATTCATCCGTTACCACAGATATTGATTTGGGACTAATCGCTATCTCTTAGATGGAAGCAATGCACTCTCCAATAGTCGAGATATGTCCTGGCCACGTCCTTGCGAATGCTGAGGAAGGGGAAGGATGGTTAGTTGGACACCTACTTAAGAAAGATGCAGAGAACTCTACGACCTCTCATAGGTGCCACGGCAGGTTTTTGGATTGTTAGTGTTGAAGGTTTAACATTCGGAATCGTTCTGGTAGAACGTGAAACACAGAAAGAACTAAGATAGAAATACAAAGTAGGAAAGGGACTAGCCTGGAATTGAACCCACGACCTCCTGCTTTTAAGGCAGAAGCGGTAGCCACTAGACCACCGAGCTCGTCTAATTTTGTTCTGTTTTCGAAATCATGACATATTTGAAACTATGTGTTTGAACTCATCGATATCTTTAGACAAGCGACTTGGAATTACTAAGTAGAAGTTTTGTAAAAACTGGGGAAATGGCTTCAAACTCCTTATTATGCTTCACTTCCAACATTTTTTTTTCAAATTGATAGGAATCAGCGCCTGATGATATTGGCAGGTCAAGTATGATGAAACTTAAATCTGTTACCAAACAGTAACAATCAAAAATTCTTTATTACCCACAAATAAAATTTGGCAGCACATTGGACCTAGCATTGGACGACTTGAAATTTTGTATCAGGCATATAAAATGAACGCATTCACTTGTCATAAGACGAGTTGGTATAATCCCATTTAATTCCACCATTTACTTATCATAAGACGAGTTTGTACAATCCCATTGAATTCCACCACTTAATTGTATCTTGACATATACGTATTTCGACCTCAACAGTTAGGCCGTCTTCAGTGTCGCGTACTTGAGTCGACTTACCGAGACACTGAAGACGGCCTCACTGTTGAGGTCGAAATACGTATCTGTCAAGATACAATTAAGTGGTGGAATTCAATGGGATTGTACAAACTCGTCTTATGACAAGTGAAGACATTCCACTAAAAAGCTCAAAATTATTTTCTTAACAAAATGAACGCATTGTTTGATGGTATTGGGAATATGATTCAAACGCTACTAATAAGGAAACTATAAATTTAAAAAACTACTCCGGCACAAGACCTAACTACTGCACACAATGTTCAAGTGGCCATCATAGGCTAGTCCATTGTGGTTCTGTGTCCTAGTAGGGGGAACGTAGGGAAGGGTTCAGCCTTGCCAAACTAAGCTACCAGGTAGCTCCAACTGAACAAACTAAAAAAAAAAGAAATCTCGGGTACTTATTCAAAAGGACGTATGTGATTTTGTAAACAAAGATTCAAACGTCGATTTGTCCAATCTGATAGCACTCTCACGCAAACCATCACTACCGACAGGTATGGGAGGCCTTCTGCTAGCTGTTAGTGGTGTTGGTTTGCGTGGGAGTGCCATCAGATTGGACAAATCGACGTTTGAATCTTTGTTTACAAAATCACATACGTCCTTTTGAATAAGTACCCGAGAAATAATGTATCAATTTGTAGAATGTAGAGTAAGATGGGGCAAGATGATGGGTCACGGGGTAAGATGGATCAGTGCCATCTACATTTGAATGCAAAGATTATGCCGTTGTAAGAAGAATAATTTGATTTTACTTCATTGTCACTCGATTTGGGGATATAATTTCATTTTCATAAATAAATTTGATCAAAAATTGCACATTCTAACATGGACATGCAAATGGGCCAAGATGGGTCAGCAAATACTGAACAGATAGTTCATATTAAAAATATATATGTCCCATTGCTGATTCAATCATTTTTAAATGTTGTGAATTTGTAATTAAAAATGTATATTTCTGTCCTTTAGGAAGCAATACTCGGACGGCTTGGTATCATTAGAAATTGGAGACATTTTTTAAATGAAAGTCCAATTTTTCATCAAAAGCCTAAAAACAATATTAATTATAAAATTTAAAGGTGACCTATTTTTCCCCGCTTTCCCGAAAAAATACTTTAACTTTAATGACTGAAAATAAAATAAAAAGTAACACCCTGTATGTAAGGTTTATATTTTTCTGTTTGAAATTTTTGATGGCGTCTACGTCACTTTCTCTCAGATCACTCAGATCTCAGATAAGTTATTCTCAGATCTCAGAAGTATAGAAGCATTTCTAAAAAAAAAAATAGTTTGGCAATCTTTTTGACATTTCCAAACAACTGACATATTAATCATTTATCTTGTTTCTATCTTATTTTTGCAGGTATGCATCCAAAAAACATCTTCACAAAAGGACAGACATCATCGACAAATATAGTATGTATCCTTACACAATATGTGATCTTGATGATCTTTTTGCGGACAATTGCGTGAGATTGCAAATCCACAGATGGTGATAGATTTCATTCAATGCTCATAACAAATCGGTTGAAAATAACGTCAGAAATATTATCGCTTGATGCTGAGGAGACTCTACATTTGCCACATTAATTTTCTAAATGGACAGCTAAATTTAGTCGGTTTCGTCATTCTCCACCACACATAGTATCATCTACCATAGCATGTCAAGTGCGACTAGCCGTTCTGTAAAATGACTGGAAAATATTTTTTCTTCGCTTTCCCATGTCTGGATTTGGAACTATGTTATGTTGTGTAAATTGTCATCTGTTTTTATTTGTATGAATTATTTGGTTTAACGTGCGTTGTCCATCCCCTGTGGAGAAAAACTAGTGCAAAAAATGGAAGGATGCCCCGGAGGCAACTCAGTTTGTGGTTTACATCCAAATCGAAATATTTTTGTTAGTAGAAACACTATGGAATGGAACAAATAGAAGTAGTGGATGTGAATGTCTGTGTTTTGGAATATATGATTTTTACATACTTGATCAAAGAAATAATGTATTTAAAAATATCTTTTGTGCTAAATTTTAAAATGGTCACTTGTTAATTGATTTTAAATAGGGGAACGGTTCGGCACTTCATCCCAAAGCTCCTATTTCTATCCCATCGAAAACAATGTTTTTCATAAAGAACGTGTTTTGCAACTACTAGCGATCTAATCAATATTATTTTCATTATTATCTTATTTATTGAAAGAAGATGTATGATAATATGGGCATACCTGCACAAAGCAAGATATCAGGCCTTAATATGCGAACAAGTTCAAATTTCATTTGCCAAATACAAGAATATTATCATCTATATTAGATTCATGACGGAAAAATGAGAACACCACATTACTGCGATCGGAACAGAAAAAAATACCTTCGATCAATTGAAATGTGACTGTTCAAGCGGTGAAGAGTGGCAAACCGGTTCAGTCGGCTGTTGTGCGGTTTAATAATTTTATTTGGTATGGAATACTCAAAACTGTTGTAGGAATATCATATTCTTCCATATTACCCCACTTTACTCTCCCAAAAAATAGTTTTGGATGGGTGGCCCATAGTGCCCCAAATGGTGGCTCATATTGCCCCGTATAGTCGGGAACACATATCAAAATCAATACATTTTCAAAAGTACATTCCAACAATTTCCAAATGCATTTTTCATCATTCATCGACATAATATGAAAGGTAACACTCCCTAGTATAAGTTAACTACATTTGAACGATGATTTTTCGAGCTTTTTAGCGCTTTTCGGAATGATTTCCTTAGGTGGCCCATATTGCTCCGATCACCCCTAACAAAAAAAGGCCTGATTTAAACTGACTGCTTTTCAAAACCACGTGTAACAAACCGAATAGCATATATTGAATTCTTTAGCCACGGGCTGAACGGAAGGACGTCAAAATTGTTAAAATAACCATTAAGTAATTGTAGAATTTTGATAGATAAGGAAATGACCATGGTTTATATGATTTACTAAAACTTCAATATCTCAGTACTTGTATATGTACAGTACTGACCCGATTTTGTCACTCCCCGATTTTGTCTACCCCCGATTTTATCACGTTTTCGACCCGATTTTATCACGTCCCGATTTTGTCACGTTTTCGACCCGATTTTGTCAACCCAAAAAAATTTGTCATTCTTTTTATTTTCGTAAATAATACCAAAAACAACATTGATTTTCATGAACTAACTTTCACCGCCTGTAGTTTATTACGAACGACTTCTGAGTACCAGGGAAATATTCTGTAAGCAATTTCGACAAGAAATAACGGGTACCGTTCACGCATTTGGCCTTTCCAAAACATAAAATGATTCATATTTGTGGAATGAATAAAAAAAATGAAAATATTTTTTTTCCAATTTTGTCACATACCCTGTTTTATCACCCCAAAATTCGCCAGGGGGGTGACAAAATCGGGATATTACTGTAATAATTATGTTTTCGATCTATTTCCACGAAAACTTTCCTTATAAAAAATACTTTTTGGATAATGGTTGACAATGCACGAGAAAAAAAATTACTACGGACACGAGTTAATTTTCAGCGAAAAGTATCGAAAAAAATGAATTTTTGAGATATTCAAATGGTTCTAGAGGCCATATAATTGCATGATACCAACTGAATTACCATGCAGGTTTTCGTGAATTATGTAAGTAAATCATACTTTAGAAATTATTAAAATTCAATTTAAAGCAGCAATGTTACATAAAACTTCAGTCTGGATTTATATCATATTTGGAATCAAAAACGTTAAAATTGTTGAAATATGCTCCAAAATATTGTTGAATTTTAAAAGATAAGCAAAAAATCGTAGTTTCAAGGGTTTACTAAATCTTAATATCTCAGCCCCGTTATGATATTTTTTCGATCTGCTTTCACGAAAACTTTCCTTATAAAAATACTTTTTGAATAGTGGTTGACAATGTGCAAGAAAAACATATTTAACGGACACGAGGTAAATTTCTGCGAAAATTGTCGAAAAAAATGCATTTTTATGATATTGAATTGGTTCTAGAGGCCATATAATTGCATAATACCAACTGAATTACCATGTAGGATACACATTAAGGTCCACAAAAAATATTAAACGATTTAAAATTGAATAAAATGTGTCGAATATAGCCAATATATGACAATAAGTGCTAAAAAGAGCTTTTTTTTCCACAAAAATTGCTCTGTCGGAACCTCTAAATTATTTTTTAGAATTTTGGGTTGTTCTACAGAAATACTCCAGATGCGATTTTCTTTCATATAAGGCTTGAGCACCATGACTTTTCAAACATAATGTTTTTTTTGGGACACCCTATTGGATAGGTGAATAATGTAGTTAAATGAAATTAAATTATGTACATATCATAGTATAAATAGTGTAAGCTCCGATTGATTTCTTCAAGTCTAGTCAAGTACGAGTCACTAACGGCTTCACAGTTTAGGTCTAAATACGTATCTACAGAAAATACAAAACGTGGTGGAATTAAGTACTAAACTCGTCATATGACACTTTTCTGAAAATGTTTAAAATTCACATACCTAGTTCGACGAGATAGGAAGTATGTTTCGATCGCATAAGAAACATAGGTAAAACATATGTTACCTTGCCCCATGCTCTACCAAACTGAAAATTTTATTCTCAAATCAAGTAACAATGGCATAACCTCTGCATTAAAATGTATACTTTGCGCAAAAACTTCACTGACCCATCTTACTCCGTGTCAAATCTGGCATCACCTTACCCTGAAGAAAAAAATGCTCGGTTCAGTGTATGACTGACTCTACCGTTGCTTTTTGTACCATGTGTTAGTCATTATTATGTTGGAAAAACATTAAATAGATACTTTTATTAGTACTTTGAAGTATGTACAACATAGCTTGAAAAATCCATCCGAATGAACTCAACTTTGTGAAAACGATAACACTCAAAATCCGGGTCAGAATCATTGTCAAATCAAAGGTGTAGTTTTTATACTTTCCGATTGTATGGAACAAGTTCTGGATCTAGCAATGCTCCTCGCGCTTGTTAACAATCAGAAGCAGTTGCAATCATTTATTCAGTCAGCTTTCTGTACTCGGGATGTGTTAGTGTTTTGTGTCCTCTTCTATTATACGTTTGAAAGTTGGATTTCGATTGAACGATGCAGTACTGTCTCTCAATCTTATCCGATGCTTGATCAGTTGGCATTAATCAACCGTAAACCAGATGGGTCCTTGCGGCGCTTGATGGGTGCTACCAACCGCTACTGTTGAAAGCTTTCAGTAAAAATTGCTACCGGAGCTGTGGGGATTTCGCATGGTGAGCGTGTATTGATGGCCGTTGATTGAATTGGATGCGGTTTGTGGGTTACATTACAGAAGGATGCGATGGTTTACCCATAGTGGCACGAAGTCATCAATCATCGTTATTCCGGTGCGCGGTATGGCAGGGTTGTTTCTTATGATGTTTATGTCATGATGAATGTATCTGTCTGTATGTGATTTAATAAACGATGATTGGTAGTTTTTGGCGATGGTGTACCGTGAAGTACCCTAATTTCGCGCACTTGATCTGACAAAGTTAAAAGTTCATTAAAAAACATGTAGTGGCCATTTGGAAACATTTGCTACTGCATCACGTAGTAGAAGGATTCTAGGTTCTCAAAAAATGTTACTTGCAAATTTTGCTGCTATTTAAAAAAATTGGAGTATGAATCCGAGACCGTTGTATGCTCCTTATTTCGCGCAAGAAAATAGGATAGTTCCTAATTTCGCGCAGAAGTGTTCCTAACTTCGCTCATGTTTGGAATTGAATATCGTTATTGGTTTCATGAAATATAATCAATTAACCAATAGAAGCATGCATCCATTGTTCAAAATATGCAGATAACGGTATCAGACAGCCGTCAGTGACCCATTCTTTAGTCGAAATGGTATGTGCCTATATTTCGACCCTGGAGCTTTGCTTAGATTTTACTTTATGCATTTTAGTTGACACAAGTCATAGTTCCTAAAATATCGTTTGCTTCTGAAACATAAACCATATTTTAAGAAAAAAGGCATTGTATGAGCAATGTTTAGCTGGTGTATAAAAAAAGTTTAAATTTTCGAGACGTCATGAAAGAAAGTCTTAAATGCCGCTATCTCTTACATAGGACATCTTCAAATATGTGTTTTATTCAAGACATCTTCAATATTATATACCTACATTATCGAAAAAGCTGCTGTAGTTTTATCTTAAGTTTAGCATCATTTTACACATCGGATTTGGTAGCTATTGCAGGCACTGATCTATAAGATTTTTCAAGTCAACATTAGTCGATGTCGGTGGTTTTCCGCCTGAAAATTTGATAAAAAGCGTATGGGAATGAACTTTTCGGGTTCTATTCAGTGTAAAACTGACGAATAAACATATCCAACAGAGCATAATGGATACAAATATTTCCAAAAAGTAGCCAGTTTTGTACAGTAAAATCATTTGTTTACTTGGGTCATGTTCTTCGTCGCTGTGCTAAGGCGGTCGATGGGAGGATCAAATTGAAATACAGTCCCTTCCCGATTTTGGCAACACGACCGGATTTTAATGTTGCCAAAATGGGGATGTTGCCAAAAACGGGAAAACAATTTCATACGAAATTTCAATTTTTGTTTGTTTGCGTGATTGAAGCTAAATACTTAGAATATGTACTACAAAGTATGTGGAGTGTGTTTGAATGATGTACGTGCATCATAATTGACATGTTTGCTATATTATTCATAACTTGGAGATCGTAGTTCAAACAAAATTGAAACAAACTCAAGAATGGTAATTGAACGATATTGTAACTAAATAGCCAATTTCATAATACAATTTTAACAATAAATAATATTTAAAATTAACAATAGCGTTGGCCACGTCCTTACAAAAATTTGTGGTGATAAAAAACGTTTCTATTGTAGTCCATTAAAGTGCGGACTTCAATCGGACATCTCATATAAATTTTAGTCCACCAAAAATGCTTGTTCTTATCATAATTCACTATATAAATCAAATAGCGATCCGACGGATACAAGTCGGTGTGATTAAGAGTAAAGTTCTGTGCACAATTTTCGCTGACATTATGGAAAAAATGAACGCAAGGCATAAGACGTTCCATTTGTTTTAGAAAATGGTAACGGAAATCTGCATTCTGCATATTGATAGCGTATTCAATATAGTGTGAGTATGGGTTAACTACACTCGACTCACTAAAACCAAATTCCTTCGCACTAGTCGGTCTCCTAGCACTCAACCCAGGAATATTTCAGGCGGCAATGATTGATCCATGAGCACAATATATGGGAACTTCACAAGAGGTACTCCACTTCTAATATTTCGCCATCACAAACAAAACACTCGAGAGTAGGCATTGTGAGTGAGTATTGATCTATTGCAATCGTAGCATCCATAGCCAATGAGTGAACTGCTTCGCTCAGATGGATGCCAAACAACGAGTAGGAGCGATCGTTGCTGTGATAAATAATGAGCAACACCGTCTAACAAGCCAAGCCGTGGTGAGGTATTCATGTAAGCAACGACTTTCATTCAGTGTGCTAGAGTTCCAGACTCATAGAGGTCTTCATTAGTTTCTTTTATCAGTACACCGTAACGACGCTCATTGTTGTGTTACGAAGTGATTCGCTTCACTCAATAGGCTTTCATTGGTGAGCGTTGAAGATCATTGAACGGTAAATCATCGAACGTCCAATTTCAAAGATCTTAGGAAGCTCTTAACTTGCCCCGCGGAAGAGCATCAAGTTGGCTTAGATTAACCCGATTTTTTTCTCATGATCTGATTTTTTTCAATGCCTGGTTGAGAACCTTACGATTACATGGTACCAAACTCTCACCATTACTGTTGAACTGTTGGCGAACATGCTGGAATCAAAAGGCTCGTTTTGCAACTGGCACATCAGGAAACTGGAAAAGTGTTCTGATATTAATCGCTAGACAAATTTGCGTCAATTTTAAACAATAAGACTCTTTAAAAGAAAATGGTTATTATCTATACGGGAATGCAGCAAAAGACTGATAAAATGACAGTTTCTCGGCCGATCCCAGGTAAAGAGGCGCATAATGAGCAAAACGACTTGATGTCTATATAGCGCATTTAGAAAATCGAATGTGTTAATCACTAGCAATTAAACCTACTGAGGCTTGCTTGCTCCTGGATCACTCATGTAGTACCATTTACATTGTGATGGAAACAGTGAGCTTCGCTCAATAGGTGTTGTACTATATTCAACGGTGTGAGTCAGCTTGTCAAAGACAAAATCAGTGAGAATGCCAATGAATAGAATGAATGAATAGAATAACAATGATATTTTGTAATCCTCCAGATTTTTTAATTTTGACTGGTACCTAAAAATTAAAAAAAATAAATTATTTTATAATGCGCGAAGTTAGGGCGCGCGCGAAATTAGGGCACATCACGGTAACTTGTACTAAGAAGAGGTAGGGGAAAAGAAGGCTTGTAGACCAAATTTTATGAAATTTGGCCACAATATTCTTCGATATACAAAGAATGTTTATGCCAAATTTAAGCCTTATCAGTCATAAAAAAAACACCCTGACAATAATAGAACAAAACCTGCCAAAGCCGTCATTCCCCCTACTAACAAAAATTTGTTAGCTTAATATATTATCAATAATGATCGTCACATAGATGTTCAAACAATGCTGTACAAATCTAAACATAAGTTCCAAAATTTGAGAACCTCGTTTTACTTTAGAAGATTTGAATCCAAGGATGTTATCGATCATTTAGTAATCTGAGTTCGATCATTTAGTAGTTTGTCAATAACTCATTCCAGAGGCCTAATTTCAAAATGTATTGTATGGTGGACTTTTAGTGCGAAGGTTTTTCTACAACTCTCCTTAACAGATCGATGTTCGAATTCCACTATTAAAGGAGTTACGGTGCTAGTTGTTATACTTATACTAAATGATAACAAAATGTGCAATCATTTAGTCTAAGTTACTGCTACTAGCGCTATAGCTCCGTTATTAGTGAAATTTAAACAACGAACTGTTGGGCAGAGTTGTAGATAAACCTTTGCACTAGAAGTCCACCATACAACACATTTTGAAATTTAGGCTCTGGAATGAGTTATTAACAAACTACTAAATGATCGGAGGCAGATTACTAAATGATCGATAACATCCTTGTTTGAATCTATTATTTTAAGCTTTTACATGTGTAGTGGGTGTCCCAGTAAGTATAAGCACGATTTAAAAATAAAAACGACTTAGGTTTTTGCAAAAAAAAAAAATGTTTCGCTTTTATGTCCTTTACTATGTATTTCTACAGGAATTTTGATCAAAGGGTACTCATTAGCCTTTGTCAAAACCCAAAACATTTCAATTGGAATTTCCTGGGAATATTTTAGAGAATTCATCTCCTTGAGTATGAAAACCAGTTTATCGCAACCCGATATAAGTGCAAAAAAGAATCAGAAGCAGCGACAAGCTATGATCAAGTACTTAGTTTTCAAATACTTAGTAGTCGAGAACCATTTTCACCGGGTTATTGTCCGCCATCTGCATCCCACCATAGATGGTACGCAGCACTTTCCTTTCGAAAACTCCAAGTGCGCGTTGGTCCTCCACAAGCATCGTCCAGGTCTCGTGTCCGTAGAGAACTACCGGTCTAATGAGCTTTTTTTTAGATATTCAGTTTGGTACGGCGGCGAACTCTATTCGATCGGAGCGTCTTGCGGAGTCCAAAGTACGTACGATCCAGCCACTATGCATCTCCGAATTTCTCTGCTGGCATCATTTTCGGCAGTCACCAGTGAGCCCAAGACACAAATTCTTCTACTACCTCGATTTCATCACCACCGATGCAAACTCGAGGTGGGTGGCTCACATTGTCTTCTCTTGAACCCCTTCCTATCATGTACCTCATCTTCGACGTGTTTATGACTAGTCCGATCCGCTTAGCTTCCGTCCCTCTTCAGTCTGATGTAGGCTTCCTCCATCTTCTCAAAGTTACGTGCCATAATATCTATGTCGTCGGCGAAGCCAATAGCTGGACTGACTTATTGAAAATTGTACTATTCGTGTTAATCCCTGCTCTCCGTATTACTCCTTCCAAAGCGATGTTGAATAGCAGACACGAAAGACCATCACCTTGCCGTAACCCTCTGCGCGTTTCGAAGGGACTCGAGAATGCCCCTGAAACTCGAACTACGCACATCACCCGATCCATCGTCGCTTTGATCAACCGTATCAGTTTATCCGGAAATCCGTGTTCGTGCAAATTTATTATGAAGCACATTTCCCGAATTAGTTTATTATCGTTAGTTTGCAAAAAAATGACTCTCACAATATGCTACAGTAGTGAGTGATTTATTATTTCTCTCTGGATTCATTCCTTGTTGCTTATAAATATAAGATTGCGTAAATCTGGTTGAAAGTTTATTCTTAAGTAAAGATATCGGCACTTCTTCTTCTTCTTATTCATTCCACCTGGAACTTGGTCTGCTTTTCAACTTAGTATTCTATTAGCATTTTCTTAGTTATTAATTGAAAGCTTTTCTATGTCCACCATTGCATGAGTGGTCTTGTGTTGCAAGTACAATGGATGCCCAGGGTGTCGAGAAAGTTTCCCGAGAACATCCTAGACCGGACCGAGAATCGAACTTGCCATCTCTGGATTGGCAATCCTACGCCTTTTGCTTGCAAGGCTACTGGATATCCTATGGCTATATCGGCCCTTAGGAGTTTAAAATCTGAACATTTTTTCGAATGCACATACAGCACATTAAATAGTTATAATGTATGTTATATGGCTGTTTACATATTGCGTATTTCTCAATGTTCTCACTGTTGTTCTCTTTGCACATTCTGTACTTTGTGGAAATAAACATGAATCTCTTTAACTTCGTGCCTTGAACGTGACCTTAGATAAAATGTTAGGGCAAGCTCACACAATAATATTGATAAGTCCATGCCAGCGGCGGTGGATATACATACTCAATACCGCGATATGTTACAATTTCTCGTGTTCAGTAAGCTGTAAAAGCACTGGCGTCGCCGCTGGTGAATACACAAGCAACATCCAAGAATCGTCCTCTAGCAAAATACGACTGAATGGAAAGACAGGAAATGACAACGACCAGCACGGCAAACTGCCAGACCCGCACCCGGTAATGATGGGGGTGCAGTGGGGCAAAAAAAATACATAATGCAAAATAATGCCTGTTATGATGTGGTGTGGTGCACCAGTCAGCCTGGTACGTCAGAATGGAAGATGGGGTCAGGTCGCGGCATAGAACAAACATAACAACGAATATAGGTTTGTTTGGCTTCTATAAACAAATAAATTTAACGATTCTTCAAAGTACTGCTTGTTTGATGTATGGCGATGCAGGCTCGTGTTGAGCCAATATTGATTTCAAATATATATAATATCAATAATTCAAATGTATATAATGTCAATAATTCAAATTTTCGGAAAAGGTAATTTTTCGACTCATTTTTTGGTAATATGGTAAATTAATGTGCCATGGTTTTAATATAGTGAAGTTTCATCGATTTAAGTGAATACGAATCGTATAATCCATAATCACTGAATGCTTATGGTAAAACAGCAAGGTTCAGACATAATTTTTGTTCTTACATCAAATATTTACGCTTCATGGCTTCTGGTTAGTTGTCACATCAGTTGAACAACAAAAAGACAACTCGAACTTTTTGTCCATCATTTGTACCACAACTAGCCTGCAGCCGTAGAATATACAGGACAAAGTCACTATCGACTGACACTACTGACATAGCTAAAAGCTCTGGCGGGTGACCAACTAGCAGCGTAGTCCTCCCAGTCGTAATGTTGTATCTTACTAGGTACCCTATTCCAGTTCCAGTCGGATGGTTTGCCGACGGGATTTATTGCTAGACGATTTTCCATATCCATCCTAGTTTTCCACACGACAGAGCTCTCGAACACGCCGCATACATATGCATGGGCAGAGGAAACGGTCGGCATTGGCCCAACCGCTACTCGCTGCCGGCGGAAGTAGCATATTTCCTCGCAGTAGCTTAGTTGTGTGGGTTGTGCACATGTTATAATGCTACCCCGACAATAAGTCAGTCAAGGGCAGTCGAATCCTTAAAGGCACACGCCGTACAGTAACTTTGCAACAGGATCCATGCCACATCTTGGTATGAGCTAGCCGCTTTTTTCTCGAGTGTTGGCCATGTCGCTTTTCGTTTCAACACATTGTTGTCCATATAGAAAGGTAGGTACCTATAACAATGGAACGTTGTCAATGCATGGCGGTTTTTGACTGTGTATGATGAACCTTATCCGGTGCCATCCCATCGATCACGCGTCCTTTGGAGTGTGATGAGTGATGCGGCCAGTCACTGTACGGAGCCAATGTCATGTAAATATATGTCTGTTGTAAACATACATATGTGTGTGCACATGAAACTCTTGTCCCTTTTCTATGTAAATGAAGCATCATCAATTTTTACCGTCTCAAAGGAGGTTTTTGAATCAAAGTTGGAAGTGAGATCCTGCGGTAGGTGCTTCGTGGACACAATTGGAAAAGTGGGGTAATTGATGGAAGACGTTAAGTAGTTAGTGAAGACGCAAGTGTCGATTATCGCTAGATTTGTTCAACATTGTTCGAACTGGTGTAAAAATTAGTAGATATAATATCAATAATTTTTACTGTATGATCAAAATCCGGATTTGTTGAGAATTTGAAAGTTCTGGAATGTATAATATATGGTTATATGGTATAAAAAAACAGGCGGGCGGAATGCAATTTAATGCGATGAACACAAATCAAGTCAGCGAAAATAAGCATCGAAATTCGTGCTTTATTCCATTGATTTGAGATGAGATGAATTAGCTACAGTGAGGTGGAAAATAAAATCGCGTTCAAACGTAGCGGAAATCAACATAATTTTAACAGCCCAATCCTCGCCTATTATTGAACACCCAATAAGAATGCTGTAGTGTAGCCTGAGTTATTAGCCGATCATCATTAATGTGCTCTCTAAGGTATATTCATAATTGGTGTGCTTTTGTTTCGGTTGTATCAGGTGTAAAGCAGTGGCGTCGCGTAACCTCACTTTTTACCTGTGCACTGACCCAAAAAGTGAAAATTTTGATATTTTGACGGCCCAAATGGAAAAGAAAATTATCAGAGTCGTTTATACTAATCAAAATCTAGTTATTCTAGGCATTTCCGCAACCCAATTCCTTAAATTTAAACTCAGTGCACAGGTAGATTGAGGTTAGGGAAACGCCACTGGTGAAAAGCCATAAATTTCGTATCTTAAGCATAATACAGTAATATCACGATTTTATCACCCTGGCGAATATCGAGGTGACAAAATAGGAAATGTGATAAAATCGTAAAAAATGATTTTCGATTTTTTAATTAAATAATTTCACAAATATGAATCAGATTATGCCTTGGAAAGGCAAAATACGTGAACGGCTTCCGTTATTTCTTGCCTAAAAAGGCTTTAAAAATTCTTGGCAAGTACCTACACAGAAATGATTCAAAATAAACTAAATTGAAAAACTGTTAACAGGCGGAGAAAGTTATTTCATGAAAATCATTGTTTGCTGAAAGATTTACGAAAAAAAAGAAGGCTAAAAATTTCAAATTTTGTTTGTATTACAAAATTGTAAAAAACGTGATAAAATCAGGGATAGACAAAATCGGATCAACACTGTATAATGAATATAACAACATTGTACATGTATTTGAATGAAATAATTCTCTACCTACGTTACGATCTATAAATCTCAGATATGATAACCTCTTTAATATAGTATCTTGTATTTTTCCGTGTTCCTGTCAGTACGTTATCTTATCATTTCGTTCTGTAAAATATCCGCTTTAGCTCAGCTTAGATTTGTGAGTTGCATCTGGTCTGTTTGCGAAAGGTTGGAAATCATCGCTTTTAACATTGTTCGTTGACCTCACGAGTAGTGGGCAATATATTTTGTAGAATGCAAAACAACAGGAAATGTACACAAACGACACGTAAGATTTGCGTAACGTTATCCTATCCTTATCGTTTAGGCTTTTGGGGTATACACCCCAAGGTAACTGCGCGAGTTCATAATTTTACTTAAAAGAAGTCAAGGCTATCCTTTTCACGATTTGTTTATTGTAACGACACTAAGTAAGAAAATGACTGTTGTGCACGAGTTTTATGTTACACATGGCAAATTTAGACACTATAGATTTCATAGACGAGCGGAGACATGGTTGAGTCATTTCGGTTTTGTGTGTTTTTCCATTTTTTCACAGCGTATCACGCGAATTTGACGTCACATTCTCTGTTGCTTGGATTGCAATCGTGACGTAATGCTCGTTTGGCTACACTAAATGTCTGTTCATTTGGCTACTCCCGCCTTCGCGTTGGCTCGTCTATGGAGACTAGAATGTCTATATCAATGGTAAAGCCTCAGTAACTTAAACTAAAAAAACTAATTTATCCACCTAGCGGTGTTGGTGCATTTCTCGTGTCAAAAAAATATTAAGAAATATGAGTGAGTGTTTTTAGCGTGTTTTGCGCATGCAAATAGTGTTTTGGTCATAAATTCTGATCCCATCATCCGATCTGGCCAATTTTCAACAGCAAACAATAGGTCCCTTCCCAGGTGATAGCTATCAATGTTTATTCGCTGGGGTTGGTTTTCACTCGTTTTTCTACGCCGGTCGTTTTTACGCAACGAATTATTTCACAAATTTTGGAACATACGCGGGTTTTTACACAGATTTTCTTTAACTTTTTTCACGCGGTTTTTAAAATGATCAGGAGATAGTAAAAATTGGTTGAAGTCGTTTTTTGCGCGTTATTTGGAATTTACGCGGTATGTTTCTCCACGTAAAAACCGACTTCAGTATATCGATTTTTGGAAGTGGGCGTAAAATGCTTGACGAAACATTTGTTAACTGAATCGAATCACGAGAAGTAGCGGTGAATGGCAAATGTGAACATTCCTGCTCTGATAAGCCGTACATCCACGTAACAAAACAGCAGATTTCAAAAACCGCTGTCAAAATCACTTCAACTACAATCGATTCTGCGTAGTTTTCAGGTACCCCTGACTATAATATAAAACTGCGTAAAATAACTTCAAAAAATCGGCGTGAAATACCTCACAAAGATTCCAAAATCAAAATTGGTGCGTAAACAATAATTTCGTTAAAAAATGCGTAAATGTATTACATATACCAGAGCAAGCGTAATATCAGGGAAATGTGTCAAATTGCTGGAAAAGCTGACCATTGGGTTTAACTCCCAAACTCAAGGAATGCGATGGCAAATTCTTGGTTCCAGAATCAAAACTTCTCTCATGCTGGTCTTGTTTTACCCAATTTGAATTTGAACTTTCAATAAATATAGTAGGGAACAACAGCAACGTGAACAACAAAACATAAACAAATCAAATTTTGACAGATACTAATACTAACCTTTTATTTTCGAAAGTTTTATTTTTAAAGTATTTACTATGTTCGAAAAAGTTTATTATTTATACCAAAGCAACTTTACTATATGTGGGCCTTACTATAAAGTAGTAACTACATATTGTAGATTTTTATACTTTTTATTCATACGGGCCAATTAAACGTGCCAAACATCAACATTCGAAACCAATAATTGGTTCACCAACTTTGTAGTTATTCAACTAGTTTGATAATGAACTGCACGACTCAATTATTGTTTCATAAATTAGTTTTTTCATCGCCACAGTGCTAGTGCCCATTAAACGCCCGAAGAATAATAATATTATCATTAATAACATGAACTATCCTTCTTTCTTCATAATCCTATCACCTACCATTTATAAATCACGATGAAAAGGCAAATTGTAGCTGCCCCCTTTCATTGTAAGGTTTATCATATTAGCAAGTTACGAAGCACGTAATTGCCTGAGGGTTCTCCTGATGTGATGTCTGAGGTAAGCAAGCAGTGTTGATGGTGTTGAACTGTTGACACAATCGTGGATCCATGTCCTTTATAAAGCAAGAACAAAACTTGAAAGCGTGACTAATAAACCAATTATCAACCTACCAACCACTACTTTTCACAAGTTGAGGTGAGGAAAATCGCTTGTACTGTGCTCGCATTTATCTTCATCTACACTTGATACGATCCTGCTGTAAAGGGTGTTTTCATTGGAAAGTTTGATGAAATTAACTTGAAAAAATCATTAGGGGTATTCATGTAGGGTGGAATTTTTACCAAGGCGTATTTGCTAAATGTTTACCACTGCTTTCATGTGAATGCTCCACGCAGTGTACTCTGTATATTGATGTGTAAATGAACAAAATTATCTGTTCTATATTTTCTTATGTCAAAGTATAGCGAAAAGAGAGAATAATTGCATATTGTTCAAATGGTCTGGGGCGATTTGGTTGTAGCTTATTTGAGAATAATATGCTAATGAGAATAATATAATAATTTAAAATACTTCTAGATGCAAGGAGCGGACTGATGAATATGCAGGCATGCGACATATATTTCGACTACTATTTAGCGCTATCCGTAATTCTAAGTTTAGACAAGATATGTGAATTAAACAAGTCGCTTGAATTAAACGCGAATTGAACGTGTAAGCATCTTTATTTAATTCACCTGAACGAAATAAAGTTGAATATGTTCAACTTTTGGCAAGTCAATTGAACTCAACTAAGTTGTTTAATTCACTTCCCCTGTTAAAACGCAGCATATAAGAATGAGAAAAGCAGCCTCGTTCAAATGTCATGTACAGCCCAAACCGGTACGCACATAGGAACTTGTCGAACCTCGATTATTTAGAGCAAGATTCTACGTTTGTTATTTATTTTCTGAAAAATATCAAATCAATACCCTTGAACATGGTATTCTAAATCGGTGTAAACAAATACACATCAAAATCGAAGTGTATCGACATACAGTCGCGTAAGTCTGATTTCCTTTGTAAGAAATACCAGCTCGTAAATATTTGGCTAAATATACCACGTATACAAGGAATACACTGAATACCAAGCGCTACGTGAATACCCCTATTGTATTTTCAGAGAATTATCTTTCTTTGTCTGCGATGTGAGGGGCCCTCCTTTGCCGTGCGGTAAGATGCGCGGCTACAAAGCAAGACCATGCTGAGGGTGGCTGGGTTCGATTCCCGGTGCCGGTCTAGGCAATTTTCGGATTGGAAATTGTCTCGACTTCCCTGGGCATAAAAGTATCATCGTGTAAGCCTCATGATATACGAATGCAGAAATGGTAACTTGGCTTAGAAACCTCGCAGTTAATAACTGTGGAAGTGCTTAATGAACACTAAGCTGCTAGGCGGCAATGTCCCAGTGGGGGATGTAATGCCAATGAAGAGAGAGAGAGATGTGTGTTTTATTGATAATGTTTATAGGAGATGTGAAGTGTTTATTTTTATCTATGCCACGCTGTATAGTCGATTTCATACCTTTTTGCCTTTATCGTACAACAAAGTTGTACCGACTATTATTTCATTTCGAAAACGAACTTTTCATAGAAATCTCGGAGACCCATAATGTTATATACCAACTCGACTCAGCTCGACGAGCAGAACAAATGTCTGCCCGTGTCTATGGGTGTACGTATGCGCGTGTATATGTGTGTGCACAAAGGCTTAGAAAGACATTAGACAACTTTTCATATAGTAATCCTTAAATGATTTTCTCGTAACAAGTTGCATTCGACAGGGGGTAAAACCTCCCAGTTAGAGCCTAAATAGTAGATCACTGTTAAATTCGATAAAGATTGATCGTTGCGTTTAAAAGTTATTAGGAAAATGGTACATCCAACCATAATAGCGCCATATAAGGTTGGTGTCTTGCCTGAATGCGAGATATGCAGTATCTCTACTCGGTGAATCAAGTTGGGTTTTTCTGCAATGCATCCCATCCTCAATAGAGATGAGTGACGTTTAACCAGCCACCTGGCACGACGCCATGTTTTTGCAGCCAACATCTCAAAGCAAAATTTATGGTAGTATTTGTGTTGTTTACCAACATCTGATTTGATTCCCACTGGGATCCAGAAATGTCAGTGGGGACCAGTCTCGCAATGTTGGCTGCAAAACAAGCCCATTGTGCGAGATATGGATGACACCCACCTGCGTTTAACGCTCGCACACTGATGTGCAATTCGGCATGTGTAAATACATGTTTGTTTTCCTTCTGCTCATAACCTCAAAATTGATCGAGTCATCACAATGGTTGCGAAGGAGTCAAAAAATATATGGAAATATACTAATTTTTACCCAAACTTTGCTGAGTAGCACCATCTAGGAGTGTTTGTTTTCCTTTTATCGCCACTCACACATTCGGACGTGAGAATCTCAATGCTCCGTATACTGGATACCTGGGAGCTGCGGATAGAGTCAAAACGATTGTCAAAAAATCTCCAAAGCAAGTTGTCAAAAAGTATCCATTGCATCGAGAGAGTTTGTGAGCCTTCTGAGCGCAGCCGAGAGAGTACACGTGTAAATCAACTCATACTAATTGTAGTTTATTTCTAACAAAACTCAATTATTTGGTGTCATTTCAAACCTATCGAGGATTTTTTATACCTGAATAGTATGATTTAATTTTGCGATCGGCACAATAATTTATGCAATGCAGTAAATCAACGAAATCTTTGAAATTAATTTTTAAAAGATAAACATAATGATTATTCAATGTGAGGAAATCGTAGCGTGTACATTGAACACTGAGAGGAAATTTGCGGGTTTCAAGCAAAATATGTTGAAAATTAGAATCGATCGAGTCCGCAGCTCCCAGCTGGATACCATAGATTGAACATTGGTTTGCACTATTGTTCTGCCGTTCAAGTGGGAGGAAAAATTATTTTACGTTAAACTCTAATGCTAAATTTAGACAAGGCACGTGAATTGAACAAGTCGCTTGAATGCGAATAATAGCTGACATCCAACACACAATCAAGTTACTAGTCCTTCCCGAATTTGAATGTGCGACTGAATAGGACGGCATGTGCACGAACAGCAGCAAGCGTCGACTCTCGGTGTCAGCGTTGTGAATCTTCAGCTTGGCACTAGGGTGGTTCAAAAAACACGTTTTCAATTTTTTTTATGGGCCGCCCTCTTAAGGTCACTCCTTACGGAATCCAAGTTTCAAAGTGCTCGCGTTTTCGGGGCACACCACTCGATACGGAAGCAACTCACAGCTGTCATTTTAATTATTTCTTGCATGCTGCGACGCATCAAAGCTAAATCAACCAAAATGACACTTGTGCGCCACCTCCGTATCGTAAAATGATACATTCTGGTAAGTTGGGCGGAAATCAAAACAACTTTGAAATCGATCTAGGATGCCGCGGTACAACCAGCTTGTTGTCAAAATTAGAGCAAGACGCAAGCACCTCACCGGGGTGGTTCGGCCCGATAACTTAAATTTGGCTATATTCAATATTCTCAATTCGTTAATTAAACTCAGCTTTGGGTAAATTGTTTGCATGTGATTGAAGGCAAACTATAAACTTAAATTTGGGTTATTGGCCCAAGGTACGATTTTGAGTGAAAACAATCCAATTTTGGGTAGTTTTGGATTTTCTGTATAGGGGTTTGTACTCCGTCGAATGCAATTGTTGCGGGAAAATCGTTCAAGGACTGCTATAAGAAAAAGCGGCTAGTGTTTTTTTGTGTGCACACGCAAAGAAAGGCAAAAACGTTCAAATAATTTTCACTTAAAATGTCTTAAGCGGCGTTTTGTTGCTAAAACTCAGCAAATAATTGGGTAATTCGCCTTTTTTACCGGAATATCAGTTTTATAATTTGCTGCAGAAATAAAAATTGAGTGTGGACAATAATTTTGCGTAAGAGTTCAAAACCAGTACACTACCCTAGTAGAGTTAAGCCTTATTCAATGTAACATGTTTTTTTTTTCAGTGCTACATAATAGGCACATGCAACTTAGATGTCATAAAAAATGTCAAGTTCTGTTTCCTTGCGATTGCAATACTAATTATTGTGTTTTTCCCTCTTCTCTGCCAGGATATTGCCGCATATATCAAAAAAGAATTCGACAAAAGGTACAACCCCACTTGGCATTGCATCGTTGGCCGGAATTTCGGCTCCTACGTGACGCACGAAACGCGCCACTTCATCTACTTTTATCTGGGACAGGTGGCCATTCTTTTATTTAAGAGCGGTTAAGTTGTAGCAGCAAGTTGCCGGAGGCGCGCGAGTCGTGGAGTGTATACTGAAGGATGAGCAGCAGCAAACGCGGCGCAGCAGGAAACACATTCTATTTACTATTACTTCTACTATTAATAAATTACAATTATAACATTGCCCAACCAAACACAACAATTGCAACAAGAACCAGTCCGGACAGCAATGAATGCAGCTGAGTCCGAGAACGCGCTATTTTTTGTGATATCCGCGAGCTGTGTGAGAGCAAGCGCGTTCTCCAGAAAAAAATAAAACAAAACCTGGCAAACCACGAGACAGGAAGTCCTACTATAGTTTTGAAAAGAGAAGTTCGAATCTTATAGCTATTAAATCTCCGGGACATATATAGATGAAGAAACGCGAAAAAGAAAAATCAATTGTAGACGCTAACTTTTTTGTTCGAAGCTGAGCGTATTAGGACATTATGTAATAGAACAAAGAGATAGTAGATAATGGATAATTTGATTCCAAGCAAAATTTTGAATTGTAATTATTTGGATATATCTTGATTAGCGCAAATGAGTTGAAAATTGTTTTGTTTGTAACGATACCTACAAATTAAATTTGCTGCGTTGAATTGTATGCGTTGGTTTCTTTTGTGTATTATTCAAAAGGAATTTTAATGATCTTAAGTTTTCTTATGGAAAACAATGATATAATATAAATAAATTATGATAGATAAACATGAAAATCCCCAAATAGTTGGAGTTGTTGTTTCATTCACAGAAGCTCATAAAGTATCTCTGTAACAACGGATTTCGCATTCTTGGTGGAGTCCAGGTGTCCCGATGAAATTGATTCCATTATACTAACTCCTCTTCCTGCCTTCCTTTGTATTCAATCAGTCCATTCGCTGTTTGAGACCAATCTATTGTAGAACAAAACGCCTTCTTTTTTCAATAACATCATTATTGGTGTGATATGTGTTCTTGTTCTCGTCGAATCCTTAAGAACAAGCATCCTGTCATTTTCTCCGATGTATGTATGTGTGTTTCCCCGTTAGTATAGATAAATGAGAGAGAGAGAGAGAAAGAGATAAGGGAAAATGGATACCAACTGATGTGAAAATCAATTTTACTCTGATATACTCATGATAAATCACTGTCCAGATGCGACCTACTCGTTCGTCACTAGGTTTAGTAGTTTAGAACATACACTCGTTCATACAGGGCTGCAGAGTGCTAAACTAAACTTTGTAGAACTCACAAACACAGATTTCTTACAGCTGACAGATTTTTATTCAGAGAATTGTTTGGTAGAAACAGACTAGTGCTTTATGTTGCTCCCATCCACGTCCTTGGGACACTAAACAAGACGACATCACACCAGAAAAATCCACACCTGAATTCCCATAGAAAATTCTAATTTATTGAGCCCCCTACTGGGGAAAAAGATCGAAATGCACATTGCCGAAGTTCAAATAAAACGAGTACTTTAAAACACACGCCGACTCATAAGGAAAAGCGAAATCAACCAAAAACTCAAGATTAATTGCAAAAAACCGGGTCAAATCAATTTATGTACTTCTCATTATTAGCTATTATATGAATGGAATGGATATTACAGTATTTTTGTGTAAAATAAACAAAATCTTACAAACTGCAAAATGATGGAAACAAAAGTAAAACAAGCCGAACACTCATTGGAGGTAATAATAGAAGCTACTAAAATGCAAAACTGAATCGTATAAATAAAATGAGATTAAAAAAAACAGAAAAACACATTTCGAACCAAATGTAAAATCGATCCTTGGTAATGATTTTATTTTGAATCCGTTTTCCTTGCGATTTGTCTGCGATCTATTGACAACAACAGAGTTCCATCTGACAATTCTCGGGCCATTTTTTAAATCGGTGTATGTAACATTTTGAACAAGCTGAAAAAATTAGCTTGCCTTCAGAGTTTGTTTTTATTCCTATTTGGAAGCAAACAGTTTGATTGCAATTGAATGTAATTCAACGATAAGTAAAGAAAAGATTTTACATCGCTGACTATGAAATTTCCACTGCGTGTGAACATTGAGTTATTTTGATGAAAATTTATGTTAAAAAGTTCTGCATCAGATTCATATAAAACATATACGTCATTTTGATAAGTCAGTATGAGTGGGGTCGTGCTTCTTTCATCAACATGTTACGCTGCTCTGTACGCTTACATTGTTGATACGTCGAAATGTTATACGCAGGCATTGCAATATCATCAAAGATATTATCGCTAATCAAAGAGCACATAACGATATAACGGGTATTCACTTAACGGATTAGGCTGCTGCGTATCTGTTTATAGAAATGTTTCATATGCGTTTTGAAATACAGTCGCCACTCCACACCTCGATATTGAAAGGACCATCGAGATAAGGAGAGATCGAGGAATGGGTGAAAAATTGAAGTGGGTATTAGATTAAAAAAGCTCGTTACTATGAAAAACGACAACATAACAAATGTCATCCCTTATTTTTGATGTGTTTGTTATTGTTCAAAGATGTTCTAGTAGCCTACAGATTTGAAGATATCGACAGAATTCTAAGAGAGAGAATTCTGAACAAAATATGACCAGAACACATCGAAATAGGGAGGTTATCAAGATGTAGAAAGACCAAATGTATGTAGACCGAAGGAATCGAGAATACCATTGTCATAGGAAGAGATATCGAGACCGAGAGAGATATAGAACGTCGAGATGTAGAGAGTCGACTTTTACTCTCGCATAACAGTCCCATACCGTTTTCGCATACTGGGATAATAGCCATTGAAGTTCCCAATGCATCCTCCATGAGAAAACTTCAAAACAATCTAATAAATTGAAGTATCATCGGATCTTGTTGAAATTTTGCTGAGTTGTTCATTATTCGATAGATTACTGTAAATAAACGATTCAGTTTGATCGATACATTTTTTGGTTTTGTGCAATCAGGTCATGTAAGTTCTTAACGGGACTGTTATGCGGGTACTTTCAATATGGGACGCACATGACTTGGTATTTTTTCACTCATGGACAGGGTTCGCAGAAATCGCTCACAATAGATAACAAACAACGATAAAAAAGAGGCAAAAACTGTTCCGAATCATAACAACCCATGATAACAAATTTATCAAACTTGTATTACAAGTGGGAAAAAACAGAATCGGATAGGCAACTCCCACAGCAAAATGGTGATTCTCGCTTTGTTTTCGCTCTTCTCGTGTTGGTTACTGCACAGCTGTGTATAACAAGTTGTAATGCATCATCAGAGCCTTTGCCTTCCGGAATTGGAGCTTTCTAAATTTATCATGGGGTATAGCATCCCGATTCAGTTCTCTATCATGACAGCTTGCACGCTTAAAATCAATAACACAGAGATGTATTTGCTCCACACAAAACGGACCTAATGCAGAACAACACCTAGATAAGCGACAGTTACACAGGCACAACATGTAAACGTTTGTACAGATTCCTTGTTTCATGAGGAACCAAATACTGTTGAAAATATTGAAATCCAAGCTTAAATAAAACCACACGAGCTATTTTTGTGACTGTGTAACTGTCGCTCATCTAGGTGTTGTTCTGCATTTTGGCCCGTTTACATATTCGCTAGTTCTAGCGAACAATTCACTATCCGACAATACTAGCGCGATATTAGCATAATGTAAACAGGAATTATCATCCGCTAGTATAGTGTTTACATTAAGCTAATATCGCGCTAGTATTGTCTAAAACTAGCGAATATGTAAACGGGCCATTAGGTCCGTTTTGTGTGACGCAAACATATATCTGTGTTATTGATTTTAAGCGTGTGCGAAAAAGGTCTCGCGGTATGCTACATATCAGTGCTGTCCAATGAGAGCTTGAAGTAGCTCGAAGTTTCTCCCTGTCCTGCTCATGCCCATTTGTTGACAAAAAAGAACGAGCAGGACGGGAACAACTTCGAGCTACTTCGAGCTGCTCATTGGACAGCACTATCGTGTATGTACCGTGCTGTGCCCTTATTCCAATCAGCGCCTAATTCCGTTCACGCAAGACAAAATGATAAATAATGAAGAGTTTTTGTCTAAAAACAACACAAAAATATCCTTGTACTTTTCTATGGTTATGTATGCATGAAATGAAATGAAAACCAGCGTCATTTTTAGCTATTAATAGTGAAAATTTAAACAAAATTCGTTGGTCGTCACTACGAGCGCCATTTTGACTGTTTTCATTAGTCCACTTGCTAAGAACGTCTTTCATAATATTTAAGCATTTTTAAGTGGAAATTTGTCCTGGATTTCAAACACAGCAGCATAACAAGACAAAACAGGTAGGGTAACGGTACCAATAGTGGAGGTATTAGTAGATCCTCAAAAGAAAATATTTTTTTTAAATTGATAATTATGGGAAATTTACTGTTTTATTATCTTAGTCAATAGATAAACTAATAAATTTGCTAACAAAAATGAGATAGATGTCATTTAACATCAACAATTACCAAATATTGCTTGCACCACTATGGGTACACTGTTCCTTTAGTGGCGGTAAAAATTAATTTTGGTTCCTATAGTGGTGCTATCCATTGGTTTCTTATGAGACTCGCCACTATTGGTACAGTTGCACCACTATAGGTGCAAGGGAGTCAATTTTGTTAAGGAAAATCATTGTTTTCAATAGTTTTTCAAGCGAAATCTTAAGGTAAGTTGCATTTAACAGGATATTTAAAGCACGACGCATCAACTGAAACCATCGTAAAGCCTATAAATATAATAAATCTCATTAAAACCCCACTACCTCCACTATTGGTGCTACCTCCACTAAGGGTACGGTTACCCTAACATTATAGCGTATTACCAAATTGTTGCCTGTATTTTCCCGATAGAAAATGCTGAGAAGTGAAAAATATCTTGACCGGAATAAGGGTACATCTAAATCTACTTGTTCCTTATTCCGTTCATTGGGTTTAGAGGATGGATACCGAAAATTCCGTGTTTGAGAATATAATCTATGAGCAAGAAAAGGTACATCGTACATGAAGCCATATGAATGGTGAACATTTGAAATTCTATCCCGCAAGCAGGCAGACCGAAAGGAATTCCGTTAACGACTCTACTCGAGACCTTTTTCAACTCGTGTCGGGAAAATACAGTTTTTTCAGTTAATGATTTAATGATGATTTATAAAGTGAATGCTGGACAATGTTAAAAAAGGGTTTCCGGAGAATACGGACAGTTTTAAACAGCACAATCCATTGCGGCGTTCTTGTTTAAAAGCTTTATCCAGAAATTTCTTGGCGAATTTCTATTTTAAAAAACACTGCCCTCTTTGAGCTGCAACTATGTTTTACCGAAATCCGTGAATACTTCGTAGAAGTAGGGTTATCCGGTACTTTAAAAAACCGGAAGTTTAAAGAATATTCAAATTGAACGAAACAGTGGTACGAACAATTCCAAACAAACAAAGACATTGTTTTGGAAGGTTCAGGTCAGAATTAAAGGCCTAGTATCCAGGCTCTAGTCAAAACTACGTTGAGGATAAGGTGTATAACTCCCATAAGGTATTGTATCTGTCCTTTTCTGTGGTACCTAATGCAACTGGGCAGCTAGCATCAATGTTCATGTTGAATATATCTCGAATGGTAAGTGAAACAAACGAAAAAACAGTCAACTTGGCTATACTAAGGAAATATCATTCATTGTATTTTAAATTTGGAAGGAAATTACATTTTAAGCTTTTTATTTGCAATATTATAATAAATAAAAAGATGGATTTATGAGGAAAATGATGCCTGGTATTAGCATCTCCAAGAAATCAAATGTTTTTCGGGTGATTGGAATTAGGAACACAAATGAACAGAATTAGGAACAATGCCATTTCAGATGATTGGAATTAGGACCACATAATTCGTCAATTTTGTTTTCACTAGTGGAGCCTAGGTCTATGGATGCATCCCAACATATTTTATTTTCAATTGTATATAGAAAATGACACTATGTAGCGAAATTGCAGCTTCAAAATACTAAACGGCTATTTTTAAGAGCTTTTAGACATAGTGCATTGTCTTAGTTGAACGGAATAAGGGCACAGCACGGTATACGGAGATGATAAGTGAGAGACTTGTTCTTTCTCTTTAGGATTCAATCCCTGCTCATGGACATACGAAATCGCATTTTTTTTAATGATTTTCGGAAGTACGTTAGAAATGAACACTAATCATTGTGAACTCAAAATTGACGAAAAGTCAAATGGGACTGTTATGTGAGTGGGGGCAGTGTATGTCTCTTGTGATTGTGTATGAAACATCTAAACATTCAGATACTATGAGGATTTATTTATTTATTACCAGACTAAGGACGGGGTGGCCTGTGCAGTACACAAAAGTCTTCTCCATTCAGCTCGGTCCATGGCTGCACATCGCCAACCACGCAGTCTGTGGAGGGTCCGAAAATCGTCCTTCACCTAATCGTACCTTGCCCGCTGTGCATCTCGCCTTCTTGTTCTCGTCGGATCGTTGTCGAAAACCATTTTCACCGGATTACTGTCCAACATTCTGGCTATGTGCCTGGCCCACCGCAGTCTTCCGATTTTCGCGGTGTGAACGATGGATGGTTCTCCAAAAAGCTGATGCAACTCGTGGTTCATTCGCATCCACGTACCGTCCGCCATCTGCACCCCACCATAGGATGGAACGCAGCACTTTTCTTTCGAAAACTCCCAGTGCACGTAGGTTCTCCACAAGCATCGTCCAGGTCTCGTGTCCGTAGAGAACTACCGGTCTAATAAGCGTTTTGTAGATGGTCAGTTTGGTATGACGGCGAACTCTACACGATTTCCTGCCATGATGCGTCTCCAAATTTTTCTGCTGGTATCGTTATCGGAGGTCACCAGTGAGTCCAAGTGTATGAATTCTTCAACCACCTCGATTTCGTCACCACCAATACAAACTCGTGGTGGGTGGCTTACGTTGTTCTCTCTTGAGCCACTTCCTATCATGTACTTCGCCTTCGACGTGTTGATGACTAGTCCAATTTGTTTAGCTTCGCTTTACAGTCTGATGTAGGCTTTCTTCTTCCACTCAAAGTTACGTGCCAAAATATCAATGTCGAAACGGACTTCGTGAAAATCGTACTACATGTGTCGATCCCTAAAACGCTTATTAGACCGGTAGTTCTCTACGGACACGAGACCTGGACGATGCTCGTGGAGGACCAACGCGCACTGGGAGTTTTCGAAAGAAAAGTGTTGCGTACCATCTCTGGTGGGGTGCAGATGGCGGTCGGTACGTGGAGGAGGCGAATGAACCACAAGTTGCATCAGGTGTTGGGACAACCATGCATCGTTCATACCGCGAAAATCGATAGACTGCGGTGGGCCGGGCACGTAGCCAGAATGTCGGACAGTAATCCGATGAAAATGGTTCTCGACAACGATCCGACGGGAACAAGAATGCAAGGTGCGCAGCGGGCATGGTGGATCGATCAGGTGGAGGACGATTTGCGGACCCTTCGTAGACTGCGTGGTTGGCGAAGTACAGCCATGGACCGAGCTGAATGGAGAAGACTTTTATGTGCAGCACAGGCCACTCCGGCCTTAGTCTGGTAATAAATAAATAAATGTGTCGATCCCTGCCCTTCGTTGAATAGCAGACACGAAAGGCCATCACCTTGCCGTAACCCCCTGCGCGTTTCGAAGGGACTCGAGAATGCCCCTGAAACTCGAAATACGCCCATCACCTGATCCATCGTCAACCGTATCAGGTATCAGTTTATCCGGAAATCCATTTACGTGCATTAGCTGCCATAGCTGGTCCCGATCGATTGTATCATATGCGGCTTTGAAGTCGATAAATAGATGATATGTTGCCACGTTGTATTCGCGGCATTTCTGCAATAGCTGAAGTATGGCGAACACCTGATCTGTGGTAGAGCATTCACCCATGAATCCCGCCTGGTATTGCCCCACGAACTCTCTGGCAATGTTTATGTCCTTACACATATCGGGCTGTGGCACGTGGCCCTTACGTGAATGATTTAACTTCTGGAGCTTTCGTGCGTTATTAGCGCGATACGGGCCGATGTCCACGTAGCGTTTTTTCAAGCTGCGTTGACGCAGCGTTATTCGGCGTTGAATCAGGCTGGGAATGCACACGACAAGCGGTAATTTGCCGCAAAACTTCTAACGTCAAACCTATCTGTCACGCCAAATGTTTTTCATTCTTTTCCAATATGAATCGAGTTCTCGATTCACATATTGTCGGCGTAGCACCAACTTAGAATTCGGAAGTCGTGATGACAGACTAGTGAATGTAACTCAGTATTATTCCAAACTAAAAAGTTCAATTAATGCTTTTTAGTAGAGTAGAAAAATTAACTCACTGTAGATTTAAAAGTCACCCATTACTTCTAAAATGAAAAGTTTGAACTTTCGAAATTAATTGTAGAGCTGTGAAATTGAAATCGTGCCGCACAATTCGATTGGTTGAATAAACACGTTTTCAATACAGAGAGACAGATATTTGACATCGCTTTGCTTGATCCCAATATCTTTTCTACAATCATAATAAATGAATATTATTACGATTTCATAATGTTGATCATTCTTTATTTCCAACTTAAATTTATTACATACTTCATAGGAGGAGATTAATCTTGAATTATAGTGGATTCTGGCATTCAATTGTTCTTGTCTTGAATTGAGCATTTGTTGCGTTTGGGGTACGATTTTTACTAGTTCCATTTATCGGCGAATCATTTGATCCGGAATGAAAAGTGATTGAACATTTTGGTCAGATACTGCAGTCACCTTTCAAATATGGTGCTCAAAATCCTCCTCCGAAAGCATCACAAGCGATTGTGGTGTTTTGCTATGTTTGTCGTTGTTCTCCCAAAGAAGTTCTTCAAAGTTCAAAGTTGTTCTCCCAAACGAATGTGAAGTCGTTATTATCATTGCAATTTTCACTTGCAGTACACTAACCGATCGCAGTAGCGTTGCCCACAGCACTAGAAGAAACGCATTAGTCCCAGTGTCTTACTGTAGCTTGCCATCTCTTTATCTGATCTCGTTTCTTCTTGCAATTGCAATCCAACTTATTTGACGACATCCTTCCGTTGACATTCCTAAAAACATGAACATATATCAGCAATAGAAAAGCCAAGATATAGGAACCTCGGTATCGAACCTATATTTAATAATTCTGCCCATGGCGGACCTGGTATCGCCTTCCTTGGTGTATATACAGGGTCCCGCGGAATGCACTTTGTTGGTTGAATTTTGCCTGCTCTGTCACTCAACCCAAAACTGCCACATCACCGTCTGTTCGGAAATCAATTGATTCACAACACTATCCTGCACATACTTGCGTTGATTTTGACTCTATCCACCAGCATGGGATTGTTGCTTGTCAGTTCTTTCCAAAGGTGTTTTGACCGCGACTGCTACTAACGCAGGAACGAAAGAAACACTTACCGCTCCGAACTATTTACAATTGCTTTGCTATTATTCAAAGAAGCTAGATTTGAAAAGTGTTGCAATTTGCAAATTAATTTGCGAAACCAAAATGAACTGATTTGCGAAGTATTTTTGTTTGTTTTGATTTCGCTCTGACACATTATTTCACATCACAGATTTTCCCATTAGAAATCTTGTTGGAAAGAAACAGAATAGAGAAATGTCAAAAAAATACTCGCGTGCACGCTGCGTTCCTGTGGGGAATTGCGGTGACTTTGCGGTAACTCTCGCCGCAAATGAGACGCGTGTCGACGCCGCGTTAACGCAAGTGCGTGTGCATGATTCTATTTAATGTTGGGTACTTCCTACCGCAATTGCGTTGACGCTGCGTGCACGCAAATTCAAAACCGCTACGTGGACATCGGCCCTACAGTTGCATCGTCTCTTCACGGTCTCGTTCTTCCGCTGGCGCTTTTAATTCCGAAAAATCGAGTTTTGTCTGTTCCGCGCCCGTTTGTATCGTGCCTCGTTCGCCCTCGTGCGGTGTTGCTGTAATCACGCCCATGCTTCATTCTTCTCCTCAACTAACAGCTCACATTCGCCATCATACCAGTCGGGTAGTGCTTCGGACTACCATTCCGCGGGAGGCTGCAAAGTTTATGCATCGTTGGCCGTTGTCGTTCGACGCGGTACCCAACAATTTTGGTGCAAAAAGCTTCAACTTCTAGCCTTTGGCTGTATAATATTTGAATAAAAGCAGCCAATGCTGAATAAAAGAAAAGCCTCCGCAAATAATCCATTAAACTTCAACTCGACTATTACCCAAATATGTATCAGCTAGTCAGTTTGTACCGAATATATTTCATCTTTTATCGTTTATGCAGCTTTCATATATTCATTAAACAGCTCTATCTGAATTAGCAACAAAGCTCATCGGTTAAGAGCTCATGTATGTGATTGAGTTGCTTGCTTGTTGCCACTAACAATATAGCGTAATGGCGCTATAAATGAACTAACGAAGCTTTTAGGCAACTTCTGTATCTTTAAAGATTACAAAACGTTTAAGTAAACCTTTTACTGCTTCTTGTAATAGCTTATCAGTATGGAACGTCAAAACCGCAATGTTTACATTTGATTTTTGTTGCCGGAGCTGTGTATGAGCTATTGATTTCTGTAATGCAGCTACAAAGGTTTTCACCTGCTCTTATAGCAACTGACAAAGCGCTGTCATTAATGCTAGCAGATAGTGTAAGAAAACAAGCCATTTAGAAGCGATATTTCTGTTGACGGCTACTGTTAAACGATTATTAGCAGAGTAGCATCTATACAGATCGAGAAAATGTTGCCTAAAAACAATGTCAGCGATTGATGATGCATAAAAGTTAGCCAACAGAACATGCTGATAAATGTTTGAATAATGGTTGAAATAATGCTGAAAGCATTATTTTAAAGCTTATGTGCTAAAAGCAGCATGTAGGCCTCTTTCTAGCGTTTATACAGCATGAATCCGAAAATAGCGTTAGCAAAATAACCTATAGGGTATGCGAAGAAGCACATCCATAGTTTTCTTTGTTATTTACATATGTCAAAGTGACGGTGATGACAGAGCAGCGGCCATTGAATCAGGAGATCAAGAGTTTAAATAGTAACAAAACTGATATTGCAGTTTTCACAAAAAAAAACATTAAATCAACTCCGAAATTTACTCTCCTCTCAAATAATATTTAATCAAATTGAATTCAGTGGCTGTATAAAACTTATTTAACAGATTCAAAAAATCTGAATAAGTGCCATTGAAGCGAATTATATTACTAAATGGTTGAGTAAAGATTGAGAAAAAATTGTGTAACATGCTGTAAAGTAGTTGTGCCGGCACGTCAAAAACAGCTGAATAGATTCGCCAGATTTGCTGGTAAAGGAATTGAATAGAAATTCTTGATCATATGTATAGCACACATATTAAGCTTGAAGCCGTATAAACGAGTTGAATTGAAATAACATTTACATTGACATTAAATGGGTATGCAGACTATCCGGTCCGATGACCGGTCTATACATTTCCTCTCTTCCTACCTGAGTACCTGAGTTCATGTCCCCGATGATGATTTTGACGTCCCGCAGTGGGCATCCGTCGTATGTCTGCTCCAGCTGTGCCTAGAACGCTTTTTTCTCGTCGTCGAGTCTCCCTTCGTGTGGGCAGTGCATGTCGATGATGCTATAGTTCAAGAAACGGCCTTTTATCCTCAGCTTGCACATCCTTCCGTTGGTTGGCTGTCACCCAATCACGCGTTGGCGCATCTTACCCAGCACTATAGTGCTGTCATATATTAAGTCAATTCCCAGCTAGTTGGTGGTGCCACAGCTTTGGTAAAAGGTAGCCGCTCGATGCCCGCTTTTCAACACTTTCTGTCCTGTCCAGCAGATTTCCTGCAACGCTACGACGTCGAAGTTGCAGGGATGTAGTTCATCGTAGCTTATCACACACTTAATTTTTTTCGCCGAGATCTCAGCATTTTTTGTTTATTTTTCCGAGGTGGGCACCGCCGAGTTTCAGCAAACATGATTTTTGCCGAGATCTCAGTAAAAGTGACGTTTCAGGTGCTGAGATACGGTAAATATTTTGCCGAAAATCAGTAATAAACCAAATTTTATGCCGAAGTTCAGTTCTTAAATTTACTGAGCTACAGCGGTGCCCGATTTTGCCGAGCTCGAGAAAGAAAAAGTTAATGTGCATACCGCAACCTGCGAAGCCTAGCGATTTGCGATTTTTTTATATAGAAGTTTAACAGAGCCCACAGTCAATCCCCACCCCATTCTAGGCAGGCACCACAACACGCAAATGGCATGGGGAGGGGTTGTCAACGCCTTGGACATAGTCCCTTTTTCTCTTCGACATCACAAGTCTGAAACCTAAGAAAAAATGTCCCAATCACGCCCACGCCCATACTATCCGTTGGTTTGATCGCCTGTGTGCTGTCTTATCGAGCGTGCAACTCCGTTGGTTGCCCGACGAGAATAGGAGTATTGTCATGGCATGCTATTCATTATTCAATAGCAACCGAACCGTTATACGGATCATACGGATCTGGGAATACGGATGATATTTGCATATCTGTCATCAATGCACGCTGGAAGTGGATTGCTCAATATCTACATAATATATCTCACCCTCACATAAAACATCATGCATTTATACGTAATTGTGTATTTCGTTTTATCGTTTAAAACACGTTTTTGAAGAAATAAATTATTACTTCAATTTAAATACAAAGTCAACTACAGTGGTTACGCATTCAGAATTCTGTCATGGTACAGATCATCGGTTAACAAAAACCGTCGGAGGTACATGGTTTCAAAATGAGAACGACGGTTAAAAACAAACTGAAATATGAGATTCCTTTCCACAGCTAGGAGGAAAAGCTGCATCATATTACATCATAACGGTTGTGTGATTCCTGCTCGGTAGATTCATCGTGTCATTTTTTTGAATATTCTAGCTTAAAATTACTTGTTAAAACCCTAACTATCATTCACTCCATGTGAATTTGTCCTATAGGTTACTATTCTCGGTAGGCCTCACATGCACAATGTTGTGTCCATTAGTCTTGGGTCCACCGATGCCGTTGATGAAATCGTCTGGCTGGAAGGTGTTGTTCTCGTGACCCATCTCCACCTGATTCCGGTGCTCTTCGGTGACTGGTTCGGGCTTTGGTCCGTCCATGAAGAACATCGTAATGAAAAATAGCACGGTACTGATACCATAGAATCCGGCATAGAAGAACATTACTGAGCCTCGGTAACCGATCGCCTTGGCCAGTGGATCAACCAAAATTGGCAGATTACCTCCAATGTTGTTCATCACAAACAGGAACATGCCGATGGTCGTCGAACGGACCTGCAGTGGAACGATTTCTACCAGCACCGCGAACACAATTCCGAACCACATTTCAGCTGTAAGGAGAAGAAGGTGTTTGTAGTTAGTATGAATATTGTTAGATATTTACGAGAGCCTCATTAGAAAACACTTACCGAAGAAGTAGCTGATTCCTAGGGTGATCATCGCCCAAAGTGGCTCGAAATAGACGGATCCGAAGGCAAAGGGAGTCGCAATAAGTTGACTAATGGCCAGACATGCCACTCGAGACCGGATTCCCATCTTGGCTACGACCTTATCCGAAACGATTCCACCAATCACCACACCGACGCTTCCGATTCCGATCGTCACAGCAAATAACCACCAGCCGAGATCCACATCTGGGAAGTAGATATTGTAGTACAAATCGGCATTGTACGCGAAGGTCATTCCGCCGCAATGACGAATCGAAGCAGCAATCATCAACAGGATAACACGTGGTTGCATCAGAGCTTTGGTCAGTGAGACTTTTCCCTTGCCGTTCGCTTCTTCGCCAATGCTCTGCCGTTCTGGTTCCTTCAGGGTGGTTCCGGTCAGGACGGCCACGATAAGCGCAAGTACACCTGTTCCGTAGTAGCAGATGCGCCAGCCTTGACCCCAAATGTCCAACTTGGTAATGTACCGCCCAACGGGGAACGCAATTCCGTAACCACCGTAGATTCCCCAGTTGAAAATGGCCATCACCAGAGCACGTTTGCTTTCGGGGAAGATGTCGGACATGATACCGGTGGCTAGTGGGTTACAACCGGATTCACCAGCGGCCATAACCATACGCAGCAGAATTAACTGCCAGTATTCCTTAACGGTTCCCTGGAAAACGATGGCAACGGCAAAGACCAGTGTGCATACGGTGAGCAGTCGGACGCGGTTGTATCGATCCGCGGCAAAACCCAGTACAACGCCCATAACGGTGAAAACGGCAATGAAGCTGGGACCGGCCAGCAGTTGATACTCGAGACCCAGTCCGTTGTAGTTCCATTCGCAGTACACTGTTCCGTTCAGGTGTTGCCCGTGACATCTGGAAGGAAAGGGAGAATTCTCAGTTATCCGTGGAGTTTGAGGTGAACAGCAGTCTTAAGGACCATTTATGATTCCAGCTGAAAATCGAATTTTGAACTCGGGAAAACCGATTTTATTCGCGTTTAACTTATAGCGCATATTTGCGCAACTAGTATACATTGTTCGCAACCAGATGCTCTATGTAGCGCACCAGATGCGCAGTAAAAAAACTTGCGACTAATAAAGAGAAAAATTGATTTTCGTGAGTTCAAAAATTCGGTTTTGAGCTGCACAGATCATATAAGACGATGATGAGATATCTTTTAAATCGTTAGTACCAGATATAGATAGTCAAATGAAATCTATCTATGTATAGTGCCGACTACCTTTTCGATGTGAATTCGCGAAGTCGAAGCAAAATTCTTCACACAAACAATGACAGTTCTTTATGGGTTTTTACAGTAGAGCAACAGTAGAGTTTCACTCAAACTCTGACAGATAGCAATGGGATTTCCCATAGGAGGGAAGAGCAGAATTTGCTTCGACTTCGCGAATGCAAAAAGGTTTAAAAAAGAAATTTCCAAATATAATCCAGATTTATTTAAGGTGATTATAGAATGAAGCCCGTGGTGAATTTCAAATTCACCACACGTTTATCTACATACATTTCCAAAAGCCCAAATCTGGCGTAATAGTTTTCGTACAGTGCCGAAACTCAAATTATGATTGTTCAGCATAACTAAGCAAACGATCTACCATTATTTCAGCCCCATACGCGTTATTGTTCGTTCATCTCGCGCTCTCGAAAAAAATATTGGAAAAGCACGTGGTTTACAAAATGGCCGATTTCTGGCTTCATTCTATAATCACCTTAATCAAACAAAAGGTGTTATGCTAATACAAATTAATGCAATACTAGTTTGGACAATCCAGTCTTGTTGAATTCAAAAGGATTTTGAGAATCATAAAAACGGACTTATAAGATAGATACCATTCCAATCTCCTTCTATGTAAGTAGTGAGATCAAAATCGTGCAATCTTTCGTAGATTTTTTCAAAGACAGGACCACCGTTTTAGACTAGAGGTCACATAGATTGAATACTTAACACCCAGCATTAGACAACAGACAGGACATTTACAGAACGTTCAATTAAATAGTAGAGAGTTTTCCGCTACACGAAAAGTTCTTTTTTTTTTACTGTGCGGGGATCGAACCCACACTCCGACACAGCGCGCAAATGCGTCCAGACGACTGATGCCGCTAACCGCATGGCCGTGTCGGTTGTATGGAACGTACGCATTTCCAAAAAACGATTTTTGAGATTTATTGTTCACAACGTTTTAATATTTTTTTTCATTCTGACCATAGCGAATCAAGAAAGTGGATGAAAATATTGTGATTGTAAATATGTTTCAGATCATTTTTATGGACAGTGGAACTTCCGTCAGCACGACAAGTCGCCGTCGTCCTGTCTCTCCATTTTTATATTCTTTCCTTACCAAATTGTACATCATTAAACCTTTTCTAAAAACTGTGCAAAATTTGAACTTCACAAGGTAAAAGCCCGCCTTGTTCGTATGCAGTTTACGTGGGCGGCAAAACAACGCATGAAACGCTTCAAATCGTGATGCCATGCTGTCAAAAGCTTACTAAGCTTTGCATTCCATCACTCATCATTGCCAAAAACGCTTCGGTTCGTATAGATAAAAGCTCCGTCGAAACTTACTCATGTTCCAGTTCGATGTCGGCACACTGCTGTGGGAGCAGATGCCGATGAACTTCGGTATGGTTCTGCTGGCACGCGTGGTCACCGTAGTCCAGCTCGACAGCAGTGGCTTTGGACGTTACTCCAATCAGATAGTGGCCAAGTTCGCCCGCAATGTATCCAATGGTTAGCACAGCCAGGACGTACGGCTTGTAGAGAAATCTCAGCTTATCCACCAGGGACTGCATTTTTCTTGAGGTGTTGTTATAACCGTTGGTTTATCTGGAAAGAGTTATTTAAAACGAAACTTATTAGATCTAAAGAGAAGCAGACGTGATGCATTAGTGTTGCAAAATCGCACAATTTATAATATGGCTTTGAAAATTTTATCAATCATTTATCATTAATCCTTTTAGAACTTTTAATAGACGGTTTCGGAGTCGCATAGTCCCAATACTCCATTGCACAGTGACGTCACGCACGACTTTTGACAGGTACTGGTCCTGTTGTTTACAGACGACTTTATTTTAATTTTGAGATATTTTTATCATTCTTTGGATTTTCTGATCGATAATTACTTAAACTTATCGATAATTACCAATATTTGAATGCGGAATGTACAGAATGTCTTCAACATCGTGAAATACGCAGATTTAATTTGGATAAAACAAATTCTAAGTCCGAAACGTAAACAACAGGACCAGTACCTGTCAAAATAGTGAGGTTAGGTTTGCTGCGCGCAATGACCTATAGTCTCAGCTCGACGAAATGATTTTTTTTTCAGCATTTGTGGTTTATAAATTGACGAAGTGAGGTGTTGTCTGTATGTGTGTAATGTAAGTTTTATTTATTTGATGTGGAATTCGGTTCGGTTGGATTTGTTCACAAATCAATTTCCACCAAGGAAAAAAATACTTTTGAACAGTGACAGTGTATGTAAATCAATGCTAAAAATTGATGAAAATAAATGGGATCTATTCCTCTCAAAGCACTGTCTCGGCCTTTCTAATGCGATTTTTTTTTCAAAACATTTGTTGGGAAGATCCATAAAGTATGTCATGCAAAAATCGGCGATTTTCAACCCCCCCCCTCCCCCCTTCGTCACACTTTTTGTAATAAACCTCTAAAATTTTTGTATGGATCGTCACGCTGCTCTGAACCCCCCCTCCCCCCTAGAGGCGTGACGTACTTTGTGGACGGCCCCTGTTAAAGGATGAGAGAAAAAGCACGAGAAAGTCAGCATCAACGCTAGGTGGACCAATCAGGGTTTTTACTTCGTGGCTAGATGTTCACAAAGGAAGTTTTATCTCCGCAACGCTGGGTAGACACCTTTGGGTGGTGTGTTACGGTATAAGATCTACCATGGTCACATTGTCAGCTACAGGCAAATCCCCAATACCCAACTCCGTGGTACTTATGAGGGTGTTGCTGAGTCGGGGGCCTCTCGTTAAATAAGTGCTACATCAACACTTCCTTCCCCTCTCAAGTTACGATAAAGATGAGCGTCACCAGGAGTAGTAATCCTCATGCTTTTGTGATTTTTATCCTAGATTGAAATCAAGGACCACACCCACCTTGATTTCTGATAGCAATCTGAGTATCACTAGTGTCCAATCTACGAAGTACACCCAGGTTTTTTTTTACGCGGTTGGAATTCATTAATTTCTCGGTTAACCTGAACTTTTACAGCTTTTCAAATGCCCTCTGATTTTTCTTTGATTTTTTGTGAATTTTTTGGTGGGGTTAACACATTGCTTCATTGACCCTGAAGGTCTTAAACGACCAAAACCAAACCGTGTAAAAAAAACCTGGGTGTACACCGTAACTATCCTATGCTATGCTATGCTAGAAGTTCACAAAGGAAGTTTTATTGGCTTTCGTATTAGCATTTCTAGTTATTGAATAATAGTTCCTATGCCTACCATCGCAAAAAATACTGATAATGATGATTGGACATTGCGTTCCTTTCAATCCAAACTGCCATCTCTTGACGATAGTTCAGCTTCCCTAACAAATCAAATAATTCTATCAAATGGCTTAATTACACACCTCTATATAATCTTGCATGAACGATTATCTCATCAGTAGGTATAGATCGCGTCACCACTGTTAGTTTCATGCTCCGCTGGTTCGCGTGTCTGGTTAGGCGTTAAGGTTTAAGAATTTCATATATTTCGATTCAGCGCGTCTGCTGCTCAGACATTATATTAACCCTTCTATTCTTGTTCAAATTTTACCGGATAATTATTCTAAATTTAAGGTAAAGTGAGGCAATTAAATTAGATTGAACTCGTCATTTGATGAGAAAATAATCGGAATTAAGTCATCCGTGACATAAAACGCTGAAAATTTTCATGTCACTTAACAAACAAAGGTAGCTGTTGCCATGCAACCGAATTGTAGACATTTTCAATAATATTGATAACATTCATATTACAAGAAATTTTTTTAGGTTATGTTGTCGGTAAACTCATAGAAACTCGCACCTCGTTGAAAAAAGCCAACACGCCCCCGCTTTTGCTCGTTTTGGAATGGACATTCCATAAAAACGAGTGGAAGCGCGCTATACATTGTAAATTAATTGCGCAATCTAAATTTTCAGTTTTTCATACCTACTTCCTTGTACATTTTTTGTTCATCAAACCAACATCAGTGCATTTTTTTTCATATTTATCACAAAATATTTCACCTTTTTGTCAACTGAAAACTTTAAAATATAACTCAAATAAGTGTCTTCTGGATTATGAACCCGGAGGGTTAATACGGACATAAGTAGGTATAATCCAGCAAATGCGGGCGTTGGGTCAAGTTGTATAATACGTCGTGATCGATTAACTATATCATTGTTGGTATTTACGACACATTATATTCATTGTGCATGCATTCATCATTGCAACACTCGCATCGAAACCAGGAAAAAAGATAATCAATTGAGTTTGGAAGTGCAAATCAATGTACCTGCCGTGAAGTTTGTAAGTGTTATTAGAATTGATGGTAAAAATATTTACGACGTTTGATAATTATTAATTCTAGTCACAGATGACATATTGCATTGTTAAAGGCACACTCTCATAGCTATCCTGAATTCGTCATGTAGGCGGCAGACTATTCTCCTAAGTAAAACCCTAATAGCCTGTTCGAGCTTTATGACATAAGAAGGAGTATCTTGATGTCAAAGTGCACCCTTCTTATTTCCATTTTATGTGATATCACGTAAGGAACCTCGTAATCTGAACGCTATGAGGTAAGAGGAGTTTTGTAGAAAACAAAAATGACGATACTGAAGAGGGTGTTCAAATGGATCATGAGACAGCGGCTTTATAGTTCGAAAATTGGGAAGCATTTTTCTATGTCGGTACACGATGCAATTCTGGAAACAGGGTTCTAAAGATCAGTGAAGTGACTTCAGATGGTAAAAGTTTTTTTTCCGAACATATGAAATAAAGCCAATATTTCGTGATGCATTTGTTATATGTTAGAAAACATTCGATGTTTGTACGTAAATCTGTTATCATTTATTCATCACAATTCACAACACCACTTCGAATGCTGTAGGTTCAGATAATAGGGGTAATAAACTGTAGAGGAAGATTGTCGCTATTCTCACTATGGAAAACCATCTTTTGCTGGTGAGGATAGGGCGCTAAATGTCAACGAAGGAAAAATCAGCTCGTTTTGTCAGTTGTGTACTCAACAAGTTTGGGAACGAGAACAAAGGGAACCGCAGCGACAATCTTCCTCTATGGTTTATGTCAAACTGCACCTCCTCCGAACTTCAGAAAGATTTGTTGTAGAAACATCAGGAGAAATAACAGAAGGAACTCTAGGAATATTTGCTGGAGGACCTCTAGAAGGACGTGCAGTAGCTACCTTTATACTCCCAAAGAAATCTGCATTGGATTTCCGAAAAAATCCTCACTTGACTCCTGGATCCTCACCTTTAGACTCCTGGGAAAATCTCTATTGGATTGCCGAAGGAATCCTCATTTCACTCTCAAAAGAAATCACCATTGGACTAACAAAGAAATCACCACTGCACATCCAAAGGAATCACCATTGGACTCCCAAAAAAATCATTTTTGGATTCCCGAAGGAATCATCATAGGACTCACAAAGTAATTACCATTGGATTTACGAAAAACCCACTGGACTTCTGAAAGAATAACCATTGGACTCCCGAAAAAATCTATTTCACTCCCGGAGGAATCCCCTCTGCTCTTCTAAAGGAATAACTTTTGGACTCCCGAAAGTATCACCATTGGATCCTCGAAAAAAAACCCTATTGGATTTCCGAAGGAATTTTTACTGCACCCCCAAAGGACTCACCTATTGGACCCTGGAAAAATCCATATTGGATTTACGAAGGAATCCCCCGAAAGAAACACTTTTGGATTCTCAAGAAAATCCCTATTGGATTTCCGAAGGAATCCTTATTGCACTCCCAAAGGAATCATCTTTGGACTCCCGAAGAAATCTACATTGGATTCCCGAAGGGGATCCCCACTACAATCCCGAAAGAATCACAATTGGATTCTCGAAAAAAAATTGTAACACCGAAACTCCCAAAAGAATCCCCATTGGATTTCCGGATGAATTTCCATTAGATTTCTGAAGGTATCCCCATTAGATTCTTATTGTAATATTTTTTGGAATTCTCACGGTATTCCAGAAGGAATGGGCTGGGCTCCCGAAGGAATTCTAACTTGGTTCCCGAAGGAATCCCCACTAGATTTTTGAAAAATAATCGCCTAGGTAGGTTTGCCTTCCAGTAAGAGTCCCAGGTTTGTAGAGTTACACGAGATGCCACATATTGCTCGTTCTGGCAAGCAAACATTGTTCGCTAGTCTTTGAATTACATTACAAAATACAAGAAATCGAATATTAGAAACTACGTAGATGTAATTTTGTTGCTCACTTGCTTTGTCTTCCTGGCCGAATCAAAATAAAAACAAATATTGAATTTGAAACACCCAACATGGTCTATTGGCGGTCTATACTTTTGAAACATTAGAACAAAAAAAATAGACCAGCGGTGAAAACATCCTAACTGTGAAAATTTGAAACATTTTTTTCTGTTTGAAGCTAGGTATTGAAACACTTTTTTCTGTTTAAAGCTAGGTATAGCGTATGGATATGGGTGTAGCACAACAACAGATATGCAAAGCACAATATAAAAATCCAAGGATAGGAATATTAATCGATTCCATTCCGAAAAGGCGATCACAATGCAGCTAATTCTGTCTCAAAGACTATCACGGACATAGCGATATAAGCGTTCGTGATTGTGAGAGCAAACATGAGAAAATTCCTGCTGAAAAATAAACTTCCTGTGAAATCACGGTTATGTATTCAAAAAACCAACTTAATTCACCGAGTAGTGATACTGCCTTTTTCGCATTTAGCCAAGACACCAATCTTATATGGCGCTTATATGGTTCGACGAACCATTTTCTTAATAACTTTTAAACGCAATGGTCGATCGTTATCAAATTCAATAGTGATCAGCAAGACTTTGTTCCCTGTCGAATGCAACTTGTTGCGAGAAAATCGGTTAAGGATTACTATATGAAAAGTTGTCTAATGTTTTTCTTAGATTTTGTGCACACACATACACACACACATACGCACGGACAGACAGACATTTGCTCAGCTCGTTGGTATATAACACTATGGGTCTCAGAGGCCTCTATAAAAAGTACGTTTTCGGAGTAAAATGATAGCCTTTCGGAACAACTTTGTTGTACGAGAAAGGTAAAAATAGGATCAACTTATCTACCCATGCCTAATTTTTATAATTGAGCTGTTGACGTGGTTGAAGTGGTTGGACTGAAATGCAATTACATAGAATGAAAACTTTCTAGGATGGTTCTTTTAACTTTGGCTTGGTTTGGCGAAAAAAAATCTACAAAAATGGTGAATATTCATCGCAAGATAAAAATGCGTTTTTCTAAAAAAATCGAACAAAGTTAGATATCTTTAAGAATCAAGTATCTTCGATATCGTTCAATACCTTTATTAAATCAAATAGACTACTCTGATATGAAAAGTCAAACTCTACGAAGACTAACATGAGACAATTATATGTACAAGAACAGTGGATAGGTTAGGTGGATTTGGATTCATCGTCTTAATTAAGCCATGTCAGCAATTGTTCACCTCAGACATTCAAAAACTTAAAAAAAATCACGTTAGGCGCAACATTTGGGAGTAACCACCCCCTCACCCACCTTTTACTGTAACAAAGTGCAACGCAAATTGGACCTCCTGAACAGACCCTTATGAATTATGATGCCCGCCAGCTTTGAAGACACATTTTCGAGGTAATTGCATTTCGCTCGGAGTGCTTCGCGTTTCGGTCTGTAACTTCGGAACATAGTGTCTAATGAACCGATCAGAATTTTTTTCAATAAAGTAGACAAATAAAAAAATAAGGTAAAAAAAGTGGTATTAACGTTTAAATCTTAAATGCATTCGTGACGGTCACTAATTTTGAAATTTAGTGTGTTTTGGACTCATGATAATTCGTAGAATGCGAGTCGAACATACATATTAGAAGAGCGGTTTCAATCTCGTCAACTCATAAACCGGTCAAAACTAAACCTTTCAAAAATCCAGACAAAAATTATTGTAATACAGCGGTTCTCAACCTTTTCCTTCGGTGGTACCCCTTCAAACGTTTGCATAGCTAGAGGTACCCCCTGGATTTTTTTTGAAAATTTAGCTGGAGGCATGTTGAAGTAATAATTTCGTATTTGATTCTCACGTGCCTTCTATCAAACCGATTGAATTTTCAAAAAAATAATTTTGGGCTTCCGAAAAATTTACGTACTTCGACTTCGCTGTTTCAAACTTTTGTAACACTAATAATTGAGTTAACTTCAAATTGTTTAAGTTAAGGTTTCACTCTCCACATGTTCCATCGTTCATCTTTTTAACGGTGGATTCAATTGTGTTTGTCGTTTGCTCACTACCGCCACCAGGTTGCTGCTTGTCCTCATACAGTGCACTTAACATTGGGCGATAATGGATCCGTGACGATGATTTTGATTGCCTTTTGGTCTAAATGAGACGTCTGTTCCACTGTGCTGGTCTTTTGATGCAATACCATAGTGAAGAAGGCTGGGTTTGATTCCCGGTTCGGTCTTTATTTTTTATCCACTTACCTAGGCATATGAGTTCCATCGTGCTAGCATTCCAAAATAATAACTGGGCTTTGAAACATCGCAAATAATAATGTAATGCCGACGAAAATGAACAAATTATATTCTGGAAGGATATTTAAATTATGACCTCTCTATTAGTTCAAGATTTGAATTTTTCAGAATATTTTTAAAATTGTGGATTCTAAGTAAAACATTGCAATTCTGATCGGAATTCCAGGATATTGAAGGATATTACTAGGTGTCAGCTTCAGAGAAATTTGATTTCCTGTTCTCAGAAATGTGATGAGCTTTTGAGAATTGAGGATCCTGGAATTTAAATTGTGAAACAGAAATTATAATGCTGTGATGCCCATGCGAAGCCCAGCAGCCCATAGCTCACCAAAATTATACATTGCTACAAAGCAGATCATGCTGAAGTTGACTGGCTTCGAGACCAGACCCGATTTAGGCTAGAACTTTTGCCTAGAGAAGCCAAGTACCAATGTACAGGGGTTGGGCAAATAAGTTGAGATAGGCAAAAATTTGCCGAAACTCAATGTTTAAAATATTCCGAATTTGATAAAACCGAAATCATCGAATGTAGAAATTCTTCTATTGTTCCTATCCTTTACCTAAATCATCGATTTACGAGCATTGGAGATTTTCCGTATTTTTCGAGGGTATGTAAAAAATGCATTTTTTTTTGTTTATCATTGTGACGTGAACCTTCATAGTAATTTAGGATTTATCATGAATCTTGAACTAATTTTGCGGCTACTGGTAGCTTCAGGTCGAAAATCCACCCTCAAAAATGTTTCTGTAATCATCTCGCAACTTTGATACCCATATTCGGACTAGAGGAATTTCTGCGTTTGAGTATTCCAGCTTCATCAACATCGGATTATCAACCTTTTTGTCTCGTTCCTGTACATCGATTACTTATTGTTTTGCCTCCTCAAACCGATGTGGCTAGTAGAACTCGTAATTAGTGTGCAGCATCTGAGGAACTCTTGGGCTACTATGGACTTAAGCCGTCATCCATGAGGCCAAATGTGACGATGTTTCAATTTTAAATAAAACTCACGCTGCACTCCTCTCTAATAGTGTGTTGAAATCGACGCCCAGTTTGTCACAAGCAGAGCCGTAGCTAGATCCTTTTTGGTCATAAGGACGTGATGTATGTTATAGAATCCGCCTCAAACTCTACTGAGCGGAACTAGTTTTTGCCAATTATGAAGTAGATATTATGATTTAGTAAACATGCTTGTTACGTTTGGATACAAATTTTTGATACTTATATCAATTGATGGACCTTTTCCAAATGGGCGTAATAGATATTGACCATAGCCCAAACCCTAGGATTGTGCTCTTTATTCAGGACGGCAAATTTCCTCAGTAGAACAAAAATATTTCGTTCTATTTGGTATTTAGTTAAATAAACAAAATAGACTGAATAAATGAGTACTAGTCGTTTGAAATTTCGAGGTCCATCATGAAATTAGTTTTTTTTTCAATTATAATACAACATCCGCCATTACGCATCTTTGTCTCAGGTACCCCCAGAGACCAGCGAAGGTACCCCTAGGGGTACATGTACCCCAGGTTGAGAACCGCTGTTGTAATAGAAACAAACCTTAATCTCTGGATATATGTATTTCGTCTTTAACAGAATGATGATTAACGGCGATTGATGAGCATTTCCGGTAGACTGGTTCTTCACAGTCCCCTGCTTATTCTTAACTCAGATTTATCATCACCGGCCACGGTTGACTTTTTCAACCGGCTCTCATGAAGAGACTAGACGGAAGTCAATTAAGCATTAGATACGTCTGTTATAAACCTTTCAAGGTTGTTTTGCGTTTATTAGTTGTTGTCCATGCCCACCCAATATTGTATAAGACAGAGCTCGGCAAAATGAAGTGCGTGTGCGAGGCTAAATTAAAGAAATTGATTTGATGTTCACAATTTTGGAAGAATGTATCCGAATTATATTTTGCCAAGTTTGATGTTCCCGTACAAAAGCTAATCCTTAAATGTGGATAATCTTCCATCATTTATTTCTTCACACATTTTAGCGCCAACTCGCCATTTTTTTTTTGTTGGGGCGTAGAACCACTGCGTCCATTGAGTTGAACTTTTGTGGTATCGCCATAGTAAATCCGTACTGCTGCTTTAGCAGGTGGTATGTACACCAATGTCTTTTTATGCCATTACAAGGGGAACTATTCCGATCTCCATCTCACTGAACATATATTCATCCCATCGCGAAACAAAGAAATACGGCACCAATTTCGTTGCTTCTTTCTGTCAACATGTGTGCTCACTTCTGAAAAAAATCACAAAAATAAGAAACAAATTCAATACCTTTTCATCGTTTTGTTTTTTTATGGGATGAACATCGGAGCCATGAAATGAAATCCAGGAGCAGTTCCCCTGTATGGAAACGTGCAATGGCACTAAAAGCGTGAATAAAACTTATCTATCTATCCTTTTCCGCGCTATTAGTCAATACCAGCACTAGACATCTCTCTTGTTTGATCAGTTCTTACGCAATTTTCGCATCTACATATGTTCTAGATGTTTTTTTTGTGGTAAATAGATAAGATCTCACCAATTAACTCCATGATATCAAACTTATTTCACATAACCATATCCACTTAAAACGTTCATAACTACGGTACTGATACACACTTCTACCTTCCAGACCCGTAATTGCTCATCATTGAGAAAAAGGCTGATTTCTCATAGTCACTAATAATTAGAATATGCACAGCATAACTTTGTTCTATTAACACACTAATGTAGCTGTTGTGATGCCGTAAGTTCAATGATTCCCATCACCATCAGGTGCATGATCTGGAAAATAATAGATCTGTTGATCTGAGAATATCTGGCAGAGGGACTGCGTAGTTTGGTAGTATACATGTTTTTGGCACGTGGCTATCGAGGTACGTTCATTCGTCTATAAAATAAAATTTTAACGTCCATTCGCCATTTCTTGGACACTAAGGTCTACTGAAATACTAGAAGGTTTTTTTTTATAAACGGATTTGGGATATGAGCTTCGGAGATTTCCGCCAGCCGATTCCATATGTTCGTGTACAACATTGTGAGACATTTTTTAGTCCTACTTGGCATTACGCCGGTTGGGTAAAATGCGCCACCACCTTTTCTTGGTTTATAATCCAAATTTTGTCTCAACGACGAAAACGATTTTGTCAAACACAAAAAGCTCAGTTAAGAAATCTGTATTAAAAATTTTAAAAATAAAATAATATTTTGGCTCATTCCAACGCAATTTCGGCGTTTATGTTTTCAATGCTTTTCTTTAGAGATAAAAAATATTTTTTCCTTATTACTATCAGTATGAGACATTGATTAACTGAAATGATAGAGTTTACACTAATCTTATGCAGAAGGGTTTGAAAATTTCGGTGAAAAATATTGGAATATTTTGAATATCTTTTTTGGGTTGCGCATATTGCCCAGCATCGTTCATTTTGGATGGAAATTCTCAATTTTGGAATAAAATTCCGATATTGATGGCTTTACATGGAAATGTTTGGACCATATGATGACTGATATGTTAGATTATTGATAAACACTTCGAAAATACATGTTTTCGGAGGAAATCCCAATTAAATTAAGGGATTAGCTTAGGGGGCGCATATTGACCGCATCTCCCTTACCGGTTTGTAAACTTGAAAGAGGTCTGCAGCGACGGTTCTTTTTGATAATGATTGGGAGAGTTGGTCGAGTTTTGCATAATCAATCATTAAAGTCATTAAATTAGTTAAATTCTCGTAAAATATGATTAGGACACATTATCCTAGCGATTTCTCATACCAATAGTTTGGGCTTTAGCCTTCTTTAGTCCGAGTGTTTCTTTTTATTACTAATCACCGCAATTGGCATAAAAATGCTTATTTTTCTTTTTTCGTATAATTATGAAAATTTTAATTATTTATTGCATTTGGGGGCCATAACCACCTTGACAGTGCACAATTTTCCTCCTTATTTTCATGACATCTTAATGTTAGTTCCATGTTATAATAAATTCCAAAAGTACTTTTCTGAACAGACTAAGCCCTGGAAAGGAGAGTTAACGGTAAACTGCATATAGGGGAACGGTTCGGCACTTCATCTCATAGCTCCCATTTCCATCCCATCAAGAACAAAGCAATGAAAAGGAATGCGATGTGTTTTTTATTTTTGTGCATTTATTCAGCAGTAAGGTCGTATGTTAGCAGAAAGAAGCAACGAGATTGGTGATGTATTTCTTTGTTTTGCAATAAGATGATTCCCCTAATTGAAATGGCGTAACCTATATTTCAACTTAAAATTGTAAAGTAGTTCACATGCTCATCATTCCTCCGTAGTGATGTTGTGCAGGGCCATAATTTATTTCATATCATTTCATTTTTGCTATCAGAAATGCATATACATACACTGCACATCCTCCACTATCATCGCTGTCGCTGCGTTGTTCCAAGTTCCAACTGAAAGATTGATTACACAGGTAATGATTGTCAATTCAATCATCGCCCACCCAACACCTACTCCATTGGGAGCTGTTGGAATACGCCGGTTGGACGCATCTAATGGAATAGAAAGTATCACAATCACCAGGCTGTAAAATCATTCCGATAAGTTATATTTATACTTTACAGAAAATAGAGGGTTGGAGTTTCATAACGAATCGACTCAGTCCGGCGAATTGTAGTTATGGGTGCATGTGCAAGTAGACACATTAATTAAAAATTTACTTAATCAACTTGATCACAACAGATTGCATTCAATGTCGAGTCGATTTATGTTTTGTTATTGAAAATAGGATGAATTCAGCATTGTGTTCCAGAATTCTAGCCAGACCGCTATTTTGTACCGTTTGGTACCGAATAAACCCAATTTGAGCTTGATTCCTCTCCATAACTTGACCAAGCGGCTTTACTGATTGATATATTGGATTGAAGTCTATCTAGCGCTGTTAAATAAGAAAGTCTCTGAGTTAAATAAGAAACTTCTGTCAATAGAGAAAACGGAAATTCAAGAGGAATCATTGATATCATTTAATTGCGAATAAATAGGTATACATTAATTTCGAATTAGAGCAAGCAAGTGATTCACCGTTAATTTTCAAAACTAAGATGTTATCCCAGTACTCAATTGAGAACTACACAGCCTCAATTCACATTCGAGTAATAAATCTCAATTTAGATTGAGATTTCCCTACACTGCTTACATGGCAGTTTCCAGACATCTAAAGGAAAAATACTGCGGTTCGTCTTTGTACTTCAATTGCCTACGTCTCACCACTCGTTTTAAATATGTTCTAGTTCCATGGACGCAATTACTTGTAATTGTAACACTTTAATTGACTGCTCCACAGGCGACCAAATAGCTGTCATAGCCAACTCGATAGAACACAGACTTCCGAGAACTTGTTACTAAAATAAGCGGACAAATCGAATGTCTGGTCAAAACAAATATCGCGTCAATTTTGTCATCAGCAATAACAAGCAAGTGCCCCAATCAGTTCCGCGTGACGTTACAATCCGCTTGCTTGTGCCGAGCCGAGATCACCTCGTATGTGTGCGGTTGTTGCGGTGCCAGATTCCGGTCGATCTTGGGAACTTGTGGTGCCGTGGCGTGCATATTAGTGCCAGGTGGTGGCCACCCGCATGTCACTTTCTATAATTCACGTACGCGTCATCGATCGACCACACTGGGCACGATACAGGTAATGTGTAACCAGGTGTGGCACGTAGAATATCTCATTCCAGATTTACAGCGCGTGTGGGAGATACAGAACAAACAGCACTGTAGAGACCTAATCACTGATTGTTACACTTGACCACACAGCTGGATTGATCGGCTTGATCGTTCGCGACAGGTGAGGTTCTTCTAGATCGCGTGCTAGATCACGGCCGAGTTTAAGCGGATCAAAGCTTTACGCTGCGGGGCTGTCAGATGCATGTGTCATGTTTATTCAGCACTGGATCCAAATGGTCGGGTGCGGACGACAGGGAAATTATTAAACGCATGAATATTTACATTCGTAATCGCTTTTATATGGCGTGTGCTTATGTTCGTTGGCGTAATTGGTGCGAATATTGTAATTAAGGTGTCAATTTCAGAAGCTAGTTATTTCCGTCTAAGTTTGTTTATCGGTAGCGCGTATGCCACTGACATAAAATTATTGGAAAAGGAATAGGCGATATATGTTGATTTAGTGAGGTATTGAGTACGTAGTTTGATATAATTGTCACTTTGATCTGAAGTGCTTAATGAAACATAGCGAAGGGTAAGTTCGATAGCAAGGTGCACGGTAATGGCGGCTTCTGTAGGGTTTAAAATGTTTTAGTCCTTGTACTTCTTTGACATCTGGATTGGGTTCGACATTTTGATTGCCCTCTCCGCTTATCCTGGAACAGGAGGAAAACGGAGTATGCTAAGCCACTTCTTCAATTATGCCGATGATTTTAAAAAAAATAGAAGTTCAAGACCTTGAGATATAAGGAATTTTGAAGATACAATACGGTTAATATTGTATGAAAAATACATGAGTTCTCAGAGCAAGATGTATGCTCATCATGAATCGCCAATGGAACCTTTTGCAAAAGCATTATGAGAACGGTTTGCAAAACTAAATGTTTGAGTTTGAATTTTAATTTTCAACTCCAATTTTTGACCCCTCCGCTTCTAGAGGATCATTGACAAATTAAATAAGAGGGTTTTTAAAAATCATACTTAAAATTTATGTACATGGCCAAGCCAAAATTCACTTAAATTTAATTTGATTTCATGGTAGTAAGGAAAAAGTGTTCAAAATGTAACTGTAAGTGCTTCAAATCAAGATACGATTTTCAATCGATTCTAAATCGATGGCGAGTTTTTATTACATGATAATTTAAAAGTAAGATCGCTGGTGAGTTTGATCATCCTCGATTTTTTGAAAATTTGCTTTTTCCCAACCCTGCCTATCGCTATCGACACCTCGAGGCATGGCAGAGGTGAGTAGAGTGAGCATCCAAGTTAGACTCGCTTGGCATGTTAGAGGTGAGCACCCAAGTCAGACTCACATGGTATGTTAAGGGGATCCATCCATGGACGTTAGACTCGCATGGCATGTCAGAAGTGAGAACGTAAGTAAGTCCCACATGGTGTGTCAGAGCATGTTTTTTTTTTACAAGGGTTGAAGGCTATCAAAAATCTGCGCGACAGACACCTCGAGCATCCACACTATGCTCGAAGGCGAACAGGGATGGGCTCCTCCCGACCTGCTAAAAATGTGCCTCCTGGATAAACCGGGTCCCTTATCCTCCTTGCCTCGATCCCCCCGGGACCACGGGATGCTGCGACTACTTTGGGGGGGCTGTGCTCCTACACTTCTTCTAAAATTCCGGCCCCTAGCTTAGGCTAGATCGCCGACTGGCTGGCGAACCACTGCTCCACTGCAACGTAGTCTCTATCCCTCGACGGCCATGCACTGAACTTCCTGACTCGAATCATCCTGACTCCCCCCGGCGTCGAAGGTGGTCCACCAGTTCCGGTGAAGGAAACTTCCGCACTGGTGGTGCTCCGACTACCGGCGGCTATCGCAGGGGACGCTTTCACGCATTGCCTCGACATCGTCCTCGGGTGCCCTACGTACCCAAATCGCTTTCTTCTTCTTTCTTCTGCAGGTTGACTGTTCGAGTGCCGAGGTCGGTCCGACGATTCCGGTTGGCAGAAAACGTCCGGTTCACCGGCGCTGAATACTCCCCAGAATTGGCAGTTATTCGCTGATCTCACTTCCATCTACGCTGCAGCTCCGACAGTATTTGCGTCACGACTCTGCTTACCGAATTCCACGTGTCTTCCTCGTGACACATTCGCTCTGCGATATTATCCGCCCTTGGGACAGGCATTTCTCTACGAATTTCCGCAAACCGCGGACAATAGAACATCACATGCTCCGGCGTCTCTTCAACATTTTCACATTCTGGACATAGCGGGGAATTGGTGTGTCCGAACCGATGTAAATACTTCCGAAAGCATCCGTGGCCCGACAGGAACTGCGTCAGGTAGAAGTTTACTTCGCCATGCTTTCTGTTCATCCACGTCGACAGATTTGGAATGAGCCGGTGGGTCCACCTTTCTTTCTCAGTACTGTCCCACTTCTGCTGCCACATCGCCATCGAACGAATTTTCGCCACCTTTCTCATGTTTCCGGTTTCTCTCCACTGGTAGCACTCGATGTCTTCCGCCAGGGTGATGCAAATGGGTACCATCCCGGCGATAACGCATACTGCCTCCGACGATATTGTTCTATACGCACTTGCACTATACGCACTGGCCATCAGCCAGAACACACTTTTCAGCTTTTCCCGGTTCCGCTTGGTTTGCAGTGCTTTGCCCCAGATAGGAACCCCATACCGCAGTATCGATGACGAGACACTAGCTAGCAGACTCCTCGTGCTGCTTCATGGGGCGCCAACGTTTGGCATGATCCTCGCTATTGCGTTCATTGCCTTCGCCGACTTTTCACAGGCGTAGTCAACGTGGCTGTTGAAATTTAGCCGGTCGTCGATCATCACTCCCAGGTGCTTCAGTGATCGCTTCGAAGCAATCGCATGTCCTCCGACGACGATTTCCATCCGCTGGATAGCCTTGCAGTTGCTGACTAATAGCACCTCCGTTTTGTGGTGAGCTATTTGTAGCTTAACTCCATTCATCCAGCTCTCGATCGTGGCTATTGCCTCTGTCACAGACGCCTCCACTTCTTCGAGTGTCTCGCCCATCACTGTTAATGACACGTCGTCCGCAAAACCCACGATTTTCACTTTCCTGGGCAGCCGCAATGTCAGGACTCTATCATACATTTCGTTCCAGAGGGTTGGGCCGAGTATGGAGCCCTGAGGAACACCCGCTGGAACACGCATCGACTTTTTCCCTTCGTTCGTGTCGTACACAAGGACTCTGCTCTCAAAGTAGCTCTTCAGGATGTGGCAAAGATATTCATGGATTCTATGCAGCGCAGCGGCAATGGCTTCAAAGCTGGCACTGTTGAACGCGTTCTTTACGTCTATCGTAACCACTGCGCAGTATCGATCTCCTCTTTGCTTCTGTTTAGATGCTTTCTCAGCGCTCTCGAGCACAGTGCGAATCGCATCAACTGTCGATACTCCTTTGCGAAATCCAAACTGCATGTTTGACAGTCCACGCTCACCCTCCAGACACTTCGTCAGTCTGTTTAGGATGATCCTCTCCAGAAGTTTCCCAACTGTGTCTATCAGGCAAATAGGCCTGTACGAGGCCGTATGTCCCGGCGGCTTTCCTGGTTTTGGCAGTAATACCAGCTTCTGGGTTTTCCACATTTCTGGAAAGTTACCCTCGTCTAGGCACTTCTGGAGTACCGTTCTGAACATATCCGGATATGCCAAAATTGCAGCTTTCAGGGCCACGTTTGGTATTCCATCTGGACCGGGTGCTTTCTTCATTTTCAGGCGCTTCGCAGCATCTGCCAGCTCATCATTGGACACTTGCCGACCCTCGGAAATTGCTTCTTCTTCTCCGTACGGTATCGGTGGCCACGTAGTCGGATTGTGTTTCGGGAAGAGACCCTCCACGATTTTTTTCAGCATATATGGGCACGTTTCAGCTGGCGTCAACGGGCCTTTAATCTTCGCCATTACAACGCGGTACGCGTCGCCCCAGGGATTGGCGTCTGATTCTCGGCATAGCTCTTTGTAGCAATCTGACTTGCTAATCTTGATTGCTCGTTTCAATGCGGTTCCAGCTTCCCGGAATGCCGCCTTGCGCTCCTCTCTCTCTGGTTCCGTCCTCGCTCTCTGTGTCCGCCTCCTGGATCTAAGACAAGCAGTGCGTAGTGCACTAAGCCTCTCGTTCCACCAGTAGGCTGGACGTCGATTGCTCATAGGCTCCAGTTTTCACGGCATTGCGGCATCACAAGCCGCTACCATCCTTCTTATCAGTTCGGCCGCATCGTCGTTCTCGAAACTGTTGTCCGGTCGAAGTGCCTCTATAAAGAGGTCCTTGTCGAAGGCTTTCGTCTTCCACTTCTGCTCAGCGGTCACTCTTCTCTGTGTTGTCGCATGGTTTCGTTGCCCAATACAATAGCGAATCGCCTGGTGATCGCTATGGGTGTACTCTTCGCTAACTCTCCAGTTCATGTTCGCCATCAACGAAGGACTGCAGAACGTGACATCAATAATAGACTCCCTCCCGTCTCTCCGAAATGTGCTTACGGAGCCTTCATTGCACAGTCGTACATCTAGCTTCGCCAGAGCTTCCAGGAGAATATACCCTCTCGTATTGGTGACTCTGCTGCCCCACTCCACAGCCCAGGCATTGAAATCACCCTCCATAATTACCGGCCTTCGTCCGATCAGGTTGTCGGTTAACCGCTCTAGCATCTGGCTAAACTGCTCCACTGTCCATCTTGGAGGCGCATAGCAACTGCATACGTAAACGCCGCTGATTTTGACGATCACGAATCCCTCACATGAACTCTCTACCACTTCTTGGATAGGAAATCTGCCCATAACTTGTATTGCAGCCATTCCCGTTCTATCAGCCACCCAGTTTCCGTTATCAGGAGGTACTCGATACGGCTCTGCAATTATCGCTACGTCACACATCGTTTCTGTTGTTGACTGCCATAACAGTTGCTGTGCAGTATCGCAGTGATTCAGATTAATCTGAATTATGTCCACTACTGTGTCAGAGCATGTGTCAGGAGGAGTGGCAGGGTGGGCTAGAGTGAGCACCCAAATAAGACTCAGATTTGTGTACTAGAGCGTGAATCAGGTGGTTGGGTGAGCATCCAAGTTAGACTCACATGGTGCGTAAAGGGTGAGCACCCAAGTTAGACTCACATGGTATGTCAGTGGTGAGCATCCAAGTAAGGCTCATATGGTGCGTTAGAAAGAGTGTCAGGGTGTGTCTGAAGGTGTGTTAGAGAGAGCACCCAAGTAAGACTCATACGGGATGAGTACCTGTGTGAGCGTGAATGAGCGAGTACATTAAGTACTGCCCATCCCCCAGAAGTAATGCTGGGAGGCATTTCCTGGGGGAACCAGGGTAGTAGTAGAGAGGGTAACTCAAGTAACCTTCTGTTGCTTGTATGGGTTTAGTGGGTCCGGCGGGCTGGTCTTCTGCCTTCCGCGCCAACCCCACTCCCTGAGTGATAATTTCTGGTGTCTGCATGCAGATTTGCCTTCATCCCTTTATTTGATTCCATAGAACAAGTTACTAAATTGTTTGCTGAGTTCTTCAAAAATGTTTTCTCGTATTCCCCTCCTACTTACACCGTCAATGGGTAAGCGATATAGGCTGGTTGTTCGGAAAACGTGTCACGGGATTTGTTCCGGGTAAAGGACGTGGTCCAGACAGTTTGCCGCCGTTTGGAAGATCGCCTCAATTACTCATATTCACAGATCCGGTATATCCACAATGTAAAATACAATCGTGGGAATTCCATCCTCAGCTGCCTCCCGAAAACGTTCGAGAAGATGGTTCACGAAGTTGTGTATCAAGCGGTTCGCCCTACAATCTCCGAATATCAACACGACTTTGTCCGAAAACGGTAATGTTTAACGGTAAAGATTTTTATATAAGTTCTGTGGTCTATACATTAAGAATACAAACCCTAGTATAGAAGAGAAATATTTGTGCAACTATACCGCCGGAAATAAGTATAAAGACAAGCATGTTTTTCATACATTTTCATCATGTTTGAGAATCGAAATCTCGACTCGCAGCGATTCGATTTGGCTAAAATTTTACTAGGCACCTGTTTTCCACTATAACTTTCGATCTTTGAGTGGATTGTATACATCTCTAATGATTTTGACCTCCGAATCTGGAAATAATTATAAAGACACCACTTTTTTATATGGGGCTCCATACAACAGACCTGTCTTTATAATTATTTCCAGCAGAAACGCGTATAAGTAGAATATATGCATAAATGTAACTTTCATTCAACAAAAATTCAAGTTTTTTTAGGCCTGCTGGCAAAAAATCAGCCCAATCGAATCGCTAAGAATCGAGATATTGACCTCTCAACATGACCATTTTGTATGGAAACCGAGCTTGTCTTTATACTTTTTTCCACCAGTGTATTGGTTAGTGATTGTTATAAATAAATTGACAATGAATGATTTATTTATCGGCTTTATCGGTCAGTTCTACTCAAAGTATGAGGGAGTAGATAATGGCTGCCCAACGTACGGTCCGCGGACCGGATGCGCCCTTGGCTCCATTTTTTGTGTCCCGGGGCGTGTGAGAAAAAATACTTTATAACCGGCCCAAAAGCTCTTTCTTATTATTTATTAATAAATGATGCAGGTTACTACCAATTGAAAGAAATAAATCTGGGCGAGCACGAATAATCCAGCACGGGCCATTTTTGCTGTGAGATTTTGGAAATACGGATGAAACCTTTCCAGGACGGAGAACTTGTTAGGGAATGCATATCGGCTGTTGTTGATATGGTGTGCTCTAAAGAAAAAGCTTCCTTCAGTAGTATTAGTTTGTCGTAAAGCACGACGAAGAGTTAGAGCTCTCACAGAAGACTTGAAAATTACGTTACGTGGAAAAGCCACCTGCTTCTGAATTTAACTCAGGTCTGCCCGACCTTTTCACTGTCCATGATCGCATATTTGTAACATTTGAATCATTTGTTTGAGAAACTGCATAAGTCCATTTTGCACTATTTCGAGAAAACAACAAAAACTGTTTTTGAACAAACTTGTACCGAATCTTTCGATTTCTTCGATACAGATCAATAGTTTTTGGCAAAACTCAACACCGTGGGAGACTTTCAGTGCAAAAAATGTAAGCAGTACTCCACAATTGCTCTTCAAAGTACGTGGACATATGTAGTTTCTCAAACAAACGAAAAAAATTTCATACATTCCTGATTTTTTTCGTATTTTTTGCCAGAATACGTATTTTTGGACGAGGATTCAGAATATATAAAAATCTCATTTTGACCAAAAATGTTACATATGCAGTTTCTCAAACAAACGATTCATTTGCATTTTGGTTAATTTTGTAAATCATTTGTAAACCCACAATTGTTAACCCTCCCCACAAGTTCAATCATTTCCAGCTTATCACAGATTAGTAAGATGGCAAAGCCTATTTTAGTGCTGTGGGATTAGATGCAGTAAATTGAGATTTCTGAACGATTCACAGGCTTTTTACAAAATGAACAAAAATGCGAGTGTTACAAATATGCGATCATGGGCAGTTCAAGCCATGGGCCAATTTTCAAAAAGGCCACTTGCGGTGAGCCAGAAAATATTTGGTACATATTTTTTATACATTTAATATAACCAAAGTAAAATAATTGTTTTAAGAATGTAATTTAGTTTTACAGAATGGCTAAAGTTGTTTTAAAGAAAAACTAAACATGATTAAATTGAGTTTGAACAATTTTTTTGAGTGCCTATTTTCTATTTCTTTTTACGTAACATGACATGGGATTGTTGGCTTCTTTCCAATACTCGACGCATATTGATTTCGCAAACGGTGATTGAATTTCGCATGCAGATCCCAAGTAACATTTTAAGTTTTATAACATTCTTGAAGACCATAATTTACTCTACAAGAGTGTTATAAAACCAAAATGTTACTAGGGAATGAAGATCAACAATTACTTTTTACTGCTTTCATTATTGATAAGGATTATCATCACTGATATGTACTTCTGGGAAAAGAAAATATCTCACGAAAGATGTGTCTTTCTGAAATTTAGATTTGAACACGTTGCTGCATTGGAGGTCAATTATCTCCATTATATTATTCACATCAATAAACGGCCCTCCTTAGCCGTGCAGTAAGACGCGCGGCTACAAAGCAAGACCATGCTGAGGGTGGCTGGGTTTGATTCCCGGTGCCGGTCTAGGCAATTTTCGGATTGGAAATTGTCTCGACTTCCCTGGGCATAAAAGTATCATCGTGCTAGCCTCATGATATACGAATGCAAAAATGGTAACCTGGCTTAGAAACCTCGCAGTTAATAACTGTGGAAGTGCTTAATGAACACTAAGCTGCGAGGCGGCTCTGTCCCAGTGTGGGGATGTAATGCCAATAAGAAGAAGAAGAAACGGTATTGAGGAACTGTGTTTTCAAAAATTGACGAATAGGCTTGAATATTTCTGGCTTCGACTGTTTTGTACAGCTGCATGTTGGATAATAAAAGTTTGACGTCCCTGATTTACAGCTTTATGTTCAAGTCATTGAGATGTTTGGTGACATCTACTATAAAGGCCAAGCCACTCACCCATTCAGGCAGGATCATGTAACGTTGATTTGGCTTATAACGAGCGTCGCTACATCACGAATAATGATCGTTTTTGCACATAGTAACAAATGAAGTGTGCAGAGAAATATAACAAATTAACTTTTGTGCTGATTAACAATCGATTAACAGATAAACAAATTATTGCTTTGACTTTCTAGTGTCACAATGCCGGTATTCTTTCCCGTCATTGCCAGAGCTCCATCAGTTGTTAGCCCTTAAGTTTTCAAAAAAGATTTTAAGCTTTTTCATACAGGTCTTAACAGCTTTCCTCAAGCTTATACCCGTGGTAGTCGTCTCCTTCAGAGTGTATGTAATTAAGAGTGGCGACATGTGCCGCATTTGACAGGTCTCCTGCTCGTTTGGAACACGATTTTGTATGGGAATGACAGATAAATCTTGTTCCAATTCTGACAGTGTCGCCACTCTTAATTACAAACACTCTGGTCTCCTTCATTGAGATAATCATCAATTCCCCTTATGGAACGTACACACAGTCAAGCAGTTTGACTAACATTGACTCCACCTCTCGTTTATTCAAACATCCATCAAGTTTTACCAACAGCGGCATGAACAATCAATTTATTCGACCAACAATATCACACACGAACGACCGAAGCGCCAACTTGAGCACCAACCATCAAAAAATATATGGGGGTTTGTGCAACTTCACTACAAATGCTCAAACATGTTCGGCGAACCTTGACTCCACCCACGACAACTCAAACTAAAATCAAACCGTTTTATTTTTTTCCTTCCGAGCCCCCAACTGTCAAATGGTTTTTCGAACAACTTCACACACGTTCAAACAAAGCAGCAACCGAAGCGTTTTCTTGGGGACGGAGCCAATGTTCGTCAAACTGCTTGACTGGTGTGTACGTTGCATTATGAAGGTAGCTACCGGTGCCTTGTTTTTTACATTCAGTATTTTCAAAGATTGTAAGCAGTTAGATCAGGGCTGCCCAATGTACGGCCCGCGGGCCGGATGCGGCCCTTGGCTTTATTTTTTGTCTTTTCTCAATTCGAGTATTAAGGCTGCCCCAAACCTAACCGATTTTAACGTCGCGACTCTATCGCTGAGTCGCTGCATGCAATGTTTCATTTACGCCTTCATACCAACGGCGACAGAATTGCAGTCCCTACTCGACGGCGACAGTCGCGTGTGTTTGGGGGAACCTTAATTCGTACTTTTTCTTGTTGTCGTCATGCTCCTTTAAACACGGATCCATCCATTATTTAGTTCGAGTTTCGCTAATTGATGCGAAGTTATTTACCGCTCTCCGTAGTTTGATGAACGCTAATCTAAGACAGCTTTGATGAAGTAACAATTAAACTAATGTAGGCAAATCGTGTCATAATATTAGCTTTTGTACATCAATTTGCGTAAATTAGCTCTAGAATCAATAAATATCGATGACGCTGCGCCAGGTGGTGGCCCCTAATAGTTTAATTCTCCTGTTCTCACATTACATACTGAAACATCTGGAAGTCATCCGCAACACCGATCATTTTGAATTGGTAATTAATTCGTTCCGTTTGTCATAGCTTATAGACAATTTAGCAAATGATCACTTTTGTTTGTAATTATTTGCCATCACGTCCAGTGGAGCAATAATACTTTAGTGGGGCTATATAATTCACGGATCTATGCCGGAATTGCAATTTAAAATTCAAATATCATTCTCAACCGAGGCCGGTCGCATAAGGGTGCCTTGCCTTATGGCACCAACTTCAGCTTAACTACGATACACTTTATGAATTAAGGTTGACCACGGGATAAAATATCTCTGGTGCTGAAGCGGCACTCATTTGCAAGTGATTTCCTGCTTACTCGGTTGTCATCTGATGGGGGAGCTTGAATTGTCCCAGGTGTTACGTTTCGACTCGACAGGTAGGTGGAAGGTTTCACATCCAAACAGGATCAATCGAACAAACATTACTGAGTGGGGGTGCAGTTGTATGGCTGCGATTATCACTAACTACCTGTTGCTGGCGACAGGTGCTAAATACTTAAGCTCAGAACTAGTTCAACTAGAAACTAATTAATACTGAATATATTTATATTACATTCGCATTTATTGTCGCTTCTAGCTATCGAACCAGCGCCTTCAGCATTCCGTTTTGGCACAAGTTCGTTTGCTCTTAGACGTAGGTACTCGCTATCGCTCTTCCGGTTACCATCGGCGGGCTAAAGTCGAGTGAGGATGTTATAAAACTGATTGCAGTAGTTCCAGTCTTGTTTTTTGTTCTGTCGCCAGACTACTAGCCGCATATGGCTTGAGGGTGTATTAAAATTTGAAGCCTGAAGCACGCAAGAACTTAATTGAGACGGGAGACTAAGCACAATGTAAACCACGTCGTTCTATACAGAAAGTGAAAGGGTTCTACTCCCGCTGTGTTCCAGTCTATTTATTCAGGTTGGCGGCCTTGGCAAAACAGGAGTATCGGGTTTGGCTCGTAATGCATTGACCTTTTGCAAAAATTGGGTGTTAAACTGATTATCTAATTTAGGTAACTCAGACAGTTGCACATTTATTAAGCTTTGGAATGCGGAAGTTGTTAGATATTGAGACCGTTTTGACATGCCGTCTTCAATAAGTCAGGGGATTAGATTAGGCATTCGATACGTAATGGTTATGTATGTTTTAATTGGGTTAACTCACTGTGGAGTCCTTTAGTGGTGTTGCACATACATATTTTGAATGTTAAGTCAAGTGCGGTATCGACCTACGACAGGCTATGGAATACTAAACGACGTTATTAATATTTTTTCTATTCCGCTATTCCGCTTTTTCGTTAGTTGCTCCTGCATTCGGCTTTTTCGGTAATTTTTACAATGGGAAACACAAAAACTACTGTGGATGATTCTAACAGATTATTCAATTCATGCGTTATGAGTTTGGCGTATTTCAACTCACGATTTATCCATGAGTTTTGAGATTTGATGTCTCCAGGAGTTTACCGCAGGGTCTACTGTGACCCGTGGAACCCTGTTCTAATTACCACTATTAGTGCATTCATGTGGCGTCACTTCTTCATGCGTGAGTGAACGCATCTCCATCAGCTCACCTTGCTACACGATAGAATTGAACAAAGATGTCAATTAAGATTTATGTGACACATGATAAGTCGCGCGCTGCTGCAAACGTTAGATGCGATATGCATTCATATTGATATGAATCAGCACTTTTTCGCCGAGTTGTGTTGCACATATCGAAACTCTATACCGTTCGCCCTTGTGATACGGTGGGGGTGGAGATGCGGCAGCCGGGTGCTCTGCCATCTCTTGTATCAGTCAATTAAATTTTACAACTTTTCACGTGTGGAATTTATGCAATCCGTCGCCATCCGTCGCGTGTTACTCCCGTTTGTTGTCGCTGTTACAATAAAGTAGTAAGAACTTTGCTTCAGAAGGGTTCATGTTACCTTTTTTATTGAAGCAAGTCTAGCGTTTGTTGCAAATTACATCACCTGTTCGGTATTCAACACACCCAACAGATGTGCTATTTTGTGTAACTATCTTTAAGGAACTTTGGTATTTTAGAACTTCATCGGAGTTGCTAATATGCCATGCTGGATTTCAGGGTTCGATGCCCCTCACTCGCCATGCTAATACGCCTTAGTTAATCTCTATGCCATGATGAGGCGAAACGAGCGCTGCATACAAAATGGGAAGCAAATCAACAGCTGATTCTAGGCGCCTATCGGATTGTAATAGCGCCCATATAGATATGCACTTTATGCAACGATTTATATTTCGGTGTTGTTTAGCGGGGCGTTTTGTACCCGGGCATTGTGATTAGAGCGACATCCATACCCGCGGGGTTCTGCCAGTGTAGTAAGAGAGGTCAAGCGCTTGATATAGTTTTGCGCTTCGTTGTGCAATGGGGTTAATGAAGCGGCGAAATACCGTCCAGTCATGGCACTGGACAAGGTCGTCTCATAGTGCTGAATAATTGTAGCATTCGCGTACGAACGGCGTACGAATATTTCCGATAGTTGGTACAAGTGTGAGAAAATTTATGGCATTTGCACGTTTTGCCAAATTACAAGGCTTCTATCATGAGCGGGATTGTCGGAATTGTCGCCACGATTAGCGCGTCTGGCGCACTTGAGGAATGTCTAATGTATCGCTTCTCTTCCAATTTTATAGTGGTTAAAATGGTCCATAAACGGTGAAGGATGTGTAAAGTGCAAATTTATGGTGCTTAATTGCTAAATTATCAATGCAATATGTTTCTATTTGGTTGTTTTATTTCAATGATTTCATGAACATGCCTTCTAAAATATAAAAATTAGTAACGCTACTTGAAAACCCGCAATTAGGGTAAAAATAGACATAGACAAATAAACCTATAGATATCAAATTCGCAAAATCAGGAGCTTATAGCGACGAAGTTAATGAAAATTAACACAGGTCAACTATTTCCACAGGTTATGGTAATTAATACCAAACATGTTCCTGCGGTAAAATCCGACAAAGGCAGTGGTCAACTTTTTCGTGTCGATGTGTGCCTTTGTAAGAAATTGCGATACGTTCTTACGGGGCAAACCGAGGGACGACGGATTATACAATTCGGAACCGATCGGTTACCGCTCCCGATTGTTAACTCGGGTCTGACACTTAATAGGTATGTAGCGATACTGATCTAGAAAATTGGAAGGTCTGGTGATTACGGAGGTGTGATCAGTTGATTGCTTTTTTGCACGTGTTGTGGCTACCTTGTGAATCATTTCCAATACTTTCTGAATTTAGTTCAGTTATAGGATCAAGATACTTAGACCGCTAGGTATCGAAACAGTCACTGGACGCGGGGTCCCGGATAAAAATTTACAGTACCTTGTATGGTTTAATCCATTGGAATATCATAGATTGTGTGGTAAACAATACAATCCACTGTTCATTGAATGTAGATTATTTACGTTTGAAAATCATCTATATTGTACTTACCTCAAAGGAACAATACGCCCAAATGTCCAAAATACATTTTATAATATTTGTATTGTTCGCTAATGTTAATTAAAAACTTTACCAAATTTTGAAAATAAGTCCATTCCAGATCATATCAGATAATTTTGTACGGCGATCCCCATATTGGACTCGACCGTTCAGAATAGCCGTTCCTGAAATAGTCGTTCAAATCGTCGGTGAGTAAAATGACGTGACAATCTGTCAAATGGTTTATCGATGACAATCTACATGTCATAATCATCCAAGGAGCTAGACTTTACTAAGGTGGCGCAGATCAGCGCTGCGTGCCACTAGTTCTCTCTTTTACTCTCCCGCTGATCTTATGCAACGCAAATAGTGACGTCACTATTTGCGGTGCATAAGAACAACGGGAGAGAGATAGAGACAACTAGTGGCACGCTGCGCTGATCTGCGCCACCTTAGTAAAGTCTAGCTCATTGATAATCATCTGATCTCGGTTTGTTTATACTTTCTACAAATTTGATGTAAAATATTGTTGTTAAAACAAATACTTGAATTTTTGCAAGATGGAAAATCAAATTTTGAGAAATGTAGTGCATAAACACGCAAGTGTGAATACGAAGTACCATTGTCTGTACGGGTACTTCCTCGGTCTTTCACGTAGCCAACTGGCAGTTATTTACCATAAAGCTAAAAGCGACAATTACTTTATGGATCAGAGTTTATGAAAAGGATAATTCTTTATCAGCGATTCAACGTGCCAAAGTTGTCCGGAAATTCGACGAACATAAACGAAATTGGATTGTAGAATTGTACAAAAAGTACCCGATACTCTACTTGGATGAAACTCGACATAGATTTAGAAACCATTTTGGAGTATCAATCAGTGCCTCTTCAATTTGTAATATCCTGTATGCCTACGGAATGTCCTGGTAGGCATTAGAACGACGTGCGGTCCAAATTCGTGAAGATGATATTATCCGGTTTACCAACGAGCTTTCTTGTTTTCTGTGGGGATTCGAACAATTAGTTTTCCTTGATGAAGTTGCTTTCGCAAACCGCGAAATGTTACGTAGTCGAGGTTACGGTTTAAAAGGGAAAAGTTTAGTTTATCGGGAGAATTTAGGAGAAAACCTCGACTGTCTTGCCTTTGCTTTTTGGGAGAAATTGGAATAATAGACTCATTCGAGACTGAGGGAACATTTACAAGACAAAAGTTTTTTGACTGCTGTCGAAGCACAGTAAAAAGTTATCCAAGAAAACACTCAGTGTGGATTATGGACGGGGCTCGCATACACTGTGATATGAATATTGTTCAATATCTGAGGTCTTTGGGGATCATTCCAATATACTTGCCAGCGTATTGCCCCTTCAATAATCCAATCGAGATTGTATTTGGACTGATAAAACGTTACCTAAGGAGACATTATGTTGAACATGATAGAACGCCATTATCACTGATTGTTGGAACAGCTTTGACCAAGTTTACCAACTATAATTGCTCGAGTTTATTTAGAAAGTGTGGATATTCGCCAAATGGTCAATTTAATCCTTCTATTTCTTCTTGACGTTACTGTTACGTCTGCTTACGTTAACGCCTGTCCGAGAATTTTCTATAAACGTAATGTACACCAATAGAAACCTTTTAAAATTCGTGTACCTTTCTGACTAATAAATGAAATAAAATACTTTTATCTTTTTTTAAATTGCATAAACAATTTACTTCATCTTCATATATAATAACAAGAAAATCCCCGTACAAATAGGTACAATACCCATTCCAATTATTCCAGATGATCAACATCGAAAGCATCAGTAACTTGTGTGATTAAATGCTGGAGAAAGAAAAACTGATAGCTTTCGAGTTGGCTGGCTACACGCAAAAAAAAAGCGTTCCCGAATTCGTGAACCAGCAAAAATACACCGTGATTTAATTCATGGATTCGGGAACACCAGTCACGTTATCCAGAACGTTCCAGAAAACGTGACTGTATTCCCGAATCCGTGAGTGTTGTTCACGAAAAAATACACCGTGAACTCGTTAGTTCACGAATTCATGAACGTTTTCTTTTCGTGTAGCATGTCACTATGTGATGTCACGTTTACATGAACACGTACTTTATGAAAATTCAGGCGAAACTCACGTAACCAGTGAATTCCAGAACTTTTATGATTTTCACGTGAAATATGAATCTAAGAGAGTATCAGGTACATCCGGTTCTTTTTTTACACGGGTGGGTTTTAGTTGATTACGACCTTTAGCGTTGATGAAACTATGAGTTGATCCCATGAAAAAAATCACAAAATATCAAAGAAAATTCAGGTGGTATTTGAAAAGCTGTGAAAAATCAGATTAACCGGGAAATTAAAAAATACCAACCGTGTAAAAAAATATTGGGTGTATATTCTCTGTGAATTTCAGGTAAGGATTTGCATTTTTATGATGTGCAGCTTTTGTAGCCAATCTAGTAAGTTTCACTTAATTCCAGTCCAGAAGGATGTTAATTACCTGTTATAAATTACACAATAGAGTTAAACTCCCATTCGTAATTTATTATGTTACTAGACAAATCTGTCACAACCTCGCTCTGGGTTGTTTATTTTATTAACTGTCAATCGTTTAGTTGATTGCAGCAATTTAAATTCGTACTAGATGGTTTTCTTAACAACACACACACATGTATATACATACTGCTGAAACGATGAAGGAGAAAATCTTGCAAATCGGTCTTCCCGTACAGGAAGTATGTGGCTTCAGAATAATATTCAGAATATACTTCACACAAATTTTTAAAAAAATCCGTAAAATCCATCGATCATTGATGATGTTGGAAGTAAAATAACATACAGAGATATTGTAGAAAAAATCGGAGATCTAATTAGTGTTATGACACGTATGTACGCTGTATGCGGTAATTGGCAGGTGAAGTTCCTAATAAGTCCTGTGAGATAATAAAATACTTGAGAACTTGATATAGAACGCAAATGCCTTCTTGGACTTGGCCCACAGAGAGCTTCTTCAAGAAGTAGAAGCTTTCGTTCAGGAAGCCAACAATTAACAAAAGCCTAGAAAGTACATTTCCAAGCCAACATCGCGTTCAAACCGCTTGCAAATCGATTTCCAAGGAAATGATGGCAGGTCTGAAGAATCACATCGGTCATACGGAGAATGGAGAAACTTCCGAAGAATGTGCATCAATCATAGTAACCCATGAGTCAGCAGACAAAATTTGACAGCTCTATCAGTCGAAATATAAACAAAAACACTGAAGCAACTGCGTTCAGAACTGTGCGCGTTCAAAAAACGCCACCCTGCCGCGTCGAAAACGGACATCGTGCGGAACTTTGTGGACGCCGGACACGTCCGTTCAGGCATCTACAACATCTTGGCACTATTAGACAGTGATCAGAGCATCGAAAGAAAGCCCGGTTTCGGACGTCCGACGACCCTGAGCGACAAGAAGCTCCAAAGGAAGCTGGAGAGGAATACCGAGGGAAAAGTGGCTACATCGCCACGTGTGTATGGCCGGGAGATGCAATTGAAAGTGAAAGTGAAAAAGTATCTGGCGAAAATGGGCATATATTTTATCGATTTTGAGCTTCTTTTCAAAAATTCTCGAACATTCTACCACTTCATTAAGCTTTCATGGTGGTAATGTGATTATTACGATCCACAGTGTTTTATTTCGTCATTTTCACGATCGAAATTCAAAAACTCGAAAAGTGTTTATTTTGGATATAGGGTTTGTTCACAGAAGTTTCAAGATATTTAGGAGCGCATCTTTCGATAAAAAACAGTTTGATGATTAATCCCCCTAAAAGTGAGTTGAGAAAATAATTTTCCCACCAGAATGAGATAGACACGTAGTGGTATTGATTTTTCATAATTAACACCAAGTGCAATTTCTCTGCCTCACAGGAATCTTTCTCAGAAATGAGAAACAAGTCCATTTGTCCACTCATTTCATTATGATGGTGAATATGGGAGATAACTCTTTTGTCGTCAAACTTTTTCAGTAATTCATTATGCTATCAAGCTTTCCACTTTCACCATAATGGCGGCTGCTTTAAATAATTTTGACAGTAACTGCTTCCGGGCACTGAACTGAAATTTGACTCCAAGTAAACCATGATTCTGTGTAACTAGCGACTTGTTTATTATTTATAAACAAGAAAACTTTTGCAGACGTAGAAGGGCCTCAAATTATATTCCAAATTTCAATGATTAAAAACAATTATATCTTTACAGGCCAACATCTTTGGTGAAGATCATAAGTCTCAACTATTGACATTCAAACGAAATTACGATTTGTAAATCGTTAACACCTTTTTTCTCACGGAACGTGGAGGCGGAACTCTAAACCTCATAAAAGAGTATTGTAGTAACGGTCTGCCGTTGATGAGCTGCAACATGCAAAATTCCGAAAACGCCGGATGGCTCGCAATACATAATTTGCATTGTTGAAATCTAATGCAGATAGCATATTCACGTAATAATCTTTTTCTGCTGTGCGCTGTTTCCACAGCAAAAGAAAACATGAAATTCGAAGCATTTTGATGTCTTAATAAACGACTAGATTGTTTTTACCTGCTATATTCTAGACTTATGGAAAGGTTTTAATCAAACTGACGATTAATTGTTTATCTAATTTAAAATTTAAACTAAAATATTGGATGAACATTACGCCCTTTGTCTATAACTAGAAAATGTCTTGAAGATTACCACTGAAAGAAAAAGACTTGATATAACAAACTACAGAAATAGTTTTGAAATTAATGACGAAATACTTATTCATCGAACCAATATTTTATTAAGAATACTGTAAATAAAAGAGACAAAGAAGAATGTTGGAACATCTGTTCTAATATTCGTTCAATTGTTTCGTGAATAATGTGATTCAATGAACGGCATTCAAGACATGATGTTTGATTCTCCCTGGATGAGATGTTTCATGTTCAGATAATCTACGAGAGTCATTTATTCAATCGCTACTAAAACCTTGGAATCTGAAGAGTTAAAGACAGCCTGGACACACTTCAGAGGGCGGTTATGATGACTACGGTTTATATAAGGAATCGAGCAGTTGCGGGCAAAATTATCCTCAAAATGTTCTAAGCCTCACAGTATAAAAATGTTACAGCATATATGATGTAACAAAAAGGCTCCGTTTGATTCGACTCATTTTTACATCACTTTTTAAAATTACAGGCTGTCATTACTATGGGGCTTGTATTCAATATTGCGTACAAGAAAAAGTTGGATGTAAAATAAGAGGTTATTGAACACAAAAATATGAGTTCATATATTTCCATGGCATGTAATTTTCAGAATTTTTAACTGTGCTCCATATCTTCATAAACTTCGCTATTGCCTGTAAGAAAATAAGGGGTTTATCATTTAAAAATAAGATTTGCAATAAGTTTTGATTCTTTTGTACGTATGAAGTCAATCGAAGCTTTTCATGTTTATAAATAATAAACAAATGCCTAGATACATAAAATCATGGATTGCTGGGAGCTAAATTCCAGTTCAGTGTCTGGAAGCAGTTACTGTCAAAAATATTTATAGCAGCCGCCATTATGGTAGCGTGGAAAGCTGGATATGTTGAAAATTAATATCACTGCTAACTGACTTTTCAAATCATAAGGGGGCTATTTTTTCTAAGGAGAGCTAAGCCCCCCCCCCCTTTCGCAAACAGAGATAAGACAATATATTTGCATTTATCATGCATTTACTTAATGATTCGACGAATAATAATCGTTTGGTGTATTATCAAAAAAATATAATGAATAGTTTGACATTTTTCATCTTTATTGTAAAATCATAAAATCACTATGACTAGTCCTATATGTGTCCTATATGTGTCTTTTTTCTTAGTCCTATAATTATTATTCAATGAAGTACACCTGGAATTTGTGTACTTAAACACTTAAACACATGTAACATTTCAAGTTTTATTTCGCTCTAGGAATGGTTTTCAGCATTGAATTAGGGTAAAGTGCCCAATAGTGGACCCCCAACCAATAGTGGATCCTCCAGCTATTTTTTGCATTATTACAGCCAGTCTAAACATTTTGCTATGAAATTCCATCGGGAGAACCTACCTTACGAAACGGAACATGACAATCAAATGAAGTGTCGACTATTGAAAAGCAATTTCCTTTTATGGACCCCCAGGGAGTCTATTGTAGGGCGAATTCAGTCAAACTTTAAAACAATAATTTTCACAAATAACGTCGTGCATTTGAGTGTTTTATGTATGTATCGTGGAGAGGAGATGCAGAACTTGTTATTATAGATATCAAGCAGAATTAATATGTTGAAAATTTCTACTCTTTACAGGAAGAGCAAAATTCCGCTACTAGGGGTCCACTATTGAGCATTTCACCCTATAAGAACTAACAGTAAGACCAGAGCGTTAATGAATAAAGCTTTCAATGAATGATTAAATTTGTTATGATTAAATCATTCAGCTCTATGATTAAAGATTATGATTAATGATTTATTCATTTTTGACAGTGATTAATGATTATGATTAACGATTAAATTAATTTTTGGCAATGATTAACGATTATGATTAATGAATAAAACGTTTGAAGTATGATTAACGATTACCGATCGTGATTGAATTTTGACACAATATGTGTATGATTAATGATTAACGATCGATATGATTAATGATTAATGATTATGAATAATCAAATTATATGATTTGCATATTGATCAACAATCAAGTAACCTTTCTATCAAATTGTGTTATTAAAAGGTATAAAAATTGTATGATTATGATTAAAGATTAATGAATAAAAGCGATGTATGCAATGATTAAAATTGATGATTAATGAATAAACCAGAAAAAGTCATGAATATGATTAGTGATTAATGATTAAATGTAAAAATCTATGATTAACGATTAGTGATTAATGATTGAATAGTATTTTTTGTATGATTATGATTAACGAATAATGATTAAATTACCCATTATTCATTAATCATGATTAAATCTATGATTAATCACTAATGCTCTGAGTAAGACCCACTACTATAGGATAACCTTCTCAAGACCACTATAAGAGTAAGATATGGCCAAATGGCCCTCTCTAGATTACCGCTTTAAACCTATTATAGAATGATTATAACAGCAATATTGTACATTTTCACTGAATCTATTGATATTCCAACCAAATGTACAAATAGATTCTCCTTTTCAATATGGCCATAATAAATTTCGATCAGAAATGTATTGATTTTATTTTTTGTTATAAACTCTTTGAAACGTAAATATTCTCGCTGGGGTTATTCATTTGACTGGCTTTGATCGAGTTTTGAAAATAGGACTTATAACGCTCTTCGTCAAAACCGTAAAAGCTCATAAAGATCAATCGACAAGTTGCCAATAAAACTGAGCAACTAGCCATTGTGACTGCTATCATAAATCCGCTGTAAGAATTGAATTAATCCTTCAATAAGGTGGCTTTTTCAAATATTTTTATAGGTCGCCTTCTTATTCGGTGCCTGATGGTATGGACCTGATGCTCTGGACAAAATTTCAGCTTAAACGGTCAACATTTGGGCGGTGCTTGGAAGTTTATATAGAAAAATGTATGCAGAAATATCAAAAAACAGTTTTTTGCTGTTAAATAGCACAATGTACGATGAAGAATCATGATATACTTTTAAAATTAAATACAGAATGTTATGCTGAAAACCGCGAGAAGATTAGAGCTTATCAGGCGAAGTTATTGGGATTTTACTGGAGTGTTGTATGGGCGGTTTTATTACATTTCTAGGGCAATGGAAACGAAATTTACTCAAACTACACTTCAGAGAAATGCTAATAACCTCGCCGGGGATACACTAATCTTCTCGTGGTTTCAGCAAAACATTATGTATTGAGTTCCACAAGAACCGAATGAATATCATAGTTCTTCATCGTAAATTGTGCCGTCTAACTGCAAATCACTGCCTTTCGATGTTCTTGCATACATTTTTTCATATAAACTTCCAATGAGTTTGGCACCGGCCAAACGCTGATCGATTTAGCTGAAATTTTGTCCAGAGCATCAGGACATCAAATAGAACCGAATAAGAGGGTGGCTCTTCAAAAAATTTAAAAGCATTAGACGATAAAGTTTCCATGACAATGATTTTGATTGTGGTTTGTTCTAAGTGAGATATCTGTTTCTCTGTGATTGTACCTTCTTTAATGCATGGACAGTTTGGTATTCTTGTCTTCTGCAATTGCTAAGCGGGTTCAGAAATCCATTTAGACATGAATCCAAATAGGCTGAAAACTGACAGTTACGATCTTTTTTTCACAAGCTACTTTTGGATGGTCAAAACTCAACCTTCAGGGGTTGACCTCTAAACTTAGATATTTTGACCTCAGGGTGGTTTCAGGGTGTAAAAGTGTTTTGAGTATTATTTTTTTTAGTAAAGGAATTTGAGTAAAGTCAGCAATTCATAATCGATTTTCTTACAGCATATTTCTACATTCGACAGAAAACAAATACATGTCGATAAATAATGAATATGATCGTCAGCGGCCATCGAATTTAAAGGTTTTGAAGCAAAAAGAAATTAGTTGAGCTAATAACGGAAAACTAGACTCCGTAAACTAATCATAGAAATGTGTAATGCAATCACCAATAAAATTGAATGCTCCAACAATTTTGACCAACTAGATTACTAAAATACCCCTTTATGCAGCGAGTCGGCAGCAACATTAGCCGGATGCTTATATACTCGGGGAGGAAGTTCGAAGTTATGATAGAACACTTTTATGACAGATAGCTTAATGTTGCCAATGGAGATTAGCCAGCAGACTGCAGATCTTTTATGCACAAAGTGGCTGGCACGGAAGAAGATATCACGCACGAGAAAAACAGTAAAGTGCAAAATCTCATGCCTTCACAACTAAGTATATGTGCTTGGTGCATATGCCAGCGCCAATTCATTTTCTTACTCATTTGGAGGGGGTCTCTTTGGGAAAAACCAGCTACATGATACCGCATCTAATATGCCGGTGTAGTGAATTAATAAGCATGTTCTTATCGGCATTTTTCAAGTTCATATTCATGATTAATTCTCGTTGCTGGTATACATTAAATTACATGTATTTAACTGCATTAAAGCATAAAAATGAACCGATGCGGCGTCGTAAATTAGCTTAGAAGGTCCATCACGACTTCATAACTTCCTAATTTCACCTTAAAGAATGAATATGAGTCTTACGTTCGCCAGCAAATCATTGTTGTTTACGATCAAACCGATTTGCGACAATGTCACGATCCACTTGTTGCTGTTTCTCCCACCATCCACCAGCACCCGAAGAACAATGCGGATGTATAAAAGTGCTTGGATCCTAGCCCAAACAGCACCCACAAGTGCGTACAGTTTTGGGAAATCTAGCATCGGTTATTGGTGCTCATTAAGCGGAATGATTAATAGTACCCGGCTGCTCGACGAAGGGGTGCGAATTGCGATCTGTCAAGCCAAAGGAACGCCATCAACGTTCCTCGCACTATTTTTTTTACCGCAAATTAAATCAAGATCCCATCACGATGGTGTGATCACCAAGGAAGGGGATCATTGCTCTTTCGGTTGAGTGATTGTTCTTTACTAATGGGTGGGCTTAGAATAGAACTGGTTCTATCTTCTGGTCTTGAAATAATTTCCAGTTTCAAGGCTGTCGGAAGGTTTAGTTTATGATCTGCCCAGTATATTTTATTTTTCCTAGTTGGAATTGATCTGCTGATAGGGGGCAATGGTAGCTTCAGCAGGCAATGAATCAGTAATATTATGTTACTCTTATTCTGGACCATAAAATTCGAATTCTTGATATAAAGGTCACTAGACCAGTTAAATGTATTCAACAAAGTGATTTTCATCTTAATATTGAAAAAAAAAAGAACAATGTTTGCCGATGCATTATTTTCAAAGAAGTGTATATTATACAAATTTAGATAGGGGGAATGACGGCTTTGGCAGGTTTTGTTCTATTATTGTCAGGGGGGTTTTTTATGACTGATAATGCTCAAATTTGGCATAAACATTCTTTGCATATCAAAGAATACAATATCAAAGCCACAATGGCCAAATTTCATAAAATTCGGTCGACAAAAACCCCCCTGCCAATAATAGAACAAAACCTGCCAAAGCCGTCTTTTCTCCTATTATAAAAAATAGGCAAATACAATGGATACATTTATACACCTAGGTAGTTGAGTATGTTTCCCAATAGAAAACATCTTAGACCATAACCGAGAATCCAACTCTCCAAGTGACCACGACCGAACTACGTGGTTTTTATTATTCTAATATATTTAAAAAAAAAATTATTTAGTGAATGGGTAGAAATGATATTATGTATCATTTAATTATTAAACAAAAAAAGAATCTCGGGAGTCTTATGAAAATTTTGGTATTAGGTGTAGAGCCAGTACGAAAACCATCAGCGGCCATGTCATATTTTTGCTCTGCGGAAACAGCGTTTTAGGATCAGCGTGAATCGGAGTGACGATTTGTTTCCTTGCGCTTACTTGGAAAAATATTCGGAGCATTGTAAAAAAAAAATTAGGATGTCCCTGAGATGTTTTTCCGAATTTCTTCGAAAAATATTATGACATTCCCGAAAAATTACATATTGAAACAATTACATTAAAAATAATTAATTATATAACGCGAAAATAAGCCCCCTCTCCCTTGTCACACTTTTTGTATGAAAGATCTAACAATTTATATGGATCGTCACTCTTTACTTACTTTTCAAGTGAAATTTCCAAGTTCCAAGGAAATTTGTCAGTTTTTTACAGAAATTCTTTTAAATTTCTGTGAAATTCTACTGAATTTGCAAGGGAAATTCTTCGTAAGTTTCAATGCAAGTTCTTTTGAATCTGCAGCAAAAGTACTCTGAATTTTCAATAAGATTTTTTGAATATTCAAGGAAAAATTTTCTGCATTTGCAGATAATCTTATGAGTTTCCTTCCAAATTTTTTTTGAATATATCCAAAAATTACTTCTGAATCTTCCCCGGGAAACTCTATAGAACTTACAAAGAAAATTCATTTGTAAAAATATATTCGCCGAATATTTTACAATAAAAATAAAAAATTTAATGTAATTTCAGCAATCGTACACTATTTCAAAACTTTTTAATGACAACTATTAACCTTCGCTTGTTTTCTTTGGATAAAAATTCTTCTTCTTCTTATTGGCATTACATCCCCACACTGGGACAGAGCCGCCTCGCAGCTTAGTGTTCATTAAGCACTTCCACTGTTATTAACTGCGAGGTTTCTAAGCCAGGTTACCATTTTTGCATTCGTATATCATGAGGCTAGCACGATGATACTTTTATGCCCAGGGAAGTCGAGACAATTTCCAATCCGAAAATTGCCTAGACGGGCACCGGGAATCGAACCCAGCCACCCTTAGCATGGTCTTGCTTTGTAGCCGCGCGTCTTACCGCACGGCTAAGGAGGACCCCGTTGGATAAAACTTAGACTGTTAGAAAACTCCGAAAGCAGTGGCGTAGCCAGAAAATTGGTCTGGGGGGGGGTTTTCTGGACATTTTTTCTTCCCTAAAAAATTTTTTCTTCTAAAAATTTCGTCTCTGGGGGGGGGGGGGGGTTTATGCCCAAAACAGTTTTATGGCACTGTCCGAAAGTAATGTGAACAATGTTGGCAGCGCCGTAGCGTGCGGTTTCTATAGGGGGTGCCAACATCCAGAAATACGCTATGCGAAGTAGAACACTGTTATTAGTTAAAAGCGCAACTAATACCAAAATTACTACAAAGTCCAAACAAAGTATTGAAGAAATGCTTTTAGTAATCTAGGATTCTAGAGCAAACACAATATTTCTTCATTTCCACTTCAACACGGCATGTTTCTGTTCTAAGGTTTGATCGCTAGGTTTTTTGGAAATCATAAAGTTAGATACCCGGATTGGAATAGTTCCATCACGTTCAATTTTTGGCCACTGTTATGGTCATCGAGAAAATTCCAGATCCTTAAGGCTTAACATCAGTAAGGACAAATAACTCTCAAATTATTTGGTTTGAAAAGCTTAAACCTGTTATCTAAGTTCCTTAGAGCCCTCATGCTCTAAAGATTGATTCCGAGAAGTAGTAGTATGGATGTTGTGTAGATTTGTGATAAATTTGCCTGTTTTATTCAGAGATACTCCATGTGGTCCGATTCCAACAAACTAGAAGCATTTACAAGTAATTGTGACTGTTTTCCACTAAGGCCTACAAGGCCTTAAGGACACTCCTCACGGAATCCAAATTTCAAAGTACTCGCGTTTTCAAAGACACACCACTCGATACGGAAGTAACGCACTTTTATCATTTTTATTATTTCACGCATGCTGCGACGCAGCAAAGCTGAAAATGTTAAAAATGACAATTCTCGGATACTTATTCAAAAGGACGTATGTTATTTTGTAAACAAAGATTCGAACGTCGATTTGTCCAATCTGATAGCACTCCCACGCAAACCATCACAACAGACAGGTAGGGGAAGTCTTCGGCTACCTGTTGGTGGTATTGGTTTGCGTGGGAGGGCCATCAGATTGGACAAATCGACGTTTGAATCTTTGTTTACAAAATCACATACGTCCTTTTAAATAAGTACCCGGGAATTGTGCGTTGCTTCCGTATTAAGTGGTGCGCCCTTGAAAAAACGAGTATTTTGAAATTTAGATTCCGTGAGGAGTGTCTTTCGAACGAGGATGCATATTCAAAATGTTGGTACCCATTTGACGTTTTTGTTGAATAGAAATTAATCTAAGGATTTTAGCAACTAAATGTCCTTAATTACTATCTATGTTGTCCAGAGTTGTTTTTTTACTCTTTTGCTTTGGCGATTCAGACCATCGACCAACTCACTTCTGAGTTGGACTTCATCACTCCAACTATGTCCGGAAGTGTCTGAAACGACCACCATAGTTGGACTGTTCTCGATCAACAACAATTTCGGCCACCAATCAAACCACTCCAGAATTGCGGTTTTCTTGATCCAACTAGGGTCTAAGGCGATCCCTATCATTGTGGTATCCATTGTTACCACTCACTCCAGAGTTGATTTTGTTGTTCCTTCAAATCACAGACCAAGTGACATCAGATTTGGATTGTTCATTATTTTTTGACTAGGTGTGATAGGGAAAAAACCACTTAAAACTGGGTTTCAGTAAGTCTCCAAATCACCGACAGTCGAACTCCAGAGATGGATTTCTCTTGATCCGAAAATATCCTATGGCGATTTCAACCATCCACCGAACACCGAACTACTTCAGACATAGGTTTCATCGACCAAAAAAAATTTTTTCCAAATTAACAAGACTTTATTGAATTGACTAGAAATTCTTTGCAAACTATTTTTTTTATTCTAGGTAAATTTACCTAAATCATGCTTGAAAATATGTCAAAAAGGCTTACACTTGGGCTTACAGGAGTCACAGGAACCAAAAAATAGTGTTGTCTCGCAAAAAGTGGTAATTTTTACCGTTATAGATGGCCTAAAGAACTTTCAGCATTTTTTTAAACTTGTCCGGCACTAAAAGGGTCCTTGACTTCTTATAAATTCTGCAAATAATCAAATATTATTAAAAACTTAAAAAATACCAAGAGGCATTTTATGCCGTCCACTCCATATAGACTTTCAGGTTCCAGGTTTATGTACAGTGTACACCGTTCAATATTGACTCATGCCTTTATTTGAAACTTCTTGAAGCCACTAAGCCCTTTAATCTTGGACATCTTGTAAGATTCAAATTGCTCTCTAACTGTAAAATATTGCAAATATAAATTTTCTAAGTAAGAATGGCGCCCAATAAAGTTTCGCCAATGGCGCTGGAAGACCACGCTACGGCTCTGAATATTGGTATATTGCAAAGACCTCAGCTCAGGGTTGAAATATGTCAAAGTCAATGCAGTGAAAAACATGTATCTCAGCATAATCTCCAGTCAATCTCATCGCCGCCGTCGTGAGTGCGACTGCAAGGCAGCCAAAAAATCATTCCAGCACCAACCATTCAATTTAGATTTTAACCCAACACAAGTCACTCTGACAGGCTGCTCAGTTCGTGCGTTACCGCATAAATGTGAGTGGCCTATTTAAACGCGTGGTAATTTTTTGTCATTTGCTGGGTGAATTTCATATTCGTGGCGCACTGAGTGATGTGAGTTCTGTTGTTTTCTCCTCTTCCTCTTCGGGAATGTGAAATCGATTTCAAGGAAAAAAATAAAAAAATATCACCTTCATCCAGTGCTGCCGAATATTTACAACCCTGCCTCAGCTAATAATAATATTATGATTTTGCATAGCATTTTGAAAAGTAATCATAGATTACGAAATTATAGCTAATAGAATCATGAATTGTCAAATAACTGTGAGAGACAAATGCTCTGGAAATTGTTGTGACTTTAGCTCACAATAATACTTTAAAACATTTACAATTCTGTGATTTTGCAGAAAATCCTCAGATTTAAAAATACCACAATAAAAATTCTGAGATTATTATTTGATTGATAGACTATTGAGATAACTTCAAGCCGTTGGTTGACAAACATAAGTCAATAATCAAATAACTTTCAATACTCTTTCATTCATGAATCCGTGGATATTTGTGGAGACCAAACTAAAATTGATTTACAGGTGAAATCTAATCCGAATAGAGTAAAGTATCCAAATTTGTAACCAGCCGCGCCTTTTTGTAGCAAATTTTGAATTTTGTTATAAATTGTATCCCATTGGTAGCTGAATTGACAGAACACACCAAAATAATGAAACAATATAAATCACGAATCTATTCGTCTTTATTTCTGTGAATTTTGAAAAGAACTCAGTAGTTCTTCACTTGATCAGCTGTGTTCATAAATACTATGAGTCGGTCAATTTGATGAGGAAAGTTGTAAAGGGTAAATGTTTTAATAGTGGAGGAACTAAGCACGTTCTAACACTATTCATTTTCCCAGAATAATATCGAATCTAATATCACTTACCTTTAATATGCATTCGAAAGCTATCCGCTTCTGTTTTAATAATAAAATGCTTCTGGTGGAAGAGAATTCATTTTTCAAGCCGAAAATTACAACTCCAATTTCTGGTACAATGTTCCAATAGTTGCGATATTTGTTAATTTGCGTTCCTATATATAGTTGCGAATTTCATTGTTTTCTAATGGAACTCGCTATAGGAACTATAGGAATACTACCGCAACTATTGGTGTATAGACGAAAAAATTTTAAGGTATTTTGATGATATTTACCAGTTGAATGGACGTTTGATCGAAGGGACATATAGTCGAAAATGATTTTTTAATCCATTAGAGACACAGGACATTTGGTCGAAAGGACACTACGTCGAATGTACATTTGGTCGAATGGACATTAAGTCGAAATAAGATTTTTGAATGAATAATCTTCGTACATTTGGTCGAATGACGTTTGTTCAAAAGCGGATTTTTGAATTAAAAATTTTAGTACATTTAGTCTAATAACGTTCCATCGAATGCCTATTTAAAAAAAAGAACTTTAGTCAATAACAATTAAAAAATGAATAATTTATTGTGGTGTTTATAAAAGTCACATAATTATTGCTCCAGTATTGTCCAAAGAATGATGGGTTCATAAAAAGAATGAATAATACGAAAACGGTGAATATTGCGAGAATATTCTTGACTGGATATTTAATTTGGTGAACCCCTCTAACCGACTAAGATGAATCTATTCCACCTGGTGAAAAGAATTTCAGTCGAATGATGTTTCTTCAATAGACATGACGTCGAATAGATTAGGTCATATGACCATTTGGTCTAAATTAAATTTTCGGCCAATAATTAACGAATTATGGTTGGAATTTTATTCTGAACTAATTATTGTATAAATATTAAGTGAAGAAAAGAGTTTCAATGCAAAAATAAGAAAACCATTTCCATTCGACTAAACGTCCTTTCGACGAAATGTCATTTGACCAAATGTCATTAGACTAAATGTCCCAATGCCGACTACGATGAAGTATTGGCAAAATAACATTGATATCATTGGTTTTTGGCCATGTGCAGAAAAATAGATTAGATGATATTTCACCATCAGTATCTAAGATACTAAGTTTCTGTTAGCTTAGGTGAAAAATCTTCATTGGCATCCGTATTCGTTTCTTCAGCTGCTGATTGAATTTCCTCTCGTCCACTGAATTCGTCTAAACAGTTTATCAATGTATCTTGTGGATTATTTATTTAAATTTAATCAAAAATCTGTTGACGAATGAACCATTTAACTTAATTACCTATTACCGACTAAACACTTTCAACATTCGACTAAATGTCCTTTCGACTTCATGTCCTTTCGACTGAATGTCCATTCGACTAAATGTCCATTTGACTAAATTTCCATTCGACTAAATGTCCATTCGACTATATGTCCCTTCGATCAAATGTACTTTCGACTAAATGTCATTCGACTAAACGTCAATCGACGAAATGTCATTCGACGAACTGTTCCTAAGCCGTTTAGAAGGGCTACCAAACATATTGAAGCTCGGTTCGGAAACTGTTCGGTTCGAACTGAAATCGATCTAGAGTGCGATGCTGCAATCAACTAAACGATTGACAGTGGTGGCCGTACACATATTACGTAAGCACTTATTGAGGGAGAAGGGAGTCTGTCGTTTTCTTACGCACCATACACTCTGAGGAAAATCTATGCTAAATGCGTTTCTCCTGGTTGACCCCACGTTCGTTTACGTGCAGTTTATACTCGATTAGTATTACCTCCGTATCCTCGCCGTGTAACGATTTAATCTTGCATAGATTACTCTAGCTTAGTATAAACTTTGAAAATATAAAATTTTTTTGTATGTATGTTATTACAGGTTTGGTCTATTTCTGAGTGCATAAGTACAAAAATATTTGTGAGAAAGAAATCTTACATGGGGGAATGGGGATCAAAAAACTCAGAAAAAATGCGTACGTAATAAGTTGACCAAAAAAACCCGAGCGAGATCGGACAGGTCCGTCTAGTGCTGTAATAAATTTGATAAAATATCAACGTTTGTTATAAATATCTGAAGCTGTTATAATTTTGTATTGTCTTTCTGGTCGAGAAGCTTACTAATCAATTACTAGAACTTCCATTTGAATCTAGCGTACAAAATACTAATCCCAGAACAATAAGTTCATAAATATGAGCATTCCCAAAAGAATCATGGGAATGTAGAAGAAAAAATGAAGTTATATTCTTTTATATTATCTGAATAAGAATACTAACTTTAAATATCGTACTTGATAAAGCCTAGAGGAAGATAAAGCTTTTATTTTTTTCTAAAATGCTAATTAATGCCAATTACATAACAAATGACTCTAAAATTGGTTGAGATCAACATTATTTAATTGGAGGTTGATCTTCAGCTTGATTGACTGCCCGTAGTTGCTTACTCCATTTATGACCAGATCAGCTGTTCATGCACAGAGAACCAAAAGATGTTTGTTTGGGACTAGCACTCATCTTCAATATGCAAGCACTGGTGATCCTATTTGTTAAGGTCACACTGGTGCCTGCCACGTCCGAATGCAAGTCAATCTGCGGAAGGGGGAGGAAATGATGACGCAACTACTCGCCCACTGCAAGCCGAATATACCTCTGCACTTGCCACGAGTTCATGCGGAATTTGTTGAAATTTTTGGGTAAGGTTTGAGGGGCAGAGGTTCGTCTTGGTTAACGAGCTGCTAATGTGACAGATAGGAGAAACTGATAGAATTTCTTAATTGGTTGGACGAGGAAAGGAAACGAGGAAACGAGCTTTTTCGTTCATTTCCAATTCTATATGTTATAGCAGTTACTACTAGAATAGTCTAGTTGAAGGTATAGCATAGAAATGGAAACGATATGGAAGTCTCATGCGATCTCATGCGTAATTTTTTTGTTCACAAATATATGAATTATTTTTAGTTTGTTTGATAAATTAAAAAAACATATATACACGCTCTTTGAAGAGCAATTATGGAGTTTTCGAATTGGAAGCGGCCCAATATGATGAGTTTTGCCAAAAACAATTGATCTATAATTAAAAAAACACATTAATAAAGTTTTAAAAAAATTGATCTATATCAAAAAATCAAAATACTCGGTGCCAATTTGTTCAAAACATTTTTTTTTGTTGTTGTCGGAATTGTGCAAAATAGATATATGCAGTTTCGTAAACAAATGATTCAAATATTCAAAAGCAAGCCAGAGTAAACGCGACGAGCGATGCGACGCGACGCGACTCACGTAAAACAATAACAATCATTATCAACAGGCTGTCAAATTGCATTATCGCGTCGCATCGCTGGCTTGCCCCATGAGCCTTTCTTAGCCGCGGTACGATGCAATTCCAGATCCGGTTTAGGAAATTTTCTCGATTTCCCTGGGCACTTTTATGCCACTCAGGGGCGATTTAAATATTAAAGCCACTACTTTTTGAGATTATTAGGCCCCCGCTTTCCTCATCTGCCACGCTTTTTTGTTCAGCTAGTACATGTGCTGTCACAAAATCTTAGATCCCTGCCGCCCCTAAACCTATGACGTCATTATTGAACAACATCATCATGATATACGAATGCAAAAATGGTAACTTTACGTAGAAACCTGCTTAGTGTTTAGATAACCTAAGCCGCGGGGCGGAAATGTCCCAGTGGGGGATGTAATGGCAATTAGAAGGAGAAGAAGAAGAAGAAGTTATGAATTTCGTTCCAATTGTTTGGTGGTCAGTGTACTAATCATACGTTCCAATATATGTCTGATTGGTTTTGAAAGGCTTAAGGTGGTTATACAACAAAGCCACAAATCGGCCATCTTGGAAACCACGTGCTTTTTCTAGTGATTTTTTAAGAGCATGAAATGAGAGAACCACATACGCCCATGGGGATAAATCATCCGTAGATCGTTTGCTTACTTATGCTAAACAATCGACTTTAATTTCAGCATTGTACAACCATTATTACGCTAGATTTGAACTTTTGATAATAGGAGTAAAAACCGTGTGGTGAATTTGAAATTCACCACTTGGCTTGATTGTATAATCACCTTAAGTTTCGTTTCGTGGTCATTAACTCCTTTTCAACCTGATATGATTCATACATTTCAGTCCATACATTTCTCACCGAGTGCAGTAAGAAGTTCCCATTCCCGATTCCACGTGTTTTGACATTATTGATATCATGTGACTTGCCCAGACTAAATAGCCACCTTTCATTACTTGTTTTTCATCGATAATAAAAACCACCGAAAAAGTGAACGGTTCAATTAATTGTAGAACAGTTTATTAGTCATGATCTCTAAGTTCTACTGCGTGGCTTCTAAAAAGCTTTAATCGCAGCAACAGAACTTCGTTTTCCTTGCGAGAAATATTGTTTTCGGTAGGAACGAGCGTCTCAACTAAATAAATCCAACAAAAACTTCTTCAGCCGGCTTTGAAACACGATGCATAGCGATGTTTTGTCCTCTCTTCAGCAGCGTATGCTTTATGCAAGCGCATGATGATTGTCCATTTTTTCTGCATCTACATTGTACATTTATCTAGTAAACCTCTCTCGCTTTTCACACTTTAAATTATCTTAGATTCGTGATCCATGGAAGTCTTCGTAGATAACATAGAATTAAGCCAGTTTGATTATAGAGAAAACAAAAGGACCCTTTCCTACCGAGAGCATTAGTTCCTTACAAGGGTTGTCACTCGAACTTGGTAAGATTTCTAGCATGTAAGATTTGGCAAACATTTTTGTTTTAGTCTACAAATTGATTAGACGGAAACGTGCCTATGCTATTCGGTTTATCAAAGGACACCCGAGAGCACGAATTTCTTCTTTTTAGATTAATCAATAAGTATCTAACAATAAAAATCTTCACTGTTTTAGTTTTTTGTCGGTTTTCCAATATTTAGGATTTAGAGAGATGTGGAACAAACATATCTTGAAATTATATTCAAAAGGAGTATCGTAGTAACTCATAAATCTGATTACTTATGAAACAATTTAGTAAACTGTATAAGTAATAAGATTTATAACAAGGTTTAGAGATATCGTCAGGAGAGCACACATACGATTTATAATGCACAAAACGGGAGCTGTTTATGTATTTGTGACAACATTCTTTGAAGCTAAGCTATGTTATTTTACTTTCTAATAATTTAAACACCTCATTCGCAAATAATTGACGCTAATCACCCGTCTATGTTATTTGCAACTATGATATTTGATCTCTCCAGAACGCACACTCATCCCATCCAACGTTACAGCAGTGGTCAAACCCCAGCAGATTGTTCTGCTGTCGTGTCTACTATTCTTCCCTTCTAATCGTTAGCGCCAACTTTGACCTGGCAGCTCCCAATCATGCCAGACACATTATTTCCCCCTTTATTCTTCTTCCTCTATCCCAGACCAGACGAAAGGGGTCACGTATAATGCGTATAATTAAACAATTCAAAAGCAATTATTCACCTTTAAACCCGTTGTAATCGGCGGTCCCTGTGTGTACTCCTTCTTGTATAGATTCCTTGTTAGTTATCTGCAGGCCGTTTTCACACACATCCGCCTGGTGCACAAGTTCACTTATTGCCTGCCTGCAGTGAAAAATTAGTTCACTATCGTTTTTATATCACTCAATGTGCAAAATCCCAGGCAACGCTTTTGATTTGATCAATATTTGTTTGCTTTCTTCCTGAACAAAGGTAGTTTGTATTTCCTTCCACAGTTCTGTAAATTTCGCGCGCAAATCTTCCACCGACTTCACGTGTTTATTTTTCTTATTTTTCACCTTTTTCGCGTAAAAGCTTTTAGTACGGAACAACTGCTTCAATTACTTCTGATATCAAGTGCTATCACTAACAGTATCGGTCAGGAGTCACACACGCTCACACTCCAGTGGCGTTGGGGTCTCCTCCTCTGGCCGAACAATTTCTGTGAAGACAACCGAATCTACCGCCGATCAGTCACTAACTAAGTCCGGATCACTGCCCGGCACTTCAATAAATAACAAAAGCACTTTTTGTTTCAAACGTTTCTCGATCTTGCCCCAAAGCCTTCGCACCGGACGGTCGGTCGGCTGGTAGGCTGCAATGTGGTAGGTATGTGCAAAGTAGTGACGACAATCGATGGGTCGCGAGAGGTGGGGTGGCGACGGTGGCAATCAGAACAAGCCAACAATATCCAGAGGTGAGATTTGCGGCCTCTGGGTTCAACACTGGAATGGTGTGCAAACCCAACAGGGGTTTTCAGGTTTTCTAGTGGGAAGCAGCTATGTATAGATAGAAGTTTACATTATGTATCTTCAAAATTTCCATATGCTGTCAAGTTATTTTTTCCGTAAATGAGTGAACCGATGCGACTTTAAATGAAAAACTGAAGCGTGATGCTTTCCATTAAAATCGCAAAAGAGTTTGATCACGCTTGAGTGCTCGATTGAGATTTGATTATGATTTTGCCAACACTGATAATTTTTAATAGAGTAGCCACAAAGAAAATAATTTTCAAAATTTGATTATTTGAGGAAAGATTATTTTTTACTAGTGAAAATTAACTAGTTTCATCGTAAAAACTACGAAAAATAGTTTCCATCACTAATGGGAAAACTATTCCTTTAGTGAAGATAACAGCTAGCTACGGTTCCCAAACTGATGTTATGTATTGATTTATTATGTGACTACCCAGTATCCACTATTGGTACAGTAGCTCCACTATAGGTGAAAGAGAGTCAAAACACATAAACTGAAACTATCGTAAATGGTTAAATCATAGATCAATGTATTGGTCTGGTATATCTCATTAAAACGCACTGTCTCCACAATGGATGCTACCTTCACTAAGGGCACGGATCGCTTCCCTTAGAAATACAAAACAAAAACAACTTGGTCAACATCAGATCAGTGATGCGAGCAAACCAAAGCAACGAGAATGCACAAAATCTATATACATAAAAATGAATGTCTGTCTTTGCAATTCCTTATAGACTCAGAAACTACTGCAGAGGTTTTAGGGCCGGGGTAGGTTCTTAAGATGGTTCCCCTTTTTGCTAAGGGGGGCTCCCATACAAATGAAACACCAATTTCTTCATAACTCGAGCATTAATCAAGCAAAAGGAACAAAATCTTGCATGCGTAGGTTTTGGAAGGGAAGATATGTTTCTGTGGTGGTTCGAAACCGCTCCCTCTTATGAGAAGGAGGGCTCCCATACAAATGAAACATACATTTCGGCATAATTCGAGAACTAATCAGAGAATAAATCAATTTGAAGCGAAACGAAGTTCGTTGGGTCTGCTAGTAATAAATAAAATTGCAGTTGCGAACAGACCACAAATAATTTTACTCATTTTTGATCTTCAAGTGTAGTCCGATCCCATTTATTTTGGATATTGAATGATATTAATTTTAAAGTGTTTTTTTTTTCAGATTTTTGTCTTTCTCGTACAACAAAGTTGTACCAGATAACTATAATTTTACTCCAAAAGCTAAATTTTGTTAGATTGATTGGTTGGGGGATAAATTGGGGTTTTACAAGTCGAGTCACTGAAGACAGTACGAGACACTGAAGACGGCCTTACTGTTGAGGTCGAAACACGTATCTGTAAAGTTGCATTTAATTGGTTGAATTAAATTGGATAGTACCAATTCGTTTTATGACAAGCGAAGACATTCTACTGGAAAGCTCAAAATAATTTTCTACGCTGAAAAAATAAAGTAAAAAAACTTAAAGATCTACACGTTGAGTACGAAGTTCAAATTTTTAACTAAATTTTTAACTCAATATTAGGTAGTTTTCTCACACTCTCTCATGAATGATATTAAAAACGAGTCCCTTCGAAACGCGCAGAGGGTTACGGCAAAGTGATGGTCTTTATTTGTCCAACGTTTCGACACGACCTATATGAAAAAGGGGTTTTGCAATGAGGCGGTTCGAAAAAGAAAAGTTACGTTGTTTGCCAGTGTTATTAATGTTCAAATTGAGTGTTTCCGAAGTAATGTATCACAAAACTCCATACCAGACAGTCATCGTTAGACTAAACATAAGACAAGGAATAAACATATTATTTTTTAACAAACCCCGTATCAAAACGTTGGACAAATAAAAATCTTGTTTCAATCTTTAAAGGCTGCGTAGCCGCTTAAGTTAAATTTTGAAGATAAGAAATATTTTTTGAAAAAAAAAATGTTTTTTCTCTATTGTTACGCATGACAATATTCTGAAGGATCCCATCCTTTATATTTTGCGTAACGAATCGTAACAAAAATCAAATAACACCCCACCTCCTATTGCGTTACGTAATTTTTGAGCAGACCCTTACACCAACCAACAATTAAACATTTCCGTCAATCATTTTTACTCTCTTAATCGATTCTTTCATTTATTTAAGGTTAACTATCATATATTTTGACCCTTCCAGCTTTCCGGTGTAAAACAGGCACATTTCACGCCCGCAAAGGGCTACCGGCAGAGTTGGGGTTTTACATCCCTAGTAGCACAACTCCCACTGTTTTGGTTGCAGTAACTCAAATGTTACCAAGTTTGGTTATATTTGAGTTACTGTAACTTTTCTACAACATGTGTGATGCATGGGATATATTGAGCAAATTCAATCAACTCCTATATCCGTCTTTCGTCTCGCAAATAATGAACACCCTTACTTGATACTTGATTGGCTACAGCTCCCTGATAAACCTACGCCGAATGGAATATTCTTCTCCACTAAGCTCGATCCTGGACCAACCGCTTCAAGTCGCCTGAACGTTTGCCGCCCCAGGTTCTTTTCTACTGCAAAAAGCCATCGTGTACGCGGCCTTCCACGAAACATACGGCCTCTTCCGGGTTCTCTACTGAGTATTATCTTCCCTTGGAGCTCTTCTGACATACAAACAACATGTCCAGTACATCGTATTCTGCCGTATTGTTTAAGCTTAACAATATCCAGCCCCTTATACAGCAGGTATAATTCGTGATTCATGCGACGCAGCCAGATGCCATTCTACCGGGTTTCCGGCGAATATTGTACGCAGCACCTTACGCTCGAATACTCCGAAAGCTCTCCGATCAGCCTCCTTGAACGTCCATGTTTAATGGCGGTATAAAGCCACCGGAAGAATCAGAGTAATCATTGGACTGCCCTTCTACGCATAGTTGTCCCATGTTAGTTTTTGTGGATTTTGACTTTTCATCATAGATCAGTCTATTTTCATGTATACTTTTGGAAAACTCTAACAGATTTCGAACTTTGTTCGGAAAATCATTGAAAACAACATCAAGTCTATTTGTCCCATTGCTTAATTTCTACGCATAATTGTCTCGCGGTGATTAAATTCATTATTATGGCGGATTCTGTTATTTTATGGAGCAACACACATTGAAATAGCATTTTCTGTTTAGATCTTGCAATCTTAGCCTGTTACACTGGTTTAATGGAGGCAATTTGTAGAATACTCGTTCTAAGCGACATAATCACTTCAACCACGTGGCAGGTTCACTTCCATAGATAAAGTATGTGGAGACATATGTCAATCGCAGTAGTCATTCACAAAATCATACATTGAACGGGGCTGATATGCGTATAAACCATAAAACAAGTGCTCTATTTCTCGGCATAACTGTCCCGCCAAACTATTTTCATGATCGTTGTCGCAAATTCTATTTGTGAGTTAAAAATAAGAATGATTTCAATGAAAATAAGTCTTCTGAATGGTCCTGTGATGTAATAATCTTATATTACATTATGGTTATACGCCAGCAATGAAAATTAGTGTTCAACTTCAAATGCCATTTTCTCATTTGTCGTTTTTTGAATTTGGTACAAGCATGCGTAGAACGGCAGTGGAGTTCCAAGGTACACACATTTTTCTAAAATTTCTTCTGCAAGATTTTTCACCATCCAGCCCCACGTCACTACCACCGTCCAGAACTGGTCGTAAAGGTGGTCCTTCTGAACAAGAGTGGTCTGCACCTGTGTGGAAAATTGTCATCATCTTCGAACTTGTTGTGCGAAATTTATGCGTTAGGCGTGGTCGACAGTAAATTTGTATCCGTGATGCTCATGTGTTGCATTTGTAGTTTTCGACCCCTTAAATCTAAACTCAGCCTGTCCAAACGATTTTGATGCAGATGTTCATCGTTCTCCAAATTGTTCTACACTTTATATCAATCGAAGTCAAATACACCTGGTATCAAATCGAATTCAACAAAGGATGTCTATACAAGTCTCTAGAGCAGGCCTGGTAGCGGGTCACTTTTTAGTAACTTGGTCATTTTTTCGGGTCAGTCACTTAAAAGTCTTTTTTTTTCGAGCTCAAATCACTAAAGTCACTTTCTTTCAAAAAGTAGCTATTTTCAAATATTTTTGGGCCATAAATCCAGGTTTGATCAACATCCACATTTCGTATAGTACACCGTGGTAAAATGAAAAAAATTTGAAGCTCTATGATATTTTGCTCAACAGTGTAATAGACGCTTAAGGCTTATTGACCCGACAGTCGCTCTTATTTTTTTCGTACACTGTTAATTTCCATGGCACTATTTGTGATGTTTTATAATTGCAAGGTAAGCAGAAGGGACCCAGGGGATCGAGAATCCAAATACATTATCCATACCAAATCCATATCAAATACAAAACTTTTAAATTCCATAGCCTAAATTTAACTATTTAGATTGCATCTTTTCAATTCTAAATGAACTTTCTAGTGTTAATCAATAGTGAGCGTGGAATTGCTAAAATATTCATTAGCACATATCTAAAATAAACTTGTTTTTCAGTTTTTTGCCCTTTTTAAGTAACAAATATCTTTGATTCTCCCATTTTTTTTTCGTATTTTATGTATAACTTCCTATTGTTAACATTTCGTGGATAAAGGGCGGGCTTTTGTCTCCATCTATTGGGTCAATCTGGGAAATGAGGGCTTAATTGTATTTTTGTTTGTACGAACTTTCTTCTAGATGGAAATTCTCTACTCATCCCGTGGATTCGCATAAGCGTCTTTTCTTATGGAACCACCCCATCCATTTTAGGCCCTTCATACAGGAGTTTGATGAAATACAAACAATAATATAATCATGATCAAATCGTTTATCACAGATGGCCAGTGCTATCGGCAGGTGCCTAGCTACAATAGATGGTAGTATCATCATCATCATCAAGAAAATATGGAGCCCACTCTCCTCATGACATCCGCTCCGATTAGTGCTAGATTTTTTTTTTTTTTCAAAATACTTTAAGAAGATTTACAATTGCTTAAACTTTAACGTTTCCTGTCAAAAGAAAATTAAAAGGTTTTGGTAATTTTTATTTGAGTTACCGTTTAGTATTCCGAAGAAGCTTTGGAGCCTGAACAAATTATGTAACTTTAAATGATTCTTGGGTCTCCGGCATAAATCTATGCTATGGTTATAATTTTTAATTAATATAATGATGCAAATATTGCGGTTTTCACAAGATGCTTAAATGTATGCTTATAAAGTATTTCTAAAGAACAATATATATTATCCAACATCTAGTAGGTAGTCCGTAAAATTCATAAGCAGAATTTCAAATTAACTAACGTTTTTCCCACCATGGAGTCGTTTTTGGACGCAGGTTATTGATGTAGCCAGTATGAAACGTTTGTGTAACTGCAGTGGAATATATCCTGCATACAACGACTCTGTCGAGATTCGTAGGAAACGAGCGCATTTTAGCGTCAATGAAACTATGAGTTAACCCCACGAAAAAATAAAAAAAAACGATGAAAATTTAGGTGGTATTTCAAAAGTTGTAAAAGTTTAGGTGAACGAAGAAATTAAGAAATAGCAATCATGTAAACAATATTGGGTGTATTGTCATTCGATGTCGTTTTAGCGTGCGACAAGTCCATATAGTCGTAAACAGAGATGCCAGATTTGAAGACATTTGAAGCTCTACGAAGACATTTATTTCGTGTAGACATTTTGAAGACTTTTAAAATATTTGAAGACTAATTTACTTATTTGAAGAAACTCGAAGACAATCAATAAGCCAGCGAACAGAAAGTACAATTTTATTACTAACTTATAAATTCTGCGACTTTTATATGTAAATTATATAAATATTACAAAAGTTATTATAGCCTTTGGCTAAAAATCTCAAACATAATAGTAGTTTGTGCAACTAGTTCCAAAAAGATGATTTTTTCAGCACGAGTTGTATACTTCAAAAAATCGAAAACGTACTCTTACCCCACGCGCACTCTTGCCCCACTCTACTATAATGAAAAACCAACATCAGAACAGTTGTTACATGACTACAATTTGCTGAATTAGCTTGGGTAAGTGTTCAAATAGTGTATTCTCTGCGTCACGTAATAACCCAACAAACATTGGAAGCTCCTAGTGCGCTTACTCAAACAAAAACAGACTTCTTCAGCTAAAAAACTAGCTTATTCAGCTTAAATTGTTTGTTGGGAAATGAAATAGTTTGATGGCTATAACATCAGAATATCCAAAGGTAAGTTCATCTATCGTTTCGCTTGTCGAGCTATACTCGGCTTGTCGAGCTATGCAATGTGGCACGATAACATGGAATATGATTGTTCTCAGCGGCAACATGATTTATTGGTTAGAATGATCATGTGAAGTAAATCAGTCTGTACCGTTGTGGTACAGATTTATCAAATGAAAGTCCATTTTTCGTCATTGCAAAAGATTAAAGCACCCATTTCGTTGGTATGGAAAAGTAGGCCATTTTATCACTCAAAGACGAACTGTAAACCACGTATTATGATTAGGAATTGCAAAAACAAATACATTTCCACTCCGGTTGATAATTGCAACGAACGTCAAACGCACTTGACTTTGTGTTGTGTCCCGATGATGGCAGTATTCGTTTAAATTTTCCTTGGCGGCGGCGGTGTTTTCAACGTGTCTTTAAAAAGTTATTTCGATCATTACATCGGAACGCAATGACCGATCTAATTTATTTTAAACGGCAAAAATCTTCTATGACTTGATTTAATCTATTCAATCGTTGAGCTAGGTCCAAAATTTGTTCTGTAGATTTCTGCTAAGTTTATCTGATCTTTTTGACATTCCCCTGTGACATTCCTCTGAATACCCGTCGAGAATGAGAATAGATTTTGTGAAACTCTTTGAACTTCCCGTGGATTTTTGAAAGAATTTTTAGGTTAAAAGAATGTTTCTCAGAATGTCCCGGTAAATTTTTACAGGAAAATCTTCTCAAAAGAAATTCTACAAAAATCTGATGGAATTTTAATTGAAGACTCATTACAAATTCAGAGGATACTTGTGTAGGGTTCTTCCATTTCGCAATGAAATATAACAAACACAATTTCTTTTCATTCACTCAAATTCTTTATTTTTTTTAATTTTCTTTTTCTTTTTTTTTAACACATGCCACTTCACACTGCTCACTACAACGTCCGTCACAAAACTGAGTTCGCTTTCGCTCAGCCCGATGCAATCTGTCGCTTGACGAAAGTCTCGTGTTTCGTGCATATGAGAGACATGCCATTGAAACTCTCCCGCTCTCGCAAATCGTCATGGATGTAGACTCGAGAGTAATCCAAAAAGCAGCATGATTCTACTTTTCTTTAAGGTGATTATAGAATGAAGCCAGAAATCGGCCATTTTGTAAACCACGTGCTTTTCCAATATTGTTTTCAAGAGCACGAGATGAAAGAACCATAACGCGTATGCGGCTGAAATAATGGTAGATTGTTTGCTTAGTTATGCTGAACAATCATGATTTGAGTTTCGGCACTGTACGAAAACTATTACGCCAGATTTGGGCTTTTGGAAATGTATGCAGATAAACGTGTGGTGAATTTGAAATTCACCACGGGCTTCATTCTATAATCACCTTAATACTAGTTTATTTGTGGACGCTGTAGCACCGACGAACCGATTGTCTCACACTTTTTAACGGCCATTCGCTTTTGCGGGCGATCGCTCCTGTCAAATGAGCTAAGACACAACTCCGCTGCAATGTTAATACACGTAGGTTGGTAGCTGAGCTACGAAAACTTCGCGAGCCATTATGGGGGTGGCGGTAGTGTTCAATGATTTTTCATCATGGCGTCGTGGGCAGCAAATTTGAATAATTTTCCATTAGGTGACACGTCGGTTCGTCGGTGGCTGTAGCGCCCGTGGCAAGTGTTTTTTTCCTTCAATATAATCGGTTCAATAATTCATGCTTTAAAAAAATCAAAATTTTCAACGTCTGATGTCAGTAATTTTTTTCATCAAATGCTGTGTCTGGTTGTCTAAGGTTGTCACTGGTCTTGTTTTCTGCATCTGATAGTAAAAAAAGAATTCAAGTGTCAAATATTTTATTTTTTGTGAGAATTTCCCCGCATGCTGCGTCTGGTTGGCTAGTCACCGGACAGACAAACAGGGCTATTATATATAGTATAATTTTCAAATTACTTTAAGCTTTCTCGGATACAAATTAATAAACTGGTTTTCTCAGATAACTGACATTAGCATATTTACAAATATCTGATTGAACTCAACAAGAATCTTTATACATTTTAAATATAAATTGTTATCCCTATATCCTCCTCCTCCTCTAATCTGAATTTTGAAAAGACAAATTTTATGTCTAACGAATTTAATATATCGAAAAAACCTAATATGTAGCGTGACATTTCTGAAAAGAGAAAAATGTTAATACAAGAAGCTAATTAAATACACTACTTACCACACATTTTAGAGATCAACCGACAACAAACAGTTCTCCGTCGTAAGTGATATTAATTCAAATATATTTACCTAATATACCCCACTTCTAGGAAAAGACCTAACCAAAAGTAATTTAACATTAAACTATATTGCCATGGATAAAAGATGTTACTATTCACCATTGACACCAAGATTGACACCTTGTATAAATCTTACCAAGCTCAAAAACATCAATTTGAAAATAAAATCGCAAAAAGATCACTTTATATTATAAATATTTTAATTATGTTCAGTATAGTAGATATAATAGCTGATTACAGTAGCAGCCCCGATCGGGATTAGTATTCTGTTCACTATTCAAGCATATATTTGCCATTTATTCAAGGATTGAGCAAATCAGGTTCTTCAAAACATTTAAATTGCATCAAAATTAGAAAAAAACATCAACCTACCCCGCATTTTTCAATTCCAACTCCATTCATCATTCAAATACTATTCTAAAAATACCAACCTTCTTCGCACTTCATAGTTCAAAATAGCAAACTCTATTCACTAATCCAAGCCCAGCGGTCATAGATAGAGCTTATCAGGCTCTAAAACATCTGTCTTGCATCAAATCATAAGAAAACATCAAACACTTCCATACTGCGTAGTCATTCTCCAACTCTAATCATTATTAAAATGTCTATCTTTGCTAAGCGGTCGTGAATAGAGCTTATCAGGCTCTGAAAAATCCGTCTTGCATCGAAATCAGAAAAGGAATCAACCTTGTTTGCACTTCGTAATTTATAAATTCTTACTCCATTTACTATTCAAGCGCATATAATGGTTATTGGGTTATGGAAAGGCTCCAAAACATTTATCTTGCATCAAAATCAGAAGAAAACATCAACAATTTCCATGCTCAATAGTAAACATTCCTTAACTCTAATCAATATTCAGTCAAGCGGTCATGGATAGAGCTTATCAGGCTCTAAAACATCTATCTTGCATCAAAATCAGAAGGAAATATAAAACTTTTTTATGTTCTGTAGTAAACATACTCTAGCTCTGTTCTCTAAGCTATCTTTGTCGAGCGGTCTGGACAGAGATTATGTCTACCTCAATTCACTATGCAAACGCTAAATTTTGTCATAAGTTTTCCCATATTCCGTAGTCAACATTTTCCAACTCTATTCGCTATTCAAAAGTCTGGCTTTGTCAAGCGCTCATGGATAGAGCTTATCAGGCTTTAAAACTTCTATCTTGCTTCAAATTCATAAGAAAACATCAACCATTTTCATTGCTCCGTAGTAAACATTTTCCAACTCTAAACACTATTCAAATGTCTATCTTTGTTAAGCGGTCGTGGATAGAGCTTATCAGGCTCTAAAACATCTGTCTTGCATCAAAATCAGAAAAGGAATCAACCTTGTTCACACTTCATGGTTTACAAATTCTTACTCCATTTACTATTCAAGCGCTTATAATGGTCATTGGGTTATGAATAGGCTCCAAAACATCTATCTTGCAACAAAATCCCAATAGCAAACTCTATTCACTAATCTTAGTCAATCGGTCATGGATAGAGCTTATCAGACTCTAAAACATCTATCTTGCATCAAAATCAGAAGGAAATATAAACCTTTTTCATGCTCCGTAGTAAACATACTGCTCTATTCTCTATTCAATCTTTGTCGAGCGGTCATGGCCAGAGATTATCAGTTTCTAAAACATCTATCTCACAGGAGTAAAAAAAATACCTTCTTCGCTCTTCGTAGTAAACATTCTCTAACTATAACCATTATTAAAATGTATATCTTTGTCAAGCGGTCATGGATAGAGCTTATCAGGCTCTAAAACATATGTCTTGCATCAAAATCAGAAAAATAATCAACCTTCTTCGCACTATTTTATTAATTCTTACATCATTTACTATTCAAGCGCATAATACACTCTCGTTAAACTCTTCCTTTGATTCCTTTGGTAATTTTTTTAGAAATATCTTTGATCTTTCCAGGATTTTCTCTGAGAATTCCTCTATGAATTCCTCCAAAAAAAACGTTCTGGAATTCTTTCTGAAATTTCTCCTGAAGTTCCTGCAGGAATTTGTCCGGAAGTTTGATTTCTCAGACAAATCCTCCAGGAATTCCTTCAAAAAATTCTAGGAGCTCCTCCGTAAGTTTATCCAGAAATTTCTGTTACAGATTATCCAAGAATTCCTTCGGAGGTTCCCCCAGAAGTTCCTCCAGAAATTCCTCCGGTAGTTCTTTCACGAATTGCTCCAGCAGTTCTTCCAAGAATTCCTCCGAAAGTTCCTTCAGAAGTTTCTCCAGGAAAGAATGTCTCTTGAAGTATACTCTGGAATTACTCTGTTATTTCCTCCTCGATTTCTTTCGCAAATTTCTGCAACAATACATCAAGAAGTTCCAAGAATTTATACTGAACTTCCTCCAAGAATACATCCGGAAGTTTCTTCAGAAATTTGATCAGGAATTCCACCGGAAATTCATTCAGTTATTCCTCAGGAATATCCTTCAAGAATTCCTCCGGAATTCATCCTAAAGTTTATTTCTTAAGTTCATCCAGGAATTCTACTCTCCGTCAGAAATTTCTACAAAAGCTCCTTCAGATTTTTTTTTGAATTCCTCCGAAAAAAAAATCCTTCAGGAGTCTTCCAGGAGTCTTCAGGAATTCGTTCAGGTCCTTCAAGTATTTCACGGTGAAGGTTGAATCCCTACAGGGAATTCTTCTAAAAAAAAGTTTGGAAAAATTCCTCTTGGAAGTTCAGTTAAAAAAATCGGTGGAATTTTAATTAAAGAATCAGCAGAAAATCCAGGGGAAACTCATTATATTATCTCGTGAAAATTTGAACGAATATTCTCTTGAATGCTAACTATTTGAATGTTAAAAAATAAACATTTTCACATAAATAAAACAAGGAGATAATTAAATTTACAAACCTATTAGATTTTGAAATTAATCACTGACAATCATAATTTTGCTATTGAAGACATTTGAAGACATTTTTACTAGACTGTGAAGACATTTGAAAATATCTACTGGCATCCCTGGTCGTAAATGATGCACTGAAGCAATTGTAAGAGTCAACACAATCGTATTTCGATCAATTTTAATAAATTTAACTTTGTATTTACGATTCCGATGTCGGTGTTGTCGTTATGATTGACGTTTTAAGTACAAACGATGATATTTAAAGCTAAAAAGATTTGCCTAACATGGAAGGGATAAAAATATGTTATTCTAGTTTTCCGGTTACAGCGTTGTGCGTGCCTCCCAATACCGACGTCAGGAGTTCAATTCCCGTTTCAAATATTTAAAAAATGGTTGATGAGCAGAAGAAATAATATTACAACGTTGTTATCATTCGGTTTAATCTACACACAATCATAAATTTGATAATGGATACATCATTTCTCTTTAAAATTTAATTTATTTTTTCAAAGTGTCGTACATTGATTCTGAAAGCCGTTATAAAATTATTCATAGCTATTGTGTATATGCTCAAAACAAATTACTTATTTTTACATGAGTCTTATTCAATGTAGTTTTTTTTTGTCATTATCGAATTACAGCATGTAGGGGAACTGTTCCGATCTCCATCTCACTGTACATATATCAATCTCATCGCTAAACAAAGAAATACGGCACCAAATTCGTCGCTTCTTTTTGTCAACATACGTGCTCACTGCTGAAAAAAATCACAAAAATAATAAACAAACCAAATTCATTTCCATTGCTTTGTTTTTGATGGGATAGAAATAGGAGCTATGAGATGAAGTGGCAAACCGTTCCCCTATATGGCCTCCACTTTGGTATGTAGGGTATCTGTTCCCATATTAATAACAGCCCGTATATTAATCTCAACCGTCGATAAACCAAATAAAAAATCAATTTAATTACAATTTCTCATATCGTACGTACACAATAATGGATGGAACACATTCTTGAATGTTTGGAATATTATTCAAGATTTTGCCTTTCTCGTATACAGTATACGGTAAAGGCTATATGAATCGCTCAAAAACAAAACTTTTATAGAAGGCCCGGAGACCCATAGTTATATACCAATCTGACTCAGTTCGAAGAATTGGGGTGATGTCTGTGTGTGTGTGTGTGTATGTGTGTGTATGTGTGTGTGTGTGTACGTGTGTGTGTGCGCAAAAAGTCTCGCTCATTTTTTAGGCCCTTATCCTTAACTGATTTGCTCGCAACAAGTTGCATTTGACGCAAAATCCTATCCCATTGTTTCCTATTTGAAATTATCCAGATCGTACTATGGGATCAAAAGTTATGGCCAAAATACAAATTCATACGAAAAAATCACGTAAAAAATGTCACTCATTTTTCGGGCACTTATCCTCAACCGATTTACTCGCAACAAGTTGCATTCGACGCAAAATCCTGTCCCATTGTTTCCTATTTGAAATTGGCCAGATCGGACTATGGGATCAAAAGTTATGGCCAAAATACAAATTCATACGAAAAAATCACGTTAAAAATGTCACTCATTTTGCGGGCTCTCATCATCAACTTGATTTGCTCGCAACAAGTTTGCATTCGACGCAAAATCCTGTCCCATTGTTTCCTATTTGAAATTGGCCAGATCGGACTATGGGATCAAAAGTTATGGCCAAAATACAAATTCATACGAAAAATCATGTAAAAAATGTCACTCATTTTCAGGTACTTATCCTCAACCGATTTGCTCGCAACAAGTTGCATTCGACGCAAAATCCTGTCCCATTGTTTCCTATTTGAAATTGGCCAGATCGGACAATGGGATCAAAAGTTATGGCCAAAATACAATTTATACGAAAAAATCACGTAAAAAATGTCACCATTTTTCGGGCATTTATCCTCGACCGATTTGCTCGCAACAAGTTGCATTCAAGACAAAATTCTGTCCCATTGTTTCCTATTTGAAATTGGCCAGATCGGACTATGAGATCAAAGTTATGGCCAAAATACAAATTCATACGACAAAATCACGTACAAAATGTCCCTCATTTTTCGGGCACTTATCCTCAACCGATTTGCTCGCAACAAGTTGCATTCGACGCAAAATCCTGTCCCATTGTTTCCTATTTGAAATTGGCCAGATCGAACTATGGAATAGAAAGTTATGGCCAAAATACAAATTTATACGAAAAAATCGCGTAAAAAATGTCACTCATTTTTCGGGCACTTATCCTCAACCGATTGCTCGCAACAAGTTGCATTCGACAAAATCCTATCCCATTGTTTCCTATTTGAAATTGGCCAGATCGGACTGTGGGATCAAAAGTTATGGCCAAAAGACAAATTCATACGAAAAATCACGTAAAAATGTCACTCATTTTTCGGGCACTTATCCTCAACCGATTTGCTCGCAACAAGTTGCTTTCGACGCAAAATCCTGTCCCATTGTTTCCTATCTGAAATTGGCCAGATCGAACTATGGGATAGAAAGTTACGGCCAAAATACAAATTTATACGAAAAAAATCGGCGTAAAAAATGTCCCTCATTTTTCGGGCACTTATTCTCAATCGATTTGCTCGCAACAAGTTGCAGTCGACGCCGAATCCTGTCCCATTATTCCCTATTTGAACTTGGCCAGATCGGACTATGGGATCGAAAGTTATGGCCAAAATACAAATTTATACGAAAAAAATCACGTAAAAATGTCACTCATTTTTCGGGCACTTATCCTCAACCGATTTGCTCGCAACAAGTTGCATTCGACGCAATCCTGTCCTAATATTTCCTATTTTTCATCTATTCCCCAAGCAACATAAGTTCAACAAATCTGGTTGCAGTAACCAGGTTAGGGACAAAAGGTCGAAAGCACAAAAGGTCGAAAGACAAAACGTCTAAAGACAAAATGTCGAAGGGACAAATGGTCGAAAAGGACAAAAGGTCGAAAGGACAAAACGTCGAATGGGACAAAAGGTCGAAAGGGACAAAAGGTCGAAATAGACAAGAAACTGAAACGGAGAGAATCAATTCGGCACCAGAGTTCCCTTACACAATTGGCAAACCTCTGCTTTTTTATTTTTCACAATTTTAACAAATACATAAAACTCTTTCAGTATGTACAGATGGATGTTTGAGTTTTCTAAATATCACTTCGTTCTCTCAAAATGGCGCACGCCGCACATCAAACACATCGGCGTGTATTAAGGTTCCCCCAAACACACGCGACGAGACAATCGCGACGCGATTCTATTGTCTGGCGACTGCGATTCTGTTGGTATGGATGCGTAAATCGAGCATTGCCAGCATCCACCCAACGATATAATCGCTGCAACAAGCTGTCGCCGTCTTGGGGATGAAATCGCTTAGACTTTGAGGAGCCTTTACATACCGGTGTATTTTTAATGCGCGCATTTGCGTGGCTGCGGCGTGCACTATTTAGACAGATTGAAGTGACATTTAGAAAATATAGATCTCCATCTGTTAATTTGCACTCATTCAACGATTTTTATTCAATTGTTAAAAATAGTGAAAAATAAAAGGGCATTTTTTTTGCCAACTGTATAGGACAACTCTGTCTCGCGCAATACAAGTTTTATTCCTTTCCTTAATAAACAATCTTTTTTATTTCTAACAGAACTATCAATATTGGTTCATAGTAATTACTACTTCTTTGAAAATTGCTCATTCTTCAACTTTGATTGATGAGATGAGTGTGGTATTTCTGCATGAAAATAAATTCATTTAAGAAATTCGCTAGAAATTCCTTACACTCAACTCGTTCTTTATCGACCTTTTGTCCCTTCAGACATTTTGTTCTTTTCAACATTTGTCCTTTTCGACCTTTTGTTCTTTCGACATTCTGTCCCTTTCGACCTTTTGTCCTTTCGACCTTTTGTCTTTTCGACCTTTTGGCTTTTGACCTTTTGTCCTTTCGACCTTTTGTCATAGATTCGCAGTAACCATATTGTGACTGAATCCGGTCATATATAATTTACTGTGATTGATGTGCAATATGTGCGTTTCTCAGGTCGCTCGCAACAGATTGCATTCGACGCAGAATCTTTTCCCATTATTTGCTATAGAAACTTGGCCGGATCGTACAATTGGGTCAAAAGTTATGGCGAAAATACTAATTTTAAAACTAGAAAATAAAATGCCATTTTTAGCTCTTATGCAACAAATTGCGTTTGGCGAGAATTTTTTTATGCATATAAACAAATATGAAAAATAAGACCAATCCACATATTGGTGTTATTTGAGATTTTTCCAAACCTTTTGAACGAACGAGAAAGGCACCATCACCGCTAGGTGGATTAATCTGGGTTTTTTATGTAATGTTCTAATGCACAAGAATCAAATTATTAATAGATAAAATTAAAAAGCACTTTTATTTTCACTTTCCTACCTCTGAACTGTTGGTTTGATGCACTGCTCGATTCCTACTAGCAGATTCATCTGTTTCCACGCCGTTGTTTTCCACTCAATTTCAAGCTAACACAAGTGAATCCTTTCAAAATTCACTTCACAACACATAAAGCACATCACATTTTCACTTTACATATAATTATATTTGAGAAACCAACGCGATTTCCTATAGTTTGATATAGGTTTATTTCGAACAACGTCTAAATTATCCTTGCCCGTATTCCAAACTGTTTACATGCCTTGCAGTACTCACAAGGGTTGCCGACCTAGATTTTTATTTCGAAAATGCTTGAATAAACTTTTACTGTGAAATTCAACTCATATGTTTGTAAAATAAGGTATAACGAAAAGATAATCTACGACAAACATAAAAATAAATTGATAAGTTGAAAAACTAGAACAAAAACTGCAATTTTGTAATTATATTTCAACTCAAATACAAAACATTGAAGAATTCGGCATCACTGCAATCATATCGTTACGTATACACACAAGTAATAGTGTGCGTATTTTATGTTGGAAACAGTATTATTGATATAGGTACAAGCATAGGATTAACTGTTTTTGAATGTTATTGATATAGGTACATGGCGGTGATGATGTTTTTTAGCTTAATACTTCTAGAATGTGATAATAAATTCGTTTTTGAAGATGCCAAATTGTTCTCAATTAAAAATTACGTTAGGTGAGCATAATTATTCTCATGTTTCTTGATTATTGGGTGAGAAATGGATGCATTTCATATGCGCATTGCCTTATTGTTATTGATATAGGAACAGATACCCTATATAGTTTTTTTGAGCAACATAAACGATTCGTTCAATGGTATATAGTACTGTATTGTCTTTTTGAAATTTTGTTATACATACATTATTCTTAGCTGGGTGGGCCTTCTATCACAAAATCGTCTTGGAAGTAAATATATAGCCTTTTCGTTGCACATTCAGCGTTGAATGCGAGCAAATCGGTTAAGGATAAGTGCCTAACAAATGAGTGAGTTTTTTGCACGTGTTTTGCGAACAGATATAAACACACACACAGACATCACCTCAGTTCGTCGAACTGAGTGGATTGGTATATGACACTATGGGCACATAACATATATGCATCATTGCTATGAAATGTGGTTCATCTTCGATTTTGGAACACTAGCGAACCTACTGGTGGAAGTCAAGCTTTACCGAACAACGAACATGAGACAGAGCAGCATGGCATGCTTTTCTGTCGTTTTCTTTCACCTTGGGTATACGGGCCCTCCCGTTTGTCGATTGTTAGTACTATTGATACACAATGAGTTGTTTTTAAAAACGGTAATTTGTTCTATGTTGTCTATCTCAAAATTTAATTTTGATTTTTTTTTAAATAACTAGATTCTGCTTCCTAAAACATACAATAATTAGACTAGATAACTGATAAGATTCAAGTTTTTTTTTATTTAGAGATTGTATGGTATTCAAATCTCTCGTTCAAAAATTTTGGTATGGTTCCACAAATGAAAATTATTCCATTTTTTGATGCTCTGATTGTTGCTCAGTTATATACATAATATATACCTACACAGATAATTTTTACTGAGAAGCATTATTCAAAATTGGCTGAAAATCTTATTTTACGAACAGAGAACCCTTCTATGTATAGATATATTAGCCTTGTGAATCAGAATAATTTGATGACTAGGATTTTTTTTAAATACTAGTGAAAGAAACCCAGCTTTGCCCGGGTGTTGCAAATGTCACAATGAACCGCACTCTAGATCAATTCCGTACGTTTGTTCTGTTTTCCTCAACAGCTGACCCAAAATTGTATTCTAATGATTTCCTACATTTCCCCGTTAAATTCATCAACTTTTTGTATATACAAACCTTGCGGATCCCAAATCGACTCTATTAGGGAAAAATCTTGCAAATCGGTTACGAGTTAAATTGTCACTCAACTCATTTTTATTATATAGATTTAATTTTCTATCATTTAATGTACCACTTTCATATACATTGCGGTTAGAAAAAAAAATGAACTCAAACTTACATTATCCTCATAAATGCTGTTAAACTTGGTTCGACATTGTTGTTTTAATTATAAAAAAAGACGGAATCACCGTCTTCGACCAGAGGTCGCACAGACTGAACATTTAACATCTAGCATGAAACAACGGACAGGACATTCACACAACACCCAGTGGACCAGTGGAGAACTTTTCTCCTTACCGGGGCGGGAATCGAACCCACACTCCACAGCACATGCGTCTAGACGATTTACATCGCTAACCGCACGGCACTTGTGACTCACTACATAGTTATTTACTCTCAATAAAAGTAAAATTTTTGGCCTTTTCTTACAGATGTTCTAAGTTCTCCAAATTGTTCTGGAGTTTATATCAGTTGATTTACCGAGTCAACAAGTATAAGTTGACCTGGTAGACTCAATTGGTCTGAATTCCAGAACAATTTGAAGAACCTAGAACATCTGTATTAAACTAATTTGAATTCCATATAATACTGGTTTTAGGAGGATGGATGGACATGCTGGGTTAATTTTCGTTAAGTTCTATTGAATCTGAAGTTTGTTAATCTACATTCAATAAGACAACATCCGTACTCAAGCCGATCTTGCAAAAAAACATGAGCTTCCCTAGAAAACAAACTGGAAAACTTCAGGAAGTTAGATAAGGTGAATCGTGAAAAAATGCGAGAATCGCTTAGAAGACGCCCGGGAACATTCTGTTTGAACACATGATTCTAATGATTTCTAGATTGACATACACACATTACACATGCTTGCATACTTGTTAATTTATTTGATTAAACGGATATGAAATTTGCATAAAAAGTCATTGCACAAACGTACCATGCGTCTCCATAAGCTTTTATGCTTGTATGCTGCTCAACCGTTTTCATTATTCCAACCTATCGTTTTCTCTGGCAGGCCAATTTTTGCCTGAAAAATATTCAAAAAATTAAGATATCGTAATAACGTAGATTATCGTAAAAATTTAGTTATCTCAACAGGCAATAATACAAACATGCAAATAACCTAAACACCGTGAAAGCGACAAACCCCTTCTTTGTAACCAAATAATCTCGGAAGAATAAATAAATAATATAATAATCAATCAACTATCGCCAGTCACCAGTCGATTTTAGATGTCGAAAACTACAAATGTACCACATGAGCAATACGAAATTTTTTTTTTCAAATTTTGTCGTCCAGTGCATCTGCACGTTGCCTTTATTGATTAGGGGTCTGAGATCTCTATACAAACAATATCGCAGCTCTGTCAATTTTTACGCAAAAAATATCAATCTTTTTATGATACATCAAGTGTTTTCGTGCGTCTTGACAGGAAAACTCCTGTCGAAAATTGTTTCAATATGTAGGTACCTGCTGGATGCGACTGGGACTTGCATTCGACGGGAAAAACTAACAGTTACGACTTGGGGTGAAGGTGGAGAGCATGTCTCACGATTATTGGCTCACCCATTCGGTGGTTTGGTTCACAAAGCCTTCGGGCAGCTCTCGTCGTAGTCGTAGACTACCATCGGTATGGAAGTGCTATGACGGACAAACTGTTTACCGAGGCTGCCGGACAGCTTGATGCTGGATAGAAGAGGGATAGATACGGTCAGAATTCGCGTTTTTTTTTTCTGTTCCATTTGTTTCGCATAGAATTTGTTCTCGGTTCTTTGCTTTTAGTCTTTCCATTTGGCGCTGCTGCATGTTTCTCGGATCATGCTGTCGTGAAGTTTATGTGGGCGCGGTGGGAGCAAACGGCACTGTCATGGCGACGACGACTGATGGATCCATTGCATTTATGCTAAACTGGTTGGAGTCGGTTCAAACTGGTAAGCCCTTCAGATACAAAAGCCACAATTTTTGAAATATGTGTTTCAATGCTTTTTAAAATTTCATCAGCCGTTTTTATTGGAAAATGATTATACGAATAATAAAAGTAAAAAGAAGAGCACATTAGCAAGCTAAAAAGAATAGCACTACAAGCAGATATGTAGTTCCCATTATTATCATTAATTTACATTTTTAGCATTAATTTAGAAATAAAATATGAAACTTTTTTCTTCACCTTCACATAAACACCAGATTCTGTACCAATAATCGGAGTGGTAGCATAATTTTTTTTAAATGGCAGCATCAACATTTATCTCGCAAGTTAACTCTATCGCGGGTTTTCCCCAAAGCTTTCACATCAAGTGCAACTCCGTTTATTTTTCTTCGTCTCTACACGAGCTGCACGAGCAAATGCATCGTCAACAGTCTCAACACAGATCATTGCGAGGGAGCCAAACATGTTAACGAAACTATTGACAAACCTGTTTTGCTATATTCTATTGCATAGCTTTACAGACTAACTGGATGTATTATGTTAGAAAAGTCACTTTATGTATTCTTTCAGTACCATAAAAAAGTAATTTTACGTTTCGTACACTGAAATCCTAAGACTGTCTGAAAAATGTTAACATAGGGGATCGGTGAAGCAAAGTGTTTTATTCTTTCGTACAAGCCTATTGAATGTTACGCTTTAAAAAAAAAAATCTACACCCAAAAAACAAATCTCACAATTTGTGCTTAGCATACCTTCAAGGTTTCAATACAAGAAAAAGTATGCTTTTATACAGATAAGTACTGTAAATGTAATTAAAAAATACAACTAATCATGGATAGTTTTAATAAATTATTTTAAAAAAATTTTTTTTTAATTAAAAAAAGAGTTTTTTAATTCTAAAGTGCAAAGCAAACGATAACATTCTTCCTAACATTTCCCTTTTGAAAAACAATATATGTTTCCTGTATAAATCTTCAATTTAATAAAATTATCAAACCAAACTTACTAACAAATTGTTGTTCTAATTTAAAGAAGTTTATATTTTCGGAAATGAAAAGAATCTGAATCAATAATTATTTCTCGCTTAAGTTTATTAAATTAAATTAAATTAAAAGTTTATTAAATATTATGTTGTCTGTCTAAATTTATTTTATATTGGAAACTTGTTTTTTCTGTCACTGAACAAAATCCCCAAAAACGATATGAATCAGAAGGTTATTCCCGAGATCAAAATGTATCACAAGAGTGGCTTCTTTCTTCGTATGATAATTTGGACCTTCACTAATATACGGGTTTGCGTGCCAGTTGAACGGCAATTACATCCGCGGACGGGGCATTCCCCATCAGCAACGTCTCCGCTTACAACTTGTCTCAGATTGAAAGCCATAACAGAAACGAAGTCAAGTTCACTGCCATTGCCCACGAGAACAGGAACCCGACTCATACGACGCATTTAGCACATATAGTAAGCATGTTTATGGGAACACTACTTATTTGCTGCTGGTACGAACAACTGGATTTCTGGGGTCTTTGCTGAGCAATCACAACATCTGAACTGAACGTTAGAGCTCATGCCGTCATCATTGGCAGAAATGTAAATTCACCACGACCTGTTTGCACCCGATGGAAGGTGTCTTCAACGTGATGCTAATTTGATGTCTACTCGTTCGTCGATATGTTTCCGATCCTCCGTTGGTCATTTCGCTTTCGGTATGATGCATAAGTAGGTACTTATTTCTTGTGGCTTTTTAACGATTGAGGTAGGTCCGAGTGGTCCAGCAAAGTTTTTCGTTTTGGATATGAACCTCATTCGGTCAGCGTTGACGGTGAGGAAGGATGAGAAGCGAAAGACTGGCTCTGGATCATCGTAGATGGTTGGGTATTTCCCAGAAAGTTGAATGTTCGCTGGCAGCTGGTAGTGACTGGTTGTCTTTCATTCTACGATCTACCAATACTCACAACAACGATGCAAGCAGCTCCAGGGATGAATGCGTTAATGATCAGTATTTGCTAAATATGTTCAAATATTCCAAAATTTTATGCCGAAGATCTGTTAAAGTAATATCCTCAACATGGCATTAAATCACCAAATACAAGAAATTATGTTATTACATCATATATTAATCATATATTATCTTATTTTTGCGCTTCTCTAAAATGTGTTCCATATGATAATTTTTTTTAGCGTTTTAGGTGAATTTTACACACTTATAAGGTTTTACAATTTTTCCATTTAACATTTGATCAGTGAGTTTGGTAAACTCCAAACCCTTTTAAAATCCTTCCCTCTATATAGGGATAACCCACACCTCGATATCTTTCACATTCAAAAACTTGGTATTGCGCCAAAATCAAGAAACGCACTATGGAAAATGAGCATGAGCATGAGCATTATGACCGCACAATTCGTAGTTGCTACTCCGTGATTGACTGAACTTGCGAAATTGTACAGAGAACACAATGAATGGGGCTTGGGGTTAGCTACCCATTCTCAACGTACACGTTTCGGGAGCTCAAATATTTAAAGTCAATAACGGCGCCGGCCACGTCCTTACGGTCATATAGGAATGGAAGGATTGTTAGTCCGACTCTCGTTGCTACTAGAGACCGAGTATACCTCTGCATCTCCACGATTGTCTTGGGATAGGATTTCGTTTTAGTTACAAAGGATAATTTATCTGGATTCACTTTGGTAAGTGATGCGATCTATGGGATGGGAAATAACACTAATATTTTGGCCGACCGCGCGATCGTTCAGCTGTCCGAAACAAGAGAGATCACGCACTGAACTGTTTAATTTTCATTACCGGCCGCGCAATGCAGAACACAATACTTCGGCCGACCGCGCGATCGTTCTGCTGTCCGAAACAAGAGAGATCACGCACTGAACTGATTAATTTTCATTACCGGCCGCGCAATGCAGAACACAATACTTCGGCCGACCGCGCGATCGTTCTGCTGTCCGAAACAAGAGAGATCACGCACTGAACTGATTAATTTTCATTACCGGCCGCGCAATGCAGAACCCAACACTTCAGCCGACCGCGCGATCGTTCTGCTGTCCGAAACAAGATAAATCACGCACTGAACTGTTTAATTTTCATTACCGGCCGCGCAATGCAGAACACAATACTTCGGCCCACCGCGCGATCGTTCTGCTGTCCGAAACAAGAGAGACCACACACTGAACTGATTAATTTTCATTACCGGTCGCGCAATGCAGAACACAATACTTCGGCCGACCGCGCGATCGTTCTGCTGTCCGAAACAAGAGAGATCACGCACTGAACTGTTTAATTTTCATTACCGGCCGCGCAATGCAGAACACAATACTTCGGCCCACCGCGCGATCGTTCTGCTGTCCGAAACAAGAGAGATCACGCACTGAACTGATTAATTTTCATTACCGGCCGCGCAATGCAGAACACAATACTTCGGCCGACCGCGCGATCGTTCTGCTGTCCGAAACAAGAGAGATCACGCACTGAACTGATTAATTTTCATTACCGGCCGCGCAATGCAGAACACAACACTTCAGCCGACCGCGCGATCGTTCTGCTGTCCGAAACAAGAGAGATCACGCACTGAACTGATTAATTTTCATTACCGGCCGCGCAATGCAGAACACAATACTTCGGCCGACCGCGCGATCGTTCTGCTGTCCGAAACAAGAGAGATCACGCACTGAACTGATTAATTTTCATTACCGGCCGCGCAATGCAGAACACAACACTTCAGCCGACCGCGCGATCGTTCTGCTGTCCGAAACAAGAGAAATCACGCACTGAACTGATTAATTTTCATTACCGGCCGCGCAATGCAGAACACAATACTTCGGCCCACCGCGCGATCGTTCTGCTGTCCGAAACAAGAGAGATCACGCACTGAACTGATTAATTTTCATTACCGGCCGCGCAATGCAGAACACAATACTTCGGCCGACCGCGCGATCGTTCTGCTGTCCGAAACAAGAGAGATCACGCACTGAACTGATTAATTTTCATTACCGGCCGCGCAATGCAGAACACAATACTTCAGCCGACCGCGCGATCGTTCTGCTGTCCGAAACAAGAGAAATCACGCACTGAACTGTTTAATTTTCATTACCGGCCGCGCAATGCAGAACACAATACTTCGGCCCACCGCGCGATCGTTCTGCTGTCCGAAACAAGAGAGACCACACACTGAACTGATTAATTTTCATTACCGGTCGCGCAATGCAGAACACAATACTTCGGCCGACCGCGCGATCGTTCTGCTGTCCGAAACATGAGAGATCACGCACTGAACTGTTTAATTTTCATTACCGGCCGCGTAATGCAGAACACAATACTTCGGCCCACCGCGCGATCGTTCTGCTGTCCGAAACAAGAGAGATCACGCACTGAACTGATTAATTTTCATTACCGGCCGCGCAATGCAGAACACAATACTTCGGCCGACCGCGCGATCGTTCTGCTGTCCGAAACAAGAGAGATCACGCACTGAACTGATTAATTTTCATTACCGGCCGCGCAATGCAGAACACAACACTTCAGCCGACCGCGCGATCGTTCTGCTGTCCGAAACAAGAGAAATCACGCACTGAACTGATTAATTTTCATTACCGGCCGCGCAATGCAGAACACAATACTTCGGCCCACCGCGCGATCGTTCTGCTGTCCGAAACAAGAGAGACCACACACTGAACTGATTAATTTTCATTACCGGTCGCGCAATGCAGAACACAATACTTCGGCCGACCGCGCGATCGTTCTGCTGTCCGAAACATGAGAAATCACGCACTGAACTGTTTAATTTTCATTACCGGCCGCGCAATGCAGAACACAATACTTCGGCCCACCGCGCGATCGTTCTGCTGTCCGAAACAAGAGAGATCACGCACTGAACTGATTAATTTTCATTACCGGCCGCGCAATGCAGAACACAATACTTCGGCCCACCGCGCGATCGTTCTGCTGTCCGAAACAAGAGAGATCACGCACTGAACTGATTAATTTTCATTACCGGCCGCGCAATGCAGAACACAATACTTCGGCCGACCGCGCGATCGTTCTGCTGTCCGAAACAAGAGAAATCACGCACTGAACTGTTTAATTTTCATTACCGGCCGCGCAATGCAGAACACAATACTTCGGCCCACCGCGCGATCGTTCTGCTGTCCGAAACAAGAGAGATCACGCACTGAACTGATTAATTTTCATTACCGGCCGCGCAATGCAGAACACAATACTTCGGCCAACAGCGCGATCGTTCTGCTGTCCGAAACAAGAGAGATCACGCACTGAACTGATTAATTTTCATTACCGGTCGCGCAATGCAGAACACAATACTTCGGCCGGCCGCGCGATCGTTCTGCTGTCCGAAACAAGAGAGATCACGCACTGAACTGTTTAATTTTCATTACCGGCCGCGCAATGCAGAACACAACACTTCAGCCGACCGCGCGATCGTTCTGCTGTCCGAAACAAGAGAAATCACGCACTGAACTGATTAATTTTCATTGCCGGCCGCGCAATGCAGAACACAATACTTCGGCCGACCGCGCGATCGTTCTGCTGTCCGAAACAAGAGAGATCACGCACTGAACTGTTTAATTTTCATTACCGGCCGCGCAATGCAGAACACAATACTTCAGCCGACCGCGTGATCGTTCTGCTGTCCGAAACAAGAGAGATCACGCACTGAACTGATTAATTTTCATTACCGGCCGCGCAATGCAGAACACAACACTTCAGCCGACCGCGCGATCGTTCTGCTGTCCGAAACAAGAGAAATCACGCACTGAACTGATTAATTTTCATTACCGGCCGCGCAATGCAGAACACAATACTTCGGCCCACCGCGCGATCGTTCTGCTGTCCGAAACAAGAGAGACCACACACTGAACTGATTAATTTTCATTACCGGTCGCGCAATGCAGAACACAATACTTCGGCCGACCGCGCGATCGTTCTGCTGTCCGAAACAAGAGAAATCACGCACTGAACTGTTTAATTTTCATTACCGGCCGCGCAATGCAGAACACAATACTTCGGCCCACCGCGCGATCGTTCTGCTGTCCGAAACAAGAGAGATCACGCACTGAACTGATTAATTTTCATTACCGGCCGCGCAATGCAGAACACAATACTTCGGCCCACCGCGCGATCGTTCTGCTGTCCGAAACAAGAGAGATCACGCACTGAACTGATTAATTTTCATTACCGGCCGCGCAATGCAGAACACAATACTTCGGCCGACCGCGCGATCGTTCTGCTGTCCGAAACAAGAGAAATCACGCACTGAACTGTTTAATTTTCATTACCGGCCGCGCAATGCAGAACACAATACTTTCGGCCCACCGCGCGATCGTTCTGCTGTCCGAAACAAGAGATCACGCACTGAACTGATTAATTTTCATTACCGGCCGCGCAATGCAGAACACAATACTTCGGCCAACAGCGCGATCGTTCTGCTGTCCGAAACAAGAGAGATCACGCACTGAACTGATTAATTTTCATTACCGGTCGCGCAATGCAGAACACAATACTTCGGCCGGCCGCGCGATCGTTCTGCTGTCCGAAACAAGAGAGATCACGCACTGAACTGTTTAATTTTCATTACCGGCCGCGCAATGCAGAACACAACACTTCAGCCGACCGCGCGATCGTTCTGCTGTCCGAAACAAGAGAAATCACGCACTGAACTGATTAATTTTCATTGCCGGCCGCGCAATGCAGAACACAATACTTCGGCCGACCGCGCGATCGTTCTGCTGTCCGAAACAAGAGAGATCACGCACTGAACTGTTTAATTTTCATTACCGGCCGCGCAATGCAGAACACAACACTTCAGCCGACCGCGCGATCGTTCTGCTGTCCGAAACAAGAGAAATCACGCACTGAACTGTTTAATTTTCATTGCCGGCCGCGCAATGCAGAACACAACACTTCAGCCGACCGCGCGATCGTTCTGCTGTCCGAAACAAGAGAAATCACGCACTGAACTGTTTAATTTTCATTGCCGGCCGCGCAATGCAGAACACAATACTTCGGCCCACCGCGTGATCGTTCTGCTGTCCGAAACAAGAGAGACCACACACTGAACTCTCAAGAAACGCACTATGGAAAATGATGACAAATCTCATCAAGTTCTAGTTTTAGGCGGTTGGATACCACTTGAACTTTCTTTGATTTCTTGTGATTTTTTGTGATTTTTTGTGGGGTTAATAAGTTTTATTGATGCTAGATCGGCTAAAATCAAATTGTCTAAAAAAAGACAGGAACAGCGTCTTCCCCCAGAGAGGTCATACAGACTGAACACTTAACACCTAGCATGAGACAACGAACAGGACACACAACGCCCAGTGGACTAGTGAAGAATTTTTTGATTAGGAAAAGTTTCCTCCTCACCAGGCGGGAGTCGAACCTACACTCTATAGCACATGGGTCTAGATACTTGACGTCTCTAACCGCACGGCCACGAAGCCCTAAACCTTGCTGTATTCTCAAATTCATTGGTTTAAAGTGTTTCAGATTCAAGTTTCTAATAGACGATTTCCTCGGGATTTCATCCATAATCAATGGTTTGACTAATTTTCGAATGAACTTCAATAACTGTTATCAGGGATGGGAAAATTAATTTTTCAAATAATCGAGGATGAAAAATACTCTCAAACGATCATATATCCAAATTACCTGATACATGGATACCTGGTTTTCTATAACGCCGATACACCTATGCCTGGCGGTTCCCCGAACGTTTAGGGTCCCCAGATCCGATTCCACCGCGTGCAGCCAGCGTGTTCGTGGCATTCCACGAAGCCGCCGACCTCTACCTAGTACTCTGTTGAATATTGTTTTCGATATTCTTTCTTCCGACATTCGAACTAAGTGACCATCCCACTGAAATCTTCCGTATTTTATACGATTCACAATATTTTTTCTTTGTATACTTTATACAGCTCACGATTCATGCGTCTGCGCCATACACCATGTTCTAGTTTCCCTCCGAGTATTGTAAGCAGCACTTTTCGCTCGAAAACCCTAAAAGTTCTCCGGTCCGCCTCTTTTAACTTCCATGCTTCATGTCCATGAAGGGCCACTGGTAGAATCAGAGTTTTGTATAGAGCAAATTTCGTTTCCGTCTGCATGTTGCGGGACCTAAGATGGTTACGTAATCCGTAAAATGTCCGTTCCAAGGTAAACAAATTCTTCAACAACTTCAAATAAAAGATATTTTAGTTACAAGATAGACATTGTCCCTGTCGTAGCTGCCTGGAACATCTTTTGCTGGCGAGGATAAGGGATCTAAATGTCAATGAAGGAAACATACATACGATTTGACAGTTAGATACCACACATGTTTCGGACAGCAGAACAAAGGGAACCGAAGCGATAATCTTTATCTAGTAACTAAAATATCTTATCTTCAAACACATCCCCATCAAGCACTAACACCAGTAGGTTTATCTCTACCTGTCACCATGTACCGTCCAAACTCAAAATTCGGAAGCTTAAGCTTTTTCTGATGTACAATCATCCTGTTAACTCACATTTTAGATCACACCGTTTAAATCGCCATTGCAATCACTAAGTACAGTAAGCATATTTTAACTACGTATTTATTATGTGCAAGATATTGCAAAAAATGATTGCAATTTATGAAAATGTCCGGCTTCTGTTTGATTCAAACCTCGGACACCGGCGGGGTTGTATTCATATTTCGGACACAAATATTCAAACTTCGGATACCTGATTACACCGTACCGGGAAGAATAATTGAAAACAATTTTCACTGCACAGTTCAGACTGTTTTTCAATCATTTCATCGCATTGTTTTAACATGTCTTATTAAAATGTAACTATACTAAAACAAGCGAAAACTATTAGTCTTTTCGATCCAGCTTCATGAAACATTTCGATGACATATTTCAGAAAATTTCCCATACGAATTGAAGCGTCCGAAGTTTGAGTGTGTCCAAATTTTGATTATCCACGGTATTTTGTCTTGGTAGAGTCAATGGTTAAGCCTATCCTCGCCGTCTTCCTCTTCAGTGGGACAAAAGCCTGCTCTGCGATCGATTCCAACGAGGTCGATGTCGTCCGCAAAGCCCAGGAGCATATGCGACCGTTCCTCTGCACGCCAGATCTCCTAATAGCTCCCTCGACTCGAGTGCAATGTTGAACAATAAATTCGAAAGTCCATCACCCTGCTTCAATCCGTCTAAGGTCACAACCGAGGTTGACACTTCGTCTGCGATCCGAATACTTGATTTCGAGCAATCCAGCCTTCTACATATCAGTCTAATCAGTTTGGCCGGAAACCATGTTCGGAAATTATCTGCCACAGCTCATTTCTTTTCACTGATTCGTACGCTGCTTCAAAATCAATGAACAGATGGTGAGTCTGCAAGTTGTACTCCCGAAATTTATCAATCCGCAAACTAAACATCTGGTCCGTCGTTGATCGGCCCTCACGAAAACCGGTCTGGCATTCGCTGACGAAGCACTCCTCAAGCGGTCTCAGTCTGTTAAACAGGATACGCGACAGGATTTTGTACGCCGAGTTCATAAGGGCGATTCCTCTGTAGTTGGCACACTCTAGTCTGTGCCATTTCTTTTAGATTGAGCATATGTGGCCATCCAACCAGCCGGCAGGCAGTTCTTCAACCTCCCATATTTTCTGGATTTCTGGAATGTGGTGGATTGATTGATGCAGCTGCTCACTTCCGTGTTTGAGAAGCTCGACCGGGATCTCGTCCTTCCCAGCAGCTTTACTGTTTTCAGCTCGTTTAGACCCTTCTTCACCTCGTCCAGCGTAGGTAGTTCCACAGCTTGACCGTCACCGACTATGTTCATCCTGCTCCTTAAAACACCTTGTTTTCACCGTTCAACAAATCTTCGAAGTGCTCCTTCCACCTGGCAAGCAAATTCCTCTCTTGGTCATTGCACATGGCGGGCACTGGCGCAGTCTTATGCCGCGTGCCATTGACAGTTGCGCAAAACCTCTGCATATCGTTCCTATCCATGTTCTCCTACGCTTCAGCTATCACACTGTCTTCGTGTTGCCTTTTTTTTCTGCTGTGGATTCATTTCTCTTCTGCCCTTGCTACACTGTACCGCTCTCTGTTGGAACGGGTACGAGCCACTAGCAACATTTTTCTCATCCATCATCTCATCAAACCAACCATTTCGTTGGTATAGCTGTGCAGTGCCTAACACTTCCTGCGCTGTTGTAGTCATAGCTTCGTAAATATTTTCCCACAATCTGTTGTCGTCGCCAGCTCCGTTGGCATTTTCTATCCGCTCGTCCAGCTTCTGGTGGAACTGTTCAATAACTCTTTTAACTGACAATCGTTGGATATTGAAACGCTTCGTTCTGTTGTTTTGTGAATTCTTGATGCTGGATTTTTGCAGCTGCAAGGTAGTGGTACGAGCCAATGTGCGGACCTCTGAAGGATCTTACATCTATAACATCCGAGAAATCACGTCCGTAGAGCAGCACGTGGTCTATCTGTGAGCAGGTGTGTCCACTCGGATGTTGCCAGGTGTGTTTGCGGATATCCTTGCGTGTGAAGTAGGTACTACTTATTGGCTAAACTCTAGCAGCAGCAAAGGCTACAAGTCGCAGACCAATATCGTTAGTAGCAGAATGAAGGCTTTCCATACCAATGACAGGGCGAAAGAAACTTTCTTTTCCGATCTGCGTATTTGTATCAACGTCGACAATCATTACATCGTGGGTTGGGGGCTCAAGGCTCAAGTCCGTAGGCTTTATCAAGGCTCTCATACAACTCATCCTTCACGTCACCAGGCTTATCGTTCGTTAGGGCATAGGGCAAAAAAACCAATAGTGGAGGAACTAAGCTAGTTGAACCACCATTTGTTCGTTCACATTAATTCTGTACTTTATTTCGCTTACCTTAAGTACGTATTCGAAAGCTTCTCAATTATATTTCAATCTAAAAATGGTCGAATCGCCGTAGGATCCATCGTTGTTATCTAAAATGATACCTCCAATTATTGGTGCAATGTTCCAATAGTTGCGGTATTTTTTAATTTGTGTTCCTATAGTTGCGAATCCCATTGTTTTCATATGATACTCGCAACTATGGGAACACTACCGCAATTATTGGTGCAAAGCAAAGACAAAGATAAGGCATTTTAGTGATACTTTACCGATTTTGATGCGATTTCCAACCTGTTTTATTTTATTTCACATAATGACAGGTCAACAAATTGAATATTCACATGGGTTGCTGCGTTTAATACGTAGATTATGTGAAAACAACACTACCGCAACTATAGGAACACCCACGACTATGGGAACTTTTACCCTAGATGCTGATCAGGCTATAGCTGAAGAATTTGCTCTTCATTCTCAACACACAAATGCGGTCTATTATCGGCTTCCACCGGATAACACGCTTCATCTGCTTCCCCATCACCATGAATCCAACTCCTTACTTTTTGAGCTTATTTCTTTACATAACACTAAAACACAATGTCAAACATCAGGTTGAACTTCGATGTTGACATGCAAATTGTAGTACTAAGGTTTACATTTAAATGATAATGTGTTTATTATCAATTTGAAAAGCTGTCACCGATGACAACCCTCCTACTTTTCACAGCTGAGAAGTTACCAAATGATAATTCCAATCATTCAACACAACCCTGACTGTTACAAATATAAGAATGTCGGCAGCTTCACTGGCTCTTTTTATCATTTGCCTGATGGAAAAGGAAGTGGGTCTACATAATCCAGTGAAGCTTTAAACGAGGCACTTATCTAAAGACATGCTGAATAAGAGAATCTACATCGAGGGGTTTCAGTAACGATGGCAACTGATCTATGTCAAAGTTAAAATTTATTGACCTTACTACGCCAACCAATGCCAGACCCATTCCAGGAATGAGGTACTGACTGTTTACTTTAATGAAATTTTCTTCCAGTTGGCAACAGCAATGAAAAGTGTGAAAAACAACCATCCGTGCATCATGTTTACCTGTTTTGTTAAATCAGCTTCTCCATGTTTTGAAATTTTCACTAGGAGCTCAGTGGTAGAAAGGTAGTTGGAAATCGATAAAATGTATTGGAAAATCAGGGAAGGGTCGTTTGGCCCGAAAGGGTAATTTGGCCGAACGGGTCTTTTGGCCGAAAGGGTCATTTGGCCGAAGGGGTCATTTGGCCGAAAGGGTTGTTTGGCCGAAAGGATCATCAAGCCGAAAGGGTCATTAGACCGAAAGGGTCATTAGACCGAAAGGGTCATTAGACCGAAAGGGTTATTTGGCCGAAAGAGTCATTTGGCTGAAAGGTTCATTTGGCCGAAAGGATCATTTGGCCGAGAGGGGTATTAGGCCGAAAAGTTCATTTGCCCGAGGGTCATTTGACCGAAAGGGGTATTAGGCCGAAAGGGTAAATTGGCCGAAAGATTAATTTGGCCGAAAAGGTTATTTGACCGAAAGGGTCATAAGGCGGAAAGGGTCATATGGCTGAAAAGGTCATTTGGCTGAATAGGACATTTGGTTGAAAACGTCATTTGGCCGAGTAGGTCATTTGGCCGAATAGGTCATTGGAAAAGTGAGAAATAAAGAATGAGAAGTGAGATGTCTCACTTCTTATTCCTCATTTTTCTCTCCTCACTGTAAAAAGTAAGAGGCGCTAAATGAGTAGTTTCACTACCCACTTCGCACTACTCACTTTTCACAATGAGAAGTGAAAAATGAGGAGTGAGACGTGAGAATTCTCATTTCTCACTCCTCATTTCTCACTTCTCATTTTTTACAGTGAGAAGAGAAAAATGAAGAGTGAAAAGTGAGATGTCTTACTTCTCACTCCTCATTTATCACTTCTCGCTGTATAAAGTGGGAAATGCAAAGTGAGTAGTGAGACGTCTCACTACTCACTTCGCGCTTCTCTTTTTTTACAGTGAGAAGTGAGAAATTAGGAGTGAGAAGTGAGACGTCTTACTTCCACGTCCAAATATCCTATTCGCCCAAATGACCATTTCGGCCAAACAAGTGATGAACTTCTAATTCCATCGAAAAAATCACTATAATAAAGAAATTAATAAAAAAAAAAACATTTCGGCCAAACGACCCTTTCGGCCAAACGATCGTTTCGGCCAAATGGCCCTTTCGGTCAAATGAGCCTTTCGGCCAAATGAACCTTTCGGTCAAATGAACCTTTCGGCCAAATGACCCTTTAGGCCAAACGACCCTTTTGGTCAAATGGCCTTTTCTGCCTAATGATCCTTTCTGCCAAATGACCCTTTCGGCCAAATGGCCCTTCCGGCCAAATGACCCTTTCGATCAAGCGACCCTTTCGGACAAATGACCCATTCGGCCTAATGATCTGTTCGGCCAAACGGTATATTCGGCCAGCCAACTTTCGGCCTAGTGGCATTCGGCCAAATGGCTTCCGTCCGAATGGGTTTCGGCCAAACGACCCTTCCAGGGAAAATCAGGTATTTCGCAATTTTATGGAAAACGGGGGTGTTTCAGAAGAAAGTACGGGGAGGAATAAGGTACAGGTGCAGGTACACAAAATTATCTCCTGCACTTAGTTTGCACTGATTAGTAGTTTTATAGTGATGAAATTTCGATTTTACTACCACTGAATCAAGGCCATCTATTGCATTGAATGTACCTTATTTATATATCTTGATCGAAATAAGTCCGAGGTTTGTTCTTTCTTCATACGACCTGATCCAATCGCTATTCCTACCTTCTACCAATTCTCTTCAAAGTTGTATTTCATTTAAAGTACAGTAGTTCTTTCAAACCACCGACCAAGGTCTAATGGCGATTCCGAAGGTCATTCGATCCACTCCAAAGTAGGGTTCTTCTTGATGCGACTACATCCGATCCACTAGTGCGTGAATTCACAACAAGGAATTCTGGATTTTTTGTCGGTAACACACGCACTACCCTTTAAGCACAATTTAAATCGATTGGGTTGCAGTAACTAATATAATACTGAATTTAGTCGTATACATGTGTGCTGCTCGGATACTGGATCTACTTTTTAATTTGCATAGGTTTATTTAATCTTCTAAAAAAATATAAAAAATTCTAGAAAAGGTTTTTTTTAGAAATGTTGTGCCCTTTTCAATAATCCTTACTTCCTCCTATTGAAAAATATGCAAGGACAAGGATTAATATCATTTTTTGATCTCCGTCTATTTCGTACCTGGTCGTGGTGCACCTGGGAAATATACCCAATTTTGCACAAATTTTCGTATAGTTAATCGAATTGATCATAAATCGAACCAAATATCCCTCAAGAACTGAGAAAATCCAACAAGAAATGAGACATGAATTGACATGGTTCATTATTGTAAATGAATGTGTACAAATTATTGCAAATAAATGGCATCATTCCACCTTATATACTGATTTTATACTTTCTTGTGATTTTCTTAGTACCTTATATTTTTTTAGGCTAGAAAAGCATCACCAGGTATAATATTTTTTTCATTTTTACAAGAAACAAGATGCTATTTTTCCAGCTTCTGTCAAGATTGTGACAGTCTAATCATTGCCATACGCCACTCAACTATTGATCACAGACAGCCCAAGTCAACGCTTTTTAGCAAGATCTCAACCATAGTGACAATAATGCATATGAATCACACCTATCTCCAAAACTATAAGAAACTATAGTCGCAAAGCCGATCGATTTTTGCAAAAACGAGTAATTGATCGCAGTCCCATTCAAAATTTTGTGGATTGCCACCCACCGTCGTTCTTCTGACTAATTGACGTCAGTGAACTCGTTCCGAAGGCCTAAGTCTCCAAATGGAAAATTGCGAATTTGTGGCATCCCCGAGGGAACGTGCATTGACCACTCATAGCGTTTTATCGCTCGATATCACTAATTGCAGCCAATGCAGTGCACAATACTTCCTTCCGTCACTTTCGTCATTGACGCATTTATTCGAGCGTCGCGCCGTTTTTATCACTGCAAATCACTGTTTAGTTGACCAATCATTTAGTCGGTCTGGGTGGCGGACGGACGGTCGGTTCTATTATTTGCTCGCATTTCGCGACAGAACAGGTGTGATGTAGACGATCGGACCGAACAACAAATCGCGATGCAAATGCACATAGATATATGTACAATCGGTACTACAATATACGCAAATCTACCGTGCGACTCGTGTGAGTCACGTGCAGCTGATCGGACCCTGGCTGGGTCAGACAAAACACAATTTACAATAAATTTTGCCCGCTGTGGCTATTTCCCTTGAGGCATTTACAAATGCGTGCGCCATATCTCGGAGAGGCAACGTACACTGAGATTCGAGTACCCAGCCTTACAATTGTCACGAGCAATTGGAGCATGGCTGGTGGAAGGTTTTCACGTAGTAAATCTATTGCCTATAGGGTCTAGAATTGTCACGAAGGGAGTATGACCTTTTCATTAGCGAACATTGAACATATATCTCACGATTGATGAGTTTTTGTTTCGCAGTCATGTTATAACAAACATTTACTTAACTCGACTTAGACTACCTGATTGAAAAGGGAGCCTTGATGATATCCGATAGTTTGCTCCTACCGGAAAAGATTTACTACCCGGAACTGTTGACACACTTATGTGCCTTCTAGACTACGAGCTATCACTTGATATAAAGAAGCTTGACATCAAAGTTCGCATATCTTATTTTCACAGCAAATAATGCATATGACATCTCATGTCAATATTCTCTTTATCAAGTAGCTATATCACCAGTCTAAACGTAGTCTTACGGATTCATGAAACACGCTGATTAATCCACCAATAAGGTAATTGAACCCCTTTCACATAACTTTGCTGGTGGTGTGGGACTATGAACCAAGCGAGATCAAGCTAACTTCTACGGAATGCTCCGGCCTTTTATAGCCTATTCAGATAACGCCATTTATATCATAATAAGTACCGTGTTAAAGAGAAGAAAGAAATTTGAATGTATGGGGATTGGCATCAAATTATATTCTTTATCATGATATTTATTATCATAAATGACATAATTTGCAAAGGGTGTTGGTTTAAAATTAAAATATAAAGGGATAATTTATGTAAATGCATAGAAAGATAAAGTGTGCCCTGGATAATTAAATTTACTATTGAAAAATTAGATTAGAAAATTCTTTAGGCGCGATATACGCGCTAATACCTAGGTAAAGGAATTAATCAGAACTTCACCATTTGTGTTTTACGGACAATAGGAACACAGATCTTCATCTTTTAATATGAAGAACGAACACATTAAGTGTGAATGGAACGAAGAAGGTAACCCGTTTTCATACAATAAAAATATTCACGTTGTTTTTAATATAGAGAAATTAATTGTAAAATACCTAGGTATTAGTTTATAAATAGAAACCTCAATCCAAATTTATAACCGACATACTCTGTCATATGCAAGCACTTGTAGATAAAATAATTCAAACGAAAAGTCAACAAAAACAGCTAAAAAATAAATATGACCACCTACCGTCGTGCGGGGCTTCTTTTGAAAAATAAGGGGCTACTTTGGACATTTTAAAACAAGAATTATAACGAAAATCACTATAAAATTGTCATTATCACCAATCGGGTGTCTTGTTGATAGTTGGATGGCAACTTTCTGTTACAAATTTGGTATTTTTTCCGTTTAGTTTTTTCAAAAAATTAAAAATCCAAAGTAGCCCCCGGAATCAAAAGAAGCCCCGCACGACGGTACTCATCCACGCTCTGCAACCGAGACCGGATTTGAGACATGTTCCTTTTTTCATGTCTTCATCTCCTTCGGTCCTCTGCGTAGGAAATAATCATTCAGACATACCTGAATAGTTAATTGATTTTGAATCCATTTGCACGGCAATAACGGATTAGCTCCATACCACCACGCCGCACCGGCAGCATTGCTTTATGTGTCCTTCGAAAAATTCGGATCGTCACCCGAGCTTGCTTGCGGTTTAATATTTGATCTTGAACTTGAACTAGTCTGATCCGGAGCTGACAAAGCGAATGGACTTATGACTGGAGCAGTGCTCCTTTGTACTTCTGTTATATGGTTGCCTTCAATCAGTCTGTACTGAATCGACTTTATTGCCTATTTTTGCAAAAGAAGATACCTAACTGAAATAGCACTTACTTTTCTGGTTCCGTAGTTCGAAGTCGATTTCCGACATTCTAAACCCCTTCGGCTATATAAGAAAATTATGTTTCCCAGAATTTTACGCAAGGCAATTAAAAAACAATCATCATTGAACAAAACATTTCGGATGAAGCCACAGGACATTTTTGCATTAGGAACTTTAGCGGCTAGCGGTGAAGTTTGGTTGCATTTCTAAGTTTAGTTATTGCAACATCACCTCGCATTTGAAATGAAATTGAGTAGTGGAGAATAGTTAGCCATTCGGGCGGTCATCTTTGGTCCTTGTACTTAAAATGGGTACACTTGAGCTGTGATATTAGAGAAAATAGTCCTTTATCAACCTATTATATTCCTGCCAACATTGAATCGTATTACTTAAAAATAATCGTTAATGCTACTTCTTTGAATTAGACAATTGTTAAATTTATTTTATGGCGAACTTGAGAAGTTCGAGAGAGTATGGAATAAAAACAATATAATGGGGAATAAAAAGTAGAAAAAGCCTAAATGTAAAACAATAAGGTTAATAATGAATAAATGTTAAAGCAGTATTTAAAAAAAATCAAACATTTTAATGTTCTTTTATATATACTTACACTCCTGACCATAAGTTTGGGTTTACCCTATAAAAAATCTGACAAAGGTTTTTGCTCATATTTCTCTAGTGCCCATAAATTAATAACAGTTCCATGTTTGCTTGATTTCTTATCTACCTGGGACTGTTATGCATTTATGCGCAGGTTATTCTTATGTGCCTTATTATACTTATAATCTATTATACATGTATCGACGGTTTCGGCACAACTCAGCGGTACTCTTTAGAAAACGAGCAATTCAGTATAACTTCTAATCCCCAGGACCAAAATAAACCAAAATTCGATACACATATTCTCTATACTAAGGAGAAGATTATAGTGATGATGAGGGTCACTCGGAAAAAGGGGATGATGTAGGGAGAATGGTAGGAGATTATTGTTAAATTTAGTTTTTCCAATTCCTGATCATAGTAACATTCTCACAACTCTTTGGCACTCGAAGTTATTTATTGCGGCAATAGTTATGCTCTTCAGTTTAGAAAAGGCATTTAACACGCATAAATTATTATTGATCTTCTAGCTGTTGTCAAAACCTTTTGAAGCAGGTTTTAAATTCTGGATACTGTAAAACTTTAAACATGGTTTTATTAGAGCAATGCATGCCTTGATTAAACCCATCTGGGAAATAACAATAAAGCTCTTTCATGTTTGTTTTATTTGTCACTATGAAAGAATTCTTAAAATCGTTTTGCAACTATGAAAGTTATTTTCGAACCAATTGGCATAACCTGAGATTGATTTGCATTTATGATTGCTACATAAAAAGCCTCATAATACGCAAACTTTTAATAGAATAAAAAAAAAACAAAAATAGATTCCCTCAACTATTAAGTAAGAGCTGAAAACTTTATTCTTACCATATATATAGCCTTGAGATATAATGAAACTGCGTGCTTACTCACAATGTATATGCTGACACATTTCCAGCTACAATAATCATGTTCATATCGAAATTTGCACTTCCAAAATTGCGAGGTGAAAAATTGCATAGTCTTAACAAAGAGGAAATAACATGGCGCGTAGACCCGTCTCAGTCATCTTAAACGTTTCATTTTTGCATTAACGGTGACACGGCAATCGGGCAATGTGCATTTTTGTAGCCGACACAAATGATAAATAGCAGAGTACTTCATTTTTTACTTACGTGTAATAAATGACCAATTGGATGCCGCAATCCATAACATCTATCCATGCCCTTTGTTTTATTCTGATGTACTTGAACTGTCAAATTTCCTCTAATTGTGGTCATCATATAAGTTGAAAAATGGCTAACCGGCATTTATAACAGCCAGTCGATCTTCATGAATATCATATCTAATTATTATGATTTTAAAGTTGATTTCATCGAAGCAAAATAATTAGCACGAATGAATCGCGAAAAATCAACTCGAATGCCATCGCCATATTTATTTCTCTACATTAGTAGAGATTTTGAATTCAAATATCTATTTAAACTGCATTAGATTCATGGTTATATACGATATTTTATGAACGCTACATACAAAACTTTGTTTATAACACTACAAAAAACAATAATAGTAATTTTGCAGAAAATTTCAAATTTAATATAAATTTGTTTTATCGAAAAATAATTGTTAAAACGGGGTTTACTGAGAGCGCATCAATTATATCGATGTTTCGCACCATTTAACACAATAAAACTAATTCGGCATTAAAAATTGAGTCACCATACATATACTTTGTTTTAATAATTTTTATCGATGGCTAATTATATATCATTTGCATATTTGGTAATGCCATTTTTTGGTTTCGTAGATAATAAACTTTAATTTATTTTGCTTAGACTGAACGTATTTTATTTTCTCATGTGATTGTTATAATAAATCTAGATCTAGAGAATTCCGCATGCATCGAGATCAAGTAGCTTAGAAATGGTTTTAAGTAATACCAACTTACTTTTAAAGTAGCTTTTAAATCGATTTCGAAAGGTTTTCAATGCCGAGTTCGAGTTCATGTTTTGTCATACTCTGATCTTGAAGTCTATATTACATTTACTCTTCAAAACCATTTGAAGGGTGGGCCAACTAGGCAGATACTGCTCTTCAAGAGGTTTTGGTGTAAGCGATGAAGAAGCAACTACCTTGACTAGTGTTTTATTGTAGTAGGATTCAAAAACTCTTGTAGTAAATCATAAAACCTAAAATGTTACTTGGGATAATACCTTGTTTACCCTTTGTGTTTGAGTGATTAAACGGCCTACTTTTCCATACCAATGAAACGAACGGGGGCTTTAATGATCATTATGCAACTCATTTGAGTGCTATAATGGAAAACCAACATCAAAACAGTTACATGACTACATTTGGCTGAAGTAGCACGAGTAAGTGCTCAGATAGTGCATTCACTGCATTGCGTAATGAATAAAATAGTTTGATGGACATGACATCAAAATTCTCTAAAGGCAGGCTCTATCGCTTCATGGTTCACCGTGCTATGCAATGTGGCACGATAACATGGAATCTATCTGTTCTCTACAGCAATATGATTTATTGGCAAGAGTTACCATGTGAAATAAATTAGACTGTTTATTCAGCACTCGTAGTATTTATCCACTCGGTGTATATATAACGTACAGTGCGCGCTAAAAAAATCATCTTTTTGCAACTATTGGCACAAACTTCTATTATTTACGAACTTAGGATATGAACTAAACGATATAATCTTATATATAAAAATGAAATGGTCTGTGTTCGTATCCGCATAACTCGAAAACGGCTGGATGGATTTTTTCATTTCTTCAGCAGAATCATTCGTTATAGTTTCCGACGGGTTTATATAATATTTCCTAATGTAAAAATTACGAGTAAAGTTAAGCAAATCATGAAAAACTAAAATTGTGATTCCTATGCGAACTTTGCATGGGCAGTTCGGAATGCACATTCTCGCCTACTATGCAGGACAACGTCTGCCGGGTCAACTAGTGGAGAATAAAAGGGAAGAACTTAAATGTAAAAAAAGTTTAATAATGAAGAATTGTTAAAGCAGTACATATAAGAATTCAAAATTTGTAGCACATTTAGTCATCTTGTATCCGTTGGATCGCTATTGGATTTACATAGTGAATTATGATAAAAAAAGCATTTTTGGTGGACTAAAATTTATATGAGATGTCAGATTGAAGTCAGCACTTCAATGGATTTACAATAGAAACGTTACCACAATTTTGTAAGGACGTGGCCGACGCTATAGTAAATTTCAAATATTATTTATTATTAAATTTGTATTATGAAATTGGCTAATTAGTTACATTATCGTTTGATTACCATTCTTGAGTTTGTTTTGTTTGAACTACAATCTCCGAGTTATGAATAATATCGCAAAAATATCAATTATGATGCATCTGCATAATTCAATTACACTCCACATACTTTGTAGTACATATTCTAAGATTTAGCTTCAATCATGCAAACAAAAAAATTGATTTTTTTTTTTTGTATGGATTTTTTTTCCCGTTTTTGGCAATATCCCCATTTTCGAAACATTAAAATCTGGTCGTGTTGCCAAAATCGGGAAGGGACTGTATCAATTTACAAACAAAAATGTATATTTTTGAAGCAAATGGATGAAATTTGTATCCGTGTATAGTTTCTATATCAAGACAAACTTACCTCTATGCATAATTTAGACTCAATCGATCATGATTTAGGGATGCTCCTAACTTATCAACCAGTGAAACAAAAATCAATATGAATAAATTTCAATAGCTTTGGAATGCAATGGCCGATGGGACAACAAACAAGGCCACATTCCGCGTCAAATGCAACCTGTTACGAGCAAATCGAATATTGCCAAGTACCAAAAAGTATGTCTCACATTTTTGTACACACATATACAGACATCAACGGCTTCATTAATCAGGCGCATTCCAACCAAATGATTTGATTCATTTATAACCCACAGAAGCTAATAATGAACATGAATCCTATGATTCGATTTAAATACGTCTAATCGATTAATAATCTTGCAAGATTACATCTCCTTAATACCTATTAGGCAAAAGGAGTTCACCATTTTAGCTGTTATCGCTGGGTGCAAAAAATAGAAACTAAACTCACAGCGCTTAATTTTCGAAACATTATTAAGTTTGCTTCCTATCTACCTACTGGGTACGTACTCTCTATATTTTGGACGCTGTTGCTTCCGTTGTTTATTGCTGGAGTCTGGATCAAACACTAGCTTGGACAATAATTACGAATAAGAACAGAGAAAATGTAAGCCACGAGCCATTTAGTTTGTAACGCGGCTAATTGAATTATGTAAAGAGAATCAAGAAGAAGATAAATTACATAACACTCATAAAGAAGTGTGAATGCCTTTGATAATTCCTCATTTGAAAATCGCTTCGTGAATATGCCAAGTCACGAAGGGGCGATATGATTCTATATTTTATCTTCGATATTCTTACTGCTATCGACATGCAATAAGTACTACTATCTGGATTGACTTTGGATTCAATGATCGAGTGTTGTGAAAATCGTGACCTGAAATGAGTTTCCCTAAGGACTTCCATTAGCAATAACATAATTCTATAGGAGCCAACTCCTTGGAATTTTAAACATATACATATTGTAATGCTTGAATGGTTATCTGAAATTTCGATGGATCCCATGAAACAAAGCTCATGTATCTTTTGTTCTGGGATGATTTGCATTTCATATCCAAAGCTATCGATCAAAGGTAAGAATCCTAAAAAAGATTCAATGACGTCAAAAGTTTTTGACATAGTTAAAATTATTCGCCTCCCACTTTCAGGTCCACTGAGCTGATGAATGCTTAGTAAGTATGATCAGCAATAGAACGGAAATGTCATGGTAACCTGGTAGGTAACTCCTCCAACCAGTTGTTGGGTGCGATTATGAGAAATAATTAAGCGATAATTTATTCGCCAGGTGTCGAAGACGCTGGAGCCGATTGAAGATAAGATTGCTCGGCAATTGAACATGTTGCCTGAACAATATATTGGGTTCCAAGAAAACTATTATATAGGACTAGTAGGGATCGAACGCTAATCATATGAATAAATCAATTTAAAAAACAGTACGTGATAAATATGCCTTTGGTTACACACCATGGGCTTGTAATTGAGTGTATTACTATGAATGACAGAAACAGATGACATTGCGGGTTTGATCTTGTCCTTGAATTCGTCCTAATTGCTTTGATATGTGTAAGTCTTGCTAAATAGAATAAACATCCATTTTTGAATGTCACGAGTTCCGACATTCCATCCGAAAAAATCATTACATGTGCTTAGTGGGGTCGCCCAGTGTATTCTAACCCAAGAAATCGTGAAAATTATTTTGAGGCTAAGTGACTTCGGATAAGTGAACCGTTTGTTTGAGAAACTGCATATGTAACATTTTTGGCCGAAATGAGATTTTTATATATTCTGAATCCTCGTCCAAAAATACGTATTCTGGCAAAAAATACGAAAAAAAAATTTTTGTCCAGGAATATATGAAAAAAATTTCGTTTGTTTGAGAAACTACATATGTCCACGTACTTTGAAGAGCAATTGTGGAGTATTGCTTAGATTTTTTGCACTGAAACTGCCCCAGGGTGTTGAGTTTTGCCAAAAACTATTGATCTGTATCGAAGAAATCGAAAGATTCGGTGCAAATTTGTTCAGAAAACAGTTTTTTGTTGTTTTCTCGAAATAGTGTAAAATGGACTTATGCAGTTTCTCAAACAAATGATTCAAGTGTTTTACTATGTTATGCTCCATATTTTGAAGAACATTTTATGAAAGACACTCTAAAATCAGTTTTTTTGCGATACTTTCATCAATATATTTTTCAGATTGTTCGAATGTTCTACAAAGTTGTCCGTCGCGATCAAAAACATCTTCTTCTTCTTCTTCTTATTGGCATTACATCCCCACACTGGGACAGAGCCGCCTCACAGCTTAGTGTTCATTGAGCACTTCCACAGTTATTAACTGCGAGGTTTCTAAGCCAGGTTACCATTTATGCATTCGTATATCATGAGGCTAGCACGATGATACTTTTATGCCATCCGAAAATTGCCTAGACCGGCAATCGAACCCAGCCACTCTCAGCATGGTCTTGCTTAGTAGCCGCGCGTCTTACCGCACGACTAAGGAGGGCCCCACTGGGAATATTTACCGTGTTCGAAATTAATTGTGTTTGAGATGTTCATGACAAAACTAGACCTAAAATTTTGTAGGTTAGGCGAAAGAAGTATCAAAATAATTGATAGGAATGCGGTAGAAAAAAACGAAATTTTTCACATTTTGATGAAACGTCTAACATTCTGGCGAGGCAAAACGGCTTAGTGAAACTAACCTACATTGTACTATTCGCCGACGAGTGGTGCGTTGTTTCCTAAAAGTTGTCAGCTAGAATACCTCATTAGTTATCTGGCAACAATGGCCATTTTTTGGAAATGGTAAAATTATCAATATGAATTTTCTACCATTTTAAGATGGCATCTAGGTAGGTAGGAAAACCATAAATTTTCTACATTTTGATAAAACATCTAACAATTCGGCGAGGCAAAACGCCCCAGCAGAACTAACCTACAATGTACTACGCGTCTCCACGCACTATCCATACCAGAATACTGAATCGTCGACGCATGGTGCGTTGTTCCCTAAGAACTGCCATCTAAAAAGGCGTTTGGCCCCATGAGTTTTCCGGCAACGAAATATTACAACTTTTTTCAAATGTGTATGTGTATGTGTACCAATATTATCAATATGATTGAGATTTTCTACAATTTTAAGATGGCATCAGCTAGCTATTTTGTTTAAGGTAAAAATACCCAAGAAAATCGTTTCAGCTAAGATAATTATGCAGTCTTTGCTTAGCTATGGCATATTCCCGATCAGGAATCCATAACAAAATTATAACTCAATTCTATCAATGATTATTATTTAAATCAACGATAATTCGATAAAAATGTGTCTTCGGCCAGTTTTATTCATTTCATAATTATAACAACATTAGTTATGTATATTCACACAAAATAATTGCATACATTTTTTGTTGATGTTGAAAAAAACGGAGGTAATCACCTCCAGTATAATTTGAATCTCTCCAGGGCGGTCGCGCTGCAGCAAGGTACCCGGCAGAACGTGGAACGTTATAGACGGAAGCGGAGACAGCAGACCCGCCTTTTTCAGGAGAAGAAACGCCGCCTGGAAGAAGCGGAGTGCGAGGAGATGGAACAGCTATGCCGTTCTCAAGATACACGCAAGTTCTATCAGAAGCTCAACGCATCCCAGGCTTCGTGCCGCGAGCCGAAATGTGCCGGGATAAGGATGGGAGCATCTTGACGGACGAACGTGTGGCGATCGAAAGGTGGAAGCAGCACTACGAGGAACATCTGAATGGCGCTGAGAGTACAGGCAGTGAAAGTCAAGGCAGCGGAGGAGATGACTACGTCAGGTCAGCGGACGATGGAAGCCAACCAGCCCCCACCTTGAGGGAAGTTAAGGATGCCATTCAACAGCTAAAGACCAAAAAAGCAGCTGGTAGGGATGGTATCGGAGCTGAGCTCATCAAGATGGGCCCGGAAAAGCTGGCCACTTGCCTGCACAAACTGATAGTCAGAATCTGGGAAACCGAACAGCTACCGAAGGAGTGGAAGGAAGGGGTTATATGCCCCATCTACAAGAAAGGCGACAAACTGGAGTGTGAGAACTTTCGAGCGATCACCATCCTTAATGCCGCCTACAAAGTGATATCCCAGATCATCTTCCGTCGTCTGTCACCATTAGTGAACGAGTTCGTGGGAAGTTATCAAGCCGGCTTCGTTGACGGCCGCTCGACAACGGACCAGATCTTTACTGTAATCCTGTAAAATCCTTCAAAAATGCCGTGAATACCAGGTCCCAACGCACCATCTGTTCGTTGATTTCAAGGCGGCATACGACAGTATAGACCGCGTAGAGCTATGGAAAATTATGGACGAGAACAGCTTCCCTGGGAAGCTTACCAGACTGATCAAAGCAACGGTGGATGGTGTGCAAAACTGTGTGAAGATTTCGGGCGAACACTCCAGTTCGTTCGAATCGCGCCGGGGACTAAGACAAGGTGACGGACTTTCGTGCCTGTTGTTCAACATTGCGCTAGAAGGTGTCATGCGGAGAGCCGGGTGTAACAGCCGGGGTACGATTTTCAACAGATCCAGTCAATTTATTTGCTTCGCGGATGACATGGACATTGTCGGCCGAACATTTGCAAAGGTGGCAGAACTGTACACCCGCCTGAAACGTGAAGCAACAAAAGTTGGACTGGTGGTGAATGCGTCAAAGACAAAGTACATGCTTGTGGGCGGAACCGAGCGCGACAGGGCCCGCCTGGGAAGCAGTGTTACGATAGACGGGGATACCTTCGAGGTGGTCGAGGAATTCGTCTACCTCGGATCCTTGCTGACGGCTGACAACAACGTTAGTCGTGAAATACGAAGGCGCATCATCTGTGGAAGTCGGGCCTACTACGGGCTCCAGAAGAAACTGCGGTCGAAAAAGATTCGCCACCGCACCAAATGTGTCATGTACAAGACGCTTATAAGACCGGTTGTCCTCTACGGACATGAAACATGGACAATGCTCGAGGAGGACTTGCAAGCACTCGGAGTATTCGAGAGACGGGTGCTTAGGACCATCTTTGGCGGTGTGCAAGAAGACGGTGTGTGGCGGCGAAGAATGAACCACGAGCTCGCCCAACTCTACGGCGAACCCAGTATCCAGAAGGTAGCTAAAGCCGGAAGGGTACGATGGGCAGGACATGTTGCAAGAATGCCGGACAGCAACCCTGCAAAGATGGTGTTCGCTTCCGACACGGCAGGTATGAGACGGCGTGGAGCGCAGCGAGCGAGATGGGCAGACCAGGTGCAAAACGACTTGGCGAGCGTGGCGCGTATCCGAGGATGGAGAGATGCGGCCTCGAACCGTGCATTGTGGCATCAAATTGTTGATTCAGTGTTATCTGTTTAGATGTTAACTAAATAAATGAAATGAATAATTTGAATCTATGTTAGATATTAAGGTCTGAAAGAAGCTCTCTCGCGGTAGAGCGTTTTTTTTTTTTTTGTCTTTATTTAGGAGACTTTCAGCCCGAGGCTGGCTCATCTCCGGAGGGAAAAACGGTTCGCTTATCCCAACTGACAATCTCTTCGGAATTTATCAAGGAATGTTTCTAGAAAATTATGTGGACCTACTATTTCCAAAATTTTAATTAAGCTCGAAATACTAAACAATTGTACAACTAAGATTGTTGCTTCTCAGTAACTCTCTCCGATAATTTGAGGCATAAAGGAACCGAATTTTGCAAAATCCTACTGATAAAACTTTTAAAATTTTTCAACGATCATTAAATGAAAAGTATATGTGACCGCAATAAATTTTGCAGGAAGCACTTTTTACTTTAACCAAGTTTTCCAAATTCCATACAAAAATTACAAGCGTTGAGAGCGGTAGAAAGGAATTCCTCTGAAAGTTCCTCCAGGATTTCCTCAAGAAGTTCCTCCAGGATTTCCTCAAGAAGTTCCTCCAGGAATTCCTCAGGAAGTTCCTCCAGGAATTCCTCCGGAAGTTCCTCCAGGAATTCCTTCGGAAGTTCCTTCAGGACTTCCTTCGGAAGTTCCTTCAGGACTTCCTCCGGAAGTTCCTTCAGGACTTCCTCCGAAAGTTCCTCCAGGACTTCCTCCGGAAGTTCCTCCAGGACTTCCTCCGGAAGTTCCTCCAGGACTTCCTCCGAAAGTTCCTCCAGGAATTCCTCCGGAAGTTCCTCCAGGAATTCCTCCGGAAGTTCCTCCAGGAATTCCTCCGGAAGTTCCTCCAGGAATTCCTCTGGAAGTTCCTCCAGGAATTCCTCCGGAAGTTCCTCCAGGAATTCCTCCGGAAGTTCCTCCAGGAATTCCTCCGGAAGTTCCTCCAGGAATTCCTCCGGAAGTTCCTCCAGGAATTCCTCCGAAAGTTCCTCCAGGAATTCCTCTGGAAGTTCCTCCAGGAATTCCTCCGGAAGTTCCTCCAGGAATTCCTCCGGAAGTTCCTCCAGGAATTCCTCCGGAAGTTCCTCCAGGAATTCCTCCGAAAGGTCCTCCAGGAATTCCTCCGGAAGTTCCTCCAGGAATTCCTTCGGAAATAGTCTTCCCCTTAGACGTAGTTTACGTCAAAATTGGCTTTATCGTCCTTTTCAAACGTTGGTCTATAATTGTTCTTATGCTGAAGCTTGTGGATTTAGAGTTCCATCAGTGTAGGCTTGAACGAATTATTAGCATGGGCATTAGGGTGGATCAATTATATGAAAAAAAAAAAACATTTTTTTGAGACATATTTATGCCCCCTGAAAATAAGTAAAAGTTAAAATAATATTAAAAATCATAAATATCGTCTTATGACACAATGCTCCTGCATAAGAGGGAAGCGGATATACCTTCATCTACTGCGCCCATCACACTAAGATTGATCAATTTGAATGGTCATTGTCATCAACACTCAGCAAAACAGTTGTTACTCCAGATCTTTTCGTCGCAACGTTAGCTCCTGAATCAGCAGTAGCCGAGCCCACAATAAGACACCAGGTGAATCTCTATAGAAATCCGAAGGCCCCGCGGACAGCACTATCTTCGACCAATGCACTCGCAACGAAAATATTCATTCGAGATTCAAGATTCACAACTAGTATTCAAACTTGGGACATTTTTTTATCGGGAATTATTTATTGAGTATAATTTTATTTATTTTCCCTCTTTTATTAGAAACAATCTTTTGAATATCAGGCTATACCTCAAACAGTCACAGCTTTTATTTGTTTCTACAAAACGCGGAATTGCAGTTTTCACCGAAAAGTGAAATATTATTGCTATTATATGTTGACCCTTTCCACGGAATGGAATACCGTCAAATTACTCTGTGACAATTAGAATTGTATCAGCACTTTATAATATCCTTTTATCTTTAGTTTCGGTGACTTGGTGGTTTTAATAAATACGATAGCATTATTTATTGGTTTAGAAGTTCTACAGACTATAAAGGACCTGAAATTGTATTCCTCATGCTTTCTTACTTCATCGATTTTGATTGTTTGAATTCGATTATTCGAATAAATGATAAAATTGTACTTAATCAACATAAAATGAATATAAAAATAATTTACATAAATATTCTTAGGAATTCGAATCTATACCCCAAGTGGCTTGTGTAAATTGATTGCATGCTTTAGCTGTATTGTATTTAAAATGGTAAATGAAGCATACAAAATTGATGAATAACGATCGTTTCAACTGACTGCAATAAAGATTCATATGATTATATTTATTGCAGAAATATTTTTCTTAAAGACATAGACAAAGAAATCAACAACAATCAGCATGTCCTTTTGGACAGATATTAGGTTATTACAATTTCTTGCAAGTTTCCCTTTTCAACAATATTTGAACATAACAAAGAAGATCCAGATGAAAATTGGATAGTAATTCAGATCATATTGTTAATTCCCTTTCAATTTTCTAAAACGAAATAAAAAACAAATTTATTATCGTCTTCTAGACCGATTCGAACAAAATCTTTTGATAGTTAATGAAATCGGCTTAATAGCTTTGCAAACACGACACTGGAACCCATCGAAAACTAAGAAATTGTATAGCTTTGCGTTTCTCTTAGAATTCCAAATTTTAGTCAAAACTCAAATGAACAATCGCTCACATTGAACAATTCTAGCTTAGCTTTTCAAAAGGACCTAAGTAACATTTTTTTCATGAATTAATTTGAATAGCGCAATCAACAGAACAACATGAAAGCTTTTGATTGCAGTGCTCAAATTTATTCATGAAAAAAATGTCACTTAGGTCCTTTTGAAAAGTTAAGCGAGAATTGATGAACAATTGGAAACCATAAAAAGTTTTACTCGCATATGGGTCATTCCGCGCCAAGTGACCGAGCACGTGCAATTAACCTATTCAAAAATAATGAAAAATACCTAGCACATATTAATTTTGGTCCATTATTTTGAATAACCATATGACCATGGTGATTGAACCGCCCCTTCGACCAAAAACCCCTCCCTGTTTTTGGAGATTTTAAAAAACATGCTATTTTCAAATATCGATATCTTAGCCCCGAATAAAGCTACAAGAAACTTTAATACCAGTTTTCCGCTTGAAATTTGATGAAGTTTTAGAAAAATACTTTAAATGCTGAGCAGTGCTGCCAACTATATTATTTTTCTCACAAAATAATAAAAAAGCATTTTTCTCAAAATACGTATATTTTTTTCTTCGATTTCTCAACGGATTCGAGCTTAACAGACTTTTTCCAGTCGGAAACACTTATCGATACAAAGTAAAATGCGCCGTTGCTGAGATATGGCAGCTTTAGTAAATCTTATTTGGGTCATTCCGCGCCAAGTGACCGAGAAAAAGTGAACTTGCAGGTGAATACTATGAATTCCAACCAAATCAGGTGTATCTACTTACTTTGGGCCCACATTTAGAAAAAGCATTTGATCCGACCGTATCCGCCTCTCCGGCAAAACACTCCTCCCTGTTTTTGAAGATTTTTAAAATCATGCCATTTTCAATAATCGATATCTCCGCCCCTAATAAAGGTACAAAAAACGTCAGTACCAGTTTTCCGCTTGGAATTTTGTGAAGATTTTACAAAAAATATTTCAAATGCAAAGCAGTGTTGCCAACTACATTATTTTTCTAAAAAATCAATTAAACAAATCATTAAAAATAAAAAATTATCAAAATACGTATATTTTTTTAATTTCTCAGCGGATTTGAGTTTATCAGGCAATTTCTTGTCAAAACACTTATCGACCCCCAGGGCAGTCGCGGGATAATCATTGAAAAGCTGCGAAAGACAACTCTTGATTCATACTTGAGTCCCTTTTTTGTCCTAAAATGTATACCAGCTTTTAGATTTGAATCTTATAAGTAATGATTAGATTTGGAATACTAATAAACGAATGACTGAAGAACAACAAATTTTAGAAGTAGCCTTCTTTAGGTATCCAAAACAGGTGAAAATATGAATGCTGAACTGAGCTGGTTGTCGAAAACCATGTCCAATCCAAAAACAATATAAATTCAATTGAAAAATCTATTCGAAATCCAATCCGTATCTAAACCAAATTCAAACCAAAGCAAATCAAAATCCAGTCAAATCATATACAAATTCAATGCAACTCACATCCAAATTCAATCTAAATCTAATCCAATCTAAATCCAATCAAAATCTGATCCAATTCAGATCCAAATCTAATCCAATCCAAAGCTGATCCAACCCCTATCCAAATTCAATCCAATACAAAACTAATCCAAATCGTTTGAAATTCAATCCAAATCTAAATCCAATCCAATCTAATACCAATACAAATCCAATCAATGAAGGAATATAAAGTAATTTATTATGATTTGCTCAATATAACTCACTTTTTATTAAATTTCTAAAAATCAATTCATTTTGCACCTTGTGGGTCGCAAACAATATTGGATTCTGCTAGACCCACCTAGCATATTCAAAAGTTTGGGAACCTCTGTACTAAGGAATTTTAAGAAGATGGGGTTCGAAAATGTAGCGTGGTTTATGGGCCACCCCTTATTCATTATAAATTTATGTTCAGAAATAATTATCAAAATTTTATTATATTCAGACGAATTTCAGTGCTCAGAGCGCTTAGTAAGGAACATGAAAAAATGCGTTGACACAAAAGGTATTTTGTGCTGCCCCAATCTTAAAAGGGGTAATCTCCTCCAACAAGAAATCGTACAAAAAGTTCAGGGAAAAAAGAGTACAAAAGCGTGCGTGAAGGAGGAAAACGGGTGCAGAAGCAGAAGCGTTTGGATCTAGCGAATCTGACTGATATATTGCCCTCTTTGAGGAAAACTTTGTTTTTTCGAGATTGGATTTATCAAATTCGCCGAACATCGGCCGCTCGAATGCGTTGTAGCAGGAGCAGCAAGCACTCATACAGTATGTGTATGTGTAATCCACGAGTACTTCAAACTGATGTTTACGGGAGCAAAACTTGATCTCTCTTGAAACTTGTAGTTAATGGAATCAAAGCATTTCCCTCGTTTAAAGATCAATTGAAACTGAACCTTTGTAGCCCACCAGCAGAGCTAATTGAGCAAAATGTAGTCATGTAACTACTGTCCTAATGTTGGTTTGTCATTACAGCACCCAAATGAGTGCTTTAATGAAATTTATGCAACTCATTTTAGTTGCATAATGGTCATTAAATCACCCATTTTGTTGGTATGGAAAAGTAGGCCGTTTTATCAATCAAAGACGAACTGTAAACCAGGTATTATGAACAGGAATTGCAAAAATAACTTTAAACCATTTAAACATATTTAGTGGAAATCTGGCATCACTGGCCTCAAAAGCATTATGTGCTGCAAAAATATGTTTTTTTTGTAAATTATTCGAATAAAACTAAAAAAACTACATTATCATAGTTGTTTACCTTTACAGAACGAATTGAACGATATGCTGAATGAAAACCTTCGATTATGCCTAACTAAAACCGTCATAACTCAGCAACTGCTCATTTTACTTTGTAACGATAGGTGTTCCTGACAGGAAATTGCCTGATAAACTCAAATCCGCTGAGAAATCAAAAAAATATTTATACGTATTTTGAGAAAAATGCTATTTTTTATTTTTTTTTATAAAAATAATGTAGTTGGCAACACTGCTTTGCATCTGAAATATTTTTTGTAAAATCTTCACAAAATTTCAAGCGGAAAACTGGTACTAACGTTTTTTGTAGCTTTATCAGGGGCGGAGATATCGATTATTGAAAATGGCATGTTTTTAAAAATCTTCAAAAACAGGGAGGAGTGTTTGGCCGGAGGGGCGGCTCAAACGGTCGGATCAGATGCTTTTTCGAAATGTGGGCCAAAAGTAAGTAGATACACCTATTTTGGTTGGAATTCATAGTATTCACTTGCAAGTTTTCACTTTTTCTCGGTCACTTGGCGCGGAATGACCCATATACTAACTGTGATTGTACAATAATTGTATCTAATAATTGTTCGTGCTTCATTGCCTACACAGAATCAGATCCGAAATATGAGACTCCTTTTAACTTTCTTGAAAACGTAGAAAATGGAAAGTTAGAAAAATGGTTTGAAGTACATTTTATAAATACAAATAGTTATGAAGAATGTTATCATGTTTGATACTACCTTTCTCTTTTTAATCTCATCTTTTCAGAATTCAAGGATTTTATTTTACAATACTTGAACTCTTGAGCAATTCCAGATAAAGACTCAATACTATGACCGAACTTAAAACAATTTGAAAAAATCAGCAGCCAGAATACCTAGAGAAAAATTAGCCTCCCCTAGGATTTGAAAAATTAGTTAGCAGTGATATCAATTTTTTACTATAGCATAAGGAATTACTGAAAAAGTATGAAGACAAAAAAGTTATCTTCCGCATTCAACTTATCATAGACAAATGAGTTTGTTTCTGACATCCGAGAAAGATTCCTGTGTGGCAGTGTAATTGTACTTCGTGTTAATTATGAAGAGGCAATATCTATTTGATTTGAAAGCATCAAAGTAAGCTTTATATGAATATTAACGGAGAGCCACGGCATACAGAAACAAGGCACTATCGACACGCACGTAAACATTAAATTTCGTTGTAAACAAATAACGTCACTGCTATCGCTGCTCGTGACGAAGAATGCCAACGCTCTACGATAAGTTTGGCCTTCTTTTGCACTCGTTCATACTGCGATAGCAATCACGTCACATTTGAACTGTCATTTTCTTTACGAGCCTACCTTGATTCTGTATACCGTGACGGAGAGCCACCAAAATATGAAACAAAGCAATCGTGGTGCTTCGCCAGCTATTTAAACCATTTCAATCCGTAAACATTTAAATGAGGTTTGAAATATGCAACGTATAGATGCTGCGGCGGTTGAATTACCATAGAAAACGTGTAAAAAGTCAAATTCGCGGTTGATATGTCAACTATGAAATCATGGGCAGAGCAGTCAAAGACATGTGGTCAACCATCACGAACAGAAATGACAGTTTTCCAGCAGACTTCCGCTTGCCCAGCAGCATGACAATCTTCTAAATTCAAATCAGCATCCGCGAAGGATTCTCATCAAAATCCGAGAGGAATGCCCATCAGAATCCGAGAAGAATTCTCATTGAAATCTCTAAAGAATTCCTTTCATAATCATCGGTGTATTCCAACCGGAATCCAGAAGAATTCACACTAGATTCCTTTCGGTATCGTTGAGGGATACCCTTGGGAATCTGTGGGGGATAGCCTTCATAATTCATGAAGCTTCTTCCACAGTCGTTTGAAGATTTGTTTCAGAATGGTTCGGAGATTCGTTTCGGAATTCCTTAACATTTTGTTTCAGAATAATTCGACGATTTACTTCAGAATCCCTTGATAATTGGCTTTGGAATCCCTCGACGATTTGCTTCGGAATCCTTCGATGATTTGCTTTGGAATCCCTCGAAGATTTGCTTCAACATCCCAGGAGAATTCTTTACGGAATCCCTGTTTGATGATTTCGGAGTCCCTTGACGATTTGCTTCGGGATCCCTTGACATATTGCTTCGGAATCCTTCGACGATTTACTTCTACATCCTACATCTACATTGGCTACGAAATGCCTAGAATATTCACGTTGGAATTCCTGGAGGATTTCTGATGAAATCTCTGGAACATTTCCGTTGAAACTCCTGGTTCATTCTCGTTCAAATTCCTGTAATCTTCCTGTCGGGATTCCTTTAGGATGAAGGATATCTAGAAGGTTCTCATTGGAATCCCTGGAACACTGGAGTGCACTCCCATCTGACTCCCTGGAACATTTATTACAGAATCCCTGGTGAATTGCCTACAGAATCCCTGGAGGTTTTCTTCGGTATGCTTGGGAGATTCCCGTCGAAATCTCTGGAGATTCCCATCAGAATCCCTGAAACATTCACATATTGTCCTTTGAGTGTGTGAGACAAAGTCGAGATCTACTACACTTAGACGAAGTAGCCATACACTATCCGTTTGAGTCGTTGTAGCAATCATTGGATGGTAAACAAACACCCCTAGCAGCACACATGTTCCATAGAAGTTACTGCAACTCGTGTCTGACCAGCTTCAGTCACAATCAAGTTACTGTAACCATTTTTGCCTGACTTGTGCTGCTCGGGACACTTGTATACTGTGGGCTACAACAGAAAGCACGTGCTTGAAAAAGAAGAATATGGATGAGTGTGATTGATCCGCGATTACCTTAAGTGGCTAGATCGTAATTATCACATTACCACTGAGATAACTTAATGAGGTGGCCAAATGTTCGAGAATTTTTGAAAATGCAGACGTCTGGTCACATTATACTAAAAGGAACTTCCACAGCCACTGACACCATGTGAACAAATGCTGCCTCCAAATCGGCCATAGTTCGGCATTGCGATCACGTCTTCAATGGAAGCAAAGAAGGATGTAGAGCTCTGGATGAACTAAATTGGTGAGCATCCAGATCATTATTCTTTTTTCTCTCATTACTTTACCAAACTACGAATTCATGAAATATTCATATACATCCATATATACGTTAAACGTATATAATAATAACGACATAATAATTACGTTCATATATATACATTCATAATAATTACGTAAAGGGCATCGTTTGTTGCTATTGCCACGGATATTGTGGGAGTCCTAGGTATCCGGTTCACGCTTTAGTTAGCAGCGGTGGCTCTTCTCGACCTTCTACTCCCTGAGTAGTTAGTACGAATAAGGGCGTTCTTGAGAAGTTTTGCTGTACCTGTTATAATAACTAATACATCCCATTCCCTACAGTTTCTGAAGAAACCTTTCTTGCTTCAGAAGTGAATTCTTTTTGTAGTAACAAAAAGGGCACTATTACAGATCATGAGATCTGATAAAATTCTTCGTAGTACTACTTGATCAACGCCCCCAGCTGGGTGAGGGATAGAGGATGCCGCACACACACGTATACCATCTGAAAATAAAGTTGTTTGCTCCTATAGATAGTAGAATCTATAGATGAGCGAAAGCATGGCTGAGTCGATTTTTTTGCCCGTGCACACGCGCATATGACGTCACAGCCCTTAACGTTTCCATTGAAATCGTGACGTCATGCTCGTTTGGAGACACGTTTGACAGTTCGTTTGGAGACAGAGGATTTATCTTCGCTCATCTATATATTCCACTATCTATATTTGCTCCCAGAAGCTACTGTAAAATTTTTAGCTAGATCCGTCAAGTCTAGGTGGATGCTCAACGAGCATGATGTTTATATGGGAAAAATCGACTAAATATATGGGAAAATGAATACTTTCCACTTTTTACCTCTAGGAGGCACTGTAGTCATTGATGTACGATACGGAAAAAGTCTGAATCACATATTTGGAAGCTTATCTACATTTTTTGTCTATTTCCCAAAAATGTATCTATTATACAGTTCGGATTTTTTTCCGTATCATACATCAATTAGATTTTAATTACATTTTGTCAGTAGAATTTATTATAAGCTTTTTAATAAATTTTAATTTTAATTTATTATAAGCTCTGTTTGTAGCTTATCTTCGTACCCTCTTCGTCCACGCACAATGGCCTAGTTTGTTGCACCATGTTCATTTAATGAAGATTATATAGCTGCGGAGCAGCAAAACTATAATGAAAAGTTGACAGTTGATAGTTGTCTGTTGCTATTTTTTATTGAAATTGAGGTTTCAAAAATATATTGTGCGCTAAATAAAATAAAATAAAATAACTTGTTGGTTGATCTTCCTCATGCTTGTTAATTATGCACTGTTTCATATAATCCTAACATTTTACCGTAAATATTTTCTGTTGTCCACCTTGCAAAGCTTTCAATTTTCACCGAAGTGCAATACATTTGCCCACTACTGTATTTTTCACATACTTCCAAACTGGATTTCCCACCAGTGCAGGAAAACATGCTCACCACCACAGTGAGACACTCTCTGATTCTCCACTTAGCCACAAGGCATCCGCCGCTCTCGCATCTGCACAGCACATCGCCTGTATTTAGGCACCCGTCTGGACAGCACTGCTCTCAGTTTTTCGTGACACATCCCGTCGGAAGGAAACAGCGGAAAAGTCATCTCTCCAAAGCGTCCCACCCACCCAGTGCGCCCCCAAGGTGATGTTCATATTCCTTTGATCTCAGGCGTTGCCATAGTGCTACCACCCTACTAGAGGGAAAACCAACTTCGTGGGTGCTAGTGAGTCTACTTTAGCCAGAATTAATTTATAAATTATAGAATGACTCTGTAAATTGAATGTGTTCTATTCGTCGTGCGTGTGATGCCAGGTCGTCATGTAATTGAGCATCATCATCAGCATCACCGAGGGTACCTCTATTCGTGTGCCAATCTCAAGGCCAAGCAGCAAACACGTAAAATGTGTCCCCATTCGGTACGAAGCAATGCGTAAAAATGGAAGCAAAAGGCAAAAAATTAATGATTCGAAGAAAACAGCCTTCAGGTTAACTATCTGTGGTCGTACGGCGGTAGCGATGGCAGTGCAGTGGTGAAAACTGCAGCAGTCAAGTGCTTATCCGCGGATCAAATTACTGCAACTCCTAATTTTCTCGCACGTAGTCACTGTTGCAGGGTGTTTGGGTCTAGCGTGCGTGTTTACTATAGCCCGCTGTGTAGTACATTTGTAGAACATATTTCTATAGTAGAAGTGAAAATTCTTCATCGAGAACCTTAACTTTCGGAAGGACGAAAATTCATCGCAGCTGGTACGAACGGTGGCGCTGAGAAAAACTGATTGAACTGATATACATAGCTGGATGAAATTATTAACAGGTAATTTGTGTATATCTATTATGTCTAATTCTGTCATTTGATTCCTTTATACCGCCATCGGGGATACACTGGGTCAGAAGGTGAGATTGGATCCAAAGAGTAAAAATCTGTTTCATTTACTTATAATGCTGGTAAAAGACTGAAGTATACGAAAACTGAATTATATTATACTCATTGATTCGGTTATAACTATCTATCCTTAGGATATCCACTACACCCATTGTTCCGTCGATGATGATGCTGACTTATGCCAGTTGAGTTAACACTAGATACATGTAGTTAAAACTGTAACTTCCTGGAGAAGGCCGAGAATACATGCCGAAACGTTGGGAATTAAAAAAAAATCTTTCAAAAGTAGGCTTCCGAGCCTTTTGAAAGGAGACTTCCGAGCCTCTTGAAAGGAAGCTTACGAGCTCCTAGGAAGGATGCTTCCAAGCCTCTAGCAACAAAGCTACTGAGCTTTTCGGAAACAGCCTTCATGCCTCCCAAATGGAGGCTTCCGAACTTTTAGATTGTAGATTTTAGTCACCCGACGTTTTGTCCTTTTGATCTTTTGTCCTACAGCTTTTCATTTACTGTGCTGGTTGTTGTGGGCAGGATTTAATTGATTTACTGATCACCATGCATATGTACAATACAAAGTTGTGGAATAAAGAATTACACAATTATCAAAACTTTATCAATAAGTTTTTTATTGGTATTGTAATACATCCGCTATTAAACATTTTTTTCCGAGGTACCCCATGGGGCTAGCGATTGTACCCCCAGGGATACATGTACGCCAGGTTGAGAACCGCTGACTTATTTGGAAGGCTCATTTGCCGTGCAGCGTTACGGAGCCGGAATCATGTTTTTAATACAGCTGGGTGAACGACGATTACAGTCTAACATCAGTAACATTCAAAAATGGTGAACAAGGGACATGTATTCGAGATCACGACCCGCCAACACTTCCCTTAGAGTAGAGTGGGGCAAGAGTACGCACTTAGTTTTCAATCGATCATATGGCCCTTATGAAGCAAGCTTCTGCATATCAAATCAGTGTCGATGATTCATATACTCTTCCTTTATGTTACCCAGTGGAAAAAATATTGAAATTATTGAGATTCGTTTTAGTAGAACCCTTATTGCAAGACAAGTGAAAAACGCACTCTTACCCCACCAGTGGGGTAAAAGTGCGCATCGGGTGGGGTAAGAGTACGCATTTATCCAATCATGTGCTTTAAGTATATATTAACACAAATAAGAGTTAATAACATTTAATTGATGTTTAATGAGCATATATTAGGGAATGTTTAAAGATTACGTAACTCTTAAAGGGGGAGGGGGTCATAAAAATGTGCACTTTCATACGAAAAACCATTGTTTTTTTATATATACAAAAAACTACAGAGGTAAAAATATATATCAGGTTTCGCGTGGCGAATACAAAGGCATTTTCCTTAAAGAAAGTCCACCAAACACGTAACATAAAATTTGGCTATTTCATCACCCCTCCCCCTATCTTACACTTTTTGTATGAATCCTCTAAAAATTGTATGGATCGTCATACATCTCGCAACCCCTCCCAGCTAAACGTTGCGTAATTTATGAATGTTTCTTTTGATTAAATGAAATTATCATTTTGATGAAATTGTGTTTTCGTACTATGTTTAGTTGTACAACAAGTCATAATACAATTTCATTATTTTGCTTCAGTGCTTTGTTCGCTAAGTCCTTTCTAACATCGAATTACTTCAACTTATCCTAAAAATTTGTGATAATTTCGAATTCTGTCCCTTTTTTCTTAGTTGTGGATCTTTACGCTTTGGAAGAAGTCTTATTTCGACCGGAGATATGGGTTTGACATCATAACTTGAAAATTCATATAATAGGTTATCGAAATGGTATAATGTTCACCTGATTGAACGTATATATGGTAATGAAATACTAGTTGCAGAAACCCAATTATTTTTAGCAAAATGACCAAAAAGTTATCTAACTACATATCTCCCTTGTCGTTTATTCAAATCGTTTACAATTACACATGATAATAGTTGGCCAGAATACCTGTCAAACTGATGCAGTGCTGCTAGTTTATCTTTTTTCATTACTTCAAAAAATCGAAAACGTACTCTTACCCCACGCGCACTCTTGCCCCACTCTACTCTATAGGTTTTGGCTGCTTTCCACGGACCCTGAGATATTCGATAAGCGCAGATCTGGGGCCACGATGCTCATCGCACGCCCACACGACATGCTCAAAGTCCTGATAATCTGCGCCGCATACACAGAGATTGCCTTCTGAAAAAATGACACCTAGTGAAGAAAGACGTAAGTCCTACGTCAAATTTATTTATTTATTTATTCAGACTAAGGCCGAAGTGGCCTGTGCGGTATATAAGAGTCTTCTCCATTCGGCTCGGTCCATGGAATGAAGTACCGTCAACTGGGGGGAAGATGATCATTGAGGTGAAGATGATCATTTGATGTGTCAGTCAAAAGTGCCATTTTTTTTATGAAACGGTAGTCAACAATATTCTTCGTTCAAGTAATGTTTCCGCTAGGTAGAAATCCGAGTTTTTCGATTATAATCATGAAAATGTATTTTGTGGAAGAAAGAGAGAGATAGTCATAAATGACGTTATTTTCATTTCAAATATTGACTTCTTAGACTTCTTTACGTAGTAAATTCAACATTCATACAAATAACTTAGTGTATTTTGACTACTAGGTCATAATGATTTTAGTAGAGCTTTCTTGATCAACTTCACCCCAAACCAGATTACTCAAAAAATGTGTGATAATTTTATTTATTTTAATAAATGCGAACGCATTTCAGAAAACTAAAGTTGTTGATTATTGCAACGTATAGCAGTACATGTTTTGAAAATATTTGTTTCGATTTAAAATGTAAACACACATTATTATTGCATGTTTTATCTTAAAAATGATCATCTTCCCCCCAGTTGACGGTACCAAATTTAATTTTTTGAATCATGGCCATCTACCTATTTCCCCATATGTTCATTTTGGTTGCTAGCTGTTCGAGGTTTCCTGGCGAACTAATGAGAAAAAAACATCGAAACTGATTTGCCGAGCGTATCCTTCTATAGCGCCCATCTTAGACAGAGAATCCGCTTTCTCATTTTCGGGGATCGAGCAATGAGAAGGGACCCAAGCCATGGTGATTGTGTAAGGCCGTTTTGATAAAGCACTCAAAGCTTTCCGTAACCTATTCAGAAGATACGTTGAATGCATAGCCGGTTTCATTGAACGAAAAGCCTCCATAGAACTTAGACTGTCGGTAAAGATGAGAAAATGGTCAGGAAGCAAGGATGCGATTTGCTCGAGAGAATAGTGTATAGATGCGAGTTAAGCAGTATACACGGAGCCAAGCTCTTTGAGCGCTATGAAACACGTTGAAAACATCGAAACCAGTGGAGTCATCCTATTTTGACCCATCCGTAAGAAAGTTTCACTCTTCACGATGCTCCGGACGAAGGAAGTCTGGTATTTCATGAACCTCCTGCTTCAGATCAAAAGTAACAGAGGAACTGTAGGCGTCGGGTTTGATGGTTTCGTTTGAGCGATTGCTGCATTACGCACCAGACGATGGCATGTGGAACGAACGGAACTAACCCGAGGCGTATGTGTTGGCCTTCTCACCAACCGCACACAGCAAATGAATGGCTGCGCTGGCGGCGATGATCCGATCGACGTCTGCTGCTGACTAGGACTTACTCTGAACAAAAACAAACGCACCACGGGAGACAGGAGGTTCGGGGGACAGTGATGCAGCCCAATTCGACAGATGCGCACGATGACACTGGTTTTGCAAACACGTGATTTTTTTCTAAGAAAACACGCGAAAACTTATTTCACGGATACTCAATTGCGTTGCAACTGATCAGTTCGAGCTCCGCTAACTAGTTGAAGTTATGCTTTCGTCACTGACACTTTCGCACGAAAAAAAAACAACACGAAGAAAAAACCAAACAAGAACCCGGAGGTACAAGACTGGCGTCTGTCTCGTACGGTAGCTCAACATTGTATGACTCATCACTTGTACAAGCCATTGCAGGCCTTTGTGGTTTGTGAACGCAGTGGTTCTACGCCCCAACGAAAAAAAAAATTCGCAGCCACATTTGAATGGACATTGTTCGACACAAACACCTCCTTAGTTGTTGTGCGTCTGCTAGATATATGGGAGGACCTTGGACATCTTTTTTCATGGAACTGACGATAAGAACATTGTAAAAGTCATGATTGATCTGGTGGATACTTTGAACTGATTTCGAGAACGTTTTGGAGTACCATGAACACCTCGCATTCAAAAAAATTGAGCTTACAGTATGTGCATATGGCTATTGGACCGGATTGGGTGTATGCCGACGATGAGAACATTGCATAAGCCTCGGTTGATCTGCTAGATAAGTTGGGCAGAACTTGAGATCGTTTTGGAGTACCTTAAACATCTCGTATTCAAGAACATTACAACACGTTTCTAGCTATCAAAGCGTTTTCCGATGAAAACAAATCCTATCCTATCCTGTGCGCGTGCAAGAGAGAGATGACTAAACATCAGCAAGCCTTATGGATGATGTGTTTAGCGTTATGGTTATTCCATTTTTTGGGTACTGCATGCTGAGTCTCACGAAGGAGTGTTTTTCTTAGTTGTTAGTCTCTTTCGATATTATTTAATTTTTCGTCAAAAACGGTTAAGGTACGTCATTCGATTATTGTCAATTATTGTTAACCTCTAGGCCTTTTTTATTTATTTTTTTACAATGAGTAATGCATCATGCACTGACCCAGCACACGCGTAAATAGTAGTTGCCACTCGCCCTTGAGTCTTATTTGGCTGCTCACCCTAACATTCCACTGGCATGCCTGGAGGTATCTATAGCATTATGTAGCGACCGATCAGCCATACTACGCTACCTCACTATTGCCTCAGCATACGCAGTTCACATTCAAATTTCTGCCGTGCTTCGAGGTGACAATAGACGCACTACGCCACTCCTGCCTCAACATAAGCAGATCTGCTGAAGCAGCACACCCACTACCCTACCGAAGTAGGGACACGGTCACTTTTATAGGACCTCCTTGCGGACACATGTAGCTTTTTGTAGAGGTTTAACAGAGCCCACTGCCAAACCTTCCACGTCCTAGCAGAGCAGGCCCCCTAACTCGCAGTGGCCGTTGGGAGGGGTCGTATAGCCCTTGGACATATGTAGTACCTGCTGCCATATCCTGCCGGCCTTGAAGATCAGCCGTCGCTCTATTCCGTATTCATCTGTTCTAGTATGTAGCAGCCTTTTTTAAGCTTTTGAAGTATTTGTACGAAGGTCTGCCACCGTGTTATTCTACGCTCGTTTCGACCGTCTTCCAGTGCGGTTGGTTTTCACGCTCTACTTTTGTGCGGTAATTCGCACAAAAGTAGAACAATAGAACCAGTACAGTGACCGCGGTCGAAACAAATGTGTAGTGCAATAAAACTATAATAAAAGTGCTACAGATGCTGAAGACGCGGGCATGTTCGTGCATGCATGAGCTGATTCCGAAAGGGTAAGTCGACCGTAGACGCTATCTTGTCGGTTACCAAATCCGCGGAGATAGGTATCCAGCGTAAGAGGAGGGGAGTTCGCTATTGTGCAGTAGTGACTCTCGACGTGAGGAATGCTTTCAATAGTGCCAGTTGGGCAGCTATTGCAGATGCGCTCCTGCGTCTTGGAAATCCCGAGTACCTGTACAAGATTCTCGGAAGCTACTTCCAGAATCGAGTACTGGTATACGACACGGAGGCGGGTCGGAAGTGCGTTGACATAACCTCAGTGGTTCCGCAAGGTTCCATACTGGGTCCGGTGTTATGGAACGTCATGTACGACGGTGTCTTGAGGTTGAAGGTCCCGGTGGGCGTGGTAATCGTCGGCTTCGCTGACGATATTACGCTGGAGGTCTACGGCGAATCGATCGAAGAGGTGGAGTTGACTGCAGCCCACTCGATCGCAATTGTGGAGGAGTGGATGAGTTCCAGGAAGTTAGAACTGGCTCACCACAAGGCTGAGGTGGTTGTTGTTAACAACCGAAAGTCGGAGCAACAAGCGGTGATAAGGGCAGGCAACTGCACGGTCACCTCTGAACGCTCCATCAAACTCTTGGGGGTAATGATCGACGATAAGCTCACCTTTGGTAGCCACGTCAATTACGCCTGCAAGCGTGCCTCCACAGCTATAGTGGCATTGTCCCGGATGATGTCCAATAGCTCTGCGGTTTATGCCAGCAAGCGCAAGCTTCTGGCTAGCGTTGCTCTGTCCATACTGAGGTATGGGGGACCAGCTTGGGGCACGGCCCTGCGTATTAACTGCTACAGAACGAAGTTAGAAAGTACGTATAGGCTCATGTGCCTAAGAGTTGCGAGCGCATACCGTACCGTGTCGCACGATGCACTTTGCGTCATCACCGGTATGATGCCTATTGACATCGTTATCGGTGAATACATAGAGTGCTTCGAAATGCGCGGCACTAGAGACATCCGTAGGATTGTCAGGTTGGCCTCAATGGTCAAATGGCAGCGTGCGTGGGACAGTTCCACTAAGGGTAGATGGACACATAGGTTGATACCGGAGTTAGGTACGAGGATCAAGAGGCGCCATGGGGAAATCACTTTCCACCTGACCCAGGTCCTTACTGGCCATGGTTGCTTCAGACAGTATTTACACCGGTTCGGACACTCGGCCTCGCCCTGGCCAAACTGGCCAAATAAGGAACATGGCCAAAAACTGGTACAGTTACTCTATTCTTTCATCGATCACCTTACGATCATCTTACGGGCTATTCGGCCACATTGAGAGTTGACGTAAAGTCAATGTCAGCTTCTCTCCTCGAACAGCCTAGATAGCCGTGTGGTGTCGGCAGCTGGTTATCTGGCTAAGAATAACATTACGGATTGCCTGTTCCAGTGGTAAAAGTCCACCATACAGGTGACCAATAATTCTCGGTGTGATGCGGCTTTATGCTTACCGTGCCTACGAATGAATGGGTAGGGGGTCTAATAAGAACCTAACCGCAAACGGAGTCTGTGAAGCACCAGGGCCCCCTTCACAGTATTTAGCCCTCGGTGCGCTAACCGGAGCTATGGCGTAGTTGACTTTTTACTTCTCCGAGATAATCGGCTACTCTTATTCAATCTCAACGTGAGGTTGAATAAGAGTGGGGTTATGAATATGTGTTTTACTTAGTTTTCGACAAATTGTCTCCTATATGGATTCGCATTATGCGTTTTTTACAATGTACTTTGTGTATGTTACCTACATGGATCCGCATTATGCGTTTTTCACAGTGTACTCTGTGTCTCGTCTTTGACGTTCGGCTATGGCTACTCTTGTTCAATCTCAACGTGAGTGTGGGATTATGAATATGTTTCTTAGTTTTACAACAAATTGTTACCTATATGGATTCGCATGATGCATTTTTTTACAATGCACTTTGTGTCTGTCACCTATATGGATTTGCATTATGCGTTTTCACAGTGTAGTCTGTGTTTCGTCTTTGACGTTCTGCTTCAGCTACTCTTGTTTAATCTCAACTTGAGGTTGAATAAGGGTGGGGTTATGAATACGTTTTGCCTTTCTCGTACAACAAAGTTGTACCTGAAAGGCTTTCATTTCACTCCCAAAACGTACTTTTTATAGAGCGCTTGTAGACCCATAGTATTATATACCATTCGATTCAGCTCGACAAACTGAGCAAATGTCTGTCTGTCCGTGTGTGTGTCCGTGTGTGTGTGCGTATGTGTGTGCACATTGAAACATTAGACAATTTTTCTAGTACTAAACCTGAATCGATTTTGCTACAACAAGTTGCATTCGATGGGGAATGTTTTCTTCTTGTTCGCTATTGAATTTCATAATGATGGCACGGCTCAAAAAATAGTAAATATTCAAAGAGTTATGAGACATCATTATTTCGTAACAAATAAGCTATCGATTTTCTAGGTTATGTTCTCCCAAGACACAATTTATTCGAAACCGGCACACTGACAGCATAGAATACACAGCTTACACGGAAGCAAAAAACTTCACAAAGAAACATAGAAACCCATTAATGAGTTAAAAGTACCTATTTTAAGATTTCATGTATACACTGAAAATTCTAGTTTATTTTTTCAAAATGACCTAAGAAACATATTTTCATGAATGAATTTTAATATTGCGATCAACAGACCAATATGATAGCTTTTGATTGCGGTACACAAATTAATTCATGAAAAAAGGTGACATATGTTCTTTTTAAAAGTTAAGCGTCATTTCTGCCATTTCTTTCCCCTATGGGCCGAAGTGAGCAGTGATAAGTGAAAAGTGAGACGTGAGAAGTGCGAAGTGAGGAGTGAAAAGTAAGAAGTAAGAAATGAAAAATGAGAAATGAAAAATCACCAGATGATCCGAAATGAAAACAAAAATGTTTTTCCAAATTTAATCTAGACTATCCTTTGAAAAGAGCTGAAATTTTTTTTGCTAATATTTTCAAATGGATATAATAGAAAAACGACGCATCCCACAAAAAAGTGTTGTATGGGTGACCATCGCAAAATCAGTCAAAATTTCTAGTGAAAATATCGGAAACAATCCAAATTGAGCCCTACACTGAAAAAAATCAGTTTAAAAATTTAAAGTCGATTTGCGAAAAAATGCTCTTTTTTATTTAAATGAAATTTTGTCTCAAGATAGGTGATTATGTTCCCTACCAACCGTCCATACATCGCAAGCTGGGCACTCTTAAGGAAAAAAAAGTTTTTCTAACAAAAACTTTTTCTTGTCGGAATTATTTTCAGTGTATTTTCATCTGAAACTAAACCAGTGAAAGCCATCGTTATAGAACCCCAAGCAAAGCTATTTGTATGATACATTGTCTAATTTAGTCACTAAATATAGTTTGTTTTAAATTAAGAGTAATATTAAAAGGGGTTTATATCTTCAAAAAATATTATATTCCATTATTAGCTTCTTTAGTTGCGACCAGTTACGACCAAAACATTGTACCCTGCCTAACTGTACAGGAATACTTAATATGAGTATATATGTATACATATGTTAAATCCACCCCTTTAAAGACACTGAAAAATCAATTCCGTCAAGAAAAAGTTTTGTTAGAAAAACTTTTTCCCTTAAAAGTGCCCGGCTTGCGATGTATTGACGGTTGGTAGGAATATAATCACCTATCTTGAGACAAAATTTCTTCCAAATCAAAAAGAGCGTTTTTTGCAAATTAACTTTTATTTTTTAAATTGATTTTTTAGTGTAGGGTTCTATTTAGAGTTTTTCAAAAGTTTTATTAGAAAGTTTGAATGATTTTGCGACAGTCACCCATACAACACTTTTTGTAGGAAGCGTCGTTTATCGATTATATCCATTTGAAAAATCAGTAAAAACAAGTTTGACCCTTTTCAAAAGATAGTCTGCATCAGATTTGGAAAACCTAAGTATGCACTTTTCTTTTTACAGCACCTTTTAAGTATTGACCAATAAATTGACAAAAGTCAACTTAACAATAAGAACACTTGCAAGTTCCCAAAAAGTCCTATTTGGCTTCATGCATTTCTATTACATTTCTCGCATAACTTTTCAAAAGGACCTAAGTAACATTTTTCATGAATTCTCGCTTAACTTTTCAAAAAGACCTAAGTAACATTTTTTCATGTATTAATTTGAATACTGCTATCAATAGTTTTAATGTTGTTCTGTTGATGGCGCTATTTAAATTAATTCATGAAAAAAATGTTACTTAGGTCCTTTGAAAAGTTATGCGAGATTTATAGTACAGCAAAAAGCCATCTTAGTAGAAAATCTAGATGGATTATTCCATTGCTGACAAACGTTCATTTCGAACCAAAAACCGCAAGTTGCTGGTTGATTTTTTGTCATATACTCTGTCTCGCTCAAACCAACAGCGAATAATCTAACGACTACTTTCACGAACACTTTATTGTCAGATTTTCTGGATATGATACACTGCGCGGCGTTTGTAATGTTCCCAAATGGGTACTTGCACAAAACTTCACGCGGCGAATGACTGTCGAAAGGTACGGCCGCGACAAACGATACACCGCAATGCTATTCATCCATAAGAATCAAGTAAACGGGGTGCAGAAAGCGCGGCGGTACCTTTCATGAAAGGTTCGCCGCGTGCAATTTTGAGAAAATCAGGCAATAAGGACCAGCCACTTTAACCGACCGTGTCCATTTAGCAAGTATGGTGTTGAATATAATCTGTAGATTAAAAAAACAGTTTAATAAAGTAAAAAAAAACTCAGCAAGTAACCGCACAATATTGAGTAAAACAAATTAAGTGTGTAGCATTTCCACATTCAATGAATAAATTTCGCACCGTGTATACTGACAGCATTAAAGTTTGTGTTGCTTCTTTCGTGCTTTATTGATGATGCTAACCTCTCAAGCAAAGCTTTCCAAAGCTTCAAATGTGGAACACGAAAACTAACACACGCGCTATAGAGACCGAAGCCGATGACTTTATCCGCTCGCATCAACACAGTTGTAAAAATTTCATCGTTGGAAATAAAAATCGCATTCATACATGCTTTCTCGTGCGCTCGTTACGTTTGCTGCCATTTTTTTCCTGCTTTGGAAGGAAAGAAGAGGCGTGTCATTGAGGCTAACTGGGCATTTGGGTGATTTGAACATAACGTTCGTTTTCATACACCTCATTATTTCCATATTATGCGGCTTTTTTCCATTGATATTTATGTGAATTGTGTTGTTAATTTTCACAAATGTACTTGTACAATTATTACACAAAGGCATGCAAAATCAATGTATGACATACAACTAGTTTTATTGAACTTTAATATTACATTGGTGAAAAAACACTACGTGGGAATCGGCCCTAAAACAACGACAGACGCGCTGTCTGGACAGTTAATCCATATTGTATTTTATAATGTATTTTTTAAAACGTGCCGCTGCGCTAATTATTGTACTATTTACATGTAACATATGCATTTTTTCCTTTCTCGTACAACAAAGTTGTACCGAAAGGCTATATGATTGCTCCAAAAAAACTTTTGATAGAAGGCCCGGAGACCCATAGTGTTATATACCGATCTACTCAGCTCGACAAACTGAGGTGACGTCTGTTTTTTTTGTGTATGTATGTGTATGTGTACAAATTTTGTAGACACACGTTTTAGAACTTAGAATTATCCGATTTACTCGCAACAAGTTGCATTCGACAGGGAATTGTTTGCTATTGAAAATGGGCCCGATCATTGCTTTTCGGAATTATTGAAACATCATTGTTTTTCCCACAGGTCCCCCTTGGAAAAAAAATCAAAAAAATTGTTTTTGAATGGTGGCAAGGCAAAATATTAAAAATGATCGAAAAATGTGATCTATTCACCCAAAGAGCTTTTTTGACCTTTTTAAAGTGATTTTTTCAATATATTTTATAATGCACGAGAAAGGCATCATCACTGCTAGGTGGATTAATCTGGGTTTTTTTTACTCAGATTTTCAACAAATTGTCACCTATATGGATTCGCACTATGCGTTTTTTTTTACATTGTACTTTGTGCTTGTCACCTATATGGATTCACATTATGCGTTTTTCACAGTGTAATCTATGTTTCGTCTTTGACGTTCGGCTTCAGCTACTCTTGTTTAATCTCAACTTGAGGTTGAATAAGGGTGGGGTTATGAATATGTTTTTTTTTACTTAGTTTTTCAACAAATTGTCACCTATATGGATTCGCATTATGCGTTTTTTTACAATGTCCTTTCTGTATGTTACCTATAAGGATTCGCATTATGCGTTTTTCACAGTGTACTCTGTGTCACGTCCTTGACGTTCGACTTCGGCTACTCTTGTTCAATCTCAACGTGAGGTTAAATAAGACTGGGGTTATGAATATGTGTTTTACTTAGTTTTCAACAAACTTTCACCTATCCAGTATTTTGCGCTCGATAATGGCTGCCGAGTGAGTGCCTTTTTGACATTCAAGAGGTAGAAAATATTTACTTATTTTGATCAATGTAGGCCTTGATTAATTAAATAACATTGGCACTCACCAGATTGCATGAAAAACAACAAGACGTCAAAAATTTCCTGCATGTTATTCATGGGTTGATACATAGTTTTTTCATGCATTTTTTGATATTTTTCCATTTTACCTTCTAGGAATATGAAAGCCATAATACATGGATAGATAAATAACCATGCAAAGTATCAAGTCTTTCGTGCCAAAAATCGTAGAGGATACTAAAGACAGCTGATCTGATTTCGACCAGTTATCAATTTTTGAAATGAGAACAAATTTATGAATTGCTCACAAGCAGAAGATTGTGTGTATATTTCTTTATTATACTATTTAATTATTAATTAATAGACCAGACAAGGGAAGTTATGTATGTGTACCGCTCGAAAGTTTCACTGTTTCATTAGGTTTGAAATAAATAGGCGACTCACGTCCGAGAAGCCGGAATCAACTAACCATACGATACTTTATTCGTAAAATAAGTCTAAAAAAAAGGTTTTTAAACCCGCGTTTAGATCATTGGGCACCTTGCATTTCTGATATATTTACAGTTATTTGTCTATTTGCAACATCTCTAAGTAGCCAATGTCTTTCACAAAATCAGTTCATTAACATAACTATATTATCCATCTAGTTGAAAACCGAGTTGGATTTTTCCCATGTGTGGCCTTACTTCAGAAGTTTGCAATGTTTAATGTCGAAGTTCTGTGCATAATCGTTCATCTATTTGATTAGATTGAAGTTAAGGATAATCGGGATAAAAATGATCGCATGAACCGGTTTTGTTATTTGGAAATACAACTTGCATAACGATATTGCACATATTCAACGGATGGTATTTTTTCAGAAGCTCTTGAAGCTTAATTATATAAAGATTTATTGTACAAACGCGCATGTAGAATCCTACAAGAATAATATAATTCATGAAATTAAAGAATGCCCTTTCGAGAAAACCAATAAAACACTATTTGGTTGATGATATGAGCAAACTACATTGCGATGGAAGTGACATTGTAGTTATATAAAGTAGCAAAAATATGAGAAGCTTTCGAATTCCATATCCAGGATTCTTCAGTTTAATTGGTGCACGTAGAAAGTTGAGAAAAATATGGAGCAGTCGTCCGTAATGTGTCCTTTGTTTCATCTATTTTACGCCTGAAAATGAGAAAATATTGGGATAATTACAAATTTTATACAACTAAATAATATCCAAAACGTGAATACTTGTTTTCGTTGACGTTTGTTTACTTTACAATTTTTTTTATCCACAGTGAACTAGATGAGTTCCAATGTTTTCTACCTCTTGAATGTCAAACTGGAGGGAACTCACGCCGCCATTACCGAGCGCAAAATACTGGATATGGATTCGCATTATGCATTTTTTTTTACAATGTACGTACAATGATGAGTTTTTCACAGTGTACTCTGTGTTTCGTCCTTGACGTTTGGGTTCGGGTTGTTAATCTCAACGTGAAGTTCAATAAGAATGGGGTTATGAATATGTGTTTTACTTAGTTTTCAACAAATTGCCACCTATATGGATTCGCATTATGCGTTTTTCACAGTGCACTCTGTGTTTCGTCTTCGACGTTCGTCCATTGTTACGTCCTCAGTGTTTTTGTGACACCTCTCTTTAGTCCTTAGCTGAATGCATGTGAGTCTACATAATTGGCTTTCATATAAATGGTATATCACATGCATTCGCATTGTGTGACTTATCCAGTATATTTTATGCTTCGCGTTTCATTGCGTTTTACAAAATGCATCGTATGTATGTGTTATTGATTGTACCCTCCTTCTCCAGAAACCTGTTCCATTCTCCTTTCCAACTTCCACTTCCTCTTTCTTTCTCCTTTTCACTTCATTTTCCGTCAGGTAAATGATGAGAAAGGCCAGTGAAGGCGATAGCACATATCTCCCAAATTGAGGGGAACGTGCCTCCTGAGCCGACGTTCTGATACCTGATACCTGATGGGTCTCTGAGCCTTCTATGAAAAGTTAGATATTGGAGTGAAATGATAGCCTTTCGGCACAGTAGCTTCGGAAATTGGTTTATTTTCGGAGTTATGCGACAAACTGGCCAAATAAGGAACATGGCCAAAACTGTTACAGTTACCCTACTCTTTCATCGATCACCTTGGTGGAGCATAGCTGCTGCAGAAATGTACTCGATTGACTTTCGCTACACGTAGCCAACGCCTAGGCTAATGCCATCAGATAACGGTATAATATCCTGGATAGAATACCGACTAAGGCCACTATGTTCCTATCATCATGACAAAAGGTGTACTGATAGCCTTAGCTGGTATAGTGACGAAACAAAATTTCCAACACTGAACAAAATAATATTTTCTCGAAGTTTCCTATCCAGTTTAGTTTTTTACGCAAGCCATAAATTTTCAACTCTATTTTTAATGCTGTATTTTTAACTTCATTTTGATACACTACACACGTTATTAGTGAAAATAGGCTCTGTAACACCCCGTTGAATGAAGTCACTAATTAAGAAAAATAATATTAGATTTACGAGATTTACGAGACAACCATACACACAATATATCTTCCAAGCGTTTTGGTCAAAATAACCGTCTTGTACGTAGGAGTTTACTGAGCATAAGAAGCTTCCAGAGATGTTAACAGAAGTTAATAAATAAATGAAACATCACACATATAACAATCGATAATAAACCGTCGTAAACTGATTTATAAGCGTTAAATATTACCTAATGGTAGCCGAATGCTAGGCGACTGCTCATGACGCCCAAATCATGGTGAAAAACATCAGCGAAAATTTGTTATGTCTATCTCTATGTCTGTGGGCGCATTTACTTGCAACCTGTGTCTAGCAACATCAATTGTTTGTTCCGTTCGCTTCGTACAGGTTAAAAATCTATGAATCCCGGGGCTCCCTAAGAGTATGATTTCCTTTTGTTTTGTCGTCGCGTGCTTTGCCTGTAGCGGGCTGTTGCTACGAAACAATTTCCTCCGAAAAAATAAAATAAATTAACGATGAATCGAACAGCAGTGAGAAAATTGCTCGACAGTCGTCTGGGACCTGCGAGTTGAATACGAGCTGTCGTTGATTTAATATTTAGATTAAAAGGAACGCAGCGAAGAGTATATGCCTAAAAAAATAAGTTAACGATGCTAAATGATGAGGCTCGATATATTAAACGATTCCACGAATCATAAAACGCTATATAGATTCGCGATGCTGTTATGATAAAATTGATAATTAATCTAATCAGTCTGCTTAATTAAAATGACATCTTCCACTTGCACTTCTCATCAAAGTTATCGACCATTACATACTTACTTGTGAGTCACAATATAGTAGGAACCACCACAATGGCATTATGTGTTCTCCAAAGTTCTGCCACCAAATTTCGCTTAGTTCGAAGGGTTTAATGCATAGATAATGCTACCAGCTTAACACTCAATTCCAGATCGAATCAGCTTTGATTAACGTTCGACTCGTGACAACATTGCAGTTTTAGGACGTATAAAATTGTAATATTCAGTTTGAATAATTCATCCTAATCATTTCACATATTGCACAACAGCAGAACTGTTCTGTGATTCAAGAAAATTGTTTAGCTCTTTTTTAGTGGAATGTTTTCACTCCCCAATGAGTATTTGATAAAACAAAAAGTATACATAAAAGGATGTTGTCAACAAAATAGGTGTAAACACATAAACATAAGGCACTATCATTATGAAAATCTTTCCGTCTTCACTATATTAGATACTGCATCTCCAATTGACGAGATTTGCATCCTGGGCGACTTTAACCTGCCTGGCTTTTGGTGGATACTTTCGCATAGTGGTTTTCTGTATCCAGATCCTGAACGCTCGCAATATCATGCCGGTGTCGCTGGACTGCTCGATAGCTGCAGCGCAGCCATGCTAACCCAGATAAACAACGTAATCAACGAGAACCATCGCACGTTGGACCTATGCTTTGTATCCACCCAAGATAATGCACCTCTCATCTCGGTGGTGCCCTGCCCCCTTCTAAAAAAATGTTTTTCATCGCCATCCGTTGACAGCCACTTTCGAAAACCTTCAAATACCCGTTAACAGCGCTCATCCCACTTCCGTTTCCTACAACTTTTCGAAAGCAGATTACTGCAGTGTCGCGGACGTGCTTACTAGCATTAACTGGTTAACCGTTCTGGCTTCCAACCAAGATGAATACACAGCTAGGTGTTTCAATCTGCCCAATTTATGGGCGAGAAGAAGGCGGGGGTGAAAAATTCATTTTCGGTGCAAAACATAAACAAACCGGCTGGCTCTTCCATACTAAAATCCAAGATGGCTGAATCGTGAATTTGGCAAATTGGAACACCTAGTGGTGTATTCATCTTGCTTCCAACAACGTTGAAAGCTCCGCTCGAGTGTTAGAGCATCGAACATCTTGGCGTACGTTATTGACCGGCACGTACCAAAAGATCACAGAGAGGATCGCACCCTAATTGGTTTTCAACCGAACTACGAAAACTGAAGTACATTTAGAGAGCAACTTTTAAAATTTTCTCTAAACATCGAACCTTACCTCTGGGAAACCATTAGGTGAGGCTTAATCATGAGTACCAACTAGCCCTAATTCAATAACAACATAATTAATATGTGCTTCTTAGAGAGTTCGTGCGAAAACTGCATGAATTTATTTATTTTTGCTTTTATATCGGTAATGAAAAAAGGAGATCAAGTCTATATCCAGTTTCCCTTAAACTTTGACGCGGCGTTCCTTTTTGGTAAAAAAAACTAAATTTTCCGATATTTCGACAGCTGACAATGGAACAATTCAATTCACAGAAACCTGTGAATAATTACAGAACAGCTCTGCTGTTGTGCAATATGTGAAATGATTATGATCAATTAATCAAGCTAAATATTACAGTCTACAGTACTACAGTAAGTCCTAAAATGTTGTCACGAGTCGAAAGTTAAACAAAGCTAAATCGATCTGAAATTGATTGTAAGCTGGTAGCATTATCTGTGCATTAAACCCCTCGCGAACTAAGCAAACACATAATGCCATTGGGGTGGCTCCCACTATATTGTGATTCACAAGTAAGTATGTAATTGACGATAACTTTGGTGAGAAGTGCAAGTGGAAGATGTCATTTTAATTAAGCAGACTGATTAGATTAATTATCAATTTTATCATAACAGCATCGCGAATCTATTAGCGTTTTATGGTTCGTGGAATCGTTTAATACATCGAGCCTCATCATTTAGCATCGTGAGCTGTATTATTTTTGGCATATACTCTTCGTCGCTGTTCTTTTAATCTAAATATTAAATCAACGACAGCTCGTATTCAACCCCGGTCCCATCCCACTGTCGAGCAATTTTCTCACTGCTCTTCGATTCGTTAATTTATTTTTTTTTCGGAGGAAATTGTTTCGTATAGCAACAGCCAGCTACAGGCAAAGAACGCAACGGTAAAAAAAGGAAATCATACTCTTGGGGAGCCCTGGGATGCATAGATTTTTGACCTGTTACGAAGCGAACCAAGCGAACGGAACAAACAGCGATGTTGATAGACACAGGTTGTTAATGCACCCACGGACATACAGATAGACATAACAAATTGTCTGATGTTTTTCACCATGATTCGGGCGCCATGAGCAGTTGCTTAGCGTTTGGCTACTCAGCTGTGGAAAGTTCGGTAACAAATAACCGTACACTGTAAAATATTCTTAATTTATAAAAATAAATTATGGAGCATTGTAAGTTATACATCATAGGGTGCTAGTGTTCACTGTTCACCCTATGATGTATAACTTACAATGCTCCATAATTTATTTTTATAAATTAAGAATATTTTACAGTGTAAGTTATACTCAAGTTTATTTTGAAATCTCTGTCCGGATTGCTATCAGAAATCATGGTAGGTGCACTGACCATGATCGCATATTTGTAACATTTGCATTCTTGTCGATTTTGAGTTAAGCTTAGGAATCGTCTACAAATTGTTAGTTCTTTAAGCTGACTAAGTGAAATCTTAAAGTTTGTTCTAGAAAACCCGAAAAAACTACCAAGTTGTTTTGTAACATTGTGCAAAGTGACCGCATAACAGTAACACTGGAAAATTCTATCGCAAATATGCCATGTTCCTCGAATGAAAAATGTTTTTAATGAAATGAAATGCACCTAGTTTTCAATTAATCAACAAGTAATGTAAATAACGCTGAGGAAGATTTCATCTGATAAAAGTTTATCTGTAATTTTTGGCGATTTTTAGAAAATTAAATAGTTTTCCATACTGATGCATATCAGAAACACTATACAGGTCGGACTCGATTATCCGGAGACTCGATTATCCGGGGACTCGATTATCCGGGGTTCGATTATCCGGAATTTTAGACTCGATTATCCGGAGTATTTTTTTCTGAGATTTTTTTTTATTTTAATTTTTTAATTTCAATGTTATAGTATACAATACGATTATTTTAACCACATGGGACGTATCTAGGGTGTGGGAGGGGTTGAAAAGGGGGTTGTTTTGTATATTAAAATTGGAATATTATTATATTGTATATTAAAATTGGAATTGGAATATTTTACTATTATATTCATACAAAATAGGATTATTTGAAGAAACATGAACGTAGCTGGAATGGGAATGACTGAAGTAGGGGTGTTCTATATATTCAATCTTAATTCCATGAATCAATTATTTTCTCTAGAACATATCCACAAACTTCTTGCTTCAATAACTTTTCCATGGTAGTCCGTTTCCTCTCTTTTTCTTCCATGCAATTATTAAATCGTCTGTCAATTAAGCTGTTGCATTTAAGACAAAATCTTCAAATTTACCATTATATAAATCCATTGTGGTTCCAAAACTGTTGAAACAGTAAAACGTAACCGCGCCACCATAGAACGACGTGTTCGGGTGCATAACAAGGATTGCGGATTTCGCTCTCAATTGATTATTAAAGACGATAGACGAGAAGCATAAGGCTTTTTCAATCACAAAATGACATGAAAAAATGCTCGTCACCTAATAGAAATACGAAAAAAGAGCAGAAAAATATTCTCCCCACCGACGTTGTGATAAAACACTTCGTTCTAGTACAATTGCCATTGAGAACCATGTGTAAAACAAGTTAAAATGCGTCATCAGCACCGATGTCCTTACAATTTGAGGGTTTTTAAAGGAATCTAACTTGCAGAATATCCCCCTTTAAGGTATAATCCATAAATTTCGTAAGGCATTGACTAGATCAAACTTTGGGTTCAGAAATATTGACCTTAATACTATTTTTTGTACAAAAAGTGCGTAAATAGTCTAGACATTTTTTGGCACATTTTCCCAACCAATAAGTTGCATTCAAATGGGAATCCTGTCTTATGAGTTCATATTAAAAATTGTCTGGATCTGGATTACAAAAGCGTGAGGAGGATTACTACTCCTGACTACGCTCAACTGTATCGCAACCAGGAGAGGGGAAGGAAATGTTGATGTGACGTGACACTTAACCCCTTAAGGCGCAAGGCAATTTTTTTAAGAAATCGCCGAGATTATATTTAACGTAAATAACCATTGAATTCATTCTAAATAAACGTATTTTCAGTTTGTTGGTTTAAAACAACATTTCACATTTAAGGGTTAAAAGAGGCTCTCAACTCAACGACACCCTTATAAGTACCACGGAGTTGGATATAAGGAAGGTATTCGTTGGGTCAGAATGTTCCTGTAGCTGGCAAAGTCACCGTGGTAGATCTTACTCCATAACAAACCACATAACGGTGTCTACCCAGCGTTAAGGGTACGGGCTTTATTTAAATTACGATATTTTCGAATATTATTTAGGGTGCCCAATTCTTGTAGTTTTTTTACGATCATATACATAGTCAAGAACAACAGTTGTCGTCAGATAATAATTATCCAATAACGCTCATCAATGATAATGGCGTCAACAGCAGCAGCTGCAAACAAGCGGAATAAAGTAAGTTGTAATTCAGAAAATATTAAAGATTTTATTGGTTTTCAATTTCTCGTGAACAATTTAGAAAAATTATCATAAAAAGGGAATCATTTGTTAGTGTTCATTATTTGCTAACTTATTTTGTTTGTCTTTATTTTCTTGAATTTTATTTTTTTTAAACTATTTCTTCACGTAATTTGTAATTAATAACGTAATTAATTAACATAGAAAACTAATAAATTCTGTATTTCGTTCTTCAAAAATATCGTGAAAAGTTATTAAGGTGATTATACAATGAATTTTATTTATTTATTATCAGACTAAGGCCGGAGTGGCCTGTGCTGCACATAAAAGTCTTCTCCATTCAGCTCGGTCCATGGCTGCACGTTGCCAACCACGCAGTCTGCGGAGGGTCCGCAAATCGTCCTCCACCTGATCGATCCACCTTGCCCGCTGTGCACCTCGCCTTCTTGTTCCCGTCGGATCATTGTCGAGAACCATTTTCACCGGATTACTGTCCGACATTCTGGCTACGTGCCCGGCCCACCGCAGTCTTCCGTTTTTCGCGGTGTGAACGATGGATGGTTCTCCCAACAGCTGATGCAACTCGTGGTTCATTCGCCTCCTCCACTTACCGTCCGCCATCTGCACTCAACCGTAGATGGTACGCAACACTTTCCTTTCAAAATCTCCCAGTGCGCGTTGGTCCTCCAGGAGCATCGTCCAGGTCTCGTATCCGTAGAGAACTACCGGTCTTATAAGCATTTTATAGATAGTCAGTTTGGTACGGCGGCGAACTCTGTTCGATCGGAGCGTCTTACGGAGCCCAAAGTACGTACGATTTCCAGCCACTATGCGCCTCCGAATTTCTCTGCTGGTATCGTTATCGGCGGTCACCAGTGAGCCCAAGTACACGAATTCTTCAACCACCTCGATTTCGTCACCACCGATAGAAACTCGTGGTGGATGGCTTACATTGACCTCTCTTGAGCCTCTTCCTATCATGTACTTCGTCTTCGACGTGTTGATGACTAGTCCAATCCGATTAGCTTCGCTTTTCAGTCTGATGTAGGCTTCCTCCATCCTCTCAAAGTTACGTGCCATGATATCAATGTCGTCGGCGAAACCAAATAACTGGACGGACTTCGTGAAAATCGTACCACTCGTGTCAATCCCTGCTCTTCGTATTACTCCCTCCAAAGCGATGTTGAATAGCAGACACGAAAGACCCTCACCTTGCCGTAACCATCTACGCGTTTCGAAGGGACTCGAGAATGCCCCTGAAACTCGAACTACGCACATCACCCGATCCATCGTCGCCTTGATCAACCGTATCAGTTTATCCGGAAATCCGTTTTCGTGCATTAGCTGCCATAGCTGGTCCCGATCGATTGTATCATATGCGGCTTTGAAGTCGATAAAGAGATGATGTGTGGGCACGTTGTATTCGCGGCATTTCTGCAATACCTGACGTATGGCGAACACCTGGTCTGTGGTAGAGCGTTCACCCATAAATCCCGCCTGGTACTGCCCCACGAACTCTCTTGCAATTGGTGTTAGTCGGCGGCATAAAATTTGGGAGAGTACCTTGTAGGCGGCGTTCAGCGTATGTGATTGCGCGGTAGTTGCTACAATCCAGCTTATCGCCCTTTTTGTAGATGGGACACACGACACCTTCCATCCACTCCTGCGGCAGAACCTCATCCTCCCAATCCTTGGTAATCACCCAGTGCAGCGCTCTAGCCAGTGCTTCACCACCGTGTTTAAACAGCTCTCCTGGTAGTTGGTCAACTCCAAGGACTTTGTTGTTTTTCAGCCGGCCAATCTCCTCCTGGATTTCCTGGAGATTCGGAGCCGGAAGTCGCATGTCCTGCGCGCGTGCTCCTAGATTCATTACCATACCGCCACCGTTGTCTGCCATAACGCCATTCAGGTGCTCTTCGTAGTGCTGCCGCCACCTTTGGATCACCTCACGCTCGTTTGTAAGAAGGTTCCCGTTTATGTCCTTGCACATATCGGGCTGTGGCACGTGGCCCTTACGTGAACGGTTCAACTTCTCATAGAACTTTCGTGCGTTATTAGCGCGGTACAGTTGCTCCGTCTCTTCACGGTCTCGATCTTCCTGCTGGCGCTTTTCCTCCGGAAAATCGAGTTTTGTCTGTTCCGCGCCCGTTTGTATCGTGCCTCGTTCGCCCTCGTGCGGCGTTGCAGCAATCTCGCCCATGCTGCATTCTTCTCCTCAACTAACTGCTCACATTCGCCGTCATACCAGTCGTTTCTCTGATCCGGAACCACCGTGCCTAGTGCGGCGGTTGCGGTGCTTCCAATGGCGGATCGAATATCTCTCCAGCCATCTTCAAGAGATGCTGCGCCTAGCTGCTCTTCCGTTGGGAGTGCCGCTTCCAGCTGCTGCGCGTAGTCTTGGGCTAGTCTACCGTCTTGCAGCCGCCCAATGTTTAACCGCGGCGGACGACTCCGACCACAAGCAGCACCCGCAACATCTTTCAAATAGGTGTTTGTTCCTAATAAATTGCATTGAAGGCACTGGTAATACAACGAGTCACATTAAAGCCACTTCCCAGTTTCAGAAAATCACAATGTTTCATTTCCGTTTAAGTGGCGTCGCAATATTCTACCCATCTAACTTATTGGGTGGTTTAAAATTCGATGTGTTTCATATCAGAAACAAAACAGATAAGTTGCAGAATTATTAACACTTCGGTTCATTGCTGTTTCGACAATGTTTCTGATATGTTGCAAAACACTTTGAGCTCAGCTGAGCAGTATTTTATTTTTGACAGTCCCCTGCATGTTCCGTATAAGGTACAATGAAGTTACAAATGACTTTCTTGTTTATGTAGTGCACTTGTAGCAGGTGGTGTTATGGTTATAGTAGAAGGTTGCAAATCTCAAGGTCCATGGTTCGATTCCCGGTTGGTTTTTGTGTTTTTATTTTCATTGTAGCCGCAAGATGTTGCAAATAGACTCCACCTCTTGCGCTTTTTGTGTCACAAAGGAGTTCCAAATACAACGCGTTGTGCATAAGTCAGACCTGTAGTAAGTCACACCACAGTTGTTGTTACTCACTGAGAAACAAGAGGTGTTGCTTGGGACGCGTGTTGATCACCGTCGAGAGTTTTGAGCGCAGACATACTGCAAGTGGTCGGATTCAATATTCGCACTGCGGTAAGTGCGTACGTTCGTGATGTCGGAGAAGAATTTACCGTCGATTAGAACGTGGTCGATTTGGTTTTCCGTTACTTGATTAGGTGATTTCCATGTGGCCTTGTGGATATTCTTGCGGGGGAAGAAAGTGCTTCGGACTACCATTCCGCGGGTGGCTGCAAAGTTTATGCATCGTTAGCCGTTGTCGTTCGATACGGTATGCAGACTATCCGGTCCGATGACCGGTCTATACATTTCCTCCCTTCCTACCTGAGCGTTCATGTCACCGATGACGATTTTGACGTCCCGCAGTGGGCATCCATCGTATGTCTGCTCCAGCTGCGCATAGAACGCTTCTTTCTCGTCGTCGGATCTCCTGTGGGCAGTGCACGTTGATGATGCTATAGTTGAAGAAACGGCCTTTTATCCTCAGCTTGCACATCCTTGCGTTGATTGGCTGCCACCCAATCACGCGTTGGCGCATCTTTCCCAGCACTATGAAGCTGGTTCCCCAGCTCATTGGTGGTGCCACAGCTTTGGTAGAAGGTAGCCGCTCGATGCCCGCTTTTCCACACTTTCTGTCCTGTCCAGCAGATTTCCTGCAGCGCTACGACATCGAAGTTGCGGGGATGTAATTCGTCGTAGATTATCCTGTCGCAACCTGCGAAGCCTAGCGACTTGCAGTTCCATGTTCCAAGCTTCCAATCGTGATCCTTTATTCGTCGCCTAGGTCGTTGCCGATTGTATCGAGTCGTATTATCTTCTATGTCGTTCGTAATAGTTGTTTTTAAAGGCGGCTTATTGGGCCTGCGCAAACCTCCTGTCTCGTCGGAGGGCCGTCGTGTCAGGGCTGTTTAGCGTCCCACCTAACACCAGGACTTGGGCTTGTGCGCTTCGAGCGGCACACGGTCGCTTTGGCGGAGCCTACTTGCGGATACATGCAGCTTTTTATAGAGGTTTAACAGATCCCACTGTCAAACCCCACCATATCCTAGGCAGGCGCCACAACTCGCAGATGGCCTGGGGAGGGATCGTCAAGCCCTTGGACATAGTCCCTGCTGCCCCTGAAATTGAAATTATACAATGAAGTCCGTGGTGAATTTCAAATTCACCACACGTCTATCTACATACATCTCCAAAAGCCCAAATCTGGCGTAATAGTTTTCGTACAGTGCCGAAACTCTAATTATGATTGTTCAGCATAACTAAGCAAACATTCTACCATTATTTCAGCCCTATACGCGTTATGGTTCTTTCATCTCGTGCTCTTGAAAAAAATATTGGAAAAGCACGTGGTTTACAAAATGGCCGAATTCTGGCTTCATTGTATAATTACCTTAACTATTATTCGCCAATGTGATTTTTCAACGATCCAGGTGTGGATGGGGTGTCAGCGAACGACAACGCTCATGTTACCAAAAAAGTGGAGTTTTATTTTCAACCACTGAGACAAAAGATTCGTTTTTTTAAAGAGACTAATCTTATGAGAACATTTGATTAGAAAATTCGATGTGTGATGTTTGGAATCAGGAAGTATTTGTCTTGTGAAAGTGGTGAGCATGTAGTATGAATAGGCTCTTAGCATAAATTACACAACTCAAATATTAAAAAAACCTTGGAAACATTGGCATGTTAAGCACAAGCCTCCCGTAACCCAAAACTAAATGCACACACGTTTTCAAGGGCACGCCATACAAAACGAAAGCCACGCACAACTGTCGTTCTTATTATTCAACGCATGCTGCGACGCAGCAAAGCTGAAATAAAAAAAATGCAGGCCTTGCAATATCATCTGAGCACAGGATTTTATCATTATTCCAAGGGCTTGACGATCCCTCCCCAGGCCATCTGCGAGTTGTGGGGCTTGCCTAGGATGTGGTGGGGTTTGACAGTGGGCCCTGTTAAACCTCTATAAAAAGCTGCATGTATCCGCAAGTAGGCCCCACCAAAGCGACCGTGTGCCGCTCAAAGCGCACAAGCCCAAGTCCTGATGTTAGGTGGGACGCTAAACAGCCCTGACACGACGGCCCTCCGACGAGACAGGAGGTTTGCGCAGGCCCAATAAGCCGCCTGGAAAACCAATCATTACGAACAATATAAGAGATAATGCGACTCGATATATTCGGCAAAGACCTAGGCGACGAATAAAGGATCACGATTGGAAGCTTGGAACATGGAACTGCAAGTCGCTAGGTTTCGCAGGTTGCGACAGGATGATCTACGATGAATTACATTCCCGCAACTTCGACGTCGTGGCGCTGCAGGAGATTTGCTGGACATGACAGAAAGTGTGGAAAAGCGGGCATCGAGCGGCTACCTTCTACCAAAGCTGTGGCACCACCAACGAGCTGGGAACCGGCTTCATAGTACTGGGTAAGATGCGCCATCGTGTGATTGGGTGGCAGCCAATCAACGCAAGGATGTGCAAGCTGAGGATTAAAGGCCGTTTCTTCAACTATAGCATCATCAATGTGCACTGCCCACACGAAGGGAGACCCGATGACGAGAAAGAAGCGTTCTACGCACAGCTGGAGCAGACATACGATGGATGCCCACTGCGGGACGTCAAAATCGTCATCGGTGACATGAACGCACAGGTAGGAAGGGAGGAAATGTATAGACCGGTCATCGGACCGGATAGTCTGCACACCGTATCGAATGACAACGGCCAACGTTGCATAAACTTCGCAGCCTCCCGCGGAATTGTAGTCCGAAGCACCTTCTTTCCCCGCAAAAAATATCCACAAAGCCACATGGAGATCACCTAACCAAGAAACATAAAACCAAATCGACCACGTTCTAATCGACGGTAAACTCTTCTCCGACATCACGAACGTCCGCACTTACCGCAGTGCGAATATTGAATCCGACCACTACCTCGTTGCAGTATGCCTACGCTCAAAACTCTCGACGGTGTACAACACGCGTCGAAGTCGGACGCCGTGGCTTAACATTGGGCGGCTACAAGACAGTAGACTAGCCCAAGAATACGCGCAGCAGCTGGAAGTGGCACTCCCAACGGAAGAGCAGCTAGGCGCAGCGTCTCTTGAAGATGGCTGGAGAGATATTCGATCCGCCATTGGAAGCACCGCAACCGCTGCACTTGGCACGGTGCCCCCGGATCAGAGAAACGACTGGTATGACGGCGAATGTGAGCAGTTAGTAGAAGAGAAGAATGCAGCATGGGCGAGATTGCTGCAACACCGCACGAGGGCGAACGAGGCACGATATAAACAGGCGCGGAACAGACAAAACTCGATTTTCCTGAGGAAAAAGCGCCAGCAGGAAGATCGAAACCGTGAAGAAACGGAGCAACTGTACCACGCTAATAACACACGAAAGTTCTATGAGAAGTTGAACCGTTCACGTAAGGGCCACGTGCCACAGCCTGATATGTGTAAGGACATAAACGGGAACCTTCTTACGAACGAGCGTGAGGTGATCCAAAGGTGGCGGCAGCACTACGAAGAACACCTGAATGGCGATCCCGAGCAGCACACATGTTGTACATATATCACAATAGCTTATGTGTGACCAGATTTAGTCATAATTATGTTGCTGTAACCAGTTTCATTAGACTTGTGCTGCTTGGGATGTGGCAGATTAAGATGGCGGTATGGTGATGGACCTGGGAGAACACGCGCAGGACATAATTTTACCGGCTCCGGATCTCCAGGAAATCCAGGAGGATATTGGCCGGCTGAAGAACAACAAAGCCCCTGGAGTTGACCAACTACCAGGAGAGCTATTTAAACACGGTGGTGAGGCACTGGCTAGAGCGCTGCACTGGGTCATTACCAAGATTTGGGAGGAGGAAGTTTTGCCGCAGGAGTGGATGGAAGGTGTCGTGTGTCCCATCTACAAAAAGGGCGATAAGCTGGATTGTAGCAACTACCGCGCAATCACATTGCTGAATGCCGCGTACAAGGTACTCTCCCAAATTTTATGCCGCCGATTAGCACCAATTGTTCGTGGGAGTTCGTGGGGCAGTATCAGGCGGGTTTTTTGGGCGAACGCTCCCCCCACAGACCAGGTGTTCGCCATTCGCCAAGTACTGCAGAAATGCCGCGAATACAACGTGCCCACACATCATCTATTCATCGACTTCAAAGCCGCATATGATACAATCGATCGAGACCAGCTATGGCAGCTAATGCACGAACACGGATTTCCGGATAAACTGGCACGGTTGATCAAAGCGACGATGGATCGGGTGATGTGCGTAGTTCGAGTTTCAGGGGCATTCTCGAGTCCCTTCGAAACGCGCAGAGGGTTACGGCAAGGTGATGGTCTTTCGTGTCTGCTATTCAACATCGCTTTGGAAGGGATAATACGAAGAGCAGGGATTAACACGAGTGGTACAATTTTCAATAAGTCCGTCCAGCTATTTGGCTTCGCCGACGACATAGATATTATGGCACGTAACTTTGAGAAGATGGAGGAAGCCTACATCTGACTGAAGAGGGAAGCCAAGCGGATCGGACTAGTCATTAACACGTCGAAGACAAAGTACATGATAGGAAGAGGTTCAAGAGAAGACAATGTGAACTACCCACCGCGAGTTTGCATCGGTGGTGACGAAATCGAGGTGGTAGAAGAATTTGTGTACTTGGGTCACTGGTGACTGCCGATAACGATACCAGCAGAGAAATTCGGAGACGCATAGTGGCTGGAAATCGTACGTACTTTGGACTCCGCAAGACGCTACGATCGAATAGAGTTCGCCTCCGTACCAAACTGACAATCTACAAAACGCTCATTAGACCGGTAGTCCTCTACGAATACGACACCTGGACGATGCTCGTGGAGGACCAATGCGCACTGGGAGTTTTCGAAAGGAAAGTGCTGCGTACCATCTATGGTGGGGTGCAGATGGCGGACGGTACGTGAAGGAGGCGAATGAACCACGAGTTGCATCAGCTGTTGGGAGAACCTTCCATCGTTCACACCGCGAAAATCGGACGACTGCGGTGGGCCGGGCACATAGCCAGAATGTCGGACAGTAACCCGGTGAAAATGGTTCTCGACAACGATCCGACGGGCACAAGAAGGCGAGGTGCACAGCGGGCAAGGTGGATCGATCAGGTGGAAGATGACTTGCGGACCCTCCGTAGACTGCGTGGTTGGCGACGTGTAGTCATGGACCGAGCCGAAAGGAGAAGACTCTTATATACCGCACAGGCCACTTCGGCCTTAGTCTGAATAAATAAATAGTAACAGGATATTATCTTTGCTTATCCAAAGATATTATCACTAATCAAAAAGCACTCTGGAAAGATAGCTTTTTGATTATGATCCGGATAGCCAGCGCGGCTCGGGGTTTATTCGCGTTGCGAAGGTGTTGCTACAACAAAAGCTGTAAAAAAATGTTTCTCCATGACGAACATTGCACTTTGTTTACTGAGAGGATAGATAAGTAAGATCAATATCAGTATCTTTGCTCAAAAGATCGAATGATGGGATGGTTTGCAAGGCCTGAAAAAATGATAGTGTTGTGCGTTGTATGGTGTATGGCTTCCGTTTTGTATGGTGTACCTTTGAAAATGCGAGTGCATTTAGCTCTGGACCCCGGGAGGCTTATACATAAGCCCTACGTCAACTTTGCGATTATAAGACATATAACGGGTCAGGTGTTTTGTGTGAGGGTGAGATCGGTGAGATATATTAGGAATTGGGCAATCGACTTTTAGAGTGCATTGATGACAGATATGCAAATATCGCATAACGGTTCGGTTGCCAACACCGACTAGTAAATAGCAGGCTATGACTTTGCCTCTTTCCTCGTGGGACAACGAACGGAGTAGCACGCGCGATAAGACAGCACACCCCGTGACGGATAGCTCGTTCGGCAGAACTGGGCCACACATTTTGTATACATGATTGGTTACTAACTTCAAGCGCCATGTAGACGGAGCATGAAAGACCTCTCCCGGCTGGTAGTAACGTGGTAACGTACTCAAAACCGAATAACTGATTTGTATTTATATAAATATAAAACGACTTCGTGCTCAAATTCATTTAAATAACTTATTCTAACCTCCCACGCATAGAAAGCAGTCTACCTTGCCCCTTCTTCGTATAGAAACGCTGACCTGATCATTTACATATTATTCTTCTTCTTTATCTTCTTTTTTTCTTCTTCTTCTTTATCTCCTTTTCTTCGTCTTCTTCTTCTTCTTCTTCTTCTTCTTCTTCTTCTTATTCTTCTTCTTCTTCTTCTTCTTCTTCTTCTTCTTCTTCATTGGCTTTTCAACTTAGTATTCTATTAACATTTTCTCAGTTATTAATTGAAAGCTTTTCTATGCCCGCCATTGCATGAGTATGTATCTTGTGTGGCAAGTACAATGGATACACTATGCCCAGGGAGTCGAGAATGTTTCCAACCCGAAAACATCCTAAACCGGACCGATAATCGAACTCGCCATCTCCGGATTGACAATCCTATCCCTTTGCTCGCAATGCTACTGGATTCCATGCTCTAGTGGTTTTAATTCTTAGCGTAGTGATTAGTAAGTATAAAATGGGTTCTTAGGGGCGTAAGTTCTAACCTGTGCACAGTTGAAACGATGGGCCGTTCACGCGTCCGTGAATGCCATGTTTGCCATAGTGACACGCGACATGAGAGTTTTCTTGCTCGGGTGCTTCCTCATAGGTGTTAACTATAGACACTATAGGTTCCGAAGTAGCCAACGGCCTATTGGGTTGCTGTGGGGGCCGCACGGGGGACGGGCTTACACACTGATCGACGAAATGGCCGCGCACACGGCGACACCGGGAACAATGCCCAAGATGGCGGAATTCAGATGGTCTGAACCAGCCCTGTTCTTGCCGTCCGGGGATTGATGCTGAGAAATACAGCCACCACTTGTTCCACCAAGCGTTTTTACAAAAATTACCTTTTCCTCTTAGATTCATATTAACAAGTACGTTTCCTGCGCTTATAACGAGGCTTGGTAATTATATGCCTATCACAGAAATGAATTATCATTTTAACAATGGTGGCACATGGTAAACACAACACGTTTTTACTAACCATACACTTATATTCTTCCGTGCACTTTTCTTTTCCACGTACTCTTTACAATTTGGTTGACCTCCACGAACTCAGACTAGGTGTAAATAATAGATTAATCTGAAGATTCCATTGTATTGCAAAAACATTTCCTCAGTTATTAATTGAAAGCTTTCTATGCCCGCCAATGCATGAGTATGTAGCAAGCCATAACTCGGCCTCTTCTCGGCAGGACTGCGTGACGTGCACATGCACCCACGGAGAGCTGCGTCATCGCATTGCGCTCCGGCCATTTGGGACCACACATTTTGGCGATCCTGCCAGGTTATTTTTTTGATCCTGACGCTGATTTCAAAAGATGAGATGTATTCATAAATGTGCTGATTATTAAAATATTCGACGGTTTAAAAAATCACAAGGTAAGGTGGTTTGTATTACCACGTATTACTACAAAGCGCGGGACGACCGCTGGAAAAACGGATTGTGGTTTAGAAAATTACAAAGCGCGTCTGGAAGACCGCTGAAAAACGGATTGTGGTTTGGAACATCACAAAGCACGTCGGGACGACCGCTGAAAAATTAATTGTGATTTGGAAAATCACAAAGCGCGCCTGGAAGACCGCTGGAAAATTGATTGGAGAATCACAAAGCGTGTTGTAACGACAGCTCCAAAACGGATTGTGGTTTGAAAAATCGCCGCTGAAAAACGGATTGTTGTTTGAAAAACCTCAAAGTGCGTCGGGAGTCGGGACGACCGCTGAAAAACGGATTGTGGTTTGGAAAATCACAAAGCGCATCTGGAAGACCGCTGGAAAATTGGTTGTGGTTTGAAAAATCACAAAGCGCGCCTGGAAGACTGCTGGGAAATGGATCGTGGTTTGGAAAATCACAAAGCGTGTCGTTACGACGGCTGGAAATCGGATTGTGGTTTGACAAATCACAAAGCGCGTTGGGAGTCGGGACGACCGCTGAAAAACGGATTGTGGTTTGGAAAATCACAAAGCGCGTCTGGAACACCACTGGAGTGTGGTTTGTGGCGTGGAAAATCATATAGCACGTCTGGAAGATTGCTTTGGAAGACCGATAAAAATTGATTGTAGTTCCACAAGATGCGTCTGGGAGACTGCCGAGAATAGGATTGATGATCCAGAAAATCCCAAGATGAGCCCTGATTTTGGTTGAAAAGAATTTAGTTCGATATCTATACATTTGGCGGCTTTAGAATACCTGAGACTACCAGTTAAACTAGTTCTAATGAAATCTGAGAGATATGGAGAACTATCGTATGCTACAAAGTTGTTTGGAAGGCAAAATATATTATCTTAAAGTCTATTTTGGAATTCACTGACTTAGTATTCATAGCGGAATTACTCGTTGGATCAGATATCCGAAAATCATGAAGTTAAAATCGTTGCCAGCGTTCACAAAGCTATTAGTTTGGAGTTATTGGCTCACAGTAGTAGAATAAGTGTAAAATTTAACTATGATATCTCATTTAAATATAATATCTCTGCGAAATTTTAGATAAATATCATGTTCTAGGCCGTTGTTCGAAAGTTCAACATCAGTATGTTGAAGGTCAGCTTGATGGTGTTACTATATACGAGGATGATAGATGGATTTAATTGAAGGAATAAGATATTTAGTTTATTGCTGCGATCTATATATTTCTTGAGAGATTAATATCATAATACTAGGTACTAAACATTTGAGCGATACAATCTATTAACGTCCAGATCGTGGTTCTGCGATTAAAAACCACGATGTTAAGAAAAACTTTATTTTGGAGTTCAATTCAATTAAATTCAATTCATATAATATAATATGAGCTGATATAAACTTTAAAACACATTTCTTTATATATATAAAAAACATAAATTTCTGCTACATATCAACTACATAGAATGCTTGTAGAATAGGTTTCATGTATATGAGGGAAAGAAAACTGGATTATAATACACCTTTTTGAACGATTTTGTTATCCTACCATCAGACTGTCGGTGAGGGCGCTGACCCATGCTCACCCCCAGACCAATTGTCACTCCCGACGACGGTAACTGTCTTCCTGCGTTAATGTCTCGAGTCCATCTTACCCACAGTTTCGTGGGTTTGCTTGCATGATTTTGATGTGAACATTGTTGGCACGTTCAAAGCTGAAAATCACGTTGGTGGCTACAGCCACTCATATTCCAGACAGAAAACTTCTGAATTTGAAATGTGTCGGCTATGCTTTGATGAGGAGTTAAAAGTGATAAAAAATGAATCACGTGCATGAAAAAAATGTTCACTTATCCCTAGAACTTTGTCTGGAAACTTTGGAAGGTATTCTTCTGGGACATCTTTTCTTATATTTCAATAAATGATGAATCGATGATCAGCACATCAACGGTGAACTTTCAGTGCAGGCGATAGAATTTTCCATCATATCTATCCATCAATCTTCGCGTCTTGTAGAAATCAATCACTCGAAAAAGTCGCTATCAAAAAAAATCTTTACTGTTTTAGATTCCCATCCCTAATATTGTTTTATTTTCTTGTTTACCTTCAACTTTTAGAATCAGCCTTCAAGGAGAAGTTTAACGACGAAAACCCATCCGGAACCCACAACTGCCAACGACCCATAAGAAAATTGGAAAATTTATCGCCAACGGCAAATACACCCACACACTTCGTCCGTCGATGTTAAAAATCAGTCGTCCTCTTAGAAAACAGGTCTTTCCATAATATTCGTGTCACGCGGCGACTATCTCTCGGTGGGGGTGCATTCAGCCCGGTGGGTCGGTGGCGGATACAGCAGTGTATAGTGACAGCATTAACTAGAATTAGTGAAGCACGTGCATCAACCCGTTCGCACGGAGCAGAATGGGGAGCTTGCCGAATCTCAATGAACTGACGACGGAGCGGTTGGAACGGCGCCTGGAAGAACGGGAGCGGATCCTAGCGAGGGATCGGATTATCGAAAGAGACTTTTCGCGCGAAAAGGATTCCACTGCCAGAGTGGGGCTGGAAAAGCCGGTGTTTATCCACCAGCAACAGGTTAGTGGATTGGAGTGACATATTGAGTATGTAGATTGGTATATTATTATTAGAATCACTGGCGCTATTATGAAACTCATTGATACATGACTGTGATTAGCATATTTATTGTGCCTGATAAAATCCTCTGATATATTGAAAGATGTGTAGATGGAATCTTACAACAACATGAAATTAGGAATAATAATGAGGACTCTTGTGAACCATCATGTCAACTCGTGATCTGAAAGATCTCAACTGCCAAGAATTGTGAACTTAGCATATACGTAAATCTCAATTGATTACAATGTCAAATGTCAATTGAGTAGCCCCGATCTATTCAATTGACAGCAGCAAACGCATTCATTCGATCGACTTTTAGTGCATATCATGTCAGTTTGAAAATTTGCCGTGAATCAATTTATGGAGTAATTTTCATCAGCACCAAGCATTTTATTTCAGTAAAATATCATGATAGAAGCTGAAATTCCCTGATCCCAAATCCTTAGCCCCGTCCATCCTTCAACATTGTAAACTAACCTCGAGTCACCACGAGTACGTTGGCTTCTACCCCCCTCTTACTAACTGAAAAATAAAATGATTTTGATTGTATATATCACAAAGAACCATGGCTCCGTAAAGTGTTATACACGCCTGAGCCTACCAAATAAACGAACTTGGAAAATATATATATATATATATCATGATATTTAATGCATATTTTTATGGCATATTTTCGAAGATAATGGTTACACCTCCGTATTAAATTGATCGTTGGTTTCGATTCTGGCATCGAAAACATGGCTGCCTAGCAGGGACCTGGTTCCGGTAATATTTTGTCCATGATTCGGTTTCCCTATGTCGCTATATTTAAATTTCTACTAGACCAATTTTGGGCAGAACAAACACATTAAAAACATGAATTGAAATTTGTCGTGTTGTGTGTAATAACTAAGTGGTGAAGTGAAGTGAAGTGAACCAAGACTGACTCGGAGGCGTTAGCACGAGCAATACGAGTGGCGTTCACCAAACATCGCATGCGCCATCCAGAATCGTCCATTGAGAGAGTCACCCTGCCACGTACAGTAGGAGGAAGAGGCGTCACCGATATACAAACATTTTCCAGATTCAGCAATTGCGGAGATACTTCGTGCCAATCGGCCAGATATTGTGGTCTATGACAAAATGATGAAGCGGGTAACCCTCATCGACATTGCTGTACAACTAGACCATAATGTTTAAAGAACATTCTCCAACAAGATAACGAACCACGACTTGGCGGAGGAGTTGAAGCAGTCAAGTACAGTACAAGACACTGAAGACGACCTCGCAGTTGAGGTCGAAATACGTATCTGCAAAGATAACAAAACTTAGTGGAATTAAATGTAAAGTACTAGGGTAACCGTACCCTTAGTGGAGGTAGCACCAATAGTGGAGGTAATGGGGTTTTAATGAGATTTATCATATTTATACACTTTACGATGGTTTCAGTTGATGCGTCTTGCTTCAAATATCCTGTTAAATGCAACTTATCTTAAGATTTCACTTGAAAAACTATTGAAAACAATGATTTTCCTTAACAAAATTGACTCCCTTGCACCTATAGTGGTGCAACTGTACCAATAGTGGCGAGTCTCATAAGAAACCAATGGATAGCACCACTATGGGAACCAAAATTAATTTTTACCGCCACTAAAGGAACAGTGTACCCATAGTGGTGCAAGCACTATTTAGTTATTGTTCATGTTAAATCATATCTATCTCATTTTTGTTAGTAAATTTATTAGTTTATCTATTGACTAAGATAATAAAGCTCTAAATTTTCAATAATTATCAATTTAAAAAAAAATATTTTCATTTGTGGCTCTACTAATACCTCCACTGTTGGTACCGTTACCCTAAACTCGTCTTAGACGAGTCCGGAAATATTAAAGGTATTTCCAGAGGAATTTCTCGAGGAACTTTTGAAGTAATTTCAAAATAATTTGTAATAGAATTTGTAATTAAATTTTTGGAGGAATTTGCGAGAGAAACACTAAATAAATACCCAAAGGTGTTGAGTTTCTAATTACATTTTCTGAGGAATGGCCGAAGGTATTCCTAAATGGAATTTTGAAAGAATTCCTGAATAAAGTTCTGAATAAAATCCTAGGAGAAATTTCAAAGGAATTCCAAGAAATTCTTCCTAGTGTTTCGGAAGGGATTTCTTGGGGAATTAATGGAAGAATTTGTTTGACAAAAACCTAAAGTAATTGCTGAAGCAATTCCGTAAAAACATTTAAAAGAGTTCCTAATTCAATTTCCGCAGAAAAAGGAATTTTCCTGAAAGGTTTTCTGTTGGAATTCCAAACAAGTTTTCAATGGAATTTACAAAATAACTTCCAAAGTGATTCCTAATAAACATGTAAAGGAATCCCTATGTAGAAGAATCTCCGAAGAAATTTTTAAAGGAATTTCCTAGGATATTTCGAAAAGTATTTCCGACAAAATGAAAAAAAATCTGAAAACAAATTGAAGGATTCCATTTAAATTATTTAAAAAAAACATCGAAAATCATTCTGAAATTCCTTTACGAATTATTTTAGGAATGTCTTCAGAATATGCTTTAAGACTTCTGCCAGTGCTTTCTCAAGAAATCCTTTCGGAAACTCTAGTAAGAATTTCTTGGTGTTCCTTCGAAAATTCTTGTAGGAACTCCTTCGCTCATTCATCCGGATTGTTTTAGCAACTCTTCAGAAACTCGAAAATTTCATTTAGAAAACCTTTTGAGAAATCTTTAAAAATTTCTTACGAAATTCCTCCCGGAAATCCTTTTAATTTTCCGTTAAAAACTCCTCCGGAAATTTATTTAGGATTTCCTATTTCATCCTTCAATAATTTTTCGGAAGAATTCTTTTAACAAAATTTCCGGAATAATTCTAGCAGGCATTTTGAAAAGAATATTACATTGTTTTACTTAAGGAATTTCTGAAGAAATTTACAAAGGCCTTTTGGGAGATTTTATGAAAGAAATCCTAAATAATTATTAAAGGAATCCACGAAAAAAAAATCAAATGGAATTTTCAAGCAAATACCTATTGGAATTTTCATATAAATTTTTGGATTTCTACAGGAATTCATTCGGAAATTACTTCAGAAACTCTTGCAAGAATTCCTTCAAGAATATCTGAAGAAATCCCTTCGGGAATTCTTCTAGGATTTTTTCCGGGAATTCCGTCTGAAATCTGTTTTGAATCTGGAATTTGGAAAGAAGAACCCATTAATATCGGGATTGAGTTCGATCCATCATCATACTTCTTCGGATATTCTCAAGAATTCCTTAGGAATTTACTTCCGGAGTTGCTCCGGAAATTTCTCCAGTATTCATCCAGGTGATATTTCATTAATTCATCCAAAAGCTTGTTCGGAAAGTCCTCCACACATTTTTTCGTAAAAAATGCCCCTATGAATTAATTCGGTTAGTCATCCAGATGTTCTTTCAGGCATACCTTCAAAAATTCCTCCAGGAGTTCCATCGTAAATATCTCGTAAATATAAGTAATTCATCCGAATTTCCTCCTGCAATTCATTACTAAATTCCTCATGAAATTTCGTCAAAAATCCTTCTCAAATAAATCTAGAAATATCTCCAGAAATTTCTTTATAAATTCTTTCGTATTTTTTTTTTCAAATAATTGGCTAAACATTCTTTTGGAAACTCTGGAATTTCTTTAGCAAGTTTTCAGAAAATTTTCTCTTCCATGTGTTCTATTCCTTCGGCTCCCTTCAGGAATTTCTCAAGGAATTTTAAAATCCTTGAATTTCTCTGTACATTCCTTCAAGAATTCCTTTAGAGTTTCCTTCAAGGATTCGTCCGACCAATTATCAGAAAACTACTCATGAGAAAGATCCAGAAATTCTTCTAGAAATGCATCAGGATATTCCTTCAAAAATCCCCTAAGGAAAACCTTTTTAAAAATCCTTAAGGAATACTTGCGTCTTGACAACTTCCTCGAAATATCGTAAAAGAATTTCTTAGTTTCTTAGTCGGAATTCCTTCGGCAATACCTACGGAAATTACATCAGGAATCCTTCCAAAATACTTTTAGGAGAATTCCTTCACAAATTTCTTTTGAAAATTGCTTCTTCGGACATTCTTGCAGTCTCAAACCTTCGGATATTCCTTTGAAAATTTTTCTAAAATCACTTCAGAAATTCGTTCAGAAATTATTTTAAGAATCATTTGGAAATTACTATTCAGATGAATTCGTATGGAAATTTGTTCTGGAAATTGCTTTAGTATTTCCTATTTCATTCTGTAATAAATTTCCTGAAAAATTCATCTAAATTTCCGGAATAATTACTGCAGGAATTTTAGAAGAGCTCCCATGTGGCATTACTAAAATGATTTCCGAAGGGCTTCTTGAAGGAAGTTTCTGAGGAAGAGGAGTTCTTAAATACTTTCTAAAGGATTTCCTAAAACATTCCTTTATAAATTTCTGAACAAGTTCCCAAAGGAATTTCCAAAAAATTGCTGAAAATTTCGAAGGATTTCTCCTAAAGGAATTTCCGAAGGTATTTGATTCCTAAACAATTTCTGTAGATATTCCTGAAGGATTTTCCGAGGGATTTTCCTTAGGTATTGCCGAAAAAACTTTCAAAGGAATTCATAAAGGAATTTCCAGAATTTAAGAATATCGGAAATGCCTTAAGGAGTTCGTTTGGAAACTCCGTTACGAATTCTTGCTGGAAATTCTGGAGGAGCTATGGTAGCCGAAGGAATTCCTGAAATAATTTTCAAAAGAGTTCTGGCAGTATTCTTGAAATGTTTTGGAAAAATCCTGGAGGTATTTCCTAAAGAATTATTTAAGATATTTACGAAAAAATTGTCAGAAGTTAATTCCTAAGAAATTCTTGATTACATCCGAAAGAATTTTGGTCAGTAATAAAAGCCGCTTTTGACTCTGGAATTGCTTGCTAGGAAACCCCCGAACTGTCACAATTACAGTCTATCGATGATCACACATTAAAAATATTCCAAAAAAAAATCTTGTAACCTTGTAACCTTGTTTTAAAATTGATTTATCGCTTGACTAACCAACGCCAATTGTAGCTCATACTACTGACGCCAAATTTTCAATGTACTAATTACACCTAAAAATGCTGGTGCCCACCATTACCAGAACTCTGGCGCAGCCAGTGGGTGTATATTAAGGTGTACCACCTTTACAAAAAAAAAATTCAAAATCATTCTTTTAGTATAGCATAGCATGGCATGGTGTACTTCGTTTCTGGGAGAAAAAAACTTTATTTTCAGTGGGTATACGACGTATTACGTCTCGAAATAATGATTTTGATTTTTTTTTTCATATTTGTGTGGTCCACCCTAGTGTATATGCCTGTCACGGTTCTGGAGAACGAACGTGGGACGTATTTATCGACTTCAAAGCCGCATATGGTACAATCGATCGGGACCAGCTATGGCAGCTAATGCACGAAAGCGGATTTCCGGATAAACTGATACGGTTGATCAAGGCGACGATGGATCGGGTAATGTGCGTTGTTCGAGTTTCAGGGGCATTCTCGAGTCCCTTCGAACGGCGTAGAGGGTTACGGCAAGGTGATGGTCTTTTGTGTCTGCTATTCAACATTACGCTAGAGGGAGTAATACGAAGGGAAGGGATTGACACGAGTGGTACGATGTTCACGAAGTCCGTCCAGTTATTTGGTTTCGCCGACGACATTGATATCATGGCACGTAACTTTGAGAGGATGGAGGAAGCCCACATCAACTGAAGCTAAACGGATTGGACTAGTCATCAATACGTCGAAGACGAAGTACATGATAGGAAGAGGCCAATGTAAGCCACCCACCACGAGTTTCTATCGGTGGTGACGAAATCGACGTGGTTGAAGAATTCGTGTACTTGGGCTGACTGGTGACCGCCGATAACGATACCAGCAGAGAAATTCGGACACGCATAGTGGCTGGAAATCGTACGTACTTTGGACTCCGCAAGACGCTCCGATCGAATAGAGTTCGCCGCCGTACCAAACTGACTATCTACAAAACGCTTATAAGGCTGGTAATTATCTTCGGACACGAGAGCTGGACGATGCTCGTGGAGGACCAACGCTCACTGGGAGTTTTCGAAAGGAAAGTGTTGCGTACCATCTATGGTGGGGTGCAGATGGCGGACGGTACGTGGAGGAGGCGAATGAACCACGAGTTGCATCAGCTGTTGGGAGAACCATCCATCGTCCACTCCGCGAAAATCGGAAGACCGCGGTTGGCCGGGCACGTAGTCAGAATGTCGGACAGTAATCCGGTGGAAATGGTTCTCGACAACGATCCGATGGGAACAAGAAGGCGAGGTACACAGCGGGCAAGGTGGATCGATCAAGTGGAGGACGATTTGCGGACCCTCCGCAGACTACGTGGTTGGCGAAGTGCAGCTATGGACCGAGCTGAATGGAGAAGTCTTTTATGTGCAGCACAGGCCACTCCGGCCTTAGTCTGTTAATAAATAAATAAACGATCGGGACGATTCAACGCTTCTTGAACGGTCCCTGGCTCATTACGACTCTATGGACGACATGCTTCGGAGAGTTTGTGATTTATTTTCGATGTGATGAGATACTTGCCTCTTGCTGAGCGCTCCCAATCACTGGGCTCAGAAATATGTTGCAGTTCCACATCTTCTTGGGAATGTGATGGGAGCGCGATACGCCTTGCAGACGGCTGACTACTTCCGGATTGGCTGCCATAATCCTGTGGAAAGACAAGTTTCTGAGGTAGGACACTGTATGTGACCTTGTAATCAGAATACTTGCCTGGTCGGTGGCGCTCCCTCTCGCTACGCCTCGGAGTGGAATGCTCATTGCCACCAGTTGGAGTTGAATGCGGAGGGAGCGCAGATGGTTGGACTGCCTCTACCTCTGTGCAAACTTTTTTAAGATCTTCACTTGCATCCGATTCTAATTCCGTGCTCGGAGCTTCGGTGTCTTCCACTTCAGCTGCTTCATTCTGTTCCGAGTCATTATTCTGAACAAAAATATTAGTGTTCCAGTCGAGTTTTCATTTGCTCTGCTATCAGATTATAAATGGCTTCTTGTTAGATTTCAAACGTCACAGGAAGGTGATCAGAGTCAAAGTCAGCATGAGTTACCAATCGGCCACACAGCTGAATTGAATCCGAAACTAAATCAATTGTCGAAGGATTTCGACTGGAAGAAAAACAAGTTGGTCCACTGGGATATTGAATAGTATAATAGCCCACAGAACAATCTTTAAATAAAATTTTATCATTGGAATTGCTTTGAGCATTATTCCATGAACGGTGTTTGGCATTGAAGTCACCAATTATTATGAAAAATTTTGGTTTGTGCTAGTTAAAATAAATTACTTAATTCCTCAATAAATTTCTTCAACAATCCTTCAACATACCTTCAGAAATTTCTTTAGGAATCCTTTCGAAAAAAAAACAGGATTTTTTTTTATTTGTTTAGGAATTCCTTTAATTCAATTAGTCTCAAACCTTCGGATATTCCCTTGAAAAATGTTCGGGAATCACTTCAGAAATTCTTTTAAGAATCATTCGGAAATTACTATAAGATTTCGTATGAAAATTTCATTTGGAAATTCCTTAAAATTTTCCGTTACAAACTCTTCTGAAAATTTCTTTACTATTTTTTAATTCATTCTGAAAAAAATACCTGAAAAATTCTTCCAACAAAATTTCCGAAATAATTACTGCAAGAATTTCGGAAGAAACTCCGTGTGGCTTTACTAAAAGGATTTCCGAAGGATTCCTTGGAGGAAAATTCGACAGCTTTTCTACAGAATGAGATTCACGGAGCCTAATTTCCATTGGCATTCATATTGCTCGCGGTAGGTGAAAATTCCCAGCAAATTGGCTGAGGAGGTACCAAATCCCTATAATAATGCGAAGAAAAGCTTACGGTTATTTACTTGATAATACTATGTTCGCACTTCTTCTTCTTCTTCTTCTTATAGGCATTACATCCCTACACTGGGACAGAACCGCCTCGCAGCTTAGTGTTCATTAAGCACTTCCACAGTTATTAACTGCGAAGTTTCTAAGCCAGGTTACCATTTTTGCATTCATATATCATGAGGCTAACACGATGATACTTTTATGCATTGGCGTAACTACAGGGGGGCTAGGGGGGGCTATAGCCCCACCTAGGATCTGGCTAGCCCCCCCTAGAAAATTTGTTACTTTGTATAAGTATTACGCATATCTAGTCCACTGATTATATACGGGGGTAAATGCAGAGAAAGGATTGTCTTCATTATCCAATTACTCTCTTCGAAACACTACAGCAATCTATTCGCTCAAGTTTTTGAACTTCGAGCAATTGTTATAAGGCTTGCTCACGACAAAATTTGGATCCCTCAAAACACGTTATAACTTATGAAATACCAAAGGAAATACCTCATCAATAAGTAAATTAAAAAATATATTATTTATAAGTATTACAAGTACTTAATGGATAATGGACAATTTCTTGAGATTTTCAAGTTTTTTCAGGGTTTTGTGAGTAATTGTTATCTAAACCGAGCGTATGATCTCAACCTTCCTAACTAATACCAATCCTAAAAGATGCATCGCATTTTTAATAATCACTGTAGGCTTCTTGAGAAAGGTTCGGTAAAACTATTAGATTTCAAGTAGAGGTAACTAAAAGTTGAATAAGAAAGAACTTTGTCAGAAAAATATATTAAGCTCGTTTAGTGGAATGTATTAAACCGTCTAAGACGAATTAAGTACTGTCCATTTAATTCCACCAGTTAATTTTCGTTATCTTTGCAGATACGTATTTCGACCACAACTGTGTGGTCGTCTTCAGTGTCTTGTACTTGACTCGACTTGAAGAAAACAATCGCAACTTACACTATTTATACTACGCTAGGTACCTAATCTAATCTTATTTGCCTACTTTATTTACCTATACAGTAACCTATAAGTAATTTACCTATAAGTAATTTACTGTATAGGTAAATAAAGTAGGCAAATAAGATTAGATTAGGTACCTAGCGTAGTATAAATAGTGTAAGTTGCGATTGTTTTCTTCAAGTCGAGTCAAGTACACTGAAGACGACCACACAGTTGTGGTCGAAATACGTATCTGCAAAGATAACGAAAATTAACTGGTGGAAATGGACAGTACTTAATTCGTCTTAGAAGAACTTTGTGTTCTTTCGGATGGATTTTAGAAACTCCGCGTACTATTTAATTCTCTAAACTCCTATTGTCGCTGCAGCAATGAAACCAGTGAAAATATCTCAGTAGGCGTGAAACAGACCTACTGAGAGAAAATATGTGTTAAATGTTCCTATGTAACTTCTTAATTTGTTTTTTTTTTTAAACTAAATTGAAAATTAACGACCAATAAGTTGTATTGGGACGTAAAACTGATTATTTTTTAATCATCCTAGAAGTTATTCTAACAGAAAAGAAACGTTAGTTTATTGTGGTTAGATCGCCGTTTGAAAGCTCGTAGCAATTGTCAGGCCACTGAATTCAAAGCTGGCGAAAAGAGTTTAGCTAACTAATTTATTCAATATTTAATTTATAATGTATTCTAGGTTCGAAGCAAATCAAAAAATCCTTTGAAAATCAGGATCGTGCTTCACATTCTATTTACGGTTAGCCCAACACCTATGGTTTTCTAAACCTATCAAGGATTTTAGAAATCCTACGAGATTTCTAGATGTTTAAACCAGGGCTGAGCGTCGATGAACATCATTTGAAATATTTAAGTCGTCCATTACATTGATATCTGGTAGACCAACAATATACATTAGTTGAATCGAGCGAAAATGGTAAACTTTCTGTGTTATGAGTGTTAAAATAGAAAAGTTTGAAAAAAAAGTTAGCCCCCCCTAGAATTTTTCATTAGTTACGCCAATGCTTTTATGCCCAGGGAAGTCGAGACAATTTCCAAACCGAAAATTGCCTAGACCGGCACTGGGAATATAACCCAGCCACCCTCAGCATGGTCTTGCTTTGTAGCCGCGCGTCTTACCGCACGGCCAAGGAGGGCCCCTACATCCTGAATAACATGTATAACAAATTATCAAGATAGCCGAATAACATGTTACAACGCCCTAATGCGAACATAGTACAAGCAAGGTTTTTAGAATTCTTCTTTTGTGCGTTTAGAATCTTCGATTTGATTATATTGAATATTGTCTCTTCTCTTCCACAGGTTGCAGCTGCTAAAGCATTTCTTCAGAAATGTCCTCCTGCGGCGAGGAAAGTTATGCGCACCCGAAGCTCAGGCCAAGCACATCACATCTGGGACGACCCTATGATCGAGGTAATATCCAAATTGTTCTACACCTTCAATCGTGGGGATGTAATTCCAATAAGAAGAAGAAGAATCGCATTCAGTTTTCTAATATATTTTTCGTATCAATTCCGCAGCAATTCATCACCAACTATTCACCTGCCTCCTCGCGCAGTCATCGTTTAGCAGTGGCTCCACCTTTGACCGTGGGATACCCTTTCCAAAGCTCAACGCTCGGCCATCGCCGCCGGGACTCGGTCAACAGTTCAATCGGAGCTACTTCGGTTCGAAGGCTACTAACGGTGAACAATCGTAGCTATGGCTGCCGGCACAAAATTCCTACGCACGTGCGGCGTAAGGTCACGAAGAACTTTATTCTGCTCACCATTGCTCACGGATTCATGTGTACGGCATTGATTCCTCTTATTGGACTGCAGGGCTCAAATTCCACATGGTTCCAGCAAGAATCCTGGCTTGCTATGGGGCCAGATGTTGGCTCCGGTTTGCTCAGTATATGTTGCCTCGTCACGGCTTTCATGTGTCTAGCTACAACCAAGATTCTGAGAAAATTTGGTTACTCGATTGTATTGGCCTCCATTTACGGAGGGTTGTGTGTGTTTCTAGCAACCCATATCTACCCAGTATTGGTATCGCTGGTTCCGGGATATCTTGTGCTTGGATTGATATTGGGTCCATCTGTGATTTGCAAGCAAACCTTGGTAGTCTCAATGGCGGGCAAACTAAGCTGTTCTCAACCGGAGTGTGGTGGTAACAGTATGGCAGGTGTCAACGCCGACAACTACGATGATCACAGACTGTTGTGTAGTAGAGACGAGAGCATTCGACGTCTTGGACGATGGTTTCGAGCTGCTGGCGATTTTGGGATGATCATAGGAACAATCATAGCGTCGTTTGTACTATCGTGTGCCTCGTCGAACCGCGTCGGCTGCTTTTACATATCGGCTCAGTCTTCAACTAATATTAGTGGTACGATTACTACTACGCAAATCAACAGTACATCCATGAGTGGAATACCTCTAGCTAACCCGTCCATCGGAGTAGCGCCGACATCGACTGGCAAAACCTTTGCAGATACTGACCCTACGAGCAAGGTAACACCAAGTATGCCCTCACTCAAGGAAACCGTCTTTTTCCTGTACAACATTCGGTTGCAGCATCACGAGAACGACGGTTATCAGCTGGATCGGTTTCCGTACAGCACGTTTCAAACCAACGACTACGGGGAGCGTATCTGCGGATCACATATGTGTCCGGTTTGGGATCGTAACATCCCTATAAACAGTAGCGCGATAAATTCCTTTAGTCTACAATCCTACACCGGAACCATTCCGTTGATGGGTCTGTATCTTATCTGCGCTGTAATTGCGCTGACCGTTACCGGACTGACGTCGGATATCGAACATAACGTCAAGTTCGACTCTTTTCGAAAGATGTCAGATACACTGCTGTTTGCCGGTCCGATGGCTTACTTTATTGGAACTGAGCAGGGATACATGTTGGCGGATTTCATGAAGGTGAGTATGTAGTACATGTGTATGATGTATCGGAGGCATATTTTTGTTCGACGGGTTTTTTTCTCCAAAGGTTTTTTTTTTGTTTTATACCGGAGCGACAGGGCTCCGATGATGAATTGTCGCTTAATTTTCAAAAGGACCTAAGTAACATTTTTTTCATGAATTAATTTGAGTACTGCAATCAAAAGCTTTTATGTTGTTCTGTTGGTTGCGCTATTCAAATTAATTCATGAAAAAATGTTACTTAGGTTTTTATGAAAAGTTAGGCGAGAATTCCGATAGGTCTCTTAGGAAATTTCTTTGTTTAATTGGAGTAACAGGTCACCAACCCAACGAGTTCCTGCTAAAAGAAATTCATTATGGTGGAGTGGCAGTCTTCCAAGGATTAATATCGGAGCATTTTATGTAATAGATCAGCAGAGATCAGCAAGTCAATGAATTTTCTTGAACGTAAATAGGGGAAGAGGCCCCAAAACGCCCCCCCGATGCAAAACACCTTTTATGGTTTCCCTCATATTTACCGTCATTAATATGTCCGTAACAAAACTAGATCTAAAATTATGTAGGATAGGCGAAGAAAGTTTCAAAATAGTGCATGGGAAGGTCGGAAAAACCGAAAATTTCCACATTTTGAAGAAACATCTTGGCGAGGCAAAACGCCCTAGTGGCAATATCCTACAAAGTACTTGCGTCTCCACGGACTATCCATACTAGAATGCTGATTTGCCGACGCGTGGTACTTTGTTCCCTAGGAGCTGCCAGCTAAAAGGCGTTTTGCCTCATGAGTTTTCCGGCAACAGATTATCACCACTTTTTTGAAATGTGAATATTATCAATATGATTGAGATTTTTGACAATTTTTGAATGGCATCAACTAGCTATCTTGTTTAACTGATGCATAATGTAAAAATACCTATGAATAGCGTTACAAATAAGACAATAGAGCAGTGTTTGCTTGGCTAGGGCATATTGCCCCCCCTTCCCCTACATTAGATAAGGAGACAGATTTGCAAGGCTGTTTTCTGAGCGGCATTGTGATGTTTGATTCGTGGGAGCACCCGTTATACTCTTCTTCTTCTTCTTCTTCTGTTCGCGGCTGACTGTCATCATGCCGCTGGTTAAAGGGCTAGTGACTTAGACTATATGCCCACCCGTTATACTCGGAGATTCAATCCTTGATTTGATGTATAAGGGCTGTATTTGGCACAGAAAGCTACCTGCTAATGTTAAAAAATATAGGGTATCCAATCATGGTTTGAACCAAATGGCGGGTTTCAGATGAGCCGTCAAAACAAAGTTGATTTATTTCATTAAAGGGACATGTTACAACTGCGATTTCTAGTTCATTATCTTTCTAAAAACATCCTGGGTGCACATATTTATGCTTAGTTTCATTGAAAAAACTTATTAATTACGTAACTTTGATTCGTACCATGGTTTGAACTACTGCAGCAGCTCCTAAATATAATACTAATCACATGCATGAAACGCTGAGGAAATCTATAGAAAAGCAAATTTATTTTACTGTTCATCTTCTCGCATTAGATTAGTAACTCGAAACGTGTGAAAATCGTCTAAATTATCGATATGAAAATTACGATTTTTTCATATTGGAAATGTAAACAAAATGCTCCAGCTAGGCGCATTTACAAGTTCAAACCATGGTACGAATTTAGTTCAAACCATGATCAGTTTTTACCTTGTATAAATGTTACTATTTTAACAATTTAAAACTGTTTCTCAATTGTATGATGATGTCAATCGATTACAGATAAAAATAGCGTTCTTTTGATATATTGATCTCATTCCTGTATCAGAAAATGCGTCCTTTACGAGCTTTTTGAAATTATGCCACTGATGGGGGGGATTTAGCGCAAATTCAGGACGTTTTTAAATCGCTCCATTTTATTACTTAACCGATTCAATACGGATGGGTCATATATGACCCAAGACGAAAATCAGCTGTCAAAAATCAGTTTTAAGAGATAGAGCCTTGCTTTCTTCAGCAAAATTGTTTAAAATTAACTGTTCCATCCAGGAAAAATATTGCCCAGGTCAGGTTATGGTCACTAGGATGATCTAGAGCATCCAAACTATCCTTGAGTTCTAATTTTGATGTTCTAAGGAATCAACACCATTGTTTACCACATTCTGATTAAATAATTGAAATTGAAATCCTTTATGATAATATCCCGCGTCTGTCCAGCGGTATAACAGATCTTTTCCAATATCTACGATACTCCAAACAGTTCTTGAACTCAGATCTTAATATTCAAATCGGTCAACATGCAGATCTACGATGTCCCCACTATTTTTATGAGTTGGAGCAGCTCCACGGTTCCTCATTACATCATTACAGACACACCACAGAGTTCGTTCGACATCTACGGCACTTCAAACTATCCTTGAGTACAGATCTTAATATTCAAATCGATCAACATGCAGATCTTCGATGTCCCCAGTAGTTTTATGAGTTGGAATAGCTCCAGAGTTCCTCATTACACCAGTACAGACACACCACAGAACTCGTTCGCTATCTACGACACTCTAAACTCTCCTTGAGCTCAGATCCTAATATTAAGATCGATCGATGTGAAGATCTTCGATGTCCCACTAGTTTTATGAGTTGGAATAGCTTTTTGTTTAAATAAACTCTATCACTTCCAGTATACCTAAATATGCTATTCATACTGTTTTAGTTTCATTTCCTGCCAATGAGATGGTAATTTCTACTGATTTCAAAATGGTTCAAACCATGATACGTTTTTTAAACCATGATAGGATACCCTACTCAAAAAAATTGAATCTTCTCTTGGTTCAATAAAATCAAGAATAAAATTTGATATGAATATGAGGAGAGGACTTAGGTTGGATTTTGATTGGATTTGGATTGGATTTGGATTGGATTTGGATTGGATTTGGATTGGATTTGAATTGGATTTGGATTAGATTTGGTTTGGACTTGGATTGGATTTGGATTGGATTTGGATTGGATTTGGATTGGTTTGATTGGTTTGGATTGGTTTGGATTGGTTTGGATTGGTTTGGATTGGTTTGGATTGGTTTGGATTGGTTTGGATTGGTTTGGATTGGTTTGGATTGGTTTGGATTGGTTTGGATTGGTTTGGATTGATTTGGATTGATTTGGATTGGTTTGGATTGGTTTGGATTGGTTTGGATTGGTTTGGATTGGTTTGGATTGGTTTGGATTGGTTTGGATTGGTTTGGATTGGTTTGGATTGGTTTGGATTGGTTTGGATTGGTTTGGATTGATTTGATTGGTTGGATTGGATTTGGATTGGATTTGGATTGGATTTGGATTGGATTTGGATTGGATTTGGATTTGGATTGGATTTGGATTGGATTTGGATTTGGATTTGAATCAGCAGATTTGAATAGGGTATCTGTTCCATTATTAATAACATGCTCCTATATCAATAACATTCGCAAAACAGGCAATTTAGGCTCAATTTGTGACGTGTTTTGTTGTTTTCCGGCGTGCTCACTGCTGAAAAAATTCACAAAAATGAGAAATAAAACAATTAGCGCACCAATTCTTTGTTTTCGAATGGTATTGATTTGGGTACATGGTATGAATTCAAGGAGCAGTTCCCCTATTCAGATTTTTAAATTTTAGATTCGTTGCTTTCCAAATAAATGTTATTGGTAAAACATTTGTTGCACATGACTTGGGTTACTTCTTAACTTGTGGTCCTGGTTCTACCAATGACGAATCGATATCTTTATTCCTGTCTTCTGTTGGGAGTGCCACTTCCAGCTACATAGCATGTTCTGCAATACAAATACCCATATATTCGTTGACAGTTCCTAGCTATAGCATTTTCTTTAATTTTCTCAAGGCATTCGTATCATGTGAGCTGGGTCCAAACAGTGTAGCTGGAGCCATGATCGGAATGGGAGTCATGCAACTCATTGCAGCGTGTACCCTAAGCATGCTACTAAGGCACACTAAACGAGTCGTCGTTATAAGTAAGTGAATTATTAGAATCTAAGGAGTTCCTTCAAAAAGAAGAAGTGTATTCGTGTTGATTCAAAACCAATAACCATCCGATAATTCAGTTATTTTTTCATATTTTCAGTTGCCGGTTTCATATTCCACGCCTGTCTTCTACTGGTGCTGCTCCGCTGGAAACCCTCGCGGGATGACAGTGCCGTTCTCTACGTTATTCCGGCCGCCTGGGGAGTATGCAACGCCGTTTGGGATACCCTGATAACCGCTCTCGTGACCGTATCGCACAGCACAAAGGTAGCCGAAGTGATGTCTCCGTTGCAGGCGCTTCGTTTCCTGGGCCTAGGCATCACCTTTGCCGGGCACGGAATCTTATGCGAGGCCCCCAAGATCATAATCCTCGCCATCCTGCTAGTAATATCCGTTATTCCGTACACAATGTTAGAGTTGAAACTCGAAACTCAACGCAAAGCTGCCAAAGTAAACTTATGACGATTCTGTGCGCACGAATACTAATATTTGCTAAAGCTAAAATACTTCTAAGAACCTGAGGTCAGAGCTTAAAAGTATTTTAAAATTTTGGTAAAATTAGATCTCGTACGTTTTAAATGCATGATATGAAAAACACAAATCAATGAGAATGACATAAACCCCCGGTTGTTCATGAACCGCAAGTTAACATATATCCAGAAATTTTGAATAATTTCTAAATGCTGTGTAACCTAGAACAGAAAATTCTTTGTTGGCTACTCGACTGAACACAATATCGCTATTGTGAAATTCGAGATAATTACTAATGTTAGAACGACAGAAATAGAAATAAATAGATCGCTCGAGACAATGAGAATTTTTGCAAGCTACTTCTCTGACTAACATCTTAGACATTTTTCACTGGTCGCGGTCTATTCCAAATTTTGATAAATAGTAGTATTTTAACGTTGGCTTTTTCAGTTTAATTTAATTAAGACAACTAGTTTGGTATAGACCGACGTTTCGGTCCCGTGTATTGGACCGTTTTCAAGGGATAAGCTGTCGGCAGTTAGGCATTCATTCCGTATGTAACGAAAGTCGGCCGACAGCTTATACCTTGAAAAAGGTCCAATACACGGGACCGAAACGTCGGGCTATGCCAAATTAGCCGTCTTAATTGAATTAGACTTAGAAAGCCAACGTCAAAATATCCATTCTACCAGTCTCAATCTCTGTTTACTGTTCTATTTACTGTCAACATTTGGAATAGGTCACCGACTAGCAGTGAAAACGACCTTAGGCATAGTGATAGAAATGATCTCATCCAAACCCTGAACAAAAACTATACATTTAACTATTTGTGTGTATAGAGTACATAGAAACAACATTGGTATCGTTTTCACACACGCAGTTTTGTATCAAAGCAGAACCATGTCGCGAAGTAAAGAGTACATAAACTGGGAATTTTTACGACATATGATGTTGTGCCAAAATGCCTAAATCATCGTGTAAACAGTCAAGGAAGTAGTGCCATTGTTTTGCAGTTGTAATTTTGCATTCAAACTTAGAGTACATAGCAACATAGCTACAAAAAATGCCGCTAGATAATGTGCCAATCGGGAACTAACAAAAATATGTCTGCCTCATTGCCAAATCTTGAACCGACATTACTATTAAACGCATATGATGTGTGCCATGTATTTAGAATTAAGTCGATGAATATGGATTGGATTGAATGTTGTTTGGTCATTTGGATGAGGGAAGCTGAATGCTAAATGATTTAGAGAACCTACAGATTATATTCGCAGCAGATCAATAAGTCTTCGTATTTGTCAACGGTAGAAAGTGACTGATGTGGCACCGCTGTTGAAATCATTAAAAACTATAGTGTTTGCCACATGAATAGCCTAACTAATCTGAAATGTGAATAAACAATTAGTGGAGAAAATTATACACGAAATTATTTTTTTTATGTGAACACCCAAACCGTATTTTATACATCAAAGTTATCTTGTAATTTCAAAATCGTGATTTGAAATTGAAACTATCATCCAAATACTGCAAATATTGAATTGCTCTCGTCCTAACCTCGTCCCACGTCCTAACTATTTGCTTGACCCACCGGCGGGACCAATGAACAAATAAAAGATGTCAACCGAAATCAAACCTGGTATTCTAGTATTTCTAGTTAAAACCCTAAGTAGCCGCGGCTACAAAGCAAGGCCATGCTGAGGGTGGCTAGGTTCGATTCCCGGTGCCGGTCTAGGCGATTTTCGGATTGGAAATTGTCGTGACTTCCCTGGGCATAAAAGTATCATCGTGTTAGCCTAATGATATACGAATGCAAAAATGGTAACTTGGCTTAGAAACCTCGCAGTTAATAACTGTGGAAGTGCTGAACGAACACTAAGCTGCGAGGCGGCTCTGTCCCAGAATGGGGATGTAATGTCAATAATAAGAAGAAGAACAGGTTAAAGGAATAAGGCTAGTATGCTGCTGAAAAGTACTGTGCAAATAGATATGATACGGAATGCTTATGGAATGATTCACTTACTTACTTCTTCTTCTTCTTCTTATTGGCATAACATCCCCACACTGGGACAGAGCCGCCTTACAGCTTTAGTGTTCATTAAGCACTTCCACAGTTATTAAACTGCGAGGTTTCTAAGCCAGGTTACCATTTTTGCATTTACTTACTTACTTATGGATTCTGTACACCTCCGGTGGTGCAAAGGGCCGACTTGAAAGATTTCCATCCTGGGCGTTCTTTAATTTCTTTATTGAGGCTTCGCCGCCATGAGCCTCTGGGTCTGCCTCTGCTGAGATCTCCCGCTGGGTTCCAATCTAATGCTTGTTTACACATTTCGTTTCCGCCCCTATGTAGAGTGTGGCCGACCCAGCCCCACTTCCGATCCCGAATTTCTGATGCTATCGGCCTCTGTTGACAACGACGATGGAGCTCGTTGTTTGAGATCCAGTTGTGATGCCACCAGGCCCGAATTATATACCGCAGGCATCTGTTTATGAACACCTGCAGCCGTTGAGTGTTTTCCACTGGTACACACCATGTTTCGCTAGCGTATAACAGCACAGATTTCACGTTAGAGTTGGAAATTCGTATTTTGGCGCGTTCACTTATTTGCCTGTTTTTCCAGATATTTCTTAAACTCGCAAAGGCAGCCCTTGCTTTCTTGATCCTTGCGCCTATGTCGATCTTGGTACCTCCGTCTGACGCCATTTGGCTACCAAGATATTGGAAGCTTTCAACATTCTCCACTGGTTGCCCGGCTACTGTGAAACTGGAAGGAGTCACCGTGTTTACATCCAACGATTTGGTTTTGTTGACGTTGATGACTAAACCTGCCGAAGAGGAGCGCTCGACAAGGTCGTTAAGCTTACTCTGCATATCAGAGCGCCGTTGCGCGAGGAGTGCAACGTCGTCAGCTAATTCGAAGTCGTTTAGGTGCTCCATGGTTATAGGCTGCCATAACAACCCGCGGTTTGGTTCACGATCAATCGCACCTACCAGAAGCTCATCGATTACGATGAGGAACAGTAACGGTGATAGAATACATCCTTGCCAGTTACGACCCGGATAGCGTCAAACAGGACCCCATTGTGCAGCACGATGAGGCCGATGATTTTCTCAGGAATCCTCTTGCGTCTCAGGGCGCCCCACATATTCTCGTGATTGAGACGGTTGAAAGCTTTTTCGTAGTCAATGAATACCAAGTAAAGGGACTCTTGGAATTCGTTGACCTGCTCCAGAATGATCCACACAGGATCTCTCGGCACGTAATCAGGCCTGTTGCCGCCGGAGAGTCGCATCGATCTTCTCCTGAATCCGGGCTAGGATAATTTTGCATAGAACTTTGAAAACGGTACACAGCAACCGAGACAGCAACATAATGCCTCGCCAGTTATTGCATACAGTCAGATCACCCTTTTTGGGCACCTTCACTAAGATACCTTGCATCCAGTCGACCGGGAAAGTTGCGGTGCCCCAGATATAAACGATGCAGTAGTTCAGCGGATGTCATGGGGTCTGCTTTGAGCATCTCGGCTGATATGTGATCGACCCTTTATTCGATTTCATGCTTTGGATGGCTGTTTGAATCTCTAGCAGTGATGCTGCTTCGGTATTGACGCGTGTTATACGTCGGATCATGCTGAGGTGGTGGTGGCCTGACTGGCACTTGTTGTTCGTTGTTCGAAGTGCTGGAACCAGCGTTTCAGCTGGTCAGTTGGGTCGGTCAATAACTGATCATTCGCGTCTTTCACAGGCATCGTTGCATTCATCTTTGCCCCGTTTAAGCGTCGTGAGATATCGTAGAGGAGGCGAATGTCCCCAGAATGATTCCGCTCTGAAATACCGTGAGCAGTACGGAGCTGAAAAGTTTATAAAATTCCGTAACGCTGATAACGCCTGCTGGGTGAAGCGAATGGAGCTGTCACTTTTCCTTAAGGAAAAATATTGTGCATTTAGACCAAAACTGTTTATATGACGCTGATGAACTGGCAGCAAGGCCCACTTCCGACGAGATAAAATAAATATGCAGCACTGCACGGTGTTATCTGTCACAAAATCGAGCTTGTTTTGTCGCTGACAACGTCGCTGGCACCAAATTGAGGTTCGGAAGTCGATTTCCACACTTCCGAACGCTCTTCCGACAATGTTTTGGTAGCAAATTCAAATTTTGTTCTGACGTTCATGATGTCGGAAGTAAGTTCGGAAGTAAAACGTCGGAAGTCGGAATACAATTTAGTGCTGGCGACACAATATTCCGTGCGGAAGTGACATTTCTCCCATACTGAATCACCTGTCAAATTTACCGTGGTAATTTGATCAAATTTTCCGTAAACCCATTCCGTAATGGGCCAAACATAATTGGTACGTTTGCATGCGTTTTGACAGTTTTTCCATGGGAAACTGTCAAAACGCACGCAAACTTATCAATTGTGTTTGGCCCATAAGAGCAGCGTGTCTTAGCCTAGCACGATAGCGATTCGCCACTCACAGTGACGCCACCATTACTAGCTGGTGATCAACGACGTTCTCTTCAATAGCTGGTTGGTGTTCAAGTTGGTGCCTCGGTCGTTCGTGAGTGATTCATTTCATTTATTTAGTCTACATCTAAACAGATAACACTGTATCAACAATTTGACGCCACAATACACGGTTCGAGGCCGCATCTCTCATCCTCGAATACGCCCCAGCCAAGTCGTTTTGCACCTGGTCTGCCCATCACGCTCGCTGCTCTCCACGCCGTCTCGTATCTGCCGGATCGGAAGCGAAACCCATCTTTGCAGGGTTCCTGTCCGGCATTCTTGCAACATGTCCTGCCCATCGTACCCTTCCGGCTTTAGCTATTGCGAGAAAAGAGAAAAATTCTAATTTTGCGGAGCAAAGAAGAAGAAGCAGACTGAGTGTCGGAAACTTCAAAATGGCATGCACTGTATGAAAAGTGTTGATATTTCTTGATATCAAGAAGATTCGAGAAATCTAAACTGTTTCAAAATCACATAAATATATGACAAAATGCCTTTAAAATACCGTAAAATTTGTTTAAAAAATATAGCGGCATGTAACACTCGTTTAAAGTTGCATATTCTCGTTGATTTTACTAATCAACATTCACACCGAAAAAATAAACCCAAATTTTTTACCGTGCAACAAGTGATTTGACGTTTGCGGAACAGCTTTCCGACAGTCGACCGTCGGACCCCGGTTCGAATTTTTCAATCTTTTCGCAATACCTTCTGTATACTGGGTTCGCCGTAGAGTTGGGCGAGCTGGTGATTCATTCTTCGCCGCCACACGCCGTCTTCTTGCACACCGCCAAAGATGGTCCAAAGATGGTCGTCTCTCGAATACTCCGAGTGCTTGCAAGTCCTCCTCGAGCATTGTCCATGTTTCATTTCCGTAGAGGACATCCGGTCTTATTAGCGTCTTGTACATGACACATTTGGTGCGGTGGCGAATCTTTTTCGACCGCAGTTTCTTCTGGAGCCCGTAGTAGGCCCGACTTCCACAGATGATGCGCCTTCGTATTTCACGACTAACATTGTTATCAGCCGGCACGGCAAATGCTGGGTAAAGCGTACCATTGGTACTTCGCGTACCTGAAGGAATAAAATAGACCCCATTTCGCGGTCCTTAGCCTCTTACCCAGCAACTCCTATCCCTACCTCCTCATGGCACTGGCCGGGATACGAGCAACATTAGGGAAAGTCGGATAACCAACCCCGGTGGGAACTATATGGTCGTATGCTGACAGGGAAGGGGGGATTTGCTCCTCTCCGGAGCTGCAAATCTTACTGAGCGTCTGTTCTCCATGTTAGGGGCGGCTAACAACAGCGTCTGTTCTCCATGTTAGGGGCGGCTGATCATCGTCCGAGTGCCAGCGAGGGACTTTAAGTGAAATTGTGCACCATGGTCCACCGGAAATAAGGAGGAATGGTCCTCCGGAAATTTAGGGGGTTTGGTGTCAGGCCCTGCAAGCCAGCCTTTAAAAAATCATAAGCAACGAACAATCAACAAGAGAGTACGGAACCATCGGCGAAGACCACTGCGACGAAAAGGGACTAGCGATTGGAAACTCGGTTCGTGGAACTGCAAATCTCTCAACTTCATCGGGAGCACACGCATACTCGCCGATGTGCTCAAGGACCGTGGATTCGGCATCGTAGCGTTGCAGGAGGTTTGTTGGAAGGGATCAATGGTGCGAACGTTTAGAGGTAATCATACCATCTACCAGAGCTGCGGCAACACACATGAGCTGGGAACAGCTTTCATAGTGATGGGCGATATGCAAAGGCGCGTGATCGGGTGGTGGCCGATCAATGAAAGAATGTGCAGGTTGAGGATCAAAGGCCGGTTCTTCAACTTCAGCATAATCAACGTCCATAGCCCACACTCCGGAAGCACTGATGATGATAAGGACGCATTCTACGCGCAGCTGGAACGTGAGTACGACAGCTGCCCAAGCCACGACGTCAAAATCATCATAGGAGATTTGAACGCTCAGGTTGGCCAAAAGGAGGAGTTTAGACCGACTATTGGAAAGTTCAGCGCTCACCGGCTGACGAACGAAAACGGCCTACGACTAATTGATTTCGCCGCCTCCAAGAATATGGCCATTCGCAGCACCTACTTCCAACACAGCCTCCCGTATCGGTACACCTGGAGATCACCACTGCAGACAGAATCACAAATCGACCACGTTCTGATTGATGGACGGCACTTCTCCGACATTATCGACGTCAGGACATATCGTGGCGCTAACATCTGGTGATGGTTAAACTGCGCCCAAAACTATCCGTCATCAACAATGTTCGGTACCGACGACCGCCGCGGTACGACCTAGAGCGACTGAAGCAACCTGATGTCGCCACTGCATACGCGCAGCATCTCGAGGCAGCGTTGCCGGAAGAGGGTGAGCTCGATGGGGCCCCTCTTGAGGACTGCTGGAGTACAGTTAAAGCAGCCATTAACGACGCAGCGGAGAACAACGTCGGGTATATGGGTCAAAGTCGACGGAACGATTGGTTCGACGAAGAGTGCAGACAGATTCTGGAGGAGAAGGACGCAGCGCGGGCGGTCGCGCTGCAGCAAGGTACCCGGCAGAACGTGGAACGTTATAGACGGAAGCGAAGACAGCAGACCCGCCTTTTTCAGGAGAAGAAACGCCGCCTGGAAGAAGCGGAGTGCGAGGAGATGGAACAGCTGTGCCGTTCTCAAGATACACGCAAGTTCTATCAGAAGCTCAACGCATCCCGCAAAGGCTTCGTGCCGCGAGCCGAAATGTGCCGGGATAAGGCTGGGAGCATCTTGACGGACGAACGTGTGGTGATCGAAAGGTGGAAGCAGCACTACGAGGAACATCTGAATGGCGCTGAGAGTACAGGCAGTGAAAGTCAAGGCAGCGGAGGAGATGACTACGTCAGTTCAGCGGACGATGGAAGCCAACCAGTCCCCACCTTGAGGGAAGTTAAAGATGCCATCCAACAGCTAAAGACCAATAAAGCAGCTGGTAAGGATGGTATCGGAGCTGAGCTCATCAAGATGGGCCCGGAAAAGCTGGTCACTTGCCTGCACAAACTGATAGTCAGAATCTGGGAAACTAAACAGCTACCGGAGGAGTGGAAGGAAGGAGTTATATGCCCCATCTACAAGAAAGGCGACAAGCTGGAGTGTGAGAACTTTCGAGCGATCACCATCCTTAATGCCGCCTACAAAGTGATATCCCAGATCATCTTCCGTCGTCTGTCACCATTAGTGAACGAGTTCGTGGGAAGTTATCAAGCCGGCTTCGTTGACGGCCGCTCGACAACGGACCAGATCTTTACTGTACGGCAAATCCTTCAAAAATGCCATGAATACCATGTCCCAACGCACCATCTGTTCGTTGATTTCAAGGCGGCATACGACAGTATAGACCGCGTAGAGCTATGGAAAATTATGGACGAGAACAGCTTCCCTGGGAAGCTTACCAGACTGATCAAAGCAACGGTGGATGGTGTGCAAAACTGTGTGAAGATTTCGGGCGAACACTCCAGTTCGTTCGAATCGCGCCGGGGACTAAGACAAGGTGATGGACTTTCGTGCCTGTTGTTCAACATTGCGCTAGAAGGTGTCATGCGGAGAGCCGGGTGTATCAGCCGGGGTACGACATGGACATTGTCGGCCGAACATTTGCAAAGGTGGCAGAACTGTACACCCGCCTGAAACGTGAAGCAACAAAAGTTGGACTGGTGGTGAATGCGTCAAAGACAAAGTACATGCTTGTGGGCGGAACCGAGCGCGACAGGGCCCGCCTGGGAAGCAGGGTTACGATAGACGGGGATACCTTCGAGGTGGTCGAGGAATTCGTCTACCTCGGATCCTTGCTAACGGCTGACAACAACGTTAGTCGTGAAATACGAAGGCGCATCATCTGTGGAAGTCGGGCCTACTACGGGCTCCAGAAGAAACTGTGGTCGAAAAAGATTCGCCACCGCACCAAATGTGTCATGTACAAGACGCTCATAAGACCGGTTGTCCTCTACGGACATGAAACATGGACAATGCTCGAGGAGGACTTGCAAGCACTCGGAGTATTCGAGAGACGGGTGCTTAGGACCATCTTTGGCGGTGAACAAGAAGACGGTGTGTGGCGGCGAAGAATGAACCATGAGCTCGCCCAACTCTACGGTGAACCCAGTATCCAGAAGGTAGCTAAAGCCGGAAGGATACGATGGGCAGGACATGTTGCAAGAATGCCGGACAGCAACCCTGCAAAGATGGTGCTCGCTTCAGATCCGGCAGGTACGAGACGGCGTGGAGCGCAGCGAGCGAGATGGGCAGACCAGGTGCAGAACGACTTGGCGAGCGTGGGGCGTATCCGAGGATGGAGAGATGTGGCCTCGAACCGTGCATTGTGGCGTCAAATTGTTGATTCAGTGTTATCTGTTTAGATGTTAACTAAATAAATGAAATGAAATTGTTATCAGCCGTTAGCAAGGATCCGAGGTAGACGAATTCCTCGACCACCTCGGAGGTATCCCCGTCTATCGTAACACTACTTTCCAGGCGGGCCCTGTCGCGCTCGGTTCCGCCCACAAGCATGTACTTTGTCTTTAACGCATTCACCACCAGTCCAACTTCTGTTGCTTCACGTTTCAGGCGGGTGTACAGTTCTGCCACCTTTGCAAATGTTCGGCCGACAATGTCCATGTCATCCGCGAAACAAATAAATTTTCTGGATCTGTTGAAAATCGTACCCCGGCTGTTACACCCGGCTCTCCGCATGACACCTTCTAGCGCAATGTTGAACAACAGGCACGAAAGTGCTTCGTATTAGTCCCCGGCGCGATTCGCACGAACTGGAGTGTTCGCCCGAAATCTTCACACAGTTTTGCACACCATCCACCGTTGCTTTGATCAGTCTGGAAAGCTTCCCAGGGAAGCTGTTCTCGTCCATAATTTTCCATAGCTCTACGCGATCTATACTGTCGTATGCCGCCTTGAAATCAACGCACAGATGGTGCGTTGGGACCTGGTATTCACGGCATTTTTGAAGGATAATGACGATATTGTCGGAGAAGTGCCGTCCATCAATCAGAATGTGGTCGATTTGCGATTCTGTATGCAGTGGTGATCTCCAGGTGTACCGATACGGGAGGCTGTGTTGGAAGTAGGTGCTGCGAATGTCGTAGGCCGTTTTCCTTCGTCAGCCGGTGAACGCTGATCTTCCCAATAGTCGGTCTAAACTCCTCCTCTTGGCCATCTCCTATGATGATTTTGACGTCGTGGCTTGGCCAGCTGTCGTACTCACGTTCCAGCTGCGCGTAGAATGCGTCCTTATCATCATCAGTGCTTCCGGAGTGTGGGCTATGGACGTTGATTATGCTGAAGTTGAAGAACCGGCATTTGATCCTCAACCTGCACATTCTTTCATTGATCGGCCACCACCCGATCACGCGCCTTTGCATATCGCCCACCACTATGAAAGCTGTTCCCAGCTCGTGTGTGTTTCCGCAGCTCTGGTAGGTGGTATGATTATTTCTAAACGTTCGCACCATTGATCCCATCCAACAAACCTCCTGCAGCGCTACGATGCTGCCGAATCCACGGTCCTCGAGCACATCGGCGAGTATGCGTGTGCTCCCGATGAAGTTGAGATATTTGCAGTTCCACGAGCCGAATTTCCAATCGCTAGTCCTTTTTCGTCGCAGTGGTCTTCGCCGATGGTTCCGGTCCATACGCTCTTGTTGATTGTTCGTTGCTTATGTTTTTTTAAAGGCTGGCTTGCAGGGCCTGACACCAAACCCCCTAAATTTCCGGAGGACCATTCCTCCTTATTCCCGGTGGACCATGGTGCACAGTTTCACATAGAGTCCCTCGCTGGCACTCGGACGATGATCAGCCGCCCCTAACATGGAGAACAGACGCTGTTGTGTGCCGATCCTGACATGGAGAACAGAAGTTCAGTAAGATTTGCACCTCCGAAGAGTAGCAAACCCCCCCTTCCCTGTCAGCATACGACCATAGTTCCCACCGGGGTTGGTTACTCGATCTTCCCTAAGGTTGCTCGTATCCCGGCCAGCACCACGGGAAGGTAGGGATAGGAGTTGCTGGGTAAGAGGCTAAGGACCGCGAGATGGGGTCTATTTTATTCCTTCAGGTACACGAAGTACCAATGGTACGCTTTACCCAGCATTTGCAGTGCCAAGACATGATGTTTTTCTCAAAAATATTCCAATTTGGTCAAACATCTGTTAAGAATAATATCAAATAAAACCAAAAATATTATTTCCTTTTAGTTTGTCATTCTGACAGCATCTTGACAGTATGCCACACGGAAATATCTTTAAATATTCGTTTCTAAGCATGTCTAATCTCAGAGCAAGATTACTGTGGGGTTTGAGTAAAATGCCTTCAGCGTGTTATAATAGATTCACACATCAGCGTGTCAATCGGCGAGCAGCAAGCTATGATTTTGGCTCTTCCAGTCAGACCTCCGCGGCGTGCACACGCATCCACGGGGAGTCGCCGTCATAACTTCGTTCCGGCCATTTAGGGCTACACATTTTGGCGACCCTGCCAGTCGATTTTTGGATCCTGTCGCTGATTTCATGAGGTGAGTTGAATTCAAGTGGTTAAATTGTGACGAGTGATGTATTTCAGTTTGCAAAATCACAAGGCGCGTCTCGAAGACCGTCGGAAAATGGTATGTGGTTTGCAAAATCACAAGACGCGTCTAGAAGACCGTCGGAAAATAATTTGTGGTTTGCTAAATCACAAGACGCGTATCGAAGACTGTTGGAAAATGGTTTGTGGTTTGCTAAATCACAAGACGCGTCTCGAAGACCGTCGGAAAATGGTTTGTGGTTTGCTAAATCACAAGACGCGTCTCGAAGACCGTCGGAAAATGGTTTGTGGTTTGCTAAACCACAAGACGCGTCTCGAAGACCGTCGGAAAATGGTTTGTGGTTTGATAAATCACAAGACGCATCTCGAAGACCGTCGGAAAACGGTTTGTGGTTTGCTAACCACAAGACGCCTCTCGAAGACCGTCGGAAAATGGTTTGTGGTTTGCTAAATCACAAGACGCGTCGTCGGAAATTTTTGGTGGCCCGTCTGAAAGACCGCTGGAAAAATGTTTAATGGTTTGAAGAATATTAAAGCCTCGCCTGGAAGACCGTACACTGCCAAAAATATTTATATAAGATACCGTGGACCCCCGATAATTTGAACGGTACCTCATTCAAATTAACGGGGTTCATTTTTAATTTGAACTTCTGGTTACTCTATTTGCATCAGAAAAACTGGTTTCTGGCTGCTCTCTTTGCTGGTTTGTTTTGATTCTGCATTCCGTTTCACGATGTTCCATTTTTCTTTTCTCGATTCCACGTGTTAAATGACGTTTGAACCATTTTTAATTTGAACGATGTTCAAACGAACGGGGTTCAAATTAAAAAGTGTTCAGATTAAAAGCGGTCATATTAACGGGGGTCCACGGTATATGTGTCGCCGTTATAAATTTTTGCAATAGCTCCACCCTAATATAATCGTTATAGAACCACACATAAATTAAATAATTGCTAATTCGAGACCACACATAAAGTTTATTTGGATATATATTTTATTAGTAGTTCGCGTGGAGAAAGGTTATGTGTGCGCTGATATACGTTATAAGTTAAATCTATGGATTTTTGCCAATAAATATGTGTGGACTTTTAGTAGTGTAAGAAGTTGGTTACGGTTAAATTACAATGCGCGTCTGGAAGATCGGTGGAAATGGTTTGTGGTTTGGAAAAATATAAGGCGTGTCTGAAAGGTGACCGAAAAAAAGTATTGTAGTTTGTGAAACTACAAGGTGAGTATGGAACAAGGGGTGTCTCACAGCTATCGATGGCAGCGAATTTCAATTAAAATAAAGTCGATTTGTATTGATTTTTATGAAAAGGTACTATTTGATCAATATTGCAACACACCTTTTGTAACACTGAACTGTAATTTTGATCTTAAGGCCAGTATCGACTTAAAAAGTAGAGAGGTTACGGAATTTTGTTCAATATTACCAAGAGGAATTTTGACAACTGATCTGCATGAAGCAAATTGTCACTTTTAGGGATCCTATAATGAGAGATATGCGAAAGCGGCCATTGTAAGCCAATCGAGCATTGAGAACTGTCAAAACGTGAGCCAAATGAACGTTGTTATTGTTGCAGATTGAGACGGGGTTGAGAGGTATTGAGATAGATTTTAAAAAAAGTTTCATCGAATAAACCATTTGTTTTACTTTCGCGAGTAGAAGTAGTCTAGTTTATGTATCGTGTTTCTCTTATTTGTATTGCACCTTTATTTTAGTGATAATGCTTTTTTAAACACTGTTAGTGGACAGACAAACATATTCCAAATTGTTATAAAATGCAAAGTCATATACAAGCTTCAACATTTTGCGGTGCTGCAAGTGCTGGAAGCGTTTGCAAACAAAAGTAACAGCGTTGCTAAATCGTCTGGAAAAGTATTTGCATATCTCTCATTATAGGATCCCTAGTCACTTTTACTTGCGGAATAATCGAGCAGAATATTTTTCCGAAAGTAAAGTGACAGCTCCCATTACCGTGGACCCCCGTTAATATGACCGCTTTTAATCTGAACACTTTTTAATTTGAACCCCGTTCGTTTGAACATCGTTCAAATTAAAAATGGTTCAAACGTCATTTAACACGTGGAATCGAGAAAAGAAAAATGGAACATCGTGAAACGGAATGCAGAATCAAAACAAACCAGCAAAGAGAGCAGCCAGAAACCAGTTTTTCTGATGCAAATAGAGTAACCAGAAGTTCAAATTAAAAATGAACCCCGTTAATTTGAATGAGGTACCGTTCAAATTATCGGGGGTCCACGGTACTTTGCGTGGGAACCTTACAAATGCCAATTTTGTTTTTTGTTCTTTTCATGTGGATACTGCTGTAAGAATTTTGTTTCGATTCTTTACTTTTCCGATTCAGTGAACGGAATTTAACATGTGATTGAGATAGAAAAAGAAATTTCTTTTGAACACGATACCAAACCTTTAGCAAACTGGGACTTTACGTACGTTACCAATGACATTGACCGGATTGTTTATTTTTCCATCAATAAATAAACTTGGGCATGATTTCTGAAATAGCCATTTTTTGTGTACCTATATCAATTACTAATAAATTGTTTTCTAATTTTAGGTTTTAGTTGGAAAAATATGCTTGAGGACGACACTAAACGGAGCTTAAGCTAACACACGACACTAAACGGAGCTAATTGGGTCTTAAAGCCCTATCTCGTTTATGGTTGCAAACGATAGTGCATCGGTCAAGAATACTTGTACCGTTGTTATAAAAATTCTGGTAAAATTCTAAATCAGTAAAAATAATATTTTTGTGTTTAAGACATTTTAAGGCAAATTTTGGGCTGTGTAACATTTCAGAACGAATGAACCATCAGCCCAAAACGTCAGCCCCATATATTAACTGTCAAAGGTTGAGTCAGGTGCCCTGCGGTGTTTTGCTAGTGCGTTTGAATCCGTACGTCAAACAAGACCGAAAATGTCGAGGAAGCATTTTTCATCTATTTTTCAATTTCAAATTAAAAAATGTTCTTTTCGAATTTTGAGTCTAAAGAAAAACTGACACTGAAAGAAAATCGAATATCGATTCTTCATTTTAGGACCCAATTAGATGATTTATAAGAAAGTCCTACCCAGTGCTAATTATTGTATTTGCAAATATAGAAACTAAGCTTTTGCAATTGCGGCGGCCGTAAACGTGATAGTTCATTGTCGAGTTGTTTCATTGAAGTAAATACAACTTTCTTATTCGTTGAGCTCATTGTTCATCTATATTCGGAAGCATTTTCATGTACCGTGGACCCCCGATAATTTGAACGGTACCTCATTCAAATTAACGGGGTTCATTTTTAATTTGAACTTCTGGTTACTCTATTTGCATCAGAAAAACTGGTTTCTGGCTGCTCTCTTTGCTGGTTTGTTTTGATTCTGCATTCCGTTTCACGATGTTCCATTTTTCTTTTCTCGATTCCACGTGTTAAATGACGTTTGAACCATTTTTAATTTGAACGATGTTCAAACGAACGGGGTTCAAATTAAAAAGTGTTCAGATTAAAAGCGGTCATATTAACGGGGGTCCACGGTAGTTGATATAGTTTACTTCTTTCAGAGACTGTTCGAGACTTAATTCATATCCCGCATAATAAAAAACAACATGTTATATGGTCAGAATTATTATTACGAAGTAAGATATAGCTTCACAGTTTACGTTGCGGTTATCGAATACTTTTCAATCGATTCAACCATAACTGCTCGACATCATCACTAAATGTCAACATATAACATGCTGTCTCTAAAATGTTCTTTATTTCCTGCATTATATGTCAACATTTTATCATACTGTTGAGCGAAAATTTTGCCCGCGAAAACAGACGATTTTTATGGTGACATAACTTAACAACCCATTCAACATATTGTTATTTGTCAAATAACCGTACCACAAACTGTTAAAACTTTATATGAAATTGTTCATTTACAGTTGTCAACAGTAAAGGATACTGTTGTCGACCGTACGGGAAAATATCCATGTACAGTTTGTAATTATGCGGGATGATCTGACGTGGTTCCCGTGTTCTATAGAAACACTTGAGTATTATATTTCATTTTCTAAACTCAAAGATCACGAGTCGTTCTTTCGTCATCAGTTCAATTCAATCTGCGAGTTGTGTGGTTGAGGTCCTTAGTCCATACTTCAAACTACAAAGATGTTTTTAATGTATTTCCCTACACACAAAAAAAAATCGTTGGTAAAAATAAAAGAATCGTTGGTAAAATTGAGAAAATGAGTTGGTGGTTTTCAGTAGAAAGTAAAGAATTGTTAAAATTACCAATTCAGAAACTGTCCTTCGACAAGAATCAATTGTTTGTTAAAACAAAAGTTATCTTCTCAAAATGAAATGTAGATTTGCATCAGCAGTTACGCTTCTATAATAAAAGTATGCATGAGCATTCATTTCAAATTAGCATTGTTAATTGTACATTTTTTATGTACATTTTTTTTTTATTACAATTAAATAATAGAACAAACAAATTTGTTTTTAAAATTGAACATTTTGTTTTTATTTTTTCTTATGCAAGCAAATAGAACGTTCATAATTGACCGGTGTCAGCAGCCATCCTTCACTCACGATATTTTATTTGATTGTTCATTATAACGGCCGCCTCCGCCGGTCCCCGGTCTTTCTCATCGGATGTTCCATACAAGATATCCTTCGGTGGATTAACAATTGCTTGAGGTTTCTTGAAATTTTGGATGTATTCCCACCTGCAGCAGAGGGCCACCCTCCATGCAGTAGACATTTTGCCGCGCTCCAGTAGTCTGAAAAAGCAAGACATAAATCTCCAAAGAAAATTCCACAATGCCGTCAATAAAAACATACCTGGCCGTTTGTTCCCCAGATTTTTATAGTTTGGTGCATTGAACGCGATCTGCCATCTGAATTCCGTCCAATTTCTCCTAGATACAGTACTCAGCCGGTTGCAAACCGAATTAAATTCCGAAAACCAAAAAGGAAAAAAACAACTTTATTTTCCCACATTTCTGTTATGACAAGTCATTGCTTACTGCCAGTTACATTATATTTCTATATCGGTGTTACCAGAAATATTAAAAATGAAAGTTAGTTGATAGTTTTATAAATTTCGTTCTGACTGTCCCAACTGTGAAAACCACATTTTTGAGTAAGGTAAAAAAATTTCGAATCAAGCACTGCAAAAAAAATTAACGTAGCATCTACCTGCAAATACACGTAGATATTTTCCACCTTACTATTCAGGTGAATTCTACGTGAATCGGAATCTCGATTTTGGTCTATGTGATTCAGGTAGAGTTTAAGTGAATTTCACGTAGCTTTTACCGGCCATGTTGGTGATATCCATGATTGTTTCACGTAGGTTTAACCTGTTTGTAACGTAGATCTTACGGGATGTTTCAGTAGGTTCCACGTGATTTTTTCGTGGTTTTTATATACTTTAAGTAATTGTATACATACTGCAGCATACAAACATTAATGACTAAAGTGAGACAGATTTCTGATGATAAGCGATATTTAGCACTATGCATTGTTCAAACAAATCGCTTCCATCAAAAACACAAATCTCACTGTAGCAGTCATTAATGCATGTAAGTGCTGCATCGAAATGAAAATCCATACTCACATACTACGTTTAATTACATTTATTCATTATTTATCAATTGAATTGACATATATTTCGTTCCCAGAAATGTATACATCAGGGTATACATATATGTTAATTGTAATCAGTTACAAAATTTCTCTTAATCCTAAATATAAAACTGCCGCCAATATGATATAACATGATCGGTAACGTATTAAATACATCAATATCAATTATTTCAACTATGTGTGTCCGTGCTTTAGCTTGGTATGCCAAGAAATGGTTATTAAATTCGCCAATTTCCCATTACTGAATGACTATGTACATACAACCTTCTAATGCAATAAACTCTAAAATCTCATACAGCTGCATTTTATTGTTTTCTATTAATGGCATGAAATTACCAGCCTTGTACTTGGTTCCCTTATATTCAATATCATTCGAGAACATAACAGTGAATTCCGAATTTAAGCGTAATGGTTGAAGTAAGTTACTGAAGTAATGCCTTAGTCTTAAGTCACCTATACGAAAGTTGTTAGCATGGCAGTTGTGGTTGTAGTTTTGTGAGTTAAATCAAAATAGAATTGCAAGCTGGCCTTAACTCCAAGAGTGTAGCATAGATTTTTCCTTGAAGACATTACGTGAGCATATTGTTTGAATGCTCTAAGTTTAGCTTCATAACGAAAGCACATCATTTTAATAATCGGCCCAGAAGTTTTAATGATGGATGGATAATGGGTGATAAAGTGATGCTTAGGCTTAAGGTCAGTTTTAAACAATTTTAGATATAAACTATGATGGCTACTAATCTGGTTACGCAAATGTTCAATGTTATCGAATGAGAATGAGTGCTGAAGGCATGATTCAACTAAATTAATCAATGATTTGCAATAGGTCCATACAAGATCGTCGGTTGGAATGGACTGGCCTATAATTAAGGTAAAATAGTGCGTGAAACAACGCATTTCACTTGATGTCATTCGTAACGAAACCGTTTTCCTTTTTTCCCTGCTACTGTAACTTTCTGTTACATCTGGCATACGTTTTAGTTCATTATCTATACATAATTGGGCGAACTGTTTTCTCCTCGTATTGAACTCACTTAATGTGAAATATTTTTCGTATAAACAAAGTAATCAAGCGCTTCGGTAAATCCATACTTGCAAATTCCATTACTATACATATCATGCATTGCATCTGCACTTATGTTCTCCACTACGTGAAAGGATGGTAACTCATTGAATATAGAATTTCCTGATATACCTGTATCACAATGTCGATTAGCTGCAAGGTCTTCTTCAAAATCATGCTTACGACGCATACAATCCGCGTGTTCTTTTATATCTGTCTTAAGTAAATCCTTCGGTCGCCTACAGAAACGACAATAGAAAGTGGAATTGAAACCACTAGATAGAAGGAGCAATGAATGCACCCCCAAATTGTCCCCTTGTACCAAAGACAACACAAACCGCACTAACGTTGGTTGGTTATTCAATGTGAACATGATTCCTTCCTCTTCAATAGTTTTAAATTTCTTTACGAGAACATTCAATAACTTATTGAATCCTGCAGTTTTTATATCAGTCTTTTTAATCATACCTGCTACGAATATATTACATAGTTTTGCTTGAAACTCTTCGGGAATTGTAGGAAAGCTGTAATATAATCCACAGACAGCATGCCGATTACTATGCGAGCTTTGTGGATCATTAACCTCAAACTCGTCACTGTAAAACCATAATGGAATGACGATATCTTCCTTATACTTTTCTTTAATTGCCTTCCATTTGCAAGTAGAAACGTAATTGGTAATGATAGATGTCTTTTCTAATTTGTTCGTATTTGTAATGGTTTGTTCTAGCAAATCATCGCATTCGAAAAAAGATTTAATTTGATAATCAATAGGCATTAGCATCAAGTAACTAGCGATTGTGTCAATATCTGCTTCATTCACTACATCAACTGGTTTTCGGTTGATATTGTCGTTTTCAATAGATATCATTACTGGCAACTGAAATCCTCCATTAATGCGTAGATGCTTAAAAAATTTATGATCAGAACTTATAAACGAAAACATTTGCTTAAGTTTAACTAGGTAGCACTTAAAACTAAATTCTATCTCTGGATCATCAAACTTCACATCAAGTTGCTCTAATTGACAAGCTACTTCTCTGAATATTTCAGACACTTGATCTTGAATTTCATAGACATCTTTGCGGGTCATGTTATTTTTCATGTGCATGCCCAATGTGAAATTAACAGATTTTTCATCAATTGCCTTATAACAATAAGAAATTCCATTTAAATCGCTACTTGTATCGTCCTCCATCTTTTGCTTTTTACTAGGTATTTGGCTATTACCATTTTGTACAGTTTGTTCCCTGTTATCATAACTTAATTCATTCTGCTCCTGAATATTAGTATGGGACGGATCGGTTGACAGTAAATGCTTCGTTATGTGCTTTTTAAATGGGTAAAACATAGAAAATATTTGAGAGCAATGTGGTACTGTACATCGATAACGGTAAGCTGTTGGGACTACGTGTACATTTTTCAAATGGTCCAAGTAGACGTTCACGTCGAAAAAGCAAGCATTACAATTGGTTAGCATACAAGGGATCATTTTCATATGAAATTATTTATGGTATAAATCAAGGAATCTCGTCAGTCGGTTTATTGCTGCATATGTTTCACGATGAGAGACTCGATAAACATAACAGCTAAGAAACTGCCAAACTAGCTTCGACAGTTTAGAGAATGGTAGCCCGAAAACAGATGACAGTTTCAAAAGTACGTCCGTCGCTCGCGCTGCTGAGTCCAACTCGTAGCATATGTCACCATAATACACGTAGAAAGGACCGTCAATCTGGGTTACCCCCGATCCAATGAACATTAGTTTTGGGACAAGTGGTAGATTTCGTTCCTCGTATCCTGAATAAATGTTTTCTACTTTCCCTTTTGCTTCATCCAGAGAAGTTGCAAATACAACTGTATCTTCTTGGGCTACACAAACTGTAGGTTTGTATCGTGCTCCTGCTGCAATAGGTGGTAATACTGTATGCAAAGCTAACAAGAGAGCACAATGCCTGGTATCTAAAAGAAAAGAAGTTTAAAGTTAAAAGTAATCATTAGGTTCATTTGTTTATATTACTTTCACTTGTAGAGCAACTCGTCAATAGCTTCAACAGATTTTCAGCTGATAGATCCAATGCCTTTTTGGATATGTAGGAGATCAATGCAGGGCGATTAGTGGCCAATGTTTGCAAACCATACGATTGTCCAAGCGACAGAAGTCGAAAGTCAGCATCAATCTATAAAATAATATTTTAAATGTAAAACAGCGTTTTAATATGATATAAGTTCTTTTTTTAAGTTTCTTGTTCGATCTATATTAATTGATGAAACGAATCTTGATATAAAATATATTATTTACATTTTTAACACTACTACCACAGACAAACAGACATAATACATTGAACATTCATTCATCAAATCCATCGTCGTTCAAACACTAACGACATCTGTTGACTTCAGCTACATGGGCTAATCGCGAACTAGGTAGCGATAATGAGCAAATCTCAATATAGAGTAAATTCGATGCACACGCCACGAGTGATCGATTGGCCAACTAATGATTATTTGAATTGAACAGTAAATCAGTGAACGATGGAAATTTGTCGAGTGTTATGTCTGTTTGTCTGTGCTACTACCGTGATAACGTCAGCACTACCGTGATGTCCATGTTCATGCTAGTCTCTACAGCGGGATTTGACAGAAAATATATGGGTTAGTAGTAAAGACATTCTTCTGAAAAACTCTTAATAATTTTCTAATCAATGCTTAAGGTTGAACAAGTCGGTCCAAGTTGGTTTCTAGTTCAACTTAATTTCAAAGTGATTTGTGCGAAAATGTATAGATGCTCAGTTCACTTGCCCTGTCTAAATGTAGCATTATGAAAGCTTCACTGTATGCACTATTCCCAGCGACATGAATATGAACGGATTACAAATTCTATTAAATAAATAGTTGATACTTGAAGTAATAGCTCAGACATTTAATTTATAAATAAAAGATACTCTTCATCAAGTGATAAAGGTTGTAGTAGGAATGGGCTATGATTCGGTTAAAAGGGTTGAGTTACCGAAATAACGCTTCAGTTATTTACATGTTACAAAAATTATTTTAGTACGATGATGTAAAAGATATTTTTAGTTACTAGATAAAGATTGTCGCTTTGGTTCCCTTTGTTCTGCTGTCCGAAACATGTGTGGTACATACCTGTCAAATCGTATGGATTTTCCTTCTTTGACATTTAGCTCCCCTATCCTCGCCAGCAAAAGATGATCCGGACAGCGACGACAGCGACAATCTTTATCTAGTAACTAAAATATCTTTTGATGATGTCAACCAAAGATGCTAATGTTAAATGTAAAAAATGAGGGTATACTACGCGCTGGCCTCTGTATGTAAAACAAGTAATTTAAAGCGTCTATTAAATCTATGGTGGATGAAATTTTTCTACGAGCTACGTCTGTTTGTCTATGATAATACTATTCTGTGATACAGTTAAATTACTTACCAGTTGAAAACCGTATGCTTGTTTGTAGTGACTGTAGGTTTTGATGATTTTTACAGTTGATTTCCTATTTGACAGCAACCGCTTACGTGAAGTGAAGCTTGCATTCCATTTGTCAAGTACTGTGGACCATGGACTATTATTCAAAGCAAGCCATTCTTCAGCTTCTCTTGACATTTCGTCAACGGTATCTTCACCGGATTCATCAGGTTTGAGCTTTTTCAAGTGCGCTTCTTCTCTCACGTCGTTTCTTCTTCTCTTCTGTTTCAAATTGCCTATTTTATTGGCAATTTTCCCACCGATGTTACGACGATCGCCTCCTCGTGGGATGAAATAGTTTTCCTAGAATTGATAAGAACAATATGTTTAGTTAAATATAACAATCTTTTTCTATAACCTACAACATACATTATGTTGCATATACATTATGTATATTACATTATGTCAACACATTTTTTCTTCAATATTTGTTTCCTTTACATATTGTAAATAGAAATCGACAGATATTCTTAACATCGTATTTTTCGATTAAATTTGATGGATTTCGAAAAAAAATATGTTTAATCAAATAAATATTGCTATCATTGCACTATGGTCCAGGATACAGATTTACGCGGAAAGATGAATTTTACATAAAACTATATTTTTAAGAAAAACTGTTGTTCTACAAAATTGTTCGAAATAGTAAGGCCATCATTATGGTTCTACCAAAAAATAGGGTGGCCCATCATATAAAAAAAATTAGAATTTTTTTTTTTTATTTCTCAGAATATTGACATGTTATGTTCTACAAAGTTGTAGCGAAGCTCATTCCAATCAATTTTGCTAAAAAAGCTTTTTCTGTAGCTCTTAAGTTGGCTGATTTAGAGCAATTTTACCTAATTGGATTAGGGTGTACCTCAAAAAAACAGTATTTTTGATCTAATTTTTTTGTTTCAGATTTCTCGAAAAAGTCGTCTTCAGGTGACTTTTAGAGCTCAAAAAAATGCAACTTTTGATGGGTAAATATGCACAATATCTTTTTCCGATCAAAAGTTATAATCGTTTTTCTGTCAGAATTAAATTTTTTTTCATAAGTTGCTATCTCCGGTTAGGGCAGACCAAAAAAATATGTTCACTCGGCATTTTTATAAAATGGCCCACCCTATTTTTCGGTAACTCTAAAATAAGGGCCCAAGTATCCAGAACAACTTTGTAGAACAAATTTTGTTTCTTAAAAGTATGCTTCAGACCGAAAATGCATCTTTTCTCGTAAATCTTGCAATACGATGATAATGATAAAACTTATAAAAAGTGTTAGAGCTGTAGATTTTTTATTTTTCATTTCTCACGAATGTCATCTTCTGAAGACTTTTGGGGCTTTTCATAACGCGTATTTTGCTATAAGAATATCGTCTGTATCTTTTTCCGTTGTTGAGTTATATTAATTTATTTTAAAAAAACATGGTTTTAGTAAAATTGGTAAAACTTGAGATAAAAAAATAACATATCCCCAATTTTTTGACATATTAATATTAATTTATCTTTCAAATGCCGTGTAAACATATTTTTTTGGTCTGCCCTAACCGGAGATATCAACTTATGAAAAAAATGTAATTTTGACAGAAAAACGATTATAACTTTTGATCGGAAAAAGATATTGAGCATATTTACCCATCAAAAGTTGCATTTTTTTGAGCTCTAAAAGTCACCTGAAGACGACTTTTTCGAGAAATCTAAAACAAAAAAATTAGATCAAAAATACTGTTTTTTTTAGGTACACCCTAATCCAATTTGGTAAAATTGCTCTAAATCAGCCAACTTAAGAGCTACAGAAAAAATTTTTTTAGCAAAATTGATTGGAATAAGCTATGCTACAACTTTGTAGAACATAACATGTCAATATTCCAAGAAATAAAAAAAATATTTCCTAATTTTTTTTATATGATGGGCCACCCTATTTTTTGGTAAAACCATAATGATGGCCTTACTATTTCGAACAATTTTGTAGAACAACAGTTTTTTCTAAAAAATATAGTTTTGGCGTAAAATTCATCTTTCCGCGTAAATCTGTATCCTGGACCATAGTGCATTGATTGTTCTAATGCTCTTATTTTATTTTGACGGTTTAATGCTCTTATTTTTGGTCTTTTTTAAATTTGTACAATAGATTTACTTACCTCACGTTCTGACTTGAAGAGGGTAGTGATAGCTAGGGATCCTATAATGAGAGATATGCAAATACTTTTCCAGACGATTTAGCAACGCTGTTACTTTTGTTTGCAAACGCTTCCAGCACTTGCAGCACGGCAAAATGTTGAAGCTTGTATATGACTTTGCATTTTATAACAATTTGGAATATGTTTGTCTGTCCACTAACAGTGTTTAAAAAAGCATTATCACTAAAATAAAGGTGCAATACAAATAAGAGAAACACGATACATAAACTAGACTACTTCTACTCGCGAAAGTAAAACAAATGGTTTATTCGATGAAACTTTTTTTAAAATCTATCTCAATACCTCTCAACCCCGTCTCAATCTGCAACAATAACAACGTTCATTTGGCTCACGTTTTGACAGTTCTCAATGCTCGATTGGCTTACAATGGCCGCTTTCGCATATCTCTCATTATAGGATCCCTAGTGATAGCCAATGTATATTTCTGCAGAATATCGGCACGAAGGGAACTCGTAGACGCCAGCTGGTACTTCGCAATGATTCCGGCTAAGGCCAATTGTTTGGCCTCGCTCAGTTCACCCAAGGTGGATCTTTGAATTATATCCTTTCCTTCCTCAGTGCTGAGAAGAAGCTCACTCAACAATTTGACAGTGAAATCCGGGGAACTTGTAAAAGCTTCGTTGTTGTTTTTATCACCTGCGCCTTCTACAGTTCTTTGGCGACTTGCTAGTACGAAACGAAATTTAAAAAAAATAGTCTAGGATAAGTATTTACTACACGGACAGAAATTTACTTCAATTGAAATTATAATATCGTTTTTTATTTTCAAATGATTGAATTTATTTGAATTTACATCAATTATTATTGGTTTCATAATATTTGTTTACATGATATTGAAACAAAATAATGTTTGTTTCAATAATACAATTTATAATAATATTATTGTAAAACTAATGTAATTTATTCTTGAATCAATAAAGTTTGATTTAGATTCAAAGTTTAGTTACTTTTGTCATCCTATGCAGCAACCTTCCGTGTAACGGCATGTCGCCAGCAGAGTCTATTATATAGAGTTACGCAAAGAGTGAAGCCAAATCCAGAGTCTATTATATAGAGTTGCGCAAAGAGGATCTTCTTACTCTTATTCTTTTCATTTTTGTTCAACCCTTCAAGTGACTTCACGGGAGTGATCACTTCTAAAGCTTTTTAATTCGATAACCAAAGTCACCTACAGAGTGAAAAAAGGAGAGTTTCTTGTTGCAACTTAATTGGAAGGTGTGTTGAAGTTTTTTGAAGCTGTTTCTAGAACTAATCTAATACATTTCAATTCATGAGTTTTAATTCGCCATAATAATCATCAGGCGATAACAATACTTCCGCCATACCAACAATCATTTGTTTACTTTGCTCGATAGGTAGACGGTTTGACAGTTCAATAGGTAGATTTGGCTTCACTCTTTGCGTAACTCTATATTGTCGGCGTAGCACCAACTTAGAATTCGGAAGTCCGGACTTCCGAACCGAACTTTCTTCCGAAGTTTTATCTGTCAAACTAATGGATGCGTTGTTTAGCGCATCTTTAGGGGAATCCAGCGCACTACTTCCGAAGTTGGGAAAGTTGCCTGTATCTGGAGAAAAATCCAACTTCGGTATAAAAAGCGGTATAAATTTATTCCGGATACACAATATATAATAGACTCTGGCCAAATCTACCTATTGAACTGTCAAACCGTCTACCTATCGAGCAAAGTAAACAAATGATTGTTGGTATGGCGGAAGTATTGTTATCGCCTGATGATTATTATGGCGAATTAAAACTCATGAATTGAAATGTATTAGATTAGTTCTAGAAACAGCTTCAAAAAACTTCAACACACTCCCCAATTAAGTTGCAACAAGAAACTCTCCTTTTTTCACTCTGTAGGTGACTTTGGTTATCGAATTAAAAAGCTTTAGAAGTGATCACTCCCGTGAAGTCACTTGAAGGGTTGAACAAAAATGAAAGTTTTCAACATAATAACAAGAGCATCATTCAGAATAAGAGTAATGGGCCAAACACAATTGATACGTTTGCGTGCGTTTTGACAGTTTTCCCATGGAAAAACTGTCAAAACGCACGCAAACGTACCAATTGTGTTTGACCCATAAGAAGATCCTCTTTGCGCAACTCTATATAATAGACTCTGGTCGCCAGAATAACGCTCGCATAACATTTAAGAAAAAGAAAAACGCTCACATAAACGTCAAAAACAAAAAAAAAAGTTTGTTAATTTTTGTTGGATACCGGAAAGTTAATAATTTTAATCTGTACCAAAATAATTTTGCTTAGCAGCAGCAGTATTGAACGTACAGGTAAGTTAATTAATCCATTATTAATGTGTATTGATTAAACAATTTCTTCATAAAGGTACCGATGATGGGAAAAGTTTCGCGAATCCAGGAGAAGCCGATGGCAGGAACACAAGCATCCGGGATCTCAACAGTAGCAGCTAACTTGATCGACCTCCTCGTCATGATGACAACGAGATGGTCATGGGACAAGGTGCTATGCTGTGTAAACAACGAGATCGCTACGGTATGTGGATGGTGCATGGAGATCCGACAATCGTCAATATAGTAAAACGTCTAACTAAATTAAGTTCCGTCATTGTGTTATTTTTTTTTCTTTTTCAAGCTGGACGATACTATTTTTGCAAGATTTTCGCGATACCAACACCAACAGAAAACTTAAAACTTTTTTTGGTGAAACAACCTGAAAAGCTATCAGGTGGGCGGCGACTGCTGTTAATTATAAGTGAATGCATGGTGTTCTATTAGAATTGATCTAATTCACGCATGTGAGTACATTACCTGTTTATTGTTACTATGTTGCTATTTGTGCATGTCATATATGTTTTCCAGTATCTTATTGTACCTATGTGTTTTCTTGATAATTTCAAATCAATGGACTTTCGTTTAAATAGGTGAAGATCGGAAATCAAAAGGAAAATATTAAATAATCGGTGTTGAAGATGTAGTATACGATTCGTAAATGTTTTTTTTTTTTTTCAAATTTTGCTTCTAAGAAACTAAAAAATATAGGAATAAAGTGACTGAGATTGTTATAAAATAAAAAGAATGCATTGGAATAAACACGTGACATGCATAAATAGCAACATGTATGTTTGAGTCATTCTCAAAAAAGAATTTAAAAGAAATTTAAATTTAAATCACACCTATCTTAGTTATAACAATTATATCTACACTACTAAAAATCCACACATATTTATTGGCAAAAATCCATAGATTTAACTTATGATGTATATCAGCGCACACATAACCATTCTCCACGCGAACTACTTATAAAATATATATCCAAATAAACTTTATGTGTGGTCTCGAATTAGCAATTATTTAATTTATGTGTGGTTCTATATCGATTATATTAGGGTGGAGCTATTGCAAAAATCTATAACGGCGACACATATATCTTATATAGATATTTTTGGCAGTGTAACTTTAATTAAAAAATAAAGAATCATTAAAACAAAAATATTTTGAATGTATTTTTAATGAGAAAGCAAATTGATTTAATAAGTAATCTTTTAAAAACAACAATATTTATTGTAATTAGCGAGTTACACGTTACGACGTTACCAGTAAAGCGAAGTTTCAAATCATTATACCAATTAAAGTTTAAAAATATTTTCTTTTTATTTCAACAATCCTTGATTTTTAAAACAAAGATGTTTTCTTCCAAAACAATGTTAAATTCTTTTTGATTTTACATGAGATATTATTGTTTTACAATAGTTTTTTCTGCGTGATAGTATTTAAAACCCCAAACACCATGCAACGAAACGGCGACTTAAGTGAAATTTAATTCCACTAACTAGTCAAATAAATATTTAAGACAATAGTATCAGATTGCGCATATCACTAATTAAATTACAAATTACCTGTACAAAGGATCATGCCAATGAATGGTGACTTGTACACTCTATTTCTTAAATTACACTCGCGCAGTGTCGTTGGGGAATCAACAATTTATTACCGTGGACCCCCGTTAATATGACCGCTTTTAATCTGAACACTTTTTAATTTGAACCCCGTTCGTTTGAACATCGTTCAAATTAAAAATGGTTCAAACGTCATTTAACACGTGGAATCGAGAAAAGAAAAATGGAACATCGTGAAACGGAATGCAGAATCAAAACAAACCAGCAAAGAGAGCAGCCAGAAACCAGTTTTCTGATGCAAATAGAGTAACCAGAAGTTCAAATTAAAAATGAACCCCGTTAATTTGAATGAGGTACCGTTCAAATTATCGGGGGTCCACGGTATTTTAACCAGACGGATACGGGAAAATCTTGACCAAATTCATTGTGAGCAAGTTGTTGAATTGAACGCTTTTTTCACAATACGTAGTTATTGTTATTGTATAAAAGTAAACTATATCTATAATCGCATATCTCAAGCACTATCTGGAATAAGGGCGAATGTCGCAAGAGATTATTCTCTTCGTCGACTTCCCCTCATTTGAATAAAAGTGACGAGCAGCGAATTTCTTTGTCTTTTATCACCTCAGAACGATAGAAAACAATGCAAACTTGCATTCAGATGTGATAAACTGCAAAGAAATCCTCTGCTTATCACTTTTATTCAATAGAGCTTGATCTGTTCCAGCTTTGCTGAGTTTTCTATTTTTATTTATATTTAGAAAAAAAGTGTGTTTAAAATGATCGATTCGCTACAAATCAAGTGATATACGTGATTCTCTTACCTAATACATATAAACGAAACATATGAACATAAACATACTACAATATCGTGGTCGCTTTCCTATAAATTACTACTAAGCATTGTGATAATTGACTTACCCAATTCACATGTAGGATCAATTGCATGACTTCTCGAAGTAGAGGGCTTGGGAATACTGCTCGTCGAGTTAGCATCCGTCGAACTGTTGTAGAAGGCAGACGATCCGGAAATTTGTGTTGTTATTGCTGTTCCTGATTGGTGGTTACCGGGAAGATCTTCGGAAGATGATTCCAAAACTTGTTCACGCTATGTTGACAATGTGTGCTTCTAGTTATTTCCGGATTTTGTTCTGTGTGATTTGTACAGCCGACAGGCACCACGACACTAGTTTGCGCAACTGCCACTGTTCCTGCGAGGTTTGTTTTATCATCAGTAGGATCTTTGGGAGATAAACATCCGGAATTGATGTCCACTGCTACCTCGGGCACGACTATCTCTGCTTTGTAGTTGGAAGACAAGGAGCACTCATCCGGTGCCTCGATTGGCTGGCACGCGCTTTTTCAGGAAAGTGGGTCGGAATACTTATTGCGGCATCCGATGTTAGAAGTAGATGCTGGGGATTGCCTTTCGTTGCTCCTCCTAATAAATTGAGGATAGCTGATTTCTGAATTGTTAAACAAAACCAGCCGATTAACAAATTAATTATTGTTTTCAAGTATTTTACTCACATTTCGTTTGCGCCAAGATGTGATTATTCCAAAAATGTATTCAATTTCCCAGTCTACATCGGATTGGGACAAGTACTCTTCCAACTCCTCGGCAGAAATCTTGATCAGTTCAAACGGTCCGATTCCGCAAGCTGGAAAGATATTATTTCGGAAAATTAGTTTTAAAATTACTCAATCTGGTAATCCAAACGCACATTGAAAAATTTCTAGCACGCTTTCCGGAAAATTTAAATCGTCTAATAAGTCTGCTACAGAAGCCACTGCCGCCATCTTGAACGCAAGAAAAACACATAATTTTATTTACCGTAAATTCAATAAATTTTACCCAAAATTCACGTAACTTTTACCTGACATTCAGATGAAGTTTATTGTCATACCGATAAGTTGTACGGTTGTCACGTAAGAGGAAATAATTACATGGTTGCAGGAGGTTACCTGAATTTTCAGGTAAAATGGACGTGTGAGATCAGTTCAGTGAGCATTTAGTATTTGACCCAAATATTTTAGCACTCAAAAATACCAAATTTGTCACACTTTTAAAATAACATTAGAAAATGTTGGAATCCCAACTCTTTTTTTCTCTGTGTAGGTATTTCCTGTAGTGAATAAATTTACCTCGAAATCGAATGCGCTATTATTGCACTATGGTTTCTGTTCTGGTGTATATATGGCAAAGAATTGTTTGGGCGCAGCTGTAGATGAATTCAAAAAGCAGCAACGCAACGTATCTATCAAGAGACAGAACGAAATTTCTAAAAAGTACACAGCGTGCACTACTCTGTGTACCAGCATGGTACAAGGTGACACACCTGTGGTACAACTTGTACCATGGAACGAATACCATCAGTGTGTCATTATTATAAGACGATTCAGGTATTTGGATTAAACGTTTGTTCTTTTATTTTTTTTATTTTTTGCCACTCACTAGTGCCTAATAGAAATACTAGAATAAGAGATCGGCGAAGACGCCATCTTGTTTCCAATCGAACCGTCAGAAGCGGTTCCAATTCGACTTGTTTACTTTTTGCTTCCATAAGAAGCAAGCAAAAAGTTCAAGTGCTGCTAGTATAATTTAAACGATTTCATGCATTTTCATACGTTGCCGTTTCGTCAGTTTTTCACTCCGCCGGTCTCTGGTTATAGGGTTGCTAGTGCCTAACGAATCGCTAACACTACACTGCTAAAAATAACTATATATGATATATGTATCGCGATTATAATTTTTTGCAATAGCGCCACCCTAATATAATCGATATGGATCCACACATAAATCAAATTATTGCTTATTCGTGACCACACATAAAGTTTATTTCTATATATTTTTTATAAGTGGTTTGCGTGAAGAATAGTTATATGTGCGCTTATGTACATCATAACTTAAATCTATGGATTTTTGCCAATAAAAATGTGTGGATTTTTGGTAGTGTAACATTTTTCGTTCAGGGTATATTTTTATCCGGGCTGTTGGCTGCTATAAAACCGGACATATGCAGCAGAGATGCCAGATTTGAAGACATGTCTTCAATTTGAAGACATTTGAATCTCTGTGAAGACATTTATTTCGTGAAGACATTTTGAAGACTTTTCAAAATATTTGAAGACTTATCTACTTTTTTGAAGATACTTGAAGATAATCGATAAGCCAGCGAGTGGAAAATACAATTTAATTTTTTACTTATAAATTCTGCGACTTCTATATGTAAAATATACAAAAAAAAATTACAAAAGTTATAAAAGTCTTTGTCCCGGGCCTAGAATCTCAAACATAAAAATACCTTCACACAGCGCACAGTGGTTAAAATCCCGAAAACCGTGATCGTCAGCTTTTTCGGTATGAAATCGTGTTTTAAATGGCATGGTATGTTCAGCAAGTATGTTGCATACATCAAGGGGTATCATTTGAGAAAATTTCATTTTTGATTAATTCACCTAAAAGTGAGTTAGAAATTTTATTTGTTTTCAAAATTTGTTAACAAAATGGCGTTTTTGGAAAAGTTGTCAGAAATAACGTACAGAAAAACTTTGTCCAAGACACTACGGGTCTTTCTATTGAAACGAACATAATATGACTCAATTTTAGATAATAGGTCATTTAACCCTATAAAAAGTGGTATATACTGATTAACTTTGCATATTCGTATGTATTCGTTCTAGAAACTTATTCATCACAAAAAATACAGCATTCAGTTACTAAATCATGATAATATTTTCAATTGTCAGAAGGAAATTCGAGAATTACGAACAAAATTACACATTTTTCACACTAAAATATCTCGCAAGGTTTCAAAGAGTGGCAGTCAAATCAATGCACATTCAAAATAAAACCTTCAAAGCTTTCTATTACAAGTGGTTTTATTTGTATCTCGTTGTATCCTCGTCAGATATTTGTTATTGAAAAATAACAATTTTTCTACATGTTCTTTGGTGTATAACTGCAACGCATTTCAGACCTCATACGCACTTTATTTTGGGTTGTGCGCTGAGTAAAAAAATCACGATGGCAGAATTTGTTTGAATTTTCCTTGGCGGAGGCGGCGTTTTTGACGTGTATGTAAAAAGGTTTTTTGATCATTACATCGGAACGCAATGACTGATCAAATTTACGACAAAAATTGATTGAGTTCATCAATGACTTGATTTAATCTATTGAAGCGTTGAGCTCGAACCTGAATTTTATCTTAATTCCTTCTGAATTCATTTGATCTTTCATGAGACTTTCCTCTAAATATTCGTCGGGAAACTTTGAATTTTCCGTGAATTTTAAAAGGATTTTCAGTGAAAATTTCAAAGAATTCTTCGTGTAAAATAAGGAGAATTTCCAATGAAAATTATGAGGAATTTCTTGTCTAAACTCAAGAGAATTGAAATTGGAAGTTCATTACAAAATTTATATCTAACAATTTCCGTAAAAAATATTAAGGCAATTCTTCAAAACTTAAATTGAAAAATTCTGAAAAAAGTTCTTCTGAACTCCCACAATAAATCCCTTTTAATTTCCACAAGAAAATTGTCTCAATTAATTTAAATTGATTTTTTACGAATGTTGACAAGAAATTGAATTTTTTCTGGTGTTAAATGGATATTTCTCATTATTTCCATGGTACATTCCTACGTAAAAATCTTTCTAAAAGAAATTCAGAGAAATTCCCCAAAAAATCGGTGGAATTATTAAAGACTAAGTAGCAAAATCAGATGAAACTTGTTACACACTCTCGTTAAATTTTAACTTAAAACGGCTACGCAGTCTTTAAGGATTAAAACAAGATTTATATTTGTCCAACTAAACAATAGACAAGGAACAAACATAATATTTTTCCCCTGATGAAGACACCAACCCCGTGTCGAAACGTTGGACAAATATAAATCTTGTTTTAATCCTTAAAGACTGCGTAGCCGTTTTAAGTTAAAATAACAATAAACAGTCGATCATTCGAAAGTACTCTCGTTAAATTCTTCCTTAAATTCTTTTGGTAATTCTTCTAAAAATATCTTTGGACATTCTTCCAGTATTTTCTCTGAGTATTTCTCTAAGAATTTCTTCAAACATACGTTCTGGTATTCTTTCCGAAATTCATCCAAGAAGTTGTCCGGAAGTTTCAGAGATTTTTTCGAAAAATCCTCCAGGAATTCATTTGGAAGATCCTCCAAAAGTTCCTCCAGCACTCCTTCGGTAGTTCCTTCACGAATTCCTCCAATAGTTCTTTCAGGAATTCTTCCAAAAGGTTCCCCCGGGATTTCTGCGGAAGCTCCTCCAGGGATCCCTCCGGAAGTTCCTCCTCTGGAAGATCCTTCAAGAATGCCTGAAGAGTACTTCAGGAATGACCCTGGAAGTATACTTCTATTACCTCCAGGATTTCTTTCGGAATTTTCTGCAGCAATACCTCAAGGAGCTTCTCCAACTACTTCCAAGAATTTCTTAAGAAGTTTCGTCTTGAATTCTAGGGGAAATTGCTTCAATAATATATCCTTCAGAAATTCATTAGGAAAATCCTTCAGGTATTCCTCCAGAAAATCTCTCCGGAATTCATCCTGAAGACAGGAATTTCTTCTTAAGTTTTTCCAAGTATTCCTCCGGAAGGAAGTTTCTTCAGAACTTTCTCCAGAAATTCCTTCAGTAAATCCTTTGGATGTTCCAACAGCAATTCCTCGGGAAATTTTTTCAGGAGTCTTCCAGAAATAATAAGAAGCTCCATCCAGAAGAAAGTTATAAGAAGCTCCATTGGGAATTTATCCGGAAGTTGATCTAGATATTTATCCGGACGTTCTTTCAGAAAAATCTCTGGATGTTTCTTCAATTATTTCACAGTAAATTTTGCATTCCAATAGGGTATTCTTTAAGAAGCAATTTGGAAGAGTTCCACGTGGAAGTTTAATAGTTTAAAAATCCGACTCAGAACAAAATTCAAAGGAAACTCGTTTTTAAAAAATTAAGAATTTAAAAAAAATATTCTCTTGAATTCTAACAATTTGAATGTTAAAAAAAATAAACATTATTCAACACGAGATTCAACATCAGTAATACAAGGAGATTATTGAATTTATACACCTATTTGATTTTGAAATTTCTCGGATAATCATAATCTTAATATTGAAGACATTTGAAGACATTTTTAAACGACTGTGAAGACATTTGAAAATATCATCTGGCATCCCTGATATGCAGTCCCCTCGCCCATAAAAAAATATTTAAAAGATGTGGCAACCCTGCAGGGTCGACCGGCATCTCCTTTTCTTTATTTTGTTTTGGTTTCCTTTTTCGTCTTTCACATTCTGATGTCAAACTTCGTATCTTTTGCTACTGTCGTTGTTGCTCATCTTCGTTCTTTTATCACAATCTTTGCATCGAAAAAAGAAAACTGCGGGAGTGCTGACACGTATTCTTCCTGTAATCAAGAAACTGAGCTAAATTTGCGATATATCGTTAAAAAACGCGTCGAAAGCATAATGGTTCCCTTGTGATCTACCGGTTCCCGCTGGAGTTTCGGTTGGTTTATCGCGTAAAAGTGTTTAATATTAAATACTGAAAGTTTCATCAAAGTGACGGCAGTGCAAAACGCTGTGTCCGATTAGGAATAAGAAGAAACAAGGGCTTCGCTGCCGAGTCGAAATGGATAATGCGTATCTTGGGATTGTTTTGATTGCGCTGTCCTCAGTGTTGGCGGCAAACGGCCAAGCCTTGATAAATTCCGGAGGTCCGCAGATGGTAAAACTGCTGGATGAACCCAGCTGCCCACGGTTGGCGGAACTCTGCCCAAATGTTGCCAAAGGGATGGAGGACCTGAAGGCTCTCGAGTGTGTGCAAAATTTTTCGCAGGAACAAGTGGATTCCCTGTCTGATGATTGTCAGCATTTGATTTGGAGTCACACGTTGATCCTGATGGATGATAAGAACATCCAGCGGTTGGTGCAGAAAGGTAAACAAAAGCAATATTTACGTCATGAATCATGATATGTGCGAGAGTGACTGTAATTGAATTTGGAGATTCCAGATAATACAATTTCAATCCCTTAAAGTTTTAAGTTTTAATCTTTTTACCTTCTAGGTTGCCCCAAACATTACGATAAGTTTCCATGCACCACTCAACAAAATCCAGGTCAATTTCTGGCATGCGTGATCGATCATCGTGATCTCGTCGAAGGATACGGCTGTCGAGAATTCATTCAACGGCTGGAATACGTGGCCTTCTCCGATTACCGGTTGATTGGTCCCTTCCTGAAGGATTGCACCCGAGACATTGAAACCCTAAATTGCGGAAGGATCAGCAACGATAACCGCAAAGTTTCCCAAGGCGAAACCATATCCTGCTTGCAAAATCAGCTGGAACGTCTAAACGGAGAATGCAAGAAGGGAGTGCTGCATCTGTCGGAAATTCAGTCCGATGATGTGAAACTGGATCGACAACTATTCCTGTCCTGCACCGTTGATGCTATCCGGTTCTGTCCATCGATCCCGCCAGGATCTCAAATGGTTTTGCAATGTTTGATGAAAAACCGAAACGATGCCTCCATGACCGAGCATTGTCAGAAGCAACTTATGCGAAAAGAAAAGCTGATTGCTCACGACTACAAAATCAGCAAGGGGCTTACCCGGGCTTGCAAGGAAGACATCAAGTTGCACCATTGTCGGCGCGGCGTTTCTGATGATAAGGATGTCCGGTTGGCACAAATTTTACTCTGTTTGGAAGCGATTCAAAAAAATAATACCAAGTTGAGTCAGGATTGCGTTGTGGAAATTAATGACCACCGAAGAATGCTGATGGAGGATTACAAACTGTCGCCGGAAATTTTGACCGGTTGTGCTGATGACATCGACAAGTTCTGTAGCAATCTGGACGCAGGAGGTAAAACGATTCACTGCTTGATGGAGCATGCCCGACCTAAGAAGAAGAAGGAACGTCGCGTGACGGAAGTTTGCCAGAGAGCTTTGGAGACGTTGGTCAAGGTAGCAGACGTTGGGGAAGATTGGCGCGTTGATCCGGTACTGCGAAAAGCTTGCAAATCTGTTGTAGATGTGGCCTGTTCCGAAACGAAGGGAGGCGATGCTCGAGTCATGTCTTGTCTGATGGAAAAAATCGGAACCAATTTTATGAAGGAAGAATGTGAAAGCGCGCTTTTGGAGATTCAATACTTTGTCGCCAGGGATTTCAAGCTGGATCCACAGCTTTATAGGTAAGTTATTTTGCATTATTTGTGTAGAACTGCACGTCCCAAACTTTGATATTTTCATGTAACATAATAAATTTTATCTTGAATTTATTTTAGAAACTGTAAAGACGATGCGATTCGATTCTGCAAAGCAAAAAAGACATGGGCTGATCTCGAAACCGGACAGATGGATCCGGAACGAGGACCACTGATCTTACCCTGTTTGCATCGCTACGCGTATCACCCCGAGAAAGATATGCAACTCAAGCAGGAGTGTTTCCAAGAGGTCAAACGCGTCATGCGTCAACGTGCTCGCTCAGTAGATCTGATCCCCGAAGTCGAGGATGAATGCATCGATGATTTAGCTTACTTTTGCTTCGATAAAACCGGCAAAGGCGAAGAAATGCTCTGTCTGCAGGAGAATTTGGAGAAACTGCAGCCAAAGTGCAAAGATGCGGTGAGCAGTTTCACCGAAGAGGAAGCCGCACACATTGAGCTAAACCCAGTTATTATGACCGTGTGCGGCGATGCCATGCAGCGGCATTGCTCGGAAATTCTGAAAACCGGCAAAGACGAAGGCGACATGATGGAATGCTTGATCTCGTACAAAAATGATGCCGACTTGCGAAACGACGTCAAGTGCCGAGCGGCGATCGAACACTTCCAAATTATTACGCTGAAGAACTACCATTTCACATACAAATTCAAGGAAGCTTGTCGCCCTTACGTGGCGCGGTTCTGTCCACAGAGTAACACCAAGTTCGACGTGGTTGCCTGTCTTAGCGAGGTGATGCGGAATGACACCATCAAGGGCTCGAAGCACTCAATCCCGAAGGAGTGCCGACAGCAAGTACGGGCTCAGCTCTACCAGCAACGTGAAAACATCGACTTCGATCCGAAACTGAAGACCGCTTGCCGGGAGGAGATCAACACCTACTGCTTCAACGTTCCGCACGGATCCGGCCAGGTGAATAGGAACAATGCAAGTGTGATTTGTCTTCTGATTCATTTGACGCATTTATTTGTTAACACATCGTTTGAGGATAGTTTGTGATTTACTATCACCCACTGTCCTCGACGCTTCATTATATAAAAAGCACGAAATACCCTGAATTTGTCTTTTGATTAATTATCAATCAATTTCTTTAGGTTCTGGAATGCCTCCAAACGCAGCACGGCAAGCTGGGCGAACAGTGCCAGCACATGCTGTTCTCTATTAAAAAATCCGAACTGACCGACAGTTCCACAGACTACGTCCTGCTGAGCACGTGCAAGGACATGATCCATCAGTACTGCCGCGATGCGGAACCTACGGCCGTGTTGGGGTGTCTGAAAATTCACAAGGACGAAAACCTGTTCGACGGTCGGTGCCATCTGGTGGTGGTCAATCGGATGATCGAACAGAATCTCGACTATCGATTCAATCCGTTGTTGCAGAATGCCTGCGCGCAGGATATCGCAGACCACTGTACGGACATTGTCGCTAGTGCAAAGATCAATGAGGAACTGAACGGAAAGGTGATCGGCTGCTTAAAGGTCAAGTTCAGGGACGGAAAGCTACACGCGAATTGTGAGAAGCAGATGACGGAGGTTTTGCACGAGCAAGCGCTGAACTACAAGCTGAATCCGTTGCTGCAGAGCGTTTGCAAGGACGAGATTCAGGTTCTGTGCAGTTCATCGCTTGGGGAAGGTGGAGCTGCTGAGGAAGATCACGGCATGGTTGAAGAATGTCTAAAACAGGCATTCCTTAAGACACAGATTATTAATCCGGCTTGCAAAGTGGAAGTGGCGGAATTGATCCAGGAGGGCAAGGCCGACATTTATGCGGATCCTATGCTACAGCGGGCATGCGCCGTGGATTTACTCAAGTATTGTTCCAATGTGCAGAGCGGTAATGGAAGATGTAAGTAACTGTTTTATACCATTGAACTATCGAGATAGCTGATAAAAATGTGGGGAAGTTTTAGATGCAAATAGAGTGCGATTCTATAACATTCCCCAGAAAACTACTCCCCAGAATGTACCATTACCCAGAAAACTATTTCCCAGAATGAAACATTCCCCCGAAAACCATTCCCCAGAATGCACCATAACCCAGATTTTTTTCCATACCTTTAAAAAGATTCCTGCAATGAAGAAAAAAGATTTTGGCAACTAAGACACTGGAATAAAAAGAACGGCTTGGGAAAAAACTACAAAGAAGTACAATAGGTAACTGTACTGTAACTGTAACTGTATTGAACTGTTTAATCTGATATAATAGATTATGTTATACAAAAAGTTACCCTTAGTCTTCAAACTTAGACTAATGAATATTAGCATATGGTCCATGGTTCGCCGTGCGGCGCAGCTTAGTCTTGCTGGTATGACATGACCGCTGGAAGGCTCTGCCACATCGCATACAATTGCATACAATACCGTGGAGGCACCATATTTGACGCAGTTAAGAAAATTTTAAAAAGAATCATTATTTAAAAAATAATTCCAATGTGGATTCGCTTATAATTCTGCATAACGAGCTTACAACTATTATAGAATGTGTAGAAATAATGAAACTTCGAAATATAAGTTTATTTCTTAGTTTTTTAATCTGTTTTTATGTAGTACTTGAGGTGCCCAACTTGACGCACTAATTTTACTATGTTCCTTATTTGACGCAAAGTTGTTCCTAATTTGACGCACTTTAAAACTATGTTAAAACTCAATCAATTAAATGCCTTATTTTTTTATTATATAAAGACAGTGACAGACAGTGTAATAGAACTTGGTACGATATAAAATAAAAAGTTAATTAATTATACAAAGAGGCATTTTTTTAATTGTTCAGTTGTTCTGCAAGTTATATGGTCTGTGGCAAGTAAGTGTTTTGTTAGTTTCATGAACCCTGCACATCATTCAAAATGCTTCTTATTTATGTGTTAGAATCATGTCAAAATATATATTTACGGGAAAATTAACTTTTACATTACATAACCAGCCTACCATGGTCTGTTGTATTTGAAATAAAAACATAACTTTCTTTGGTGATCTGCAATTTTGAATCTTTAAACTGAGAAGTTCATTTAGCTTCTGTCTAAACTGAGAAGGATACAGAAAACGCAACTTGTATATGAATGCTTTTAGAACCACATTGAAGCTACTAATCTGCAAGTGTTACGTGACCGGCAGATATATCTAAATACATATGAGCTGCCCATCTATATAAATTTTTTTAATAAACTATTAACATAAACTGAAGCTTATATGAGAAAGGCAGCCATATTTTTGTTTGATTTCATATTCAGGGTTGCACGACTAGTAGCGACAGGAAAGCGACAGAGTAACAAATTGAAAATGTATTCATTGATTTGGTTTGTTAGAATTGCGTACAAAGAAAGTAAATTGAATTATATGATACTAATTTATATTAAAATATTGTTTTCCCGCAAGAATTCTAGCACTAGCATATAAAAACAGCATAATTACCAAATACATGTAAGAAACGCGTCAAATAAACGCATCAAAATCGAAGGCAGCATAAGGCATACTATCATGGGCTGGACACTTAGTGGAATGATCCAATGTTGACTAATATTTAAAGTAGTTGAGAGTTAGTTAAAACTTAATGAATACATATTGCTTTTCCTAATACTATTATTGAGGTTTATTAGCACTGCCTTGTCTATTCGTATAAGATTAATTAGGAACATCACAATGTATTGTGAGCCTAATTTGACGCAGAACATTTTGGGTTGAAAAATGCGTTCGAATGTTTCAATGTTCAACGTAAAAGGTAAAGCTTACTCATAATGCTCAGCTGTTTGTAGGTAGGGGTAAAAGATTCTCACAAAAGTTATTTTGCGTGAAAAAATGATCATTCGATCCTTAGCATTGTGGCTAAGAAAGAAAAAAATTGACGCATTATGAGTATGACTTCCATATATTTTATTCGGGTACGTTGATTCTTCATCAATAATATGCTTTTTATGCCATATATGCAAAGAAGAAGAGCAAATAAAGTCATCTAGCTTGATTCGTTGATATATTTTTGGCAAAAATAGGTTTTCTGCATCATTTGATTTGAGAGTGCGCCAAGTTTGGACCTGCGTCAAATATGGTAGAGCTTAGTTGACCAAAAAATGCTGACAATTTCGAAACATTTTCACGCCTAAAATATTCGACCGTGTACTGCTATGACAGTTTGCGAAACATTTTCACGCCTAAAAACTTTTCCCTTGGTCTTGGTTCACTTGATAAAGTGTACAATGCGTGCCACAATACTTCCTGTTTCGACGGCCTGTTGTAAGAATTCATTCACATAAAGTAATATTTCGGTGAAAGCATTATTATTGTGATAGAAAAGTATTGAAGTCATTCCAATGTTTTAGTTGCTACCATGTTAGTTGTTATAAGCCTAAATTAGTCATTGAAAAAATGACCTTATTATATTCAAATGCGTGCTTTTCTAGAAGCGTTCAATTATGATTCACCTTATTTCCGGCAAATGCTTATAGTAAACGGGCATTCCTATGTACATGGGACAGTTATGCGTGTAACGGCCGTGCAAACGCGTGATTTGAAAGAAGGCGTATTTCAGGCAAATGTGTGAGTCAAAAGAATGTATCACTCATTTGCCTTTTTCCGAGCAAATGCGCATTTTAAAAGAAGGAATCATTCGTTAACCTTATTTCGGGCAAATTCGTGCCTTTCAAGAAGGAATTATTCACTCATTTTTATATTCTTGTGCCTTATTATGGACAAACGCGTGTGTAGCACAAACATATTAAAGACACCCTATACAGGGAAAATGCGCGTTTTAAAAGAAGGAATCATTGACTTAATTGCCTTATTCCGGGCAAATGCGTGGAAGGAAGAATTTTTTTTCTGTTTTGGGGTGAAGTCAGAATAGACGAATCCAAGTAAAAATAAGAAGAAGACACATGACGGTGTTAACTTTGACAGATCCTACAGCACAGCATAGGGAGATCATTTTAAAATGCTTATAATAAATTCTAGACAAAATGTAATTAAAATCTAATTGATGTACGGTACGGAAAAAGTTTTGATTTACATATCTATAAGCTTATTTCAATTTTTTGAATATTTTCCAAAAATGTATCTATCATACAGTTCGGAACTTTTTCCGTACCATACATCAATCAGATTTTAATTAAATTTTGTCTAGAATTTATTATAAGCATTTTAAAATGATCTCCTTATGCTGTGCTGTACACGGTAAAAAATATGCACGTCCAAGCGAACTGTTCTGCATTTGAATATGCACTACTTTGGAATCAAATCAATATCAATAGCTGAACTCGTCGCATTCAAAGACCACCACTTCCATTTGACGTGCACAATGTTTTGAATATAAAACAACAAAATAAAATAATAGAATTACCTCAGCTCAGATTTGAATAACATACCTTTGCTTGAAAGTCCTTCGTCTTACCATGACTCCATCTCACACTTCGAAATACCTCTTGAAATAAGCAGAACAGATGAAAGAACTGTCATCTATTTTTACAACACCAATATCGCTCCACTTTTAAATCAATAGCATTGAACCTGTGAATTCAATAGCACAGCACTTTCAATTCTAGTGGAGACATTATTGGTGCTGATCGAAGTGCTTATCATTTCAACATCCAGTGAGTAGCACTTGGATCAACAGTGTTGATGTTATGGAATTGTCTGCATTCAACACACTTGTGAAAGGTGTGACACCACTTCAAAATCAAAGGAATATCATTTTCAATAATAGTGATTTTAAAGTTGATCATTCAATAGATGGAACAGTTAAATTGAGCGTGTTGATTTTTTACCGTGTAGGATCTGTCAAAGTTAACACCGTCGTGTGTCTTCTTCTTATTTTTACTTGGATTCGTCTATAGACGTCACCATGCTATGCGACGTGACGCGACAGTGCAGTTCACGGTTAGAAAAAAGTACTTAATATTAGGTACTTTTCACTCAAATCGGGGGTTCATTGTGGGAACCCAAAATTAAGTAATTTTTTCTTTAAATTAAATAAAATTCACTCAATATTAAGTAAAATATACTTAATTTTAAATAGAAACTAACCAAAAGTTAGGTAAATTTCACTCAACTTTTGTAAACATGAGATTACTCAACGTTGGGTTCCCACACTTTAATGCCCTTGTTGAGTGGTTTTGCTCTTCATTTTATGACAACAAAAGGAAGAGTGAGGGAGATGCAAGAGAAAAAAAGTACCTAAAATTAGGTACTTTTTTCTAACCGTGTTTGACAGTTCATTGACAATAATTGTTATTTCTTTGCGTGAGTCGCATCGCACATCGCGGTTAGGGTGCGACCAGAGTAGACGCGAAATGCAATGCGAAGCGAAGCGTCCATAGAATTTGACAGCTCCTTATTATTGATTGTTATTCCTTTGCGTACAAATTTTCGCGTGACGTCGCGTAGGCGCGTCTACTCTGGTAGGAACCTTACTCTGGCGGGCACCTTATGATCATTATGCCAAAAAGGCACATTGTATTTGAAACTATAGTTTCTAATAATTACCACAATGGCAGTTGCACATCCAACTCATCAAGACAAATGATTTTAATTATGGTCTTGCAATGATGTTTGTAAGAAAACAAGAAAATGAAATCATGTTTATCTATATATTCTGTTTTCTGAGGAACGGTACATTCTGTGTAATGGTTTTCTGGGGAACGGTACATTCTGGGGATTGATTTTCTGGGGAAGGGTACATTCTGGCGATTGGTTTTCTGGGGAATGGTAATTCTGGGAAATGGAATTCTGGGGAATAGTATAGAACCATAGAGTGCAACATCTATCAGCGAAATGGAAAGATTGAATAAGTAACGCTTATAATATTGATCATCAGAAAAAAATCACTAGTTTTGCATTTCCTTGTTTCTGCTTGCGAAAAATAATGGACCTCCTCCTGGTCAGGTACTTATATCGGTCAGATAAGTTAGATAGACTATCTGTAGTAACAATTACCTATAGTTTTACATTGTACGCATTGTCAATGGCCTTTTTATTGGAACAGATGCTGAACTAGAATCAGGGTGTCTACTACCTGGAAAAACGGGGATTTTCTCATCACCTGCAAAATACCTGGAATTCTCAGGGAATTCCTGACATAATCAGGGAAATTTCAATACCCGGTGATAATTGTTGAAGTACAAAGCAACTTATTGATCATAGTAGGCAACCTGTTACACTGTTCATTGACATACGTATAATTTGTAGAAAATAAATCATTCCTGAATTACACTTCAAACAGTAAAGACGTGTTTGGTCATTTGTCTGCTCAATTACCAATAGGTTATGGGCCCAGAAGAACTCATTGAAGAGGATAACTCAATTCAAACTGTGAAATCGTTACCAGCTATTCCGAGAGATTCGAGTACGATGAGTGATCTCAAGACGTCTTTCAAGAAGCTTGGTGATTCCAACTATGCGGTATGGAAATTTCGAATGGAGCTTGTACTGATTCAAGAGGACCTGTTGAGCGTCGTCAATGAACAGAAGCCTCAAAATCCGCCTGCAGATTGGATCACGAAAGATGCGAAGGCACGTGCACTCATTGGGCTCTCAGTTGAAGATGGGCAACTTTCGCATGTTATTCGAGCATCGTCGAGTAAGGAGATGTGGGACGCATTACGAACTTACCATGAACGGTCATCTTTGGCGAGCAAGGTCCATGTTCTTCGCAAGCTATGTTCCCAGAGGCTGTTGGAAGGAGGAAGCATGTCTGAACATTTGAACGAGATAACCTGCCTAACCAACCGGCTGATTGCTATGGGAGAAGAGCTGAAGGAACACTGGATAGTGGCCATGATTTTATCAAGCTTACCGGAATCGTATGGAAGTCTCATTACGGCGTTGGAGAGTCGACCAGAAGCGGATCTAACCTTGGAGTATGTGAAAGGTAAGCTCCTTGATGAATGGAAGCGACGTGAAGAAAACCAATCGATGGAAAAGGTGTTACGAACTGGTGGAGATGAGACAAACAAACTATCCATGAAACAGAAGGTAACCTGCCATTATTGTGGAATAGAAGGTCATTTTCGTCGGGATTGTAGAAAGTTCATCAATGACAAGAGAAAGCAGCAGAAGCCCAGAGATCAAAAGGTAAAGCTAGCAGTGAATGATGAAATCGAAATGTGTTTGGCGGCTGGTGAGCACACTGGTGACGCATTGTGGTTATTGGACTCTGGCGCAACTTCTCATATGACGAATGATGTACGTTTGCTGGATAGATTGGATGCTTCGCGGAGAACTAGTATTAGTTTGGCGGATGGAAATAAAGTTCAAGGAACTGGCGTTGGTACAGGTGTATTCCGAGGCGTTAATGATGAAGGCAAAGCAGTTAAGGTTCAACTATCTGATGTCTATCATGTACCAGCGCTTTCTGGAAGTTTATTAAGTGTTAGCAAAATAACCGATGAAGGATTCAAAGTTATATTCAACCAAACAATGTGCAAGATAGTGAAGAATGATGTGGTTTACCTGATAGGAGAGCGGCGAGGCAGTTTATATCATTTGAAGGCTGGACCCGAAAGAGTATTGGTTACTGTGGCCGACCATTCCCAACAATGTATTCATTTGTGGCATCGCCGGTTAGGACACCGGAACGCGGATGCGATTATGCGAATTGTGCGCGACGAAATGGGAACCGGTATGATGATGCAGAACTGTGGGGTTCAGACCATCTGTGGCACGTGCTGTGAAGGAAAACAAAGCCGTATTTCATTCCCGAAAGAATCTGAAAGCAGAACAGTGGTCGTGGGTGACTTGATTCATATGGACTTGTGTGGACCATTCGAAGAGTGTACACCGAGCGGAAACCGATTTTGTCTGGTGATCATTGATGATTTCTCCCGTTATACTGAAGTATACTTGATGAGATGCAAATCTGAAACTTTTATCAAGATCCAAGAGTATGTTAGTTTAATGGAAAATCAATTTGGAAGAAAACCAAGAATCATGCGGGCAGACGGTGGAGGAGAATTCACCAACAGTAAATTGAAACAATTTTGTGCTAATTATGGAATCCGGATGCAGCAAACCGCTCCCTATAGCCCTCAGCAAAATGGTGTAGCAGAAAGAAAGAATCGATACCTGGTCGAAATAATGAGATGTATGTTAGCAGAATCAAAACTGGAAAAAAGGTTCTGGGCAGCAACTGCAAATTACATTCAAAACCGTTTACCATTATCATCGTCAAACAAAACCCCCTATGAGGTCTACTACGGGAAGAAGCCATCATATACACATATGCGAATATTTGGATCAACGGCGTTCGTGCATATTCCAAAACAGAAGCGTAGGAAGCTTGACAAGAAAGCAGAAAAGTTAACATTTGTTGGTTACGCAGATGGATGCAAGGCATATCGTTTTCTGAACCGAATGGATTGTACTATCACTATCAGTAGGGATGCAAAATTTGATGAAAATTTGTATCAAGAATTTAAAATGGAAGAGCAGAATAACGATGACATAATAATAAGCCTGGATAATGGAACTTCTGTGCCTCAAGTGACAAATGATGAGCCTGAACCAGAACGCGAGACGGAACTTGCAGGAGTTATACCACCGATCGAATCAGATGTGGACGGAGACGCACACCAAGATGTAAATCACGAAGAAGAATCAAATGATCATGAAAGTATTCTTAGACGATCTTCGAGGCGAACAAAAGGAGTCCCCCCTAAGTGGTTCGAGCGAATTTGGTCGGTTACAGAATGTCAGGAGGAGCCATTGAGTTTTGCAGAAGCTTTATCAAGTAACCATAAAGAGGAATGGAAGATGGCAATTATGGAAGAAATTAATTCAATTGAAGAAAACAACACATGGAAGTTAGTTGATCTACCTGATAAAAGAAAAGCGATTGGCGTCAAATGGGTCTACAAAATAAAAAAAAGATTCTAATAGAGAGATTTCAAGATTTAAGGCAAGACTGGTAGCAAAAGGATTTAGCCAACAATATGGCGTTGATTATGACGAAATATTTGCTCCGGTTGTACGTCAAACAACTTTTCGTACTTTATTGGCAATTGCTGCAAAAAGAGGAATGTCTGTACGCCAATACGACATCAAGACTGCGTTCTTGAACGGCATCCTTGAGGGGGAGATTTATATGCAGCAACCTCCTGGATTTGTGGTTAAAGGAAGCGAACATAAAGTCTTTCGATTATACAAAAGCTTATATGGATTAAAACAGGCTGCTAAAGCATGGAACCAACAGCTCAACTCAGTACTAGAACAACAAGGTTTCAAGCGTTGTGAATCTGATCCATGTTTGTATACGAAGCTAAGAGGAGGAAAGCATTGTTATGTTCTAGTCTATGTGGATGACATTTTGATTGCAAGCGAGGACAACAATCTAATCGTTGAAACAAAAAAGCATTACAAAACAGATTTGCGCTTACATCACTGGGAGAAATGGGTATTTTGGAATGGAAGTCAAGCAAAATAAGGATGGAGATTTCTTCATATGCCAAGAACGCTACATCGAGCAGATTGCAAACTCATCCGGATTAATAGAAGCTAAACCATCAAAAATACCCTTAGACCCAGGATATTACAAGCATGAATCAAATGATTGTCTTCCAGATAACAAAGAATATCAAAAACTTATGGGCCAGTTACTGTATGTATCAGTTAATACCAGACCAGATATCTCTGCAGCTGTGCCCATTTTAAGCAGAAACACTAGTTGTCCGAATAAAGATGATTGGGTAGAACTTAAACGGGTTGCTCGTTACCTGATGACAACCAAACACTTATGGCTACGACAGAGCAATACGAAGAAGAATGAAGAATTACTGGGATATTGTGATGCTGATTGGGCTGAATGCCGAGATGATAGAAAGTCCAATAGCGGTTTCCTGACGAAATACAATGGAGGAACAATTACTTGGGCATGTTGCAAGCAAACGTGTGTGTCGCTCTCAACGGCTGAAGCAGAGTTCGTAGAGCTATCAGAATCTGTTCAAGAAACAGTGTGGTTGAAACGGTTACTGCACGATCTTGGCGAACATCCAGCTATCCCTGTGATTTATGAAGATAATCAAAGTGCCCTGAAAATGCTTGAAAATGAAAAATTCAGTAACAGGACAAAACACATTGATACCCGGTATCATTACGCAAGGGATATGAAAATGAAACAAGAAGTCAGTTTTATCTACTGCTGTACCGAAAAAATGATTGCAGGTCTTCTCACGAATCCTCTTGGAGCGGTCCGTTTGGAAAAACTGAGAACTATGTCTGGAGTCGAGATCATGCGTTGAGAAGGAGTGTTGAAGTACAAAGCAACTCATTGATCATAGTAGGCAACCTGTTACACTGTTCATTGACATACGTATAATTTGTAGAAAATAAATCATTCCTGAATTACACTCCAAACAGTAAAGACGTGTTTGGTCATTTGTCTGCTCAATTACCAATAATAATGAGTGAAATTCTCTCAAAAGGTGAAAAAAATCCTTAAAAATATTTGAATAAATATACCAATCAAATCTATTGAAAATGTAGTGAACGTTAACGGATCGTTGTTCCGCAAAAAACGTTTTGCCATCTTCTAAAGAATTCCTGGAGAATTTCCGAAGCTAAGCTGAAATCGGGAAATCAATTAGGGATTGCTTTGTAAATTCTTTTGAGTATTCCTTCGGAAATTCTTTAGGAATATATTAAAAAATACTAAATTAGTTAGGATTTTTCAAAGCAATTCCTGGACGAACGAAGGAATTTCGGGATCAGTTTTCCAAGGAATTATTCAAAGAAATCACTAGAAGAGTGTCATAAGAATGATTAGCAATTTTCCAAAAAAAATCTGGAGGAATTTCCAAAATAAAAACCGAAAAGAATTCCCGGAGGAATTTCAAAACGAATTTCCGGACGATTTTTCGTATGGTTTCTTTAAGAAATTCCCGAAAGGGAACCTTAAAGGGTTTTAAAAAAAAAGTGTAGAGTTATTTGTGAAGGATTTTTGCTAAAGGAATTCTTGAAAAAAATAGCCGAAGTATTTTTCAAAGGAGTTTCAGAAGGTATTATCGAAGTATTTCCAAAGAATTATTAAAAGCAAAATTTTCAGACGGCTTTGGCAGGTTTTGTTCTATTATTGGACGGGGGGGGGGGGTGGTTTAAGTCGACCGCATTTTATGAAATTTGGCCACAATATTTTTTGAGATGCAATAAATGTTTGGGCCAAATTTGAGCATAATCAGTCATAAAAAAAACCCGGCCAATAATAGAACAAAACCTGCCAAAGCCGTCATTACCCCTACTTCTGACTGAGTTCCTAAAAAATCCCAAAGAATTTCAAAAAAAGAAGTATCCGTAGCATTTTCACAGTAAAGAAGGTTTTTACAGTAAAGCATTAATAGAACGCTAGTGGCGCTGTAACCATTGAAATTGTTCTGCCAAAATATGCTTCAATAAGCTTAATAGCCTATTCAGGTTACGATTAGATTATTTATCGTATTGAATATCGTGTTAAAGCGGAGAAAGAAAATTGCAGGTAGGGGTGATCGGGGAAATATGGGCCACCTAAGAAAATCGTTCCAAAAAGCGCTGAAAGGCTAAAAAAAATCACCATTCAATTGCAGTTGACTTAAACTAGAAAGTGTTACCTTTCATATTACGTCGATGAATGATGAAAAATACGTTTGGAAATTGTTGGAATGAAATTTTGAAAATGTATTGATTTCAATGTGTGTTCCCGACTATACGAGGCAATATGAACCACCATGTGGGGCAGTATGGGCCACCCATCCAAAACGTTTTTTTTTGGGATAGAAAAGTGTCGTAATATGGAAGAATATGATATGCCTTCAACAGTTTAGAGTATTCCATACCAAATAAAATTAATAAACCGCCCACCAGCGACCCGAACCGATTTGCCACTCTTCACCGTTTGAACAGCCACATTTCAATTGGTCAATAGTCATTTTTTTTCTGTTTCGATCGCAGTAATGCGGTGTTGTAATTTATCCGTAAAGAATCTAACATAGATGATAATATTCTTGTATTCGGCAACTAAAATTTAAACTTGTTCGCATATTAAGGCCTAATATCTTGCTCTGTTCAGGTATGCCCATATTGCCCCATAGATAGTGGTTTTGGAAACCAAAAGTTTTATGATAAATTCAGATTTGTATCAGTACAAACATGTGTGCACAATATTCAATTATAATAGATCTTTTGCTTGTGCTGCATTTCTGACCTGTATTTCAATTAGTTTTGTGGCAAAACTAATTTATAAACTTTATTTATAAACTGCGGTTTTCATGTTGAGGCATACGTGGAGCATTCTTTAAAAGATCATATAACTTTCACATAATAAAACTTGTCAATTAGCTCAAATTGAGGGTGGCTCATATTGCCCCGTATGTTCCTATTGCCCTACTGCCCCTATGGGGATGGCATCAGGTTGTTGTTTATCATGATATTTATAATCATAAATGGCGTAATCTGAATAGGCTATAACTTGACCGTTTGACACTTATAGTACCGAGCAAACTAGATGTTGGTCACAAACTAGAATAAACTTGATGCTGGTCACACGAATAGGTATAATGACGTTAGGCATAAAGGATGTTAAGGATAAAATGCCTCAAAAACAGAGTTTGTTTGTTTTCTGATCTTTGGATCAACTAGGTTCGAGCTCAATGACAGACAAAGGAAAAAAAAGTATTCTATAAAGGTATTTCCGAGAGATTTTCACAAGACATTTTCGATCAAACACCTATAAAGGAATTTAAAAAAAATCGTAAAGGAATCGCCAAATGCATCTCTAAAGGAATTTCCGAAACAATTCCCCATTTTTCCAAATTTTCAGCAAAGAAATATTCAAATTAAATCCTGGAGGAAGTTCTGAAGCAATTCTTAAAATTCGGAGGATTTCCCGATGGAATCTATGGAGAAATTTTCAAAGGAATACCTGGAGGAAATTCTTAAGTAATTTGCTACATTGTTTCGTGAAGCCACCAAAATATTCATTAAAATAATATTTTTCGCAATATTTACTTTTTTGAATTGATTATTGCTAAAATCTATATATGGCACGTTTGTTTCCGTCTGGAAATTAATGTAAAACACCTGGAAAAATCAGGGAATTTTGTTTTTACAGATGAGTAGACACCCTGTTGATGATGCTTTCGTAACTCGTTGATGAATGTTACACAGACAAACAGACGTAACAGTTTGAACATTTTTCAGAAAAATCCATCGCCCAACTCCTCTGCCACCATCTTGCGAGCATGTTGCACGAAACAATGTTTCGTATGACATTGTCACCAGAAGGCGCTGGAGTGAAATGTCAAACTCGAAGGATTACGACGCTAGCGCCTCTAGTTGTGAAACGCGCAATCGATCAAATTCAAATTGGTCGTTGAAGTCATGGTCGATGGAAATTTCTCTAGTGTTACGCCTTTCTCTGCTTTGTTCTCTCCGAGGCAGCCAAGTTGGTTGCGACGAGACGGACGCAATGAGAAAACAATTGTGCAATAAAAATCCTATTCGACTAAATGCTGATGTCATATTAGAAATTTGGAGACAGTACTCGTCGATAGCAAATCCTTCCGCACGCGATGGCATATGAGCAAGTCAAACCACCTTCCTTTTGCCAGTGGAGATATATCAGCTTCCACACTGATATTCTTCCCTCCCCCTTAATTACGGGAGCTTGGCAGAAGGAAGGTCGTGTGATATGTGCCATCACAAATATTGCCCTCCGCTCGCTTTCAAATCGACTTCTATAAAAAATTCTTCATGCCTGCCGTATCCTAACGGAACTATCAATTCTATACTTTCACCTCTAATTCTATCATGAACATGTACGTCCAAGTTTGGAAGATGATATTAGCATTTCCATATCATTGTAAATCGTTTAACTTCACGTAGAAGTAACACACACGAAATCATTATTTTAGTATTAACTTTCTCTTAAAACTAAATCAAATTGACAAGCAATTCTACTCATTTTCTACATTTTCATCGAGAGCAAAATCATCATCAAGTTGTTCAACATCATCCATTAATTCGTCTAGTGCATTGTCTTCAGTGTTTACATTTTCAGAGCTGTAAAGATCTTCGAATACTAAAAGTGATTTTACAACATCTGGATATTCATGTGATACTTTCTTTCGCATTCTGCTACCTAGATTTATTGAACTTATCAAAGGATCAGATGGGTTCATACCTCGAATAAAGACGTCATGTAGATTATCAACTCGTGACCTTTTCCTAGCATGATGGGTACGACATTTTTTAATAGTATATGTTGGCATTCTGCTGCTTCTTCAGCTAACATGCCAAGAGGAGCCGGTGAATGGATTATTATGCTTCCAGCGTGAGCGAGTACTTTATGCACTGTTGCTGGAATTTTATACCAATCATACAATTTAATATATCGCCGATATGTTTCTTTACAATAGTCATCCATTTTTTTAGGATTGATCGAATCTTGGCAATTGAAATCTAACAATAAGATCTTCGTCAATGTCCAAAACTTTGGAAAGTAATTCAGGATTTGAAAATGCTTTTCGACACACGTTTCCTGTTGTGCTGGTCCCTGCTCCACCTGCCCTGGGTTGATCAACTCGTACTCCGAATGCTTCGTACAGTTTTTCAGTAACGAGTTTTTTCCGATCAAGAAATTTGGCCTTTAAATCCATCGTGATCTTCCACTTTTTAATTTCCATACTGTAGGAAATATGTAATAAACACTAAAAAAATCGCATCCAAGCGTGCAGTGGAGATTTGCCGTAATGAAGAGCGTTTTCGTTCGATTCGTATCCTGCTTCAAGCTACTGTAAAGTAAAAAAATAATGTTATCTTTATGTCACTTAAAATTTGATAAAAAAAGTATTACCTTTATATCACTCATTACATTTGGAGTAGCTCCACAAATTGGACAGTTGGACATGGAAGAAGTATCGGTTACATAATTAAGAACTTTGCCGTCGATCATACTCATAACGAAAATAAAATCAACCAAAACAAATTCGTCATTCGATAATTGGATTTTTACTGGGACAAGCTCACTTATTTGATTTTCAATATATCTCTTGGTGTTAAGTACCATCTCTTTAGATTCTTTGATAAACTCCAACATAATTGGCCTACAGAACCGAATGCTTTGGGGTGTTAAGTTATGCCACAAAATGCTTTTCTTGTTGTTCTGATAATAAAGTTGTATAGGAGTTGTCGTCACTGAAAAGACGTCACTGTCATCCTTTTGATTTGGCATTGATAGCGCTTGGTGGTATTGTGAATAGCCTGTAGAACCATCCATACCCCAGCTGCTTGAAAGCACTAGCTCTGTGTAATCGTTGGTATTCATTTGTTGGACGATTTCCGCATCAATGATCTTGATGATTCTTTCTGCTGTATGGTTCATGAGTGCCTGTAATTTGACCTGAAAAGAAAGAAACATTTAAAGTTGGTGTACTAGAAAAACACGTGGATATTTATATCTACCTGAATTTTTGATGGTGACTCTTCGATTGACTCGGCTAAAGGGGAGCAAACTTTTTTCATGCTCTTGATTACATGGTAGCTCGGAAACCTTGATGGGTTCTTTTTCACTGTTTGCTCATATGCATATTTGGTAAAATCGCAGTCTAAAAAATATTCGAATGCCTCTTCAGTTGACATCATTCTATGTGAATCTTTGAGAGTCGTAAACATTTTAGATGCACTTTCACGATTTTTGATAACAATCAAATTTACCATATTTGAATCGCCATGTCTACATGCAATTTTTCTTGTGGCCATTAAATAACAGCACAATGTACCCGTTGTTAGCGTTAAAGCCGAAAACAAACTCATGATTTGAAAATGTTTCCCCCGTTCTTTTTAATGCAAGTAAGTAGATAATATTTATTAGGAAAATAAATATACCTGAGTATAGTTGGTACAAATTGTAAAATGACACATGAACAGAGAATTATAAACAAGGGTATCGTGAAACCATTGAAAACTGTTTAGTCCAGTTGGGTAGATCAAGTTTCTATATGGAATGATAATTTTCGGTTTGTTTTTACCCATTTTCACAAAAATAATAATAAAGTGGGTAACATTTTTAAGACTAAATTTGACATTTAACAGTTCCACATTTAAAGCAGTATTTGATTTGTACGATTTTTTTTTGTTTGCCGGAGAAATTCCTGCAGAAACTTCCGGAGAAACTTCTGGTGGAATTCTTGGAGAACTTCCTGAGAGATTCTTGGAGGAACTTCCGGAGAAATTCCTGCAGGACCTTCCGGAGAAATATTCCTGGGGAAACTTCCTGAGGAATTCCTGGAGGAAGTTCTGGACGAACTTCTGGATGAATTTCAGGAGGAGGAACTTTCGGAGCAATTCCTGAAGCAAATTTCAGAGCATTTCCAGGTGGAATTTGTGGAAGAATTTTGTAAAATTTCTATTGCTTTAAATATGCTCACGCCGACGCGCCGCCGCCGCCGATTAATAACGGCGTGATGCTACCACACCGCCGCCGCTGGCTGAAAATGATCTATCACGCCGCCGTCAACAAATTTTCAATCGGCGCACAGGTCTATTAATAACTGTGGAAGTGCTTAATGAACACCAAGCAGCGAGGCGGCAATGTCCCAGTGGGGGTTATAATGCCAAAGAAGAAGAAGTTCTGACAGAATTTTTGGCAAATGAGAAAATTTTAATTAATTTTAATCGAGACGAGCCAGCCTCGGGCTGAAAGTCTCGATAATGAAGAGTTAAAAAAATAATTTTAATTATTTTGAGAATATTTTTAATCCAGAATAATTGTATAACTTTTTACATAGAAAATAAAAAAATTGAAAATTCTTATATTGCAATATTGGATGAAAATTTTAAGTGGTGAAAAATCGGCATGAATTAACAATCTTGAAAAGGAAAGTTTAATATTTTAACACACTATGAAAGATCGATTTGGAAGTGTTTTTGAACAGTGAAAATAAAAATTTGAGTCTTAGATGGTTAAAGAAAATCATCAATAAAATTCTGAAGCAATACTAAAGGGATTCTACAAGTCATTCCAAGAAGAAATTGGGCTTCTACTTTTTCTGTTCTTTAAAAAGTTATATTGGAAATTCTTGAATTGATTAATTGTATTTATTGAAGTCCTGGGCTAGCTAGTCCTTATTGTGGATTCTAATTCCTTGGATTCCGCATGTGACAAAACTGGGATTAATGCATACTGAACGAGTCAAAGAGCTTCCTATAGTCATCCCTCTATTCAGCCCTCATATCCAAGATATAGCAATAACCAAAGCAAAGTACATTAACGCGTTCTGCCAGAACCATAACACAACTGTAATCCGGTGATAAGTCAAGCCATGGAAAAATATTTCTCTGCCTTTTTATCATCTTTAACACGATGAATGATTTCTTTTGCTCAAATTTTATTAGATAAGTTGGAAATAAATAATAAATAATACATAAATTTCAGTGCTCAAATGCTTGGAAGTTATCCTACAGGATGAATCCAAAGCACTGGACGACGAGTGCAAAAGTACGCTAACGAAACGGATGGAAATGTTCCGCAACGCCGCAGTGGTAAGCCAAAAAACGCGCATATTTGGAATAAAACACCCAACCGAATGACACTCTTCCCCAGGTGGTACCGCAAGCGGAAAACCTCAGCCAGTTGTACACCCAGGTGGTGGATTCGCCCTCGAAGCACTACTTCCTGCTGGTGCTGTTCGGCTGCGTAAGTATAGTCTTCATTTCCGGGCTGCTGTGCGGACGCGTATCGCGGCGGACAATCGCCCTCAAGAACAAATAGTCACGGTGGTGCCGATCGTTTTGGCGTCGGAATGCCGCTAAACCGTTGCTGGTCGCTTATTTGTAAATTCAGAATTTATGTTTTTCGGCTCCTGCTCTTGCAAGCGGTTGATAGGCCAATATTATTGAATTCAAAACGGACAAGCTGTGAGGTCTAATACAATACAGATTGGCGATTAGCTAATCCAGGTCTGCCGTTGAATTTTGCGTGTCTGTGTTAATAGGACTTCGTACGAATATAGTTTTAAAACGATTGAAAAGTCGATCTGCTACGTTTTACGGTACGGATTTTTTTTTCTGTGTGAACTGAATGATTATTTCTTTGTTGTCCTTCCTGGAATTTCGGCCCTTCCTATGATGTCATTTGTAAAATATTAGTTAGATGTGAGATTTGTTTTCACACGTTTTAGTAATAGGCATGAAATTCTGTTCCTATCCTTTCTAATGTAGCACCCTCCCCACCTCCCCGACTAATCCACTACTGGTTTACACTACCTAGGTATGAAAATTGAGAAAAAAATGAAGCAAAACCTTTGCAACTAAAATTGAACTAATGTAGTAATCAGAGAGCAACTAATAAGCCGATGGCAACAGTATAGAAGACATTTTTATAAGTAGTTTAACTTTACATATATAACATCGTAAGGATCAATAATGAGATGAAGGCGAAGTAAAGAGCGAAACGTGTTAGTTCGTTTGTTGTCCGAAATCCATCTGTGCCACAGTATTCGTAGTAGTAGGCAGACTGTGGTGCTTGGCTCTTGTATGAACAATGACCCTATGACTTCTCATAGAAGTTACGTGCGTGTTACGTGTTCCGGAAGAAAAAGCGCCAGCAAAAAGTTCTATGAGAAGTTGAACCATTCACGTAAGGGCCACGTGCCACAGCCTGATATGTGTAAGGACATAAACGGGAACCTTCTTACGAACGAGAGTGACGTGATCCAAAGTTGGCGGCAGCACTACGAAGAACGATGGCGATGTGGGAGACGAGGATGGCGGTATGCTGATGAACCTGGGAGAACGCGCGCAGGACATAATTTTACCGGCTCCGGATCTCCAGGAAATCCTGGAGGAGATTGGCCGGCTGAAGAACAACAAAGCACCTGGGGTTGACCAACTACCAGGAGAGCTATTTAAACACGGTGCACAGTGGGACGGATTGAAAAAAAGACGGTCAAAAGTACAAATATGACTTAAAATGAGAACAAATGGGTTTATTATACTTACTGTGATGAAATTTTATCATTTCCAACTACATTCATAACGATTGTTGTGATTGTAGCATTCAGTACATATACATACATTTTCATGTATTTTACGTAATTTTCAAATGCCTCGGAAAAAAACCTGCGGGCCCTGGCGGGCCCTAAATTTGGTTTAATTTGAAAATATATATTTTCAGCTTCAGGTAATTTGGGTAAATTGTTTTCTGACCACATGAAAACACCACGAAATGAGTAAATTTCGAAATAAGCCCAAATTCAACTCCATAAGCCATGGGTGAATATTTCATGAAATTGTGATACAATGAATGCAATTGATAGTTGATTATGTTATCTTTGAAGATGTATTGAGTTTGAAATGATTGAATAACAAATTTAAAAAATATTGCAAAGATATCATACTTAATATTTATATACAGCAACCGTTCGCTAACTGGGCTAAAACACCAGCCCAGTTACCGAACGCCGCTTTTTAACTGGGTTGACGAGGGAATTTGCGATGCATTGTTGTGATCGTGTTTACATGAAGACTAAAGAATATACCATTCAGAATCCCCTCGTCACCGAGTCTTTGTTGTTGTTTTTTGACGGATAACTGCTTTTTAACTGGGCTTTGGCCCAGTTAGCGAATGCCCAGTTAAAAAACAGTCCAGTTAAAAGGCGCCTAGTTAGCGAACTGTTGCTGTATTATCAATGGTGTTAAAAACAGTTTTCATGCCAACTTCAAAGGTACCCCAATGGGCTAAGTATCGTCAAATTGACTCAACCAAAGTAATTTACAATCTTTTATAACCTGTATAATGCGAGAAAAATATTTAAAAAATAGAATACATCATTTTGAAAAATGACCTTTTGACCCTCTTTCAAAGGAGTAGATGGAAGGTGTCGTGTGTCCCATCTACAAAAAGGGCGATAAGCTGGATTGTAGCAACTACCGCGCAATCACATCGCTAAACGCCGCCTACAAGGTACTCCCTCAAATTGTATGCCGTCGACTAGCACCAATTGCAAGGGAGTTTGTGGGGCAGTACCAGGCGGGTTTTATGGGCGAACGCTCCACCACGGACCAGGTGTTCGCCATTCGCCAAGTACTGCAGAAATGCCGCGAATATAACGTGCCCACACATCATCTATTCATCGACTTCAAAGCCGCATATGATGCAATCGATCGGGACCAGCTATGGCAGCTAATGCACGAACGAACATGGATTTCCGGATAAACTGACACGGTTGATCAAAGCGACGATGGATCGGGTGATGTGCGTAGTTTGAGTTTCAAGGGCATACTCGAGTCCCTTCGAAACCCGCAGAGGGCTATGGCAAGGTGATGGTCTTTCGTGTCTGCTATTCAACATCGCTTTGGAAGGGGTAATACGAAGAGCAGGGATTAACACGAGTGGTACAATTTTCAATAAGTCCGTCCAGCTATTTGGCTTCGCCGACGACATAGATATTATGGCACGTAACTTTGAGAGGATGGAGGAAGCCTACATCATACTGAAAAGCGAAGCTAAACGGATTGGACTAGTCATCAACACGTCGAAGACGAAGTACATGATAGGAAGAGGTTCAAGAGAAGACAATGTGAGCCACCCACCACGAGTTTCTATCGGTGGTGACGAAATCGAGGTGGTTGAAGAATTCGTGTACTTGGGCTTACTGGTGACCGCCGATAACGATACCAGCAGAGAAATTCGGAGACGCATAGTGGCTGGAAATCGTACGTACTTTGGACTTCGCAAGACGCTCCGATCGAATAGAGTTCGCCGCCATACCAAACTGACAATCTACAAAACGCTCATTAGACCGGTAGTCCTCTGCGGACACGAGACCTGGACGATGCTCGTGGAGGCCCAACGCGCACTTGGAGTTTTCGAAATGATAAAATGTAACATGTGACATTTATGCGTCCAACGGCAGAATTAGTGTTTATACAAATCGCCTTAAACGACCAATTGATATGAAATATGTTTGTCTAAAAATGAACACACTTTTTGAAACAATGCAAACTTGTTCTCTTGTGCTTTTCTCGATACATTTCTTATTATATACGAGAATGGCATCATCATCGCTAGGTGGATTAATCAGAGTTTTGCCTTCTTTCGTATGGGACTAATATGTGATCATAGGCAGTGTAGAGGGAAACACGTATCGTTAATAACAATACCGCATTAACCCTTTCCTTCCCATGGTAGCTGTAGAGCTCCATCAAATTTTGCACCTTCCAACATTCATCGAATTATTTCAACAACAAAAAGCAGTATTTTACACAACTTTATGGTTTCATTAGGCTACAAATATAATCAATTTTGTGTAAAAATAGTGAAACTATTGAAAATAATCAAGTAACTATTGATTTACAATCACAAATTGTTTTTTTCGTTTTCCACTAATTTTAGCTATGCCAAACAACTTTTGTTCTAGCATTTTTTTCATAGGCGATTCCTTCCTATTAAAATCTTTGGAAAAAGTCGTGTGAAAGAGAGGGTTAATAGACTAGAGAGCAATGGATACAATTTCGAAACTTTGAAATAAAAAACAGAGCTAAGTACAAATGTTGCTTTATTGTCCTTCGCTATTCGCTCCGTAGCTAATTACTATCTACTATGAAGTACGACAATCAAGTACAATACATCCAACGGTAAATACTTTGAGTATGTTAAGTAGCAAAATCTTTGAAATCTGTGTTTTTGATACATATAACTATAAGTTGAAAATACTAAAACTTTTAACTACAACAAAAGCAACCCCTATTTGGCCATAATCATTATGCCATTTCAACGGCCATTGCCACTCCCATTCCGCCACCAACGCAGAGCGAAGCCACGCCCTTTTTGCCACCGGTCCGTTTCAATGCGTACAGTAAAGTAACCAGCACACGGCAGCCTGTGTATGAGAAAAAGTCCAAATTACACCAAGAACCTGCATTAACCGATGAAATTTACACTCACCGGAAGCACCGATCGGATGTCCAAGCGCGATGGCTCCACCTCCGACGTTCACCTTTTCTGGGTTCACTCCAAGACCCTTGTTGACGGCCAACGATTGAGCTGCGAATGCTTCGTTAAGTTCGAACAGATCGACGTCGTCCAGCTTCCATCCGGCTTTGTCCAACTGTTAGTCCAAGAATTAGATTTGATCACAGCTAGTTGCGATTCGATACTATACTTACAACTTTCTGCACGGCACTGATCGGGCCGGCACCCATGACCTTTGGGCAGATTCCCGTCTGACTGAACGCCACAATCTTTGCCAGTGGTTTCGCACTACGCTTCTGGACTTCTTCGCCGGACATCAGCAGAACCGCCGCCGCTGAATCGTTAATGCCGGAAGCATTTCCCGGCGTCACCGTACCATCCTTGATGAAACAGGGTTTCAGCTTGGCCAAGCTCTCCACAGTTGTTCCGTGCTTTGGGAATTCATCCTTATCGAAGGTGATGGTTTCCTTGCGGCTTGGGACCGACACGGCCACAATTTCGTCGTTGAAGTATCCCTTGCTCTGCGACTCCTCTGTCAACTGTTGGCTCTTAGTGGCGAAGGCGTCCTGCTGTTCACGAGTGATCTCGAACTCCTTTGCCAAATTTTCCGCAGTAACACCCATGTGCAAATCGTAGATCGCATCCGTCAAACCGTCGCTCAGCATGGTGTCCACCATCTTGGCTTCGCCCATTTTGGTGCCACTACGCAGATGCAGCACATGAGGCGCTTTCGACATGGACTCCTGTCCACCGGCTACGACCACGTTGGCATCACCGGAACGAATCGCTTGGTAGCCCAGGGCCACCGTTTTAAGTCCGGAGCCGCATAGCATGTTGATTAGAAAGGCTGGCACTTCCTTCGGGATGCCGGCCTTGAGGGAGGCTTGCCGAGCGGGGTTTTGTCCCTGTCCGGCAGCCAGAGCCTGGCCGAGGATAACTTCATCCACATCGGCCGGCGGAACGTTGGCGCGGTTGAGGACCTCTTTCACAGCAACCGCTCCTAGGTCGGCAGCGGTTAGGGATGATAAGGTACCGAGGAAGTTTCCTGGAAAATAGGCAGGAATTTATTAACTTAAAGTTATGCTTAGAGGATGAACATTTATTTTGGTCGTTTTGATGACGACTTCTTTCTAGTCATATGCAGTTGAGATGTTTAATCATGAAAGGTTTTAAATTTTCCTGTTTATTAAAAGTAACACAAGATAACAATGGTGCAATAAATGATAAGTAAAGCCATGCAATTTTAGATTATAGATTTAAAGCTGAGAAACAAGTAATTTGCCAGACTTTTATCTGATAGATTTGCAGCCCATGAGCTCACCGATAACTACCCCACATGAACAGCTTACCATTCTAATGCAAGTCATTTCATGTGAAAAACAACATTAAAAAAAGCTAGCTGTCAAGTCAAATGGCCGAATAGCTATTTATTTCGCCAATATTTCTTCTATCGTTACTATATCTGAAACGCGATGTGTGTAATTGCATAACATGTGATAGATTTAGTTCGAAAAATGTATTGGAGGGTAATCACTTCCTCCGGTATGGGGTTTGATCCCACAAAACCAGTACGCTTGATAGGTGCTTTCTCTACTAAGCTACGAAAGACCAGTTTAGTACTTTCCAAACTAGTCTTAAACGGTTGATTACATTCCACTGAAAAGAGCTTAAAATATTTTTTCTACGAAGGACCTCCGTCGTCCTCCGCAGCTAAGAAGGCTATTGATCAGGAATATAAAATCTCAGATTACTTCACCTAGCGGCGACGGCGATGATACCTTTCTCGTACATCGTAAAATGTTTTGAAAAAATCACATAAGAAATGTCAGAAAACCAGTTTAGGGGAATAAATCACATTAATTCTATCATTTCGCATTAATTTTTAATTTTTTTGCATGCCACCATTCTTAAAAAAAATATTTTGAATTTTTTTTCAAGACCCATCCCCAACACCCCCCCCCCTCCGGAAATTTTTCAATAACTCCAAAATGCAATGTCCGATCGGGCCAATTTTCAATAGCAAACAATTGGACTGCCTTCCCCGTCGTATACAACTTGTTGCGAGTAAATCGGGCAATGCTTTCAAAAAGTGTCTACAAAATTTATACACATACACACACAAACATACATAAGCACCTACAGACATCACCTCGGTTTGTCGAGATGAGCCGATGGGTATATAATATTATGGGTCTCCGAGCTTTATCTTAAGTTCATTTTTGGAGTAACCCTATAGCCTTTCGGTACAACTTTGTTGTACGAGAAAGGCAAAAATGATGAAAATTCAAATTGATTCTAGACTTCTTAGTAGCATGAAACTATGTGATGAAACCTTACTAAACGGGTTTGTAAAGTTGAATCCATAACATCGCATCGGCATTTTTATGTAAATGTTTTGAAAAGACTGATGGACATTCCTGATGCAAATTGTGAATACCCAATTCAAATGCAAAAAAAAATCTTATCTATCATCCGATTATTTGACTTTCAAATATGCATCCACAGGAACTCCATTATGAATAATTATTTATACATCGAAAGATCGTTTTAAAATTACGTACAGATAGTCCGAGATAATATATTTACATATTCATATCTATTCATACACATATGAAAGTAGCAGATGGAAATAATATTGTCAAATTTTTAATCTTTACGTATTCTATGGACGGAGTCAAACCGAAAACCAACGCAATATGCCAACACACAAACGCACATGTTACGATTGCGACACAGAGTGAAAGTTTTATCAACAACATCAAACAGCTGATGATGATTCAGCATCTCTTAAGAGCAAACAAAACACATAACGGGAGGAACGGTCCCTTTAAATTCGATTATCACGATTCCAATTGGAATAGATATTTTACCGATCGGTGTTCTGGCGGCCGAAACGATGTACACTTCTCCTGGCGACGTCATCGTTGCGCTCGTGTCGCTGCTGCCTGGTGGAATGCACTTTCACTCTCTTTCACTCCCGTTGATTATAACACCCGCGCACTATCTGGTGTCGTCGAATTTGTGAATGAATCACCGTTGCAATTTTTTCTATTATGAATGAAAGGTGCGTAAAATGGAATCGACTGCTTACAACACCCGACACGTTGATTGCTGAAATTGGACTGAAAGAAGAAGCACACGATGAATCTGTTTTGTGGCCTTCGTCTTGTCCTGTTGGATACGAGCGATGAGTGAGGTGCGAGGTTCAACCCAGCTATAAAAAAGAGCCGCAAACCGTTGATGCGGTTGTGAAACTTTTTACGCTGAAACGGGTTTTCTTTAGCTCGCTCTGTCCCTTTCTTGAACGTCAATGCATGTCTTTGTTTTGCTTGTCTAGGGCCATTCATAGAAAATGAGAGGAAATTCTCGCTTTGCATTGGAAACGAGCCCGCCGGGGCTGTGGTATCAATTAATCCAGAATAATAAATTTATAACGCTTTTTATACCGAAGTTGGATTTTTCTCCAGATACAGGCAACTTTCCCAACTTCGGAAGTAGTGCGCTGGATTCGCCTGAAGATGCGCCAAATAACGCATCAATTAGTTTGACAAATAAAACTTCGGAAGAAAGTTCGGTTCGGAATTCTCGACTTCCGAATTCTAACTTGGTGCTACGCCGACAATTATTATATTTTTATTATTTACAGGCTACTGTTATGCTATTTTTTAGCCCATCGCCAAATATACAAATTTACCGTTCTTCGTACAGTTACAAATATATCATGGACATAGTTAATATCGTAACCCATTAACATTAAGTTCTTCGAACAATACATATTTATGGTAAAATGTTGTAGTTAAACAACTATTTAAGTTTTAACAAATTTAATAAATAATGTCTTGCTTGGTTGACAGCTGAATACATAATGAACTATTTTATACTTCTACGTCATCAGGCATGCTATGATATTAATATTTCAAATCCTAGCTTGCTATGATGGTAATATCTCCTTTTTTTAATTGGCTAGATAATATAATCTTGATATTTTCTAGGTGGTCGAATGATCCTTGTTGGCCTCGGAGTCCTTAATTGTTCGGGCTGATTTGTTGTTGAGATGTTTGCGTCTTCTTCAAAAGATTCAAAGAACTCTTCGCCTACTGAGCTATCCTGGTTGTTAAAGGCAACATCAAAAACTGGTTCAGATGGCTCAACTTCCAATGGTGGATATTGTTGAATCGGGGTTAGCAGCTGAATAGGTACATTTTTCTTGCGGAGTCCAAATTCACTCACAAGGATGTCAAACGGAGTTAATGGTTCTTCAGACTGTACTGTATCTTCTTTGGTAGCTTCGAATAGTGGATGAAGTTGGTTTACGTGCGAACGAATCAGTTGCCTCCTTCCTGCTTGCTGATTTAAAAGAAAATTGTAGTTTACGGAACCGATTGCTTCGATAATAGTGCCTGGAACCCATTTCCACTTGCTTGGAGTAGAATACACCTTTGCATAAACCTTTGCACCTGCTGAAAACTTCTTGTGAGGCTTATTCAACTGGGAGCAGGTACGGTTTGGTTTTGGTCGTAATAAATCCAGTGTGGTTCGCATAGTACGGCCCAACATTTCTTGAGCAGGAGAATTTCCGTTCAGTATAGCACTGGTGCAGTACGGATGTGTATAATTCCAAGCTGGTCACACATGTGCTTAAATTCACTTCTTGTAAATTGTGTTCCATTATCGGACACGACTATCTCTGGTATACCGAATCTTGCAAAAATTTCCTTGAGGAAGCGAATGGTGGTTTGTGTAGTGGTTGATCGCGTTTGGAAGATTTCAGGTTATTTTGAATAAGAATCTACCACTACCAAATAGAACATTCCATCCAACGGTCCAGCGTAGTCCATGTGAATGCGTTTCCAGGGACCTTCTGCTCGAGGCCATGGCTGTGGTTGGAAATGCGGTAATGACTTGGCAGCGCTTGCACAGATACTGCATCGACGAACAAAGTCTTGAATATCTATGTCAATCTTTGACCAGAAAACAACGCTCCGAGCAATAGCTTTCATCCTTTCGATTCCTTGATGTTCCCGATGAATCTGCTTTAGAATTCGCTGACTATACAAATCTGGAACGACGACACGATCTTCCATCATAATGCAGCCATTTACGATAGACAAAGACTCGCGTCGCAAATAGAAAGATTGAAGCTGTGATGAAATACTGTTTTACAGCGTGGCCAACCATTTTCAATATGAATCTTGATCTGCTGCAAAATTGGATCCTTACTGGTGGTGGCCTTGAGCATCTCGAAATTTACTGGAAGCGATTCTAAGTTTCCAAGCAAACTGTCGTTGATTTCCTCTTCCAGATTGATGGCTGCGATGACGTATTCCTCTTCAGGCTTTTGATGGTTTGAAATTAGCCTCGAAAGAACATCTGCATATCCGAAATTTTTCGTTGAGACATATTCCACGTCAAAATCGTACCCCAGAAGTGACAGGGCCCATCTTTGCAGTCGATTCGCTGTATGAAGTGGAATTCCTTTTTTAGATCCAAACACTTTAACAAGCGGTTGATGGTCGGTTTGAAGTTTGAATCTTCTTCCCAACAGCATACGACGAAACTTAGTTACAGCAAATACTAACGCGAGCGCTTATAGTATACTTATAGTATAACTTGGCCATAGTTTTGCTCTGCTGCTGACAGCGTTCTTGATGCATGAGCAATTGCTTTCAGTTGTTCATCAGGAAAACGATGTAAAATAACTGCGCCTATACCAGTTCTTGAAACGTCGCCAGCTACAATCAATTCTAAAGAAGCATTGTAATGGGTAAGCAGTAAGTCTGATTGTAAAACCTTCTTGGTGTTATCGAAAGCTTCCTGACATTGTAGAGTCCAAATGAATTTGTTTTCTTTTTTAAGCAACTCGTCCAGCGGCCTTCGAATTCGTTGAATTTCTCGTACAAATTTACCATAAAAATTAGCGGCACCGAGAAAAGAACGTAACGTGCTTGAATCCGTTGGTCGTTTCATTTCGGCAATAGCTGCTTCTGGATATAGCTTTTTGGCAATAGCTGGTAATAGCTTTTTCTGGATCGGGCTTGATACCGTCTGCATTGACGATGATGCCAAGAAATTTGATTTCCGGCTGGTAGAACTTGCATTTCTCCGGACGAATACTGAATCCATATTCCTTCATGCGTGTGAAAAGTGCTTCAAGAATACGATCGTGCCCTTCTTTCGTGTCACTGTGGACGAAGAAATCATCCAAGAAATTGTCCACACCTTCTAATCCAGCAATCATTTGACTTGTAAGTTTCTGGAAGGCACCGGGCGCAGATTTCACACCAGGGGGTAGACGGTTAAATTGAAATAAGCCTCGATGAGTATTGCTTTTTGCATTGAAACTTTTCGTTTCGTCACTGAAACCATTGACACCCAAGCAGCACAGCTTGTCGTTAATCAGTATTGATAACTCATATAAGCTTATTCGAAAAGCCATATGTTCGTCCATAGGTACAGTTATACAACTTGTACAGTGATCGTTCGCTAATTGGGGCACGACCTCACCCCAACTAGCGAATGCCGTTCGCTAATTGGGGCGGTTTGACAAGCGTCAATGTTGTTTACTTTTTGCATTGAACAAAAGAAAATTTTACGCGCCAGAAAATATCCCGCCAAACACGGAAACAAAACGTCAACGCGTTTTGACATCACATTCTGACGTTTAGCTGCTTTTTAATTGGGTTTCGCCCCAATTAGCGAACCCCCAACTAAAAAGCGCCCCAACTAGAAAAACCCCAATTAGCGAACGTTCACTGTATATCACTGAAAAAGCGCAAGAGGTGGAGTCAATATAAAACATACTCTATGTTACAAATGAATAACCCAGAGAACCCCACTATAACAGATATAAAACACTGCTGCACAACTGAATTCGCAACTGTCACTTTTTCTCCATTTAAATTACTTCTGTGTTTATGAATTCATTTGAAAAAGATAAACAGCTTGTGGGATCTTCCAAATATGGAGTGTGACTAAACAGTTCATATATTTATAATATTGAATTCCATAAATCGGAACGTTTGTGGTGGGAAAATCCACATGCCATTTCGTATTTATTGTGAAGTTCAATATTCTGCTTCCACCAGCCGTGCACGCCATCATCATATTTCATATTATTGGTTCAAGTCATCGAAAAATCATACTATTTCATGAGCACCGTCGTCTCGATCATCATAATAAATCACCACTTGACAATATGGTGGTTTCTTGGAGGATTACAGTGCTGATCAAAATTATAAATTAATTAATTTTTAAGATACAAAATGTATTCGAAAAATTTTCCCAAAAATGTTTCATAGTATATTTAATACATGATAAATTAAAATTGTTGTATAACATAAATATTTAATCACTGTTCTACCGTTCTATTATTTATTTATTTATTTATTTATTCTTGTCTTCGCCTACAATTAAATTCCACAGACTGATTATCTTATTGGCTTGAGTGTGAGATTTATTCATTAACCTTCTGACTTACGTTGTCTGTGCTCTGGAGTCGAATTGACCCTAAATAGAAATTGTTATAACTTTTTTGATATTCCATCAATTTTGGATTTTTTAATGTTTCGAAAGATAATTTAATCACCTTTCAAGACATTACTTAAGATTGATCAGGGGTTTTCGTAAGAAGGGTATGAATTTAGAAATTTTTCAAGTAAATGTTATTTTTATCTGGTCGGGATGACCATTTTAAACTGTGCCTCCTCAAGAAAGTTGTGCAGGAAGGCGCATTATTTGAAATGAGGCATTGGTTAGTATATGAAATCATCATTTTAGACTTCTCAAAATATTCCAATATATGGAATATTCTGCATTTTAAACATTGTTATCGTACTAATAATTTACTATTTTTAAAAATGATGTCTAAAAGTTAAGTTCAACAAATGGAAATGGAGTAATGGAGTAATAAATAAATTATTATTTTTATTTATTCAGACTAAGGCCGAAGTGGCCTGTGCGGTATATAAGAGTCTCCTCCATTCGGCTCGGTCCATGGCTACACGTCGCCAACCACGCAGTCTACGGAGGGTCCGCAAGTCATCTTCCACCTGATCGATCCACCTTGCCCGCTGCGCACCTCGCCTTCTTGTGCCCGTCGGATCGTTGTCGAGAACCATTTTCACCGGGTTACTGTCCGACATTCTGGCTACGTGCCCGGCCCATCGCAGTCGTCCGATTTTCATGGTGTGGACGATGGATGGTTCTCCCAACAGCTGATGCAATTCGTGGTTCATTCGCCTCCTCCACGTACCGTCCGCCATCTGCACCCCACCATAGATGGTACGCAGCACTCCAACTCCAAGTGCGCGTTGGTCCTCCACGAGCATCGTCCAGGTCTCGTGTCCGTAGAGGACTACCGGTCTAATGAGCGTTTTGTAGATAGTCAGTTTGGTACGGCGGCGAAATCTATTCGATTGGAGCGTTTTGCGGAATCCAAAGTACGTACGATTTCCTGCCACTATGCGTCTCCGAATTTCTCTGCTGGTGTCATTTTCGGCAGTCACCAGTGAGCCCAAGTACACAAATTCTTCAACCACCTCGATTTCATCACCACCAATGCAAACTCGCGGTGGGTGGTTCACATTGTCTTCTCTTGAACCTCTTCCTATCATGTACTTCGTCTTCGACGTGTTGATGACTAGTCCGATCCGCTTAGCTTCCCTCTTCAGTCTGATGTAGGCTTCCTCCATCTTCTCAAAGTTACGTGCCATAATATCTATGTCGTCGGCGAAACCAAATAGCTGGACGGACTTATTGAAAATTGTACCACTCGTGTTAATCCCTGCTCTTCGTATTACACCTTCCAAAGCGATGTTGAATAGCAAACACGAAAGACCATCACCTTGCCGTAACCCTCTGCGGGTTTCGAAGGGACTCGAGAATGCCCTGAAACTCGAACTACGCACATCACCCGATCCATCGTCGCCTTGATCAATCGTATCAGTTTATCCGGAAAACCGTGTTCGTGCATTAGCTGCCATAGCTGGTCCCGATCGATTGTATCATATGCGGCTTTGAAGTCGATGAATAGATGATGTGTGGGCACGTTGTATTCGCGGCATTTCTGCAGTACTTGGCGAATGGCGAACACCTGGTCCGTGGTGGAGCGTTCGCCCATAAAACCCGCCTGGTACTGCCCCACGAACTCCCTTGCAGTTGGTGCTAGTCGACGGCATAAAATTTGGGAGAGTACCTTGTAGGCGGCGTTCAGCAATGTGATTGCGCGGTAGTTGCTACAATCCAGCTTATCGCCCTTTTTGTAGATGGGACACGACACCTTCCATCCACTCCTGCGGCAAAACTTCCTCCTCCCAAATCTTGGTAACGACCCAGTGCAGCGCTCTAGCCTGGTAGTTGGTCAACCCCAGGGGCTTTGTTGTTCTTCAGCCGGCCAATCTCCTCCTGGATTTCCTGGAGATCCGGAGCCGGTAAAATTATGTCCTGCGAACGTTCTCCCAGGTTCATCAACATACCGCCATCTTCGTCATTCAGGTGTTCTTCGTAGTGCTGCCGCCACCTTTGAATCACCTCACGCTCGTTCGTAAGAAGGTTCCCGTTTATGTCCTCACACATATCAGGCTGTGGTACGTGACCCTTACGTGAACGGTTCAATTTCTCATAGAACTTTCGTGTGTTATTAGCGCGCTACAGTTGCTCCGTTTCTTCACGGTCTCGATCTTCCTGCTGGAGGTTTTCCTTCGGAAAATCGATTTTTGTCTGTTCCGCGCCCGTTTATATCGTGCCTCTTTTGCCCTCGTGCGGTGTTGCAGCAATTTCACGCATGCTGCATTTTTCTCCTCAACTAACTGCTCACATTCGCCGTCATACCAGTCGTTTCTCTGATCCGGGGCACCGTTCCAAGTGCAGCGGTGGCGGTGCCAACAATGGCGAATATCTCTCCAGCCATATTCAAGAGACGCTGCGCCTAGCTGCTCTTCCGTTGGGAGTGCCACTTCCAGCTGCTGCGCGTATTCTTGGGCTAGTCTACCGTCTCGTAGCCGCCCGACATTAAGCCGCGGCGTCCGACTTCGACGCGTGTTGTACACCGTCGAGAGTTTTGAGCGCAGGCATACTGCAACGAGGTAGTGGTCGGATTCAATATTCGCACTGCGGTAAGTGCGGACGTTCGTGATGTCGGAGAAGAATTTACCGTCGATTAGAACGTGGTCGATTTGGTTTTCCGTTTCTTGGTTAGGTGATTTCCATGTGGCCTTGTGGATATTTTTGCGGGGAAAGAAGGTGCTTCGGACTACCATTCCGCGGGAGGCTGCGAAGTTTATGCATCGTTGGCCGTTGTCATTCGATACGGTGTGCAGACTATCCGGTCCGATGACCGGTCTATACATTTCCTCCTTCCTACCTGTGCGTTCATGTCACCGATGACGATTTTAACGTCCCGCAGTGGGCATCCATCGTATGTCTGCTCCAGCTGTGCGTAGAACGCTTCTTTCTCGTCGTCGGGTCTCCCTTCGTGTGGGCAGTGCACGTTGATGATGCTATAGTTGAAGAAACGGCTTTTAATCCTCAGCTTGCACATCCTTGCGTTGATTGGCTGCCACCCAATCACGCGTTGGCGCATCTTACCCAGCACTATGAAGCCGGTTCCCAGCTCGTTGGTGGTGCCACAGCTTTGGTAGAAGGTAGCCGCTCGATGCCCGCTTTTCCACACTTTCTGTCCTGTCCAGCAAATCTCCTGCAGCGCCACGACGTCGAAGTTGCGGGGATGTAATTCATCGTAGATCATCCTGTCGCAACCTGCGAAACCTAGCGACTTGCAATTCCATGTTCCAAGCTTCCAATCGTGATCCTGTATTCGTCGCCTAGGTCTTTGCCGATTATATCGAGTCGCATTATCTCTTATATTGTTCGTAATGATTGGTTTTCTAGGCGGCTTATTGGGCCTGCGCAAACCTCCTGTCTCGTCGGAGGGCCGTCGTGTCAGGGCTGTTTAGCGTCCCACCTAACACCAGGACGCAATAATAAATAAATAACTAAATAAATCTTGATAAGTAGAAAGTGATAAGGGATTGTGCATATAGGCTTCGCTAGTGTGTTTGTCTCGGTGCTTGCAATGTTCTTGTTTATGTGAAATATTCATGAAGCTTGAGATCCTTAGTAGGTACACTCAAGTTATATTCAGCAAAGTTGTTCAGAATGCACAGGGCCCAAGACAGGGCCACAAGACTATAAAGCGATGCTCAGTATAATAAATATTTCTTTCAAATGGTGTATGGCTCGGGTTATTGCAATGGTATTTCTCCGTATTTGATGTAATAAATATGCATGGCCAATCGATTTGGGAGAAAGTATACATACAGGTAGGGATTGATTCTTAAAGAGAATGAACAAGTCTCTCACTTATCATCTCTGTTTACATATACACGAGAGTCTTTTTTCAAGCTGTCATGATAGAGAATTGATTCGGAAGGCTATACCCCGTGATAAATTTCTTTTAGAAAGCTCCAAACGCAGGGGAGCACTGGCTCTGATGATGCATTTAAACTTGTTCTACACAGCTGTGCGGTTACCAACACGAAATAAGCGAAAACAAAGCAAGAATCGCCATTTTTCTGTGGTGGCTGCTATCCGATTCTGTTTTTCGCACTTGTATACAAGTTTGATAAATTTGTATCATGGCTTGTTATGATCCAGAACAGTTTTGTCTCTCTTTTATCGTTGTTCGTTATCTATTTAGAGCGATTTCTGCAAACCCTGCATACAGGTCTAAATAAAACGCAAATAACATCCCGCATAGAAATAAATCGTACGCTAAATGATCAGTATCATAAGCTTTCCATTCCCTTTGTAATCATCATTATTTGTACGATACATATACAATTATAAGATAAATATATTTTCCGACATAATCATACACAATTATTGGCAAATTATACATGTTATAGTAATGATTACTAGAATGGGAAATGAAAAATAATATGCAAGGAAAAAATCATACCTGATATAATTTGGGTAGTTATTCACATCCGACCGCATAAAAAGATTTTTTTTATTTTCAGTGTTATAGTGACATTTCTGCTGACGGCATTGATCGTTGGAAAAAGTCGTTGGTGAGCCGAAAAAACAAAAAGACTAAAATGCAAGTAAGTTAATTTTTATTAAATAAAACGGAAAGTGAATTTATTTTTGTTCCTCCCATTTTTGTTTATTCACAGAATCCACTACACGGGAAAACAGATGCATGCCACCTTGGGCACTGGTGTTACGCCACTCCATACAGCGCTGGCGGAATAAGCAAAGCGGCTGAATCGACTAATAAAATGGATATGCTTGAGATGGTAATAATCTTTTGTGATGCTCCTTTCAATATATTCTGTGTAACACGGCGAATAACGTTGTTTGAGACCGTCGATCCAATGATTGAACGGTATTGCGATAGACCATGCCACGGAACCGAATGTCTGATGAAAACACTCCCAAAAATATGCGGCTGAAACACCTGTATGCGGTATGACCAATCACAATAATCTTTCAATTATTGGACCGATTGGTGGGATTTGGTACCTAGATGTTATGCCTACCTTCGTTCTGTTCATGATCTTTTATGTCGTGAATAGACAGTACTCTCTATGTATTTGGCGTGAAACCAAGCTTGGAACAAACCTTAGAGCAAATGAGTGCTAAGTCCGCTACGAAATGCAGTGGAACGTCAACGGAAATGGCAAGATCTGTCAAATCTTACCACTTCCGTCGCAGTTCTGTTACATTGCGTTTAGGACATTAGGAACTGGTGTCCTGCAGAGTAGTCAGCAGAGGAGGATACTGCCGAGTTTTATGGTTCATACAAAATGTATTTCAAGAAGAAGCGTTGGGATTCAAAATTGCAAAATACATATCATAGTGCACAAGAAAAGCACCACATTAATAAGTAGATTAATTGTTTTAATATAATTCACAGGTGGAGTATCCAGCTTGGAAATGGCGGAGATCAAACGTCCCTGTATTTTAAAATGATAATAGTTCCAACAAAAATATGGATGATGTGAAAACTATGTAAGACAATAAATGCAATATAATAGCAATAATAGCAACTTTCCTGTGTTGGCTTAATTTTAAGAAAATTGAAAACCACCCAAATCTAAATATTGTCCTATATTGTGGTTTGTAAAATAGTATACATATTATAATATAGTTATCATATAATTGAATAATTATCGCACAGCGTTTAATTTGGATGAATAGCTTAATCATCAAAAAATCATACTATTTATCGTCTTTATTGTATATAATCAAACCCCAAATGATCGAACGAAACAAAAATGAAGATAAACTAATGATTCATGGTAAAATTCCTTCGCAAAAATGCATGGAAAAGTTGGTGTTTCTGAATGGTAACGATACTTAACAACCCATTCGATGTATCATCCAAAAGCTAAATATTTTAAGGGTTATCTTAAATATCATTCGTGGTATAATTAACGTACAGTATTTCATATGATTCCTCAAATAATTCAACTTTAATTTTCTATACTCAAAAAACGATTACTAGAAAAATAGTTGAATAATTCCATTTTATTCGGGATGTGCCAATGTTATTTAAAACATGACCACTTCAAACATCCAATTGGTTAATTGGAAAATTCGTATTTATCTACTAGCACACCATGACATATTCAATCGAACGAAAATAATTTTCATGTTCAGTATTAATAAGAGATATCTTTTTATTTTTGTTCGGCACTGTTTTCAGATTTGTCAAACTTATTGCATCCAACAAGAAATATGGACTTCGTTCCAAAAACTTTTATAAAACACTAATATGCCCATGAATAAAAACCCCAAAATCAGCTTGTTATAACACAATCGTAAATCGGTGTTTAAGTTATAAACAACATTTCCAAATTGCAACACAAAACAAAGATAAATTTATTCAAGAATTGTGGTTTGGAGATTTTCTGTTTTTTTCCGTGATATTAGGTGATGCACATGTTGCTGAATTTATACGTTCCAGTATTGTTATGAAATAATCAAGGTGAGACGAAATAATTTCAGCAAGAGCTATGCGAATTAATTCCAATATAAATCATTATTCGTTTCCATTTGAAACGTCATGTAGAATGTTACACAACAGTTCCTAGCAAACGCAATTAAAACAATCGTACCGTTTTCGATCGCTATATTCGTTATAATTAAGTTATACATAAGTCACATATAGGAAAATTTTAGAAAGTTAACTTTCCTGGATACAAAACTTAAAAGACTTAGATATAACTGAACCAAAACTTTGTGTGACAGTTGAAACATGTATACAATTCATATACAACATTTCTATTTTTTTTATTACACAGAAAAAATCCATGGTAACAATTACCATTTTGTAGACTACGCCATGTTTTAAAACTACCACAAATTTTCAGCTAAATTAACCATGCATTCGGACAAATCCACCACTGATTCAGTTCATGTAACAACATTCCACCAGAACCACAGTTGATTTTTACTGCGCGCATGGTAAAATCAAACGGGTTTGTTGTCTGCTGAAAATCGTCGGTGCGTATTCTTAAATTAACCCTCGGAATGGTAGTTTCGACCGCAACATTTTTTTGCGTGTAGGAACAAGTTGCAGGTGCTACTTGGGGCACTCGTCTTCAGCGACTGCTTCCGCGATAGAGCATTTGCACATTTTATTCACTCATACATCTATATTGCTGTCAAAATGTGCATTTGACAATTAAATTTTCAGCTAAAAGCTCTATTTTTTGATACCTGTGCACTCACACAACCAATCGACATCAGTTGTCAGAAAATCAGGAGTACCAACTTGACCACTATCTCCTTGTCGCCGAGTCTGGCGCTGAGTGCTCGGCGCGGAAACCCAAAGGTGGGAATAAAATTTTGGGGCTTATGCGCAATATTTATAGTCAATATCTTCTTTGATTCTGTGAGGAGCGATGACTACCCCCTGTCAACATGGTGCTTGAGCACCCCTAGTGAGTACAACCGATAAACACATTGTTACACCCCTATGTATGTTTGATATTTCCACAGATAAATATTTCTTTTCTTTCCAAAAGCACATTTCCCAAGTGCAGAAGTATTTTTCCACTCGAATTATATTCATTAACAGTTAGCTCGCGTGTTTTTATTTCACCGTAACCAAATCCGAAACTGGCTTCGCTGATCCGTTGTGCTACTCCGCCTGGTCGTATTATCGTCAGATTCATCATCAATCTCGACCTGAAGATAAGCATCGGACAGGTCTATGACGCTGAAAATTTTACTTCCCGAGAGCTTGGCAAAAATATCCTCGGGGGTCGGTAACGGATAATGATTTGATTCCAATACCGCGTTCAAACCGGTTGAATAGTCCGCACAAATTCTTATCTTTCCTCCCGGTTTTTTTACACACACGATTGGAGCTGCCCAGTCCGAATAGTCAACCGGTGATATAATCTTTAAACGTTGAAGATGATCTAACTCTTCGTCTACTTTCTGCACTGTGTGGAAAGGAACCGGTCGTTTAGGTCTGAAAACGGGCTGAGCATTCGGTTTCAAGAACAATTTCACCTTAGTTTTTGTGCAGTGTCCAAGTGAGTCCTTGAAAACCTCAGGAAATAATGTTGAGTATCTATTGAATGAAGCGGAATGTGAGTTGTTGGTGCAGTTCACTTGATTGCAGATGTTCACCAAGGGCTTCTTCCAGAGATCAAACGCGTCCATAAAATCAAGACCCAGAAGATTAAGTCCATTCACGGAAGTCACAAAACATGTTCCTTGCCTTGCATCATTCTTAATCTCCATGGTGCAACCGAATTCTCCAAGTAAAGGTAACTGGTCACCGGATGCTGTGTTCGCTCGATGTCCTGATTTTGAGAGAGCAGGAGATCCACACTTTCTCCAAGACTGCTCGGAGATGATAGTAATATCTGAGCCACAGTCAAGTTGTAGCTTCACAGTTTCTTGGTTGATCCTGGCGATTACATACTTCCGACGAATGCTGAGGTGGTTCACTGAACGAATGTGGTTTGACCTTGCTGACTTCTTTTTGTTTTTCTTTGGCATCTTCTTTGGCTCTGCTGAAACACTGATCTTGTTGAAACAACTACAGTAACCTTCCTTATGCCCCTGCTTTTTGCAAAGCTTGCAGACATGATTGGAATACGAGAAATCCTTCACAAAATGCATCCTTCCACACCGTGTTGAACGGGGTACTGTAGATTCTTTTAATTTGGATTCCAGTTGCTGCTTGTGATTTTGAATTGCTTGTACTGATGAAAATGACTGCTTCTCCACTAATGCCGTGTCATGCTTTAGGTTTGCTATGCGTTGACACTCAATCACAAGTGCTTCCAAATTGATGTCTTCTGCAGCTTCAGATTCAAGTTTGGCCAATAAGCGAGTTCTAACATCTGCTTCCTTTGACGATTGCAGTCCGCAAATAAAAATCAGTGCTTTGAATTGGTCGATTTTGAGCTTTGATAATTCAAATTCTTTACACTGGCGGTTCACGCTTCCGGCGTACGAGACAAAGTCATCTTGTTAACTCTTGATTAACCGGAAACAATCATAACGTTTGCTGAAAAGTGCTAGTTCTGTTGACCGAAAATCACCTTTAGTTTCGCCACGACCTGGTCGAACGTAAAATCACGCGGGTGCTGCGGCAGAAGGTAGTTGATAAATTTTTCGTGAACTGTAACGCTTAGACTTCGCAGTAATAAACGAATCTTCGCTTGGTCGTCCAGTCCTCTGCCGTCTGCTCTGAAAAGATTTTCGAATTTGCTGAACCAACGGTCGAAAGTCATTCCTACTGTAGGATCGTAGTGGAACTCCTTGATCGCTGATGATAATGATTCAACGATCTGTTCTGCGCTTTGCTGAGCTGTCGCCGAAACTGCTTGTGGATTGGCCAAGTGCTCCAGGAGAAGTAATAACCGTGCATTCTGATCAGCCATCTGCTTCATCAACTGCTGCGTTGAAAGTGGCGCCGAACCGGAAAATCCACTGTCTCCACCTTCAGCCATAGTGATTCTAAGACGTTGCAAATTGAAAATTCTTTAAATATTCTCGTCGCCAAATTGTTGTAGTTAAACAACTATTTAAGTTTTAACAAATTTTATAAAATGTCTTGCTTGGTTGACAGCTGAATACATAATGAACTATTTTATACTTCTACGTCATCAGGCATGCTATGATATTAATATTTCAAATCCTAGCTTGCTATGATGGTAATATAAAACATGATAATTGCAATTATCTCAACCTTAATAAATGAAGTTTACGGTCTACGAACCATAATCAATATAGTACTGATACAATCTTTCCTCCAAAAATGTATGAAGGAAATCGTTTTCTCTTACGGTTAACATTCTTCACAACCCGTTGCTCATACAGTCCGGTCTACGAAAAATATAGTCACTATGGTCAAAACGTTATCAGACTACAGTACGGTTATGGTTAAGTACCATTATCATTATGGTTCAACCTGGAACGTATGCCGTTCCAATAATGGTTCGGCTATCGTTTGAATTTATGCGGATCGTAGCCAGGATGTCCCGGGCACAATTTTTTTTATACTACTTTTCAATGATGACAACGTTCGCATAATTTAAAACCATCTGCAGTATTATTGTGACTATTCACTTGAATTAAAGAATACTGTTACTGTTCGTATAATCGCCTCTTAACAAAGTAATTATATGTTGAGCTGAAACCAATATTATACAGCATGTTATATCTACCATAACGTATGCTATTATGTCATGGTGCATTGTATCTTCATAATTTCTTATTTTACATTATTTCAAGACAAAATTTTCAAAGCGACTTATCTGCTTTTGTAAACAAAGATTCATACGACGATTTGACTAATCTGATAGCTCTCCCACGCAAACCAACACCATCAATAGGTAGATGAAGGATTCCGCTACCTGTTGATGGTGTTGGTTTGCGTGGGAGAGCTATCAGATTCGTCAAATCGTCGTTTGAAGCTTTGTTTACAAAAGCAGATAAGTCGTTTTGAAAGATTTGTCTTGATTTAGGAAGAAAACTATAAAAACCATATATGACTAGTTATTGATATACCTTTATAATACGGATTGCGGTTTTGGAATAATTTCGTATCATCTTTAGCTGGTTTCGTAATGATGAATTATATCATCTAATGGTAAAAACACAATAAATGTATAAGTTCTGTGGCAAGTGTATGTTTAACTTCAAAAAGAGAGCAAAATTTATTTATCGTGCAGTTGTTGTGGAATTTCCACTTGGAAGGATATCTAAAAGAGAACAGGAATCTACCTGGATAAGATGCAAACCACATTAGTCAAGATTCATTTTCATCTTAGACTCGACCCAACTCCCTTTTAAGCTTTTTATGTGTGTGTTTTCCCACACTCTTGTGAATCGAAGCGGTTCTGTCAAAAAAATTCTCATTCAGTCAGTCCGTAGACCGCGGCGTCCGTGCATGTTCTTGCATCGCCATTTTATTTAATTCGTTTTCCGCCGGTGAATGTAAAATTTAATTATGTGCATTGCCGTGTAATTAACAATAACAGGACATAAGCACCCTAGGTAGCTAAAATAGTTTTGGATTGAGGATTTAATGTTAAATGTTAATATATGAATTTTATTATTTTCCAATGGCGCAGGAAGTATCAAATAACGGAACGAGGATTGACCGATCTGGAACTGGTTCTAACGGCAGATATGCTTACCGAGCGGCGCAAGACGGAGGCAATTGTAGCATTTGCGATGCGGCATTAGAATTGCCGAGCTGCGGAGCCATCTTCGAACCCACGCGGAACCAAACTCATGCCGACGTTAACGTCCACACCAAACCGTATGCTGAGGACTTCTGGGAGAACCATCAGGCCCCAACATGTTTGCACGTGAACACGGAGAACACATGTTGACTGTGTAGCCACATTTTTTCCGGAGAAAACCAATAATGGATCATGCTAGAGATCATTACAAACCGGGAGAACTGTTTGTTTGTCGACAATGCTCACGAGGGCCTGAGCACAGCTTGTATTGCGCCATAGGGAAGATCCATTAATTACGTAACGCCAAAATTGGACTTTTCAACCCCCTCCCCTATGTCACACTTTTTGTATGAAGCTTCCGAAAATTTTGTATGGATCGTCACACTTCACTCAACCCCCTCCATTCTAAGCGTTACGAAATTTATGGACGTTCCCATATGGAGCAGAAATCTCAAAATTTGGAGAAGAATTTCATGTGAACTTCAAGGCTGAACACATCGACCGGCACATTAAAACACACATCCTGTCTGAGAAGAAAGGAATGCTGTGGGGACTCGGATTCATTCGAGAATCCTGTAAAGATTCCTTAGAAATCTTTTAGGAATCCTGTGGGGATTCCTTCGGGAATACTTTGGGGATTCCTTCGGTAATCCTGTGGGGATTCCTACGGGAATCATGTGGGGAGTCCTACGAAAACCCTGTAGAGATTTCTAAGGGAATACTGCGGGGATTCCAACTAAAGTCCTGTGTGAAATGTAAAATTTAAATGTGAATGTAAAGCCCCAAAGGCAATACAACGGAACGGCGACGGAAACGGAAAATTTGACAGTTAGCCCATATATTTTCTGTCAAATTTGCCGTTTCCGTTGCCGTTCCGTTGTATTGCGTTTGGGGCTTAAATCTCGCAAAAATGTAAAAAAAAACTAATAAAATAGATATTCATAATAAAATTTATAACAAAATGATTAAATAGTTTCCAAAAAAAAACAAACCTAAAACAAACAAGAACAAAAAGAAGAAGAATCACTAGGTCTCTACCACATCTAGCAAAAATCTAGAAGAACTGTGGTACCCTTGACTATTAGATATCTCTACGTTATCTAAGAGAATCTATATGTCAAATCCCTTCCGGTTCAAACGGTCTACTCGTCTAAAATTTGAGGTAGACACCGGTTTAAACGGTTGTTGCATTTGAGGCGGATTTGAGGTCTGACAGGTTCTAGAAATCGACCAAAAATATCTAGGAGACTCATTTTTTTGTCTCAGAGATATCACGGGAGATTTCTAGAAGACGTTTCCAAGCGGGATTGTTGAATCAGACTGTTTGATTTTTTTCTTGGGTTTTCCGGATTTTTTCTTCGTTTCTCGGGCTGAAATCAAAGGTAAGCGATAAAATGATGCGTTATTCAATGAAACACGCGTTTATTATTAACATTGTTTACAGTTCCCAACAGCTCTGTAAAAATGGAGAAGATTGACGAGGCCTTTTGGATCCAAGCCAATTTTATTATTCTACACTGCCAAAAATATCTATATCCAGCTTTCCACGCTCGGTAATGGCGGCTTGTCGATGTGTAAAAATCAATAAGTCACTGTACTGTTTGACACTAGCTGGAGGAAAGCCCACAAGCGTTCCTGATGGTTGAGGGGAAGGGAAAAAAGCCTTTTCGCCAGTGAGTTTTCCTCCAGCTAGTGTCAAAAAGTACAGTGATTGATTGATTTTTGCACACCGACAAGCCGCCATTACCGAGCGTGGAAAGCTGGATTATAGATAGTAGAATCTATAGATGAGCGAAAGCATGGCTGAGTCGATTTTTTTGCCCGTAAACACGCGCATATGACGTCACAGCCCTTAACGTTTCCATTGAAATCGTGACGTCATGCTCGTTTGGAGACACGTTTGACAGTTCGTTTGGAGACAGAGGATTTATCTTCGCTCATCTATATATTCCACTATCTATAATCTATATAAGATATATGTGCCGCCGTTATAAATTTTGCAATAGCTCTACCCTAATATAATCGATATATAACCACACATAAATTAAATAATTGCTTATTCGAGACCACACATAAAGTTTATTTAGATATTGTAGGGTGCTGTCAATACGATACACCGCGCGGCTGTTGTGATGTTTCCAAAAGAGCATTTGCACAAGATTCCACGCGGCGTTTCACATTTGAAAGGAACATCCGCTCCCTAGGAAACGCCCAATGCTATCTCCCCATAAGAATCGAGTATACGGGCAGCAAAAGTGCGGTGCGTCGTTTCCTCTGGGGAGCGCCGCGTACTTTTGGGCAAATGCGTTAATATAGACTGTACAATTTTGGTACAGATTTATCAAATTAAAGTCCATTTTCGTCATTGCAAAATAGCGTGCAACTCGTTGCAAAACTCGATTTTTTCAGCACTCGTAGTATTTATCCAACTCGGGAAGGCTCGTTGGATAAACGTACAACTCGTGCTGAAAAAATCATCTTTTTGCAACTTGTTGCACAAACTACTATTGTAGTTCCCCTTTTCCAAGATTATGCGTACTTTAAAGTCATAAAAGAGTATATTCTGGTTACCGTGTACAAGACAGAGTGATTTTTTACCCAATAATGGGTACTTTCTCAATCGTAAACTGTCATATGAAAAGGCCTATACAACCCAACGTTTTCAGTGGACATACCTTGAAAATTAATCTTGGCATACATAAAACGATTATCAGTGTGAGTGACACTTCGAACCTTTCTCAACTGTAGCGATTTTGACGGCGAGGAACTTCTCATCGGCCAACAGTCCCGCAGTTGTGAGTAGATCATCGCTTAGCCCAAAAGGTATCCCTGGTTTCACCGTTCCTTCGTGTGACGGAGAAAGGAAAGAAAAAAAATTGCAGTAGGAATAAAACCGTGTTCTTGGTTGGCAATATTGCCCTGAAGGCCGTGCCACCTCCCTAGCGCCATCGTCCAAAAAAAAGTGTCGTTTTTGTCGCGTTTAATTCCATCGTGTCCGTTCCGTGGAAGTGAAGATTATTTGGCCGTGTCATCCGACCCGAACCGTGCTGTCGTCATCTGCGTGTGTGAAGTGGAAAGGCAAAAAAAGTCGACGGAATTCGATTCTGCGGCGTGAAAATCGCGTGTGAAAACCTCTTCAGTGTGTGTGCTGCCCGCGAGAGGGAGGAAGTTTTTTGAGTTCCGAAGAGCAGTGTTCCGACCGATTCTGGTGCGTTCCGTGGCCCAGCTGGATAACCTTTGCTCTACCCGTGAATTGATGTTTTACTTGTGAATCGTAAAGCTTCGTTAAGGAATAGTTTAGGTGAATTGTGATTTGGCCCTCGGTGGATTTGGAAGATCGAACCAACTAAAGCGATCCAGGAAGGTTCGGAAAAAGTTCCCCCACGAAAAAGAGGAGCAAGAAAAAGGTTGAAAAAACCTCTCCCCCGTGTTGTCTTGTTCGTTGCGTTGTGTGCTGGTGGAGAAGAAGTGCCCGTTGAATAAAAGTCGGTAGTCGTCGTGACGGTTCTCATCAATAGCGATTTTTTTCATTCCTTCTGTCCGCGGTTGAGCTCGCGAGCAGAGCAGAAGCAGCTGAACAGTGTGCGTGACTCTCGACAGCGGTCGTCGTGGTCATCGGGCAGCAGCGCAGGCAGAATCTGTTCGAACAACAAAAACAATAACAAGCTCTAAAGGCGGAGGACGTTCGGATATCGCTGCAGCAGAAACAGCTGAACATTTCCGCACGGATTATTGATATCGAAGCACCGAAGGAGCAGGAGGCATAACCATGGCGGAATCCGGCGAGGATGTACAAGCGCAGGTCAACAGCAACAAGAATCAACCAGGTATTGTGCAAAGTTCCTTTCCGATGCCGACGAAGTTTTAGGAAGAATGTGAGATGGTTTGTGTTTAGTCGTTATCGAACATTCCGATGGAAGTCATCTTAAAACACTCATTCTTTTTCCTACATCATAATTCTAAAGGTTCACTAATAATCTCACAATTATTTTTGCAATCCTCGAGAAAAGTCATTCGGAAAAATCATACCAAACGCAGGTCATTTTTTTTTTATATAATAAAATCCTAAAATCCCAATTGTTTAAAAAATATAAGTGGTAATCTTTTCTTGACAATCAGGAATTCTACATTTTTCGCCTTGTTGAAATGGAGCCTTTTTATCACTCGGATTTTAAAAACAATCTTAGAATTCACTGTGCTCTATTCAATAAACTTTCAAACTATGCGATCACTTGCGCCTTTTTTGAATTTAATTTGTAGAATCAAAAATTAAAAAAAAAAAACAGAACTTCCGGCTTTGCGCTGTATTTGTCCTACTTGAAACGCAGTAGGTAGGGGAAAGTCAGGCAAGATGGCCACCCTAAGCGGTAACTCCTTCGAATTCGGCCGATTTGTCCATGAAACAACTATATGATTCCCCCTCATTGACATAAGCATCAATAAACACTGATTTATGACGTTTCAGTATCTTATAAGCTGGTTTTAAAAATTAAAAAAGGTGTTTTTATGGTGCCTATATTTGCCATATGGGGCGATATGACCACTCCTTCGGGGCCAGACGAGCAAGAACCAAAAAATATATCGAAAGTGTGCTAAATTTATTTAAAACAGGCGACATATTCTTGCACTTCTAGAGATTATTTGATCATTTTAAAAATCCTTGTAAGGGTTAGGCGACTCTTAATCTTGGTGATGACCTTGTTCCTAATACAGTTGGTCTTCAAATCAATATTACAAGAACAAGTAAGGTTGTCTAAGTGCGTTTTTCAGTTGCATAGCCCTCTTACATTATTGTTAACCATCCCTCGTAATAATAATGTGAGTATAATGCTCACTTAAGTCATAATTAACATTGGCTGTCTTGCCCATATGGTGATCTTGCCCCACTTTCCTCTATGTCACAAACACGAGTGAGCTTGATTCGATCCCAACGTTGGCGTTGGTCATCTTCCAGCAATCTTGCTTGCAATGACTGCTTCTGTTACAAGTATGGCATTCCCCTTTGAATTTGACTTGTCCTTGTTTTCCCCGCTTTTGTCTCCAAAAAAGCAGCGCATTTTTCGTATTTTCATGAGCTCGTACTTGAATTCATCTTCCGGCAGATTTTCTAAGATTTTTATGGATTCGGAAGCAGCATCCCAGAATCAGAAAATCAGCAGAAAACCCCAAAGGAATTATTAAATTCTGAATAATTTTCTATGGAATTTTCTAAGAGTTTCTTACGTAACTTCCAAAGAATTTAGAATACGTTAAACGACGTTAGATGCGTTCACGCAGAAGTAATATGCTAATCTCATTACTTAAAGTGGGGACATCTAATACATGCTATTATTGTTCGCCACGCCGCCGCCGCTGTTCAAAATCTGTCACGGGGCTGATCTTACTCACGCTGGTTTAAATTTCAAGAGTCTACATTATTCAACGCAAAATTTGGAGTATAACGTAAAAATTTGAAAAAAAAAATCAGATTCCAATTCCAAAGAACTCTCCGTGAATATCTGAAGATTTCGATGAATTTTAGAGGGTATTCCGGCGAGCTTGTCGAGAAAATTTCAAACAATTTACTGACGAAAGCTTAAAGAATTTGCCGCAGAAATACTGAAGAGTTTGCTGCAAAAATTGTGTAGACTTTCCTAAGGTAACTGCAAAAAATGCCGTGGAAATCCCTCAGATTTTACCACGAAAGTTCTGTATGAGGAACTTTGAATAAATTCTATCTATCTTCTACTTATATAAAAAATGACGATTTGACTCACGAATGGATTGGCTGGTAAAATACGGCAGATTACAGTAGGCTAGACATGTAGTGCGTATGCCGGAAGAGCGACTAGCAAAAGTGTTGGTTATATGAGAACCTGGAAAAGTGTGTTTTTTAGTGTTCGATCTGAAAACTTCATATTAGAAGCATGGTGTTTTCAGAAGAGTTGAAGAATATTTCTTCGGGAAGCCCATAAGACAAGATAAGAAAACATGGATGATCTAACCACCTTTAAGGGCGGTAGCGAATGAAAATAAAAGACGCAGAATGTGAGTTAGAACATATTTTCTGAATACAAAAAAATCGAATAACGGTTTGGTATCGAGTTAGAGAATGCTTTGTATAATGATTCCCAAAAATCATATTTTGAGCATAACTTTTTTTGAAAATAATTTTAGCAGAAGGTTTATTCTAGAAAGTTGTTTATAATTTAAAAAAATATGTACTTTGATCTATTTTAACCCCTGTCAAAGTTATTAAGGAATCTAGAAAAAAAGTCAGTTTTCACATCAACACACCATGAAAAGCGACAAGACAAACAGCCACCATTTGAAAGATTCGGTTCGGGAATTCTTTCAGGTATGAGCCCCGGTACCACCTTCGCCTGGATACCCGGCCACTGCGGCTTTAGGGGAAATACCGAAGCCGATACCCTGGCCAATGTCCGATACTTTACACCCGCTCCGTTCCGCTGGCCGATGTTAAGAAATGGACGAAGAGCGTTGTCGGCCAGGACTAGGCTCGTACTTGGAGCAATAGCAGAGAACTCTTTTTGAGGAAAGTCAAAGGATCCATCGGCTCCTGGAGATACTCAAAAAGAACAACAGGTGCAGGGCTGGTAGCAGGTCACTTTTTTGAGTCTATTAACTAAAAAGTCACTATTTGCATCTAAAAGTCACTGAAGTCATTATTTTTCAGGAAATGGTCACTAAACTCCCCATTCAATAATCAATAAAAAACCCAAATTAATTCACCTAGCGGTGACGATGCCTTTCTCGATTAAATCAAGATTTACTGAAGGTGGTAACTTCGTTTTTTTTTTTCAAATTCCTATCTACCAAAAATGTTGACAATTTTGTTTTTCTGTAAAATAAGCATAATACATTATGTTATAATCAAGTTATGACGATCGTGAAATTTTCTTTCATCCATTTTTGACAGAGAAATTATTTCAAGTATTGTTATTTGTAACACATATTGATATAATTGTTATGACTAACTGGTCGGGTTGGTATATAGCATCATGGGTCTCCAAGTCTTCTATATAAATGAAATGTACACGAACATTTGAAAAATTAAGCCAATAATTCTCAAGGCCGACTTGAACATGACGTCAAATACATTTAAGATTCATTCCTTCGAAAAAATCACTATAATGAAGAAATTAAAAAAATTGAAGCATCAATGAAACCCCTCTTTTCCCCTTCCAATGTATGACACAAAACAAACGCAAACACCACCATGGCTATGAGCGTACGAACCAGTAGTTAATCGTGTCGTTATCGAGTGCAATTTCTGTTCCCAACGATGAAACTTTCAACTGTGTTGGTGCGAATGCTCCGATAAAGTATAATGGCAATAATCATCATCGAGTCGGCTCTCAGCTTAAAAGCGCGTGCGTTGTTCGTCGATAAGTTTTCGTGTTCAACAAGTTGCACATTGCAAGCTTTGAATAGCTTTGCTCGTTGAGTTAGCGTTATCGATATTGCCGTAGCGAGGTTTCTGCATTGTGCTTTATGTCCCTCCAATCCGCAGCGTCGACAGAGATTGCTTCTGCTTTGCCTTTGCAGTCCCATTGCTTGTGCCCCGGTTCCAGGCACTTGAAGCAAACTTCGGGTTGCTCGTATATGCCCACAGGGCACACCGACCATCCCACCTTGACGATCCCTAACTTGACTACCTTGGAGGCATCCGCTGCAGATAGCCGAACCAATGCTACCTGCGTCCCTGCCGGACCTTTCCGTAGCCGAACGGCTGCGGTGGGCGTCTCCACTTCACACTGTCGCCGCAGTGCCGTGACGAGCTCTTCGACTTCGGTGATCTCGTCCAGGTCTTTACTCTTAGATTCACCTCCGTCGTGAGTGCCCTCACCTTGACCGTCTCGCCTAGAATTTCCTCCGCCAACGCCCCGCTTCAGCTCGAGGATCATCTCGCCCGTCCGGGTGCGTCTTATTCGACGTACATCGGCGCCGAGTTCAGCGAGCTTGACGTCACTCCTCATCGCCTTCAAAACATCCGAGTACTTAGCCTCGTCCGCCGTGATGACTAGGGCATCGCCCCTGGAGCGATTGGCGCCTACCCTAGACTTCTTGCTACCCTCATTCGCCTGGGCCTTCTTTTCGGCCCTTGACGTCTTCGGTTTCCTTTTGTTCTTATCTTGACCAGGGTCCAGGAGGCGTCATCCCCCTCTATTTCCCTGGTCTGGGGCGGCTGAGAGTTCTCAGCCTGCCGTAACCCCTTAGCACCGTCTTTCCTGGGTGGACGGACCTTTCCATGTCCTTCCTCCCCCGGTTTGGGAGGTACCTGGCCGTGGTTCAGCTTCCCAGCCCCACTACCCTTGTTCGGGGTAGTAACCCTCCGCGTTTTGGAGCGGCCCCAGGGAGCTCATCTCCTGGAGACTGTCTCCCCCGTTTTTGTGTCTGCTCCGTTGGAGCAGTCACCCCAGACGTGCCCGCGAATACTTGAGCCTCAGTCTGGGTAGACTTTGGTACTACCGTCTTCGCTGGCACGCCCTCAGTCGATTCGACCTTGCCCGAGTCCGCGAATTCTTGGGCCTCAGTCTATGTAGATCTCGACTCCACGGATTTCACGGGTTTACACTTGGCCGTCCCGACCGCCCTCTCCAGCTTGGCGTCCAACATCGACTTTCGAAGTTTCAGCAAGCTCCTTATTGATATTATGTTTCAATGACGCAAAATCGATGATGGCGTCCAGCTGTTCCGTTGCCACCTCGAAGGCCGACGAATTAGCCGAACGCCTTGGGATTAGGGGTTAGTGACGATGGTCCCTTTGGTCGCACCCACTCACTCTAGCTGATGTCAGAAGGACAACAGTGCCCAGGCTGCACTACCAGCTAAGTACAAAACTCTTAGCTGGCGGTCGATTGTCATCGGAAGACCCATGGAAGCGTGAGATTGGAACTTGTGAGGACCAGAGCTGTGTAGGTCGCTCCTTCCCAGATGTCAACTCACCAATTCGCATCCCGAGTATGTATCTTGTGTGGCAAGTACAATGGATACACTATGCCCAGGGTGACCGAACCGAGAATCGAACTCGCCATCTCCGGATTGGTAATCCTAAGCATTTGTTCGCAAGGCTACTGTAGACCCGCCACCGCCAAGTCACAAGTTAAAAAAAAATCGCTTGTGGTTCCAGTCAACATTGAACACCTGAAAATTTCTATCTTCTTACTGCGAAAACCGGGTGAAACTTACCTTTTTCGCTTATTTTTATCAACTCATAAGCTAACTCTAATACATACAAATTATAAATAATAATTTTATTAGAGTTTTGCCTCAGACCGGCAGCCGTTGCATCCATTCAAGGCCAGCTGGGGGGAGGGTCTATGTACCAAAACCAACCTTTTTTGCACATTTTGGGGCCCCACAAGCTATCGGCCCCTTTTTGGCTAAATCCGGCCCTGCATCCATTGAAAGCTCCAAGTATATTGTAGTCATCTTCAAGTAACTTTCGATTCAGATTTACTATGATCTAATTCTTATTTTTAGCGAATGGAACTTGTTGAGGTGCGAAGTGCTGACCTCGAGTACAGAGTACAAAATTGAGGTGTATTGGAACCATTTTGTTTACTAAGAAAACGCTTGTTTATTTATTATCAGACTAAGGCCGGAGTGGCCTGTACTGCACATAAAAGTCTTCTCCATTCAGCTCAGTCCTTGGCTGCACTTCGCCAACCACGCAGTCTGCGGAGGGTCCGCAAATCGTCCTCAACCTGATCGATCCACCTTGCCCGCTGTGCGCCTCGACTTCTTGTTACCGTCGGATCGTTGTCGAGAACCATTTTCACCGGATTACTGTCCGACATTCTGGCTACGTGCCCGGCCCATCGCAGTCTTCCGATTTTCGCGGTGTGAACGATGGATGGTTCTCCCAACAGCTGATGCAACTCGTGGTTCATTCGCCTCCTCCACGTACCGTCCGCCATCTGCACTCCACCGTAGATGGTACGCAACACTTTCCTTTCAAAAACTCCCAGTGCGCGTTGGTCCTCCACGAGCATCGTCCAGGTCTCGTGTCCGTAGAGAACTACCGGTCTTATAAGCGTTTTGTAGATAGTCAGTTTGGTACGGCGGCGAACTCTATTCAATCGGAGCGTCTTGCGGAGTCCAAAGTACGTGCGATTTCCAGCCACTATGCGCCTCCGAATTTCTCTGCTGGTATCGTTATCGGCGGTCACCAGTGAGCCCAAGTACACGAATTCTTCAACCACCTCGATTTCATCACCACCGATAGAAACTCGTGGTGGGTGGCTTACATTGACCTCTCTTGAGCCTCTTCCTATCATGTACTTCGTCTTCGACGTGTTGATGACTAGTCCAATCCGTTTAGCTTCGTTTTTCAGTCTGATGTAGGCTTCCTCCATCCTCTCAAAGTATCGTGCCATGATATCAATGTCGTCGGCGAAACCAAATAACTGGACGGACTTCGTGAAAATCGTACCACTCGTGTCAATCCCTGCCCTTTGTATTACTCCCTCCAGAGCGATGTCGAATAGCAGACACGAAAGACCATCACCTTGTCGTAATCCTCTACGCGTTTCGAAGGGACTCGAGAATGCCCCTGAAACTCAAACTACGCACATCACCCGATCCATCATCGCCTTGATCAACCGTATCAGTTTATCCGGAAATCCGTTTTCGTGCATTAGCTGCCATAGCTGGTCCCGATCGATTGTATCATATGCGGCTTTGAAGTCGATAAATAGATGATGTGTGGGCACGTTGTATTCGCGGCATTTCTACAATACCTGACGTATGGCGAACACCTGGTCTGTGGTAGAGCGTTCACCCATAAATCCCGCCTGGTACTGCCCCAAGAGCTCTCTTGCAATTGGTGTTAGTCGGCGGCATAAAATTTCGGAGAGTACCTTGTAGAAAACGCTTGTAGATGAGCCTAAATACCCTCAGGTAACAGCTGTAGTAGGGTTCATAATGTTCACTCAATCCCAGGATAATCACTCACGAAAAGTTTCGGCGATGAATACCGCTTTTTGGCAAAAAAAAAAAAAACACTGATAAGTGAAAACTATGTATCGTACACTTGGTTTGCCGCAAAAGTTGGTTCGCTCGTGGTCTTCCCTATCCTCTAGCCTTTTCGTGCCATCACCATTTCAAACGGTAGTAGAGAACATAAACATAATGTCTACATGCAGATACCGTGGTGGTGTGACTAGAAAGAGCGTATCACTATGTGACTACGGCATTATTGTTAATGTTCTAGGTTCGAATTCCATCGCGGACGTACAATTTGAAAAACAAAAAAAAAAGTTCTACAATAAATCTCGTGAAAATCGGATGAGAGGGAAAAGTGTCGAAACAACAAGAGGATTTCATCTAATAGCACGGATAGGCACGATTTTCGTTTATCTTCCAAGGCTAGATTAAAGTGACGGATAAATGACGTTCCTCGCCAAAAACAGCGAAAAAAGGTTTATCCTAAACCCGAAAAACGAAATGAAAAGTAGAAACCATGAACTTATCCTGCATCACATGGCAACGCCGATATCAAGCAAAGTTTCTATACGTCAGGAAGAATATTGAGCAATGATACGGCGTCAATGACGAGCCTAATCTTGTTCCCATCTCCATGCCAAAAGATCTAATGAGTAGCTAATAATAGCAGGGCTGTTACAACTGTCGCGGATTTCGCGATTTTCGCGTTTTTCGCGAATTTCGCGGATTTGTCGCGGATTTACCCTTCCAGTCGCGAAAATCGCGGTTTCGTCAAACATTGTCGCGAAAATCGCGGATTTATAATTACACTCTCGCGAAAATCGCGATTTCCTCAATTTTAGGAAAAATTCAACATGTCAATTATTTGGGCATTTGCAATATAAGCAATCCGTCAAAGATCCAAACACATGGTATTCGAATAACCCTTCAATCGTCGTATGGATGTTGGTTTAAGTGGATGCATAGAAAGTCGCTCGAATTGCCAGATCGATCATACTATTCATACTGCATTTAAAGATACCCGAAATGCCGAGAACTATTTATTTTATTGCTTGGAACATTTGTGCCACTTATTCCGGAATTACAATTATGATTACTTGCACTGCATAGAGGGTCGACGATAAAGTCGGATTAAACGCATTAATATTCACACCTGCAACTGCCGGGACGGAACTGATAGCTGATCGAACTGTCTTTATTATGTGTTTTTGATTTGTAATATTAGGTTCAACACAAATGAGGAAAGAAATCAGAAGGATTCCTTTCGCGAGCCAACCTTTAGTTCTGCCAATAGCAATTTAAATTAAGAGGAAAGCCGGACCAGAAGGGCCGCCTTGTGAGCCAGCCAAGGGCTTCGCCAGTTGTTTTGAATCAAAATTGCCACATAAAAATTATTGTAAGGATAAAATTTGGCAGAGAAAAAACACAAAAACACTAATAAAATAGACAAAAAATGTGATGATAGGGTTCCCACGGTTCCGGCTTTTCCGTGAGGACTGGAATCATGGGGTTCCTGCCGCTCCTAGGGTGGTGGGAATCTGGTTCATCTGCATCCTCGAGTGTCTCGCAGTTATCTTCTTTTGCGCGTGGTGTGTTAACTTGCTGATGAAGGATTAAGGTCTAGATTGGGATGGTTGGAGCGATATTCAAAAATCTGAATATCGTCCCTTGAACGATAGATAGGTTTTTTTTTCATTGCCCAACCATCAGTTGAGTCCAGTTTTGTACCGTGCTTAATGACTCCCACTATTACAGGCATCTCATTCAAACATTTCAGTATTCGTCCTTTGTTTTATTATGTATTCCAATCACTTTTTGGTAGGCTATTTTTTTTCAGTTCCATCCGTTTTTGTTCCATTACCTGTGCTTCATAATTCCTCGCTGTTCTCATATCCATTGAGAGTTTATTCGTGATTACCCAGTTGCAACAAACTGTCTGATTGAACTTGAACCTTGAGACTCCAAAAGAAGCCTACGATGGATAGCACATACGGCATTGTAATGCTCACTATAGATGGCTAATCGCTAGATCCTGACAAGTCCCCTCTTCGTTTGGAAGATTACTCACTTACGAACTAGTTTGCACATGTGGTGGCAGAATCTAACTATTTCCGTTTACCCAGCTTCACTGCGATATAGATTCATTAACTCTTACGTACTCAGTCAATCCTGGGCCAATTGCTAAAAGGCGCACTGAAGTTTAGTACCCTCAGGTCCACATTAAATTGCAAAACGCCATCGTGTACGCGACCTACCATGAAGCCTACAGCCTCTTTTGGGATCTCTAGTGCATCTTATCTTCGCTTGATGCTCTTCCTGCAAATGAACAACGTGTCGAGTCTGCCGTGTTGTATAAGCATAGCAATATCCATCCATTATCTCATACGTAGTGGTAATGACATCATTTTTCAAATCAATAACATTATCCGAGTTTTTAAAAATTCGCAGGCCTTAGAACCGTGCCTGTCCGCCTCTGGTATCATTTCGCCTGAGTGCTTTTTAATCAGATTCGTCAAGCTTTGTTCTGGTCTCTGCTTGTTTTTGAAGAAATTGGTCTTATTATTTCCTAACTGGCGGATTGATGAAAGTACACAATGCAATGACTGATCAATAAACAGCCTGACGGATAATTTATGCGTCCATGCCCTTGTAAAACGATGGTAGAGATTAGAAGAAAACTATATAGCGTACTAAAAAGTATAATTCAAATACATATAGCCCTTGATCTAACTGGTATTTACCTATGACAACAGACTGCCATCTGCCCAACCAACTTATAACGAAATGCATCGATACAACATTTCTTTCGGGCATAGTTCAACGCTGCACATATATTTTATGTGGCTCGTGGTATGCTTGAAGCGATAACTATGCAGTGTTGGGTATTACATAAATTAGCGAATGTTCTTTCATTTTCTTTTCTATCAACGAATAGATTAGAAGCCAATAGATTAGAAGTAAAAATATTGAAATTTCGCATTTATAAAACGTGTTTTGAAGAAAAAAATAATATTTTTGTTTGTCGCGGATTTGTTTCTACAGTCGCGGATTTCAATTTGCCAGTCGCGAATTTCGCGGATTGGAATTCGACTAGTTTGTAACAGCCCTGTAATAGCATAGACCATGCGAGAAGCCGTTTAGGCCGTGTGCAGGGTTTGCAGAAATCGCTCTCAATAGATAACAAACAACTCTCGCTTAACTTTTCAAAAGGTCCTAAGTAACATTTTTTTCATGAATTAATTTGAATAGCGCAATCAACAGAACAACATGAAAGCTTTTGATTGCAATACTCAAATTAATTCATGAAAAAAATGTTACTTAGGTCCTTTTGAAAAGTTAAGCGAGAACTATAAAAAAAGAGGAAAAAACCTCTTCGAATCATAACAAGCCATGAAAACAAAACTATCACACTTGTACCTACAAGTTAAGAAAAACTTTTTTTTAAACTAGTTTAATTTGCTAATTATCTAATACATGCATTCATCTCTTACACTAGGTGTTCCGTGTTTTCTTAAGGCTCAAGGAAAGTTGGGCAAAGAAAACAGCTTTCTGAATGATTCATTACCGGCGGAGTATCGTCTGTCTCTTTCCGTCCTTGGGAAAGTTGTGAATGTGTTTGTGCAACACCGGACAATATCACAAACACTAATTCAAAAAATACGGATTTATGTAGTGGTGTGCTGCCAACCTTCATTCCCCCTTAACACTATCATCCTTATTTGCCATTGAATATTTTTAGTTATTATTAATACATTTCAATTGCTTCTGGCAGTTTGGATTTTCCTCTGGTTGAATTGAACCATGTAGGAATTACAATATTTTCTACTTAAACTAAACTTAACCTAATTTATACTAAAGGTACAAGGAGCTAATCGTTGCACTAGAAGATTGTAACGATTTTTGTCTAAAATTGGAAATTATTTTGTTGTTATTTGTTGCAATTTCTCAATATTAGAAATTCTATGAAGTTCATTTGTACTATACCGCGGAAGCAACTTCAGAATCATTTTAAAAATTTTACTTTGAATCCTCTGAAGTGCCTTCTTTCTGGTATTGCAGCAACTAGTCCATATTGGTACAGCATACAACATGGCTGGTCTGAAAAAATGTTTGTAAATCAAAAGTTTGTTCTTAAGACATAGTTTTGATTTTCTGTTTATAAGTGGATATAGACACTTAATATATTTGTTTAATTTGGCTTGAATGCCTTCAATGTAATTTTTAAAAGTTAATTTTTGATCTAGCAGAAGTCCTAAATATTTAACTTCGCTAGACCACATCATTGAAACCCCATTCATAGTGACAATATGTCTGCTAAAAGGTTTCAAATAAGAAGCTTTCGGCTTATGTGGGAAAATAATAAGCTGAGTTTTGGAAGCATTCGGGGAAATTTTCCATTTTCGCAAGTAAGTGGAGAAACTATCCAACCTTTTTTTGCAATCTACTACAAATGCCACGAAGGCTTCGCCCTTTGTCTGAGAGGCCCGTGTCATCTGCAAACAAAGATTTTTGAAACCCTGGTAAGGTACACCGGGGCAAGTTGAAATGCGGGTAAGTTGAAACGGAAGCTGTAATTCAGATAGGAAAAGACCGAATGCTCTGATAATTTCTTTCAACAAACTACTCGCCTAAACGCACCTTCTGACTGCCATTTTTGAAAGATTGCAGCTTTCAAAAGCAAACCCTGCCATTGATTATTTTTCGCCCTTTGCAAAATCCAAAACAACTATTTGACGTGCCAATGAAACAGGTATCAAAACAATGTTTGGAAGAGTCTTTTCATCAAATTTTCACGGTAGGTAATCATTCAATGATAAATCGATGAAAGCCCCGTTTAATTTTTGTATTTTGGTTGTTTGATATTGCTCTGCATGTTCAACTCATCGGGGCAAATAGAAATGCGTGATGCGGGGCAAGTTGAAACAACAATTCAAAACATCACCCTTGCAATTAAAAGTATTTTTTTTTCAGAAATCAGGATGGTTTGAAAAAACATACATTCGAAAAACACAAATTTATAAAAAATATGCAAACTTCTGAACATAAATTTAATAAATTTTCGCCCATTCGGTCGGAAAGTTGACCTCCAATCTCCACTAGAATGAAAAGGGGTCATGTTTAAACTGCAGTTTTGAGATTCTTAATCTACGAGCACTGACTCTCAGAAAAAAACATAGAGTATGTAAACTTTTCGTAAACTCCGCCTTCCACTTCCCCAGCTGGCTCTTTCTTCAATCGTAGAGTTTATGAGAGATATGATGGCTGTTTAGTTAATATGCATTTGTGAAGAAGCCACAATCGAATTAATCAACTTCGCAATATACAAGTAAACCAAATAATGAAGCATCCTGAATAGTAATCCGAGTTGTCACCAGTAGGAGGAAATCAATTTGATAAATTTTCAGCGTAGTTCGTTCTTCAGAATTTGGTCTCTGAAAATACGCTTGTGGCTTTGTTGTACACTGCCCTTATTTGCATAAGAGTCCCATGTCATTTTCGCCGACTTGGGTAATTTGCAGTTGAATTTATCAAACTTGTTTTACATGGAAAAATACAAAAAAATTAAAAAATTGAAAAAAATTGGCATCTTTCTAAAAAATAACATAATATTCTTTAGCCGTATTTATTGCAGTGGGACAATTAAATGGACTATAAGTTTATTATTTTGTGTAAAATAGTACCTATCAAAATATGGAATCTGATTATTATGCGAGTAAATATCAAGATTAGACAACAAAAGTGGGATTTGTTTTCAAATTTCTAGAACAAAGCCTACTATTTCATCAGTTTTTCTTAAACAGGACACAATTTTCAGCTAATTTCTGAAAGAAAATTAAAATCGTCAAAAACTTACATGGGACTCTTATGCGAATCCTGGCAGTTTTATAGTCACCTTTACAACCTCGTGCTTCTTGAGTGTCACTGAGTACATACATTTTGAAACACTGCAAACAGATTCAAAATATACCAAAGGGTGATTTTTTTACAGCACTTCGAATTTCAACTTTGAAAAAACCGTTTCAACTTGCCCCGGTGTACCTTAAGTGAGAAGTAAAAATGTTATACAATATGGGCCCCAGTATGCTGCTTGAGGAACACCAGCTCTTACAGGTAATCTATCGGATTTAGAATTCTGATAGTTTACCTGCAGTGAGCGATCTGATAAATAATTTTGGATCAGCTTAATAATGTACAGAGGAAAATTAGGATTCATCAATTTTACAATCAAACCTTCATACCAATACCACTGTCAAATGCTTTCTCTATCAGATGGTTTGAGACGAATTAAATTCGTAACTCTTAATAACTGATGGGTGGTTGAATGCCCATGGCGAAAACCAAATTGCTCATCAGCAAAAATAGAATTGTCATTAATATGAATCATCATTCTATTTTTTTGTCTGTTTAACGAGACTTTACCCAACAGAGGGTATTCGTCTCTCATCATTCTATTTAAAATAATATTTTCAAACAGTTTGCTTATTGAAGAAAGCAAACTGATTGGACGATAACTAGAAGCAACAGCTGGATTTTTGTCCGGCTTCAAAATTGGAACAACTTTGGCGTTTTTTCATTTATCTGTGAATTGAAAACATTTGTTAAATAAATTAACCAAAAAGGATAAAGAGCTCTCAGGAAGTTTTTTGATAAGTATGTAGAAAATACCATCACCAGGAGCTTTCATATTTTTAAAATTTCTAGTAATAGATCTCACTTCCTCCAAATTAGTTGCCAATGAAGGGTCAAAAACATTCTCTTGATTGAGAATGTCTTGAAACCTCCGTGTGACCTGATCCTCAATAAGACTAGTGAGACCAAGACTAAAATTATTGGCACTCTCAAACTGCTGAGCAGTTTTTTTTAGCCTTTTCGCCATTTGTTAATAAAATTTTAGTTAACTCTTTAAGCGCTGGGATTGGCTTTTGAGGTTTTTTAAGAATTTTCGTTAATTTCCAAAATGATTGGAATCCAACTTCGAGACATTATTCTCAAAGTTGGTATTTCTCAGAATAGCGAAACGTTTTTCAATTTCATTTTGCAAATCACGCCAAATAACTTTCAACGCGGGATCGCGAGTTCTTTGGTATTGCCTTCGCCTCACATTTTTAAGACGGATCAGTAGCTGAAGATCGTCGTCAATAATAATGAAGTTGAATTTAATTTTACATTTATGAACTGCAATGCCTCTGGCTTCGACGATTAAATTTGTCAAAGATATGAGAGCATTTTCAATATCACCTTTGGTATCGAGAGGAATATCAATAAATACAAAATTCCTATCGATATACTTTTTATATAAATCCCAATCAGCTCTATGATAATTAAAGGTAGAGCTGATTGGATTACAAATGGCTTCTTGTGAGATTTCAAACGTCACAGGTAGGTGATCAGACTCAAAGTCATCATGAGTTATCAATTGGCCACACAGCTGACTTGAATCCGTTAAAACCAAATCAATTGTAGAAGGATTTCGACTGGAAGAAAAACAAGTTGGTCCATTGGGATATTGAATAGTATAATATCTCACAGAACAATCTTCAAATAAAATTTTACAATTGGAATTTCTTTGAGCATTATTCCATGAACGGTGTTTGGCATTGAAGTCACCAATAATGAAAAAAAATTGATTTGTTGCGAGTTAGAATGTGAAGATCAGCTCTCAACAAATTCCTTTGCTGCCCATTGCACTGGAAAGGCAAGTAGGCAGCAATAAAAGAGAATTGTCTAAAATTTGTTTCAACAGAAACTCCCAAGGTTTTGAAAACTTTGGTTTCAAACGAAGAATATAATTTATGTTTAATACGTCTTTGAATAACAATGGCGACCCACAGGCGCTGCCAAGACGATCGTTTCGGCAAATAAAATAATTTGGATCTCTTTTGATGAAAAGACCAGGTTTTAAATATGTTTCAGTTATAATGTCGATGTGCACATTATGAACAGATAGGAAGTGGAATAATTCATTTTCCTTACCCTTTAAAGATGGGGCATTTCAATTTTAAATTTTCATGTGACAACTGACAAGGACATGTTTTAGGATTGAAATCTAGATTCTTTGTGATTAGATTGATATCAAATTCTGCCTTCTAGTTCAAAATGATCTGAATAAACCAATGAAAGTTATTTGTATGCAGTTTGATTGCTAATTCCCGTTTCAGATGGAACTAGTTATAAAGCTACCGCTTTTATATGGGGCTCCCTACAAGTGATGCTAGTCGTTAGTCGAAAAGGTTCACTCACCTTGCCGCTAAATCAACCATTTCGACTTCGATGCACGATCAAGTGGCTGTATGTGTACGTGCACATCAAATTATGCAGCAGCACCGTTCCAAACCTAATAAAAATGTATGAGAATTTCGTTGGAGCGAGCTATCATTTTTCGCCAAACAACAGCATTCAGCGAAGCGCCAACTGACCTATATCTACGGATGGCCGACGGCGCGACGCCGACTCCACACAAACGTTCCGCATCCGTGTTGCAAAAGGCACCGACAACGCAACCGTACGAAGTACGTTCATGTGTGGAATTAGTGGGTAAGACAAATAACACCCCAAGGAGACACACTCGTAGTGCTTTTCTTTTTCGCCACCTCGATAGATCACCGACCAAGGCGCTGCGCTACGCTGCACAGTGTTTTCTAACCCAGGAATTCGTGATCGAAAATGTTTTGGCCATGAAAAGTTGATTTTAGAGTCTCGGTGACTTCGGAGAAAAGTTTCAGTATGTTAAGCTTCATATTCTGGAAAAAAAATTTTTTTGACTAATCCCCCTAAAAGTGAGATGGAAATTCTCTTTCCTCCAATTATGAAGATACATCATTGGTGTCTTAGAGAAAGTTGTAGAAAAAGTTTCTAGGAAAAATTTTGCTATATAAATTTTATTTCTATCTGCTATAGAAGTCGAGATATGAGCCGTTATTTATGAATGACCACCAAAAAACAGGTTTTTCACGATACTTTCGTCAATATATTTTTTAGATTTTTCAAATGTTCTACAAAGATGTCCGTCGCGATAAAAAACATGAACCTTTCGAAGACAGTTTCTTCTTATTTTCAATATTGACGAAGTTATTGACGATTTTCGGTTCAAAAATGAGCATTTTGACATTAACTGCATACATGTAGGGGCAAAATGGGGCAGAATTTTATTTAGGTAATTGAAAGTATAACTTATGCTCTAATGGTTGCATTGCAACGTATATGTGACTTAGCTTTCCGTAAGTACCGTATGGATATGTTTTCTTCTTCTTGTTGTTGTATATAAAAATGAATTGGTCTGTATTCCGCATAACTAAGAAACGGCTGGGCTCAAATTTGTTCATCACAATTTCCGATGGGCTTACAGAATATTTTCTTATGTAAAAGTCACGACTTAAGGTCCCTCCTGACGGAATCCAATTTTCAAAGTACTCGCGTTTTCAAGGGCACACCATTCGATACGGAAGCAACGCACAACTGTCATTTTTATTTTTTCACGCATGCTGCGACGCAGCAAAGCTGAAAAAATAAAAATGACAGCTGTGCGTTGCTTCCGTATCGAATGGTGTGCCCTTGAAAACGCGAGTACTTTGAAAATTGGATTCCGTCAGGAGTGACCTTAAACTGAAAAAATATGAAAAATTCAAATTAGAATTTGTATGGGTATTTTGTATAGGCATATCACAACACGCATTCTCACCTACTGTGCAAGACAACGTCTGCCGGGTCATCTAGTTCATGATAATAACACTTACGCCAGACCTATGTCTTGTTTTAATGTCCAAATTTTGAAAATGATTATCGAATCGACGAATATTTTACAGAGAAATACCAATATATCGGGATATTGGTATTTCCAGAGAATTCTAAATGAAAAGAAATAAACTAATATTTTTGGAACACTTTTCTGTTAACTTGTTTTGCAATATTGTGATGTTTTAGACGTAGCAAACCGGCTTTTTATTATTCCGGGATATTTCGAAAAGTAAATAGGTAAAACAAGTACCTTCGAATTGCTTTCATAAAATTATATTTGAACTTATGATGTTTGAGGCGTCACTAACCATAGTTTCCATTCAAAAAAGATTACTGATTTATCCGATACTGCATTTCCTCTCATCAGCATTCCTGGCTATATGGTGATTTCTAATATAATACAATTTGCCCAAATACACCAAATACACTTTGAAATTCATGTCAGTTCTGTAAAACATCCATCCATAATCATTTAGAAAATTTTGTATTTGGCTAAATCATAGGTCTGGCGTAAGTGTAAAAACTAAAGATGATCCTGCAGACGTTGTCCTGCACAGTAGGCGAGAATGCGATCTACCTTTTTAAAATTTCCATACAAATTTTATTTTCAATTTTTCATATTTTTCCCAATTTTGGTCGAGATTCTTACATGAGAAAATATTCTGTAAATCCATCGGACATGTTGATAAACAAATTTGCTGAAGAAATGAAGAAAATCTATCCAGCCGTTTCTTAGTTATGCATAATACAGACCAATTCATTTTTATATATAACAAGAAGAAGAAGAAAATATGTTCATACGGCACTTATGTCAAGCTATGTCACATATATGTTGCAATGCAACCATTAGAGCATAAGTTATATTTTCAATTACCTAAATAAAATTCTGCCCCATTTCGCCCCTACATGTATGCAGTTAATGTCAAAATGCTCATTTTTGAACCGAAAATCGTCAATAACTTCGTCAATATTGAAAATAAGAAGAAACTGTCTTCGAAAGGTTCATGTTTTTTATCGCGACGGACATCTTTGTAGAACATTTGAAAAATCTAAAAAATATATTGATGCAAGTATCGTGAAAACTCCAGTTATTTGGTGGTCGTTCATAAATAACGACCCATATCTCGACTTCTATAGCAGATAGAAATAAAATTTATATAGCAAAATTTTTCCTAGAAACTTTTTCTACAACTTTCTCTAAGACACCAATGATGTATCTTCATAATTGGAGGAAAGAGAATTTCCATCTCACTTTTAGGGGGATTAGTCAAAAAAAAAATTTTTCCAGAATATGGAGCTTAACATACTGAAACTTTTCTCCGAAGTCACTGAGACTCTAAAATCAACTTTTCATGGCCAAAACATTTTCGATCACGAATTCCTGGGTTAGAAAACACTGTGCGCTGCTTGGCTTGGTCGGATAACTGTGTGTAGACTCAAGACTGTTGCAGAGCAGACCGACCCAAGCTAGTGCCAGACGGCGTAGTGTGCAGCTAAGGTACTCGACCGAGCCGGGGTGCAGTCCTTTGTCTTTTACGACTTTCCACGAACTCCTACGCTTCCGTATGTGCGCAAAAGACCGTTTGCTTTCCGCCGGGTGGGACTTTCGCCTTAATTGATAGCCCCACATTATTCGTTATGTACGACTCCCCTAAGTAGTCGAACAGCATCGGGGCCGGCATCTATCGTGTCGATTTTCGTGGGATGGCTATTGTTTGAGAAGCAGCTGCTAGTTGCTAGAAATCGCAACACACTGCGCTGCTGCCGCTGAACTTGAACTTTGGATCGACCGCCGCCGCCTGCCTGCACTCACTCGCATGGTGGATTAGGATTTTTATCAGCTCACGAGCCTGCCTACCCAGTTGGACAGGTTTAATTATTATCAGACGACGGTGCGATGCGAAACGCTTTGCTTGAAGGTTCGTCTGAGCGCGTCTTGTTTTGATAACGGAATGCACTGAACTAAACTGATTGGATGAAAACAAGGCTTGCATGATAAGCATGCTTTACATGGTTCCAATTATAGGTCGGTCATGCATTGTCGAATAACAGGACATCAAATATGGGACCAGCATGTAGGTAATTAGGTATGACAATTCCAAAACAATAAATGAAACCAATACAATAATCAGAGCTAGCCGCGTGATTATCGATTTGGTGAACTGAGGAACTGCGTGGTTTTATCGAAGCACCACCAGCACACTACTCATTGAAAATGCTGATAGTGGGTGGATCGTGAATCAATCATAAAATCAGCTGTGGCACCGATAGCGCGGAACGGTACATCAAACTCGAAACCGAGGCGAACGAGCTGCATTTAGTTACTATTTTTCAACGGAGGTGCGAGGGAAATTGCATCGGATTTTTGCGAAGGTGAGTCGCTTGCATCGCACTGTCAGGGTCGCCGTGCCTATACCAATACTAAAACACTGAAACATGATGACGATGCTGCTGGCTGACGATGATGATAAGAGAAAAGTGGTGTTAATTGGTTCAGAAGAATGACATTGCTGTTCAATGTACGACTATGTATACGTACCTTTTTGCCTTTCTCGTATACTAAGTATACGTAAAGGCTATAATTTCACTCCAAAACCAAACTTTTGATAGAAGGCTCGGAGACCCATAGTGTTATATACCAATCGACTCAGCTCGACGAATTGAGGTGATGTCTGTTTGTGTGTATGTATGTATGTGTGTGTGTGTGTATGTGTGTATGTGTACAAATTTTGAAGACACACTTTTTGCAACTTAGCATTACCCGATTTACTCGCAACATGTTGCATTCGACGGGGAATGCGGTCCCATTGTTTGCTATTAAAAATTGGCCCGATCGAACATTGAATTTCGGAATTATTGAAAATCATTGTTTTTCCCAAGGGTCCCCTTGGAAAAAAATTTCAAAATCGAAAAAATTTTTTTTCAAGAATGGTGGCAATGCATAGTAATTAATGCAGAAACATGCAAAATGATAGAAAATATGCGATCTATCCCTCTAAAGTGCTTTTTGACCTTTCCTATGTGATTTTTTCAGTACATTTTACGATGCACGAGAAAGGCATCATCGCCGCTAGGTGGATTAATCTGGGTTTTTTTATTAGGATGATGAATGTCGGAGGCTTGACATTGAGAAAAAAAAGCAAAATTAATGATGTAATAGTTTCATATTTTTGGAGCAACGATTAATATTCAGTATTTGAAGAAGTTTTAGCTTCAGAAATCACTCATGGACAAAATTTATCAACCATCAAAGCAACAACAATTGAAAAACAAAAGAGTTACAGAAAAATAAGAAGACAAATCCGGAGATGGCGAGTTCGTTTCCCAATTCGGTCTAGAATGTTTTCGGGTTGGAAACTTTCTAGACACCATGGGCATAGTGTATCTATTAAACTTGCCTCACAAGATACATACTCATGCAATGGCTGGCATAGGAAAGCTTTCAATTAATATTTGAATAATTGCTAATAGAATATTCAGTTGAAAAGCAGGCCATGTTCCAGTTGGAATGCAGACAGCCATTGAAAAAAAAGAAGAATTATTTCAAATTCTGTACCAGCTGTCCGTACTATCCATTTTGTACACACTAAATTTTACTTTTTTAAGCAAACTTATAGCCTATTCAGATTACGCCATAAATGACATAATAATTGGCGTTTCAGGGTAAATACACTTTATGATGTCATTATTTACGTAATATTCCATACATTTTGCGCTGTCAAAAGATACCCGCTAAAAAGAGGCATAAAGAATTTATTACGAGAGACCTTTCGTTCTAACTGGGATGCAGGGAGAAATTCAACAAAACAAAACTGACAAGCGTCACGCTCTCTTTGCCAGAGAGAAAATTCTCTTTGTTTTCATTTCGTTTCGTAGTTGACAGTCATGCTCTTTCTGTCGCAGCAGGGTCGAATGCATGTTAGATGGAAATCATCTGAACGCTGAAGAATAACTCGGATTGTGATGGTTTTGTGGAAAGCATTTTATATGATGAAAAATAATGATGATAATTATTTATTCTCCACTTATTCAACATGAATTGTTTAAAAAACAGATGCTCTCTAGAATTAAAAAAAAAAAATAATAAAAAAAAAACGTGCTTTCTTAGATATTGAAGGTGCTTTCGACAACGTGTCTTTCGATGCAATATTGGAAGCCGCACGTTGTCATGGGCTACCTAATATTATTACCAAATGGATTCACCAGATGCTTAAAAACCGACATCTCTACTCGACATTACGTCAAGCAGCGATTAGGAGATTAAGTGTCTGCGGATGCCCTCAAGGGGGAGTATTATCTCCACTTTTGTGGAATCTCGTTGCAGATACGCTATTGAGGTTACTCAATAATAACGGTTTTCCTACCTATGGATTTGCCGACGACTATCTAACATTGATAGTGGGTTTGTGCATTACTACCTTATTCGACCTAATGCAAAATGCTCTTCAGGTAGTTGAAAGTTGGTGTCGCCAATATGGCCTTTCGGTCAATCCGAATAAAACATCTATTGTTCTTTTCACGGAAAAACGTAATCGTAATGGTATTCGTCCATTACATCTTTTTGGTTCTGAAATCAATGTAACTGATCAAGTAAAGTATGTGGGTCTAATTTTGGATTCAAAGCTTTCCTGGACTCCTAACATTGAGTTCAGAATCAAAAAGGCGTGTATGGCTTTCGGCCAATGCCGACGAACCTTTGGTAAAACTTGGAGTCTTAAACCCAAATATATCAAATGGATTTACACAACAGTTGTACGACCAATTTTGGCTTATGGATGTCTTGTGTGGTGGCAAAAGGGGGAAGTGAGGACAATTCAGTCTAAATTAGGATATCTTCAAAGGATGTGCCTAATGGCAATGACTGGTGCGTTCTCTTCAACTCCCACGGCTGCTCTCGAAGTTCTCTTCGACGTGGCCCCACTACACATACATCTCAAACAAGAAGCATTTTCTTGTACTTACCGACTATGGGTTCTCGGTTTTATGGAAGAGAATCCTGTAAACCGCAGTTCTACACACACTTCGTTGTTACCGCTTATGGTTAATTGGGACAAAATTTTTCTTGCTCCAAGTGATCTCACACAAGTTAGTAGTTTTCCTTATAGGACATTTTCGACACAATTCCCCTCGCGGGATGAGTGGACATCTGGCTATTTGGAGAGAAGTATGTCGGACAGCATTGTTTGTTACACTGACGGCTCCCTCCTCGAAGGTAGAGCAGGTGCAGGCGTCTATTCGCGTGAGCTGAGATTGGAACAGTCACACTCACTGGGTACACACTGCACTGTCTTTCAAGCGGAAATATTTGCCATCATGTGTGGAGTGCAATCTGCACTGCAGCAACGCATTATGGGCAAAGTAATATACTTCTGTTCAGATAGCCAAGCAGCTATTAAAGCTCTTGCCTCGGCCAACCCAAGGTCGAAGTTAGTGATCGCATGTCGAACTCAAATTGAGGAACTGAATTCAATAAATACTTTACACCTTATATGGGTACCTGGCCATTCTTCCATAGCCTGGAAACGAATTGGCTGATGAGTTAGCTCGTAATGGAGCATCGCATGACTTTATTGGTCCTGAGCCAGCTATTCCAATATCCAATATGAAGCTTTTGATCAACTCTTGGGCTGTCACTCAGCACAAATGGCATTGGAGTAGTCTGGATTCATGTCATCAAACAAAATTGTACATCCGGGAGCCATCTCCGGTAGTAGCAAGCTATTTAGCTAATCTGTCTAAACAGAATTGCAGTGTCTTAGTCAAGGCTTTGACAGGTCACTGCCGACTGAACTATCACATGGCAAATATTCAACGCGTTGAATCATCTGTTTGTGATAGTTGTGAATCCGATTATGGAACTTATCATCTAATATGTAACTGCCCAGTCTATGCACAATTGCGCTTTCAAATATTTGGTAAACACTTACTTAGTGAAATTGACTTCAGAAACCTGAACCTTCAGAGTATTTTGTTGTTCATAACCCGTTGTGGTAAGGAGCTATAAGCTCTTGTACGCTTATGCGTTGTATGCCCTCTTCAAGGGCCCTTTTCCAAACATTCCCTTTGTTCTCCCATCCACATTCCTTTCCTTTTGTTCACTTCCTTTTCCGTCAGGTGTGTGATGATAAAGGCTGTGAAGGCGATGGCACAAATCTCCCAAATTGAGGTGAACGTGCCCCTGGAGCCGACGTTCTGATACCTGATACCTGCCCTTCATACATGGAGATACTGGTGGAAATACATTTTAGATCGATAGTATTTCTTGAAAATTGGTCCAATCGTCCTTTTTTATTTATTTGTGAGAATTCACAAAAGTATCTAAATTTTTCTTTCAAATCTCCGTTCGATCATAGTACAGAATCAAAATACTTTTTAAACTTAAAAATAAATTGAGGAATAGTCTGATTCCCCGAAGAACGACCCAACTAATGAATGTAGCTTCGCTTATTATCCTTAATGAGAGCTTCAAATATTCTTCGAAAATCCCTTTTCATATTTTTTTTTAATATTTTTTTTTCGTAGAAACTTAGTTCAAAAAAAATGTTCGATTGTCGCCACACAAATGCTTGATTTCGCAAATTGAATTTTAAAACTCTCCTTGAATTCAACCCTGTATTAGCGTGCAAATGAGGAAACATGGAAACGTCAAGATATATTATCTTGCTGCAGTCTGAACACCTCGTAATAATTGGATACCCTCTCACTTAACAAAGTCATAAATAGCCCAATCTGAATAGGCTATTACCTGAATTTCCATAACATATTTTCCATAACATTCAATGCTTACAAAGATCTTTCTGCAGAAAACATGATTGATAAGAATTGTCGATGTTGAACTTGGAAAAAGAAATCAAATATGCTAAAAATCTGTGGTACTTCGGTACCCTTTGGTGCTCGAAAAAGATAAAATAAACAGTCATGGATTAAACGAAAAAACTTCGGGGCCAAAAGAACAGTTCGATATAGCAGTTGACTGGATGCCGACAAATAACACTGCCGCATATTTTCTATCCTACCTGAAAGCAGCATGCAATTGGTGATTAGAAAACCTTTTCAATGGAAACATTACGTTGTTAGAGGTACCTGCCTACCAACAACGTTTACATTGTAAACACTTGATCTGCTGTGGATTAGTTGTGTAAAAAGATGGAAAGCAACAAATGCAGAGAGCCGTCGGAAACAGTTCCCACCACCATAGCAGCATAGACGGGACAGGTGTTGGCTACGCGTGCATCATCGTGATTGGTTATAGGCAGGTGGATTACGGTGATAATTTTAGCTAGCCGTGATTAATTCGAGAATTAGATGTTATTTTCCGCTGTTCCCCGGTTCCTACTAGTGGTAGCAAGCTACATAAAGAAAGCCACAGATTGCAAGGGCTATCCGGCTGTAAAGCACACCGCCAAACTAGACCAATGCACAGCACAAATAAATTGTTCGAAAAGCAAGACAAACATGGAAGTGGGAAGAGAAAACAATGTTATTACACGTTATGGTTATTATTGTTATTGTTTGGAATTATAAATGTGCTACCATTTAGTTGGTGCATCGCCCGCGTCAACAATGGGAGACCGCTGGTCTCCATGTTCGTATTAATTCCAGTAACGTTGACGGTAGAATCCAATTTAATGGAATTATATACCATGGCAATGAATAACGTACTTTTCGGTGGCTAAATCTCATAGTAGCATGAGCAGCATGAGAATTTGGATACAATTTGGATGTATCTGGATGTACCATCGAATTTCAGGTTTCTTGGTCATCACAAACATTCTAATCTGTGAACAAACCACGTAGGCCAAATTTTCACGTTTTCCAACCCCCCTCCCCCCTAGTAGATTTTTGCAGCCCCTCCTTGAAGCCTACGTAGACTTTTCCAAAATTCATAAAAATGTCATATTTGTTGTGCACAATGACGCATTACGAAATAATATGGAGATCAATCACGTGATAAATAGGGGAAAATACCTATTCTTGGCAGTCTAAGACATTCGCCAAATTGAATGATAAAAATAATGAATAATTACACTAAAACACAGGTATAGTTCAACTGGTATACATTTGTATGCTCTTCCTTTGATGATTGGTGTTCACTTAATATAATATCTTTTACCACAAACTTAGTAAATTTAATATAAAATAACAGGTCAAAGTTTCTTCTATTGGCATAGCAATTTCTATTATCAGCAATGATTTTGCTCCCTTCAGCAACTAGACATGGAAGTAGAAAACTAACAATGTATTGGTGCCAGATGCTGGTTGTTTATATCCTCTAGTAGTAAAATTCATTCATAATAATCGGCCGCACGCTCATCTCGCTTCACTCAATTTTGGAAGAAATTTTTATTAATTATCAAAACTGGCTTAAAACAAAACATGAATTTTAGCCTTGGCATCAATTTTATGTCATGTGGAAGATAGGCAAAAACATTTAAACACATTGTAAAACTAATTTTACCCCTTATGCGGCCAACAAAAAACAGACGTGAATGGCAGATAGGGTACCCGTGTACCCAGATATTGACAATTTCATAACTTTTACCATTTTAAACCTATTTGAATAATGTTGGCCATTTTGGAGAAGGGAACTTACATACTTTTCGTCCGCTGCCAAGATTTACATCTTTTGTCTTTTGTGATGCCTTAGAGTCTTCACGCGTAAGCAAAAGTCTATCAACCAGTTTCAAATATGCTCTTTACGGTCCTTAGATTTGAAGGTCCTTACATGATATGTTTGTTTCATCAAAATAATCATGAGGGTTGTGTACAACGACTTAAACTATGTAAAACCAAATCTATACACATAAGATTGAGCTGGAGCCACCTCATTCGTACACTACGTTTCACAGTTGAATAAATGATAATACCCTAAAAGTAGGCAATTATTTATGGTTGAAATGCGCTATGTAGGAACGGGAATGGTTATGATTTTTTTGATGAGCTTGGAAAGTATTAAAGTTGCAAAAGGAAAACGGTTCTGTCAGCCACATATAGAGATGTCGTAAAATCCCGATTAATCGATTAGTTACTAATCGATTACTCTTGATTCTTGTCGATTATTGAATCGGTTAATCATTGTATAGTAATCGATTCAAAATTAATCGATTATCATAACGATGAATCGATTAATCGAAATAATCAATTAATTTTCGACATCCTTATGATGTCGTAAAATTCTGATTAATCGATTAGTAACTAATCGATTACTCACGATTCCTCTCGATTATTGAATCGATTAATCGTTGGGTAATAATCGATTCAAAATTAATCGATTATCACAACGATGAATCGATTAATCGAAGTAATCGATTAATTTGCGACATCTCTAGCCACATAAGGCTTAAAATACTACGGTGTGGCTATCACTTTTGATATAATTCATGGTCTGAGTAAAAATCTGAATTAGAAGCATTTATATTCTAACACTTTTTTAAAATAAATGCCAACGCCGGATATTTTGTTCGTAGTTCTGCTAAAATCAAATCACATGGAATTGTGCGTGGTATTTTTTTAGCGTGTGTTTGATATGCTCACAAACACATTCTCTCGCTCTATTGCGCTGCTGTCAAAGAAAACGAACAGTCCCGATTTTATGTAGTGAAACATAGAGCAAATATTAGATAAATTTGCTATTTGTGGTGATAATCAAGTGGTAATAAAGTGTAAAAAGTAGTTTACGTACCTAATTTGTCGTATCATACACGATAAAGAGAAGAAACAGGGGATCCAAAAAAGTAAGTAACAGTTTGCTTTTCGTCTGCTGTTTTCTTGGGCAATGCAATAATGGCAAGGATTTCGTGTGTGCAAATTTGTTTCGGTGATTAATTCGTCAAATCTTACTACTTTTACACAAACAACTTATTCAAATGAAAGCCTAGGCTTGAAATTGTGTGATTGAATCAAATTTATGTTCATAAATAGTGTATGTTTGCTGGAAAACGCAAATATTGTTGAGGGTGCCAACAAATGTCGCACCCTGCCAAAGCCGTATTCTACCCTAATTCAGTTTTTAAAATCCGTTTCAGTATAAAAATATAGCGACAAAAATCGAATTTTGAGCAGAACAAAATCAAACTAAACAAAATCTAACCAAACAAATATCAATTTTATACAAGTTAAATCAAATTTAATACGGCTGCAGAAACCAGATCTTGAAATCAACTAATGGAACTTCCTGAAGATTCGATTCCTCCTAGAGGTGTGTGCCACTCCCGATATTTTTCTATCGGGGCGCTGCTGCTTAAAATCTGAAACGCCACTGACATATAATTTTCCTCGCCGGTTCAAATTTTTAAAAAGCATTTTAAAATTCAAAGTAAATTTTCGTGAAAATTTTAAATATTTTACAAAGATAATTTTAGAATTTCGGCGGACATTGCGAAATATTTCCCGTGGAATATAGGATTAGTTTTCCATGCAAATTTCGAGCACTTTTCTGTGGAAATTTCAAAGAATTTCCAGTGGAAAATATTAATAATTTTCGGAGGAAATTCTGAAGAATTCCAAGTGAAAATTTTGATAAATTTCTCATGAAAATTAAAGATAGTTTTCCATGAAAGCTGCAAAGGCTTTCCTGTGGAAATTATGAAGATTTTTTTTTATAGCGAGTAAGCGAATAATTTTCGGTGAGAAATTAAAATAATTTCCCGAGGAAATTTGGAACAATTTCTTTAGAAGTTTCAAAGAATTTTCAATAACAATTCCGAAGAAATTGTCGTGCATTTTTCCACGGAAATGACGAAGAGTTCTCGTGGATATCCAAAGAATATCTCGCGGGAGTTTCTAAAATATCCAGAAGAATTTTGCGCGAGCTTTCCCGAGTATTTATTGTGGAAATTCCGAAGGGATATTCCGTGGAGATTCAAAAGAAGTTCCTTTGGATGGATTAAAAATGTTTGCTGTGAAATTCCAGAGAATTGCAATTGTCTGTGCAATTCCCAAAGAAGTTTCTGTAGAATTCTCAATGATTTTTCCGTGGAATCTCCAAAGAATTCCAAGTGTAAATACTGAAAAGTTTTCCATGATTTTGCAGAAAACTTAGAAGAATTTTTGAACTCAACACAGAAGAATTTCCTGGGAAAATTCAAGATAGTTTAACGTCGAAATTAATTTTGTTAATAAAATTATTTTGAGTTTTTTAGTGGAAGTGAAGACATTCCACTGAAAAGCTCAAAATAATTTTCTTAACAAAATGGCATCTGAGCGGAGTGAGCGTAGTACTTTTAAAGATTTGGAGAGGAGGATCGCAAATATTCTTAAGGACGTGACCTTCCTTAATAAGTGCCAAAATGCATGGGCGGAGCCAGGGGTCAACTTTTTTAGTTCCAAAAATTATATCCACACGACGTTGGATGGACGTAAAGTGAGAATATTATTAACGAACTTAGTATTCCGAAAAAATATAAAATCGGCTTCATTTCATTTATTTAGTCTACATCTAAACAGACAACACTAAATCAACAATTTGACGCCACAATACACGGTTTGAGGCCGCATCTCTCCATCCTCGAATATGCCCCACGCTCGCCAAGTCCAGGGTGGCCACCGAACCGGGAAAAACGGGAAAAGCGGGAAAAAAACGGGAAATTGAAGTCACCGGGAAAAAAAGCGGGAAAAACCGGGAATTCAGGACATGTACCGGGAAAAAAAGTATTCGTCAAGTTACATTCAAATTTCTTCAAAGTTTTGATGAAGTTGATATAAGAAAAAGATTTACTCTATTTTTATTATTCAGTCGCATTCTAACTGAATTATTTGATTTGTACATGGTGTGTGAGGTATAAAAATCAAATAGTTTTTTCAAATCCAATTTGTGTTGTAAGAGTGAAATCAGTAGTGATTCAGTTTGGTTGCAAATTTTCGAATACTATTCTAGTTTGAATATGAGCCAAAATAGAACAAACTCACAGGTTTCTTCAGCAGTGTTCTATTCATGTTTGATTTTTTTCCATTAAATGAAATGATTATGTTGCTGCTGAGGAAGGCGCGGTAAATGCAAAGTGGATTGATCCGTACGTAAAATGACGCATTCATGCACCAAAACAATTGAAAAATATTTGAAACTCGTGATTAATTCGTGGTTCAAATTTGCAGAAAATAGAACTGAGCGGTATAACAGTTTTAAGCTTTTGAATCTTGAACCACAAAGTGCATGATTCAGATTCATATTCAAACTGACGGCCCCGAACGATTTGAATCCCTGCTGATTTTACCCTAACTAGATCATTTTGATATCAATTTCAAATATTGTGTTATGAGGCAAGTATGGAATCGAATATCGAAATAGTCATTCTTTTAAAAGAATGTATTCAACTTTAAGTTACTCTTCTACTGTTCAAGTTTGCTTTTAGATGATGTAAAATGAAATAAAAAAAAATGAAAATGGTGATAAAAATATATTTTAGCAAACAAAATAATTATTTTGATTGGAAACAACGATTTGGGTTAAATCTGTCAATTCTGTGTTCAAATTAGTTGTTTTATAATTTTGTGATTTTTTTAGAAAAGCAATACCAATAACTATGTCGTAGTTATACATTGCTTTACTTACTTCATTGCTAAGTTCTCTAAGTTAAAAACATTGATTTGTGTCTTTCCTTACATAATTTTGCGATAATTGAAAAACTTCATCCGGTAGATATAAGGTATTCTTTGAAATATTTGAAATAATATCTAACTAAAAGCTGAGAGTTAAAACTATGTCGGCTATACTATGAGATACTATACGTTCTTACTGCTTTCTGTGAACCTTATGCTCTAAGAAGGAAGACCACAATAGACTTCCATGCAATGTCCATTAGCTCTATCAGAAACTTACGAAACTTTTGCAGCCAAGAAAAAAAGTTACGAAAGAAAAGAATCATGACCAGTACTGGAATTTCTCATTTTCAATAAGAGATGTCACGCGATGTTTACATACCAGCCCCTTTCAATATCTATAGAAACGCGAAGGATGAATGGCATGCTACAAAAATCTCAAAAAATCTTTGTCCCGTGACAGGGTATGAAAGTGTGCAATATCTGATTTATTTTTGTGTTTATTACCATTGTCAACTCGGTAAATTAAAGAAACATGATTAATTAATCGACTAGTCACTATTCTTTGCATGTAACTATTGAAATAATTTAGAAATATTAATTTAAAAAAAAAGCACTACATTCTTTCATTACTGCCTTTCATGCGAAATTGATCAAAGTACCCACGAATCTTTCATTTGGTCGCTTGAAATAGAAAAAGGCGCTTTTCTCTATGTATTATGACGATCACGATCGTTTCCAGTACTGATCATGACACTAACTGCATGACCACGAAGTGCAAAATTTCAGTGTGCCTGTTGATTAAAGTATTTAGAGCATAACATCATAACACGTTGATTGTATCTATTTCAAAGGTTCGTTACAAAATATCAGTTGCTTGGATTTAAAACTGACCTCTGATTTGGTCAGAAAATAAAACACCTAGAGTAATTCGCCAAAGGTTGAACGGCTAATTGTTGAACGCACGTGCATTTTTAATGGGCGTTCAACAATAGGCCCATTTGTCAGTTTCCCCTAGTTAAAGATCAAAAACTCTTACCATGATTTTTTTCAAGTTATATAAAAACCGGGAAAAATTGACAAAAATTATCGGGAAAAGCGGGAAAAAACCGGGAATTTGAAAATCAAAATTCAGTGGCCACCCTGCAAGTCGTTTTGCACCTGGTCTGCCCATCTCGCTCGCTGCGTTCACGTCGTCTCGTACCTACCGGATCGGAAGCGAATACCAACTTTGCAGGGTTGCTGTCCGGCATTCTTGCAACATGCCGTGCCCATCGTACCCTTCCGGCTTTAGCTATCTTCTGAATACTGGGTACGCCGTTGAGCTGGGCTATCGTAACACTGCTTCCCAGGCGGGCCCTGTCGTGCTCGGTTCCGCCCACCAGCATGCACTTTGTCTTTGACGCATTCACCACCAGTTCAACTTTTGTTGCTTCACGTTTCAGGGGGGTGTACAGTTCTGTCACCTTTGCAAATGTTCGGCCGACAATGTCCATGTCATCCGCGAAACAAATAAATTCACCTTCACCTTCATCACCTTGTTTTAGTCCCCGGCGCGATTCGAACGAACTGGAGTGTTCGCCCGAAATCTTCACACAGTTTTGCACACCATCCACCGTTGCTTTGATCAGTCTAGTAAGCTTCCAAGGGAAGCTGTTCTCGTCCATAATTTCCCATAGCTCTACGCGGTCTATACGGTCGTATGCCGCCTTGAAATCAACAAACAGATGATGCGTTGGGACCTGGTATTCACGGAATTTTTGAAGGATTTGCCGTACAGTAAAGATCTGGTCCGTTGTCGAGCGGCCGTCAACGAAGCTGGCTTGATAACTTCCCACGAACTCATTCACTAATGGTGACAGACGACGGAAGTTGATCTGGGATATCACTTTGTAGGCGGCATTAAGGATGGTGATCGCTCGAAAGTTCTCACACTCCAGCTTGTCGCCTTTCTTGTAGATGGGGCATATAACCCCTTTCTTCCACTCCTCCGGTAGCTGTTCAGTTTCCCAGATTCTGACTATCAATTTGTGCAGGCAAGTGACTAGCTTTTCCGGGCCCATCTTGATGAGCTTCTGATAGAACTTGCGTGTTTTTGAGAACGGCACAGCTGTTCCATCTCCTCGCACTCCGCTTCTTCCAGGCGGCGTTTCTTCTCCTGAAAAAGGCGGGTCTGCTGTCTTCGCTTCCGTCTATAACGTTCCACGTTCTGCCTGCTACCTTGCTGCAGCGCGACCGCTCGCGCTGCGTCCTTCTCCTTCAGAATCTGCTATAACAACTATTATAAAAAAAATCCTGCATTCTTTCATAAGTTTTAGAAAACTAGAACCATAAACCATAAAATAAGCCGAAAAAAACAATATGCAAATTTTTCTCTAGGTATTTCTTTGACAATTGCTCCAGGCATTCCATTAGGAATTATATCAGGGATTCTTTAGGAATGCCTCCAGCAACTTCTTCGGCAATGTCTTCAGGAATTCCACCATAAATTTCGCATGGAATTAATCCAAAAATTCCACCATTATTTACTCCAAGAAATCCTCCACAAACTCCTTTATAAGTTCTACAGGGAATTCTTCAGACAATTCTTTCGTGCTATTTCTCATAAAAATTTCTGAAAAATTGCACCGTGGAATTCCTAAGAATATTCCGTGAAAATTCAGGAATTTCTTCGAGCAACTTTTGGAAAAGGAAGGAACTCTTGGAAAAAACTCCTGGGGGAGCTCCCGGAGGAACTTCCTCAAACACTTCCGGAGGAATTCTCACAAGAAAGTCCTGAACTAATTCTTGGAGAAGTTCATGAAGGAATTTCTGGAATTCCCGGAATAATACCAGGAGGAATGAATGCAGAAATTCCCAGATGAAATCCTGAAAGTATTCCCAGATGAATTGCTGAAGAAATTACTGGATGAATTCCCGGGGGTTTGTTCTGAAGAAACTCCTGGAAGAACTCTTGGAAGATATCCTGGAGGAACTCTCAAATTAATTTCCGAATGAGTAAATTCCGTGTGAAGTCCGGAAAGCATTCTATTCTATACTATATTCGCGGACAACTCCGCGGAAAAAATCCCGGAGAAATTCCTGACGGAATTCCTGGAGAAGTACCTGAAGGAATTCCCGAGAAAATACCTGGAAGAATTTCCGGAGAAATACTTGGACGAATTCCTGGAGAAATTCCTAAATAAATTTCTAGAGGAATTCTTGAAAGATTATCTGAAGTAATTGCGGAAAGAATTCCAGAATGAAATTCTAGAGGATTTCGCTATTGAATTTATGGAGGTATTCTCGGAAACTGGAAGTTATCCCGGAGGAATTGAAGGAAGAGTTCCTGGAGGAATTCCTGGAGAAGTTCCTAGAAGAATTTCCGACGGAATTTCTTATAGATTCACAAGTGAAATTATGGAGCGAAGTCGGAGGATTTCCGTCATAAATTTCTGAAGAAACTTCTAGTGGAATTTTGGGAGGAAATTCCGTATGCATTCGTGAAGGAACTCTGGAATGTATTCCTGAAGGAAATGCTGTAGATTTTTCTGGAAGAATAGCCGAAGAAATATCTAGGGGAACTGTTCCGGTTTCCATCTCATTGAACCTATATCCATCTCATCGCAAAACAAAGAAATAGAGCACGAATCTCGTCGCTTCTTTCTGCTAACACGCGTGCTCACTGCTGAAAAAAATCACAAAAATAAGAAACAAACCAAATTTTGTTTCATTGCTTTGTTTTTGATGGGATGGAAATAGGAGCTATGGGATGAAGTGCCGAACCGTTCCCCTATAAGGAAAACTTGGAGAGAAGGAAAGAAATCTTCAAGGAATTTTCTCATGAATTTCCTAAAAAAAATTAGTGGGGGGGTTTCTAGATAAGGAGAAATTACAATTACATGAGAAGGATTTTCGAACGATTTTTTTTTTTTTTATAGATCGAAAGAAGCATTATTGGAAATAAATCAAACCTTTTCATAATCAGTATTTTATACAACAGAGTTAATTTAGGGGAATTTTCTGCAAAACAGCACTGTATAGTTCTGCAACTTTGAAGGATGATTTTCAATTTTATTTATTTATTTATGGAATTCGCAAGGAAGTTCAAAATCGTCTTTTGAATTCATGCATTTTTTTTTTCAGCCAAACAGTTTTTAGCTTATGAGGAGCAATCAAGAAATATTATTTTCTATCCCGAATGCCAGGGAATGGACTCACTAGCCTGCATCACTTGTTTATACACTATGCACTATATATTACCCACTATAGGGCAGTACTGTACTAACGCACCCACGGGGCAAAATGGTCTCACTTATAGATAGTAGAATCTATACATGAGCGAAAGCATGGTTAGGTTCGTTTTTTTTAATGTATACTAGGCGCATATGACATCACACCCCTTAATATTTCCATTAACGTGACGTCATGCTCATTTGGAGACACGTTTAACAGTTCGTTACGTTGAATAATGGTTCGATATTCTTGTTTATATTAGTGAAAACCAAAAAAAGCTTTTTTTTTTGTTTCGATCGCGGTCACTGCTCCGGCTCTATTGTTTTTGTGCGAAACACCGCACAAAAAGAAGAGCCCAAAATCCAACCACACTGAACGACGCACTAAGAAGTATTTCATCCCAAATCCTGGCCAAAAGTCAAAAACAATATTTTTAGATATCTCCATATTATTTTTCGTTTTTGTACTTTCAAATAGTAATACTAACTTGCCCTGGGATTTTTGGATAAAATGGTATTATGAAATAAAGCGGTTGAAGTGCAACGAATTTATCTGATTGCTTCATTGATTGTAATATCAATACATTATCCAGGGACTTTAACATTATCTGATGACAAATTGATATAGTAGAAGTGAACAAACGAAGCACATTTTCAGCAATCTTAGTAAGTAATAATTAAAGAATGAAAATTAACATAAAAACCATACTCATTGACAGAGTCAGAGGAGGACACCACTCGTCGCAAGCACGCTGTAGTTCCCAAAGGCAGCGTTCTTACGCCAAGTGGTGCTCTGCCTAATAATAAGGTACCCCGGGGCAAGTGAAAATACGGGGTAAGTGGGTACTATGGCTGCCGATTAATCTGTGAACGATTTTAATGGTAACAATGTTCTAGAAAGATGAAGCAGAATTATCAACGAATTCGCCTGACACAAAAAAAAAATGGAATCAAAACCATTTGTGGCACCATACTAATGGTATTGTTTAATCATGACTTTAAACTACCGGCAAAATCTATTACTTTTATTTTAATTCAATGGATTTTCAACAAAATAGTCGTTTCTAAATTCATCACTGATGTGGAAAGTGAATATTTTGAGCAATTAAATAATTGTGTGACATCGAAAACGATTTGAAAGTTTTGATTAAAGCCAAAATCTGCAATTTTCACTTGCCCTTAAGTTTTAACATACATGGGGCAAGTGGGACATATTTGAAAAACATTTTCGATAGAGCCATTTTACCTGTTTTTAGATTGTTTTCTAGTGAAAAATAACTTCGACACTCATATATCATATGAATCTGAATCAAATGCAGTTGATATAGCTGGTTTCGTTGTTAAGAAGTAGTGTACAGTTGATTTAACAAATGTATATTTTACTTTCTGGAAATTATCTTCGTCACGGAAAAGAGCAATGGTTATAACTATGCGAAATTTCCCGTTTACAGTGCGAACAATATATTTATTCTACAATAGATCAACAGGTTTTTTCTTGTGTTTTTAACACAAGATTAACAGATTGTGAGATTAACAGATTTTCAGATAAATAAAGTGCTTAAGACATAAATTGGCCATTTCGTTCTATTACAAACTTACAACACTGCGCATCGCCTGAATAAAAACGTTCCTTTTGAAGTTCTAATTTATGTAATAATTTGTGTTCTAAACAGAGAAACATTCATTCGAAAAGTGAACAAAGATTTGCTCATCTCTTTCATCTAACACATTTGGTAAGAAAGTAAGCTAAAGGGAAGCCAGACAATAGCCAATTAAACAGTAAACCGGCTGTTGTCTTGTTTTTATATCTGCTAACATTGTAATCCCTTTCTTTTTGCAAAAACAAAAGTCTGACAAGCAATAAACCTCCATTCATGATCTGAAATACTACGACTCAGAAATTTCATGAACATTATATCTACATTCTTCAAATTAGTTTCGTTCGACAGTATAAAGCAGAATAGGTCCCACTTGCCCCGTTTGAAGGGGTAAGTGGGTCGCACAGGTAAATTTATTTATGTCACTACCACTATTTTTGAAACTGAATAAATGGCTTACAACACGTCTACACTTCAACAACGGAAGCATATAATGATGTATCCGTGGTTAATGTCCTGAAATATCCTGTTTTCTAAGTATGCGTTAATGATTTTACTGAACTAGTGTTTTTTTAGGTCCCACTTACCCCGGGGTACCTTAACAACTGACGCCGCCGGTGGTCATACTTCACTACTAGTGTAATACAAAGAGCACAAAAACAATAAAAATACGCTTTACTGTTAATTGAATGCATTTACAGCCGACAAAATGATTGGCATAGTTTTGGCCACAATTTTATACTGCGTACTCCTATGTGCGACGGCCAAAACGAAACCATTCTGAAAGATATTGTACTACGCTTGAAAATGATTGAAATTTCTAGGATTTGTTTCAAATGGGCATAATTGATTCTGACCTTGATTTTTGGTATGGCGATTGTGCTCTTCTTCTTCTAGCCACCCTCAGCATGGTCTTGCTTTGTAGCCGCGCATCTTACCGCACGGCTAAGGAGGGCCCATGTGCTCTTAATTCAAGCTATTTTGGTCTACTATTGTACCCAACAGAAAGAATAGATTGCGATCTATCGTAGTAACGCCAGTTTTACGAAATCTTCTGAATATAGAGAGTAGGAGTCGTTTCAAATTTCAAGATCAAGTACAGTCAAATAGGCCTATTTGAAATTCCTAGATTTCCTAGATTCAGTCTGTTTGCTGAATTTGTGCATTTCTGTCTCAAAATGGATGTTTACAGTTTCTGCTTATTGTGTTATTGTATGGAACGACACTTAATGGAATAGTATTTTCTAATTATGTCTTCCAAACCAATCCAAAGATAATGTATTTGAATGGTGAAGGTCGCAAATTTTATTTGCGAATGAAAAATCAATTCAATCATTTAAAATTATTTTTTTTTACAGTTTTGTGAGACAATGTTCATACATTTCCTATCAGTTGAATTCCAGCAATAGAAAATCAGGCATTACAAACCATCTCATCAGTTGATCTTCTGAGCAAAAATATTGATTTCAGTTATCTATCCGCTCAATGTTAGTCATGGAGGAACATTCACAACTTTTGTTGTAGTAACGCCTTCGCAACGTGAACGAAACCCAAACTGCGCAGGCTATCCGGATCATCATCAAATGCTTAAATGATCTCAAATGAAAGGAAATGAATGAGCTCTTTCCAGGGCGCTCTTTGTTTTGGGATAATATTGTGCCTTGCAAGAAAATTACAACTTTCGTGATCATTTTCCAAGGCTCTCATAGATGTAAAAATTTTCTCCGCAGTACAAATAGCACGTGCTATACAAGCATTAATTTAAAAAAATATCGAAGTAGCCTTTTTGTGGAGGTTTTTTTTCTTAGGCGACTATCTGGTGCGTATTTTTTGTTGCGATCAAAAATAAGTGGAAGAGTAGATTTTTTTATAAGCGGTACAGTATCCTTGCAAAATCAAAGATAATATCCTGTGCTCAGATGATATTACAATGCCTGTAAAATAAGCTTTAGATTTCGTTTTTTGGGACCAAGCAAATAAACGTTTTTTAGAACGGTTATACACGAATTACTAGCAAGTGGCTTCACACTTCGGAAATCTTGTCGACGAATCTTTATCCTATGTGTTTGGGATTCACAGGACTACGGAACTGGAAAACGAAAATTTCATATTTTAAATACGTTGCAACCGAAAACTGGCGAAACATTTCCTGGTGCAGCTTTTAGGATTTGTAAGCAACATTGGATTCCAGGATTGGCCCTTAAGAAACCGACATGTATTCCCGATAGGCTATTGGGCTTCGGTACATTTCTTAGAAACGGAATTATGTCTGTCTTATTTCAACTAGTTGCATTGTAATCATCTGTTTGGAATGGAATAAAATAATATTTGTATCACATCACAAATTTAAAACATTTCAACCCGTAAGCACCTAAATAAGATTTGGAACTTGAATGGTTGATACGTCAACTATGAAATCATGGGCAGTACAATGCTTGACGAAATAAATAAACAGTGAGTGAGTTTGATAATCGAATTGACAGAACTACAATTTCTTAAAAAATACGTTTGCAAAAGTTCAAGGATATTTTTCATTCATTCATATATATATTAATTTATGCTGTATATGAAAGATATTCAGTGTTCTTGTTCGCATTGAACATGTATTACGGGCCGGACAATAGTTCATGTTTTTAGCCTATGCGAAATATTTCCTGTGACGGTCTTTTATGCATAACATGTTTGCTAATAACCAAAAACCACAACCTAATAAACAGCGCAAAAAATGTTGAAATTCAGCCGCATTCGACCTACCTTTTCGGAACCCCCAGCGGCTGACACTTTATATACGTACTCATCAGACATAACAACACGTCAGGAGAAGTGAAACCCCAGCAATTTTAGGAACATGAGATACTCAAGGGTTTCCTCCCAAGTTGATCGCAACAACGCAACGGGGGCACACTTACCGACATCACTGCAAAAATATCTCATTTACCCTAATCGAAATAAAAACAAGTTTTTCACCCAATGCGGTTGCTGACACACTGCTGAATCGTTTCTGTGCCGCGCGCAGTTCATCGACCCGGCGGCGGCGGCGCTCGGTGCGGACAGATTTTCCCGTGACCTTGACATTAACGGTTTTCCAGCTGCTGCAAATGCAAGGCGGACCCGTTCGTTTGTGTTTCCAATTTTGATTTTAGTGGTTTCGCTCGGCGGTGGTCTGTCCGATCGTCGGACTAACCATCTCTAGTTCTCTTCTTTCCTTTTGATCTTCCATCATCGGGCTCACTTCAAACAACATCGTGGAATCAATGCCAATGTGGTGCGACTATTTGTGCAGTCAACGACGATGAGCCATGAGAAATGTATAGATACTCGCATTACTGCCGGCACCACGATGAGTTGTGCAGATTGTTATCTTCAGTTGCTGCCGTTGCCGTCGTCGCCTCGCCGGTTCGTGTTCGATCTTCATGTCTGTGGGAGCCGGCTTGTGGGGTTTTCTCCGCGCTTTATATAAGCCTTTTATTCCAGTCAGTCAGTGTATATAATTTTTCGTCATAGTCCTCATCATTCTTGCTCGGGTGGATTGCTTTCGAGGTGAATGAAATTCGGAAATTCAGAATTTAATTAGCGCAGCCAAGGGAGGGGGAAGCAGATTGAGCAGTAATCCTCTTTCGTGTATTTATTCATAGCTAGGTTGGATACAGTTGTTTTTTTTTTCGATGGTAGTCCATGCACTAATACAGTTCAGCGGAATCCCTATCATGACGAATAGTCGAACGGCGACGAGGTTTCATCCATTTGTGTGGGTTATTTTAGTTGTTTTGCTTTGCTCTGTACGTGAGGATTTGCACTTTCCACGGAAGGGGAGCCGTTAAGTCGTAGACAGCACAAGAGAAGTCCAGTGCAGTTTTTACCCTTTCCACGCTGAATGATTTCTCAGGCATAAATAAAAAGAAATAAAAAAAAAGAACTAGCTAGCAACAAGAGTGTACACAAACGATGTACGAAACTGATACACCTTCTTTGCTGTATTTTTGGTTCTTATTCCTGGATGAGTTCGAACTAAGAAAGTAGGGAACAGTGAAGATTAAGCAAACTGGAGATGGATAGCAGGTTTCACTATGGGCGACAAATGCGGCCATATGCATCAGAATTTATAATCGGCTTAGCCCTTAGAACTTCTAGGTATGAAATAATAAATAGTTTGGAATTGATTTTTAGATACATATTTTGAATAGTTCGAACTCCTGTTCTTGGCTCATAGTTTACATATGTTTGCATTTCGCTCTATGTTCTAAATGTTGTCACAACTATTCATCTAATAAGAAAAAATACAAGTACATATTAATTTGGGAACCCAAATTGGGTTCGGATCATTTACTTAATATGTGTAGATTTTCTCTGCATTTCCGGTACTGATAATGCCCACTGGAAATTATTATTTTTTCCCCACTTTTTTCCCATAGTGAGCTGCCCAGTGAACTGTATATCACGGAACATCCATTGAGGGGCAAATCCGGTTCACTGTTCACATTTACCTAGTTTGTTGTTTTTTTTTGTTTTCAAACTTGATTTTATACAAGAACAACTTCAACCACAGAAAAATGTATCGAGTCATAATCGTTTTCGACTTCTAGCGTTGTACTGAATGGCGTTCAGAATTGTACCTATTGAATGGCTTTATTTTCACATTAAAGGTGAACTTCTAATCGATAGGAACATTCAACATAGCACTAAGGGTTACCGGACATTCTATCAAAAAATCGTTTTTGGATTGAACATATAGCGTTTTCGTTACACCTTGGTGTACAATAAAGACACGAAAGGTGAATAATTTAATTCTATGCGATAAGACGAGTACAAACTCGTCTTATGACAAGTGAATACATTCAACTAAAAGCTTAAAATAATTTTCTTATTAATTCCATGATTTTCTACGGCACTTTTTTATACTTCACTTCGTTTTACATTCCTCTTTTTACGGCACGTGACGTGAAAAGAAGTTTAAGCATTATCGACATCCAAAAGTAATCTTAAGTGGTTGTTCTGCATCATCAACATTTGCCTTCAGCAAGTATTCTAAACGGCTGATTTCTCTTTTGAAAACTGGTTCATGTCCTATTTGATCAATTAAACCAAATTGGAAAGTTTATTTAAATTGGTTTCAGTTTATCCAAGAATTCCCTGGAGTATAGGCCTTGGGGTTTACACGCGTAACCAAAGGGTTGATATATTTTTATTAAATGATTCATGCCCTTTTTGATCCAGGAAACCAAATTGAATTCGTTCCATTTCAGGTTATCCAAGAATTCACTAGAGTATAGGTCTCAAAGGCCTGCACGCGTATCCCTGGAGTAGGAGACTCATATTGTTATTAACCAATCGACTCAGATCGACGAGCTGAACAAATGTCTGTCTGTCCGTGTGTATGTATATATGTGTTTGGGTATGTGTACGAACAAAAGCTAAGACAAATTTTTGCCTTTTTTTTTTAACTAATTTTATTTGCTAATTATCTAATACATGCTTTCATCTCTTAGACTAGGTGTTCCGTGTTTTCTTAACACTATCATCCTTATTTGCTATGTTACGCTTTTAGTTATTATTAATACATTTCAATTGACTCTGGCAGTTAGGATATTTCCTCTGGTTGAATTAAACCATGTAGGAATTACAATGTTTTCTACTTAAACTAAACTTAACCTAATTTATACTAAGGGTACAAGGAGCTAATCGTTGCAATAAAATTGGAAATTATTTTGTTAGACATTTGTTGCAATGTCTCAATATTAGAAATTCTATGAAGTTCAATGGTACTATACCACGGAGGCAACTTCAGAATCCTTCTTTCTGGTATTGCAGCAACTAGTCCATATTGGCACAGCATACAACATGGCAGGTCTAAAAATTTGTTTGTAAATCAAAAGTTTGTTCTTAAGACAAAGTTTTGATTTTCTGTTTATAAGTGGATATAGACACTTAATATATTTGTTACATTTGGCTTGAAGGCCTTCAATGTGATTTTTAAAAGTTAATTTTTGATCTAGCAGAAGTCCTAAATATTTGGCTTCGCTAGACCAATTAATTGGAACCCCATTCATAGTGACAATATGTCTGCTAGAAGGAAATGGGAAAATTATAAGCTGAGTTTTGGAAGCATTCGGGGAAATTTTCCATTTTTGCAAGTAAGTGGAGAAAATATCCAAACTTTTTTGCAATCTACTACAAATGACACGAAGGCTTCGCCCTTTGGCTGAGAGACCTGTGTCATCTGCGAACAAAGATTTTTGATAAGAAAATTATTTTGAGCTTTTTAGTGGAATGTCTTCACTTGTCATAAGACGAGTTTATACAGTCCCATTGAATTCCACCACTTAATTGTATCTTGACAGATACGTATTTCGACCTCAAATGTAAGGCCGTCTTCAGTGTCTTGTACTTGACTCGAGTCGAGTCAAGTACAAGACACTGAAGACGGCCTTACATTTGAGGTCGAAATACGTATCTGTCAAGATACAATTAAGTGGTGGAATTCAATGGGACTGTATAAACTCGTCTTATGACAAAAGATTTTTGACACCCTGGTGGTAAATCAGGTAAGTCAGAAGTAAAAATGTTATACAATATGGGCCCCAGTATGCTGCCTTGGGGGACACCAGCCCTTACAGGTAATCTATCAGATTTAGAATTCTGATAGTTTACCTGCAGTGAGCGATCTGATAAATAATTTTGGATCAGTTTAATGATGTACAGAGGAAAATTAAAATTCATCAATTTTACAATCAAACCTTCATGCCAAACACTGTCAAATGCTTTCTCTATATCAAGAAGAGCAACTCCTGTCGAATATCCTTCAGATTTGTTGAGCCGAATTAAATTCGTTACTCTTAATAACTGATGGGTGGTTGAATGCCCATGGCGAAAACCAAATTGCTCATCAGCAAAAATAGAATTGTCATTAATATGAACCATCATTCTATCTAAAATAATCTTTCCAAACAGTTTGCTTATTGAAGAAAGCAAACTGATTGGGCGATAACTAGAAGCCTCAGCTGGATTTTTGTCCGGCTTCAAAATTGGGAAAACTTTGGCGTTTTTCTGGAAAGTATGCCAATTGAAAACATTTGTTAAATAAATTAACCAAAAAGGATAAAGAGCTCTCAGGAAGTGTTTTGACAAGTATGTAGAAAATACCATCATCACCCGGGGCTTTCATATTTTTAAATTTTCTAGTAATAGCTCTCACTTCATCCAATTTAGTTCCCAACGAAGGGCTCAAAACATTCTCTTGATTGAGAATGTCTTCGAAGCTCCGTGTAACCTGATCCTCAATTGGACTAGTGAGACCTAGACTAAAATTATGGGCACTCTCGAACTGCTGAGCAAGTTTTTGAGCCTTTTCGCCATTTGTTAATAAAATTTTATTTCCCTCTTTAAGCGCTGGAATTGGCTTTTGAGGTTTTTTAAGAATTTTCGTTAATTTCCAAAAGGGTTTCGAACTGGGATCTAACTTCGAGACATTATTCTCAAAGTTGGTATTTCTCAGAATAGCGAAACGTTTTTTAATTTCATTTTGCAGATCTCGCCAAATAACTTTCAAAGCGGGATCGCGAGTTCTTTGGTATTGCCTTCGCCTCACATTTTTAAGACGGATCATTAGCTGAAGATCGTCGTCAATAATAATGGAGTTGAATTTGATTTCACAGTTAGGAATTGCAATGCTTCTGGCTTCGACAATTAAATTTGTCAAAGATACGAGCGCATTGTCAATATCACTTTTGGTATCCAAAGGAATATTAACATCAAAATTCCTATCGATATATGTTTCATATAAATCCCAATCAGCTCTATGATAATTAAAAGTAGAGCTGATTGGATTATAAATGGCTTCTTGTGAGATGTCAAATGTCACAGGAAGGTGATCAGAGTCAAAGTGAGCATGAGTTACCAATTGGCCACACAGCTGACTTGAATCCGTTAAAACTAAATCAATTGTAGAAGGATTTCGACTGGAAGAAAAACAAGTAGGGCCATTGGGATATTGAATAGTATAATATCCCGCAGAACAATCATCAAATAAAATTTTTCCATTGGAATTGCTTTGAGCATTATTCCATGAACGGTGTTTGGCATTGAAGTCACCAATTACGAAGAATTTTGATTTGTTGCGAGTCAGAATTTGAAGATCAGCTTTCAACAAATTCTTTTGCTGCCCATTGCATTGAAAAGGCAAGTAGGCTGCAATGAAGGAAAATTGTCCAAAATTTGTTTCAACGGAAACTCCCAAGGTTTCAAAAACTTTGGTTTCGAACGAAGAAAATAATGTATGTTTGATACGTCTATTGATGATAATGGCGACCCCACCACAGGCGCTGTCAAGACGATCATTTCTGTAGATAAAATAATTTGGATCTCTTTTAATGGAGAGTCCTGGTTTTAAATACGTTTCTGTTATAATGGCAATATGCACATTATGAACTGTTAGGAAGTTGAATAATTCATCTTCCTTACCCTTTAGAGAGCGGGCATTCCAATTTAGAACTTTCACACAATTATTTAGATTCATTAAAACGAAGTCCGATAACAATTTTTTGTGTGTACTTTATACCAACCTGAACAGCTTCTGGAATGGTATTTGCTTTGAACATTGCATCAATCATGTAATGCAATTGTTCAGTTAAAAAATCAAAATCGGAAGCAGTCATGCTACCTGAATCGGCAGCATGACCATTATTTTCCGTTGGGACATGGGTATAAACCTCATTTTGAGAAGAGAAATTTTGGCTACCAGCAGCGATGTTTGCATACGTAGGTACATTGGAAAAATTGGAATTTATTGAAGTGCTTGCTACCCGTTGACGAGCGACAAAATTTGTTTGTGAATTGTGGTGGGTATGAATTGCTCGACCGGTAACCGGTTTCGAAATTTGAGCGTTTGAAAAATTTCTACCCGTCGAATCTGGGATCCGATTGGAATTTCCAGTCATCAATTTTGCACGGGAATTCAAAACTTTTTTGCGTGAAGGGCATTCCCAGAAATTGGATTTATGATTGCCCCACAATTTGCACACTTAAATTTATTGAATCTTCTCTCACAGGACATGCGTCCTTGGCGTGAGAGGTTCCACCACAAATCATGCATTTAGCATCCATGTGACAATGTTTGGTTCCATGACCCCACTTTTGGCACTTACGGCACTGGGTGGGTTTTGGAAATTTCCAGGCCTGCGGAAATGTTCCCATGTAACACGGACATGAGACATAATACAGGCCTTTCCAAACTTTTCATATTATTTAGTTCACTTTTGTTAAAATGAACTAAATAAAATTCTTGAGAAATGCCCCTCTGGGAAGTACCAGAGTGGGATTTCTTTTTCATCTTAATTACTTGTACTGGTGAAAATCCAAGTAATTGAGAAATTTCAATTTTAATCTCATCCAGTGATTTGTCATCACTGGGGAGACCTTTCAAGACGACTTTGAACAATCGCTCAGTTTTGTCGTCGTATGTGAAGAATTTATGGCGCTTCTCAGTTAAATACTGAAGAAGACAATGATATGGAAATGCTAATATCATCTTCCAAACTTGGACGTACATGTTCATGATAGCATTAGAGGCGAAAGTATAGAATTGATAGTTCCGTTAGGATACGGCAGGCGTGAAGAATGTTTTTATAGAAGTCGATTTGAAAGCGAGCGGAGGGCAATATTTGTGATGGCACATATCACACGACCTTCCATATTATTGTAAATCGTTTAACTTCACGTAGAAGTAACACACACGAAATCATTAATTTACTGAAGAAGACGTTTGCGATCGTCAAATGATTCCGGTAAAACGCGGCAGTCACCCTTACTGGCAATCTGTAATGAAACCTTGATCCCCTGATCTTGATCCCCCTCAAAAACTCATTCCTAAAGCCAGAAAACTCGGCAACACATACCACAATTGGCGGAATCCTTTGCTTTTTCGCATGAATCGAATCACCTGGGCTAAAGGTAGATTCGATTTGCTCAATTTCATCATTAATCAAATCGAACTGATTGCTCAGTTCGATAGGAGAAGAAATAATGTCAACATTAGATTTAGAAGGAATATCTGAAGTCTCCAGCTTCCTTCTATTTTTTCCGCGCTTGGGCAGGACGGTCTTGAAACCTTGTTTCTTTGAAGGAAGTGGAGAATTCAGAGACTCCCCTTCCTCTTGTTTTTGTTAATACTCATTGCTGAGCGTAGAGACGTGACCTTCTAAGAGGTTTTTTCCCAGAACGGTGTCCCTGCAGGATTACCACCGCTTGTCGGAATTTGACTTCCGCAAACGGGTCCAACGTAAAACGAAGGCACGGGTCCTTGCAAAGATCGTAACGGGATCAGTGGGTACAAATAGCGCTGTGAAGCACCGTTGAAATTAAAATAGATTCGGGTAGTATTAAAAACTTCCTTCCGCAAAGAGAGAAAGAACCGCACAGCACGAAAGCACGATGCGGTCTGACATTTTTGCCTTATTTGCCTCGATTGCCTCGCAACAAGTTTTATTCGACTGGGGGCAAAGCCTAGTTGAATTTTATAACGATTGACCGTTGCGTTTGAAAGTTAAAATGGTACATCGAACTATATTAACCTTCCGCAACTCGCTTCAACGTTCACAACACGAGAACTCGCATGTTGTAAAAAGTACAACAGTACAAAAATCCGTTATATTGAATCCAATTGAAATGATATCAACGGGATTTTTTCGTTAAAATAAAAAAAGGAATAGGTACTGTCATTGAGGACATTTTTCAAGTCAAATGAATCTTCTACTGGTCCTCCGGAACCAACGGAACCACCGGTTAAGATAGTCAATTTGTTCAATAAACATAATATGTGTTTCTTATAATATAATAATATAATAATATATAATAATAATATAATAATATATAATAATAATATAATATAATATAATATTTTCATAATATAATTGGTGTTTCTCATAATATTTCTGAAAATCATGCGGCCCTATGAGCCAAGGAACAAATTATATATATATATATATATATATATATTCCACTTAGCGGCGCTAGTGTATATGAACCTTCCAGTTTGGCTCGATATCTCGGGATCTATGGTGACTAGGAAGTTGTCGTCTTCTACAAAGTTGTTCGAGGATTGATATGTTGAGAAACTGCTCAGTTCAGAATTCAGCCGCAAGGTGGCGCTAGTGTATATGTGTGATTAGTTTGGTTCGATATCTCAGAATCTGTGGGATTTAGAAAATTGCCGTCTTCTACAAAGTTGTTCAAGAATTGAAAACCAATACGTTGAGAAACTGTTTAGTTAAGAATTCAGCCGTAAGGCGGCGCTAGTGTATATGAGTTATTGATTTGGTTCGGTATCTCAGGGTCTGCGGGAATTAAAAGGTTGCCGTCTTCTACAAGGATTAGAACCTAATACTGAATACAGGTAATCTTCGATATAACGTACCCCCGATATAACGTACACTCGATATAACGTCACTCGATATAGCGTACATTTTCCCCGTTATAACGTACACTTTGAAAAATAATTTTAATTTGGATAGTTATTACAAAATAATTTACTAAATTATTATGATCATTCATGTAGGGATGGTATTGTTGAATGGATTCTAATTTTATCAGCTAGAGGTATTTATTACTGTTTTCCCCACTTTGCACTATCCTCAGAATTCTCCCGAGGTATTGGATGATATGGAGTTAATGAGGCTTTAGGCATATTCTATGGACAAATGTCTAGTTGATATTAGTCAAAGTCAGAATTGATGGCGGGTTGTTTTCAGGTCTGAGTCAGCTTGTGTCGAGTAAATAAATGATATTGTAGATCCAGGCTTGAAATGTGCACCAGATTATTTTAAAATTAATCTTAAAGGAAATTCCTGGAGGAGCTCCCAAAATAATTTCTGGCGAATTTTGTAGAGGAATTCCCGTAGGAAATTCTAAAAGAGTTTCAAAAAGAATCTCCGAATTAATTCTTTTAAAAAATCTGATCATGAAGGGATTAAAAAAACTGAATAAATTTTCGAAACGAATATGTAAAGTAATTTCTGGAAGAATATTTCAAAGAATATCCAATGTTATTTTTGAAGGAATTTCTAAAAGAATCTCCGAAGGAGTTTGCTGAATATATTTTCAAGCCTAAAGGTATTAAGGAAGGAACTCGAAATAGAATTTGCGAAGAAATTCCTAGATTTCTACAGGAATTCCTTTGGAAATTCCTTCAGGAACTCCTTCCAGAATTCCTTCTGGAACTGTTCCATCTGGAATTTCTCCTGGATTCCCTTCAAAAAGAGCCCCAGGTAGTTGTTCTATCGGAAAATGTACCAGTAATTTATTCTCAAATGACTCCAAAAATTCCTTTGAAAATTACCCCAGGAATGTCTTCGGCAATTCTCGGAGGGATTTCTTCAAAACATCATCCAGAAATGAATCCAGTAATTCCTTCGAAAATTCTTCCAGGAATTCCTTCGGAATTTCCCTTAGCCATTAGGTCAATACTGTCACATCGAATTCTATCTTTAATTTCTTTCAAGAAAATCCTGACCTCCGGAAATTCCTGCAAGAATGCCTTCGGAAACTCCTTGAGCAACACTTTTAGAAATTATCCCAGGAATTTCTCAAAAAATTCTAGAATAAAAGAAACTCCTGGGGAATTTATAAACGAATTTGTAAATTTTGGTTATGTTATGTGATGAGTGTTTCCGAGAAATTCTTGAAAATGTAGTCTAATGCGTTAATTGTTTGCGAATGGCAGGTAAAACTCGTCTCGTAGGTTTTCCCAGTACTTTAGCAACTGCAGTAGAGCAGGACAGCCTTCACTACCCTATAAGACAGCATCCAACCACTCACCATAGTCCTCCAACCCAACACCAGAGAGCCAGAAGTACCTTCGTTAAGTAGCCATTAAATGGTGGTGTAATTGGGTCGATACTATTAGACGAGGGCAATGACCTAAAAAGGAGGTCATGACCCTGGGATGCGGTGACTATTCCAAAGTATTTTAGAGCAAACGGATGTTACAAAGTTACCAAAGTGGAAGAGTAGAGAGAAAGTATGTGGGACAAGAGAAGGCATTTAGGACAACCCTACTGTCTTTGCGTTGAAAACCCCAGCAGGAATCGCCGTAATTCTCTGGTTCCGTAGTCGGCCTAATCCGGCATTGTTTCCGCTGATAGTCGATCGCCCTTCTTAGAGTTGCAACGAAGCAAGAAGCGAGGAAGATCTCCAAGCCACTCCGGCGATACCACCGGTAAGCCCGCACAGCCACAGAAGGAAGGTTCTGAGATGAAGGCCAGGGTCTCTAAAGACAGGTTAACTAGCTGGGATTTCTTTGAAAAATCCTCCGGAAACAACTTCGGAAATAAATCTAAAAATTATTTTTAAATTCCTCCTCAATGTTTCTTCGAAAAGAATGAATTTTAAGAATTACAGAACCTACCTCATGAGTTCCTTCGGAATTCAAAACTTCTTCCTGGAATTATTTAGGAAATTCTTCGAATCATTTATTTAGAAATAAATTCACGAATTCCTTTTAAACATTATCCGGAAATACCTTCCTTAGGAGTTTCTTTGGAAAGATCTACGGAAAATATTCTTTCGGATATTCCTTCAAAAATTCCTGTGGGGATTCGTTCTGGAATTACTTTACAAATTCCTTCGGAAAATTATTAAGGTATTGAAAATTCGCTTAGGAATTTCTTCGGAAGTTGCATTAGATCTTTTTTAGGAAATGCCGTTTGGAATTTCTTGAAAAATGCCTTTAGGAAATCTTTGACTTTTTCGTTGAAAATTCCATCAAAAATTCCTTCAAACATTCTGTTGAAAATACCTTCAAGGAAGTATTAAAATTTCTAGAAGAATACATTCAACAAAATATCGGAGAGAATTCAGGTATTTTGTATAGTTTACGGAATCTCTGAAAAAATTATCAATGGAATTCCCGATGAAAAGATCATAAAATTCTATAGACTTTTATTCAGGAACTTCTCTAGAAATTCCATCGGAAATTTCGAATAAAATTGATCAAAATTACCGTGATATGAGATTTTTTTTCTGAATATTGTTGGCGTATATAATTAAATATCTATGACAATATTTGATTTGGCGAGTCACTTGCCACATCATGTCCTAGTTCTAGTCCTAGTCCTAAATCCACTAAAGATCGCGGATACTCAATAAATGAAACCAGGGCTCGTAATGCTCACTCAATCTCAGGAGCACAGGATGCTCCCTCACCAAAATTTTCGGGGAGAAATCGCTTTTCGGGAAAGAAAACAGCCTGGAGAGTGATAACCATTTTTCGCTCACTTCGATTGCCGCCAACGTTGGTTTGTTCTTTTTCTTTCATATTCGAGTCTTCTCGTGGCACCATAAATGCAAGTGATAGTAACTTATGTGGACCAAATAACTTAACGCCTTTTATTTAGTTGTATTTACTTCTTCTATTGAATCACATTTATTATCTTCTCGAATGAAAAAGAACTATTTTTTAGGAATACATAGTTGTTTGGTGCAAATTGGTCAATATCACTACTCGGCGAATTGAGTTAGGTTTTTAATTATAATCCAGGAAACCAAATTGGATGCGCCTTCAATAACTGTTCCGTTTCAGTTCATCCAAGAATTTCTTGGAGTATAGGCCTTTAGTTCTACAAGCGTAACCAAAGGGTTGCTATCTCTTTTTAAAAATGGCTCATGTCCTATTTGATCTATTAATTCAAAGTGGATACGCCTTCAATAGCTGTTCCTTTCCAGGTCACCCAAGAATTGCCTGGAGTATAGAACTTCTACAAGCGTAACCAAAGGGCTGTAATCTCTTTTCAAAAATGGTTCATACCCTTTTTGATCTATTCAACCAAATTTTATGCCCCTCCAATAACTGTTCCGTTTGAAGTCATCCGAGAATTCTCTGGATTATAAGCCCTCAAAGGGCTGATATCTCTTTTTTGAAAATGGTCAATGCCCTTTTCAATCCATACAAAAAAATGGATAGTTCGATTCCCAGCCCCTCCACCAAACCCTCGTTAGACGCCTGATCCACATCCCATACGGTGGCGTTTGGGGTACGCGCCTTACCGTCACGGCTGCCTGATGACGACTGACAACTTGTTCTTCTCGGAGACATTCCTCCAACGTTACCCGGATAAATGGCAACCGAACAATGCAACGACCATTGGATACACACGACATGGACAAACGGACACAATGGACTTACGATGAGATGGACTGGCAACGACAACAATAATGAATAATGGAAATCTAAAAATAGATTCTGTGTGGATTCTGTACAGCAGAATACCACAGTAGATCTCGGCACAGTAGCGGAATAAACAAAAAAATGGATACGACTTCAATCACTGTTTCGTCCTAGGTTGTCCAAGAATTGGAGTATAGGCTTTACGGTCTACACGCAGAACCATGGGGTTGTTACCTCATTTTGAAAGTGGTCCATCCCCTCTTCAATCCGTAGAATCAAATTGGATGGATATACCTTCAATAACTGTTTCGATGATCTAGGATGCAAGAATTTCATGAAGTATAAGCCTTAAGGTTTACACGCGTAACCAAAGGGCTGTTATCGCTTTTTGAAAACAATTCATGCCCTATATTATCTATTTAACCAAATTGGATACCCCTTCAATGGTTGTTCCTTCCCAGGTGCTCCAAGAATATTCTGGAGTATAGGCCTTGGATCTAAACGCGTAACTAAAGTTCTGTTTTCAAATGCTACATGCTCTTTTTAATCCGCTATAGCCATGCCTTCAATAACTGTTCCGTTCCAAGTCATCCAAGAATTCCCTGAAGTAGGCGTCTTAAAGTCTACACGCTTATCGAAGGACTGTTTCTTCTTTTAACAATGGTTTGTGCCCTTTTTGATTCAAAGAGGCATCCAAGAATTCCCTGAAGCACATGACTTAATTTCTATACGCATAACCAAAAGTCTTGTTATCCATGGAAAAAATCCAAGAATTTTCTAAGAGCATGTTGCATTTCTTAATTTAGCAAACAGATCTTTCGTTACACGTTCTGACCTAAAGGCCTGAATTCTAATTCTTGGAATTCTTGGATGGCCTGGAATGGAACATGCATTCAATTCATATCCAATCTGGTTGAATGATCACATGTGAGTGAATGAGCATGTTTAATTATGAAATGAGCGAATAGCTCTTTCGTTACACATATTGACCTTAAGGTCTGGACTTTGTGGAATTCGTGGATGGCCTGGAATGGAAGACGGTTTGAAAGCATGTCCATGAGTAGAGTTTAGCTTGGAATATTGATGTTTGGACCGCCGGGACCATATCAAAATTACCAAACAATGTTAGTTTATGCGTGAAGGCCTGAAAGATTAACACCAGGGAGTTCTTGGAAGACATAAAACATGTGTTTATAATATTCCAATTTTGGTCTTTGGGTTTCTATGATTATGTATCGCATTAAAAATTGCCCAAAGATAAAAAAAAGGGAATGAATCCAAAATAGAATGAAAAAGTCTCTCAATCATCATCTCTGTATACCATACCGCGAGAGACTTTTTTCGCAAGCTGTCCTGATAAAAAACACAAAATAAGCGAAAACAAAGCGAGAATCATCACTTCTCGGTTGGGGCTACCTATCCGATTGTGTTTTTTCTTCGCACATGTACAAGTTTCATAAATTTGTTATCATGGCTTGTTATGATTCGGAACAGTTTTTTCCTTTCTTTTATCGTTGTTCGTTATCTATTGAGATCGATTTTTGCAAACCCTGTCAATGAATTAAGTGGAAAAAAAAAGTAATTTAAGCAAAAATTCTTTTACGTCGTATTCTTATTACGTCCCCCAATGAGTGACGTAAAAAAGAGGGTTTAGTGTCTACTTTCCCAATTAGTCCATTCTTCGTAAATATCGCGAGTTAGCTTACCCAGTTGTTTAAAACTACTCCATTTTCACCATACCTGGGCTGTCTATAATTATCAACATTTTCAATTTTGTCATTTGATCCAAATGGACAGAATCAACAATGTTTACAATTATAGGAAGGCCAGTCAAGGTAAAAATGCTGGGTAAGAGGCTAAGTACCGCGAATTGGGGTCTATGTTATTCCTTCAGGTACATGAAGTACCACCGGTACGCATTACCCTGCATTTGCTATGTCCGTGTTATAACCTCTTCTTCTTCTTCTTATTGGAATTACGTCCCCACACTGTTATAACTTAATACTACTTAATAATCAAGAAATTTCAGTGACTCATATTAGCTGACTGGCGCTTTTATAAATCGGTTTATTTCCTCTAATAGAACAAAACCTGCCAAGCCCGTCATTTCCGCTACTGGTATCAATAGCTAGATTTTTGTTTTTCCACATGGAATTGACTGATAGCCTTAGTTATGTATATTAGATCAAAGCAAAAGGGTGTAAGAGATATGTTAAAATGTAAAAAAAAGTAAAAAATACATTGTCGTAATTAAATTGCATCATTGATTGTAGTTTCAAGTTTAATCTATGCAATGTCTAATTTTAGTTGGAAGAGTATTTTATTTACTGTTTTGTTCCAGTCTACACCTATATTGGTGGCTGTTCGGAGTAGATACGTCATTTTTCTGATTCCAAAAGGTCGTTGTTGTTGATGGAATATTCATGAGAGCGTTCATAAGGTAGAACACCATGATCATTCAATGTTCCATTCATCTCGTCTTCGACTTCGCTTGTATTTCTTTTTTTATGTTTTATGCACTAAATTTTTGCTTCAATGTGTTCAATCTGATGTTCGATTAAATTCATCGAAAGCTGCTACTTTACTAAATCCCCAGTGGCATACAAGTTATCTTATTTGCTAGTCGTGCTTAGTCACAAAGATAGACACACGGAAGATTTACAGGTATCAGTTACGCCACGCCCTTTTCAATCATTATTATCGCACCGTTTATCAACACCTTCTTGCGGCGTTTGTTGTAACTATTTGTTTGCCCAAGCAAAATTAAATTATTTTCATCAACCCCCTTTTTACCCCTTTTCTTGTTTAAAACAACAAAATCTTTATTTTATTATGTTGGCGTGTATTTCAAAACCGAGTAAAATCTTGAACGTAATTAATGTGTTGTCAAAACTACATCATCGTCTAAAATAACAAATCCTAATTTAGGTATTTTGGGTATTCGGCATGCTAGTAAGAGTGTGTCCTCATAATGCAATGAATAAATAAATAGTAATCTGATTTATATTCATCGAATCCTCACAAATATTTGGTGGCTCATCTATCAATCTTCAGTAATTTTCATTCGGTCCAGAATAATTTGTGGTGTTGTGTTTTTGTGTTCTCTCTTAGCTTTAAATAGTCCTATAAAGTATTACGGGAAACTTAAGAACTATCTTGCTATTGACGAAAAAACAAGGCAAGATGTGCTCGGCTGCAGCCTAAATGAGAAACTTTTCGGAAAATGTGTACTAAAAAAACGTCGATAGATTCGTGCTATGGATGCTTCCTATACCGACACACATTCCTGTACAGATTTGCGTTAAAACAGGATTATTTACAGTTCGTTAGTTCACGGTCACTAGCTTTATTGTCGTTCTGTTTTTCAAGCTTGTGTCTACTGCCACGTTTATTGCATAACGACGCAACAAAATCGACTGAATTATCGTGGATTATTTTTTGCAATTCTCGTGGCCGCAATCCCCGCCCAAGCCCCAGCATAATCAGGGCACAGTCGTATTCGACGCTCAATTGAGCTTACCGATGGACAAGTGTTTGTGTTCTCAGTCGTGATTCCCTTTACAGGTGCACGATATCGGAAGGCACACCACTTCCAGAAACGAAGGAAAAAAAACAAATTTTCCAAATTCCAGCCAATCGCCATTCTTTGCTGCCATTCGTTTGTCGTCTTTATGGGTCGCCGTTCGTCGCGATGTGCGGCGTTTGACGCGCGAGTCATTCACATTGGACGGCCAAAAATAATCCATCGAAAACAACTGGTGCCGCAAAGAAGAAAGCACCGCTGCTGCGCTTCTCAGCAAGGATTTTCTGATATGCCGTCAGCCTGCAGACCAAAAACAGATAAAATTGTGTGCAAAAGCGCATGCCGAACGTCCATTGGAGCGGAATGTGTTTATTTGTTAGGGTTACGGACTAAATTTCGGTTTCTGAAGAGAATGTTCGAAGAAATCTATGCATTTCAGTTGATGAACTTCCTTTTGATGACAATTGGTTTAAAAAGAAGTCTACCATTCTTTTGTAATGACTTGTTATCTAGTTGAGAGTTGTTTTTAGTTTTGATCATATTGAACTAGATTCAACCGGAAAACACAGATTATTTTGGCAGCTTACACTGCCTCATAACTACGGTCGCCTTTGCGTTGGCCAGCAATCGCAGCTATGGCATTTCGTGAATCGACATTGTGCCGCTAAACGGTACTACTTGCTACCGCTGCTGTACTGTAGTCGGTACACCTCTCTGAAGAAAACGACAATTGCAAAAACATATACAGGCGAAGAAGAGTTGACCTGACTTCTCCCGGCTGGCAAATTGTAGCGAGACAAGTCCGATGTTCACCGTACGACGATGCGATGATGGTAAATCGCAACGCTTATGTTTACGGAGAACAACATGCAGCTCGTTCAGCTAACGGGCGGCCAGCGCGGTGCAAAATGTAGAACGTGTGAGACCTTGGCTGCTGATCATTGCTAGAGGATCGGTTGAATCGTGTGGCCTCTCTCTCCGCATCAGTGAGTCATAATGTGCGTTCATTTGATTATAAATAAATCCGTCACGTGCCGCTATCGCACTTTTTGCGCGTTTTCGGAACAACTGAACGGATGAAGTTTCTATTGGCCGATGACGTACTGCAGCAGTTAAAGTTACTGCTGACGGTTGGGTTGTTTTTTCAGCTTTGGATGTATGACAGTGGGAATACAAATTAAAGACACATCCGGATCGCTTGATGCTGTTTGGACATTTCGGTTGTCTAGTATCATACAATCTAAGATATAAGATGATACAATTTATTTGTATACATATTAGTTCTCAAAATATTGTGTAGTCAATAATATAGGACTACATACTGATCGGCTAGATCGGCAACACCGATGACTCGTCGGCTTCTATCAAAGCGAGTATCACTTCAAAAATTTCCTACATATTCCTTAATTGATCTGCATTCGGACACGACCGGCGCTGGTACTGCTTATTTTTGTGTCACCAATTCTTACACATTGAAGATGATGTTAGTCCCAAACTTCATCTGTTGGTTCTTTGTGTAATTAGAGCTGATCTGGTAATAACGGAGTAGCAACCGTGGACGGTCAATCATGCTCATGGTCATTCTCAATTGGTCTTAACCAATTTTAAAAAGCATGTTGCAATTGAGTCAACTGGATGTGTCTCGTTCATATCGCTAATATAAATTTCAATGTTTAAATCAACCGTATTTTTTCAAATAATATTAATGCTGTTCACTACATATACTGAAGTGAATAACTGATTTATTTATGAAACGTTGCAACCATGTTCGAAATGTCCGGACTTCAATTCAAAAAGTGTCCGGAGTTTGAATCATCCCCTCTATACTGTGTCCGGATCTCGAATCGAATGTTTTCGTTTATTTTGACTAATTTGTCAATGCAAAAAGCAATTTCGAATTAGACCTGTGCGCTGGTCATATCATCGGCGGCGGCGGCGTGGTGGTCACTTTTGCCCCGGCGGCGCGCCGTTGACTTTTATCGGTGGCGGCGGCGGCGTGAACCGGCGTGGATGAAAAAATCAATGGCTGAAAAAATCAATTTTACCGTGGATTTTTGGATTAACGCGGTTTGATTCACACGGTAGGAATAGCCCGTATAAAAACCGACTTCAGTGGATTAGAATTGCAATATTCTGCGTTTGCCGATCATCAAACAGCACATTCAAAATAGTCAATTGCCGCCGATACTAATCAATACCTGATTTCAAAATGTTATTTGAATTACCACTATTTTGTTACCCTTTGATTTTGATTAATCAAATTTTAACAATAAATCCAGTTTCACTTTTTCGTGACCCCTAAGTGCTAAGAATTAGATTTCGAAGCCATTGAACAAATAGGTAATAACTTTTGTCAAAAGTTATTTCCAATTTAGGATTTAGATACACTTCAGTCGCTTTGATCTCAAAATAACTAAGTTCCAGAAAAAATCCAATATTTTCCTGAAATTTGCCCAAATATGTCAACAAAGCTGTTGGTGGAGTTTCTGAAAGAATTTCTGGAGGAAACTATGATGTTTTTAATTCCTACAGGCATTTTTCAGTAAATTTTATTAGGAATTCCTACGTAAAATCCTATGACAATTTCTGCAGATTTTTTCTAATTCCATTCAGATTCCATTCCATTCAAAAAATAATCCGTTCAGATTTTTTTTTGGGAAATTCCTTTAGTAAAACATAAAATATTCCTGCAGGAATTCATTCGGAAATTTATTAAAGAATGAGCTATGTTCTGATGGAATTCCTAAGAGAATTTTCTAAAGGACTTTCCGAGAAAATTCCTGAAGTAGTGTTGGAAAGTGTAGTAGGAACCTTTTAACAAAATTTGGAGCAAATCCCCAGACATTTCGAAAGAATTCCTAACAGTATTTCTAAAATGCATCAGCAGCTGCTTCCGCATCTCCCTCGATTGCACACCCCAGAGCCAACGTCCTGTTCCAGGTTCTCTGCAAGTTTTTTTTGCTGGTCTCTCTTCCTGCATACGCACTACATGTCCAACCCACTGTAATCTGCCTTATTTTATCAACCTGCCTATGTCTGCATTTTTGTATACTTGGTTTAACTCGTGGTTCATTCTTTCGTCTGCTCCATTTACCATTTTCCACCACGCTGCCAAGTATTGAGCACAGTATTTTCAACTCAAACACTTTGAGAATTTGATAATCTGCATCTTTTAACGTCCATGATTCATGACCGTACAGAACGACTGAACGAATCAACGATGTGTACAGAGCTAGTTTTGTCAGTGTCTGTAGGTAACTTCATGAAGTTACAAAATAATTTTCTGGAGGAAATTTCAAAGGATTAACCAGAGAAATTCTCTTTTAATTTGCTTAAAGTAGTTTTGGAAGAATTCCTATGGGAATTTCAGGAACAATTATTGTCAAGGAACTTGCTAAAGAATTCCTAGAGGAATTACTAAAAAGAAATTTCCGAAGGAATATCAAATTGATTTACAAAAAAAAATCCAAAGCAAAACTCCGAAGCTGACAGAAATTTCCGAAGTAATCCGTTAATAAATTTCTGAAGGAGTTTTTAGAGATTTTATTTGGGATTTTGAAACAATTTCCTACTCACTTAATTTTCTTTACCGGGATCTCAGCAAAATGTTGAACTTTTACAGAGAATCACACAGTCGTGCCCCAGCAAACATGTTTTTTGCCGAGATTTCTGTCAAAATTACTGATAATCAGTAAATAATTTGCCGAAAATCAGCTAACAAACGCTATTTTTAATTGGGAAAGTTTTTTTTGACGGAATATCAGTTATTTATTTTGCTGGCGCACGGCTGTGCGAATTTTTGCCGAGCTGCAGAAATAAAAACTGAGTGTGTAAGGAACTCCTAAAACATTCTCTGAAGATATTTCAAAAAGAAGGATTTTCAGAAGGTATATCCGAATTTCTGAACGAAGTCTTGACGGAATGTCCAAAGGAATTTTCGGAGATATCTAAGACTGTCAGAAGTTTCTTCAGGAGTTACTTTAAAAAAAAACCTGCAGGGACTTCTACGGATATTCCTTCAGGAACTTGTTCAGGAATTCTTAAGAAAATTTCGTCCTAGAACTTTTCAAGGAATTCCAAAAGAGTTCTTAGAAGAATTTCTTGAGGAATTTTCGGGAAAACACCTTAACGATTTTCCCGAGGTTTTCTTAAACAAATTTCTGAAGGAACTTTTTCCGAACTAGTTCCTGAGAGAAATTTCAGAATATAGCTGAGAGAATTTTCGAAAGACTTTCTGGAATTCGTTTCCGGAGGAGTTTTTGTAGAACTTCTTGAGGTAATATCCGAGGGAATTCCTGGACGAATCTCCATAGGATTTTTTGGAGAATTACAAAAAAAAATCCTGGAGAAATCTAGGAATTACTTCAGAAATACCAGTAGGCATTTCCTCTGAAATTCTATTAGAATTTTTTTCATAAATTCCTTTGTGAATTCCCCCGGAAATTCCTTCAAATATTCCTTCACAAATTCCTTTAGGGGTTGTCCATAAACCACGTAGGCTCTTGAGGAGGAAGGGTTTCAAAAAATTCTACGTCAATCTACGAAGGGGGCAGGGGTATACGAAAAGTCTACGTAAACTCTTTTTATTTATTTTTATTTTTTTACTAAAATATCTTTTGATTTTCGGCAGGAACTTCTTTAGAAACTACAAGTGATTCTTTAGAATTTCCACGGGGAATTATGTCGCACTTCGACGAAAAATTATTTAGTCTCCAGGAAGTCCCCGGGAAATTTTTCTTAATTTCTGAAGTTCTTGGAATTTTTGCGAGGAATTCTTTGGACATACATATAAGCGAAATTCTTCGAAATTTAACGGCAAATTCTTCGGCAGTTATAATTTTTTTTTTTTGGAATTATCGATGGAAAAAGAAATTGTTGAAAACTTTCAGGAGAAATAATTTGAATTTCCCACCGAAAACTCTTTGAGTTTTCACAAAAAAATATTGCAATTCTCGTAAGAAAGTATTTGTAATTTTCATGAAAATTTATTCTATTTTGTTACGATAAATTCAACACAAATTCAACTGAAATTCTCCATAATTTCCACCGAAAATTATCTGGAAAACTCTTTGGAATGTCCATAGGAGTTTTTTTTATTTCTTCAGGAAATCGCTCCTACTTTGCAAGAGAAATGTCAAAATATCGTAGGCAACCGGTAGCATGGTTCAACGGGAAATAATTCAAAATTTTCACGGAAAATTACTCGACATTTTAACGACATTTGGAATTTAGAAATTCTTGCGATTTCAACGGTATGGAATTTTTAAGAAAAATATCGGAATTATCACGGAGAGTTCTTTGGCGTATTACCTGGAAACTTTGAAGGTTATCAATCGGGAAATTCTACGGAATTTCTACGTCAAACTTTTGGAATGTAGACTTGACGTTCTCGGAATTTCAACTCGAAATTTTTCGAAATTCTGAAAATTCTTGGGTTTCTAAAAAATTTGAACCGGCATGAAGAATTATAATTCAGATGCGTGACAGATTTTAAGCAGTGGTGCGCCTATGCAAGTGCTGTTGGCGGTGGCGCATACCTCTAGGAGGAATCAAATCCAACAGAAATTAAATTAATTGGCTCCTAGATTTGGTTTCAGGAGCTATGGACAGAGGATTGAATTTGATTTCGTTTTGATATTGTTGTTGATATTGATATTGAGCTGGATTTTGTTCAGTTTGATTTTGTTAGGTTTGAAATTTGAATTTTACTGTAGTGTTTACAATGGATTTGAAAATGGATTTGTATATCTGAATTGCTGAAAACGTGGTTGATTTCCAATTTTTTTCCAATCACATATGACATTTTGTTAAATTTGAAAAAGTCTGCGTAGGCTTCAAGGGGGTGAGGGAGGGGTTTTGGAAAAGTCTACTAGGGGGGAGAGGGGGGTGTTGGTTTTGAAAATGTGAAAATTCGTCCTACGTGGTTTGTGGGAAGTTGTTTAGAAATACTTTCACTATCTCTTAAAGTAGTTCAAACGGGAATTATTTTCGAAAATACATTTAGAAATTCCTGCACAAAACCCTCCAGAAATTTCTTCAAAAACTTCTCCAAAAATTCATTTAAGAGCTCCTCAAAAAAATTTCCTTGAATAATCTAAAAAACTCCACCAAGAATTCCTTTGGATATTTCACCAGGGATTTCTTTAAAAGTTTCTTCGAAAAGCCTCCGGGATTCCTTCTTAGATTTCTTCCAGGAAATCCATTGAAAATTAATTAGATAATGAAATAGTTTTCGGTGGAGTTGCTAATTGAGTTTTTGAAAAAATAAAACAAATAAATTAAACAACTTACACTGAAAAAATCCGAAGGTATTACTGAAAGAATTTCGTAAAGAACCCATGAAGGCATTTTCGATGGAATTCCTGCAGGAAGTTCTGGAAGAATTGTCGAAGAATGTTTTAAAGGAATTGCTGGAAGAAGGTCTGAAGAATTTCCTTAGGAAAATTTGGAAGAAATCCCTTATGCAATCTCTGCAAGAATTTATTTAAAGAATTCATAGAATAATTTCCGCAGAAATTCATGAGGAGGTATTCTTTTAAAAAATTGAAGAGTTGCTAAACAGTTTTTGAAGAAACTTCAAACGGAATTTCTTGAGAAATTCATTAAGAAATATCCGGAGGAATCGCTAAAGAAACTTCCGAAGGAATTCCTAAACGATTTTCCTAAGGAATTCTTAACAACATTTTCGTAGAAATTACTGAAACAATTTTTTTGTATGCATTCCATAAGGAATTTCCTGAAGAAATTCGTGAAGGATTTTCTGAAGAAATCCGTAATGGAATTTCTGAAAGAATTGTATTTAAAGAATTTTGTAAAACATTTCCGGAAGAATACATAAAGTAATTTTCCAAGGTTTTTTATTGCAACTTTTCGGAGGAATATCTGGAGGAATTTACTAGGAAATATACCAAGTGGTTTTGGCGCTTTGGGGATGTATTCAAGCCTTCACAAAAGCTTATGTGCCACAACAAACATAATTTGTGAGTCACCTACAGGCAGTGTTGTCTTACACTCTGTGCAAGAAATTCTGCTCTTTGATTTTACTCCATCTAAACGATGGATATTTAGTAAATTCAAATAGCCTTCTATAAGTTGCACTTACTTAGTAAAGATTGTAAAATCGTTTGGATGGAGTAAAATCAAAGAGCAGAATTTTTTGCACAGAGTGTAGGACAAAACTGCCTACAGATTTAGGTGCCCGACTGAATGAGGCTTTGGCTTAAACGAATTCCAAAGACCATTTCAACATTTTTTGTATTATTCTACTTAGTAGATTACTAGATACAGCGTAATTCAAATTCACAACTAATCAACCAACCAATTCATTATCCAATGTTTGCCACCACACTGTCTTAGAGGCACCATCACTTAAGGTAGATTTGAAATTGAATTCTGACGAGTTCCACCTCAACAACATTCTAACAACTAACACGAGTTTAGTACTATTCCAATCAATTCCACCACGTTGTATTGTCTTATAAATACGTATTTCGTATCTGTAAGGCCATCTTCAGTGTCTCTAATTTCACTCGACTTGACTCAAGTTAATTGATTTTTTTTATTACGATTAGTCATCGGCGTGGAAAAATTATGATCGGCGGCGCGCCGACCCAAAATCGCCGGCGGCGGCGCGGCGCGGCGGCGCACAGGTCTATTTCGAATACACTACATCATATTTGATATATTTATCTTGATAGAAAGTGAAATTAGTCTGTGCTAAAATGTGCTTACATACGTGTCCGGACTTCGAAACGAAACGGGGCATAATTAGTGTTTGATTGCATAAAACTAAAAACTAAAATAAATTCTATTTGACAATAAGAAAAGAACAATAAGTTTAATAACAATTGAATGTTTTGCCTTGAATTGCATTTACAAAACAATTTACATTTGAAGGTAAATTATGTTAATTTCTTATTTTCTTTTCCAATTATCAGGAAAACATATCTTCTATAAACACTTGCTCAAATTTCGAATCAAAGTTCAATTATTTAAATTATCTATTCCGAACCAACTTGATTCGGAGCTCTGTAATCACCTCGCGTCAGCACCCCCCTTGCGGCTATTTGTACTGATGATGCGGAAACTTATTTTCGGCACTTTGCCGCGGCGTAGTCTCCGATACAAATAGAGAACCGATAGGCACAAAACAAAAACAACAACCCACTACAGGCGCACTCGAGTGAGAGGTGAAACATCAGTCGCTCGCAGCACTGTCGGTGCACTGAGTGTATGGACTCGAAAAGACATCACCCACCACTGCCGCCGACGACACAATCAACACTCGTCAGTCATCATCCTCGTCGTATTTACATTACAAACAGCATCAAACTTCAAACTAACTAACAAACTATCAGGCCTAGGCACTCGAGCAGCGAACCCTGTAACGCAGTACATACGTAGCGATCGGAGCCGAACAAAACTCGGAGTAGCGGAAAGTGATGGGGTCGAGATCGCTTGAGGAAGTTTCTAGTTCAAGGAGAATTGGGGACGCGACGCAGCAAAAGGCACTGCAAGTGTCATAGACGAAGTCGTACAGGATGACGTGACGTTCACCTCTGCCGCTTGATCGATTATGTCATCCGGATGGTTCGAATTTAGCCGTCGTCGATGAGAAAACCGTTAGATGTAGAATCAATTTCTGTCACAAAGGCTTGCCTGGCTAATTTAAGTCAGTAGTGGCATCAGGTTTATGCTAATCGTAAGTTCTGCATGCGCAATATGATATACATACAAGCGGTTGTTGTAACAGCGAGCAATGGTGTGAATGAAGTGACGCCTCCAAGAGGAAATTGGCACTACATAAGCTTCTTCGGTACCCTGATGTCGAACGGATTTATCTACTCTGTCGGAGCAAACCGGTCGTCGCACTGACGAACGAGGTGTAAATTTGAATTGCAAATCTTTCTACTATGGGAAGTTTGGGTGAGCTGGGTTGGTGACATCCCAATAGAAATATTTCGCTCGTATTTTGATTATCGCATTAAATAGTAAGTAGCTGACTGGTCCGAGTTCAAAAGAATTTCTAATTTATAAAAATTGAGAAAATATTCAGTTACCTAAAACGAAACTATTCCAACCTCTTCGAACGAGCACGATTTTGATTGGATTCCATCAGTATACAGATTTGCAATCAATTTTTAAATCGCGAAATATCTACAGTCTTGGATTCAAGAATGAACATCCGAAGCCGCGATTGATATAGACAGGGGTATTACCTAGGAATCACGGTACGTCTGATCTCGACTTGGTAATAATGTGATAATTCAATTATCGTCTACCGGCAAAGCACAGGACCACCAGAGTGTTTATATCCAACCCGGCAAACACGTGGCCTGTGCCGGTATCTTCGAGCGAAGGAAATCTCCGGAAAATTTGTGACAGTACATCATCTTGCGCGAAGGCGACTGCTTCAGCGAATATTTGCATTCGCGAGACACGGCTAAACTTTACTGTTTTTGCGCAGCAAGCTTTCGTTCCGTACTGAGCAGTGATTTAGCAGAACGTATATTTTATCTGAATCAAAAAGCTGTAAATGGAGTGCGAAATTCGACATGGAAACGGCTGTAGCAAACCAAACGGTTGCACTGTTTATTTGTAGTGATTATCTTATCTTCTATTCGTGTAATAGCGCGTCGGCGCGGGGGTTGGTGTTGACTGCATTTTAGTATAAATAAGCGATTAACTTTTATATAATGCCTGCGAAAGTGATTCATTCGATAAATTCGTAGTTTTGATTCATTGAAGAACTGACGGCTGCAAGAGGCTTTCTCAAATTAAGATTCTAAATCTTAGTGTGGGAAGCTGTGGTTGTTTTTTAAGGGGTTTGTTTTCAGTCGATATTGGTCTTTCGATTATGAGACTTTGAGTTGACCCTACAAATAAAATACAAACACGTGGAAGGCTTAAAATCGTAGGATAATCCGGTAGAAGGGTAAGACGGAATAATGCGCCCCACCTGGTCAAAACGCCTCTGTTTGATTTCTAGAAAACTATAGCTGACTAAGGTTGAAAATCAGTTGGTACCTTTAAATATTTGCAAAATTTAAAAAGCTAGAGATTTGATGTAGTTTTCAATTAGAGTTATTTTGAGCTTATAGCGAAAACTCTTCACTTGTCATAAGACGAGTTCGTACTATCTACTATCCCATTTAATTCCACCTCTGGATTGTAACTTTAACAGAAACGTATTTCGACCTCAATACTTCAGTGTCTCGTACTTGACTCGACTTCCCTAATTTTCTATGTATGATTGCTTAGCGTTATGGACCGCCTCTACTATGCTGTCCACAAAACTTGTACTGAAGCACTCAGTCGGACAACAAAATAGCTTGCAAACTTTATAACTACATACATTCGACTCTCTACATCTCGATGTACTATATCCTTATATTTCTACTCATGTCGATGGTTTCACGGTCTTTTCAAGCCACAATCACATTTGTTAGCTGATTTTCAGCAATTTTTTGCTCAATCTCAGCAAAAAACATGTTTGTTGGGGCACGACTGTGAAAATCTGGGTAAAAGTTTGTCAAATTGCTGAGATCCCGGTAAATAAAATTAAGCGTGTATATGCATTTTGCTTAATACATCTCGATAGGCTTCCTATCTCGATATCTCTCTATCTCAATGTGTTCTGGGCAGGGTTTCGACTTTTCGACCAAAGCAAGCGTTTTTCGTGCCAAGGGAGAATCCTTTTACGTTGTTTATGTTGAGGATCATCTTTCACCCATCAATCTTTCTCTACTTTATTAGCCTTGGATGATAAACGAAAACCTTGCCTATTAGATGAAAATCTTTTTTCGTTTTATCACTTTTACCCACTCACTCACTTTTCGCGAGAATTATCGCAGAACCATTACAAAATTGTATGGCCGCGCCGGGAAGTGAGCGAAAAATGGTTATCACTCTCCAGGCTGTTTTTCTTTCCCGAAAAGTGATTTCTCCTCGAAAATTTTCGTGAGGGAGCAACCTGTGCTCCTGAGATTGAGTGAGCGATACGAACCCTGGTTCTGGGCATATCTTTTTCAGCATTCACTCTCCCTATGTCGATAAATTCAAATTTCTAGACTACTAGACCAGTCTTGGGCAATAACAAACACATCAATAACAAGAAATAACATTTGTTTTGTTGTCGATTTTCATAGCAACGAGCTTTTTTCAATCTAGTACCCATTTAAATTTTTCTTCCATTCCTCGATCTCTCTATATCTCAATTGGCGCTTTGATGTTGCATGAAGAAGAAGCAGAAATATGATAATCGAAAAAATCTCCACGGGAAACCATACGGAGATGTTTTTAAAATTCTTCTCAAAAATTCTAGACGCAATTTAATTAAAAACGGTAAGCAGTACGGGGTTGGAATTTTCTTATACTGTGTATTAAGTGTAATATCACAAAATAAAATTTCGCATAGAAATATTGTGTTTATTATGCGAAACGGAACAAAATTTAACGTGTAGAGGTATTTGAAGGTAAGAAATGTTTCTGATGTGATTTGAGACCCTGCCCCCTCTGGATAGGGGGCTCCCATAGAAATGAGACAGAACTTTATGCATAGTTCTAGAACTAATGAATGAGGCAATCAGAAAATGTTAGTTTTTGAAGACAATACATGTTAATATGGTTACCCTTTTCCTGGAGAATCAAATTCAATTAACGATTAATCAATCGTCTTCTAAATCAATTGCGAATGTAAAAAAATCCGAGATTTATTCAATTTTAAGCGGAACGAAGTTCGTCGGGTCTGCTAGTGAGCAATTCTCTGTGAAATCTTTCGAGATTTCAATTTTGTATTTTTTGTTTTACCTGAAATTTTGCACATACATTCTTTATGGTCAAAAAACATAATTTTCATCATTGGTTTGCCATTTTGACCCTAGCCTAACTTTTGACAAGGGCCTAAGTAAAAACACCTTGAACACTTTCCGATCGTTTTGGTGTCTTCGGCAATATATTAGGTAATCATTGGGACTATCACTATGGGAAAAAATATACACTGTGAAAAAAAAAGTTCAATCCTTGAAAATAAAACAGATAATATATGTCCTGTTTTGCACTATTAGCATTAGCATTGAGCAATTCGCCCTTAATTCGTAGGTGGTACAAGCCAAGACTATTGTACGAGAGTAGCATCACTTTCATCCGTTACCACAGGTAATGATTTGGGACTAATCACTACCTCTTAGATAGAAGCAATGCACTTTCCAATAGTCGAGATCTGTCCTGGCCACGTCCTTGCGAATGCTGAGGAAGGGGAAGGATGGTTGGACACCTACTTAAGAAAGATGCAGAGAACTCTACGATCTCTCATAGGTGCCACGGGAGGTTTTGGAATTGTTAGTGTGGAAGGTTATTAACAGTAGGAATCGTTTTGGTAGGACGTGAAACACAGAAAGAAAAGGTAATCAAAAAGTACAAAATTGAAAATCTTGAAAAAAAATCGTGATTTCACAGAGAATTGCTCAGATAGAAATACATAGTAGGAAATGGACGCGCCTGGAATTGACCCCACGACCTCCTGCGGCAGAAGCGGTAGCACTAGACCACCGAGCTCGTCATATATATGTCCTTTTTTGCACTATGGGTCATAATGGAGAAATGATGGATTAAAAAATAATATTTTTTTTAAATAAGGCCGTTACAAATATTTAATTAACTTTTTGTCCTACTGGTCACCGAAAGGTCAAGGGTCAATAGAAAATAAACATTAAAATGAAAAAAATCAAAAAACTCCTCGGATTTGTTAAAGAATGTTTTGAAAATTCTCAAAATTATCCGAATTTTATTTTGTTGCCCCCTCAAAATATTATTTTTTGGCAAAACAAATCCGAGGGGGGGGGGAGACAAAATAGATTTTAAATATTTGTATCGGCCTAAGTTGGTTTTTTCCAAAATTGTTGAAATATTTTTTTACGTTTTTATCGACTCGATCATAGACCGTATGTAGTAAAAATCAGTTTCATTTATTAAAATCATGGAACAGACTCACCATATTGGCGTCAGATCTTATTCTTGAGAACTTTTAGACTCCAGCTCCGTTTACGTCTTCTAGAATGCAGTGTATGTGCTTGTCGTATGATCCAGTTGCAATTTTTCAGATTCCAGTGAAAAACATCCACGAAAATCTTTGAAGACCGCCAAAATCTAATACATCTCAAGTGTAACCTTTCTGCTTATTTACTAAAATTGGTTTTCTGTCGCATATCACACTTGCTGCAACTGCCGGGATACCTTTCCTTCCTTCAATGCATACAAGCGATTACTATCCATCCCGTTCAAACGTCAGGCGACAGCCAAGCAACTTCGAGGAATTCAGAAAAAGTTTCTACCAATACCGGAATATGATCAATGATGCGCAGCTGGTCCAGTTGTACACGGTGGTTTTGATTTTGAGCGGCAACAATTTGATGAGCTTAGAAAGAAGAATCTTGTTGCTTGAAACTATGGAACGTTTGCGAAATCGACATTTTTTTCTGATTTCGTCTGGTTCGGAAAATGCTTGGACCGAAAACTTTCCGAAAGGGAAAAAAGAGAAAAGAAGAAAAAAATGGTTAAAAATGACGGTTGAAAATTTGCCGCGTCCGTTTCTCATTGCGACATACTTAGACCTCATCATGTCAGTTCGAAAACTTGCCGCAAAACCAATTTTTGGATGATAGGCTCAAACATCGACTCAACATTAATAATACATTTAAAAACGCGGAAAAAATATGTTTTCCCTGCAATTTTCCATTTTCCGACCTTTTCGATCCAGTTATTCAATCGAATCTTTCAATTGACAAAAGGCACTACTGAAATTAGACGGCATGGACAACTTTGAACTTTTCAGCGTTAAAATGAAACAAAATTTATCAGCACTCTGAAAACTCGCTCCTTGAATCGGACGCTTCACGTCCGTAAAGGGCCAACGGAAGAGTTAGGGTTTTATACCTACCTACCTGGATACCTGGTTGGCTACAGCGTCGAAACACCTATGCCTGGCGTATTGTAGAGCTCCATAATCGTCGGTCTTGGGCAATGTTCCTCCAGTTTCCCCGAACGTTCAGGGTCTTCAGGTCCGATTTCACGGCGTGCAGCCAGCGTGTTAGTGGCCTTCCACGAAGTCGTCGGCCCCTATCTGGTTCTCTGTTGAATATTGCTTTCGCTATTCTTTCTTCCTACATTCGCACTAAGTGACCAGTCCACTGAAGTCTGCCTTATTTTATACGATTCACAATATTTTCTTCTTTGTATACTTGATAGAGCTTGATATTCATGCGTCTGCGCCACACACCATGTTTTAGTTTCCCTCCGAGTATTTTACGCAGCACTTTTCGCTTGAAAACCCCGAAAGCTCTCTGGTCCGCATCTTTTAACGTCTATACTCATAGTCCATAAAGAACCACTGGTAGAATCAGAATTTTGTATAGAGCAAATTTCGTTTCCGTCTGCATGTCTGCACGGGACCTAAGCTGGTTACGTAAGCCGCAAAAGGCCCTATTCGTAGCAGCAATACGTCTCTTCGCTTCACGGGAAACGTCATTGTCACATGTCACAAGCGTTCCAAGGTAAACAAATTCTTCAACAACTTCAAACACATCCCCATCAAGCACTTTCTCCGCACCAACACCACTAGGTCTTCCTCTATCTCTACCTGTCACCATTGTCTTGTCATTGTCTTGGTAGAGTTAATGGTTAAGCCTATCCTCGCCGTCTTCCTCTTCAGTGGGATAAAAGCCTCCACTACTGCTCTGCGATCTATGTCGATGTCGTCCGGAAAGCCCAAGAGCATATGTGACCGTTCCTCTGCACGCCAGATCTCCTAATAGCCCCTTTGAGTGCAATGTTGAACAATAAATTCGAAAGTGCTTCAATCCGTCTAAGGTCACAAACGAAGTTGACACGTCGTCTGCAATCCGAATATTTGATTCCGAGCCGAGCCAGCGTTGCACGTATCAGTCTAATCAGTTTCGCCGGAAACCATGTTCGGGCATTATCTGCCACAGCTCATTTCTTTTTACAGAATCGTAGGCTGCTTTGAAATCAATGAACAGATGGTGAGTCTGCAAGTTGAACTCCCGGAATTTATCAAGGATCATCCGCAGGCTAAACATCTGATCTGTCGTTGATCGGCCTTCACGAAAACCTGCCTGGTATTCGCCGACGAAGGACTCCTCAAGCGGTCTCAGTCTGTTAAACAGGATACGCGACAGGATTTTGTAAGCCGAGTTCAGAAGGGTGATCCCTCTGTAATTGGCACACTCTAGTCTGTGCCCTTTTTTATAGATTGGGCATATGAGGACATCCAACCAACCGGCAGGCAGTTCTTTATCCTCCCATGTTTTTTGGATAATGTGGTGGATTGATTGATGCAGCTGCTAATTTCCGTGTTTGAGAAGCTCGACCGGGATTTTTCAGCTCGTTTAGAGCCTTCTTAAACTTGTCCAGCGTTGGTGGTTCCACAGCTTGACCGTCGCCGACTATGTCCATCCTGCTCCTTAATACACCTTCATTTTCACCGTTCAACAAATCTTCGAAGTGCTCCTTCCACCTGGCTGCCACCATAGTCTTGTCTGTCAGCAAATTTCCCTCTCGGTCATTGCACATGGCGGGCACTGGCGCAGTCTTATGCCGCGCGCCATTGACAGTTGCGTAAAACCTCCGCATATCGTTTCTATCCATGTTCTCCTGCGCTTCAGCTATCACACTCTCTTCGTGTTGCCTTTTTTCTGCGGTGGATTCGTTTCTCTTCTGCCCTTGCTACACTGTACCGCTCTCTGTTGGAACGGGTACGAGCCACTAGCATTCGATTGCTAGCAACATTTATCTCGTCCGTCACCACGCTGGCACTCCTCATCAAACCAACCATTTCCAGCGGTGTTGTAGTCACAGCTTCGTGGATATTTTCCCACAATCTGTTGACATCGCCAGATCCGGTGGCATCTCCTATCCGCTTGTCCAGCTTCTGGTGGTACTGTTCAGCAACTCCTTCAACTGACAAGCGTTGGATATTGAAATGCATCGTTCTGTTGTTTCGTGAATTCGTGACGCTGGAAAGTCGCGCCCGATTTTTTGCCACTACAAGGTAGTCCGAGTCGAAGTTGGGACCTCACATCTATAACATCCAAGAAATGTCGTCCGTCGACCAGCACGTGGTCTATCTGTGAGCAATCTGTGAGTCTTCGAATTTAACTTGTTACTACGATGCACTCAATGTTAAAAGCATGCAGACATATGATGGAATGAACAAAATTTGGAAGTCGTTTGTTGTAAGCATAAAATATCATTATGATTTAATTTATGTTTTGTTCGAACAACTTGCTTGAAGAAATCCTAACGTGCAAATTTATGACAAATGTTCAGCTTCTGATTTTTAAGAATTTAACGGTAAATCGCACATGGGCAATTATATTACTCAAATTTTCAGGAAAAAAAGAGGAATAATAATATAATAAATTAACAATCATTTGTCATAAACTCAAGAATTTTGTAAAACAACGACGGTTGGGGGAAACAGTATTTTTATGCACTTAAAAGCTTGAAAATCACTATCAAAATCATATTTTCGAGTCTGATAACCCCTCAAAATGAAGATTTTTGCCCCACAACCTTCTGTCTTTCACTAAGATCCGTCAAGTCTAAATGGGATGCTGTCAGCTATTGCGATGAAAATTTCGGATCTGATCCGGACGAGCGTAGGCCAACTAGTTTCAATGTTTTCAAGGGCAACCTCATGGATGTATGTACATACAACGGCAATATCGCCGAGCGACACAATATGTACATGTCAGAATCAGCTGCCGTCGTCATCACTTGGACGGTGCTGTTTGGCATTATTCAACATCCAGGACGACAAAACAATCTAGATATGCGATACGTCAATCAGACTTGTATCACAATCGTGTCCAAACATACGCCACCGCTTTATGTTGAAGATGTTTTCGACCGTGGTGTGGTAGATTTGACACACGTTGCAACGAATGAGCCAATTTGGCGAAAGACCTACCAAACTACTGCAATGGACTTTTTTTTTTAAAGTCGCATAATGATGGGAATCTCTATTGCTACCCGAGTAGACGCAAATAGCTCAATAATATCAAATGTTGATAAGATAGCAAAATGAGATATGGACTTGATTGATATAAGAGATAAAAGATCAGACGACAATATCAATATTTTGCACTAAAATATCATAAGGATATCAAGATATGTTATTTGTAATAAGTGATCAATATCAAGTGCCATTAGTTTGTTCTTATCCATAGCATATCTTGATATTGAAATGATATTTCGGTGCAAATTTTTGATATTGTTGCCTGTTCTTTTATCTCTTATATCAATCAAGTCCATATCATGTTTTGTTATTCTGTTCATGATTTCTGCCCGGGTAAACATTCACGCTTAAATCTACCTAGATATTCGCTTAAAAGCCGAATTTCGGAATAACATAAAATTCATGCGTCTTAATGGTTCACACTGTTCAACATCAGCTATTAGTTCGCCAACCTTGAACATAAAAGTACAACTTCCAATTGAACTTGATGGATCTTGAATCAAAATTTTATAAATGTCGATACTCGTTTTGTATGTCAGTTCAAGACACATAACAAATGATGTACAGAACTAATAGATTTCTGATATGAGGGCTCAAAATAGTCACAGCAACGACTATTTCAACCGCAATTGTCTCGCTCTCACACCATAAGTGGATGCAGCCAAATGACCATTGCAGCATCCCATGCATCGATGGGATACATCCCCCCGGCTGCAATAATTTCCCACTGAAGCACTCTCACTGCAACCAGACAATATATCCCATCTGAACCAGCGCATAATTTCCAGCAGCCACCATCCATGCAGACTGCAACGAAACGGGCTGCAAAATTGTTCCGTTGAGCACATCGCTGCAATATATTAAGCCGGGCGAAGATGACTTCTTGTTGTTCGGTTGGGTGCTGTCGCAAACAGTTGCCCCACGTATGTACGTATGATGGTGGTGCCCTTCTGACGGAAGAAGCCTCATACATACTTCCGTACAGTCTGTGACCGGATAGGGCTTGGTGTCGATCGGAAGAAGGTCCGGGGTGACACATTACATCATTCTCCACCAAGCTTATGCTTCGTCTCGGTACGTAGCAGACCTTCTGCAAATCTTCTTCGCTAGAGGTGCATTATTTATACGCTTTAGACGGCCGCAAAAAGTTGAGCCATTCGTCGGTCTTCAAGAAAGCCACGCTTCTCGGAAAAAGGAAACGTTTCGTTCCAGTTGGAAGAACTTTTCGCCGGTTGTTCAGCTAACTATAACTAATGGTTGAAGTAGATTCGTTCTTTACGCGAGGTTAAATGCAGTTGCGGAGAGCGCAATAGTCAGTGGAGTGACACAATTTTCAAACCTGTTAGGTGCTCTTTGTTGAAGAGTTTTCACCAATGTCCATAAGGGAAATTCCCTAAGGAAGTGGCAAAACGTGCCGCATAGAATTTTCATTGCGTCGTTCCATTTTTTGGGCCAACTTCTGGGACTTCATTGTGACTGGAAAATTGGCACGGTGACAGATTTCGATTTTCCTACCATCGTTGTCTGTCAGCAGGCTTGTTTGAATTAAAGTGGTTATAGTTCATTATGTTTTATGCTAAATAAGGTTTGGAAAATTGCTTGTAAAACCAATTCAATATAAAGGCACGCACAAACAGTGAACTTATTCGTCGTTGTTTCTTAAGCAGATTGCCTGCAACCAAGAACGTCAAATACGTCATGCTATGCTATGCTACGCAAACCAGTCGATTCCAGCCAAGGGCGCACGAAATAGTGTATGACAACACCACCATGTACCAACAGCACCCGACAGGATGTCGACCATGCTCACGTCCTGCTCATTGGCAATGGGTTCTAATCGTTACAGGTTATTGATTTTTCCTACCGAAGAAATATGTAATACCCTTGAAATAAGGCTTTGTGAAAGGTGATCCCTAGAATTACGGTTGCTTCTTGGAAGGTGCTAAATACTGTCGCTATGTGTGTAGTATGATTATAATAATTATGAAAATATTTTCTTTAGTTCACTTCACTAGCTTGAATGAATAAAAACCAGTTTATCTTATGGGAGTTCCAGTTAGAATACATTGTAAATAAACTGTGTCAAACAATTGTCCGTACAGTGATGGCTCGATTTATAAAACATTTGTTTCAAGAAGAAGTACGATGTTTGTTTATGTTTTTTCAGCGTTGAATTCAACAAATAAACATTCCATTTTTTTCATAAAGTTGATCAACTGCAAAAATGTACACATTTATTGTCAAAAAATTGTCCCTACAATGCTCAAAAGATTGATTTGATATTGTACAGCAGCTACTCTGTGATTAGATTGGAAGAATGTTTTGTACCATTGTTTTGGGCAAATTCATAATTGAATCTATGACTCAATTTAACGGTGCTTGCTTTCAAGTTATCCTTCAAAATATTCAAATAAATTAAACGATCCATAGAACTATTGAGGTTTTGGGTGTTGTTTGGACTGAAACCACCACGAACCATAACATGACCACCACTTTGCTCCACACTGGACGTAATTCTTCTGGATCCAGTCCTGTAGTTGATTTGCGCCATAGCTTAACTAGTCCGGAACCGACTGCAAAACTTTTAATTTCTCTCTTTTATTAAAATGAATTTCTGTCAGAACTCTTATGGCTCAACAACTCATTTTTGAGCATACATACTCCAGTAGCTTGGCCATATTCTTGGCAGATATAAACTTGGGCAACTTCTTCAGCGATTTGCATCCACGATATCCCATAACGTTTCGAATTGTTTGGTGACTGATTTTGGCGTTCATATACTGTGACAAGCTTTCGGCAAGTTCAAGGACATTTCCCTTAAAATTTTGCTTAATTTCGTAGTAAACTATGGTGAAAGTCGGTAAACTTCGGCTTACCAGTTCGGGAGCAGTTTGAAGCGATTTTGTTCTTTGAAAGTTTTGTATCACAAACTTTACCAACTATTGTGATCGATTACCAATAACCGGTACGAAACAGTTTTTCATATGAAAAGATCCTAATTTTGAGAAAAGCCGCGTTAGATGTTTTTCACCATACAAATTTCTGGCGGTTAACTCATGCTGGCTATTGGCGCATATACGATAGCGCCTGGATGTGGAGGGTAGAAAATCAGCCACTGCCAATAATTCATTGTTTGGCGTCCGTTTTGTGACCTTTTCAGGTAAATAATTTTAATGAAGATTGAAAGACTAATACTCAGAAGAAAATTGGGTTGACCCGCGGCTGGGGACATCGTGGAAGCTTTGGTTGATTCGGTAGACCATTTGATTCAAACTCCAGGAGAATTTGGAGATTTTAAAACATTTCATATGTCTGGATTTTAGACGTAAGTTTTAGACAAATAATCGGAGGACATAATTAGGTTGATACCGTGGCTGGGGGCACCATGGAAGCCTTGGTTGATTCATTAGACCATTTGATTAAAACTCCAGGACAATTTGGAGATCTTACATGCTAAAATTCGAGACGCAAGTGGGAGACCAATACTCAGATGACAAAATTGGGTTGACACCGCGGCTGGGGACATCATGGAAGCCTTGGTTGATTTGATTCAAACTCCAGGAGAATTTGGAGATCCTAAAACATCTCATATACCTGGACTTGAGATGCGAGTGAAAGAAAAATACTCGGAGGGCAGGATTGGGATAATACTGCGGCTAAGGACATCATGCAATTCACAGTAGATTCGGTAGACCATTTGATTTAAGCTCCAGGACAAATTTTAGATCTTACAACACCTCATATGTCTTGTTTTGAAACGCAAGTGAAAGACAAATCCTCGGAGGACAAAATTGAGTTGATACCACGGCTTGAGACATCATTAAGGGTTTAGTTGATTCGATAGACCATTTGATTTAAACTCCAGGACAATTTGGAGATCTCATAACATCTCATATGCCTGGATTTGAAGAGATTTTACAATACCTCATGTAAGACGCAAGTGAATGTATTTAAAAGTATACAACGATCAATAAATTAAGTGAAATACTAGAAATTTTAGCAAAAATTCTTTTTACGTCTCATTCGGTTTACGTCCCCCCAATAAGTGACGTAAAAAGAGGGTTGAGTGTACTTTTCAATATTTCGAGTACTGACAAGCCAAAAGGGCCTAATAATTTTGGTTTGTTTTCTCGACATCTAATTAGGCCCTAGCCAATGCCGTTCGCTAATTAGAATGTTTTGACAAGCAACAGTGTTGATTTACTTTTTGCATTGAACAAAGGAAAACTTGAGGCGCCAAGAAGTATCGATCCCGCCAAATACGGAAACAGAACGTCAACGCGGTTTTAACATCACATTTTAACGTTTAGCAGCTTGTTACCGAATACGACATCAATAAGCCTACTAACTACCTTAAAGTTTGTTTAAATAAATACGAGACAAAAAAAACTAACTACAATATATTTTTGTGAGACTTAGCATGCAGTACCCAAAAGGTGGAATAATTTGGTAAATTACCGGTTATTCCCCCTTAAACGTGTACCCACTAACGCTAAGCGAATCACCCCTAAGATAAGAGGGCGAAATAGAAAACGTCATCGCAAGATCCGGAGCGAAAAGAGGGAGAAAAAAGGGAAGAAAAGGAGGAGGAGAAAAGACGGGGATTCGGATGGTATCAGTCAAAGCGATCGGACGCGAATAAAACGGGGTCCGAAAGAAAAACGTGAAAAAAAGGAATTAACCGCGTGTCGCCTCTGAACGGAACCGTGAGCTCCTGGTGTCAAGCTAAGTAGTACCGACTTTCCACCGGTGACCCGCTGTCGTAAAGTGTGACACAGGTCCAAAAGTTTCAAGCCAGCTTTCCCAGTGGTCGCGGCTTCCGCCGCCCGGCAAGAAACCACCATCTTCGTATCGCTATTGTCAGTGCAACTCGAACCCAGCAGTTTCAAACCAAGTGGTTACCACTTTCCGCCGCCCTGACACCGTTGATCCACCGTCGTAGAGTGTGATTCAAGCTTGGAAGGAAAAAGCAAGCCCCCTAAGTGGTCGCTGCTCCCGCCACCCGGCAAGGAACCACCACCGTCGATCTGCCATTGCGAAGTGTGCTTCGAGCCAAACACAGCCAAGCGAAGTTGGAACCAGCTTTCCGTCATCCGGTAAGGAACTACCCTCTTCGGACCGCCATTGCCACGTGCGATTCGAGCCCAACAGTGCCCAACCAGCAATCCCAGCCCGGCAAGCAATCTTCACCACCGAACCATTGCGAAGTGTATCAAGCCTGACACCGACCCACACCTGTTAAGGGCCACCGGCCGTCCGCATGCTGGCGAGGAACCACCAGCGAACCAGTCATGAGTAGAACCCACCCTCTCCCCTCGCTCTTCGAACTCCTGTCGACCACCAAAGGTATGATCCTCATCTCCTTCCACAAACGGCCACACCGATACTAAACCAATACTAACCATAAAATGAATTAGAATAAAAAAAGCAAAATGTACGATTGTCTCTTTTATTCTTGACATACTAGCCTTGCATGGAAATTAGTTGGCTTTTGTGGTTGTCCACCTCGGTTTTGGATTTGTGTGTCCCCTAAGCAGGTTATACGCGACCCTGAGAGAGAAGAGAACGAGGTTAGCCGGTTAAGGACGTAAGGACGTCCGCTCCATAGACGTAGGGACGTCACAGGAGATTGTTACAAGCTTTTTAATTGGGTTTCGCCCGAATCAGCGAATGCCAACTAGAAAAAGAGTTCGTCGATCAATAAATACCAAAATCTTTAAAATCGGTTGAAAGACGGCTGAGTTATTAGCACATACTTCCTGACCACTTTTCGTGACAGTCTCAGATTTGAGTCTGCAGAATGACTCCCCCCCCCTATATTCCCTAAGGACGTAATCCTAAGTCAAAAGCGAACGTTCACTGTACTACGTTATCTGAAAAAGTCAAAATGTAAAACTCATCGAACTCGAGCACCAAAAAAAAAAGTACTCATCGAGCTCGAGTAGAAAACATGTATGTTGTAAATTGGCGCATACGTCACTTTTTCAGATTACAGATCAGAATATTGTATATTTGAGCAAAATATTATATTCCTGTGAATCTTTTTCAAATAATATAAATCACTTGTAAGGACATTTCATTCTACAGATTTTGTCGCCGTATGTGACTTTTAGTTCTATAGTGTCGTTTTTGCAGTAGCGGACTTGACAAAGGAAATAGTTTTTTCCCCTCTGTTTTTCTCAGTTGGAGTTTTCACAAATGATCATGTGGCTCATAATTCTGTAATTTTGATCTCTTGTTTTTCATTTTCAAGGTTTATTGTGCACTATAACTAGTCGTAGCAAATAACGAAGGAATTCTGAGAAAAACTCTATTGGAATTCTGAGCAGCATTCGCTCGAGATTCTGAGCAAAGTTCGTTCGAGATTCTAATCAGAATCCGTTTGGGAGTCAAAACAGAATTCGTTTGAAATTCTGAAAAATGTTTGTTCGGGAATCTTAACGGAATCATACCAGAACTTTAAACAGAATCCGTTTAGAATTCTGCATTGAATCCTTTTGCAATTCTGAACAGAATTTTGGTCGAGATTCGGGGCAGAACCCTTTTGAAATGTATTTGAAATTTCAAACAGAGACCGTTTAGAATTCTGTTTGAGATTCTGAAAAAAGTCCGATTGAAGGTTCTGAACAAAATCTGTTTGCGATTATAAAAAGCATTCAAATGGTATTCGGAACACAATCCACTGTTGATAGTCTCGCCATGGTATTGTGTCGTCAGCACTAAATTGATTTTCGACTTCCGACGTTTTACTTCCGAACTTTCTTCCGACATCATGACTGTCAAAACAACATTTGAGTTTGACATCAACACATTAAAATTAATTGCATATTTTTCGGCAGCTACGATCATTTTTTGCCTTTTTCGTACAACAGTGCTGCATATTTATTTTATTTTTCCATGTGTATCTCGTCGGAAGTGGGCGATGCTACCATTTCATCAGCATCATACAAACATGGTCTAAATGCACAATATGCAGGCTGCCATCAATGATTATACCATTTATTTCTCTGCCAGGACTTTCGGCTATGAACGCCATCCATCTTTACCTAAAGCCAGCTAATACTGTGCGTGATGGGCATAAAGAGCCTTCCCCCGAGCCACCAGCTGGCGAGCTGAAAATGTCATCATTGACAAGAATATACAACGAAGGTTCAGATGTGGCGCCAACACAGAACATGTGTAGTTCTCTTAACTAGATCTATGCCACACTTGAATCACATTATACAAATAGGAAGACACTGTCCAGAAGAAACCGGGCCGAAACTCAGAATCTCCCACCACCTCTGGATTTCTAAAAGCATCCGCAACGCTCTTGTGAACGACTCCTTCACACATGCAACTCTACTTAGATGTTATCCGGTATGGATGACTGACAAACTGATAAAGCAACTGTTTCTTTGATTACTCGCTATCGCATCGTAACTGGAGAACCCATTTTCCGTCTCTTACTCAGGAATCTGTGGATATTAACGAAACTTCAGCAAGGCAGCAACTCCATTCACGGCTACATTACCAGCTTAATGAAACTTGAAGCTCCTCTTTGATTCGGATTTTCATTCAGATATTAAACATCACAAGCGACTGATGGTCGTGGGTTTGAATCTCTGCATATTCATATCGGAGTTTTTCAGAACATTGTAAATCACTAGCCAATTTTTATCCTTTTGAACCATGATCATTATTTAACCTTTTTTTCAAATGTAAATATAATCCACAGAAGAAATTATTTGCTCTGCTCTAAAGCAAAGTTATTTAATTTGTTCCATTTGTTAAAAGTACCTCGAGCCACTTTGAGAATTTTGTCAACTAACAAAACAGCTTGAGTTTGTTATTCCCTTCGAGCTACCACGGTTACATTGCCAGCTACATGCAAATCCTGACCTGAATACCTTCTTCATTATCCAACTACAGGGGTTAGACAAAAAGGTTGAGATAGGGAAAATTTTGTCGAAGTTCAAATCAGCATAACTTTGCGTAGAATGATCCGATTTCGATGAAACCGGGACCTTCGGACGCGGAAACTCTTCTAGTATTCTGTCCCCATGCAAACCCCAGATTGGCCATTGGCCACCGGAGATGTTCTGGGTTTTTTGGGGATACGTTAAAAATGCATTTTTTCTTCTGCTTGTCGTTTTATCTGACGTTTACTGCCATCATGTTTTATACTCTCCCTGGAAACTAGAACTAATATGCTGACCAATGCTGTCTGCATATCGAAAATTCGTTTGGTATACGCAAAGATATGGCCATTTTCGTAAAATCGGTACGGGATTGGCCATAGATCCTGAACAAATGTCACTTTTGCAGAACACCCGGTACCTGTTACGAATTGGCCAGAGAGTCTTACCGTCACCATAATGTATCTTTAATAAAGATCCTATATTCATCGGCTTAGAAAAACATGAATTTTGACACCCATATATGCATAGTTCCAGACAGTGCCAAAACCGGCCCCTCCTGGAAAACCCTTGGAACCTGCTATAAGGGTGGCAGTGGACACTATCATTCTGGAACTATCATTCTGGAAATGTTTCTGTAATCATCGTCTCTCAAAGCCATGGAGATAGATACCTATATTTACATTATTCTGATCTTTTATCATTCCATCATGTTCCCGGAACCATTTTTACGGAAATGGCAATATCTCTACGTAGTTTTTATGGATTTTCGATCGACAGCCACAATTCGCCGGCATATTAGTTCTAGTTTTTGGAGAAAGCATAAAACATGATGAAAGTAAACGTCACATAAAATGACAAGCAGTGGAAAAAACTCATCTTGAACATACCTTCGGAAAACCCAGAACATCTACGGTAGCCAAGGACCAATCTTAGGTATTGCAGGAGGCAGTATACTAGAGAGGTGTCCGGTTTTGATGGTCCTGATTTTATCAAAATCGGATCAATTTACGCAAAGTTATGATGATTTGAATTTCGACATAATTTTACCTATCTCAACCTTTTTGTCTAACCCCTGTACGTGATACTTATGAGGGTGCCGTCTCGTTAAGTAAATACCACATTAACACTTCCTTCATCTCCCTAGTTACGATGAAGATAAGCGTGGCCAGGAGTAGTAATCCTCATGATTTTGTTATTTTTTTTGTCTAAGACCGGAATTAGTCATGATTTGCCGAGAAATAACAAATTAGTACAGCTCAGCAATTAAATAGTCTTCTTGGGATTAGGAAGCTAATCTCACTGCCCATGCTTTGCAGTTTCATGAATTCAAGACCAGTACCTTGTCGGCCTCGTCTGCACAGTCAATTTAGTCAAATTTGAAGAGGAGAATTTTTTTGACACTCATTACCACAAACGTCCGAGGAAACCTCTGCACTGAAGTTCAAACATATTTTTACTTTGTAAAGAGATCTGATTGCATTGCGTTTAAAATTTCGGAATCTCACCTTTACACACAGAGCTTAAATCAGTCAGAGGGTTCAACAGATCGACCAAATTCGTATCTGCTTCATTCCTAATTGTTGAGCACTTTGGAGCTTAAAGATTCATGTCGTCAGCTTCGAAACCACCCATAGGTTAATTGAGTTACGTTTTTAAAATTTACTCCTTTGACTCCATCTACAAACAGGACAGCTCTAGTGTGTTAACTATCATGAGTTTCGCCTAACCTCCAGGCGTTAATGAGTTAAAAGCACAAAGACAAAAAACATGTTTTAAATCAATTCAACGCGCCACTAATTGTGTTTCGATTGATAAGCGATTACACGATCCAATGCCTACTCCATTCAATGTGTACTGAGAAGGATCGCGATTAGAGAGTCCATCTCCCGAAACGTTTTCTTGTCCCGGGATTCAAGATACAAAATATCACTTGTCCCGGGAAATAATGAGATCCTGTGATTTTTTTTCAATGTACCAATCTCGTCGCTTCTTTTTGCTAACACACGTGCTTACTGCTGAAAAAAAATCGGAAAAATAAGAAACAAACCAATTTCCTTCTCATTGCTTAGTTTTTGATGGGATGGAAATAGGAGCTATGGGATGAAGTGCCGAACCGTTCCCCTATTTATTCTCAAAATTATTTTTTGTTTGGGGAAAGCCGTTCGGCCGAAGGCCACTAGGCAAAAAATATACCCCCTTGTCATAAGACGAGTTAATACAATCCCATTGAATTCCACCACTTAATTGTATCTTGACAGATACGTATTTCGACCTCAACAGTAAGGCCGTCTTCAGTGTTTCGTACTTGACTCGACTTGACTCGACTAAAAAGCTCAAAATAATTTTCTTATCAAAAAATATACCAAAATATAAAAATATACCATTTGGCCGAACAGACCATTTGGGCGAAAAAATCATTTGGCTGAATGGCCATGTGGCCGAAAATGTCATTTGGCCGAATAGGCTATTTGACCGAATTGGTCATTTGGCCGAACAGGTCGATCGGCTGAATGTGTCATTTGACGTCTTACATCTCACTTCTCATTGTGAAAAGTTTGAAATAAGGCGACTCCCTTCTCACTTTGCACAGTGAGAAGTGATAAGTGAGAAATGAGATATGAGGAGTGAGAATTGAGACGTCTCACAACTCACTTCTCACTGTAAAAAATGAAAAGTGAGTAGTGAGATGTCTCATTTCGCACTACTCACTTTTCACAGTGATAAGTGGGGAATAAGTAGTGAGTAGTGAGACATCTGACTTTTCACATCTCATTTCACATTTTTCAAATGACCTATCAGGCCAAATAATCTGTTCGGTCAAATGACCTGTTCGACCAAATGACCTGTTTGGCCCAATTACTAATTCGTCCAAATGACCAATTCGGCCAAATGACCTATTCGGCAAAATAACCTGTTCGGCCAAATGACCTGTTCGGCCCAATGACCTGTTCGGCCCAATGACCTGTTCGGTCCAATGACCAATTCGACCATATGACCTATTCGTCCAAACGACCTATTCGGCCAAATGACATGTTGGGTCAAATGACTTATTCAGCCAACAACGGATTGTTCGAATGTCCTTTTCGGTCAAATGGTCTATTCGGTCAAGTGTCCTATTCGACCAAATGACTTTCGGCCAGATGGGTTTCAACCTAATTGTTTGTTCGGCCTAGTGACATTCGGCCAAATGGGTTTCGGTCAAACGATTCTTGTCCCTTTGTTCTTGCTCATTTGCCATTTGGGACAATGGTCTATGGCTGTTTCATCTTGCCGAAATCACAGTTGGTTTCCCTACCACCTCAGTGACGGCCAACCATGATATGAAACTGTTGAACCCCTGACTCGGCGTCTGCATTGTATTCACTTTGACAGATAAGGTCTCGTTGTACATCACCACCATAGACCAATGCAAGATCTTAACTTAACCTCAATTATTTGACAGTTCACAGAGCTTGTTTACAGGGTGTTAGAATTAAAATCGATCAGCTGGAAATAAAAATTAGTAATTTTCTTTCAAAATCATTTTGATCCGAATATTCTAGTGATATGCTTTGATTCCTACCATAAATCCACAACAGCAGACATCAATATTCTTAATTAATCGCAAAACAGTTTTTCCGGAAGCTGCTCCAGAGACTAAGTGCCTGTAAACAAGCTCTGTGAACTGTCAACCTACGTCATCATGCACTGGACTATTAACCACTCCCTGTTAACAATGATATGGAAATGCAAATCCCGACTAGAAGGTCATATCAAAATTAAATCAACCTATGTTATTATGTTATACTAAATTTTTATAACAAAATTTGTTAGAAACATGGTGCAGGATGTTGTTGAAATATCTAAATTTCTATCAAAAACTGCACTTCTTCTTCTTCTTATTGGCATTACATCCCCACACTGGGACAGAGCCGCATCGCAGCTTAGTGTTCATTAAGCACTTCCACAGTTATTAACTGCAAGGTTTCTAAGCCAGGTTACCATTTTTGCATTCGTATATCATGAGGCTAACACGATGATACTTTTATGCCCAGGGAAGTCGAGAGAATTTCCAATTCGAAAATTGCCTAGACCGGCACGGGAATCGAACCCAGCCACCCTCAGCATGGTCTTGCTTTGTAGCCGCGCGTCTTACCGCACGGCTAAGGAGGGCCCCAAAAACTGCACTACTGGAAACAAAAAACTATCAAATTTTGTTACAATTTTATCATAAAAATAACATATTTTGTTGGAAATTTATAACAGAATCAGATACAAAATATATTGTTTCTGTGCAGTTGGAATTTTTACAGGTCGTGAGAGGTCTCTAGATTGTCATCAACAATCACTTTTTTTTTGCTGAACCTGAACAAGAATATTTTTCGAGAACATGAAATTAACAACATTACAAATAAGGCACCTTCTCAAATTATTATATCAACGTTGTGATATCTATGGCTGGGAGACTTTGCTAGGTCTATTTTAATTGCCTACTGTTGGGCAATTCGATGTTAAGCATTTTTCAAATCATATTATGATATAATCCTGTTACAACATTTGGAAGATAATGGCTACTGAGAACAAAATTGTATCAAAATAAGTTATAAATATCACAATATGTTAAAATTGTGTTTAATTTCTGTTATGCTCTTCTAGTCGGGTATGTTATTATGTTACACTAAATTTTTATAACAAAATTTGTTAGAAACATGGTGCAGGATGTTGTTAAAATATCTAAATTTCTATCAAAAATTACACTTCTGGAATCAAAAAACTATCAAATTTTGTTACAATTTAATCATAAAAATAACATATTTTGTTAGAAATTTATAACAGAATCAGATACAAAATATATTATTTCTGTGCAGTTGCAAATTTCTACAGCTCGTGATAGGTCTCCAGATTGTGATCAACAATCAGAAATTTTTGTTTTTCTCTGAACAAGAATATTTTTCGAGAACATGAAACTAACAACATAACAAATAAGGCAACTTTTGCAAATTATATTTGCGTTGTGATATCTATATGGCTGGAAGACTTTTGCTACATCTATTTTAATTGCCTACTGTTGGGCAATTCGGTGTTAAGCATTTTTAAATCATATTATGATAAAATCCTGTTACAACATTTGAAAGATAATGGCTACTAAGAACAAAATTCTATCAAAATAAGTTATAAATATCACAATATGTTAATATTGAGTTCAGTCTCAGTTAAGCTCTCCTAGTCGGGATATCATCTTCCAAACTTAGACGTACTTGTTCATGATAGAATTAGAGGCGAAAGTATAGAATTGATAGTTCCGTTAGGATACGGCAGGCATGAAGAATGTTTTTTTTATAGAAGTCGATTTGAAAGCGAGCGGAGGGCAATATTTGTGATGGCACATATCGCACGACCTTCCTTCTACCAAGCTCCCGTATGAAGGGGGAGGGAAGAATATCAGTGTGGAAGCTGATATATCTCCACTCTCCGCTTCCACACTGATATTCTGATATATGTTTTACTATACTACTTCCTATGTTCTTGCAATCACTGGACATGGAATCTATACCGTACCCTTTAACCGAAACGAACCTCTGTCATAGAACCTAACCGTGAAATTCCTACAAAATCCCGCAAAAACTCATGGCAAGTGCAGAGGTATACTCGGCTTTCAATGGGCGAGTGACTGCATTATCATTTCCTCCCCATCTACTGTAACCGGAGCCGCAACTGACTATTGAAAAATTTAAAGCTCTTGGACTGTGCACATTGAGGTTGGAAAGCAACTCCCATGCTGCATGGTTAATTACGATTGTTCTGGTCAATCACGGAATAGCAACTACGAAAGGTACAGTCATTATGCTCATTCTGAAGGTTTGAAATAGCTTTTAGAAATCACATAAAGTCGGTACACTGATTACCTTATTATTCTGCCACTGAAAATTTGGTTAAATTGATAGAAATCGGCGAAATGAGTTAAGTGTGTCGGCATTGTGGGCTCTACAGTCTACATCTAGCTTCACTAATTTATTCTTTAAAGTTTTGCGACGAAAACAAATTTTTAAACAAATTGGCTTTCCAACACGCATGAAATTATGATTTCTGCTAAACGTGGTGAACGATGAAATTGTAAATGGGTATATTTTTGTGAGCGCTCTCGGTAATTGCAATGATTCATATTATTTCTTCGTTTTAAACAGATGCTGGAAAATGCAACTCTAGAGTACGGCAACAACGCTCATGGCTATTTCCTCTGTGGCGTCATCGACCATGCGTTCGTCGTGAGTTTGAATATAACCCGGCTTGCACTCACATAGCATCATCTGTTCTGTACCATCACCCGCAGGTGATTGGATCGGGATATCTCCTGCGCCGTCGTTAACAGAAGTCATTGAATTCTAACCATTTCCTCCCGATTTCGAGAGGAAGTGCATGAGAAGTTGCATCGATTTTTCCCATCCGGACGTTTCCCCGGTACATGTGCGCACACAGGAACAGATCTCTTCCACACAGTCAACCAACAATGTGTACCTACTTGTGTAGTGCATTGTATTGTGTGGACTGATAAAAATAGATTTCCCACCTTTCACCGACCGTCGCGTCGGTCGTCTCGTCGCCACCGCTCTACAGTATCCGATCGGAGGTTGCCCTTTTGTCAGAATGTGCAAGTGCTGTGGAAAGTTTATGGTTCGAACGTGTCGAAAGGTACATGCCAATGTGTGGTACCGTTCGGAGGAGACGTTGCGGATTCTTGGCTGTTAAACAGCAGCGTAGCAGCATTACGTCACCGTGTGGTACACTCATTCGTACCGGCAGAGTACCACTAATCAGAATGGGAAAGTTTGATGATTCGCAATGAGTTGGAAGTGAAGCAAAGGTAGTATCCTTTCCATTCCCAAAATTACGATAGTGCTTCTATTTGAGTTGGCTTCCATAGCATAAGAAAGCCGTCATTAAGTCTATCGTGTGTACATATTTGTTGAATTTGATTTTTATTTGGATGGGGGTCATATTAAAAGATAAGAACATAAGTATAAAGGTACATACTTGACAAAGTTTGTTCAGCTTATCATTTGTTGTTCTCAAAGCAGGTATACTGTCTGAATGCAGTTATATTTGTGGTACTGTTATAATAACGTTTTTAATGCTCTCTAGATAATATTTTCTGTACGGGATTCTATATTCTTACAAAAATCTCCATAGTAGTATGTTTTCCAGCTGTTCTGTTCTGTTTACACTACGGGTAAATCAAAATTTCCATTCTATAGCTTCCGCATTTCTCCCCGAGCTACTTCGAATATCATTGAGGAACTTTCTAATCTTAAGATGTCAACATTTTTTTTATAGACAGTACATCTTTTTAAAGTTATATGAACGATACTACATTGTATTTCATAACAAAAAAAGTTCCAAAAACAAGCCACTCCTTACATAAAACACAAAATCGCTATTCAGTTTAATAAACGAAAGTGTATCCCATAACGTCATAAACCTTGGTTTATCATAATCCAATCCCTAATCGACATATGTGGCAACGTATCTACCGTGTCGTCGTCTGACAGTTTGTCACATTTATGATTCCACAACACCAACAATTGTTTAACCGCAAAAAACACAACATAAAAGCACACGCCCATTCAATTCAATGCGGAATCAGCCGAGTTTCACTTCTGTGGTTGATAAAACGGGAAAAAACTGTGTTTTTTTTTGTTTTTCCAACACCGCAGTAGCGCAGTTCTTTGACGTCGCCGTTCGCTTTTTCATTGAATAGAAACCCACAACAACTATCATCAAAAAGTCTTTGACGTTAGTACGACACGCAACGGAATGGGGAGGAAGTTGAAATGAAAACATTCAATTATGAAGTAGCTATTTTTTTTGGGGGGGAATTCAAACCCACTCATTTGCGGAATATGTTTTTTTGTCAAGTGTTTAATGTCAAACCCCAAGTATTATTTTTATCACAGTTCTGGTGATTTCTTTAAGCCATTCACATGAAGTCATCACATTCTCAAAATTTCGACACTGCTTGTTTCTGCCTGAATGGCTTTCATTGACAGGCAAAATCGAATCGAAGTTTTCATTGTGCAGCCGTCAATGAAACTCTTAAAACAAAAACGTAAAATTCGGCGGCAAGTCTCTCGAGTGCTATAGAAACAATCACCAGCACATTGCCGCTGAACAATTTGCTGCATCGAGGAAACAATTACGGGAGTGTGCCATTAAATCTTCTATCGACAAATCACGTCTTTTTTATTAAGTCTTCAAGTATCGGAGGGAAACCACTTCGCTAAGATGGTAATATGCCATTCTGGGTCTGCTATGCTGTGGTAAAACTTTCTTGGTTCACTCCGAAGGTTTCTCTTCCCATGTTCGTTTGCAAGTTTAATGAAGTGGCGAGACATTCTGTTCCGGAAAGTTCTATATTCGCTTGGAATGCGATCCAACTTTAAAGTGCTTCTGGTGTGACGCGCATGTTCGAGTGTAGGTTTCTTTCATGAGTTGAGCTTGGAATGCACCCGATGAATGAACATCTTTCAAACATTTGTTCATTTCCGTCTGGGAATAGCAAATATATTGGAAGACTTTCAGATAGGGTTACTATACGAGATCTCCTGGTTTGAGGTAGTTGTACATAATGTATTGGATTATTTTTGTGGTTTTTGACGTTTGACAACGTCTTACCCGAAGGTACTGAAATCAGAATTTAATATAGGGGACCGTCACGAAAACATATAACATTTTGAACGTTTTTATCTTCCCATGTATTTTGGAGATTTATATATCAATCGACTTGAAAACTCTCGAGCTATGCATTCTCCCTCGCGAGGCACTACATTGGCACATCACACATGGATTTTCCCAGGACGAAGCGTTACCAAAAATCTAGTTGAATTCTTTTCATTTTATTTGCGGAATGTTGATTGCGGAAGTGCTTAATGAACACTAAGCTGCGAGGCGGCTCTGTCCCAGTGTGGGGATGTAATGCCAATAAGAAGAAGAAGAAGAAGATGATTGCGGAAGGCAGAACGACATGGTTTACACCGACTTGAATCGTTTTCCTACGATCCTATCTGTCCTATCTGTGTACTAGAAAAATGGCTGTTAAAATAGGCTCTTATGTTTCGGATTGGTTTACAAACGGGTCCGGTTTTCCACAGGGAAGCTTTCTAGGACCGTTTCTATTTTCCCTCATCTTCAACGATGAAGTCCGCTATATTGGCGAAGGCTACTGAATAATATACGCATACGTCATGAAAATGCCTTCCTTAGCCGTGTAGTAACATGCGCGGCTACAAAGCAAGACCATGATGGAGGTGGCTTGGCTCGATTCCCAAGCTGGTCTAGGAAATTTTGGCGACTTGGGCATGAAAGTATCATCGTGTTAGCCTCATGACGAACAAATGCAAAAATGGTAAAATAGTTTAGAAACCTTGCAGTTAATAACTGTGGATGTGCTTAGAGAACACTAAGCCGCGAGGCGGCTTTGTCCCAGTGGGGGAAGTAATAACAGGAAAAAGCAGGTCCAGGAAAACCTGGAATTATCAGGGAATTTTTACTCACCTGGAAAAATCCTAGAATTATCAGAGAATTTCTGAGACAATCAGTTAATTCAATATCCGGTAATCAATACACCATAAGTTAAACTCTTAAAAAAGATGAAAATGATTCACAACTTTGAATGAATGCATTTGCCAATGTCAAATCATACAATTAAAAATATACTGAACATTGATGGATCGTTGCTTCGATATATGGGCAAAAAAAGGTTTTGCGATCTTCAAAGAAATTCCTGGAGAAATCTAGGAATTTATTTGGGAAATCAATTAGGAATTATTTTGTGAATTAATTCCCTCGGAAATTATACAGCAATTCTTGGAGGAACTTCCGAAGAAATTTCTGGATCAATTTTCAATTGAATTTTTGGAAGATTTTCCAAAGGAATCAGTAATCACTAAAGGAAAGTCCGTAGGAATTATTAGCGTAATTTTCAAAATTATCCCTGGAGGAATTAACAAGATGTGTCCCCGAAAGAATTCCTGGAGGATTTTCAAAAGGAATTTCAAGAGAAGATCCTGAAAGAATTTTGGAACAAAAATCTAAACGAATTTGTGAAATATTTTGGCTAAAGAGATTTTTAAAGGAATTCCGAATGGATTGGAAAAAGAATGCTTAAAGTGAATTTCAAAAGAATTTTCAAAAATATTCTAGAAAAAAAATCCTAAAAGAATTCCAAAGAATTCCTCAGAGGGATTTCAAAATCAAATTCCCAATCAATTTCTTATAGATTTCTATAGAAATTTAAAAAAAACTTCCAAAGGTTCAAAGGAATTCTTGAAGATTTGCTAAAATAAATTGTCTAGGAATGTCCGAATTAGTTTCCGAAGAAGTTACTGGAGGAATTTCCGAAGAAATACCTGAAACAATTTCCTTCAAAAATTCCAGAAATAAATTCTGAATTAATTCCTGAAGTAATTTATTAAAATTCCCAAAGCAATTTGCATACAATCTTCCCAAGGAATCTAAATAAAATTTCTGCTTGAGTTCCTAAAAAAATCCAAGAGAATTTCAAAAGAATTTCGGAAGCATTTTTCAAAGGAATTTACAGAAGAGGCGTGTAGCACTTGATCGGGGTTCAGCCAAACCGCACCAAGCGGCTTTTCGACTGACTTGTGATATTTTGTTCGTACAAGGACAACGGAAATAGTTTCATATCAATTTAAGCATACATTTGCAGCAGGATATCTTCAGTTTTGGGGTTGAGGGATATTCGATGCGATTTGCGATCAATTAAATCTGCTAAACGAAAGTTTGAGCAGAAAAATCGGTAATTTTTCGATGGCGCTTGGTGTGATTTGGCTGAACCCCGACCACTTATACGCTAGTGGCGCTATAACCATTAAAATTATTGAACCAACATATGCTTGTAACCAACATCGTAGCTTTTAGGCCGTTCATTGTTCATTATGTTGTAGTGCATGCTTAAGTTTCATGACCAACTTTGGTTTGACACTACCGGTACCGGTACTTTGGTACACACAAACTGAATATTGGCCACGCGAACGGAAACGCCATTAGCAAACTCATGCTTTTGCATCCACTGTACCGAACGAATTTCTAAAGGAATTTTCAAAGGAATTCCTGAAGGAGTGCTCTTAAAATATTTCAGAGGGAACCGCTAAAGGAATTTCTAAAGGAACTCGTGAAAGAATTTACAAAGTAATTCCCAAATGATATTCTGAATGTATTTTCGTAAGAAGTTCTAAAGGAATTCCCGAGGAAAGTCTTAAACAAATCTTCGGAACAATTACTTAAGAAGTGTTCTACAGTTTCTTTAAAGAAATTACCAAATTAAAAACCAATGGAATTCTAAAGAAATTTTGCGAAATAATTTTAAAACAAATTTCCACAAAAATGCTAAAGGAATTCTTGTAAACAAATTGAAAGAATATCTGAAGAAATCTCAAAAGTATTTTATCAGAAAATTATGAAAGGAGCTCCTAAAAGAATTTCCAAAGAAATTTGTAAAGGAATTGCCAATGGCATCTCTTAAGGAATTTTCTAAGGAATTCCCGAAGGAATTCCGTGAAATGTTTTCTAAAGTTTTTGTAAAGATATTTCCCAATTAAATCCATGGAATGAGATCCTTAGTCTAGTGGCTACCGCTTCTGCCTTATAAGCAGGAGGTCGTGGGTTCAATTCCAGGCTCGTCCCTTTCCTACTTTGTATTTCTTTGTATTAAGTTCTTTCTGTGTTTCACGTTCTACCAAAACGTTTCCTACTGCTATAACCTCCCACACTAACAATTCCAAAACCTCCCGTGACACCTACGAGAGGTCGTAGAGTTCTCTGCATCTTTCTTAAGTAGGTGTCCAACTAAGCATTCTTACCCTTCCTCAGTATTCGCAAGGACGTGGCTAGGACAGATCTCGACTATGTGCATTGCTTCCATATAAGAGCTAGATTAACGGGCGCGAGTATGAGTCGTTTGGCAGCGCAATATCACCGGTACGGTACGAAATGCAGCAATCAAATTGGTAGTCGAAAACAGTGACCGGTGCGAAAAAGAGTGACTAACTAAAATGACAGCGCAGCGCTGCGAAGGTGATCAAAATACTCGCGTCAATTAATGATGCTCTAAGAGATAATGATTAGTCCCAAATCAATATCTGTGGTAACGGATGAAAGTGATTCTACTATCATGCAATAGTCCAGTCTTGTTCCACCTACGAATTTGTGCGAATTGCTCAATGCTAATGCTAATGCTAATATTTCACAATTAAATCCTGGAGAAAGTTTCGAAGGAATTCCTGAAGGAAATTTCGAAGTAATTCTCAGAATTCCCCTTTTGAAGAAATATCGGAATTCATCTTTTTCGATTCGAGGAGAAATTTTGAAGGAATTCCTGATGGATTTTTTATTGAATGGCTAAAGCAATTTCTGGATGAACTTGCGAAGGAATTCGTAGAGGAATTTCTTTAGTAATTTACGAGAAAAAATGTTGTGGAACGTATTTTGCAATATTTTCCTGTTTGAATTGATTATTTTGCTGCAAAAATCTATAAGTAGGTCTGTTTTACCTGAAAATTAATTTAAAGCACCTGGCAACCTAAGCAACCTGGAAAAATCTGAGAATTTTGTTTTTACAGAAGAGTAGACACCCTGAAGAATGAAGAAGAAGAAGACATGAAAATATCAGCCCCCTGAAACGGCTGTCATCTGCATACAATGCGATTGAAGCCGAAAATTTGGTGCTAAACTTGGTGCTAGCTGTCAAGTTGTGGCTTTAAGCACGGAACACAGTGACGCATGCGGCAATATCGCTCGAGGGCAGATTTAATTCGAATAAAAGAATAAACAGTATTTTTATGTTATGAAAACTCATATGTGGATATGTACGTTATGTGGAAGATATTGATTTGGAAAATGTATTGGAGGTAACCACTTTCTCTTCGTTGGGACTCGAACCCATGACCCTACAGTACGCTACACTACAGTTCCAGTTGGATCAGATCAATTGAAAAAAAAAACAAGATTTTCCTTAGAAATAGACTCGGTTCCAACAGTTTTCCAAAAAACAACTGTCGATGACTCGTAAGATGACTAAGTAGAATAATTTATCTTAGTTTCGACGCTCTTCTGGACCCACATTATAGTGAGCTCAAGTTTGTAACCAAAGAGTTTATGCGTCAAGATCAAATAGATTAATTGATTTCGTCAACTGAAAAGTACACGGAAGAAAAAAAGTACCCAACGTTAAGTTTTTTCAACTTACTTTTGAGTTATTTTTTTTCTTATCTTTCATCCACTCTTTCTTTTGTTGTCAAAAACAATAGAGCGAAACAATCCAGTTCAATACGGGAAGCTAACTTTGAGTTCATTGCCTGAACTCAAAATTGAGTTAAATTAAACCTCTAGTTGAGTAAATAAATTTTCCGTTGGGTACTTTTTTAACATGGGAGTAAATGCAAACTACTTCGATCAATTTTGGCTTCCCGTACGGATGTTTGAGGTTGGATGAATTGAATTGAGTCATATCCCATAGTGACAGGTGACAGTTCAACAATTATCGAATAACCCAATTTGTAAGCAAGATTACATTTGATAGATTCATATTTTAATGGTTTTGCTGGGTGGCACCAGCCTTATTCAAGACCGGGTTATTTTTAAAACCTTCGTTCGAACGTTTAATTCGATTAATAAGACGGACCTTAATGTGTGGTTTCATTCGGATTCTGATAAAACTTATTTCTCAAAGGATCTTAGCCGGCCCTGTAAACAATATTAAATTTCCGGTTCAGGCATCCCTAAGTTGTCGAAATCGGATGATAATTGACAGAGTTACAATATATTTATTCAATTTTACGGCCGCCACAATCGAAATGAATTTTTGGTAGGGTAGAAACAATTTGCAGTTTGGCTTGTGTCGTTTGACAAGTTTCCATCATCATAATGCTTAGAGTAAAATCAGCAGTGATCCAAATCGTTCGGGGCTGTCAGTTTGAATATGAATCTGAAACATTCATTTTCCCAGTAGCTGTTTTAGATTCATTTTTTTATACCAGTTAAATGCCAAAAAATAGAACTGGTATAACGCTTCGTTCTATTTTCTGCAGATTTGAACCACGATTGAATCACGAGATTCAAATATTTTTCAATTGTTTTGGTGTATGAATGCGTCATTTTATCTACGGATCAATCCACTTTGCAATTACGGCGCCTTTCTTGGCAGCAACATAATGATTTTATTTAATTAAAAATTTGACAAACATGAATGAAACACTGCACTGCTAGGGAAACCGGCGAGTTTGTTCTATTTCGCTCCTGATTCAAACTAGAATAGTGGTCGAAAATTTAGAATGAAACTGAATCACTACTGATTTCACTCTTAATTCATGATGACAGTACCAGTACCACCGTACCAGAACATGAGTTAAATTTTGGCAGCTATTACCGCAGCTTAAATTATTGATATTTCAATTTTTACGATCGAAAATCATTTTGCGTTAATTAATACCCGCGCGAAATGTAATCGGTACAATATGAACGGAGCTTTAAAGTTCATAAACAGCACTAGCGCCACGCCAACAAATGGTGGCTTCAATAACTAGTGCTTGTTTAACCCTTAAAGGCACAAGGCGATTTTTTTAGAAATTGTCGAAAATATTTTTAACGTAAACAACAATTAAAATCATTAACATTAAACGTATTTTCGGTTTGTTGTTTTGAAACAACATTGCGCATTTAAGGGTTAACGGGGTTGGAAAATATATGCTCTCGTCGATCAATCGTCGGATTGCATCAAGCTGCAGAAGCTCCTAGACCGGCTTCTCGTCTGGTGTCAACCCAATGCCAAGTGTGCCAAAGTGTTCTATTCTAAGTTTCCATCGCATAGAGTACCCGCTCCTATGTTATCGGTGATGAACCGCTAAACCGAATTTATTCTGTTTGAGATCTTGGAGTTGTTCTAGATACCGAGCTGACATTCAAGGAACACCAAAAAGAAATCATCAAGCGAGCCCGCCGTCAACTTGGGTCACTAATGAATTTCGTAACCCATATACGCTGAAGTCTTTACAGTAGACTGGCCCAGATTACTATGGGGAGAAAAAAACGTTGTCGAATTCCACGGGGCACCCCCCAGAATTGTGTCTTTGGGTGAGAAAATCAATCTCTGAAAATTTCAGCTCAATCGTTTATTGCATAAGCTGGCGCATTTGATTTGAAGTTTGTATGGGGATTTCAGGCAAAATGTATAGGAAAATCAACCCGTGAGCAACTTGACAGCTCCAGTACATTGCCAGTGTACCCCGAAAAATTGGTTCAGGTGGTTCTGTCAAACTCGATTATTTCGTGAGCATTTCCTGAATATGGCGTAAAAAGTTAATAATACACCTAAATTTTAATTATATATATATTTTATTCATTTATCACACAATTGCATTACACATTAGTTATTTTGATATAGGCTCGTATATACACAAGCTCTACGGAGCTGGGTGATGAATTATGTAGATATCATCATAACCTGGTTTGGCGCTGGAATAATCGAAACAATTATAGGAGTACTTAGGCTGTGAACCATTCCACCATTTCATTCCAGTTACAATTTGACAGTTCGATGGTTACTGTGTTGTTGTTGAGATAGTTTTTGTTCGTTTGATTTCAGATGAATGTGATAAAAGCATACAGCATTTTTTTTTCCTTTATTTTTGTGAATTTTGAAATGAATTCAGTTCTTCACTTTAAATAGCAAATATTGTCAGTAGTAGAAATGGTTATATTTGTCTCATTTAAGTCATTATATTTTTATTGAAATAGGACAACGTGTGACAACCAAAGATATTTTAGTTACCAGATAAAGATTGTCGCTGTCGTCGCTGTCCGGAACATCTTTTGCTGGCGAGGATAGGGGAGCTAAATGTCAAAGAAGGAAAATCCATACGATTTGACAGCTTGGTACCCAACATGTTCCGGCCAGCAGAACAAAGGGAACCGAAGCGACAATCTTTATCTAGTAACTAAAATATCTTTTGTGACAACAGTTAGCCCATATATTTTCTGTCTAATTTGCCCTTTCCGTTGCCGTTCCGCTAACATTGTGTTTGAGGCTTTATTCGGCGCAGAAAATAATCAGTTTTATGAGTTTTATTACGGGTGAATTTTTTATGCCTTTGAAATTTTAGGCATATTGTTCAAGCCAATTTTTCAGGTTAAAATCAATGCCTAAGAGCATTGATTGATATTTTGATCACCCGCACTGCGCTGTCATTTTAGTTTAGTCACTCTTTTCCGTACCAGTCACTGTTTTCATCTATCAATTTGGTTACTGTAATCCGCACCGGTGACGTTTGACGTTTGACAGTTCATTAAATAGCAGCGCTCTCACCGCGCTACCAAATTTGGTCACCTGTCAGTTGCGCTACTGGTTTAACAGCGCGTTTAGTAGCGACCGGTAAAGTGTCAAGTGATGATACTGCGCTGCCAAACGGCTTATATTCACCACCGGTAATCTTGCTCTAAGTTCATCAAAATACTTCGATGATTATTAATGGCTTCCTGTGCTAAAATGTGTTAAGCTAACTTGTTAAGAAAACATGTTGGTGGGTGTTGTAGATGTTCATAACGATGCGATATCCAAGCTGCGCATAATGTTTCCCGACGTTGAAGTACGTGTTTCGGTTAATCGTTAATATGTTTTTTTAACTCCGTCTCTGAGATCTTGCAAATTAAAAGATCATCTTTGTTGGCCTCAATATGTTCTGAAGTCTGAACAAGCTCATGTTTACAATGCTCACATTTTATTTTTCCAATAAACTGTTTTGAACGTGGATTGCTGAATAAATCAATGATTGAAGCGAAAAGTCATCAACCACAGTGGCGGACGCAAGCGTTTCAACAACCGGAACATCGGCATCGTTTTTATCTTCTATCGTAGTCGAGTAGTATTTTTGTCGCAACTGGATTACCACCCACTTTTATTTTATATATTATACTCTGCGCTTCGAAAACTCAATACAAGAAAAATTTAATGAAATCAAATTAGTTTTGTTTTAATTTAGTTCAATTAATGGTTCCAATAGAGATACGCCTTTTTGTACTGAAACTCTTGCCCGTGGTTTGGCATCAACAAAAGACGAAACAAAAATATATTTTCCCTTACAACAAAACCATGTCGGCGATGCAGGATGGCCCGTTGTTTACGTTGTGTGGCGCCATCTGCTATTTTCCAAGTGGGTACGCGAAACTAAGGCTTTCTGTCATCTTGTGGGGGGGTTGAGGAAAATACACCTCCGTCACTCATTCGATCTGGAAATTGGTTCTGATTGCTCGATTGACCTCAGAATTGCAAAAACGGCAGTTGGTATGCTACAGAACAATTTCACAGAACATTGCATGATGATTAAATGAACTTTTATATAATTTTCGGCTGGTTTATTAGGAGCTGATTTGTGTATTTTTGGGTTTTTTGATCGAATCGCATCAGCCGAAACCTATATAAAAGTTCATTTAATCATCATACAATGTTCTGTGAAATTGTTCTGTAGCATACCAACTGCCGTTTTTTCAATTCTGAGGTCAATCGAGCAATTAGAACCAATTTCCAGATCGAATGAGTGACGGAGGTGTATTTTCCTATACATTTTGCCTGAAATCCCCATACATAACGCAAATGCGGCTTTTGTCACTAAAGTTCTGGTTGGTGTAACTGATGCTCCCAACATTTTGGCGTTAGAGGACCTCAATGTGCCTGCGTATACGTTCCGTTCAAGTGCCTTCTTCCGTTTGCATCGACATCATCATCAATTCGATCAATGATGATCGTATTTAATGAGACGGGCTTAGAATTTTAGACAAACAAACAAACATGTCGAATGATTATTACAAGAATTACATAAACAATAATGAATTGATAAATGGTAAAAACCATGGTCCCTGATGATGATTGGGTGAGAACGTATCAGGTTGCGATTCATTTTTTTCATGGCTTTTAATGACCGTTGTAAGATGATTATGCCTCTTGTTAATCTTTTAATCTTGCAGAACGAATTCTGCAATACTTACAACCGATCATTACCAAAAAAGTACCTCAAATCGTTTTGCCGAGTCAAACGACTCGAGACTAACACAAACTTTCTATATTAAAAAGTATAATTTAACTCCTATCGGTTCAACTTTGAAACAACAACAACAATTTTTTTAAGGACGTAAACGTAATTATGCGGCTTTGGTAACCCTATCGCAATATCGATAACGACGACGCGACGCCACCGCGCTTTAACCGATGCATCGCGATGACGATGCACATTGGCATGCTCTCTCATATGCATCTCATCTCGATGCGGCATATTTGCTCTACATCTATGCCGCTCGACCGCCAGCTGAACTGCCGATGAATAAGAACAGAATCACGTATAAATAGAACAACATTACCGGTGTCGTCCTCGACCGTCAGCGCCGCCGGCGACAACTATTTCCCTGAGACCGCTTCTCGGAGCTATACCAAGTTCGTCGGTACGGGAAACTAGAGGAATAATTTCCCATCTTCCCAAAGTGACTCTTCCCTCCATTCTCGTTCATCGGAGGAAGATCATAAAAGTGCTTTGATTTGGTTGTTTTGGTCGCGAGTGTATTTTTAGAGAGGAGATGTTTTGTGACGGCCAAACAGATAAAATGTCAATTCCAACATCGTGGCGTGGCCGCCATCGCTTAGGACACAATCAACAGACACAAATTGGAACCGGCTGTATGCGTATAAATGGGTGAAAACTGGTTATTGAAATACAAACAAATTTTAGCAAAATATAAAGTGGATTGCAGAACCAATGAAAACAATCCTAGCTGCCGGAATCTGTGGGGACATAATAAATGTATAAATGACTGTCATTTGTGTTGTTTTATTGATTTTCTTTGTAAATCAGGGCAAATGGAATTCCGAGCTGACGTTCGGAACAAACAACTTGTGAATATGGAAAGATTATTTATAACACAAGACATAACGAAATAGCCCCAATCCTGTTATATTTTCTGTGAAATAATCAAGTAGAATGGAATTTATTCTACTCGATATCATCGTCTTCTTTATTCTTCTTCTATGGATCAACATTCCAACTGGAACTTAACCTGCTATTCAACTTAGTATTCTATTAGCATTTTCTCAGTTATTAATTGAAAATTCTTTTCTATGCCCGCAATTGCATGAGTATGTATTTTATATGGCAAGTACAATGGATACACTATGCCCAGGGACCGAACCGAGAATCGAACTCGCCGTCTCTGGCTTGGCAATCCTACGCTTTTGCTTGGAAGGCTAACTGGGGACTCGATATCATATCTAATGATAATTTACATGTAATAAAACTATTTTATCATTCATAATTTCAAAATTCTAATAAACAAAAGACAAAAAAGATAAAAAGTGAATTAATGTTTTTCCAATCGATTATTACAAGGTTATTAGGCCCTGCACATTTACTTCATTTTGTCGTCCATGTTAAACTATACATTTTTTCATTCGCCAATACTCAACTGTTTCAGAAGTAGGTGCATAACAACTACAGTTTCAAAATATAAACAAAATAGTTTGAGCGAAAATGTATTTTTGATCCTCTTGCTTGAAGTTGTACAAAGATGGTGTCTAGACCGGAAACTGTATAATGGCGGTTGATGCGTTTTCATTTATTCGATAGAGCTGTGCTCTAGGTTACATCGTAAATCCAACTTTTTTTTTTGCTTACAGCGTGACTATCCTGCTTCTATCGACCACGATAGAGTTACCGAAGAATCAATGTTCAACCTTTTGACGAACATAAAACAATTTGTAATTCAAGACACGTAATTGAGTACTGCTGTTGTTGAAGATGATGTTATTACAAACAAAGTATTGAACGTTTCTCAAAATTAATTTAAATTAGTAAATGGCAATCGGTATGGTAGGTATAATACATCTTCAGGAAATCCATGAAACTCGTTCTCTGACTCACCATCAAATTCCAATTCGTTAATAACGAATGGATCGGCAACGACTAAAGATTCCCGATCAGCACCCTTCTTGTACAGACGTAAGTTGAGGGGGTCGAATATTCCATCGAAATGTGTATTAGTCTCTTGAAATTCATCAAGATCAGAGATGATATAACGATTGTTGTTCAATACTTTTCGTATCTGATAAGGTCCTCTAAACTTCGCTTTCAACTTGTTATTCACCCCTGGTGTTTCATGGTTCGTAAAAACACTTTTCGTGTATAATTTATTTTAAATAAATGTTCCACATGTATAATACATTAATTTACACCACCTGTCGGTTATTTATAAACATACCTGTTTAGTTTTTATGAAATATTGGGTGGGACTGTTATGCCGCAATTTATAAACTAGATTGACTGATTATCAGCAAACCAGTCCCACTGTCGGTTCACCTACTACTATGCCAAACTTCGATATTTGGAGATTCAATTAAATATAATAAGATATAATTCGACTAAAGTTACTAGACAAAAAAAAAATAATAAAAGTTGCCTGAAAACTAGGGACCAGACAAACAGATGTAACAATCAATAAATGTCCTTCTTATTCAAAACATAATAAATATGCAATATCACTCGTACCACTTTTTTCCTTTAGCGCAAAGTAGTTAATCTTAAAATATGCTCTTCAGACGGTTTGTTGTTACAATACAATGGATTTCACAAAAAAATATTTGTTTGTTTGTCTGTGGCAATATGTAGCAATCATTTTGTCAGGAGACTGAACAAGAGTGACTTGTTCTTGATAGTGCGTAAATATTCAAAGTTTATTCTAGCTTTAAGCTTGAAAAGGTATTGCTAGTTAGCGTTGTTTTACCTGATACTTCTTAAAATCGTTGTTTTTAAGAAGAAGGTAAGGTCCGATTTCGATAATGCGTTGTTAATCGAAACTTTGATTGTTATGCCTTGTGGTTGGTAAGCCAAAAATAATTAGGGATGGAACATTACGTTTTTCTCTTCCGCGAATTGTATTTTATCTTAAATGACCTAAAAATGGTGTTATTATTATTCAATTGTAGCTAATCAAGAACGGTGTTCAATTCAGCTAACCACCCCTTATTTTGCATGTACTAGCCACAGATTGAAATTCAAATTTATGAATAGCTAGTTGATTAAAATTACTTCACTAAACTCACGTGGGAATGGTTCTTCTCATCATCATTCACACGAGTCAAAATTTTTAGAATAAATTTCCATAACACAAGAGCTAGAAGAATATAACATATATTTTGTTATCTTTTTTTTTTAATTATTCATTTATTTACATTTATATAGGGTAATTTTTCCGATCTTCATCTCACTGAACATATATTCATCTCATCGCGAAACAAAGAAATATGTATTTCTAACTCAACACCACTGGCTGCTGCACCTTTTTTTTGCAAAAATTAAAAAAAAAACACTTCTACCAGGGGCAAAAGGGTCACTCTTTGAATCGCGCAAACATTTTTAGCATAGCATTAGCATTGTTACGGTGTAATTCGTAGATTGGACACTAGTGATACTCATGTTTTACTTTTGAGATCCTTATCTAGAATGCTATCAGAAATCAAGGAGGGGAGTGGTCCTTGATTCCAGTCTTAAACAAAAATAACAAAAGCATGAGGATTACTACTCCTGGCCACGCCCATCTTCACCGTAACTAGGGAGAGGAAGGAAGTGTTGATGTAGTACTTACTTAACGAGAGGCCACCGACTTAGCGACACCCTCATAAGTACCACGGAGTTGGATAATGAGGAAGGTATTCGTTGGGTCAGGATTTGCCTGTAGCTGGCAATGTAACCGTGGTAGATCTTACCCCGTAACACACCACGTAAAGGTGTCTACCCAGCATTACGGGTATCACTCTTTGAATCGTGCAAACATCACCTTAAACACAATTGTCAAACTGTTGTTGTTGTGACCGGTCCAGGATATAATGCGTACGTGGTACGAATTTCGACACGGAACAATGGCCATCCGCCAGCATTACCCCGGCAATAAAAGCGGTGACCGAGTCCGGTATGTCTGTGAAGCGAGCAGCCACTCAGCACCGTGTTCGTCGTCGAACGCAGAAGAAAAAAATTAAGCATCAGGATCGAAAGATTAACGCTTGTGGCTTGTGGTCCTTTCGTTCAGCACATACTCCACATGGAACAACGACTCGTTGCACTGCCAATTTGCGACTTAAGGAGCTTGGCATTCCAGCTGGCGATAAGAAACTGTAACAATTTAATCATCCCTAGCCGTATGCTTCGTCAAAGCCCCAATCAGCAAACTGACGCGCCACCTGTTTCTGAGATATGAGACTATTGAGGCTTTCGCGGTCAAACTTTTAAAGTCAAACTTTGAGTCCCGCTAGATCCCATTTAATTTTTTTCTTATAGAAAATTGATACCTCACTCCAAACAGGCGCACAACGCATTTGCCGATTTCGCATTGATTTTTTGACGTAGGACTACGTCTGTGTTTTCTATATTGGGGTACACTTTACGATTGCGAAAATTGGGGACCGTCACGAAAATATGATAGACTTTAAACTTTAATATCTGAGCCGTTTGTCGATGGATTTTCAATTTTTTTGGACCATTCGATCAAGGATGAATCAACGCTTCTTTGTATTTATTTTGTATGAAAATACTGATTTATTATCTATTTATTATCGCAAATTGATAAAAAGTTTAGAAATAGGTCAACCAACCAATCACGTACATGCATCACTAGCACAGACATCAAAAATCAATCACTTGCGGGTTTGGATCTAATCCTCAGTTTGAACAAGATTTTACGCAGAGCAGACGCATCAAAGCGATCGCAGCGGAGCGGATACAGCATCACGGAGGCGCTAATAACATTTTCAAAGAAAATCCATCGCATTGGTGGTGGTGCTCGATGTGTTGCTGCAGATCATTCAACCTCAACGAACCAGAATTTCATATGAAGAAAAGGTTGACCATAAAAATAGCACTGTGGCGATCCCGCACCGCCAGTGCCGATGCTGAAAATTTATTACAAATTGTGGTGTCAGTTAGTTGGAAAGGAACATTGGGAAAAGAAAATTGGTTCTTCTCAGGACCAACATTTTACGAATAGAAAGAGTTAATTGCGAAAATGGACTGTTTCGGTGGCATCGGGTTTGGCGTGGTAGTTTGGTTGCTGTTAGTGATTCCATCAATTAAAATTCACTACATCATCTCCCTCCGACGCACTATCAAATTCGCTATTTACGATTGAGTTTTGCACTTTGAAGAAAGTTTATTTCGGATAGTCGGATCAACCTTCTTTTGTATAAAATCAATGACCAACCACCCATCGGTGAACGTCGCTCGGACAGACAGATGCCGAAAGATAATGTTTGGTAATATGAAGAAACTTCGTCTTGAGTCAAATTTCTGTTGTCATTCCTCGCAACAATACGCATCTAAGATAAACAACATCTCATAACCAAATTCAGAATCTTGCGAGAAAGTTTCATTGGATTCTTAGAATTTGTCATTCTTCGAACGGTCCGTTGGCTGCGGAATCTCGATCGAAATGGCACACGCGCGCCGAAAAGCAGCTTTGTTATATGTAATGAAGTAATTCCATTAGCCCCGCCCCTTCATTAATCCTTATGAGTGCACATTATATTTACACCCATATCAGCTCACAAAGGGGCGGGGCTAACGAGCTTAATTTATTAAATACAAGAAAGCTGCTTTCTGGCGCGCGCGAGCCATTTTGATCGGGATTCCACAGAGAGCGGTTCGACATTCAATGCAGCGGAGCGGACACAGCAGCACGAAGACGTGGGTAGCAGTGGCAATGCTGAAAACTTATTTCAAATGGTGGAGGCTTAGCGAAAAATCAATTTACGAAAAGAAAGAGTTAATTGCGAAAATGGACTGTTTCGGTGGCATCGGGTTTGGCGTGGTAGCTTGGTTGCTGTTAGTGATTCCATCCATTCAAATTTACTGCATTATCTCCCTCCGACGCGCTATCAAATTCGCTATTTACGATTGAGTTTTGCACTTTGAAGAAAGTTTATTTTGGATAGTCGGATCAACCTTCTTTTGTATAAAATGATGGCTTTTGTATTAAATCAATGAAGACGCCACCTCAGTGGAAACTTTACACAGCAACCACCCATCGGTGAACGTCGCTCGGACAGACAGATGCCAAGAGATAATGTTGTGTAATATGAAGGAACTTCGTCTTGAGTCAAATTTCTGCTGTTATTCCTTGCATCAATACGCATCTAAGATAAACTACATCTCACAACCAAATTCAGAATCGAGAAAATTTCATAGGATTTGTCATTCTTTGAACGGTCCGTTGTCTGCGGAATCTCGATCGAAAAGGATCGCGCGCGCCGAAAAGCAGCTTTCTTATATCTAATGAAGTAATTCCATTAGCCCCGCTCCTTCATTAATCGTTATGAGTGCACATTATATTTACACCCATACAGATCACAAAGGGGCGGGGCTAACGGGCTTAATTTATTAAATACATGAAAGCTGCTATTTGACGCGCGCGAGCCATTTTGATCGGAATTCCACAAAGAGAGGTTCGACATTCGATGCAACGGAGCGGACACAGCAGCACGAAGGCGTTCGACAGTCGGACAATTTCAACGCAAGGTGCTGTCAAGCGTTTGGATGCAGTTAGTTATTGGAAAGACGCATTGGGAAAAGAAATTTGGTTCTTCTCAGGACCAGCATTTTATGGAAAGAAAGAGTTAATTGCGAAAATGAATTGTTTCGGCGGCATCGGGTTTACGTGGTAGCTTGGGTGCTGTTAGTGATTCCACCCGTTCAAATTAGTTGCATCATCTCCCTCCGACGCGCTATCAAATTTGCTAATTACGATTGAGTTTTGCACTTTAAAGAAAGTTCATATCGGATCATCCTCAAAAATGGCCGGAATAGAGGAGAAATAAGCAGAATCAGAAGTGGCGTGAAACCAAACGCAAATATATTTATATGCAACGTTTGGTTTTCGCCCGCGATGTAAGCGTTCGCGGCAAAGTAAGGATTGTGATGTCCCCGACTGGAAGCCAGTCGAGTGGCTTCAGCGTTCAATGAGTCATGTTAATTCCACGGTTGGAGACTCAAAGTCCATCCAACTGGGAACAACTATTCGACTTCTTGATTCAGTTGGCCTCCGAGCAGTTTGCTCAATGTTAATAAAACGACACAAATTATTATGGCAAATACTATCAATTTCGAATAGCTACGTAGTCCTACGTCACCTTTGCGTACAACCCGATTGGGCTGCACCTTCGAGTTTTTTTGCATAAAAAATACAATAGCTGCCTTCTGTAAATGTGGTGAGCTAGGTTTGGAGAAGCCGAATGTTAAAATGAATAAGAAAACACTACCGATATTGTTCCCTCAAATCCTATTTATATTTAAATATTGATTTATTGTGCGGATTCCGGTCGACTAGTTTTAGAAACGCGAAATCTCCACATTATCTCGGTGGCTCTAGTCCATAGCAGAGTGTTTTATAGTTATTGGCCTACAATCAAAGCGAAGCCTAATTAATAGTGCAATTTATTTTGAGTTTTACTACGGTAATTGTAAAAGTTTATAACATAAACCGAATTGAAGGATAGTTATCCGTAATCGCGACACGTGGAGTATCCGACACCTGGTGAAAGCTGGTGTCCTCCGTGTCAGCTTCCCACTGTTCGTCGTGGGCCCTTGTGCGGGACGAGTCAGTTCCACGGATCGTTCAACCCCTCGTTTCGACCGCCTCGAAAGTCGTCCGGTCGGTGTCCAAGCTCCCAACTCTCCCCTAAGTGTCGAGACAAGCGTGCTACATTGTGAGTTGTCGCACAACGCGTGGCCACGTCATTACGCCACCCCGTGGGTATAAGCGTCATTACCGTTACCACATTGCGCAACCATTCTACATCGTGCTACAAACGCAAAGCAAGCGGAACGCCACCAAGTGGCCAGGAGTGTAATCAAAGCCATTACCAAGTTACACCGGCCTACCGTCACGATAGTCGTGACCCGCACCCATCGGTCACGATACAGTCAGCGAAACGCTTAAGGGGAGTCCAGAGTAAGACGGACGATTACTTCACGCCGAACGCCTAAGCACTGGCGAACCAGGGACGTTTCCCAGAAAGGAACGATCGTCGAATCGTCGTTCATGGCCGCTACATCCCGAGGGTTAGTTACCTAGTATTAAGCTAAAGTTTTGTGGAACCCAAAAGGGGAAAAGTTATAATTAGGTCTAAATATGCATCCGATGAGCGCTCATAAGAATTAGTTTATTTTAAAAGTTTTGAATGCATCAATAAATCAAGCATGCCTGTACGCATTTTGCCTTTGGTCGAAAGTAATTGAGATTTTTATGAGATTTATTTCGAATTATGAATCCGTCCTTTATCGAGTAGTATTTTTTCATTGATTGTGCTTGGATTAGATTATGGAACGATTCTTTGGTTGACGTTGGAAATTTGGAACAAAGCGAAGTGAGATCGTGTGTTTGAATTCTATCAACTTGCCCGTTTTAAGAGTCTCATCCGGGCCGAGACAAACAAGCCTCAGCAGCCTCTCTAAGGAGAGTGGCGCATAAGCTGTTGTTGGTGGCAACGAACAGAAAGCATATGTTTCGAAACAAAGTCAAACATCCGTTCAACACCGAGTTCCAACTGGCTGGTGAAGATTGATTACTAGGTTTCCGTCCATAGTTCAGGGTATGTCTACGTGTTCCTGAGGCATCGTCCGCAGTGCGGTACGGTATTTATTACACCTTCATTTCAATATGTGTCCTTTTTGCCCCTGTAGGGTGGCCTTCTCGCCCGGGCCTTTTTTCCAATGAAAAAAACAACCAAAATAAATGTTCATATTTTGTCCACTTTTATCATATGATTCATACCAATATCAATGTAGTTTCATTGATAGCTATCTACATTACATTTTGCGTGCGATAAACGTTTGATTTAGTGGTGCAACTACTATGTTATAGTTCAAAATGCTTGAAGAGACGTTCTTGCCTCGGGTTCCCCTACGCTTACTTGACGATGAGTCTCTGAGTCCAGATCCAAGAAGTAAACTTCTTCTTCAGGACGATTCTCGTGGTTCGTACTACGTACGTTGGTGGAACGTACATGTGCTGATCCGGATTGATAATGCTGATACGACGACCAAGGCATTAATTTGTAAACAATTGTAAACAGCTTTTCCGCATTTCAAACATTCTTGGCTTCTTAGGTATTTTGTGACAATTCGCAGACAGATGACCAATTTCGTTACAGTTGAAGCAACACCGCACTAGCGGTTTGAGATTGTTCTCGGTATCCTTTGTAAATTTTTGAACGGGTAGCAGCTTCAATTGCTTCTTCACGGTTTCGGTGAAATGGTATTTCGCATGCGCGTAAAACGCTGGACGCGCTACCACGTCAGCACACCTTCGGGGATCCTTGCTTATCAGATTTTGTTGTAATTTTTCGTCGTTGATGTTCGTTCCTTACGACATACGTGATAACTGCTTCATCTGAAAGATTACCTTCTCTTGCGATTTGTTGTAAATCATACACAAAACTTTTTGCATCCTCCTCCTTTGCACGAACTCGGTTTGCAAGCTTGAAATGAACCTCTGCCTCGTTCTGACAATCCGGAAAAACTTGAAAAAGTCACTGCTCAAATCGGTCCCAAGAAAGGTTTCCTTCATCTTGCCAACCATTTCCTCGAACCATTTCCTTGCTGTTCCAGTCAATCGGGTGTGAACATATTGCAAACAAGATCGCGTCGACCAACCGTAAGGCTGTACATAACCTTCAATTTTTGCAATCCACCTGGCGCTACTGCTTCGTAGACCGGAATGATTCTTTCGACTTCCAACGGATGCAGCTTTGTTTCGCGGCCCCTACGGCCTAACTCCGGCAAATCGTGTTTTGCTCTCGACAATCCTGTGCTTCGAGAGGTATGTCTTCCTTCTGACCTTGACGCGTAGTCACTTGACCAATTGTCTTCAACAAGTTTCGTTTTCTAATTTGTAGCTGAACGATAATACGCATTACCCTGTTCCTGTTTTATCGGCAGCGGATGCCAAAGAAATTCCAAGAAGAGAACTGCTAAAGAGCTATGTTTCGGAGCACTCCGCTTTTTCATGAATTGCTCTTTTCGTCGAAGAACATTTTGCTTTGATTCATCGTTCGATTCGGTGGAAGACATTTTGTTGAGTAACAAAATGAGAGCCGCTAGACTGTAGATGGCACAACTTCGTCAACAAATAAGGGGTATTGGGGTAAAACGAGGTTTTGCAGCTAGTTTTGCACGATTCCGCAGAAAGTTCTACAATTTTAGCGCAATCCGCCCGTACCGAACCGAGATATTGAATTTTACTCGCGTTATGGACATTTGTTTCCCATTGTGCAATGTCTCAAAAATTCTGCATACTGATATTCATTTTCAACAAAAAGTTGCATTGCATTGCATTGCAATAATTCGACCAAAAGTCATTCGATTGTAAGCAGCGGAACATCCGTAAGACCTTGAAGAACTTTGAAGCAAACGTTTAAATTTAAGAGAACCTGTTGGGTTTCTCATAATTTTAGAATTTTATTATTAATCTCAATACTGGGGTTTCCAGTTAGCCTTGCGAGCAAAGGCTTAAGATTGCCAATCCGGAAATGGCGAATTTGATTCAAGGCCAGTCTAGGGTAAAACGACCTATTATGGAGGGGTTAAGCACCGTGTCAAAATAAAATTCTTCAAAAATTACCTGTTGGTCGATTTCCATATTGTAGTAGTTGAATAGGATGCTCGTTAACTATAGTTTCGTAAATATTACGTGAATTGTGTTGAACTTATGTTGTTTTATTTTTATCACAATAAAAACAAACTACCGCAATAATAGGACACAGTTGCCTATCGTTGCGATATTTTTTGAAGGTCAGTCCTATTGTTGCGGTATTGCATGTAATTCTTATGGAAAGCGATACCGCAACAATAGGACCTTAGCACTACCGCAATAATAGGGTCAAGAGATTCAAATTTTTAACGAAAAATGTTAATTTTTCATAATTTTGAACGGAATTTTGTGAAACAAAAGCTGTTCTAGTCGTTAATGTGAAGAGTTTTAGCGTACCCACAATTGTTTTCAATGGTGTTATAACCAGAATGGACTACTTTAACACTACCGCAACATTAGGGCATACCACAACGATAGGACGTTTTACCCTAGTTTTTTTTCTGATGGGAAAATTTTTTGACTCTCTGGGCATAATATAGTGTAACCTTTGTACTTTCCACACATGATACATACTCATGGAAAAGCTTCTAATTAATAACTGAGGAAATGCTAATAGAATACTTAGTTGAAAAGCAGGCCAAGCTCCAGTTGGAATGTAGAGTTCTTGATGGTAAGTTCTTGAATTTAGAAGTTAATTGAATTTGCGATGTGATGGTCCAGGTGTGGAATAGAACTTTAGATTCTAGAAAATTTAACAAAATGCCAAATTCCACAACGGTAGCACATACACTACCTACATCCACGTTTATGACATCACAATTTTCGCATCTGTCATCTTTTACTATAAGACTCTGAGCATAGCTTGAAGATATGAAAATCAAGATCTGCCATGCAATTTTGGAATTTCTACATTTCCTTACACGGTGATCTACTACTGTTCCACTTTTTTAATGATGATGTGTAAAAAGACTTATTGACCTCTCAAAATCCTATGGAGATTTAACTTCCGAGCAAAAGCTTGAGCTTTGAAAGAGGTGCTTAGAAAACCTTGAATACGTACAAACTTCATTATAAACGAAAGAAATAACCTCACAGCGAATGTTTCATCGAGCATTTAGTATAATTAGGTACTATTTGTCATACGATGGATTCGCTCACTTTGATTCAACGTGAACTCTAATATCTGCTACTGGATCTTGCAACCAAGAGCTTTCCTACCGGATTGTTCTCTTATTTTATTAATTCTCAAACGAACGACTAGCATCCTACCTACATTTTTCGCATAATTCAGAGTTACCACCGCCAACGTGTGCAATACAACAAAGTAATTGCCGGCGTGCCACACTCACATTCCGTGAATCTTCTCGCTAATACTTTGCAAAGTAAAAAAACGCAAGAGAGCTTCAATAGGATCGTAAATGACCACTTGAGCAAAGATTAGCCAACCTACACACTGCACCATCGCACAAACAACTGATCCGTCCGCGACGGTAGGCGGCTCTCGGATGTTGTTGAGTGTTGGTTGACATGCTGACCGAGATTTCCCACCAGCTAGCCCAGACAACGGTCAGCCAACGAGAGCATGCTGCTGATTATTGTCAACAACTGCGTGACAATTTGTCATTTTCATTTGATCCCAATCATCTGGCAGTGGGAGTCGAGCAACCTGCTGTAGCGCCCCTACCGGCCCGGTAACGTCAACAAAGAAGATGATGATACTTGCCGGCGTGTGGGCGTCACGTGTGGTCAATTAACTTTTGCAATTTGTTAAATGTGGTTCCTTTAATTTCAACTGACGGGTACGTCCGGCTGCGATGATCCGTATCGAAAAAAAAGCGTTGACCTTTCCGATGTTGTTCATATTAGAGTATATTAATATCGAATTTCCTGCCCAGAAGTAATAAATCTCATATTTCTGTTTCCTTGGGCATGGCACTCAGTCTTGACATAACTCAATTACTTACTACCTTGCACAACAGTCGGCAACAACCAAACCATCTCACTCACTTTTTTATTACCACGTCGTGCATCAATGATTCATCCTTCTGGGCAAAATAATCTAATACTTTCCTTTTTCATTTTAGGTAAGTTCTCGCTGTGAGGTGTAAGAACCGTGGGAGCGAGCAGCGTATCGATTGAATCGCTTGAAATGGATGCGATTTGGAATGCCATTCGGCCGGATTTGTATCAGATAATGATGAAGCATGCGAAATTTCTGTATACAAGTTATGGGAAGGTTTAGCAGCGTATAATGTAAGGAATCCAAATATTGGTTGCATACAGCGTGTTTAGCCGTTAAGCCATAATTAGTGCGTATTCAATTTCAACGACGTTATAGTACTAGTCGGTAATCTGAGCAGAATAACGTATGAACATACGGAGGGAAAACAAAACATATGTATAGAATGGTCATGTTTGTTAGAAGTAGGGCGATTGCGGCAGGTACATTAGACCGATCGAATCTATATTTGTTGCTTTCATATCAGTAATTAGTTAATGTATAGATTTGAGAATGGCCTTGATTTATTTCGAAACGTAAAACGTAAAATCGAGGATATATAGGAAATCAAATAATCCAAAGGACGATATTTAGCTACGTTCATTACTTACTTGCGATGTCCAGTTATCGGTTTAATCCGTTGCCAAGTTATATTGCTGTCGATTTTTTTAATGAAAGCTACGTCGCAATGAGCCTTCTGGGTCTGCGATGTCTAGCTGGGTTTCAGTGTAATGCTTATTTACAGATTTTGTTTCCGCCCCTGCGTAAGGTATGGTCGACCCAGCCCCTCTTGAATTTCAATTGCTATCCGCCTCTGGTGGCAACGACGATGTAGCTAGGTGTTTTGTTTTTGTGAGGCCACCAAGCACAATTCGAATTATGCACTGCATATCTGTTAATGAAGGTGATAAACACCTGTAGTCGTTGATTGTTCTCCACTGATACACACTATGTTTCACTAGCGCACAGATTTTACATTGGAATTGGAAATTCGGATTTTGGTGCGTTCACTGTTTCTCCAGAAACTCGAAAAGCCACCCCTCCCCTTCTTGATCCGTGCGCGTACGACGCGATCTTGGTATCGCCGCCTAACGCAATTTTCCTACCAAGATAGTGGAAGCTTTCGAAATTCTCCACAGCCATGATCCGTATCGATCCATTTGGTATTGTTGACGTTGATGATGTCGTTGAGGAGCATTCGGCAAGGTGTTTGGGATTCCTCTGCATATCCTATCATATCATTCCTGCGCCGTTGCGATAGGAGGGCAACGGTATCAGCTAAATGAAAGTCGTTTAGGTGCTCCATGATTACAGTCTGCCATAGCAGTCCGCGGTTTCATTCACGGCCATGTCGCGATGATAGAATACATTCTTGACTCACACCAGGTGCGACCCGGTTGGTGCCGGACAAGACTCCGTACTGTACCTCGATGGAACATATGCTTTTCTCAAGAACTATCTTACGTCTCAGGGCGCCTCATATATTCTCCTATCCTAAAACCAAAAACTAAAAAGTCTTGGAATTCTTTAACCTGCTCCAAAACGATTCGAAGTGTGACAATCCGGCCTGTTGCCACCGGAGAGTCGCATCGATCTTTACAGAATTGTGGCTAGGATCACATTACAACGGTACATAGCAACCTAATTCCTCACCAGTTATCGCATGTAGTCGGCCGCACATTTTTAGCACCTTCACTAAGATATCATGCATCCAGTTCACCGGGATACAACAGTTGAGTGAATGTCATGGGGTCAGCTTTGAGCATCTTGACAGATATGCGATCCAGGGTCTTTGTTCGATATTAAACCTTATATGGCCTTTGGGATCTCTATCAGTATAGAGCATCGGTATTGACGCGTGTTATATGATGGACCCTAGGCAGATATTGTCAAGATGATGGCGGCCTGGCTGGGACTGGGTTCGAAATGTTCGAACCAACGTTTCAACCGATCAGTTTGGTCGGTCACAAGCTGACAGGTCGCGTCTTTCACTGTCATCGTTGCATTCATCTTCGCCTTGCTTAGCCGCGGCGAGATATCGTAGAGAAGGCGATTTTCCCGGTGGTTGCGGCTTTATATGCATCGTCGGCGAGGGAGTCCCACTAGACTCGTTTGTCCCGTCCACATGAGCGATTTACTTTCTTCTCCAGAGGCGAGTATTGTTGACGGGCTAAGATTCTAGCTCCTATGTTTTTGTTCGTTCAATTGCGGATTTGGCTTCTATTCGCTCTCATCGGCAATCCATTGTTTTTTTTGGGTGCAAAGTTCGTTCAGATTATTTTGGCTGGTGGCGATGAAGGCATTCTTGATGGCAATTTGTTGGTCTTCTACGCTGCCACCTTCCGGAATATCTGCAGTACGAGTCTCCAGTTCAACGAAGGACCTTTTTACTATGGCATCTTTCAGTCAACGTGCGTTGAATTGTGGTACATCTCAAATACGCAGGCGTATTTCGCTGATGAGAAGGTAATGGTCAGAAGCGATATCGGCTTTACGTTTATTCCGTACATCCTCCCTTTATAACTGATGCAGATAAAATCGATTTGATTTTCGGTAAAGCCGTAACGGGAGACCTGCGTGTCGTTGTGAACCAATCTATGGGGAAAAAGTAATTCCTCGATCTTCGATCTTCGCGTTGAAGTCGCACATAATCACCCTTCGGAATTATATTTACAACGGCTGCAGTAGTTCTTTGTCTTTGTCTTTGTCTAGCAGTTCGGCAGCTTCGGTTGGTGTATAGTAAGGTTTCGAACCCGTGTTCTAAATCTGGCAACTTGTTATCCTTTCACTTACGCTTAGTAGGTAGCCAACTTTACGATAACCACGTAAACCAGAGTATAGTAGAATTTGGTCCGATTGCATCCTATGTTCTCCAAAATTTGGGCAACAAACTTCACTCAGTCATAGGATTTCATGGTTCATGCGATGTGCCTCATTGGCAAGTTATGCCAATTTCCCCTGCCGTTGTTTCGCGCTCTACGATCGTTGCCGTTAAATTAGTCCACAATTTTCTTCTGTTGGTTTTTCGAACAATATTAATTGTTCGGGAACAGTAGCCGTCCGTAAGATGCATGGCTAGTAAGCAAGACTGAAGGTGACTGGATTCGATTCCAGCTCCGATCTGGGAAATTTATCTCGACTTCCCTGACCATAAAAGTATCTTCGTGTTAGTATCACGATATACGAATGCAAAAATGGTAACATGGCTTTGAATCCTAGCAGTAAATACATGTGGAAGTGCTGAATGAACACTAAGCTGCGAGGCGGGAATGTCCCAGTGGTGGATGTAACGCCAATGAGAAGGTTGTTGGCCTCTGGCTAGCTTCTGGCATTTCATATTCAGTTGCTGGATGCCAGAACATACGTTGTTGAAGTCTCACCTGCATTTCCTTTAGAGTTCCATCCCACACCAGGATAAGCATAGTGCGCTTTAGCGGCACACGGTCGCTTTGTTAGGACATACTTGCGGTTAAATAAAGCTTTTTATAGAAATTTAACTAAATGAGTCCACTGCCAATCCTCCCCACTTCCTAGGTAGGCCCCCAGATCGCGATTCCTCACGGCTGATGTCAGAAATATTACATTGCCCAGGTTACACTACCAGCTATAAATACGCAACCTTTAGCTGGCAGTAGATTGTCTCCGGCAAACCCGTGGAAGCGTAAGTGTTCGAACTTGTAAGCTATGAAAAAAATGATTTCTGAAGTGTCTTGAAACTTTCAGATACTTTAGGAATTGCAATTCAGAATAATTTCTAAATACATATTGTAGTTTCAGAGGGTATATTTTTTATAATTGCCAGACCCATAAACTTATAAAGGTACTGAAGATCTTTTACTTGTTATATAATTCAGGTGCGCTAACACTGTTTGTTTAGAGGCTATTTTGTGAGCAAGCTGATATAAACATTCACGTTTTCTTTGTCTATGTAGAAGAATTTCCTTGGGAAGTTTCAGAGGGTTTCACAAGGAAGAAGTGGGATGAAAAAGATCTACAAATATAAAATTATTTTCCATCGGATACGTATCTTGGGTAAAAGTAGAACGATTCAATCAAGCATGCTTTGAAATCACCTTCATCTTCAAGATTGTTTTAAATCCTGAATTTTTACAATCTCTAGAAATCCATCTTTAGAAAACGGTCTTACACAATAATTAATTATTAAGTGGGAAAATAAATTGAAAATACAGTATTGTCGGCATTCGAAGGGGAGTTTTTGAGCTTTTATTGGGATAGGGGGACAAGGGGCAATATGGACACCCTAAGGGTTTATTCAATTTTAGGTGATTTAAATGGAATATAATTTGGATTTCTAACAATTACATGATACTATTACTCGTTAGCTACCAGTTCTGTTTTGAATCGTATTGAAAATAAGGCAATTTCAATCTAATAGGACGATTTTGTAATAGTTAATTTTCACTACTCTCGGGAAGGTAGCGGGGTAGATTGGACACCCCCATGGGGCAGTATGGACACCCTTATAAAATATGAAGAAAATTATCTTACTTGTGATTATATGCCATTGTAACCTATTTTATGGATCATGCAACATAAATATTACCCAAATGTTCATCTTCCTGTCAAGATTTTGTATGAGACACCTAAAATTGTGTTTGGATCATCAACATCCGAAAATCTATTTCCCTCTTCATAAGCGAGGTCATATATGGTCGTTTTCTATATTAATTCCATGACGAATAGAAGAAGATTGATTACGTAACGCAAAAATATGCCACTTTCAGCCGGCCTCATACATGTATGTCGAACTTTTTGTATGAAGCATATGATGGTTTTTATATGGATCCTCACACTTATTGCAAGACCCGTTATCAATCGTCTCTACTAAGCATTGCATAATCTATGCATACTCTTATTCACTCTGCTGGCATCGCCAATCCTTCCAATGGGTTGTACCGATCAACTTGCCAACGAGATTGCCAAATCTATACAAAACACTTCCTTCTTTTGTCGCACTTTCAGCGACTTTTAATGTATATATATATGCTTCTATGGTATATATGTCATGTACTGGAACTTTTATAGCGATTTATAATTCCGCACCATAATAACACGAAAATAACACTATATGAAAGCCAAGTTCGATGAGTTTGAGCTTATGTTTTTAATTTTTAAGGTGTCAGTTCTACCTCCATATAGAGTGTTCCAGTTGCCCCAGTTTGCCCCAACAGGTGAACAAATTTAAAAACTGTTGGAAATTTTGAAAAAATCAAGGAAACACACAAATGCATGCCAGAGCACTGTAAATAACAGAATTTTGCTATGGGATGACCAATAATTGAGAAATCATCTTCTGTGGTAAAATAAAGCTTATTTTATGGGAGGTGAAACATATAATTTTTAACCATTTGGAAGACATTCTAACTTTTTTTTGTCAAATTTATGCGCTGAGGAAATAAAACAATGACTTCTACGCTATAAATTAGTTGTTTATGAAGGATTATAGAGTTCGCTGCATTGGAAGTAGAAAAATGATTGAATTAACAAGAATATTGGGGGTGTCCAATCTGCCCCGGGTGTCCATAATGCCCCCTGGTCCCCTACTGTAGAAGAGAAAGGTTCTGTATCCGTCGATGGGCATCGATGATAAACATGTAGAGCAACACAATCTGATAATATATTTTAAAACAAATATTCAGCGAGAAGAAAATCACTTCAAGAAGGATTAGTAAGAGACTTACTAATAGCATAAACACCTTTTTCAGATGGTAGGGTAGGGCGGGGCAAAATGAGCACCCTAAGAATGATACTCAATACCTTCTCAGCAAGCTTACTTTTCTATATAACAATACAACAGTTCTTTTTTGTTGCATCTCATCTAACATCTTGACTAGAACGCGAATTTCAAAAAGAACGCTAATCCCGATAAATGTGACCTAACTAAGACTCTGTTTTTGGCTGGTTCAAATACACTAAGGGGCAAGATGAGCATCCCTACGGAGCAAAAAGGGCACCCTTCTAAAAATCATGTTTACTAACTGAAATGTATTAGAACACCAATATTCACAAAAAAATAATAGCTTTTAATGCGCATTGCCCATACTAAAAGAATATAACAGTTTTTGGGATCGATATGTTATTATTTTTCAATGATACCATCAAAATCACATTGAATAACAAAAATCAGTTGAAAATTTGAGTAAATTTGATAATGTACGTTACTCAACAGATTCACCGCATAGTAAATCATAATTGTGGGCATGGTCAAACATTTTACTGTGAATATTTTAAATGCCTCTAAAACATTCTTTTAAGTCATATCATATGTGTAGTTGGTCAACATTTTCATTAAAAAATGTTCATATTTTTAAAAACTTTATTTTCTAATGCTGATTTTTTATTAGAAAATTCAAGTTTTCACCAACTTTTGCTAATTCATCTGTTTTTCAGAATCATTTTATTTTTATAATATTTTTTCAGTCTGAAGTCTTTTGTTGGACTATACAGTGTGCGGGTTTATTCAGAGAGAAAATAGCATTAGAGTGCTAAAATTATGGGGCCCTCTTCTTGCCCCGTCCTCCCCTATGTCCGGGAGATGGAGATGCTTTCTGATGCTTATTGTGCGCTGACATCCCAGGCCTTTTTCCTTCTACTCATCCTGGAACAAAATTGGTATGAATTGTAAAAAATGCAGTAAACCATTATCAGAATTGAACAAATCTGAGCAAAACTTTTATATAACATGTGCTTGTATAAAAAAAAGTCGTGGTCAAAATCGTATATATAGCTCACGGAAAATACGGCTATCGAATTTTTATTTTTTTTTACTTTTGTAAACAACTATTGTCGTATTTTTATGTGTAATACGTTCATTGCCATTTTCTATATTAATAGTAGGTAACTAAGAAAATTTTCCAATAGGCGTAACTATATTTAACCTTGAAATTTGAAACGACTCTTACTTTTTCTATTTGCATACACCCAGTTATTTTTTACACGGGTGGGTTTTAGTTGATTACGTCCTTTAGCGTTAATGAAACTATGAGTTAACCCCATGGAAAAATTCACAAAAAATCAAAGAAAATTCAGGTATTCAGTATCGGAAAAACTGTGAAACGGCCGCTCGTCAACTGACCAGATCTTTACTGTACGGCAAATCCTTCAAAACTGCCTTGAATATTAGGTCTCAACGCACCATCTGTTCGTTGATTTCAAGGCAGCATACGATAGTATAGACCGCGTAGAGCTGTGGAAAATTATGGACAAAAACAGCTTCTCTCGGAAGCTTACCAGACTGATCAAAGCAACGGTGGATGCGGTGTGCAAAACTGTGTGAAGATTGCGGGCGATCACTTCAGGTCGTTCGAATCGCGGCGAAGACTAAGACAAGGTGATGAACTTTCGTGCCTGTCATGAAACTTTCTAGCGCAATGTTGAACAACGGAGAGCCGTGGTACGATGTTCCACAGATCCAGTCAATTTATTTGTTTCGCGGATGACATGGACATTGTCGGCCGAATCAAAATATGGTAGAACTGTACACCCGGCTGAAATGTGAAGCAACAAAAGTTGGACTGGTGCTGAATGCTAGTGGGCGCATCATCAGTAGAAGTCGGGCCTACTACCGGCTCATGAAGAAACTGCGGTCAAAAAAGATTCACCACCGCACCAAATGTGTCATTCACAAGACTCTGGTAAGACCGGTAGTCATCTACGGACATGAAACATGGACAATGCTCGAGGAGGACTTGCAAGCACTCGGAGTTTTCGAGAGACTAGTGCTTAGGACCATCTTTGGCGGTGTGCAAGAAGACGGTGTGTGGTGGCGAAGAATGAACCACGAGCTCACCCAGCTCTACGGCGAACCCAGTATCCAGAAGGCAGCTAAAGCCGGAAGGGTACGATGAACAGGGCATGTTGCAAGAATACCAGAAAGGAACCCTGCAAAGATGGTGCTGGCTTCTGATCGGGCAGGTAGGAGACGGCGTGAAGCGCAGCAAGCGAGGTGGGCAGAGCAGGTACAAAACGACTTGGCGAGCGTGGGGCACATTCGAGGATGGAGAGATGCGGCCTCTAACCATGTACTGCGGCGCCAAATTGTTGATTCAATATTATCTGTTTAGATGTAAACTGCCGTGAATCGCATATTTGTCCCATATGAATAGGAAACCCAGCAAAAATGGGACAGATATGCGATTCACGGCAGTAAACTACACAAACGAAATGAAAATGTAGAGCACAATTGCTATTTCAAAAATCAAGGTCAGAATCAATTAGGCCCATTTGAAAAAAGTTCTTAGAGTTAGTAATAAATGCCACTAAGAAATATATTACATTTTATATTTATTGAATAAATCAAATATTAGTACATTATAGAAACAAATATAATATATTGTTGGCATTCTATTTTCGAGACCGTCAAATTTTGATTATTATTGAAGGCGCATTACTGTCTCCGGATGGATTTGTCCTCAAAGAGATTTCCTTAACAAACCCTTGACAAAGACAGTCCTTAACGAAGCAATTGTTATTTTAGTTTTGCCTCAGTCATCATAAGGCGTTGTCTGGTACATTTACTATATGAAATGATGTAAAATGTGCTTAGTATTTCGATACGATCAACAACTATTAGATAAAATAATACTAAATAAATAAATAAATAGACAATAATAATACTTGATTTTTGGATTTTAATGTAAACATTTAGGGTATGTTTTAAATCATAATCTACTTGGGCTTTAGTCCCATCTATAGTACTGTTAGCATTAGCATTAGCATTGAGCAATTCGCACAAATTCGTAGGTGGTACAAGCCAAGACTATCGTATGAGAGTAGCATCACCTTCATCCGTTACCACAGATATTGATTTGGGACTAACCACTATCTCTTAGATGGAAGCAATGCACTCTCCAGTAGTCGAGATCTGTCCTGGCCACGTCCTTGCGAATGCTGAGGAAGGGGAAGGATGGTTAGTTGGACACCTACTTAAGAAAGATGCAGAGAACTCTACCGACCTCTCATAGGTGCCACGGGAGGTTTTGGATTGTGTGGAAGGTTATAACAGTAGGAATCGTTTTGGTAGAACGTGAAACCCAGAAAGAACTAAGATAGAAATACAAAGTAGGAAAGGGACGAGCCTGGAATTGAACCCACGACCTCCTGCTTATAGGGCAGAAGCGGTAGCCACTAGACCACCGAGCTCGTCTTTTTAGTCCCATCTATAGTACTATAGCCCTATATCGTCCTATTCGGTTGGACTGTGGTGTCAACTGTAGGACCAAACAAACCTTCTCTAGGATTGTTTTTACTTCACATACCCTACTCTCAGGCCGAAGGAGCTTTTCGGCAAGGAATGAATTTTGTTCATTGTCTGACTTTTCGAATTGCTACAGCAACATCAATCTGTTTTAGACTGTCTATTGTGTGACTATGCCTGGAACGCGAAGGAAAAACGAAGGAAAATATATTTTCGGCCAAGCTATGAACTCTCGTCTTGAAGCGGGATGCTGCTCGGAAGAGTTCCGAGTATAAAAAGTTGACAGAAGAGGTCCTGGGTGATGGGGTTCAAGTTAGAGCCCTGTGCCCAGTTTTGAACATCCAGTGCAAGGGCATGGATGAGATAACCGAGGCCGGAGACCTGGTAGACGCACTGAGAGATCAGTGCAATGTCGAGATCCAGGAATCCGCGATTCGGTTACGCAAAGGCTTTGCGGGAATGCAGGTTGCCTCATTCCAAGTACCTATGGCCGAGGCCAAGAAGGTGCTGGATAAGGTAAAACTGAAGGTGGGCTGGTCGGTGTGCTCGTTGAGCACAAGGCAACCTAGTCAGGCCTCACGGTGTGCCTGTGACCATTATTAACGAAAAAAAATGTCCATCCATTCTGAACTCGCCTTTCAAAAGATATAATATCCAGGCGTCTGCTATGAAAATTACAAAATCTTTCATCTAGGGATTCGAAAGTTATAGCAGTTACAAATTTAATGATTTTTGCGTTCGATATCTCACTAATATGCAACCATATATACCGTAAATTTCCTCCTGATTACATCCAAATAAATTATCATCAAATATGCAATTTGCAACCTCAATCAACTATAACCTAAAACCTATTCTTTGAGTAATAGAAAAAAAATAGCAAAGGATGTTAAAGACAACATTGTACAAATATCGATGACAAAATAGACAATACAACCACAATACAGTATTCAAATTACAGAATTATTGCACTTCAATCTCCTAATCATACCAAAGTGTGAATATTGTCTATGACAGACAAGTAACTACACTCTGTATGATGATTCTGCTTTTATTAAATATGATAATAGTTGGTAACATAGAATACCGCGCTGAAACAATTTTGTCTTTCATGGGTACTGGGTAGTTAGTAAGACTAGTAACCAACATTTAAACAACAATGTGCATCATTTGTTGTCAGTTATACAACCATCATCCAGTTCGATTCAAGCAGTGGTACGAAAACGAGTTCCATTTGGAAAAAATGGGAAAGGCTAGATCACACGAGGAAAACCGCCTTTTCCGAGAACGGTAGACGGAAAAAGCATATATGCACCACTTCGGAACGTCTCAACAATTTAACTGACTTGTTGAACTACGATACATTTACTTCATAAATTAATGCATTTACTACATAAATTAATTTACAATGTTGTGAAAACTTATATGTGTGTACATTTTGTGGAAGATAATGATTTGAAAATGTATTGGAGGTAACCACTTTACCTTCGGTAGGACTCGAACCCACGACCCTACAGTACGCTAGACTAGTGCTTTAACCAACTAAGCTACAAAGGACCTCCATCGGCCTTCGCAACCTAGAGGCTACTGAATGAGCTCGAGATTCCTAAATTGGACGCATAATCATAGTCACTCGCAATCCATTTGTCAAGCCAACACTTCCATATGTGTATAGTACACGTCCACATTAGAGGAGCGTGAGTATTTAGTCTGTTGACTTGTAAGGTCGTCTTCAGTGTCTCGACTTGAGTCGAGTCAAGTACGAGACACTGCAAACGACCATACAGTTGAGGTCGAAATACGATATGTAATATGATTTGGTGGAATTAAATGGAATTGTACTAAAATCGTGAAATATTTCTTAAATAGTTTCAGTCTTTTAAAATCTCTCATTTTTTTACCTGGCTTTATGGAAATGCGATGGTTTCCATCTTCTAGTTAGATACTAGTATTCCCTGTGTCAGTTAATTTATGTAGTAAATGCATTAATTTATGAAGTAAATGTATCGTAGTTCAGCAAGTCAGTTAAATTGTTGAGACGTTCCGAAGTGGTGCATATATGCTTTTTCCGTCTACCGTTCTCGGGAAAGGCGGTTTCCCTCGTGTGATCTAGCCTTTCCCATTTTTTTCCAAATGGAACTCGTTTTCGTACCACTGCTTGAATCGAACTGGAATGGTTGTATAACTACAACAAATGATGCACATTGTTGTTTAAATGTTGGTTACTAGTCTTACTAACTACCCAGTACCCATGAAAGACAAAATTGTTTCAGCGCGGTATTCTATGTTACCAACTATTATCATATTTAATAAAAGCAGAATCATCATACAGAGTGTAGTTACTTGTCTGTCATATACAATATTCACACTTTGGTATGATTAGGAGATTGAAGTGCAATAATTCTGTAATTTGAATACTGTATTGTGGTTGTATTGTCTATTTTGTCATCAATATTTGTACAATGTTGTCTTTAACATCCTTTGCTATTTTTTTTTCTATTACTCAAAGAATAGGTTTTAGGTTATAGTTGATTGAGGTTGCAAATTGCATATTTGATGATAATTTATTTGGATGTAATCAGGAGGAAATTTACGGTATATATGGTTGCATAATGCATATTAGTGAGATATCGAACGCAAAAATCATTAAATTTGTAACTGCTATAACTTTTGAATCCCTAGATGAAAGATTTTGAAATTTTCATAGCAGACGCCTGGATATTATATCTTTCGAAGGGCGAGTTCAGAATGGATGGACATTTTTGCCTTTCTCGTACAAAAAAGTTGTACCTGAAAGGCTTTCATTTCACTCCCAAAACGTACTTTTTATAGAGCGCTTGTAGACCCATAGTATTATATACCATTCGATTCAGCTCGACAAACTGAGCAAATGTCTGTCTGTCCGTGTGTGTGTCCGTGTGTGTGTGTGTGCGTATGTGTGTGCACATTGAAACATTAGCCAATTTTTCTAGTACTAAACCTGAATCGATTTTGCTACAACAAGTTGCATTCGATGGGGAATGTTTTCTTCTTGTTCACTATTGAGTTTCATAATGATGGCACTTCTCAAAAAATAGTAAATATTCAAAGAGTTATGAGACATCATTATTTCGTAACAAATAAGCTATCGATTTTCTAGGTTATGTTCTCCCAAGACACAATTTATTCGAAACCGGCACACTGACAGCATAGAATACACAGCTTACACGGAAGAAAAACTTCACAAAGAAACATAGAAACCCATTAATGAGTTAAAAAATATCTATTTTAAGATTTCATGTATACACTGAAAATTCTCGTTTATTTTTTCAAAATGACCTAAGAAACATATTTTCATGAATGAATTTTAATATTGCGATCAACAGACCAATATGATAGCTTTTGATTGCAGTACACAAATTAATTCATGAATAAAAGGTGACATATGTTCTTTTTAAAAGTTAAGCGTCATTTCTGCCATTTCTTTCCCCTATGGGCCGATGTGAGCAGTGAGAAGTGAAAAGTGAGACGTGAGAAGTGCGAAGTGAGGAGTGAAAAGTAAGAAGTAAGAAATGAAAAATGAGAAATGAAAAATCACCAGATGATCCGAAATGAAAACAAAAATGTTTTTCCAAATTTAATCTAGACTATCCTTTGAAAAGAGCTGAAATTTTTTTTGCTAATATTTTCAAATGGATATAATAGAAAAACGACGCATCCCACAAAAAAGTGTTGTATGGGTGACCATCGCAAAATCAGTCAAAATTTCTAGTGAAAATATCAGAAACAATCCAAATTGAGCCCTACACTGAAAAAAATCAGTTTAAAAATTTTAAAGTCGATTTGCGAAAAAATGCTTTTGTCTCAAGATAGGTGATTATGTTCCCTACCAACCGTCCATACATCGCAAGCTGGGCACTCTTGAGGAAAAAAAGTTTTTCTAACAAAAACTTTTTCTTGTCGGAATTATTTTCAGTGTATTTTCATCTGAAACTAAACCAATGAAAGCCATCGTTATAGAACCCCAAGCAAATCTATTTTTATGATACATTGTCTAATTTAGTCACTAAATATAGTTTGTTTTTAAATTAAGAGTAATATGTAAAAGGGTTTTATATCTTCCAAAAATACTATATGCCTTTATTAGGTTCTTTAGTTGCGACCAGTTTCGTCCAAAACATTGTACTGTGCCTGACTGTACAGGAATAATTAATATGAGTATATATGTATTCATATGTTAAATCCACCCCTTAAAGACACTGAAAAAATCAATTCCGTCAAGAAAAAGTTTTTGTTAGAAAAACTTTTTTCCCTTAAAAGTGCCCGGCTTGCGATGTATGGACGGTTGGTAGGGAATATAATCACCTATCTTGAGACAAAATTTGTTCCAAATCAAAAAGAGCGTTTTTTTGCAAATTGACTTTTATTTTTTTAAATTGATTTTTTTAGTGTAGGGTTCTATTTAGAGTTTTTCAAAAAGTTTTATTAGAAAGTTTGAATGATTTTGCGACAGTCACCCATACAACACTTTTTTGTAGGAAGCGTCGTTTATCGATTATATCCATTTGAAAAAATCAGTAAAAACAAGTTTGACCCTTTTCAAAAGATAGTCTGCATCAGATTTGGAAAGCCTAAGTATGCACTTTTCTTTTTACAGCACCTTTTAAGTATTGACCAATAAATTGACAAAAAGTCAACTTAACAATAAGAACACTTGCAAGTTCCCAAAAAGTCCTATTTGGCTTCATGCATTTCTATTACATTTCTCGCATAACTTGTCAAAAGGACCTAAGTAACATTTTTTCATGAATTCTCGTTAACTTTCAAAAGCACCTAAGTAACATTTTTTTCATGAATTAATTTGAATACTGCAATCAATAGTTTTCATGTTGTTCTGTTGATTGCAGTACTCAAATTAATTCATTAAAAAAAATGTTACTTAGGCCCTTTTGAAAAGTTATGCGAGATTTATAGTACAGCAAAAAGCCATCTAGTAGAAAATCTAGATGGATTATTCCATTGCTGACAAACGTTCATTTCGAACCAAACACCGCAAGTTGCTGGTTGATTTTTTAGTCATATACTCTGTCTCGCTCAAACCAACAGCGAATAATCTAACGACTACTTTCACGAACACTTTATTGTCAGATTTTCTGGATATGATACACTGCGCGGCGTTTGTAATGTTCCCAAATGGGTACTTGCACAAAACTCCACGCGGCGAATGACTGTCGAAAGGTACGGCCGTGACAAACGATACACCGCAATGCTATTCATCCATAAGAATCAAGTAAACGGGGTGCAGAAAGCGCGGCGGTACCTTTCATGAAAGGTTCGCCGCATGCAATTTTGAGAAAATCAGGCAATAAGGACCAGCCACTTTAACCGACCGTGTCCATTTAGCAAGTATGGTGTTGAATATAATCTGTAGATTAAAAAAAACAGTTTAATAAAGTAAAAAAAACTCAGCAAGTAACCGCACAATATTGAGTAAAACAAATTAAGTGTGTAGCATTTCCACATTCAATGAATAAATTTCGCACCGTGTATACTGACAGCATTAAAGTTTGTGTTGCTTCTTTCGTGCTTTATTGATGATGCTAACCTCTCAAGCAAAGCTTTCCAAAGCTTCAAATGTGGAACACGAAAACTAACACACGCGCTATAGAGACCGAAGCCGATGACTTTATCCGCTCGCATCAACACAGTTGTAAAAATTTCATCGTTGGAAATAAAAATCGCATTCGTACATGCTTTCTCGTGCGCTCGTTACGTTTGCTGCCATTTTTTTCCTGCTTTGGAAGGAAAGAAGAGGCGTGTCATTGAGGCTAACTGCTTATTGGGTTGGGTGGTTTGGGTGGAATGATGGTGTAGTTTGGGCATTTGGGTGATTTGAACATAATGGCCCGTTTATATATGAGCTAGTTCTAGCGGACAATGCACTATCCGACAATACTAGCACGAAATTAGCACAATGTAAACGCTTATTAGCGAGGACAATACCTGTTTACATTGTGCTAATATCGCGCTAGTATTTTCCGATAGTGCATTGTCCGCTAGAACTAGCTCTTATGTAAACGGGCCATAACGTTCGTTTTCATACACCTCATTATTTCCATATTATGCGGCTTTTTTCCATTGATATTTATGTGAATTGTGTTGTTAATTTTCACAAATGTACTTGTACAATTATTACACAAAGGCATGCTAAATCAATGTATGACATACAACTAGTTTTATTGAACTTTAATATTACATTGGTGAAAAAACACTACGTGGGAATCGGCCCTAAAACAATTGTAGACGCGCTGTCTGGACAGTTAATCCATATTGTATTTTATAATGTATTTTTTAAAACGTGCCGCTGCGCTAATTATTGTACTATTTACCCACGATCGCATATTTGTAACATATGCATTTTTTCCTTTCTCGTACAACAAAGTTGTACCGAAAGGCTATATGATTGCTCCAAAAAAACTTTTGATAGAAGGCCCTGAGACCCATAGTGTTATATACCGATCTACTCAGCTCGACAAACTGAGGTGACGTCTGTTTTTTTTTGTGTATGTATGTGTATGTGTACAAATTTTGTAGACACACGTTTTAGAACTTAGAATTATCCGATTTACTCGCAACAAGTTGCATTCGACAGGAATTGTTTGCTATTGAAAATGGGCCCGATCATTGCTTTTCGGAATTATTGAAAAATCATTGTTTTTTCCCACAGGTCCCCTTGGAAAAAAATCAAAAACAATTGTTTTTGAATGGTGGCAAGGCAAAAATATTAAAAATGTGATCTATTCACCCAAAGAGCTTTTTTGACCTTTTTAAAGTGATTTTTTCAATATATTTTATAATGCACGAGAAAGGCATCATCACTGCTAGGTGGATTAATCTGGGTTTTTTCGTTAATAATGGTCACAGGCACACCGTGGCCTGTTACAGGTGCCTTGGCCACGGTCATAAATTTTATGACTACAAGGTACCTGACCGCAGTAAGCTGTGCCGTAGGTGCGGAGCCAAAAACCACCAGTCTCGCACCTGTCAGGCTGCACCAAGATGTCTGATCTGTCCTCCAGAGGTAGACAATAGGGATCTCACCGGTGCTCAGGTCTGTCCGGCCTTTAGAAGGGTCCAGACATGCAAGCAACACAGATAAACTTGAACCACTGCAAGGCGGCTCAACTGCCTACAACAGTCGATTATTGAGTGTAAAGCTGATGTTGGTTTGCTGTCCGACCAATACCGTATCCCTGCTGGAAACGGCAGTTGGATTGCGGACAAGTCCGGTATGGTGGGAATTTGGACTTGTGGGCGATACCCCATCCAGAAGATAATATCTTCTTCCGACGATGAGGTTTTTGTCATAGCAAAGGTAAACGGAGTTTACTTTTGTAGCTGCTACTGTCTTCCTAGATGGAGTAGTAGTAGTAGGGTAGTGGATATTCTTGCGGCGAAACTATATTATTTTATTTATTCAGACTAAGGCCGAAGTGGCCTGTGCGGTATATAAGAGTCTTCTCCATTCGGCTCGGTCCATGGCTACACGTCGCCAACCACGCAGTATACGGAGGGTCCGCAAGTCATCTTCCACCTGATCGATCCACCTTGTGCCCGTCGAATCGTTGTCGAGAATCATTTTAACCTGGTTATTGTCCGACATTCTGGCTTCGTGCCCGGCCCACCGCAGTCGTCCGATTTTCGCGGTGTGAACGATGGATGGTTCTCCCAACAGCTGATGCAACTCGTGGTTCATTCGCCTCCTCCACGTACCGTCCGCCATCTGCACCCCCCCATAGATGGTACGCAGCACTTTCCTTTCGAAAACTCCAAGTGCGCGTTGGTCCTCCACAAGCATCGTCCAGGTCTCGTGTCCGTAGAGGACTACCGGTCTAATGAGCGTTTTGTAGATTGTCAGTTTGGTACGGCGGCGAACTCTATTCGATCGGAGCATCTTGCGGAGTCCAAAGTATGTACGATTTCCAGTCACTATGCGTCTCCGAATTTCTCTGCTGGTATCATTTTCGGCAGTCACCAGTGAGCCCAAGTACACAAATTCTTCTACCACCTCGATTTCGTCACCACCGATACAAACTCGCGGTGGATGGCTCCCATTGTCTTCTCTTGAACCTCTTCCTATCATGTACTTCGTCTTCGACGTGTTGATGACTAGTCCGATCCGCTTGGCTTCCCTCTTCAGTCTGATGTAGGCTTCCTCCATCTTCTCAAAGTTACGTGCCATAATATCTATGTCGTCGGCGAAGCCAAATAGCTGGACGGACTTATTGAAAATTGTACCACTCGTGGTCATCCCTGCTCTTCGTATTACCCCTTCCAAAGCGATGTTGAATAGCAGACACGAAAGACCACCTTGTCGTAACCCTCTACGCGTTTCGAAGGGACTCGAGAATGCCCCTGAAATTCGAACTACGCACATCACCCGATCCATCGTCGCCTTGATCAACCGTATCAGTTTATCCAGAAATCCGTTTTCGTGCATTAGCTGCCATAGCTGGTCCCGATCGATTGTATCATATGCGGCTTTGAAGTCGATAAATTGATGATGTGTGGGCACGTTGTATTCGCGGCATTTCTGCAATACCTGACGTATGGCGAACACCTGGTCTGTGGTAGAGCGTTCACCCATAAATCCCGCCTGGTACTGCCCCACGAACTCTCTTGCAGTTGGTGTTAGTCGGCGGCATAAAATTTGGGAGAGTACCTTGTAGGCGGCGTTCAGCAATGTGATTGCGCGGTAGTTTCTACAATCCAGCTTATCGCCCTTTTTGTAGATGGGACACACGACACCTTCCATCCACTCCTGCGGCAGAACCTCATCCTCGCAAACCTTGGTAATAATCACCCAGTACAGGGCTCTAGCCAATGCCTCACCACCGTGTTTAAACAGCTCTCCTGGTAGTTGGTCAACTCCAGGGGCTTTGTTGTTTTTCAGCCGGCCGATCTCCTCCTGGATTTCCTGGAAATTCGGAGCCGGAAGTCGCATGTCCTGCGCGCGTGCTCCTAGGTTCATTACCATACCGCCACCGTTGTCTGCCATATCGCCATTCAGGTGCTCTTCGTAGTGCTGCCGCCACCTTTGGATCACCTCACGCTCGTTTGTAAGAAGGTTCCCGTTTATGTCCTTGCACATATCGGGCTGTGGCACGTGGCCCTTACGTGAACGGTTCAACTTCTCATAGAACTTTCGTGTGTTATTAGCGCGGTACAGTTTCTCCGTCTCTTCACGGTCTCGATCTTCCTGATGGCGCTTTTTCCTCCGGAAAATCGAGTTTTGTCTGTTCCGCGCCTGTTTGTATCGTGCCTCGTTCGCCCTCGTGCGGTGTTGCAGCAATCTCGCCCATGCTGCATTCTTCTCTTCTACTAACTACTCACATTCGCCGTCATACCAGTCGTTCCTCTGATCCGGAGCCACCGTGCCTAGTGCAGCGGTTGCGGCGCTTCCAATGGCGGATCGAATATCTCTCCAGCCATCTTCAAGAGATGCTGCGCCTTGCTGCTCTTCCGTTGGGAGTGCCACTTCCAGCTGCTGCACGTAGTCTTGGGCTAGTCTACCGTCTTGTAGCCGCCCAATGTTTAGCCGCGGCGGACGACTCCGACGCGTGTTGATCACCGTCGAGAGCTTTGAGCGCAGACATACTGCAACGAGGTAGTGGTCGGATTCAATATTCGCACTGCGGTAAGTGCGTACGTTCGTGATGTCGGAGAAGAATTTACCGTCGATTAGAACGTGGTCGAATTGGTTTTCCGTTACTTGATTTGGTGATTTCCATGTGGCCTTGTGGATATTCTTGCGGGGGAAGAAAGTGCTTCGGACTACAATTCCGCGGGAGGCTGCAAAGTTTATGCATCTTTGGCCGTTGTCGTTCGATTCGGTATGCAGACTATTCGGTCCGATGACCGGTCTTTACATTTCCTTTCTTCCTACCTGAGCGTTCATGTCGCCGATAACGTGAAGCCTGTTCCCAGCTCGTTGGTGGTGCCACAGCTTTGGTAGAAGTTAGCCGCTCGATGCCCGCTTTTCCACACTTTCTGTCCTGTCCAGCAGATTTCCTGCAGCGCTATGACGTTGAAGTTGCGGCGATGTTCCATGTTCCAAGCTTCCAATCGTGATCCTTTATTCGTCGCCTAGGTCGTTGCCGATTGTATCGAGTCGTATTATCTTCTATGTCGTTCGTAATAGTTGTTTTTAAAGGCGCAAACCTCCGCCTGCGCAAACCTCCTGTCTCGTCGGAGGGCCGTCGTGTCAGGGCTGTTTAGCGTCCCACCTAACACCAGGACTTGGGCTTGTGCGCTTTGAGCGGCACACGGTCGCTTTGGCGGAGCCTACTTGCGGATTCATGCAGCTTTTTATAGAGGTTTAACAGGGCCCACTGTCAAACCCCACCACATCCTATGCAGGTGCCACAACTCGCAGATGACCTGGGGAGGGATCGTCAAGCCCTTGGACATAGTCCCTGCTGCCCCCTGCATTTGGAGGGTTTTAATCGAAATTTATCATGAGGTATCAGTTCTATATCATGACAGCATGCCAAAAAGTCTCTCACGGTATGCTACATGTTGTATAAAGCCCAGATAATTTAGAAATGGGGCACTATGAATTGTGTGTATTTTTTAACTTTTCATTCAATCTAAAAACTTTCTAAAAATGGAACAAAGCTTTTATTATTTTATTCCATATAAATAACTGAATTAAATCATACATCGTTATTTCGGCACGCCGCATGAAGCTTGAGATCCTGGGACCTAGTGAAGTCCGTTGGCCAAACTTTGGAGAACACAGAACGCCGTCGGGACAAGTTCTGCTATACTCTGGTTTACGAGGTGAACACGCTCCTCGGCATCGCGGAGTTGGCTTCCTACTAAGCGCTCAGGCACACTCTGCGCTTATGAAGTGGGAACCTATAAGTGAAAGGATAATCGTTGCCAGATTTAGAACACGGGTCCGAAACCTTACTATAATCCAATGTTATGCGCCATATATTCACCTGTTTATCAAATCCGATCCGACGTATATCACGCGTCAATACCGAAGCTCCATCACTGCTAGAGATTCAAACAGCCATCCAAAGCATGAAATCGAATAAAGCCCCAGGGGTCGACCGCATATCAGCCGAGATGCTCAAAGCTGACCCCATGGCATCCGCTCAACTACTGCATCGTTTATTTCGTAATATCTGGGACACCGCAACTTTCCCGGTCGACTGGATGCAAGGTATCTTAGTAAAGGTGCCCAAAAAGGGTGACCTGACTGTATGCGATAACTGGCGAGGAATTATGTTGCTGTGTACCGTTCTCAAAGTTCTGTGCAAAATTATCCTAGCCCGGATTCAGGAGAAGATCGATGCGACTCTCCGGCGGCAGCAAGCCGGATTCCGTGCCGGAAGATCCTGTGTGGACCATATTGTCACGCTTCGCATCATTCTGGAACAGGTCAACGAATTCCAAGAGTCCCTTTACTTGGTATTCATTGACTACGAAAAAGCTTTCGACCGTCTCAAGCACGAGAATATGTGGGGCGCCCTGAGACGCAAGGGGTTCCTGAGAAAATCATCGGCCTCATCGAAGCACAGTACGAGGCCTTTTCGTGTACAGGGTGTTCAATAAGTTCGAATACACTTTCAAAAAATGTTTAAAAATTGAGATTAAATTATTTCTTTTTCCGGTTGCATTTCATTGGAAGTATTGTTTATAAGGAACGTTTGTAACATTTCTTTTGGAATGACCTCTATTTTGTACTTCTTCACGAGCTTCAAACGTTTCTAAAACCCATCGCAAGCGGCACGCACGATCTGCATGGGCATTTCGTTCCGGATTTTGAGAATTACGTCTTGAACTGGTCCAAGTTACTGACCTTGTATTCGTACAGCTTTAACATAATAAAGGACCAAACAAAAAAGCTAAGAAGGTTCAAATCCGGGAAGCTGGGTGGTCGCAATATTTTGTAATAAGTCGATGAAGTTGTCCCCATATTAGGCTTAAATCGCAATTTTCGTGTATAAAGGGTTATCGTCCTATTGGAATACGTAGGGCTCATCTCTGTCTTATCACTGGGCCACTGGGGCATCAATCGTCCACAAAACCTCAGTTTTGAAGTACGCCTCAATGATTTGGAACTTCAAAAACGGCTATTTATGATGCCCCAATCCATTTTCAACACGCGTAATAAACAAACAACAAGTGACAGAATGTCGACACCACATACATCCGATAGCTTATATATACCGCTAACGCTGACACCAATACTAATACAGAATATGTACATTAGAGTGATTCAAATTTTGACTTTTTTGCTCCCCCATGCTTAAACGATTGCACTTGCCTTTTTATTAACCCACCTAAATTTTTAGCTAATTTGGAAGTAAATTGAGTGAGCACGCGCGGTTTGAAGTTTGTATGAAAATTGCTATGAAAACAGTAATTTTCATGGAAAACCGTTCCCCAACGCTTCCCTTTAAGCTCTAAAAACATATGAGTACATCGACAACATGAGAAATTTTACAAGGAAACAGGCCGTCTTTGTTGCGAAACGATTTGATGATCACAAGAAAAGTTATTAGGGAAATACTGAATCGTGGGAAATTCAATTTAACACGTAAAAGAATAACATCAATATCAATAATGAGCATTTTTGTTTTCTTCATAACTTTGCTTCCAAACGAGAAATCGCTTCGCAACAACAACTGCCTTTCAGCTTGAGATATATTCTGTGTTGGCAATGTGTTGATTATATTTAAATAGTTCATGGGCCACACCGAACGGTCTTTCACATAAGGGTCAGTTTTCACAGTAATTTCCATACAAACTTCAAATGACGTGTGCACAGTCATTTTACATCCAAAATTGCTAAAAATTTAGGAGGATTATTAAAATGGCAAATGCAATCGTTTAAGCATCGGGGGCAAAAAAGTCAAAATTTGAATCACTCTAATGTACATTGGGCTTACAAACACAATGATCAAACATTTGTATTCGAACTTATTGAACACCCTGTAGAGTGCTGCACAATGGGGTCCTGTCCGACCCTATCCGGGTCGTAGCTGGTGTGAGGCAAGGATGTATTCTATCACCGTTACTGTTCCTCATCGTAATCGATGAGATTCTGGTAGATGGGATTGACCGTGAACCAAACCGCGGGCTGTTATGGCAGCCTATAACCATGGAGCACCTAAACGACTTCGAATTGGCTGATGACGTTGCACTCCTCGCGCAACGGCGCTCTGATATGCAGAGTAAGCTCAACGACCTTGCCGAGCGCTCCTCTTCGGCAGGTTTAGTCATCAACGTCAACAAAACCATATCGTTGGATGTAAACACGGTGACTCCTTCCAGTTTCACAGTAGCCGGGCAACCAGTGGAGAATGTTGAAAGCTTCCAATATCTTGGTAGCCAAATGGCGTCAGACGGCGGTACCAAGATCGACATAGGCGCACGGATCAAAAAAGCAAGGGCTGCCTTTGCGAGTTTAAGAAATATCTGGAAAAACAGGCGAATAAGTGAACGCACCAAAATTTTCAACTCTAACGTGAAATCTGTGCTGTTATACGCTAGCGAAACATGGTGTGTATCAGTGGAGAGCACTCAACGGCTGCAGGTGTTCATTATATAATTCGGTATATAATTCGGGCCTGGTGGCCTCACAACTGGATCTCAAATAACGAGCTCCATCGTCGTTGTCACCAGAGGCCGATAGCAACAGAAATTCGGGATCGGAAGTGGGGCTGGGTCGGCCATACTCTACGTAGGGGCAGGAAACGAAATCTGTAAACAAGCATTAGACTGGAACCCAGCGGGACATCGCAGCAGAGGCAGACCCAGAGGCTCATGGCGGCGAAGCCTCAATAAAGAAATAGAAGAAGTCAACCGAAACCTAACCTGGCAACAGGTTAAAGCGATAGCCGGGCAACGCTCAGGATGGAGATCTTTCAAGTCGGCCCTTTGCACCACCGGAGGTGTACAGGATCCGATGATGATGATCGTTATTTCGAAGAAAGGCTCGCCCTTTTCTATTGATGCCGCTTGTCAGCTTTTGTCTTCAGTTCCTGGGTAACTATCGCCCAAAATTTCTCTATTGAATGGAACTGAGGACAATTTGATGGATATTTGTTGGGATGAACTGGACTTCACTATTGTTGTACCATTGTAGCACTTCCTTGCTACAATGGCAGCTGGCTAAATCTAGCCAAAACGTAAATAGGCCATCATGGGACTGAATGAAGGGTAAAATCCGGTTTTTGACGCTGATGGATGTTGCACCACTGTGCATAATTATTTTTCTTTTCTCTTCTTGCATGATGAATATTTTGAAACCACGCTAGTTTCAAACTGTTAAAAAGGTAGACCGAAAAGAACGGTTTACTAATTATAAAACGCTGTGAAAAACTTGCATATCCGACCACTTGGAACGCCACTATCTCTAAAATGAAGAGCCCCATTTCTAAATGATCTAGCTTTCATGTGTACAGAAATGATAAGTGACGAACTTTTTCATTCTCAACGCAATCTACGAAATACTCTCTTCTACTGCGAACATTCAGTATGTATTGGAACTGCCACGAAGCCAATGGCCTCTTCCGGGTTCTTTATTTAATATATCTTTGCTTGAACATCTTCCGACGTGTCAAGCCCACCCTTTCGAAAAGATAATAAAATTGTTCTTCACATAGTCCAAGTTTCACCAACAATAGTTCCTCAATTGAATACGATCTGTCCATGAAACACGTTATTCAAGGAATACCAGATCATCTTCGAAATCTTTCTATTCCCTCTTTTTTTTCTGAAAAATATGAACATGTCAATTGCAATAACAGATATTCAACTAATGGTTCTCGCATTAACGGGTTCACTGGCTTCGGTGTTTTCAATTTTACTTCAACCACCTTCCGAAAGCTGCTGGCAGCAATTAACTTTGCTTTGGGGATAATTTCCAATCAGCCCGTAGACCATTATGTCATCTTCTCGGATAAGCTTTGTTCTATCGAGGCACTCCGGTTGATGGAACTTGTTAAGTTAAGTACGCATCCCGAGCAGAAGAACAGAATAACAAATCATGACATGGACTTCTTTGATATAAGAGATAAAAGAACAGGCCACAATATCAAAAATTTGCACCGAAATATCATTTAAATATCAAGATATGCTATGGATATGAACAAACTAATGGCACATGATATTGACCACTTCTTACAAATAGCATAACTTGATCACCTCTACTGGCGGCGCCAGCTATTGTTATTTAGTGGGGCACCACTTTCCGCAAGAATAATAGCCTAAGAGAACAATAGTGTGATTACATCGTGTGGTACCCCACCTCTGTCTCCGCCAGTGATCACCTCATGATATTTTAGTGCAAAATATTGATATTGTCGTCTGATCTTTTATCTCTTATATCATGTCCATATCTCATTTTGCTATCTCATCAACATGTGATATTATTGAGCTATTTTCGTCTACTCGGGATCTTACTTTCTTACAAATATAAGAGAGCAGATGCGTGTCCTGGTCGAAAGATCATTCAAGATTACCTTGAGAAAGCGGACTCGCTGGCAAAGGTGGGCGCACAGGAAGGTGAGGACAATTTTCGAACAACGAGTTTTTCTTATTATTCCGTCAGAGTACTCTTCAGAGTTGGCAAAAAAATTGGACACACAGCGAACTTGGACGGTGGCTATTTTCCAAAGTTCCAAAAGTCTCTGCGCAAGCGTGGTTCGGAAGTGAGGACTTTAGTCGTGGCTTTATTCGCGTGATGTCGAGACTTATGTCCAACCACTATTCACTAAACGCGCATCTGTACAGAATAAACTTTGTCGATAGCAACTTATGTAGGTGCCGGTTATGATGACATCGATCACGTAGTATGGTTCTGCTAGGAAAAGACGCCTCCAGAGAGCAATTATTGGTTATCCTTGTGGCCCGAGGTAAACAACCCCTCAGGGATGTGCGAGGTATTAAGGGAGATCGTGATGTTTTGTATATGCATTCAACAAGCTTGGTAGTCATATGGCTATCGCTTCTGGCTCATACGCAGGAGGTCATGGGTTCAATCCCAGGCTCGTCCCATTCCTCCTACTTTGTATCTTTCTCTATATTTCTCATGTTCCAGTATTCGTGGGTTCAATCCCAGGCTCGTCCCATTCCTCCTACTTTGTATCTTTCTCTATATTTCTCATGTTCCAGTAATCGCTAGAACAGGAAATGGACTTCCATACCGTTTCCATTTCTATCCCATACCTTTAAATTGACTATTCTAGTAGTAACTGCTAGAATTGGAAATGAACGGAAAAGCTCGTTTCCTATATCCAATTAGAATTCCATCAATTGCTATCCCCTATCACATTAGCTGGGCAACTCGTTAACCAAGACGAACCTCTGCCCGTCGTCAACCTCATCCAAAATTTCTGTTCCGTAGAGCTCCATAGCTCTTTCCATCTGGAGATGCTCCCAGTCGAACCATTCCACAAGCACGACGACACGTCACATCGTCCCTGACGCCAAATGCGCGGATGAGAAGCTGGAATTCACTGATCCCGAATATTAAGCCCCTTTCATCCTTAAACATTGTAAACTAACCTCGAGTCACCACGATTATGTTGGCTTCTACCGTCTCTCTTGCTAACTGAAATAGAAAATGATATTGATATTGTAAATATCACAAAAAACAATGGCTCCGTAAAGTGTTATATACGCCTGAGCCTACCTAATAAACGTACGTGTAATAAATAAACGTGAAAAAAATAGTCCGAGTTGTTTGACAATTTGCGGGGTCTTAAAAATGTTCCTGTCCACCTCTGACTTCCTGCCACTGCTTTATTAGGAAGTATTCTCGAACCTCTGCAGAGGATAACAAATTTAAACTTGTTGGTTCCTAATAAGCGGATTGATGAAAGTATCCAATCAATGCAAGGATCGACCGATTAATAGCTTGATGGATTACTAATTTATTGTAGCAATTGTAAAACGACGCTAGAGATTTAGAGAATATTTTGCAGCGCACTAAAAAGTATACATTTTTTACACGGTTTAGTTTAGTCGATTAAGACCTTTAGTGTTAATGAAACAATGAGTTAACCCCACAAAAAAAAACAAAACGTTAAAGAAGATTCAGTATTTGAAAAGCTGTGAAAGTTAAGCTTCACTGAAAAATTAATGAAGTCTAATCGCTTAAAAAAACTTGGGTGTGTTTCGATCTAATTGGCCTTTACCGATGAATCCAGACTGCATCTACACAGCTCGTTTAGACCGTATCGAAGTCTATACATATTACGTGCAATAATTATTGGATTTTCCCCAAGCCCAACATTCACTACTTTTATTTCTTAGCGACTTAGGAATTCAATATGAGACGGTAACATAGAAAATGTCAGCATTGTATGCTGATATTCCATTTCCGGATCGTGGTTTGTCCGTTGCGGTTTTTTATGCAAAACCACACTAGCGTCAACCACTATTAACACCTCGCGCAATTGCCATATTTTGTGATCCCAAAGCAGATTTCAGATCCCCCATAACACAAACAACAATCCATTCCCTCAACGACCATCATCGTCGTTTTGATGTGTCTCATTTATAAAACTCTTACCTTTCTTCGCGATCAGGGTTTAAGACTGGCATACAGCCAGTAGGGAAACATAACAGCGCACAACGACGCTGACATCCACACGGTGTTAATAAGAAGTAATCGATAGCGATGCACTTCCTGATTTCCAAGATCCGTCCGTTTAGTGGCGCGGTAGTAGATACGGAATGACGTAATGGGACGTAAAACCGCAACTCTTCAGCCAGCGTTGGAACTGCAGAGTTGCAAAGCAAGCAGATCAATTATTCACGTTCAGTTTATAAGATTATTGCTCGGTAGGTTGTTAATTTGACAAGATGATAATGATGATCAGAGAGGAAAGCTAAGCTTGAAAGGCGAAGAGCAACAGCTGGCCTAAGACGTTTATATGCACAGTAGAAAAGGCAAAAAAAAAATTGTTTTTTTTTACTTATTGTGGTTAGTAGATTTCTAAGGCACGTATTTAACGCTTAAAACAAGTTATATTAGTAGGTATCTTTGTTTCATAAAGAGACAATTGTTAAATGATTTATCAATTTTAAAGGAAATATATTTTACAGTGCATTTCCTTCTTCTTCAAAGCTCAGGAGAGATTTCCAAACAAGACATCATCGAGATGTGCAAACCCAAGAGGGAGGAGATAAGCAAATGAAAATTGAGTTTTCACACGCCAGTGCAAGATATATCGATGGACGGGCCATTTATTTGGCCTGCTCGGTTACCTTTGGTCCATCGCCATCACATCATCATCATCAGCGCACGCTCGCCAAAACCGCACGAGATGGACAAAGCGCACAAAGAAGGAAATGTGCATCTCGCATGATCACGTGAAAGTGGCCGGTCATGTTCACGGCAAGGGTGGGTAAATATTGCCAGAGGAAGTCCTATTATCCGATTGCGCATGACATCATCTCGTGTTTGGAGTTCGCCGGCGAAAAAGCACGCACGTACGTTTGCCAGATGGACTTTCCGCGAGTTGGATTTTGGCATAGGGGATGCGGGAGCTAGAAGACCTCGTTACGAAATTGAAATCCCATTACCATTTTGAGATTCGTATATCATGAGGCTATACCACAAAATTCAACTCAATGGACGCAGTGGTTCTACGCCCCATAAAAAATCATGAGGCTAACCACGATAATACATTTATGCCCAGGGAAGTCGAGACAATTTCTGAACCGAACAATTTCTGAACCGAAAATTTCCTAGACCGGCACCGGGAAGCGAACCCAGCCACCCTCAGCATAGTCTTGCTTGGTAGCTACGTATCTTACCGCACAGCTAAGGAGGGCCCATAGTTTAAACACTTGAAAATGACAAGACTGCACAAACAAAAAAAAACCGCGGCAAGTAGCGTTTTTTTTAATGTATTATTCCTAATTTATCTAATGTTGAAAATAACACCAAAGCTGACATAAATCTGTTTAATTCAAAGGAGAAACATTTTGTCTCGAATGCGCAATGCACCCCATGTTTCCCTATGCCAACGCAGTATGTCTGCAAGGGAGATGCGAGATAGCGTTGCTAAATGGTCTAAGTGGCTTTTTGTCGCCAAGCAAATGTCCGGATCAGTTTGCTTGGGGCGGATTCATCTCCCCGCGCGGCATCACGACGTCCACCTCCGGAGATTAAGTAATTAGACACGCTCCGGCACTGCTGCCGATGCATTGCAAAATATGCTTACGCGGAAACCATACGTGCACTAATTGGATGCACAAGAAGCACAAACAAGATGTTGAAGATGCATTATTCTGTTTGTCTTTTTCGATATAATTGAATTACACGGAATCATAGCTTGGACAAGAGAAATATCGTCTACAAAACGTGAATTTAATAAATAAAGAACTAATTCTAAAAACACATGTATCATTAGTCATATCTGTGGTATTGTGATTTTGTCGTTCATCAGCTCCAACCTACCAATGCATGCATTTTGACAGTAATCCCTGTATGCGTATGGGGTTTCCGTAAGAACAAACAGAAGAATTTTTGAAAAAAAATCTCAGGAGTTAGCGAGGGATTTCCCGGCAACATTTTCTCAGGAATTTCTGGAAGAAGAATTTTTGGTGGATTTTCGACATCATTTTATGAAAAAAAAATCGCCGAAGAGTTTCCGCACAAACTCGCGGAGACATTTTTCAGCAAAAATTGGATAATTTAGGCAGCAATACCCAGACAGCTTCTCGCCGAAATTTTCGGAATTGTTTTTGCCGATAGAATTTTCACCGGAATGGTAGAATTCCTGTAAAAACTCCCGGAGAAATTTCCAGAAGAATTACAGCAGGAACTTACGGAGGAGGAAGCTTATAAATATTAAATAGCTGAAGAGGAGACCAACGGCAAGGTGGTCTCATCCAGCCGTGCCATTCATCGGGAGCTCGGAACATTTTCCATCTATTATATCTATTCTACTACATTTATAATTACCTATAAAATCATTATGTTTGGTTAAGAAGAATGTATTTGCCTATAACCTATTGTTATCATTTCGTGGAATAAATGTCAGCATATTAAGATATACTTTCTCCAGTGATGAATCTATTGCAAAACATTTCGTCGTGCTAGACTAGACGATTAATTCGATTCACGTATTTTACTCAATTCGATAACATTGAACCATGACAAAAAAAAACTAACGAGAGTTTTGAAAACCTCATTTTTTTATTGAGCCTTCCAAACCATTTCCGATTAAACTCCGCTCCATTCGATTGGTCCAACGAAAAAAACCCATACTTCATTGACATAAGACCTCAAAACTAATTGAATTTCATTTTTCTCCTTTCGTTCACAGGTAAGCAAACACCTTGAAGCATCCTATAAAACAATTCACCGTCGCTAGCACCTCTAAGTAGTTTTGGTACACATTTTCCGAACCGGAAGTGTGGGTTTTGTTGGGAGCTTGGCTTCTCTAGACTAACACTCAGCACGGGTACGAGGTATTTATGGTACATATTTTTAAGTTGTTGATTCGACACTCATGTAGAGGCGGATGAATGGAGGTCAACCAAGACTTAATCATCTCACCGGATCGGTCGAAACCCGAATGTATCATTATCGTTCGTCATACAATTGCGTAAAACAGCTTCCGACGGACGGATATCATAGAAACATCCTCACCGCCACCGTGTGTGATATGTAGCGTTCCGAATGAAAGCGAAAGTTTTATTATTTTACATTTTCATGAAAACAAATAAACTGATTCCGCATGCTGGAGGCTATGTGCAAATGTCTTTGGTTGGTTGTGATGAATGGGATCTTTTCTGAGGAATGTGAGCCTTCCAGTTATGCCGACGAACGAGGAGGAGTTGGAATAACATTTTTCTTGCTGCATAAGTCTTTGCTTAAACACGTCTGCGGAGGAAAACGTATTTCGTTTAACTATTTTGAAGCAGGGTAGCTTTAACTATGGAGCTGTGCTCATCAAATGTTTCGCATTTTACAAATTTCATTTTTTTTTTTGGAAAAATATTAAAACCTCTGCGGTTGACCAACCATCAGACGTTGTTGCAGAGGCGTTGTGTGTTCAATTCATCAACCAGTGCACTGTTTTAATATTTCGAGAAAAACATATAAAAGGGACCTGGAATGATAAACGATTCAGCTTCCAGCGCGTCTCTCAAATGTTTGCTTATTTTGGTTCATCTAACTGGTTCTCAGCCACTTCTCATTTTCTAGTAGACTAATCTTAGAAGTGACAGATCGTAAAACTAAAAATTAGGGGAGGAGGTTCGGTTGTGGGCACCGTTCGGTTATGGGCACCCCTATGTATCTTTTGACAGATAAGAGATGCTGTCATTCTGACAACCGTCATTTGTTTGCTATAGAGGCATGATGTTTTATGCTCAATATCAAACCGGATGGGCATCTCTACTTTGAACTAGAAACAAATAATTTTTTTGTACAAGAAAAACAACACGAAAGTTTTTTTGGCCTTTTTCAAAGTGTCATAAATTGAAGTAAGTGTCATAAAAAAAGTAAGTTCTAATGCGTATTTACACAGTAAATTTAATCTATTTTGAACCCCAATGACGATTGCCATCAAAATTTTAGCGCGAAATTTTTTTTCTTCACCTTCCAAAAAGGCTGCGAAATTCGGTTGTGGGCACCTTTATTGGTTCGGTTATGGGCACCCCCATTTTATTGATAAATCATTCAATACCATTTTAGTTGTCCCTTAACTTATTTTTAATAAAGTTTTTATGCAGTTTTTATAATTATTTTGACATAATTGTTCGAAATAATGAGTTTATTGCATATTTTTGTTATTTGGGCATGTCTAGTTATTATACACACGCTTTTTGGAACAAAGCTTTGAAGTTGCATTCACCGGGGAATGCTTTCCCATTGTATGCTATTGAAAATTGGTCGGATCGGACTATGGGATCAAAATTTATGGTCAAAATATTATTTTTCGAAATAAACGAGAAAGGCACTATTGCCGCTAGGGTGATTAATCAAGATTTTTTTGACTGTGATGCATACCATTAAAACGTAAATCAATTGAAAAATTAAACCCATTTACCTAAAGTGCTATTTTAGACCTTTCTTATGTGATTTTTTTCAACATCCTCCTTAATGCACGGAAGGAGGCATCAGCACTGCTAGGTGAATTGATTTGAGTTTTTTAGCGTCTCTTGGCTTTTGGAATGAATAAACTATTCCTTGTCTTTAAATCTGGGTGATTTTCATTCATGCTTCTTTATTTTTAGCTAAGTTTTCAAGGGTGCCCACAACCGAACCACAAAATAAAAATGTCCAAAAATGTCAAATTTTCTAAATTGTCAATACTTTTTTCCAAATCGATGAAATCATACTAATTTCTTTGCTAGTAGTATACGGAATTTCATGGAGAAGTTCTTTCGAGAACTTCTCAGGAAGTTCCTTCGGGAATTCTTCCGGAAATTCCTCCTGGGATTCTTTCGGGAATTCCTCCGGCATTTTCTTCGGGAATTCATCCGGGAATTTCTTCGGGTATTTCTCCAGGAATTTCTTCGGGAATTCCTCCGGGACCTCAGTCGGGAAATCCTCCAGGAGATTCTTCGGGAATTCATCCAAGAAATCCTTCGGAAATTCCTCCAGGAATTTATCGAGGAAGGAAGTTCTTTCGGGAAGTCTTCCGGAAACTCATGCTGGAATTCCTTGGGAAATTCCTCCTCGAGGATTTTTTAAGGAATTCCCAGAAGCATTTCTGGAGGAATTCTCGGATAAATTCCTGGTTTAATTTCCGGAAGAATTCCTGAAGAAATTTCTAGAGGAATTCCTGGAGGAGTTTCCGTTGCTGGAGAAAGTCCTGGAGGAATGCCCGAAGGGTGTCCAGAAGAAATTCTAGGAGGGCTTCCGGAAGGAATTCTTGAAGGAATTCCATGATGAATTCCTGGAGAAATTTCCGGAAGAAGGAATTTTCGGAGGGGTTTCCAAAGGAATATCTAAAGCGACTCTGGATGAATTTTTAAACGAGTTCCTAGAGGAATTCCCGCGAGAAATCGTGAGTAATTCCTCCGGAAATACTTCAGAAAATTCTCCGTAAATTCAAGAATTAAGAGTTTTTGGAGGAATTTCTGGAGGAATACCAAGTAGGGGCCCTCCTTAGCCTAGCGGTAAGATTCGCGGCTATAAAGCAATACCATGTTGCGGGTGGCTGGGTTCGATTCCCGGAACCGGTCTAGGCAATTTTAGGTTTGGCAATGTCCCAATTTTAGGTTTGGCAATGTCCCAGTGAGGGATGTAATGCCAATAAGAAAAAGAAGCAGAAGAAGAAGGAGCGTGTATTAGATAATTAGCAAATAAAATTAGTAAAAAAATCAACGTCGGGTATGTGGGACGAAGGATTGGTTCGACAAAGAGTGCAAACAGATTCTGGAACAGAATGACGCAGTGCTGGCAGTCGCTCTGCAGCAAGTGACCCGACAGAACGTGAAACGCAAAACGCAAAGACTGCGTGCGCCAGCCGAGGTGTATAGGGATGAGGATGGGAGCAACTTATCGTATGGACATATGGTGATCGAAAAGTGGAAGCAGCACTTCGAACAACACTTAAGGTCTGAGGGAATCTCTCTCGCGGTAGAGCGCTATTTTCATACTAAAATATCTATAACTCGGAATTGGGAACGAATTTCGCTTATCCCAACTGACAATCTCTTTGGAATTTATCAAGGAATGTTCCAAGAAAATTTTGTGGACCAACTATTTCCCAAATTTGAATTAAGCTCTAAATACTAAACTATTGTACAACTAAAATTTTCGCTTCTCAGTACCTCTCTCCGATGATTTGACGCATAAAGAAACCGAATTTCGCAAAATCCAAATGACAAAAGTTTTGAAATTTTTCAACGATCATTTTGATGTAAAGAAAAGTATATGTGACCGCAATAAATTTAGCAGGAAGCTCTTTTTACTTCAACCAAGTTTTCCAAATTCCATACAAAAATTGTCATTTTGGGAGAGTAATCAACACCATATTTCTTGTGGCGCACGGCAGGAAAGGAGCGATGAGAGCGATAGAAAGTCCGTCAACTTTGTATGTAGCGTGACACTTGAAAAAAGCGTATTCCCATTTGTAAACACGGAGATACCAAATAAATAAATACCCAAGCAGCACAAGTCAGACAAAAATGGTTACAGCAACTTGATTATGACTGAATCTGGTCACATATAAGTTGCAGTAACATATGTGGAACAAGTGTGCTGCTAGGGTAGAAATCAAATGTAGGAATGGGACAATATAAATAATTGATGGTAAATAAGACAAGAAGATACTCCAGGAATTCCTCCGGAAGTTACTCCAGAAATTCCGTCGGAAGTTCGTACAGGAATTTCTCCAAATTTCCCATAGGAATTCCTCCGGAAGTTCCTCCAGAAATTCCTCCGGAAGTACTTCCAGGAATTCCTCCGGAAGTTCCTCCAAAAGTTCCTCCAGGAATTCCTCAGGAAGTTCTTCCAGGAATTCCTCCGGAAGTTCCTCCAGGAATTCCTCAGGAAGTTCCTCCAGGAATTCCTTAGGAAGTTCCTCCAAGAATTCCTCCGGAAGCTTATCCAGGAATTCCTCTGGAAGTTCCTCCAGGAATTCCTCCGGAAGTTCCTCCAGGAATTCCTCCGGAAGTTCCTCCAGGAAATCCTCCGGAAGTTCCTCCGGGAATTCTTCGGGAAGTTGCTCCAGGAAATCCTCCGGAAGTTCCTACGTGAATTCATTTGGAAGTTCCTCCGGGAATTCCTTAGGAAATTCTTTATTTAGAAACCTACTTTATTTTTTTTCTTTGTCTTATCTATCTTATTTGTCCCATTTATCCTATTTGTCCTATTTGTCTTATTTGTCTTATTTGTCTTATTTATCTTATTTGTCTTATTTGTCTTACTTGTCTTATTTGTCTTATTTGTCTTATTTGTCTTATTTGTCTTGTTTGTCTTATTTATCTGTTTTGTCTTATTTGTCTTATTTGTCTTATTTGTCTTATTTGTCTTATTTGTCTTATTTGTCTTATTTGCCTTATTTACACCAGCACCACTGTTATCACCCAAATACTTTTCAAAGCTTGTGTGAAAACCTTGTACAGAAATCCTCTCACGATATTTTCTAATGTTGTTCTAAAAACGGCTCATGTTTTCATTTTCCAAAACCAGCTGGAGTTTGTTTATTTTGATTTCCTCATTGCGTGATTGGTCGGCACTGTTGCTGTTCTCTCGCCAAACCACTGGATGAGTGATAAATTTCTTCCCCATTGTTGCCAATTCCTTTTGTTCTCCGTTTACGGCAAATTCTCAAGCAATTGTAAACTGCATAATGATGAAATAATTTTGGCGACACTGACAGCGTCATTCTGGCGGGCTGAATTGGGCAATTTTCTCTCTCAGAGAGTGCTACCACGTGCTTTTTTAACGGAAAACCCTTTCCCTCAGACCTTAAATGGTGCTGGGAGTACAGGCAGTGAAGGTCAAGGCAACAGAGGAGCAGTACATCCGATTCTTTTTTTTTACACGGGCGCACCGTTCCGTGTAAAAAAAGTTTTCAGCTCAAATTTTGAAAATCCGTTTAAAAAAAGTTTTATGATTTCTCGACGAATCATGCAAAATAGAGCAACTTTGCAAAAAATTCCATGGGATTTTTTTTACACGGCCGTGTAAAAAATTCCGTATAAAAACAGAATCGGGTGAACTAAGATTTTCATTTTCATTAAGAAAGGTCACGCGTTATTTACATTTTATTCTCTCCCGCTATCAAAGAGAACATAAACAATGAAAGGAATTCCGCCAAATTTTCACGGATTTTTATTTCATGAAAGTGCATTAAACTATTGTAAACACGCTGTTTCTCCTTCAATAGTGTTACTTCTTTCTCGAAAATCAGGAAGAATATCATCATTTTATCGACTAGTTATCAATATTTGCACGCTGCACAGCTTGAACAGAGGGTGAAAATGTTTCTTGGCAGGCTCTGTGCGAAGCGAGGCGACTTCCTTCGGCGAGGTGAAGAGGGATGGAATCGACTTATGGTTTCCTTTGCGACCCGTTGCAGCGAATTGTCGAGAAGTATTTGCTGCTAACGATTGCAGCGACGCCTTACCTAGACGCGACGCGACCTAGCTTCAACAGAGTAGCAAGCACAGGCGAGACGTCATGTGGGAGTGCGAAATGACGAGACTAGAACGGTGCGAAAACAAACAAAACGAATCAGACCGCAAGCGAATGACGCTAACACTCGAATACCTGATCTTAAGAATAGTGCAGTACGGTAGATGCCTTGGACATACTGTGGCATGTTTATAATTTGGAATGATGTTCCATGGAGCTATTCAAAACAGTATGACCAGGACGATGCTCGTGGAGGACCAACGCACACTCGGAGTTTTTGAAAGGAAAGTGCTGCGTACCATCTATGGTGGGTTGTAGATGGCGGACGGTACGTGGAGGAGGCGGATGAACCACGAGTTGCATCAGCTGTTGAGAGAACCATCCATCGTTCACAACGCGAAAATCGGAAGACTGCGGTCGGCCGGGCACGTAGCCAGAATGTCGGACAGTAATCCGATGAAAATGGTTCTCGAGAACGATCCGTCGGGAACAAGAAGGCGAGGTGCACAGCGGGCAAGGTGGATCGATCAGGTGGAGGACGCAGACTCCGCAGACTGTGTGTTTGGCGACGTGCAGCCATCGACCGAGCTTTGTGTACTGCGCAGACCACTCCGGCCTTAGTCTGGTAATAAATAACATAAGAAAATTATTTTGAGCTTTTTAGTGGAATGTTTTCACCTGTCATAAGACGAGTTTAAACAATCCCATTGAATTCCACCACTTAATTGTATCCTGACAGATACGTATTTCGACCTCAACAGTAAGGCCGTCTTCAGTGTCTCGTACTTGACTCGAATCGAGTCAAGTACGAGACACTGAAGACGGCCTTACTGTTGACGTCGAAATACGTATCTGTCAGGATACAATTAAGTGGTGGAATTCAATGGGATTGTTTAAACTCGTCTTATGACAAATAAATAACACTTTGTTGACCATACAGACCTTCAAGTTCAAAACTCCAGAATTGTTGATGTTCTGGAAGTGATGTGGCATGTTTGTTATAGGATAATTATGTTCCATGGAGCTATTCTAACTCGCAAATAAGGCCAATACTCCGGTGATTGCTTTGTTCATCGCTTTGAATTTAAAAAAAAAATCATAAGAAATTTTGGATGGTTTTTCTGAAACAATTTCCGTATGTATTCTTAAAGTAAATTCCGGAGGGCTTTTCCGTAGGAATTCCAAACAAATTTCTAATGCAATTTACAAATTTCTCCCTTCGGTAATTTTCCAATAGAATTTCGGAAAAATGTCTTTAAATAATTTGCAAAGGAATCTCTAGAAACATTTCCGAGGGAATTTCTAAAGGAATGTTTGAAGAAATTTCGCAAGGTATTTCCGAAAATAATTTGGACTTTCCAAGGCTTTCCTAAAGAAATTTCTGAAGGATTTCTTCCATAAACAATTTCTGAAGGTATTCCTAAAACAATTTCCGTAGGTATTCCTGATAGAATTTCCAAAGGATTTTCTAAAACAAATTCGTAAAGGAAATTCTAAACGGAATTTCCAAATTAATTTCTGTAGGAATTTCCAACATTCTTAAATATCTGCAAGAATTTCTTCAGAATAAATTTTAAGAACTCTGCTAGTACTTTCTCAAGAAATCCCTTCGGAAACTCTCGGAAGAAATTTTTGAAATTCCTTCGAAATTTCCAGGAATTTCTTGAAAATTTCCTCCAGGATTTCTTTCGAGAATTATTTTAGGTATTCCTTCAGATTTATTTAGCAATTTTTACAGAAATTCCTTTAGACCTTCGGAGTTTCTATTTGAAATTCCTTCGTAATTTCCTTTGCGCATTTCGGAAATCTCTTCAGAAAAACCTTTAGAATTTCTTTGAGAATTCTTTAGAAATTCCTTAGCTTCCTTTCTTCAGGAAATACTATGAAATTTTCTTTAGAAACTCCTCCAAAAATCCCTTTAGGATTTCCTATTTCATTCTTCCATAATTTTCCCGGTGAATTTTTCAACAAAATTTCCGGAATAGTTCCTGCATGAATTTTGCAAGGAATCTTACATTGGAATTTCTGGAGAATTTTTTTCAAAGCCCTTTCGGGTTTGAGCGAGATGGATCAACTAGGTCCGAGCTCATTGACAGACAAAGAAAAAAAAAACCTTTCGGGAGGTTTTACGAAATATTTTTTGGAGGATTTGCTGAAGAAACTTTAGAAAAAAAAACCTGGAGGCATTTCCAAATGAATTTCAGGAAAAGTTTCCGAAGAACAACCTGAATAGATTCGGGACAAGAATTTCTAAACAAATTTCTGAAGGAATTTCCTAAGGAATTATTAAAAGAATCCTCGGAAGAATTTACAATGGAATTTACAAACAAATTCCTAATGGAACTTTCCTTTTTTCAGATTTTTACAATAATTCCTTCTGAAACATTTGAAGGAATTCTTTCGAGAATTCTGCCAGGAATTTCTCCGGGATGTCCTTCGAAAATTCGTTTTTTAAAAAAAACTAACCTATCGGGAATCCAGCCGATCCATCATCATACTTATTCGGATACTCTAGAGAATTCCTTAGGAATTTACTTAATGAGTTGCTTCGAAAATTTCTTCAGTAATAATTCAGGTGATATTTTATGAATTTATTCAAAAGTTTGTTCGGAAAATCCTCCCCCAGGAAATAGTTTGTCGGGTCACCCAGAAATTCTTTCAGGTATACATTCGAAAATTCCTTCAGGAACTCCATTGTGGATTTCTTCTCTCTCTTGAAGAAATTTATTCAAAAATCAATCGCAAACAAATCTAGACATATCTTAAAAAATTCCCAAAGGAATTCTTTCGAAAGTTTCTTTAAAATTTTGTCTAAGAATTATTTTAGAAACCCTTCCGGAATTTTCTTCAGGAATTCCTTTAGCAATACTTTCTAAAATTCTTCCAGGTATTCCATCGAAAATTCCATACCTTTGGCTGTCGTAATTCCGTAGGATTTTTTATCAGGAGTTTTCGAACGAGTTCCTAAAGGAATTTCCAAAGGAACTCCTGAAGGAAGTTCCGAGATTCTTGAGTTTCTCTGTGAAATCCTCAAAGAATTTCTTCGAAATTTCCTACTGAGATTCTTTCGGCAAATTCTCAGGAAATTGCTTTGTAGATTGATCCAGATTTTTTTTTAAGTACATCAAGATATTCCTTTAAATATTCCTTTAGATAAACCTTAAAAATCCTTAAGGAATACTTGCGTCTTGAGAATTTCTTTAGAAATTCCTTCCGAGATTTCTTAGAAAATTCCTTCGGAAATCCCTTAACGAATTATTTTAAGAATTTTTCCGGAAATTATTTTAGAAATTTCATCGGCAATTGCTTCGAAAATTTGGTCGGAATTTCTTCGAATTTTTTTTCCGAAATACCTTGATTCAGGAAAATCTTCCGAAATTCCCTTAGGAAATTTCTTTATGATTTCTTTTGGAAACGGCTTTAGGAATATCTGCGGAAATTGGTTTAGGAATACCTTCGAACATTTTTTTAAAGAAATTGTTTCAGCTTCTTGAAATTTTCAAAAGAATGTCTTATGGAATCTCCAAAGGAATTGTTGGATTTATCTCCGAAGTAATTTCCAGAGGACCTTTTGGAAAAATCCCTAGACTAAGTGCCGAAAAAATACTTGAAGGAATGTCCAAAGATGGAGAAATTTAATGCCGGAAATGCAGGGGTTCCGTTGTTACTTCCGTTAGCAATTCGTTCTTAAACTTCCAAAGAAATTCCTGAAATTTTGTCTTAGATTTGTGGAAGGGATTTTTTGTGAAAATTCCGGAAGAATTATTGAAAACATTTCCGAGGGAATGGAATTTCCGATGGTATCCAAAGGAATACCTGAAAAAATGTTTGAATTGGATGTTTTTGGTAAAACATTTCAAAAATTTTCTTGAAACCGTTCCAATAAATTAGACGATTACATTGCATTTTATAGACGATAAAATGCAATAAAAATTTCGTAATATTAAAAATTGCCTGACATTTTTTTAATTGATTTATCGCTTGACTGATTACGCCCCCAATTGTAGTTTTTACTACTGACGTCAAATTATAAATGAATCAATTACGCCAAAAATGCTGGTGTCCACCATTACTATAGCTCTGGCGCCGCCAGTCACCAAGATTCCGTAGATAGATTTGTTTACGATACAGTACATTAGGATTTAAGCTTAAGAACAGTTTGGAGTACCGCAGATATTTTGGAAATACTGTGACATGTTCATAATATGGGAGTGATGTCCCTTGAACCTGTCTAACTCAAGAAAATAGCCAAGACCCCGTATAACGGAAAATCAGAACTCAAGTTTAATTTGGTATTGATCGACCGTTGATAATCTAGGGTTACCAAAATTTGTATATAATTGTCATGTAGTTTTGTCTCAAGAAGCTGTTCTAATTTCAATAATCGCCATGTTCAAAATTCAAGAAAGGTGGGAAAGGTTTTGAAGCTCTAGAACATCCTTCTTCTAGTCTTCTTCTCATTTGATTCGAGGACGAGGTCAGCTTCTAAATTTGAGTTTAAAAAATGTCCCTTTTGGTAAATCAAAAAACTCAGTAAAACTCTTGATGGACTGAAAAATGTGTACATCTCATCTTTGTCTTGGTTAGTGTATAAAACCATTTTTTTCGTCCAAGGCTGACTTACTTTACAGCTGACTTCATATTTCATTTCATTTCACCTAGTTCGTTTTCCGGAATGCAACATCAAATTCCATTTCTATTCCAATCCGATCGAATTCACCTTTATTGATTAATTATTTCAAAGCTTCCACAGTAGCTGATGCAGTTTATGGGAGTAACCACAGAGGGCACCTTACAGTCAGCAAGATACAACCCGCAGCATCAACGGCGGTAAATGGAAAGTGTTGATTAATGTCGCAGATTATTCATAGCCCATGGCGGTCCTTCTTTGAATCTACCCGTCGTCGACTGCGCAAGGGTACCTTTAACGTTATTATAAATTGATGTTATACACTTACGACAACTCACACCTCTGGAGTTGGTTCGATCTCTGTGTGATAATCATGTCGCCGTGTTTTGCTTGATTGAATCCGCAGTGCGAGGTTATACAATTATTGCTATTTGTCATGATTTATCGTACTGCAAAGGTAAGTTGTTCGGCGTGTCGCGGTGGTCTCAGAATTAGATTTCCGCTGAGTCTTTGACGTTTCTCTATATTTTTTTTCGTTCTCAAATATCATACCGCTTCGCATGTATCATTCACTGCTTTAATATTCTTGCTAATCGATGTTCATGTAAACCATTTAGAAATTCATTGCGTCTACAGCTTAGTAGATTAATATTAAAATTACAGTATTCGGAAGTAGCTTCTATATGGTAATGGGTAGGTTACAGTTTGGCATTGTTATGAGTTTTATATTTAACCGTTATTTTTTTACCTTTCAATCGTTTTCAGACATGGAAGCAAATTTATTCATGGATGACGAAGGTATGTTGATTTTGCCCTATTTCTATACTTCAATTAATGTTCATATCCGAAAATGCAGGCATTCGCATGTAACCGATGTTCGAAGGCAGTTTTATGTTTTCAACTATTTTCCACACTTCTTGGACTTTTTGATGAGGTTGTGATGTATACGAAAGAAATCTTTGTCATTCAATAATAAACCATTATGCGTTACCGCACCTAATTCGATTGATTTAATAATTGGCCAGTCACTCGGTGGATGCTTGTTGAACAGTAGCGCATGGTAGGTTCCAGTTAATTTTGCCAAAATTTGCCATTCGTTTTTTTATATCGGTAGCTTTCCAATCATTTCAATCGAAGCTAGCGTGCATTCGCATTTTAGGGTCCTCTTACTCCTCTTCACTGTTTATATTATGCAACAAATCGTATATTAATTGTGCAGTTTATCAGATAGATGTAACCAGGCTACATGTATTAATGCGGGATGATGAAACAGTAGCTCGGAGTTGTAGGAAAACTTACTATTTTGATTCCTATTTTAATGCTTACCGGGATTGTGGCGAATATTATTAAAAAAGGCCCTAGCATCAAAACATAAAATATTAAATGGATTCTTCAATCGTTCAAAGGTGGGAACTGGTGGAAACAATATTTTATGGTTAACCTTAACCTTAGCGTACCATACTATTTCTGGGTAAAGTAGCAAGGCATCGAATAGAGAACATAGTCGATTAAAAACTTCTGCGAGGCTGATTCTAGTCTATGCATTTCAAAGGTGCATCAGAAGAAGTTTACATGATTTCATAATAATCCTACAAAGAACGATTTAGCAGCACAATAAAACATTTCCAAGTATACGTGCCAACAGTGGAGGTGTGCCAAATCGCACCACAAGAGAGTTAGCTTGCGTTAGCTGTAGGGAAGCGGCGCCATTTGCGATTGGCCAATTTCAAAGCTAATGGTGATCATTTTGCTCTGTAGGATTTTGCAACCTGCTGATGATGGTGGTTTTGATCCACACGGACTCGCATCGATCGAGCACAGACAGGACGAACCACCACAGACAGTCACTCCCAGCACTGTTATTAGCTCTGTATTACCGTGAGGTATAGATTGGTTGCCACTGCTGTGTCGGTCGATCAGTCGGCACGGCTGTAATATTCGTAATTGTAGCAGCACCGACTGCGCGACGACTGGTGATGCTGCGGCTGCAGCTGTTATATTGTTGGATATGACATAAGTAATTTTTCTGCGAGCCGCTGTGACGTGTCGCAATGCGATCCACAAGTAACATGTTCTCCAAACGGGCTAGATAAATCCAGAAGCGAGGGTCTCTTCAGTTTCCAAGAATGCCAAAGCATTTCAGAAATGGATTCGATCGACTTCAAGTCGCCTAATGACCAAGTTGCTCCCGGTCAATGGTCGGGTGCTCGCCTTGTGCAGCCTAACAATAAATTAAACTTAATTACTATTCCCCTTATCAGGCGATGGAATCGTTGTGTGGATTAAGTGAACTGTTGCTGCTGCTTCTGTAACTATTGCAGCGAACAGGTTTTGTATAAGGTACCCCGGGGCAAGTGAAAATACGGGGTAAGTGGGTACTATGACTGCCGATTAATCGGTGAACGTTTTTAATGGTAACAATGTTCTAGAAATATGAAGCAGAATTATCAACGAATTCGCCTGACACGAAAAAAATTGGAATTAAAACCCTTTGCGGCACCATACTAATGGTATTGTTTAATCATGACTTTAAACTACCGGCAAAATCTTTTACTTTTATTTTAATTCAATGGATTTCCAACAAAATAGTCGTTTCTAAATTCATCATTGATGTGGAAAGTGAACATTTTGAGCAATTAAATAATTGTGTGACATCAAAAACTATTTAAAAGTTTTGATTAAAGCCAAAATCTGCCATTTTCACTTTCCCTTGATTTTTAACATACATGGGGCAAGTGGGACATATTTGAACAACATTTTCGATAGAGCCATTTTACCTGTTTTTAGATTGTTGTCTAGTGAAAAATAACTTCGACACTCATATATCATATGGATCTGAATCAAATGCAGTTGATATCGTTGGTTTAGTTGTTAAGAAGTAGTGTACAGTTGATTTACCAAATGTGTATTTTACTTTCTGAAAATTATCTCCCTCATGGAAAAGAGCAATGGTTATAACTATGCAAAATTTTCCGTTTACAGTGCAAACAATCTATTTATTCTACAATAGATCAACAGGTTTTGTCTTGTGTTTTGTTATTTTTAAACTTCGCATCAGATTAACAGATTTTCAGATAAATAAAGTGCTTAAGACATAAATTGGCCATTTCGTTCTATTACAAATTTACAACAACGCTTGAATAAAAACGTTCCTTTTGAAGTTCTAATTTATGTAATAATTTATGTTAAACAGAGAAACATTCATTCGAAAAGTGAACAAAGATTTGCTTATCTCTTCCATCTAGCACATTTGGTTAGAAAGTAAGCTAATGTAAAACCAGACAACAGACAATTTAACAGTAATCTGGCTGATGTCTTGTTTTTATATCTGCTAACATTGTAATTCCTTTCTTTTGCCAAAAACAAAAGTCTGACAAGCAATAAAACTCCATCCATGATCTGAAATACTACGACTCAGAAATTACATGAACATTATATCTACATTCTTTAAATTAGCTTCGTTCGACAGTATAGAGCAGAATAGGTCCCACTTGCCCCGTTTGAAGGGGTAAGTGGGTCCCACAGGTAAATTTATTTATGTCACTACCCAATATTTTTGTAACTGAATAAATGGCTTACAACACGTCTACACTTCACCAACGGAAGCATATAATGATGTATCCGTGGTTAATGTCCTGAAATACCTTGTTTTCTAAGGCTGCGTTAACGATTTTGCTGAACTAGCGTTTTTTTAGGTCCCACTTGCCCCGGGGTACCTTATGTCCCTTTTTGCAGTAGGTACGAGCCTTGATTTGAAAGCAAACTCGAATGCTGTTGCTTTGTCCACTAGAAGTACGATTCACAAAAGAGAAACTAATTGTAGCCGATATGCGATGCACTTATTTACGAACATAACTAACTGATTGTCTCGTGACTCTAAGTGGTAATGGCTGAACAATATAGTTTGTATTTTGGAAAATTAAGTGGCTGCAATAGTTATATAATTTAGCTCTAATAAATGCATGTTGTAAACATTTGTTTCGAAATTTGAAGAAATCTCGCGTGATTTTTGAAAACGTCGTAAGTCCAAAAGAGAGGTTCTCTTTGTTTACTTTCTCTTTCGATTGTTACGAAGCCATACTAACATTCACATCGGATTTTTTAACAGAGATCTGAAGAGAATTGCTTTGTCTAGCGTGTTGAGGTGAAAACATTGCAATAAATGCAAAACTAGTTAAGAAAATTATTTTGAGCTTTTTAGTGGAATGTCTTCACTTGTCATAAGACGAGTTTGTACAATCCCATTGAATTCCACCACTTAATTGTATCTTGGGATTGTACAAACTCGTCTTATGACAAGTGCAAAACTAGCTTAGATATTAGTGAGAAAGAGCGTAATGAAAGAGAGTCTCCCATTTACACACAACGTTTTCAAAAATCACGCGAAAAATGTTCCTTATTATCTTATTAAATACTAGTCGACAGTACTGCAATTTCTCACTTTCAATTAAAGATGTCACGCGATGTTTACATATCTGCCCCAAAGCTGTGGCACCACCAACGAGCTGGGAACCGGCTTCATAGTGATGGGCAAGATGCGCCGACGCGTGGTCGGGTGGCAATCAATTGACGCAAGGATATCCAAGCTGAGGACTCATAGCATCATCAACGTGCACTGTCCACACGAAGGGCGACTCGACGAGAGAAAGAAACGTTCTATGCAGAGCTGGAGCAGACATACGATGGATGCCCACTTCGGGACGTCAAAATCGTCATCGGTGACATGAACGCTCGGGTAGGAAGGGAGGAAATGTACAGTCGCCGGCCCCTATTTGGTTCTCTGTTGAATATTGTTTCAGCTATTATTTCTTTCGACATTCGTACTAAGTGACCAGCCCACTGAAGTCTGCCGTATTTTATACGATTCACAATATTTTCTTCTATGTATATTTGATACAGATCATGATTCATTCGTCTGCGCCACACACCATTTTCTAGTATCCCTCCGAGTATTGTACGCAGCACTTTTCGCTCGAAAACCCCGAAAGCTCTCCGGTCCGCCTCTTTTAACGTCCATGATCTATGTCCGTAAAAGGCAACTGGTAGAATCAGAGTTTTATATAGAGCAAACTTCGTTTCCGTCTGCATGTTGTCCCGAAACTGGTTACATAATCCGTGAAAGGCCTATTCGCAGCAGCAATACGTCTTTTCACTTCACGGGACACGTCATTGTCACATGTCACAACCCTTCCAAGGTAAACAAATTCTTCAACAACTTCAAACACATCCCAGCAAGCACTACCTCAGCACCAACACCACTAGGTCTTCCTCTATCTCTACCTGCCACCATGTACTTTGTCTTTGTAGAGTTAATGGTTAAGCCTATCCTCGCCGTCTCCCTCTTCAGTGGGACAAAAGTGGAGGCTTCTGCTCTGCGATCGATTCCAATGAGGTCGATGTCGTCCGCAAAGCCCAGGAGCATACAGGATGGACAGGATGCAAATTATCCTAACAGATTTTGACAGTTTGCTTCTACAGAGCAAAAACAAACAATAATTGATTGAATCAGTAGCTCTGTGGGCATAACAACTCAGCAGGCTATAACTGATGTAGATTCTGAGAATACTGGGAGTCATCTCATGTACAAAAATGACTTTAACCTTCATGAATGCTTTTTCCAAGGTTTTTTGTGGTCTTCCAACTCACCAGATTTAAATTGAATTTATCATTAAATATGGTCCATCTTGATAACAACAGGCAGCAAAACACCGAATATATCATTGAGACATTTCAAATCATGTCAAAATCGTCAAAAATGTCTTCTAAGTGTCTGTATAACAACATGCGGCCATCGACACGGTCGATGGCGTTTAACTCATGATACAGGGGTCATTTTGAAATGAACAAATGAAGCTTGGTTCATGTAATCTTATTATAATAACATGCATGCAATCCTATCAATAGGAGATTTGTGCCTCGCACTTCACAGCCGGTCGCATCATTTACCTGATGGGAGAGATAGGATTATGGGAGGGGCAGGGTAAAAGGAAATTAGTATGATACAAAACAAAACATATAAGAAATGATTTATTTCATACAAAGACCCCAACTGAGATGCACGTATGAATCTTCTTCTTCAGTGGCTCTACATTCCAACTGGTACTTAGCCTGCTTTTCAACTTAGTATTCTATTAGCATTTCCTCAGTTATTAATTGAAAGCTCTTCTATGCCCGCCATTTCATGAGTATGTATCTTGTGCGGCAAGTACAATGGATACACTATGGCCAGGGAGTCGAGAATGTTTCCAACCCGAAAACATCATAGACCGGACCGAGAATCGATCTCGCCATTTCCGGATTGGCACTCCAACGCATTTGCTCGCAAGGCTACTGGAGACCTGCGCGTATGAATACTTACTGTTATAAATTAAATTCTGCACCCCCGAAGGGATACTGAAAACGAATTAGAATGTAAAATAGTTGAGCCTTGTAAGACGACATATTAGACGTTTGAAGTTAAGAAGTTCTAGCGAATCTTTTCTAAAGAACCCGAGCAAAAACTTTTTGGAACCCATAGTTTACTGAAAAAATTTGCAGTTTAAGGAAATTTAACGAGTCATTACTCATACTAAAAAAGAACGATCGATATCCATTTTCAGTAGGTTTGACTCTCCGAACTCTCCACAAGTTCGCCAAAATTTTGGGAGTATGGAAAATCAATCTATTCAGAACATCGTTCTGATTAAGATCTTCATTTGCATTCCAAGGAATGCTCAAACAGATGCTGCTTAGATGAAGATCAAATGGTTCTATCAAAAACATAAAACCACTCGGAGCCTTCTCATTCATTACCAGCAGACTTTGGTTCAATTAAAGTTAATAGCTTATGTTCCGGGTATTAAACCAACCGACTTGGAAACTCAGATATGATTATGTACATTAGAGTAGAGTAGGGCAAGAGTACGCACTTAGTTTTCAATCGAACATGGTGACCTTATGAAACAAGCTTCTGCATATGAAATCAATGTCGACGATTCGTATACTCTTCCTTTATGTTACCCAGTGGAAAAAAATAATGGATATAATTAAATTCGTCTTGGCAGAACCCTTATTGCAAGACACCTCAAAAACGCGCATTGGGTGGGGTAAGAGTACGCACTTTTCCAATCATGTGTTTTAAGTATTTATTAACACAAAAAGGATCTAATAACATTTAATTGATGTTTACTGAAAGTATATTGTGGAATGTTTAAAGATTACGTAACTCTGAAAGAGGGAGGTGGTCCTAGAATTGTGAACTTTCTTTCATACGAAAAAAACATTGTGTTTTTTTAAATAAATAAAGTAAAAATATAACAGGTTTCATGTGACGTAAACAAAATAATTTTTCTTGAAGAAAGTCCACTAATTATGTAACGCAAAATTTAGCCATTTCATCACCCCTCCTCCCTATCTTACAATTTTTGTATGAATCCTCTAAAAATTGCATGGATCGTCATACATCTCGCAAAACCCCATGATCGCCCACCCTACCCTCAGCTAGGCGTTGCGTAATTTATGGATGGTGCTTTTGATAAAATGAAATAATCATTTAGATGAAATTGTGTTTTTAGACTATGTTTAGATGTGATACAATACCCAAAACAATTTCATAATTTCGCTTCAGCACTTTGTTCGTTACGTCGCTTCTAACACCAAATGACTTCAGGTTATCCTTAGAAGGAGAATTTGATTAATAATTTTCGATTTCTATCTCTTTTTTCATTATTGTGGATCTTTATGCTTCGGAAGTAGTCTAATTTCGGCCGAATATACGAGTTTGACATAAGAACTTGAAGATTCATATGCGTACTCTTGCCCCACACGTTCCTGCGTACTTTTACCCCACAGCCCCAAAATTTATGCAGTTAATGGTTTCTACCTCTTGGAAAACCAACACAACCCATGTTCTGCACCATAAAGTACTCTATACAATAGGTTATCAAAAGGGTATAACTTTCACCTGATTGAACGTTTATATGGTAATGGAATACTAGTTGCGGAAACACAATAATTTTTAGCAAAATGACCAAAAAATTATCTTACTTCATATCTCCCTTGCTGTTTATTCAAATCGTTTACAATTACACATGACAATAATTGGTCAGAATACCTGTCAAACTGATGCAGTGCTGCTAATTTATCTTTTTTAATAACTTCAAAAAATCGAAAACGTACTTTTACCCCACGCGCACTCTTGCCCCACTCTACTCTATGTGAAAGATTATGATTTGAAAAATGTATTGCAGGTAACAACTTTCCCTTCGGTGGAACCCGAACCCACGGCCCCCAGTACGCTAGACTAATACTTTAACCAACTAAGCTACGAAGGACCTCCCTCGGGCTTTGCCACTTAGCGACTGGTTATTAAGTGGTTTAATATAGAAGTATCTCTATAATGAAGAGCGTACTAGTGGTTTCTAGTAACTCGTTTACCATACTACGGTATAAATATTGCATCTTTTTGCATCCCATATGAATGCAGAAGCCAAAATGAGAACCATTATGCCATGTTCTTTCATGTAAAAAAGAAATTGGAAGTGTGCTCTCAACTAATATTGACCCATCTCTAGTAGTTAATGGCAAGGCAACAAGCATCACAATTAGAGAGGAAATGTCTGCTTTATCTACTGAGCTATTACGAAAAATGCGTGAATGCCAGGAGTCATTCAAAATAAAGTATGTCTGGCCTGCTAGAGGAGGTGGCATATTGGTTAAAAAAGACGATAACTCTAAGCCAGACTTGATTAGAACTAGGGAGGATTTCAAAATTATAGTTAATCGATATAATGAATCCTCTAACGAACCCTGTGTCTAAAACGCAAGGAAAATGATCAAAGCTAATGATATTACATTTTTTTTTAACTTGTTCGTCAAGGTCTCTGTGCTCTCAATTAAATGTAAAAATGTATCAAACGTTAAATTATTTCCATAATCATATCGATGATTTTAATATGTCTTGTGGGAGAATATGTCCGAAAAAATTGCGTGTTCTACAATGGAATGTACGGGGTATTAATGATCTACATAAATTTGATAATATTTTAATGTCGATGGATCATTTAGCTGTGCCGATTGACGTCCTCATCATTGGAGAAACCTGGATTAAAGCTGGAAACACTGCGCTATATAAAATTAAAGGCTACACTAGTATATTCTCAAGTAGAGAAAGCTCATTTGGAGGATTAGCTATGTATATCAGAGATAATATTGAATATAAACTTATTGAGAACGTGTGCACTGAAGGTTTTCATCATATAAATGTAGAATTGATGTCGCATGGTGAGGTCTCAGATGTCCATGGTGTATATCGTCCTCCATCTTACGAGTTCAATAAATTCCATGATTGCTTGGAAAGTTGGCTCAATAAGAGCAGTAGTAAAAACCCCTGTTTAATCTTTGGTGATATGAATGTTCCAGTAAATATGACTAATAATAACGTTGTCCTAAAATACAAATATCTGTTAGAGTCCTATGGTTTTATTTGCACAAATACATTCGTTACGAGACCGTCTAGCTCAAATATTCTAGATCATACTGTATGTAAAATGGGTGATTCTCACCGGCTAAGTAACCACACAATATTTAACGACTTGAGTGATCACTGTTTGATTCTTTCAGAATTTAATATGAAAGTTGGCACAAACCGGATTGTTTTAACCAAAAGAATAATAAATCATGAAAAATTAAATCTTGAATTCAAAACTTATGTTGATAATGTTGGACTCGTCCAGGATGCCAACAACTGCTTGGAAAACATTATATCCAAATACAATTCATTACTCGAGGATTGCACAAAAATAGTTAAAAAGTCTGTGAATGTTAAAGAAAAACAATGTCCGTGGATGACTTTAGATTTGTGGACGTTGATAAAAATCAAAAACAATTGTTTAAAAAGATGTCGTCGAAATCCCAATAACATTCGCTCAGCGGAACAACTAAACTACGTTTCTAAGAAGCTAGATTCTGCCAAAAAAATAGCTAAAAAGAATTATTTTGAAAGATTATTAGACAACACATCGCATTCTAAAATTTGGAAAAATATCAACGCTTTATTAGGTAAATCGGAAAATAAACAAAAAATAATATTGGAAGTTAATGGTTACCACATAAATGACAGCAAACAAATATGTGAAGCTTTCAACGAACATTTCTCTACAGTAGGTGCAAAATTGGCAGAAAATATCACTCCGGTAAACATGAGCCCGGTAGAGCACATTGCACCCATGGCAAATTCGATTTTTCTGCAACCTTCATCCATAAATGAAGTGGTATTATTAATTAACGAGTTAAAAATAGGTAAAAGCCCAGGACCTGATAATATTCCAGCTAAAATATTGAAAAATAATGTGGTATCATTTTCGCGTATTCTATCCGAATCATTTAATAATATGATTCAAACTGGTATTTACCCAGATTGTCTCAAAACATCTAAAGTAATTCCAATTTTCAAGTCTGGAGATTCTACAAAAACAGATAATTATCGTCCTATATCGACCTTATCTGTTTTCACCAAAATATTGGAAAAAATGTTGGTCAATCGCTTCATTAGTTTTTTTGACCGTTATAATTTGATTTATTGTCAGCAATACGGATTTCGAAGCGGTAGCAGTACAACTATTGCCATCACAGAGCTAGTTGACAACTTATTGGATGAAACGGATTCGAAGAGGTATGTTGGAGCCTTATTCTTAGATCTGAAGAAAGCCTTTGATACTCTGAATCATAACATTTTACTACAAAAACTAGAATATTATGGAATCAGAGGAATCGCAAACAATATTATTCGAAGTTACTTGGAGCATAGAAAACAGTTTGTCTCTTATAAAGAAAAGAGAAGTTCTTTGAGGCCTATTCACACTGGCGTGCCCCAAGGGAGTAATATTGGGCCTCCTTTTCCTTATGTACATCAACGATATAAACAAAATAGGACTCACAGGAACTCCAAAATTATTTGCTGACGATACTGCCATATTCTACCCATATACTAACCCAGAATCCATCATTTCAAGCATGGCCGAAGACTTGGACATCCTGCAGCGTTATTTTTGTAACAATTTGCTCTCATTAAACTTGGAAAAAACCAGATATATGATTTTCCGATCGCCAAGAAGAAGACCTCCAATAGTTCGTAACTTAATGATGGGCAGTCACACAATAGAAAAAGTTGATTCTTTCAAGTACCTTGGCATTCATTTAGATTGTACCTTATCTTGGGATCAGCACATCAAGAAAATCGCTGGGAAAGTTTCATCAATGTGCGGAATTATGAAACGAATCAGTAGCTTTGTGTCTCGAAAAGCTCTACTGATGTTCTATTTTGCTCATATACATTCACATTTGAATTATTTGATTATAGTGTGGGGAAGAGCATGTAAATCAAAACTGAAGAAACTTCAAACCTTACAGAACCGTTGCATAAAAATTATTTTTAACTTGCCTTTACTATATCCAACATCACAGATATACTCAGATTTTCCACATAAAATATTGCCATTACAAGGAATGTGTGAAGAACAAACATTACTTATGATTCATAATATTTTACATAATCCCAGAATTATCCATAATTTAACTATAAATTTAACGCCACGTTTGCATAATACAAGACAAATTAATCATCTATCTAGATCTCGCGTGTTTTCTAGCTTTGGTCAGAAACGGTTCACTTTTGTCGGCCCAGCAAAATATAACAATTTACCTAGAAGTCTACAAATAATATCTAATCGTTTAGAATTTAAATCCAACATAAAATCTTTTTTGAAAAGTCAAATAACACAATTATTAATTTGATTTATGTCATAATTCTTTTATGTTATCTGTTTCATGTGTATGTAACCGCCATAAAGAAATTAAATTAAATTTAAAAAAATAGTCACTTTTTTCTAATAATTATATACGTTTGCTTATTATGCCTACACTTCGTGCTTCTTTAAAAGGATGCTCAATCCACTAGAAGTACCTAATTTGTATTTATAGTATTTCATCTCACATTTTTTTTCTATTAAATTTTTAAATTATTCTCAGCCAATTTTCAAGTTTTTCTTTTTTATTTTTCGTGTTGCTGTGGCTGAGAATTGAGTGTCCACTACCAGAATGGTCATTTTGAGCATTTTGGTGTGGGGGAGAGAGAAGGGTCACTCAAAAAAAAAAAAAAATAAAAAAAAAAAAAAAAACATAAATTCCTTGTAAAGCAATCACTAGCACAGGTGTACTGTTGTGTTGTAGGTTTTCAACTTACCCATACCGGATAAAATCAAAATATTTAAATCCGAAATACAGATTCTAATGTCGGGAGTTACTGAACAGGTACTCATCACCCCTAAAACAAAATAAACCATAGGAGCGGACATCAACACAGGCACTAGGAAGCTAATCATAATTTCTTCTTTAAATGCCGGTCAGATTGTTTCACATTCACTTCACCCGCATGCACCGTGACACTACCCGATTAGAAGGTCATATCAAAATCATATCATACTATGTTATTATGTTATACTAATTTTTTATAACAAAATTTGTTAGAAACATGGTGCAGGATGTTGTTAAAATTTACTAAACTAAACTAAATTTCTATCAAAAACTGCACTACTAGAAAAAAAAAAACTATCAAATTTTGTTACAATTTTATCATAAAAATAACATATTCTGTTAGAAATATATAACAGAATCAGATACAAAATATATTGTTTCTGTGCAGTTGGAATTTTTACAGGTCGTGATAGGTCTCCACATTGTGATCAACAATCATATTTTTTTTTGTTTTTGTCTGAGAACATGAAATTAACAACATAATAAATAAGGCAACCTTCTCAAATTATATCAGCGTTGTGATACCTATGGCTGAAAGACTTTGCTACATCTATTTCAATTGCCTACTATTGGGCAATTCGGTGTTAAGCATTTTTCAAATCATATTATGATATAATCCTGTTACAACATTTGAAAGATAATGGCTACTGAGAACAAAATTGTATCAAAATAAGTTATAAATATCACTATATGTTAAAATTGTGTTCAATTTTTGTTATGCTCTTCTAGTCGGGTACACATCACATTTTAAACTGCAAATCTTGCAGTAATTGCGTCTGCAATCCGAATGCTTGATTTCGAGCCATCAAGTTCTGCACAAATCAGTCTAATCAGTTTCGCCGGAAAACCATGTTCAGACATTATCTGACACAGCTCATTTCTTTTCACTGAATCGTTCGCTGCTTTGAAATCAATGAACAGATAGTGAGTCTGCAAGTTGTACTACCGGAATTCATCAAGGATCATCCGCAGGCTAAACATCTGATCCGCCGTTGATCGGCCCTCACGAAAATCTGCCTGGTATTCCCCGATGAAGTACTCCTCAAACGGTCTCAGTCTGTTAAACAGGATACGCGACAGGATTTTGTACGCCGAGTTCAGAAGGGTGATCCCTCTGTAATTGGCACACTCTAGTCTGTGCCCTTTCTCATTATTATTGTTATTTATTTATTTCCGACACTTCACCAGTCCTCTGGCATTCATATCATAGTAAGCATTACCTTAAGTTAGTTTTACAAATTTCAAATTTCGTTAAACAATTTACATTCTGTTACAAAATTTATAACGGTACATTTCTTTTCTGTGCTGTTACCCCCTTTCTTATAGATTGGGCATATGAGGCCATCCAACCTGCCGGCAGGCTGGTTCTTCATCCTCCCATATTTTTGGATAATGTGGTGGATTGACTGATCTAGCTGCTCACATCCGTGTTTGAGAAGCTAGACTGGGATCTAGTCCTTCCCAGCGGCTTTACTGTTTTTCAGCTCTTTTAGAGTCTTCTTTACCTCGTCCACCATTGGTGGTTCCACAGCTTGACCGTCGCCGACTATGTCCATCCTGCTCCTTGATACGACTTTATTTTCACCGTTCAACAAATCTTCGAAGTGCTTCTTCCACCTGGCTGCCACCATAGTCTTGTCTGCCAGCAAATTCCCCTCTCGGTCATTGTACATCGTTCATGGCGGGCACTGGCGCAGTCTTATACCGCGCGCAAACCTCCGCATATCGTTTCTATCCACGTTCTGTTGGAACGGGTACGAGCCACAAGCATTCGACTCCTTGAAGCATTTTTCTCGTCCGTCTTTCGCTGGCACTTCTCACCATTTTGTTGACGTCGCTGTGCGGTGCCTAACACTTCCTGCGCTGTTGTAATCACTTCGTGGATATTTTTGGTACTGTTCAGCAACTCTTTCAACTGACAAGCGTTGGATATTGAAAGGAATCGTTTTGTTGTTTTGTGAATTCGTGACGCTGATAACCCAAGTAACCAAAAGTTCCTTTAAGAGTACGTTTTTCGCTTAAGCAGCTCAGTGAAGCTATTAAGCGAAACACGTACTCTTAAAGGGACTTTTGGTTACTTGGGAAGTCGCGCACGAATTTTTGCAACTACAAAGTGATCCGAGTCAATGTTCGGACCTCTGAAGGACCTTACATCTACAACATCCGAGGAATGTCGTCCGTCGATCAACACGTGGTCTATCTGTGAGCAAGTGTTTCCACTCGGATGTTGACAGGTGTGTTTGCGGATATTCTTACGTGCGAAGTAGATACTGGTGATTGTCATCCTTCTAGCAGCATCAAAGGTTACAAGTCGCAGACCATTAACCTTGGTAACGGAATGAAGGATTTTCGTACCAATGACAGCGCGAAAGAAACTTTTTCTTCCGATCTGCGCGTTTGCATCCCCGATGACAATCTTTACATCGTGTGTTGGGCACTCTCCGTAGGCCTTATCAAGGGTCTCATAGAACTCATTCTTCACGTCATCAGATTTATCGTTCGTTGGGGCATATATGCTGATCAGGCTATAGTTGAAGAACTTGCCCTTCATTCAACATGCTTCATTGCTTCCCGATCATGCTTCATGCTTCCGGATAACATGCTTCATTGCTTCCCGATCACCATGAAGCCAACTCCTCGTTCTGCTCTATCACCGCCGCTATAGCCGGCCGGAATTTACGTTCTCTAGTTCTGGGCCACCATATTTCCTGGATTGGCCACACTCACGCCGACCTTCTGCAGCTCACTAGCCAAGAGCTCGACTTTCCAATCGTTGTCCTTCATTCGTTGCCGCGTCTGTTGCCGTTGAATCAATCCGTTTGCTCAACTTTTGCCTTTTTTGGTTTGCCTTACTGTGGAATCTTCGGTAGGCTACCTTACCAGGGCTGCGCGCTACCTGTATCGCGTTGAAGGGGCTGCCTTCTCGATGCTGACACGATGCAGCATGATGTGCACATGTTTTAGAATGTGAAGAAAACAAAAATTCGCGCTAAAATTTTGATGACAATCGTTATTGAACCTAAACATAGATTGAATTCACTGTATAAATGCAATTAAATCACTTTAACTTACTTACTTACTTACTTACTTATGGATCCTGTACACCTCCGGTGGTGCAAAGGGCCAACTTGAAAGATCTCCATCCTGGGCGTTGCCCGGTTATCGCTTTAACCTGTTGCCAGGTTAGATTTCGGTCGACTTCTTTTATTTCTTTATTGAGGCTTCGCCGCCATGAGCCTCTGGGTCTGCCTCTGCTGCGATGTCCCGCTGGGTTTCAGTCTAATGCTTGTTTACAGATTTCGTCTCCGCCCCTACGTAGACCCAGCCCCACTTCCGATCCCGAATTCCTGTTGCTATCGGCCTCTGGTGACAACGACGATGGAGCTCGTTGTTTGAGATCCAGTTGTGAGGCCACCAAGCCCAAATTATATACCGCAGGCATCTGTTAATGAACAGCTGCAGCCGTTGAGTGTTCTCCACTGATACACACCATGTTTCGCTAGCGTATAACAGCACAGATTTCACGTTAGAGTTGAAAATTCGTATTTTGGTGCGTTCACTTATCTGCCTGTTTTTCCAGATATTTCTTAAACTCGCAAAGGCAGCCCTTGCTTTCTTGATCCGTGCGCCTATGTCGATCTTGGTACCATCGTCTGACGCCATTTGGCTACCAAGATATTGGAAGCTTTCAACATTCTCCACTGGTTGCCCGGCTTCTGTGAAACTGTAAGGAGTCACCGTGTTTACATCCAACGATTTGGTTTTGTTGACGTTGATGACTAAACCTGCCGAGGAGGAGCGCTCGGCAAGGTCGTTGAGCTTACTCTGCATATCAGAGCGCCGTTGCGCGAGGAGTGCAACGTCATCAGCCAATTCAAAGTCGTTTAGGTGTTCCATGGTTATAGGCTGCCATAACAGCCCGCGGTTTGGTTCACGGTCAATCGCATCTACCAGAATCTCATCGATTACGATGAGGAACAGTAACGGTGATAGAATACATCCTTGGCTCATACCAGCTACGACCCGGATAGGGTCGAACAGGACCCCATTGTGCAGCACTCTACACGAAAAGGCCTCGTACTGTGCTTCGATGAGGCTGATGATTTTCTCAGGAACCCCCTTGCGTCTCAGGGCGCCCTACATATTCTCGTGATTGAGACGGTCGAATGCTTTTTCGTAGTCAATGAATACCAAGTAAAGGGACTCTTGGAATTCGTTGACCTGCTCCAGAATGATGCGGAGCGTGACAATATGGTCCACACAGGATCTTCCGGCACGGAATCCGGCTTGCTGCCGCCAGAGAGTCGCATCGATCTTCTCCTGAATCCGGGCTAGAATAATTTTGCACAGAACTTTGAGAACGGTACACAGCAACATAATGCCTCGCCAGTTATCGCATACAGTCAGGTCACCCTTTTTGGGCACCTTCACTAAGATACCTTGCATCCAGTCGACCGGGAAAGTTGCGGTGTCCCAGATATTACGAAATAAACGATGCAGTAGTTGAGCGGATGTCATGGGGTCAGCTTTGAGCATCTCGGCGGATATGCGGTCGACCCCTGGGGCTTTATTCAATTTAATGCTTTGGATGGCTGTTTGAATCTCTAGCAGTGATGGAGCTTCGGTATTGACGCGTATTATACGTCGGATCCTAGGCAGATCATGCCGAGGTGGTGATGGCCTGGCTGGCACTTGAAAATGTTGTTCGAAGTGCTCGAACCAGCGTTTCAGCTGGTCAGTTGGGTCGGTCAATAACTGATCATTCGCGTCCTTCACAGGCATCGTTGCTTTCATCTACGCCCCGCTTAAGCGTCGTGAGATATCGTAGGGAAGGCAAATGTCCCCGGTTGCGGCGGCTCTCTCTCCTTCGTCGGCCAGAGAGTCTGCCCACGCTCGCTTGTCCCGTCGACATGGGCGTTTTACTTCCTTCTCAAGAGCCGCGTATCGTTGACGGGCTAAGACTTTGGCTCCTCTGGTTGTCGATCGCTCTATCGCGGCTTTGGCTTCTCTTCGCTCCTCTATCTTTCTCCAGGTCTCATCGGTAATCCATTGTTTTCTCTGGGTGCGTAGTTCGCCCAGATTGTTCTTTCTGGTGGTGATGAAGGCATTCTTGATGGCGGTCCATTGGTCTTCCACGCCTTTCGCCTTTCCACCTTCCGGAATATCTGCAGCACGCGTCTCCAGTTCTTCAACGAAGGACCGTTTCACCGTGGCATTTTCCAGTCGGCGTGTGTTGAATCGTCGTCCAACTCTCTCCTCCTGCCGAAGAATCCGTGCAACGCGTAGGCGTATTTCGCCTATGAGGAGGTGATGATCAGACGCGATATCGGCACCACGTTTATTCCGTACATCAAGAAGGCTCCGTTTCCATTTTCGGCTGATGCAGATGTGATCGATTTGAGACCCATGTAACCTTGTGAACCGGTCGATAAGAGAAGAGCGATCCCCCGATCACCATGTCGTTATTATCAAAAGAATCTGCGAACAGCTCTCCGTTTTCGCTCACTTCTCCGAGACCGTGGCGTACCATAATGCGCTCATGGTTCGAGTTGTCGGATCCGATCTTCGCATTGAAGTCGCCCAAACAGATCTTGATATCACCCTTCCGAACTTACGACCCTTTGAAAAGGGTAAAAAACTTTCGTGTTGAATTTCTTGTTAAAAAATTGTATGGTTCTTAGTTCAAAGTTGAGATGACTATCTGGTTTGATATTAAGCACAAAATATCATGTTACTATAGCACAACAATAAAGGTTGTTAAATTGACAGCATCTGTTATCTGTCAAAAGATACGTAGGAGCACCCATAACCGAACGGTGTCCACAATCGATCCTTTTCCCCTATGCTATTGTTACTTCTTTTTTGTTGTTGCGATTTGTGCTTCTCTCCATAACTAACATTAAATTCTGACGGGATTCTGCTTAAATGCCTTTTTACCTTCTTTCATACTTAGGATTCGACAGATAATGCTCCAATTTTTAAATCATTGGACTGTATGTTACAATCGTACATCGTACATCGTACAACATTCCCTTCCATCGGGTCGTCTCTTGCTGAACATCCACGACCCATTTTCTCTCCGTTGCATCCGAGCAATAAAAGCACTTTCAACGTGTTTTTCAATTTTCCAAGATCCGTGCAGCACAAGTCATAATTAGTGGTGACCATTTCATGCTGCAGCCAACCACATTCCGGCATATATGTTTCCTACCAAGCAAACCGCACTTGTTGAACAATCTATCACGTATCCACCGCTTCTGGCTGCGGTGCTGCGGACAGCAGCATGTTCTGCGAATCGCGCATCCACCGGATTCTTGGGGCGAAAATTTCCCACCTTATTCAGCTGGTTGGAAAAATAGTCGAACAATGACATACCGTCCCGTCCCATTTGATGATGATGATGACGATCATTTTTGCACGAAGAAGACGCTCCACACAGCGATGTTCCGTGTTCCATATGGTGGCACTCGGGTCCTCTTTGTGCACGCAAGTCCGCTGCACACTAAGTGTGACGAGTGTTGCCTTTGTCCAAGGTCAAATCCATAATCAGTGCCGGTCGGTGACGTTGTTGCCTTGCCCCGTTCCGATGTATTCTATAGAGAGCGCGCAATAATTTGATCGATTTATGTCTTACTTTTGGTCGGTGAGTAATGGCGAAGTCACGATTTTTCGGTTCGTTTCGATAGCGTTGTAAAATGGTTATTGCTCAAAGGTGCTGGCAATGTTTATTTAAACAGCTCGTCATCGTAACCAATTTTTACGATTTTTGCGATGGTTTCCCGTTGCCAACTAACAGAAAGTCATTCAATAACCGTTAATTATTTGGATTTTATAATCGAGAAATGATAATATTTGCAGTACCAAAAAAACGACATAATAACTTTCTAAGAACGATCAAAAAGAGAAATGTCCTCAAAATGGAAAAGAATCTATTTTACCTGTGTAAATAGTTTTATACCAAATACAGGTATCAAACATGAAATAACAAACATTATTATCCGCACCAGCATATGTATGTAAACATGCTTTTCTACATCTGAAATCGTTTTCAAATTCAAATTTCTCTTCCGATTTTTGCCTCTGTCGAACGTGTGTTTTTCTTTCTTCACGCGCGCTGTACAACTGACAGCCCGAAAATCAGAACAGCCACACACGTACGCCATTTCGCCCATGTGCGCTTCATTAACGAGGGCTTTTCTCGAAAAAATAACAGCAAATACCGATAAAAAATATAATTTGTTGCTTCACTTGTGCTATCTCTCGCTGCTGCTGTTATCCATTTCTTTCACCAAGCAGTCGAGGGGCAGCAGCGCAGCGATGGCGCACTACGTTCGAAATCCGGCATGTAAAGTTGGACTTTCCCATAGGTGGCTGCGGTGGTAGCCACACGCAATCCGCACCATCAGTCAGCACCACACCGCAGCGACTCTTCTATCGTGGGTCTCTATCGGGTTGGTCTAGCAGTCCTGTCTAGTCATTGCATTGCATTGTGCAGACGGAACCGATCAACGGTCGAAGTAACGTGATGACGGACGGTGAAAACGGTGGCGACGGGAAATAATATATTGGACTGCTAATTATTATCCTAAACAGCTGGTGCGATTGATGTCGTGCATATGGTTCGACTGTTGCATTTATGACTTTTCGAGGCATAATTGAGTTTTCTACACAGTTGCATGTCCTCAGCAGTTCAGTTACTGTGAAGTCAGTAGCGTTATGTTCTTATTTGTCTGTCTGTAATAGAAAGATAGAAAATCTGATTTTGTAAGGATTTCTTGAGTCCCCTTGTTTTAGATGAACGTTGCAAAACCATGCAAATTATTCAGCGGTCATTTAACTGTCTTCAACTTTGTCTGAGAGATAATAATTTGGTCATGAGGAAATTAAAACTTAAAAAGGTCATGATGATAACAAACGACGCAAAGGAAAAAAATTGCTCTGTAATTTTTAAACCAACATTAACATAAACAGCAATTCACATAATTCATTAAGTTGTCGTATTTTCAATAATTCTAATGAAATCTATTTCTCCTCTTTTTTTTCGTTCCAGGTACGTTAACTTTCAGTTGAATTCAATTGTTATAAACCGGTCATGAAAGTGGCAGCATCAACGGCGCAAAGTGTAGATTGCAGATATTTTCAAGTTGTAAGCTCTTTATGACTGGCAGACGCCAGTAACAAGGTTGGGTCTATCATCACCGTATCGTAAATGTAAAAGAAAAAAAAGATTTGAGAAGACTGGTTTGATCGTCAGTCTAGCATAGCCCCCTTCTAATGGTAATTAAATACTTTAATCATCGATTCAACGTTACAACATAAAGGTTAAACCATCCCAAGTTCTATTACGCAATGTATGATGAAAATAGAAGCCCTTTAGCTTACCCTTTTGTAAAGCCATGTTCAAAAGACCATAACCATTGACACAAAACAACTGACCCAGAAGATGAAAAGAAACCGATATTCTACTCAACCGAAACTGCTTTGCAGGAACCATCGGCGATTTGTTGTCGCGTCGAAATGTGCCGTTTATCGGGTTACAGTCGGTTCTTTATTTGCCCCAGCACTTAGAGTGGTCGTTATCGCCGGCTGGGTAATTTCAACCATTCCATCCAATCGATGCCCCAAATCGATGCTGTGTTTTCCATGCAGTTCGAAAAGTAAAGCTTAATGAGATCATCGGTAATCTGGGTTTTATTAGTAATAATTTGGTCTGGCGACCTTCGCTTTTCTAGTGAGCTTTTCTTCCGAAGGACACGAAGTGTATCTTACTATATGAAGAGAAAAGAGGAGGAAGATCGTTCATCCCGTCTAGACGAATAAAAAGTTCGCCGTGTCGCCTAGACGAAATGCTTCCATAAAAGGATAGTCATCTTTGGGGGTGTCGCGTTTCGCGGCTGAAAGCATCCTTCCTTTTTTCGCTTTCACATTCAGATTCAGATCGATGTAAATTGGATACATATGTATCTCGTTTCAAATATTTGGTTAGCGCAAACTCCTTTGTGAGCGTAGTGGTAATAAGTGGCGCTTGCTTTCAAATTGCATTAGCTCGAAGTATTTGATATACATTCAAATGTGCTTCCTAATGCAAATAAATATAAACGAGAGAAGAGATATGGGAACTGTTTAATTCTATATCAGTCGGTACAAAAGCATATCATCTCGAAATAAAAGAGTGAAGCACCAATTTCGGCGGGTTTTTCTTTTGCAAACGTGGGTGCTCCGAAAAATACAACCAAAGTATAACAACTGTTCCATAATCCATTTCACTGAACATATATTCATACCATCGCAAAACAGAGAAATTCAGCACCAATCTTGCCGCTACTATTTGCTAACATGCGTGCTCACTGCTGAAAAAAATCACAAAAATAAAAAAACAAATCAAATTTTCTTTTCATTGCTTTGTTTTTGATGGGATGGAAATAGGAGCTATAAGATGAAGTGCTGAACTGTTCCCCTAATTTGCTGTTCAATCCTTGGTTTTTGACAGGATAAAGATAGGTACTATGGGATAAGAACCGTAAGGGCAACCCTATTTCTTATCTGAGTTGATTAAAAATTATTTAATACGTTTAATTTTGGTACGTTTCAAATCTGCCGTTGAGATATATAGAGAACAGATAAAAACAATTTTTAATTATCGCGCCTTGGTGTTGCATTGTCCCGAACACCCCGAAATGAATGATTGCGTAGACATAATAATTCCTTATAATCTTCAAACTAAGAAAAAATACTGCAATAGATTTGGTGTCAAGTTTATCGCACACTTGTCATTTGGGAAATATCATCAACTAGTCGACCCGGCAGACGTTGTCCTGCATAGTAGGCGAAAATATGCGTTCTGAACTGCCCAAGCGAAAATCCTATACAAATCTTATTTTCAGTTTTTCACGATTCACTCAACTTAAGTCGTGATTTTTGCAATGAATTTTTTTTCGAAGACAAGTGCTAAACGGAATTTTTATACTTCGGTACCTAACGAAGGCTAACGAAAGCCATTCAAAATTTCTTTGTATTTCCATGAGAAATTTGTTTGAGCCTTGTTCGGTGAATTCATTAGAATGTTCACCATGTTAAAATTATCTTTGAATTTCGAAATGAAATTCATTTGCATTTTCACGGAAAGCTCGAAGAAATTTGTTTGAATATTCACACGGAAAACATGGAAATTCGTCTATCTATTTCTTCATTATAGTGAATTTTAAATTTCAGTTAGTTCTTAACTTTAACATATTCGTTTGAATGACTATGAGAAATTTTCAAATTTTAGGAAAAAAATCTTTGTATACGAGAAAGGCAAAAAGGTTAATTTTATTTTATAAATTTTTATATAAGGGCCTCCCTGGCACTTTAAGCTCAGTGTAATTTCTACCCACGGAGGTATGCGGAATGGTCTTTCCAGGGTTGTAACTACACCCCTCCCCCCTTAAATCAGGCTACCCGCCCGAGCAGCACAAACCAGACAACCAGATTTGGTCAGAAAATAAAACACCTCGCGAAAGTTCAAAACTTCTTACCCTGTTTTTATTTCAAGGTAAATAAAAACCGGGAAAATTTGGCAAAAACTGGGAATTCGAAAATCGAGTTTCAGTTTCCACCCTGATAAAATTAACAAGATCAGCTGGAGAGGTTTCCTTTCCGACTTCGCTAACATCGTTTCCTTATATTCACGCCAACCGACTAACTCCTGTGTAGCAGGAACACGAAAACTGTCGCTCTGAGCCATGGGTTCTGCGGTATTTTTCCTTTTGCTTGATTGCGATCTGAATATCGTGTTTGCTTATCTGATCAGTTTATTGCGTAAATCATTCGCTCCAAATAGTTTTTTTTAGTTTTTTTTTTCGGATATCCTTTGCTTAGAAAAGTTTCCATTGTTGGTCGGTTTTATGAATCGATGTTATACGCTAGGTTTAGGTTTCTTATCTGGCTGCAGCGATTCAACTCCAGGGAACAGCTCGTTTCAACCATTGAATTCCAAACACGCCTTATACCAATTTGCCTTATATCGGGCAGATCTGTTTATTTAAAGGAGGCATAAGCTTCTCCTTTCGCCTTGTACCGTGCAGACGCGATCATTTGAAAAGGCATTATCTTTTTAATTCGTCTTATACCGGGAAGATACGTTCATTCAAAGAAGGCATTCACCCCTATTCTTGTTTACGGACGAACGAAACTTTCGAACGAATGCAGTTCGTTCGAATCGTTTCCCCATTTGATTTTGCTAACGTAAACGAGAATGCGTATCAGCTTTCGTTCGAGAGCGCGTTCGTACGTAAAGAAGAATAAGGGTGATTACCTCCTCCCCTCGACTTATACCAGGCAGACGCGATCATTTACTGTAGGTATTATTTACTCGATTCGCCTTATACCGGGCAGATGCAATCTTTCAAAGAAGGCATTCTCTTCCCAGACATCGGACAGATGCGTTCATTTAACCCTTTCAGGTCTAATTTTTTTTTGTAAGCTGTTTTAAATTTGATATGTTACATTTGTTTTCGTGATGAACACGCCGAATACAGAGAACTTAAAGTTTAAATCGCTATATCTCAGCAGCCCGTTGACCGATTTTCACACTTCCTTTATTGATCTCTTACCCATCTCATGTAGTCTTTGTATTTCTAGTGGTGTTCAATTTTTCCCTGGAATGCCGTGAGTCAGGACGCTATCATACCATAAGGAAATGTCACTGTCTTGTTGAGCTCCAAGAAGCTTTTCGGTTACAAAATCTCTTTAATTGAGATTTATACTTCCCAATGTTTCAAGGATGTTATCGATCATTCAGTAATTTGCGTTCGATTATTTAGTAGTTTGTTAATAACTCATTCCAGAAGCTGAATTTCAAAATGTGTTGTATGGTGGACTTTTAGCGCGAAGGTTTTTCTGCAACTCTTCCTAATGGTTCGTTGTTTGAATTCCACTAGTAACGGAGTTATAGCTATAGTTTCAGTAACTTAGATTAAAGGATAACAAAATTCCAATCATTTAGTTTAAGTTACTGCAACTAGCGCTCTAACTCCGTTATTAGTTGAATTCTAACAACGTAGGCTGACCAGATCATTTCGGTGAAAAAACGGGACAAACGCGCTTGCAAACGGGACATGTCAAAAACCTTATGATAAAATTCATGAGCTGTGGAAATTTCAAAATGTTTGGGCCTAATTTTTTTTCTTGTCATTCTTTCATCCTTGTAAGAAATTAGAAATATTTTAGACTGAAACATTCACCACCATAACTTTCTATTGTATTAAGTTAGTTGTGGAAAAATACTAAACTACAAATATTTCACTCTTCAATGGAAAGCAGACAATAACACGAAGGAATAAAAAATTTCGCATCTTTCAATATGTATAAAAAAATGAGGAATTGTGAAATTTTATTTTAATCTACTCTTAGAGATGCATTAAGGTATTATTATTGACCAATATAAAAAACTTGTCCAACTCTGTACATTTGAAAATAACAAACAATAGTCAAAGTACCAATCTAATCAATTCCTTTTTGATCGAAATTGATTTTCAATGACACTAAATGTAGCCTCACACTACGGGAATCCCGTTAATTAATTTTGTTCCCATGTGCTGCCAAAAAAGCGGGATTCATGCAGTTTCATCTCAGAAAGGAAAAAAAAATCCTGGCCAATTTATAGCCTGGTTTATAGCTCGGACTCTCGGAGATTTCCGCCGGATTGTATTTTAAATCGGGACGAATTTCTATTTTTTCAAACGGAATCCCATAAATCTCGTCCACACACATGGGAGCCAAATTTGCAGACAAGTTCCTGATGTGTGAACTGGCCTTGAAGCACGTGGGGACCTTAGATCTAGCCTTTTGGCCGACCAAATTTTCCCTTGGTTTGAAATTGCCTTAAACTCGATTTTGTTCAGCTGATTTATTATAAATTATTCTTTTCATGCCGTCGTTTTTTACAGTGGATGATTTCGAAATAATCAGAATTATTCAGAAAGACTTTGAATGATTCGAAAAAAATCAAATGATTGAACAACAGTACCTTCTTCGGAAGATTCAAAACAGAATAATGTAAAATAAACTTAATTCGAAAATAAGAATGTCTGTCCCTGCGCCTCATTTTATTGACATTGAGGCGTAACCTGATTTTAAGGAAATCCTTGTTAACCAAGTTACTAATTCCGTTCAATCCACTGATGAAATTGGCCAAATTTGAATGCCTCCGGAATGAGCAGAAAAAATCATTGATTGTGTTAAAAATCTCCCAGAGAAGCACCATTAACTGTTAAAAATCTTAAGAAAAGTCGATCTATGGAAAATACAAAACGGCATAGATAGTATTCTTTTAAAAGCAACACTAATAACATAACATCTCACACTTTTTTTATGGGCTTCGTCCACTCTCTTTGTTAAGAGATAAATCAGCCGAGGGCTGTAAATCTCTTTAATAAGGACGAAATAAAAATGTCTAAGTATGATCAATTTAGAATCAATGGAAAAAACGGGACAAATTGAGGATTTTTTAGGCTACGACGGGACATCACAAAAAGGTCTGAAAAACGGGACTGTCCCGTTAAATACGGTACGTATGGTCAGTCTAAACAACGAACCATTAGGCAGAGTTGAAGAAAAACTTTCGCACTAGAGGTCCACCATACAACACATTTTGAAATTCAGCTTCTGGAATAAGTTATTGACAAACTACTAAATGAACGAACGCAAATTACTAAATGATCGATAACATCCTTGGTTTCAGTAATGTAAACAGTGTTAAAATGATTATATTTAAGCTATGTCTCAAATGGGATTTCACCGGTTTTTCCATAAATGTGATCAAAAATCAAAACTATGCCAGAGGAGATTGATTACGTCATACAAACAATATTCATACAGAAGTACAAGGCTCTTCAAATCGTTCCAGAGCTCAGATCAATTGGTCTATGTATAACTTGCCGTCGTGTATAACTTACTATTCAATTATGCCTAAACCATGTGTTCTAAGTTCTCTAAACTGTTCTGGTGTTCAGAAAAATTAGTCTACTAGGTCAACTACGTTATTTTCCACACTGACTTCAACCCATCAAGCTCACACATGCCGACTCTATGGGCATAACTTGCAATTCAATCTTTCCTAAATCAGGTGATCTAAGTGTTCAGACAAATTAGTCTACCAGATCAACTACGCTCTGTACCACACTGGCTTAGAACCATCTAGTCACGGACGGTTAGCGGGGAACTGTTGGAAAATTGACCTTGACTGCGGCAACCTTCCCACTGAAGTATTGCCTGGACGAGCCACCAGTTGGCTCGGTAGGGGATGTGGACTGTATTCTGTGCCCTTCGGCTGAAGGACCTTCGAGTCCGTACGATAGTGACCACGAAATTATTCCGTAACTCCTGGTTTGGCTCGTTCAGCTATAAGGAAGCGGTTTCGATTTAAAACAATGATGTATTCCACGTGAGATAGTTCACGTATACAAAATTTTGGGTCATCTCTATGCAACTATCAATTGCCGTTTGGATGAGAAGTGCGATTTCATTTTCAAAGCAATGTTGTTAGTAGAAAGGGGACCGACACACCTGCGGTCGACTCGGGGTTAGTATGATGAGATGTGGAATTTCGGGTGATTAATTTTAGGATTGGTAACTTGGGACAAATATTCAAAAACGTACGCTTTGGGAGCGAACACCTTCAAGCCCACACATGTCCATAGAGCCTTTGGGCATAACTTGCAATTCAATCATGCCTCTACCAGGTGTTCAAAGTTCTCCAAACTGTTCCGGAGTTAAGATCAATTGGTCAACCTGGTCAACTACGCTCTGTATCAAATTGACGTCATCCCATCAAGCCCAGAAATGTCGATAGAACCTTTGTGTATATCTTTCTATTAAATCTTGCCTAAACCAGGTGTTCTAAGTGCTCCAAGATTGTCAAGATAACAACTGATTCGGGAGGCTATACCTCATGATAAATTTCTTTTAAACGAACCAGTACTCGTTCTAATGATGCATTTCAACTTGTTCTATACAGCTGTGCAGTCCCCAACACAAAATGAGCGAGAACAAAGCGAGAATCATCACTTCTCTGTGGGGGCTGCCTATCCGATTCTGTTTTTTCGCACTTGTATACAAGTTTGATAAATTTGTTATCATGGCTTGTTATGATTCGAAACAGTTTTTGCCTTTCTTTTATCGTTGTTCGTATTTCTACCTCAACAGTAAGGCCGTCTACATGTCAGGTGAGGTCGAAATACGCATCTGTTAAAGTCACAATCAAGGGGTGAAATCAAATGGGATAGTACAAACTCGCCTTATGACAAGCCTTTCTCGTACAACAACGTTGTACCGAAAGGCTATCATTTCACTCCAAAATCGAGCTTTTTATAGAAGTCTCGGAGACCCATAGTGTTGTAAACCAATCGACTCAGCTCGACGAGCTGAGCAAATGTCTGTCTGTCCGTGTGTATGTGTGTGCACAAAATCTAAGAAAAACATTAGACAACTTTTCATATAGTAATCCTTAACCAATTTTCTCGCAACAAGTTGCATTCGAAAGGTGGTAAAGCCTCGTTGATCACTATTGAATTTGATAATGCTCGACCGTTGCGTTGAAAAGTTATTAAGAAAATGGTACATCGTACTGTATTAGCATCATATAAGGTTGGTGTCTTGGCTAAATGCGAGAAAGGCAATATCACTACTCGGTGAATTAAGTTGGGTTTTTTATTTGAACATGCGGTTTTAAGTACGCGTTCAGATGCACGAAAACGGATAAAAACGGAAACAGGATAAACTGATATGGTTGATCAAGGCGATGAAGGATATGGTGATGTGCGTGGTTTGAGTTTCAGGGGCATTCTCGAGTCTCTTGGAAACGCACAGATGGTCTTTTGTACCTGTTTTCAAACAACGCTTTTGATGGAGTAATACGAAGGGCAGGGATTAACACGAGTGGTTTGATTTTTACGAAGTCCGTTCAGCTATTTGGTTTTGCCAACAACATTGATATTATGGTATTTGACTTTGAGAGGATGAAGGAAGCCTGCATCAGACTGAAAAGGGAAACTAAACGGAATGGACTAGTCATCAATACGTCGAGGACAAACTACATGATAGGAAGAGGCTCAAGAGAGGATAATGTAAGCCACCCACCACGAGTTTGTATCGGTGGTGAAGGTTGAAGGTGGTTGAAGAATTCTTATACTTGATCTCCGATAACGATACCAGCAGATAAATTCGAAGACGCATCATGGCAGGAAATCATTCGTACTTTGAATTCCGCAAAACGCTTCGATTGAATAGAATTCGCCGCCGTACCAAACTAACTATCTTATTCATTTGCTCAGATTAAGACCGGAGTGGCCTGTGCAGTACATAAGAGTCTGCTCTATTCAGCTCGGTGCATGGCTGCATGTTGCCATCCACGCAGTCTACGAAGGGTCCTTAAATCGTCTTCCACCTGATCGATCCACCTTTGGATCGTTGTCGATTACCATTTTCACCGGATTACTATGCTACATTCTGGCCGGGAAAGTGGCCCATCGTAGTAGATGATGCAACTCGTGATTGTCCTGGGGAGGGGTCGTCAAGCCCTTGATCCCTGCTGACCCCAACGTCTGAAAGATTATGCTTCCTATTCGGAATGTATGTGGTGAGATATGGAATCATATCAGTCACCAATATGCCAGGCCTGGAGGGAGGAATTGACCACGGTTTGCAGTTTTCCATGCATGGAGAAGGAGGCCTTCTTATCTTCTTATATTTCTCCATATTTCCGACTGGCTGTCAATCGAATGGCCCGGATCTTAATTGACAGAATAGAATAGAATAGAAAAGAGATGCATTGCATAATTGAGACGACACCGAAATTGATAAGGGGAAAAAATGCTGACTAGATTCGCTTTTCAGCGTTCAAATGAATGATACGACATTTATCAGCACTGCACTATGGTCCAGGATACAGATTTACGCGGAAAGATGAATTTTACGCCAAAACTATATTTTTTAGAAAAAACTGTTGTTCTGCAAAATTGTTCGAAATAGTAAGGCCATCATTATGGTTCTACCAAAAAATAGGGTGGCCCATCATATAAAAAAAATTAGAAAATATTTTTTTTATTTCTCAGAATATTGACATGTTATGTTCTACAAAGTTGTAGCGCAGCTAATTTTAATCAATTTTGCTAAAAAAACTCTGTAGCTCTTAAGTTGGCTGATTTAGAGCAATTTTACCTAATTGGATTAGGGTGTACCTAAAAAAAAACAGTATTTTTGATCTAATTTTTTTGTTTCAGATTTCTCAAAAAAGTCGTCTTCAGGTGACTTTTAGAGCTCAAAAAAATGCAACTTTTGATGGGTTCTGATGCACAATATCTTTTTGCGATCAAAAGTTATAATCATTTTTCTGTCAAAATTACATTTTTTCCACAAGTTTCACCAATTTTACTAAAATCATGTTTTTTTCAAATAAATTGATATAACTCAACAACGGAAGAAGATACAGACGATATTCTTATAGCAAAACACGCGTTCTGAAAAGCCCCAAAAGTCTTCAGAAGGTGACATCCGTGAAAAATAAAAAATGAAATGAGCAGATCATAAATCTTGTTTTTTGAGGGACACCCTAATCCTGGAAAGTAAAATTACTCTAAACAAGTGAGCTTAAGAGCTACATAAAAAGTTTATATAGCAAAGTTGATTGGAAAAAGCTGCGCTACAACTTTGTAGAACATTTTACGTCAATATTCCGCAAAATAAAAACAATGAAAATTTACATTTTTATAAAATGGCCAACCCTATTTTTCGGTAACTCTATAATAAGGGCCCAATTATCCAGAACAACTTTGTAGAACAAATTTTGTTTCTTAAAAGTATGCTTTAGACCGAAAATGCATCTTTTCTCGTAAATCTTGCAATACGATGATAATGATAAAACTTATAAAAAGTGTTAGAGCTGTAGATTTTTTACTTTTCATTTCTCACGAATGTCATCTTCTGAAGTCTTTTGGGGCTTTTCAAAACGCGTGTTTTGCTATAAGAATATCGTCTGTATCCGTTGTCGAGTTATATTAATTTATTTGAAAAAACATGATTTTAGTAAAATTGGTAAAACTTGAGATAAAAAAATAACATATCCCCAATTTTTTGACATAATAAAAAATATTAATTTATCTTTCAAATGCCGTGTAAACATATTTTTTTGGTCTGCCCTAACCGTAGATATCAACTTATAAAAAAAATGTAATTTTGACAGAAAAACGATTATAACTTTTGATCGGAAAAAGATATTGTGCATATTTAACCATCAAAAGTTGCATTTTTTCGAGCTCTAAAAGTCACCTGAAGACGACTTTTTCGAGAAATCTAAAACAAAAAAATTAGATCAAAAATACTGTTTTTTTGAGGTACACCCTAATCCAATTAGGTAAAATTGCTCTAAATCAGGCAACTTAAGAGCTACAGAAAAAGTTTTTTAGCAAAATTGATTGGAATAAGCTACGCTACAACTTTGTAGAACATAACATGTCAATATTTCAAGAAATAAAAAAAATATTTTCTAATTTTTTTTATATGATGGGCCACTCTATTTTTTGGTAAAACCATAATAATGGCCTTACTATTTCGAACAATTTTGTAGAACAACAGTTTTTTCTAAAAAATATAGTTTTGGCGTAAAATTCATCTTTCCGCGTAAATCTGTATCCTGGACCATAGTGGCACTGGTGCGAGTAGTTCTTCCATCAAGTAGGAGTTACCCATTTTTGGATCGTAACACTCTTTATTAGTGCGTTACTCATGATTGTGGTGTAGTATGTCAGTAGAGATATATTTTTTTAAGACTTGATCTATCCTAAAGTCTACATAGGTATTAGCTAAAAAAAGTTATTGCACTAGTCTAAAAATTATAATACCGCTGCATTTTGAACACTTGATAAATCGAGGTTCGTCGCTCAATTAAGTGACAGAAGACAATTTCTGACTTTCATCGATGATGATAAATCTCATTATTTATTTCTTTATTATTTGATATATACAACGGAGATGAAAAGTACCGTTATCATTTATTGGCGCTAATACTATTTCCTGTCAGAATGGTAGTAGTGCTTCCTTTCATACAAAGGATAACCTCTACACACGGCAGGCCACCTGCTGTCTTCGCACCCACGCTTAGCTTCTCCGCACTACCTCAATTCCTAGGCATGTAGCATTTATCTCATACAGTCACTGTTTTTCCCCTCAACACCAAAGCAATCAATTCTCGCTTAACTTTTCAAAAGGACCTAAGTTACATTTTTTTCATGAATTAATTTGAGTACTGCAATCAAAAGCTTTCATGTTGTTCTGTTGATTGCGCTATTCAAATTAAATCATGAAAAAAATGTTACTTAGGTCCTTTTGAAAAGTTAAGCGAGAATTCATTATCTTCGACGCTTACTCGGCCAAGAATTGCTCACTCACCATAGTGAATGTGGAGAAACTATTCTCTGTCGCCTATGGATCGGTGAGCTACTATAGCAGCTCGCTCGATTTACTTTGCGACTCCATCGTGGAGGGCGTCTTTCCAACTTTATCGCCTTCGTTTGTATGGAACGTGGATTGATAGGCAGCAGCGAGCTGCATATGTTGACATGTTTTGATTTCGAGTCTGAAACGTGTCGTCTGGCTTCAATAATGCATTTTTCGGTCGATTAACGTTATCAGCTTGTTTGAACATTTCGACGAAGTGAAAACCTTAGTTTGTGCTGACGTTTTGTTTGAATGGGTCAAGTGTTTTCTAACCCTATGTGGTTACTGTACCGTGGATGCACGATCTGTAATTTTCGGGACAACAAAACAAGACCTTGGTGAGGGCAGTTGAGTTCAAGTTTCGGCTCGATGTGTTACTTCATTAGTAAAAATATCTCCTCTCTTAATTAGCGAACCGGAACTAGAAATGTCTTTACATTATTATATGGCACCTATCTACTCCTTCAATAAACTATTTTATTCATTGGAATTAACTTATTTTGCAATCATTACAGATTCTCATATCACAGATTCAACATACTACTCGACAAACAGTAGTAAAATTGGTCCGAGTTATGTCATTCCAAAATCATCAGGATAATTAGTTTCTGTTTGATAGCTGATAAAGCAACACCAACGCATTTTCAAATCCTGTTTGTCAAAATAAAATCCTATTCATGTCGTACACACTTAACTCATTTCACCGTATTCGGTAAATTTTACCGAAATCTCAACAGCAGAACTGTTCGGTAATTTATTTTACAGATTTTTTGTAATTTTTTCCATTGCTCAACTGTCAAAATCACCGAAAATCAGTTAAATTATTTACCGAACAGTTCTGCTGTTGAGAATTCGGTAAAATTTTACCGAATTCGGCGATTTATTTTAAGTGTGTAAAGATAATCGCGCCGTTCCCATGTTCAGGCCATTGTGTCTAAACCGTTCTAGTTCTTGTGCGTGACTAACATACAACCCATTGAAATTGATTCCCATTATGCAACCTCGTTCATCATCGTCAATCCTCATAGCAAAGTCAAGATTCGAGACCCTCTTGGCATTAATTACCTATTCCAATACGATTCGGATTTTTTTGTTACTGGACAAGCCGGCATTTGAATATTCGGTCACTGACACACTTCATCGCCTGTAGCTATGTACATACAAAACGTATGAAGTTCGGTCTGCGTCTGTACATTACGCTGCTCTAGTTGATGTATTCTTGTTCACACCTTCGCAGCTGATTTGGATGAAGCTCTCCAGCGTTGATTTGACTCTCCAAACTACTGTACTGGGTGAAACAAAATTATTATACTGCTACCATCACAGCACAGCACGCGTATTGCCTCATCGATCGCGCACACGCGGGCCGGGCACTTGCTTGGTCGGTTGGTCTCCGGAGAAATTTCGCTTTATGGCTGAACTTTCTCTCCACGATATCTGGAGATATCTCCGTTGCCGTCGACGTCGTGTCGACGTAACGACGTCCGTATGACGACGCAGTCGTCGTTGCCACTTTCCTACAGGGCTCCTCTGATTTCAATACACTGAAATCGAATTCACGTCTCACTATACCGTGAGGAAGATTGCGAGTAGTTTCAACTACGTGGTATATCGCTATGCTGCAACGTACGTAAACGCGCGATAGTTGCTTACAGCTGAGCTGCATGTGCCCGACCGTAAGAAAATTTCAAACGAATATTTCCGTTTTGAATAATATTGCTAATTATTTTATTTATTGGCCACTTTTTTAAATTTAAAAGTTTTGAAGTTGTTCACGATTGGTGAAATATGATTGAAGTAAGTTATTTCGAATATTCCTTTCCAAAGAATTTTCCGTGGAAATTCCGTGAAAAACCGTTGATTTTACATTCGTTTCTGTTCGTATCTGCATCTTTTTGTCAGAGAGTTCTTCAAGCTTTGTTGGGCAGGAATTTCGAATCTCTCTAGAGAATTGCACAAGGTTCACAAGTTGCTTAAATAATCTTTTACAGCAAATTCTAGCTATTCTTTCCCGGAGTAATGCAACGACCGATAAAAATCATGTTTGTTCTGTTGTACCGTTGAAATTTCTAGTTACTTACACTCCGAATTTCAGGCGTCGTTTTTACTTCTGGCATATCTTTGCTTTTAAGATTAATTTTTTGTAACATGATATCTATGATTGATACGTCAACTATGCCATTGTGTATGGTACAGCACATTTTTTGTTTAGTATGTCGTTAATGTCGATAGATTGAAAGTAAATGTATCGAAGTTTCGTATTTAAATGTGTTTTTAGGTAATTTGGCCATTCTTCATTGGCCAAATGTTGGTCGCGTTTCCAGAGGTGTGCCAGCCAAGGGCTGAAAACCTCTTTAATAAAGACGATAATAATAATAATGTTGGTCGCGGTTTTGTTTTTGCAGTCGCGGATTTAATTTTGTTAGTCGCGGATTTCGCGGATCGAAATTTGCTCAGTTTGTAACAGCCCTGGTGGCACATTGATAATAAATGTTCTACGTTTTTTTTCTGTATAAGTAATTAGTTCCAATAGTTCCAATTTTCTCTAAACTTGTATCTGCAATACTCAATTGTCATTAAGATTGAGCGATCATTTTTATCATTCTGTAGTTGTGAATAAGATGAACACAAATGTCAAGAAAGTTTTTTTGTATCTTTATTAAGGAGGCTTTCAGCCCTTGGCTGGCTCACCTCTGGTTGTCAAGAAAGTCAATAAGACCAATACAGATCAGTTGGATGTGAATAAATAATAAATGAATAAATCTTTGAGACAAGATTATTTTCACAAAATACAATGCTATTTTTAAATGTCAGTATAATGGGTAATGGATAGATTGGCTGGCTGTAGGCCTTCATTAGTTAGTGACGGAAGCCAATGGAAACTTTTTTTTAATGTCGAGTACTCAATGACATTAAGCTTCCAGTTGGGTGTATTTTTTTAAGGAACTTTGAATAATGGTTTTCTGAGTGTTGCACTGGTTTCAATGGTCTACCAGCGGTTCTCAACTTTTTTCTGGAGAAGTACCCTTTCCCACTTCTGCATTAATTGAGGTACCCCCAATTTTTATTTGCTATAAATGAAAATAAGTGTAACTCAAAAGATATGGAACTGGGAAAGGAAAATGAAACTGAAAATTAATTTTAATTATTTCGGGCCTCTTGGAGGAAGGAGGCTTCCAGGCCTCTTGGAAGGAGGCGTCCAGGCCTCTTGGAAGGATGCTTCCAGGCCTCTCGAAAGGAGGCTTCCAGGCCTTTCGAAAGGAGATTTCCATGCCTCTCGAAAGGAGGCTTCCATGCCTCTCGAAAGGAGGCTTCCAGGCCTCTCGAAAGAAGGCTTCCAGGCCTTTTGAAAGAGGACTTCCAGGCTTCTTGAAAGGAGGCTTCTGGGCCTTTACGAAGGAGGGGCTTCCGAACCTCTTAAAAGGAGTCTTCTGATCCCCTTGAAAGGAGTCCTCCAAGTTTCTTGGATGGATGCTTTCCAGAAGCGTAGATGGATTTTTCCAATCCTCTTGCAATGAAGCAAATGAGCTTTTCGGAAAAAGCCTTCATGTCTCTCAAATGGAGCCTTCCGTGTAGACTCTAAATTTTAGTTCAGAAGTATATTCTAAACATATCATATCTATTAACGTTCCCGTTCGTCCTCCGGTTGGACATCATCCGATTGTAAATGCTGAAGTGGTTGAAAATATTTGGTCCTCAATTAAGGCCTCAACAAATCTTGGACCCGACGGTATTCCTGCATTCGCATTGAAGAAGTGCTCGGACGGCTTATCTAAACCTCTCTCTAAGCTATTCAACCTATCCCGCCAGAATGGAATGTTCCTTGACCACTGGAAAAAAAACTTATCACTTGTCATAAGACGAGTTTGTACAATCCCATTTAATTCCACCACTTAATTGTACCTTGACAGATACGCATTTCGACCTCAACAGTAAGGTCGTCTTCAGTGTCTCGTACTTGATTCGACTAGAAAGTCGAAAGTCGAGTCAAGTACGAGACACTGAAGACGACCTTACTGTTGAGGTTGAAATAAGTATCTGTCCAAGGTACAATTAAGTGGTGGAATTAAATGGGATTGTACAAACTCGTCTTATGACAAGTGAAGACATTCCACTAAAAAGCTCAAAATAATTTCCTTAAACAAAAAACTTATGTCTTCCATGTTAAAAGGCAACAAACGCGAGGTTAGCAACTATCGTGGTATAGCCGCATTGTGTGCTGTTTCAAAGTTATTTGAAAAAATAGTTTATAACTTTATATTTCATAACTGTCGCGATTTCATCTCGGAACATCAACATGGATACATGCCGAAGCGCTCAACAAATACCAACCTTATCGTCTATGCATCGTTCATCGCACAAGCTCTACAGAAAAGACAACAAGTTGATTCAATTTACACTGATTTTTCGGCAGCTTTCGACAAAATCAACCATGATATTACTATCGCAAAGTTTGAACGTCTCGATTTCTCAGGATCTTTCCTTTGTTGGCTTGAATCCTATCTAAGCGGTCGTGAAATGGCTATTAAGATTGGCGATTGCACCTCATCGTACTTCTCTGTTACTTCAGGTGTACCACAAGCAAGTCATTTAGGGCCGTTAATATTCCTTGTTTACCTCAACGATGTTAATCAAGTAATTGATTCTCAGAAGCTTTCCTTTGCCGACGATTTTAAACTTCACTGGATTGTTAATGATGTTCAGGATGATTATTTCTTACAAACTCAGCTCAATGTGTTCATCGACTGGTGTGAAACAAATCGTATGGTTCTCAATGCTGATAAATGCACAGTGATTTCATTTTCACGCAAGCGCTGTTCTATCGATTACTGTTACAAGATAGGGACAACAAATCTTAAAAAAGAATGTGTCGTTAAGGATCTAGGTGTACTATTTAATTCAAAACTATCTTTCATCGATCATGTCGCTTTCATATCCTCCAAAGCTTCTAAGATGCTTGGTTTCATTTTCCGTTTATCAAAAGATTTTAGGAATATCCAATGTCTGAAAGCCCTGTATTGTGCTTTAGTGAGGTCGATTGTAGAATTCTCTTCTGTCGTTTGGGCACCGTTTTATAAAAACAGTGTCTTGTGTATCGAATCGAGGCATTCATTTCATTTATTTAGTCTCTCCATCCTTGAATACGCCCCACGCTCGCCAAGTCGTTTTGCACCTGGTCTGCCCATCTCGCTCGCTGCGCTCCACGTCGTCTCGTCCCTGCCGGATCGGAAGCGAACACCATCTTTGCAGGGTCTCTGTTCGGCATTCTTGCAACATGCCCTGCCCATCGTACCCTTCCGGCTTTAGCAACCTTCTGGATACTGGGTTCGCCGTAGAGCTGGGCGAGCTCATGGTTCATTCTTCGCCGCCATACACCGTCTTCTTGCACACCGTCTTTCGAATACTCCGAGTGCTTGCAAGTCCTCCTCGAGCATTGTCCATGTTTCATGTCCGTAGAGGACAACCGGTCTTATTAGCGTCTTGTACATGACACATTTGGTGCGGTGGCGAATCTTTTTTGACCACAGTTTCTTCTGGAGCCCGTAGTAGGCCCGACTTCCACAGATGATGCGCCTTCGTATTTCACGATTGACATTGTTATCAGCCGTTAGCAAGGATCCGAGGTAGACGAATTCCTCGACCACCTCGAAGGTATCCCAGTCTATCGTATCAGTGCTTCCCAGGCGGGCCCTGTCGTGCTCGGTTCCGCCCACAAGCATGTACTTTGTCTTTGACGCATTCACCACCAGTCCAACTTTTGCTTCACGTTTCAGGCGGGTGTACAGTATCGTATCGTATCGAGGCAATTCAACGCAAATTTGTTCGTTTCACCTACTGTTTTCACGTGAAAAGTTTTCACATGAAAATTGCAATCATTATCGTCTGATAATGATTCAGCACAACACTGCATTCAACATTTTGTTTCGATCAGGTAGATTGCATGAAAGATTTTTAAAATTTGTTTATTCGTCGTTCTGTTGATCTTAAGTCCCCCAGTCCTGCATCCACTATGCTCGTAATGAAGGGCCGGATTCAATAGTCTTTGAAATACTGATCGTCATGCATATTATGTAAACGTCAAGTTAATAAAATAAAAAAATATTTACAATTATCCAAACTTTATCATTATGCATTATGCATTTTTGTCCGAGGTACCGCCTGGGCCCGGCTAAGCGGGAGTGCCACTTTCAGCTGCTGCGCGTAGTCTTGAGCTAGCCTACCATCTTGTAGCCGCCCAATGTTCAGCTTGAAATAAAATCTTTCTCGAGGATTTTTTTTTTCAATTCATGCTACAACTTGGTGATGTACTATAGTTTTTCTGTTGCGGTTTCTTGAGGAAGGTTTCGGATCGCTATGATGAACTTTTCATTGCACTTGTCAGTTGTTACACAAGATACATACTCATGCAATGGCGGGTATAGGAAAGCTTTCAATTAGTAACTGAGGAAATGCTAATAAAATAAAAAATTGAAAAGCAGGCCAAGTTCCAGTTGGAATGTAGAACCATAGAAGAAAAATAAGAAATTATCTGAGCAGGTAATATAACCCACGATTGTTAGGTTTTGTTAGTTTGGTTGAACTCTCCGGGACCTGTATTCTTAGTACAAAGTCGTTTGAAAAATCTTGAAAATAATCGCTCTGGGGGTCATATTGACCTAAAATAAACTTTCCTAATATTAGAGGTGAGCCAGCTCAGGGCTACAAGCCTTTCTAACAAAAATAAAAAAAAACTCCTAATATTTGACAAATTTTAAGCTTTTTGGGATGTTTTGAAAAATAATCTAATCATCTTCCAAGACGTTACCTGAGATAAACCATTAGTTCACTAGCACCGCCTTGGAAAATGAAGAACTTTGCCGAATACAACTTGACTATAGGTACAAAGGAATATTTGACACATATACAAGAATATTACAAGTACAGTAGCGCCGCCTATTTTTGAAATTTGGTTATTACTTTCTCCGTTTCAAGACACTCCATTACCAACTGACGAACATAGTTGAAAACATATGTAATATTACAAGAGGTTACAAATTCCAAATTTTAACAACAACAATACTGAAAATATTCTATATATCGGAATATTTTACATATTCTTAAATGATGATTTCACACAGACCACCTCCTAGCGGCCAAATTCTAAACTAATCAACGCCTAATGTCAAAGCAGACGCCTTCCTGCATAACTTCCTTGCAAAGTTGCAATTTAAAATTATCAGGATTTTTAGATATAAGTTACTATTTGCGAGGTTTCGGCTTTCAGTCTGGATATTTTTAGAACAACAGTTCAAGGTCTGTCCCAACGTTTCGGCAAGTTTTTGTTGCCTTCATCAGGGAAAAAAATCATAAATGTAGTTCTACGTCTAACGCCTTTGCAAAGGATATTGTCTGTTTAAATGTTGGTAAATAGTTCATGTGATATGGTTCATAAATTTATGACAATATCCTTTGCAAAGGGGCTAGACGTAGAACCACATTCATGACTTTTTTCCCTGATGAAGGCAAAAAAAACTTGCCGAAACGTTGGGACAGATCTTAAATGGTTGTTCTAAAAATATCCTGACTGAAAAGCCAAAATCTCGCAAATAATTTAACATAAGCAGCCGAACTCTCAATTTACTATTTTTTTTCTTTATTTTAGTGATTTTTTATTTAAATAATAAGTTCATCACTGACTCAATTTGCTAGATATAAATAACATAAGCATAAAACATCACTGATATTCTGCAAAACCCCTTCCCGCCAAGTACCCACCTATAGGCGACCTTTGGTAACGTGGATGATTAAATTATCTTTCGAAATATCCTAAAAAATCCCAAATTGGTCGAATAAGTTATGGAAATTTCAAATTGGGGTCAATATAGAAACATAGCACAGACAACGTAAATTTTTTTAGCACAGACAGAAGGTTAAGTATAGTTATAGTGGGTGCAGAACTCTTATTGACACTTACCATGTCTGCAACATTATTCACGTTTCATGTCACCATATAGGGTTACTACTCCTGGACTGTATTTCAAAGCTCCGTGAGCACGCATGTTAGCAAAAATAAGATTTTCAGCACATGACGAACTCTGATCTCATTAAATATCATTGGAATATGTATTAAAGTTAATCATCACCTTTTGAAATGATCGTTCCAGTCTGTATTCAAATTGAAATTTCTACAGGCACTAATCATTCAGCTTTACTACTAAAGAAATATTCCGGGAACTATTTGGTGCTTACCCATACGATTAAGCCTGGTTTATGCACTAAGCGGAGGTGAAGAAATTGGCCCTTAGTTATTTAACCAAAACATAAACATCTCCAGAATCCAAACTAATAATAACTTCAATGCATCTCGCATTTATAAAACACAGACAGATATTGTAAGTCTGTTGCATATTCGTATTATTTAGTTCCTTCTTTGCTATTTCCCCCTGTTCGGGTTCTACTGTGAGGTGTTGTTTCTCGCGCCGGGAGTGTTGTGTTGTGTGCATCTTTAGAGTCGCGGTTCACTCTCTCGCTCTCGAAATTACTTTGCTTGGTCATGGTTAGTGTGTTTTCATTTCAAAACACGGCAGCAAAGGCAACGACGACGACGACGGGATCCTGGTGTTGTGTGGTGTGGTTCCGCGCACATGGATCATCATCGCGTCTCGCGACGCGACGGCACATGCATTAGCGCGGAGAGCAAGCACCAGTTCCAGCACCGGCGCGCGGCAGGGCCTTTGGAAGACGCCTCGGATAAATGTGATTTAGTACTACGTTAACAGTTCGTCGTTGCAGAGCTTGGCTTGGTGCGGTCGTTGCTTACAAAAAAGTGTCATTGTTGTTGACAGTTTTTACGATTTCACGGCGTCGGAAAAAGGGTTCGAACTAAGCAAAGGCGAATCGATACGCATAATACGTTCTGGCACTATTACCGATGGTGACATGTGATCTTTCGAATGTCGATCTCCGGTTCGCGCGAATTCCTGTGCTCAGCTGCTGTATTTTTGATGATGATTAAACATCAGTAGCGAAAAAAAATAGTGACGACCACAATCGGGAAATAATTTGCTCCGACTAACCAAGGTGCGGAAAATAATTTGCAATTTAAAATAAATGATTCGTTCTGTGGTGTTCGTGTGTTGTGATTGGTGACTGAGAATAAAGCGCAGGCGAACATTCGCCTACACCTGTGGTGCGTCAATTTATACCAGAATAAATTCCCATCGGCTGAGTTAGATGCAGAACCGATTTGAAAACTCTTCATCACTATTCATAACACCGAGGAAGAAGCAAATCGCGAGATGTCGTCTTCGCCAACGTTGTCGTCGTCGTCGTCGTCGTCATTCGTCGTTTGCATATTGCGACGCACTCGAAGATTCATTGAATTAAGCAGAATATTAATTCGACCCATTTACTCGGCGGTTGCTTGAAAGAAGAGGCTTTCGTTCTCTGGCAGTAGTGAAAAAAAACTGATACAGTGGTCCATATCCTCGAACAGATCTAAATCAGTACTGGTGAAAGACGTGATCACCATGCAGCTTTTAGGAATAGGGCTTTCTCGCTTTTAAGAGATGGAACGGGATTGCGGTGGGCTCCTCCTTTTATGATGTCACCTGATAAGTTCTTCATGATTAGGTTTTTGGTTTTGTTTTGAAATCTAAACTGTTGAACGATTTAATTTGGCAGATACTGCTTTTTGTACAACACTTGTCTTTGTACGAAAATTAGTATCATTCCGTAAACGGAAATAATTGTTATGATGTTATGATTGTTGTGATCAAACATAGTTAATTAGGAACATTTACATAAGGCAAAACTATTTCATATTTTGATGGAGGTATAACATGAATATGGATATTCGGTTCTTTCATCTAGAAGGCCTACATTTCAGATAGTTTCACAAATTTTCCAAAATCAAGGCACTTTATTTGAAGCGAATTTTGCATAATTTATGTAAAAAGTTTTTTCCTTTCTCGAGCAACAAAGTTGTATCGAAAGGCTATCATTTCACTCCAAAAATGAACTTTTTGCATAAGGCTGGGAGTTTTATAGTGTTATATACCAATCGACTCAGCTCTTCGAACTGATCTGTCCATGTGTATGGACACGTAAACCTAAAAACATTAGCCAACTTTTCATATAATAATTCTCGACCGATTTCCTCGTAATAAGTTGCATTCAACGCGGGACAAACCCTTGTTGATCACTATTTAATATAATTACGATGGGTTATTGCGTTCAAAAATTATGAAGAAAATTGTATATCGATCCATACAAGAATAGTTGGTTGATTCGCGATTCTATTGAATCGAGAAAGACTTCTTCACCACTATGTGGATTAATCTAGGTTTTTTGGGAATTACGTCAGAACTTCGTAAAATGCTATCAGCCAACAAAATATACCCGTAATAAGTTGATTTCGCTGTGAAACTAAAATGTAAATGATTAAATCATAAATTTTGCTCGCAGCATTTGAATTAACATAATTTTTGCTTTACAGCAATAATTCATTATGTGAATCAAAAAACTATTCTCATGCGAATTCTTCTTCTTCTTCATGCGAATTACATAGCAGAAAACTGTGGTAAAAGCAAACATTATAGAATCGAATTAGAACTATTCATTTCGATTCATTACTTTATTTGTATTTTGACAGCTATTCCTGTATCGACCTCATGTCGAGTTTAGTACAAGACTGATGAAGACAACATTTAAATTCTTATATACCTAGATATAAATGGTCTTTACTCTGAATCGCCAGAAGTTTCACTATAAGTGCTAACATGATAAAAAGATTTTCGAACATTTGCGGCAATGCAGTGAGTGAATTTATTCGTCTTTCTATTTGATTCCTGACTTGCGTTTGAACGAAAACTCATATCAGCTGATTCCGATGTATTAAAGCACAGTTGGTCCTTTACCAGCGTGCTTTTGTGCCTTCGATGCTCGCCACTTAAACTGCCCCTCCAATCAGAACAGTATAGCTCTCATAATGCGAGAAAAGCTGAACACAACAAATCGCGCTTTGCATATGTAAATGGTGCGGCAATAATGTCGGACAGACAGCAGAAGAAAACCATGCGAATTGAATTGGAAATTAGAGGCCCAAGCGTTGAGCGTTGAGCCACCTCGATGTGTAACGTATTTTGGTGCTTGAAGAAATGAAAAGAAAGATCCTTTCAGTTAAATATTTGCAAATTGAAATTGATGTTCGACAATTATTTGCGGCTTTTTTCCCCGCACAGTCAGTGGTGTGGTGTTTCGTGCGCGTACTTATGCGGTGCAACTGGTTCGCTGCGGTTCAGCTTAAGTGCATTATGTCTGCCGGAGAAAATGTAAATGGAAATGCACGCGAGTGATGTGCACCAGCCGGAGTGGGGAGGGGGATGTTCAGATTTCGGGGTGTGGTTTGAAGTTTATTTTTTCGACAATTAGACAACGACGCGTGCTGGATGGATTGGTCAGGTGAATTGAAAGTATGAAAGCTTGGACGTCAAACTCTCGATGCTGTAACCGACGTCGCGTGAGTGGGGTTCCCTGTCGATCGCATATGGGAGCGAAACGGTGGAGTGGTATCACTCCAGTAGTGAATGTGTGGCTAGACTGAATTTATAACTATTTGAAAATTCGTCAGCAATAAGCCAGTATGTGTCAGATGAAAGTGTAATTTTGATCAATTGTTGGAACATTTTAAAACTACCTTTTCATCATTCATATTGATTTTAACTCAAAACACATACTGCCGTTATCTAAAAAGGTAACGTACAAGCCATTTTCCAAAAATGGCGTAAACGAGTAGTATTCATCGAGCTCTTTAACAGAAAAATGGAAAACATGCATGTTGTAATTTGGCGCTTACGTCACTTTCTCAGATTACGGCATCATAAGGATACTCTTCCAGTTTTTCATGTCATAGCTCTCATATTCATTCTGTTTAAAACAAAGAATTATGAAGGCGATTGAGGTATTTTTTGTGAGCAGTGAATACACATTAGGGTGTCCCAAAATTGGACAAAGTCTGGGATTTTGGGGGCTCAACCTTCAAATGAAAGCTTAGGGTAAAACAAAAGAAAAATTGTTCTACGACAACTCTGGGAAATGACGTTTAGGGGTGGCCCCGACGCGTTTTACGAAAAAAGTGCATTTTTTATAGGTAACATCGAAAATACCGGTATATCGGAAAGAAATTCGATGAAACCCATCCATTTTATATTTTTTACATTTAACTTAGGGTCTATACTTTATGGTAAAACTTTGATACCGCATGTTTTAGCTCTATATATTTTTCACTGATGCTTTAAATGCCCAAAAATGATGAATTTTTCTTAACATTTTTTTATTAATGCATCCAAAACGGGTATCCATCATAATGCTTTCGAAACTAGATATACATAGAAAGATGGGGAATTTTATAACGAATATTTTGCTAAAAATAGCAACCTCCTATCTCTATCCGTTTAAAAGTTATTCACGATTTACTGCAGCTTGGAAAAAGACTTTTTGAAATTTCGGATCATAATACCTGGATCATGTTTAAGTAAAGAAACGCCTACGCATTATGATGGATACCCGTTTTGGATGCATTAATAAAAAAATGTTAAGAAAAATTCATCATTTTTGGGCATTTAAAGCATCAGTGAAAAATATATAGAGCTAAAACATGCGGTATCAAAGTTTTACCATAAAGTATAGACCCTAAGTTAAATGTAAAAAATATAAAATGGATGGGTTTCATCGAATTTCTTTCCGATATACCGGTATTTTCGATGTTACCTATAAAAAATGCACTTTTTTCATAAAACGCGTCGGGGCCACCCCTAAACGTCATTTCCCAGAGTTGTCGTAGAACAATTTTTCTTTTGTTATACCCTAAGCTTTCATTTGAAGGTTGAGCCCCCAAAATCCCAGACTTGGTCCAATTTTGGGACACCCTAATACACATGCTGTAAATATGAGAAAATTGGTTCTTTATTCTTTTTTATAGAGATTAATATATGCGCCTGGGTGCAGTTTCCGCAAGAAATTCCTCCAAATTTTCTAGGAACATTCTTCTGATTTTCTACGGAATATTCTGCTGATTTTTTGACGAAAAAATACTTACATTTTTTACAGGAAATCCTTCGAATTTCCATGAGAAATTCCTTCATATTTCCACGGGACATTCGTTCAAATTTCCACAGGAAGTTCCTTTGATTTTTCACGAAAAATTACTTTGAATTTCCTCGCGAAAGTCCTTCTACGGAAAATTCCTCCGAATTTCATTGGAAAACTTCTTCGAATTTCGTCAGAAAATTCCTTTGAATTTCTTCGAAAAATTCATTTGAAATTTCTCGGGAAATTTATTTAAATTTTCTCGAGAAATTCGTTTGAATTTTCTCGGGAAATACCTTCAACTTTCCACGGGAATTTCCACGGGTGGTAGTAAAATTCCTTCGAATTTCCATGGAAAGTTCCTTCAATTTTCCATGGAAAATTCATTTGAATTTTTTTTTCATTTTTCACACAAAAATCCTTCGAATTTTCATGGGAAGCTCCTTCGAATTTCAACGGGAAATTCTTTGGTTTTTTCACTGAAAATTTCTTTGAATTTCTACGGGATACTTACTTTATGGCCCACAGCTCCTTCTCCATGAGCCTACGCCGAACGGAGTATCCTTCTCCACTGGAGCCAACCGCTTCGCCCTGAATGTTCAGTGACCTTGGATCCTGGAAAAAGCCTTCTCTAACTTCCATGTTTTATAGCCGTATAAAGCCTCCGGAAGATACAGTGCAAAATTCGTCTTCGTTCGCAAACTACGAGACTATATTGAACAGTAAATAGATTCGAGAGTGCATCACCCTGCTTCAATTCATCTGAGGTTACCAATGGAGTATAAATTTCATCGCAACCCTCACACTCACGTTTTCGGCCGAAAACCATGTTCTAGCATATTTTTTCATAATTGATTTCGTTTCACTGAATCGTTCGCTGCTTTGAAATCAATAAACAGATGATTCTTTGAATTTTTACGGGAAATTGTTTTGAAATGTTCGAGGGAAGGTCCTATTAATTTTCACAAGAAATGCTTTAATTTCGACAAGATATTTCTTCCAATTTCCACGGCATTTTTTTAATTTCCACTAAAGTTTTCTTCAAATTTTGAATTATTATTATCAGCTGATTATGAAACAACTTCTTGCAAGAGTAGCCGTTTTTTAATTCAAAATACGTCCGTGTACTTAATGGAATAGTGTGGGTTCAAGTCCCACCGACAGCCGATTTTTTTTTTCGCATTCTATATATATATAGTCGACCCGGCAGACGTTGTCCTACATTGTAGTAGGCGAAAATTCGCGTTGTGAACTGCCCATGCGAAACTCCTATACGATTCTTAATTTTCTTATTTCACGATTTCCTCAACCTTATTTGTGATTTTCGCATGAGGAAATATCATATAAACCCGTCGGAAACTATAACGAATGTTTCTGCTGAAGAAATGAAAAAAATCCATCCAGCCGTTTTCGAGTTATGCGGATACGAACACAGACCATTTCATTTTTATATATAAGATTTATGTATGTACGTATGTTCGCTAACTACTTCTGAACCAGTTAAACCGATTTCAACCAAATTTGTTACACACATTCTCTATTCTCAGGAGAAATTAACAAAGGTGGTGGGTGGGTCATTTGGAAAAGGGGAAGGGGTGGTGGGAGGGGTTTGTTTAGAAAACGAACAATTATGTGTAATTTTCAACTCCCAGAACCGATTTCAACCAAATTTTGTACACATATTCACTTTCACTCGCGCTGTATACTACTCTGATTCTTCCGGTGGCTTTATACGGCCATGAGACATGGACGTTAAAGGAGGCTGATCGGAGAGCTCTCGGAGTGTTTGAGCGTAAGGTGCTGCGGACAATACTCGGCGGTAAACAGGAGAACGGTATCTGGCGGCGTCGCATGAATCACGAATTGTACCAGGTGTATAATGGACTGGATATTATTAAGCTTATACAACACGGCAGACTACGGTGGGCTGGTCACGTTGTTCGTATGCCGGAAGAACGACAAGCGAAGATAATATTTAGTAGAGAACCCGGAAGAGGCCGCAGGCTTCGTGGAAGAGGGCGCTCAATGTTCAGGGCGACTGGAAGCGATTGGCCCAGGATCGAGTCCAGTGGAGAAGGATACTCCATTCGGCGTAGGTTCATCGAAGAGCTGTAGCCCATCAAGTCAAGTCAAGTCAAGTCATTCACTTTGAGGAGACAATGGGAGGGTCATTTGGGAAAGGGAGAGGCGTCTGAAGGGAGGTGTATTGTTCAGAAAACGAAAATTTCAGTGTAACTTCTAAGCCCCTTGACCGATTTCAACCAAACTTGGTACACACATTTTCTGTCCTAAGAAGAAGTTAACAAAGGAGGTAGGAGGGTCATTGGAAAAGAGGAGGTTATGGGGAAGGGGTTGTCTTTGGAAAACGAGCAATTCAGTGTTACTCCCAACCCCCAGAACCAACTCCAACCAGATTTGGTACACATATACTCTATTTTTGAAAGATGTTTATTGTAAAGGTAGAAGGGCCATAGAAATATACAAAAATAGATCGATACATGCATACAATTCGATGCGCGGTAGGTCTACCTCTGTGGGTTTCGTGCTACAGCATTTAAATTGCATAATTTACTTTTCAGTCCCTAGTAAATCCGGGTACATATAGCTATTTGGAACATATTATCTATCCAAGGACTGGGTGGCAGGATCATAGATGAAAGGAGGGGATACATATTTATAAAATTAACCGTGTTGTATAACTTTCTAATGCATAAGTCGATTTCAACCAAATTTTGAACACATGTTGTGGTTGTCTATTCTCATAGGTATTGTCTATTATTCTAAGGAAACGACTATAATGGCGGTGGGAGGGTCATTTGAAATGCGGGAGCATAATGTTGGATATTGCTTAGAAAATTAACAATTCAATATAACTTCTGAAACCCTTGACCGATTTTCGCCAAAATTGAGACACATATTTTCTATCCTAAGAAGGCAATAATAGAGGAAGTGGGCCGATCATTAGGGAAACCGGAAGGTGTTATGCATTTTTATATAAGCATAACAATGATAACCAATCCCACAAATTGGATTTTTTTATTCAAAAATGGCATTTGAATAAAGTTTTCCCGAAAATAACATTTCTCCAAAAATAAAATTTCCCTTAAAATCACACTTCTCCAAAAATTACATTGAGGGATTTCGCCTCAACTCGTATATGGGGCTGGCAGCACCCTCTCAGATTTCAATGTAACTTTCTGGACATGTAAACTTTGTTACAAAAACCCACTTTGCATGCTTAGTTTTTCCAAAATTGACCTAGACTATCTTTTGAAAAGGGCCAAAGTTTTTTTTACCGATTTTTTTTCAAATAGATATAATCGTAAAACAACGCATCCTACAAAAAAGTGTTGTATGGGTGACTATCGCAAAATCAGTTTATTTTTTAAATAAAAATATTGGAAAAATTGCAAATTGAGTCATACACACATACAATCGATTTTTAAAATTAAAAGTCAATTTGCAAAAAGCCCCCCTTTTTGATTTGGACGAAATTTGGTCTCAATATAGGTAAATATATTCCCTACCAACCGTCCATACATCGCAGGCTGAGATTTTTTAAGGAAAAAAAGTTTTTCTAACTTTTTCTTGTTCAAATTGATTTTTTTTCAGTGTGTTTTCATCCGAAATTAAACCAGTTAAACATCTATTCATCTCAGAATCCATAGAAGCTATCTAGTATTTATCTAGTAACTAAATATACTTTAGAAAATTGCACATGTATACCTGTAACAATACTCACATGCATACCTGTAAAGTACTATAAAACTGATATCGAATTGGACGCAAAGTACTCAATCTAGTAGCGACAATAGTGGTTAGCAGTGTGGAGCATTTACATAAATTAAAGCTCAACCGTTGAAGTGCTGTGCAAAATTAAAAAAAACAAAGTGCAAGAGTGAAAATTTACACCCCATGTCGTCAAAGATGATAGACCAAATTCATTCTATGGGTTATAATCACCTCTTCTAGGAGTTCCGAAAATTCCTCCATAGGTTCCAAGAATGTCTATAGAAATTCCGAGAATTCCTCCAGGAATTCCAAGAATATCTTCAGGATATCTTCCAGGAATCCCTCCAAAAGCTCCAAAAATTTCTCCAGAAGTTCCAAAAATTCCTTCGGATGTTCCAAAATTTTCTCAGAAGTTTCAAGAATTCCTCTAGGAATTCAAAATCATCCATCAGGAGCTCCAATAATTCCTCCAGGTGTTCCGAGAATTTGTTCAGAAGTTCGAATAATTCCTCATGGAGTTCCAAGAATCAGTCAAGGATTTTTTCTTGGAATTCATACAAATCTTCAAAAAGTTTTAAAAAAAATCCTCCAAGGCTCCCAAAAATTCCACCAGGAGTACCGAGAGTTCCTCCAAAAAATCCTTAAAATTTTCCAGTAATACAAAAAATCCTTTCAGGATTTTCTCCAGAAGTTCCAGAATTCCACCAGAAGTGACAAAAATTCCTTTTGGAGTTCAAAAAGTTCCTCCAGGAGTTCTAGGAATTTCTCCAGGAGTTCTAGGAATTCCTCCAGGAGTTCCGGGAATTCCTCCATGAGCTCCATGGATTGCTCCAAGAGTTCCAGGAATTCTTCAGGAGTTCCTAGACATCCTCGAGGTACTCAAAAAAATCCTCATTTTTTTAGGAGTCCTTTAGAATTTTCTTAAGGAGCTACAAGACTTCCTGCAAGAGTTTCAAGAATTTCTCCAGGAGTACCAACAATTCCGCTAGGAGTTCCAAGAATTCTTTAAGGATTTTCTCCAGGAATTCCAAGAATTTCTCCACTCCAAGTATTCCTCCAGAAACTCCAGGATTTATTTCAGGAGTTCCAAGAACTCCTCCGAGTTCCGAGAATTCCTCCAGTCATTAATGAAATCTCTAATAATTCCTTCAGAAATTCCGAAAATCCATCGAGGTATTTCTAGAATTCCTTCAGAAGTTCCAAGAGTTCCTCCAGGAGTTCCACCCAAAACAGATTGCCAAAAAAATGTCACTATGTTTTTCAATCATTCTTCTTCCTTCCATTGAAAAAAAAAGAGCAAAATCCCTTTATATTCACTCAAATTGAACGATTCGCAATTTTTCCACCCCATCCGTAAGATTGTAGTACAATCCATTAAGGAAAAATAATGATTAGAATTTTTGGTTCAATTTCGGATGAAAAAACACTGAAAAAATAAATTCGAACAAGAAAAAGTTTTTGTTAGAATAACTTTTTTTTCTTAAAAGTGTCCAGCTTGCGATGTATGGCCGGTTGGTAGGGAACATATTCAATTCACCTATATTGAGACAAAATTTCGTCCAAATCAAAAGGGGTGTTTTTCAGTGCATGACTCAATATGACTCCAATATTCTTATTTAAAAACTTGACTGATTTTGCAATAGACACCCATACAACACTTTTTTGCAGAATGCGTCGTTTTACTATTACAGTGACCGGCATAATAAAAAGCCCACTAGCCGTTTTCATACAAAATGGTCAACTTTGGAGATCTAGATCTGGATTGCGTGTGAATTTGGCAATTTGGCTGAAAATTCGACCAGAGCTCAGATATAACTTGAATTTCACCACACCTGAATTTAGACCATATTGATTCATAGGGTAAAAAATTATTGCAGTAATGATAAGAAAATTATTTTGAGCTTTTTAGTGGAATGTCTTCACTTGTCATAAGACGAGTTTATACAGTCCCATTGAATTCCACCACTTAATTGTATCTTGACAGATACGTATTTCGACCTCAAAAGTAAGGCCGTCTTCAGTGTCTTGTACTTGACTCGACTTGTAAGTCGAGTCAAGTACAAGACACTGAAGACGGCCTTACTTTTGAGGTCGAAATACGTATCTGTCAAGATACAATTAAGTGGTGGAATTCAATTGGACTGTATAAACTCGTCTTATGACAAGTATTGCAGTAATACAAAAATGAATTTTTTTTTATTTCGCGCGCAGCCTCCACGCACGGTTGGTGGGATTTCTACAACTAACTCATCTAAACCTATTTCCTATCTATCAGGCAGCCTCGACCTTTACGGAATTGTTCGGCTCCGGTGAGAGTCGACTACATGCCTATTGCTCTCCCATCACATCATCGGCAACCAAATTCACCACCGTCCAATCATATAGGTATGATATACGGCTCGCCCAACCGCATCGACGAGATCGTGTTTTTTGGTCATCTTCTTCTGTCCACACGCTGCTGGATGATGGGGAATAAAATAATGGACACAGCAGCAGAATCAGCTGCAATGTAGGTCACATTTGTGCATCCTAAGTGCAGGGTTGAAGCCTGGGTTTATTGTTACTCTCAGACAATACTTGTACACTAAGAGTTGTAGTTTTCATAATATTATAAAATCATTTTTTTCCAAAAAATCGTTTTGGTATTACCGCGATAATTTTTTACCCTATGAATCAATATGGTCGAAATTCAGGTAAAATTCAAGTTATATCTGGGCTCTGGTCAAATTTTCAGCAAAATTGGTTCACACGCAATCGAGATCTAGATCTCCAAAGTTGACCATTTTGTATGAAAAACGGCAAGTGGGCTTTTTATTATGCAGGTCACTGTATATCCATTTAAAAAAAAATCGGTAAACAAACTTTGACCTATTCCAAAAGATAGTCTAGGTCAATTTTGGAAAAACTAAGTATGCAAAGTGGCAACAAAGTTTACATGCCCAGAAAGTTTCATTGAAATCTGTGAGAGTGCTGTCAAAATTTGTTCAGCTGTAAAATTTAGTAAGTAAAGTAAAATTAACATAAAAATGAGTTTCTGTCTGTCTGGACCTTATAAACTCGGAAACTACTGAACCGATCGACGTGAAAATTTGTATACAGAGGTTTTTGTGGCCGGGGAAGGTTCATAAGATGGTTCGAGACCCCTCCCTCCTTTGGAAAGGGGGGCTCCCATACAAATGAAACAGCTATTTCTTCACAACACGAGAACTAATCAAGCGAATGGAACCAAATCTGGTATGTGGAGGTTCTGGAAAGGAAGATATGTTTCTGTAGTGGTTTGAACCCCCTCCCCCTTCTGGAAAGGGGGGCACCCATACAAACAAAACAGAAATTTTTGCATAACTCGAGAACTAATCAGAAGATCAATTTCTGGCGAAACGTAGTTCGTCGGGTCTGCTAGTTTATAGAGTTCAGTGCGTGATCTCTCTTGTTTCGGACAGCAGAACGATTGCGTGGTCGACCGAATTATTGTGTTCTGCATTGCGCGGCCGGTAATAAAATTAACCAGTTCAGTGCGTGATCTCTTGTTTCGAAGCGGGTTTGGTAGTCATATGGCTACTGCTTCTGCCTCATACGCAGGAGGTCGTGGGTTCAATCCCAGGTCCGTTCCATTCTCCTACTTTGTATCTTTCTCATTATTTCTCATGTTCTAGCAATCGCTAGAACTGGAAATGGACTTCCATACCGTTTCCATTACTATTCCTATACCTTCAACTTGAGTATTCTAACAGTAATCTGCTAGAATTGGAAATGAACTTATAGAGCTCGTTTCCTACATCCAATTAGAAATTCCATCAGTCACCTTCTCGTATCTATCATATTGGCAGCTCGTTAACCAAGACGGACCTCTGCCTCTTCAACCTAACATAGAAATTCCAAAAAATTCCGCATGAACTCGTGGCAAGTGCAGAGGTATATTCGGCTTGCAGTGGGCGAGTGATTGCATTATCATTTCCTCCCCCTTCCTTACATTGACTTGCATTCTGACGTGGCAGGCGCCAGTATGACCAAACAAATAATGAGATCACCAGTACTTGTACATTGAAGATGTGTGCTAGTCCCAAGCAAACATCTGTTGGTTCCCTGTACAAGAACAGTTGATCTGGTCATAATGGAGTAGCAACAAGCTCAAGCTCAAACGTAGTTCGTCGGGTCTGCTAGTTTATAATAAATGTTTGTTTACTACTATAATGAGCTTTTGTCGCTCCTTTGCATTTGAATCCCTTATTTATCATTTTCATTCGCTGTCGCCAAATTTGTTAAAGGATTTTTGATATGAAAATTAGTTTGGGCTTTTAGTGGAGGTTTTTTGAGGTCGAAATACGTATCTGTTAAAGGTACAATCAAGTGATGGAATTGAATGGAATTGTACGAACTCGTCTTATGACAAGAAAGGATATTTATTCAACGTCACAATACCAATCAGAATATCAACCATTGTAGATTAGTAAAATTCATTGAAAAATAAAGGATGCAATGATCCTTTTTAAATAATTTAACAAGATTCTTGACTTGTTATAAGACGATAACCATTTAATTCCACCACTTGATTGTACCTTTGACAGATACGTATTTCTATCTCAAAAGTAAAACCGCCTTCAGTGTATCGTACTACCAGTACTAGAACCAGTACTGTATTTTTTTATTCTTAATATGTTTTAAAACTTCTTGTATGAAGTCATTAATTTCGTGAAACGATTATGTTATTTACCCAACGTTTCGACACGGTGTTTGCGTCTTCCTCAGGGGGTACTATTTGTCTCTTGTTTGGTCTAACTTTAAGTTCCACGATTGAAAATTTTGTTCGTAAGTACATCTTCGTAATTATTGTCACTTCAATCAAGTACATATGCTTTTATTTAAATTCGTTTTTTTTATTCGTAACAGCCAATATGAGGGGGTTAGAACCAGAAGGATGTAAGCGACATGCAGGCTTGGCATTTACTCGCACAATGAGCTCAATGAGCAAAAAAAAGTTCATCAAAAATGAGCAACAAAACATCACGGACATGATCAAAACATAAAAAAAAGATGCTCTTCGTTGTGGGAAAAATGAGGAGCGGCTCTCTTTGAGAGAAACCGTTTGTCTCAATGTGTCTCTTTGAGGAGCATCATTTTTGTTGTTCTTTCCAACTCAACGTACAGAGGAATAAAAGCACACTTCTGTCATACCATCGCTACCCGCACAACAGCCTCACACATTCGTACCTTTATGAGACCAGCAGGAGAATAGGAACCGTGTATAGCATCCATGAACGGGTAGAAATGAGCACCATTCTATCTTTACATAAGGGGATTATAGAATGAAGCCAGAAATCGGCCATTTTGTAAACCACGTGCTTTTTCAATATTTTTTTCAAGAGCACCAGATGAAAGAACCATAATGCGTATGGGGTTGAAATACTGGTAGATCGTTTGCTTAGTTATGCTGAACAATCATAATTTGATTTACGGCACTGTACGAAAACTATTACGCCAGATTTGGGGTTTTGGAAATGTATGTAGATAAACATGTGGTGAATTTGAAATTCACCACGGGCTTCATTCTATAATCACCTTATTTATTTACTGCTTCTAAGCAACAGGCAGCTTGATGTAGGCAATTCTACATTTATCTGGTTAGCAATTAAAATTTGAATTGCAAAGAGATTATTTACGAAATTATTTTATACTAGGTGAACCTGCCCAATCTCGCTCGGGTTTTATTTTTGATATGTCAATCACTTATTTGATTAAGGCGTCGCACTCTAGATCGATTTCAGTTCGAGCTTGATGGCTTTCTTCAGAACTCATAAAACCGTTACATTTAGACAATTTCTCAACTTTCCCCGGCAAATTGATCAACTATTAGTATGTACAAACACAGCTGATCCCAAGACGATTCGATTAGTGAGAAAATCTTGCAAATCGGTCCATCCGTTCGTGAGTTATATTGCCTCAAAGGAAATGCAAAATCATTTTTATATATAAACTAGGCGAACCTGCCCGATCTCGCTCGGCCTCGATCTCGAGCGGCTCGGGTTTCATTATCGATCTGACAATCATTTAGTTGATTCCAGCGCCGCACTCTAGATTGATTTTAGTTCGAGCTTGATGCCTTTCTTCAAAACTCATGAAACAGTTGTATTTCGATAATTTTACAACTTTCCCTGTCAAATTGATCTTACATAGCTGATCCCGAAACGAATCGATTAGTGAGGAAATCATGCAAATCACTTTTATATAGATGATTTTAATGATGATGATAATGATTAAAGAAGATGAAAAAGTAAGGGCCAGGGAGCGATTCCTTGATCGTAGTGGCATAAAGGCACCAAGACCTTCTTCAAAATATTGTGTAAACGCGTTAAAACGCGTGAGACCCAAAATCCGCATAAAAAGGAAGCTTCATATCAAACCGCATGAAAAGCGACTCCAGTGTATACCGTTTTGACTGATTAATACAAGATTTATTCGACTGCTTCAATTTGGAATGAAAATTATTAAGCTCTTTTAATGTCTTCAACGTGTAAAAATTAAATGGAACAGTCCTAAACACGCATTATGACGCAATTGTTTTCTAAACAAACACGATAAATACAATTACCTACTGGCTACCGTTAGATTAGCCAACTAATTATCATAAATTTATTCGCCACCACCAATTCCGTCCTTCAGAAAGAGGCTCAAAGATACTCAATGAGCAACTTTTTCCTCACCTCATTGAGTCAAACCATTTAGTTATCATTGAGAAATGAATATATTTCGGAGCTACCCGAAAAAGAGGGAAACGCAAAAGTACAAAAGAGAAGAGCAAAGATTCGTGTGTCGAGAGCAATGAGCGTTTTTTTTCTTCTCCTGATTCGCTCTGAGGAGCATTCCATCCCTGGCGACATGTAGATCAAATTTGAGTGTAGTAAGGCGAAAGGTATTTTGTTCTTGCGGTAATGTGTTGATATCGTTTGTACTCATGCTTTTATTAGAAAAATAAAACAGAATAATCCACCTTGCGGTGATGTTGTGGTGTATTGTAGAACGTAATAAGAAAAACTCACGAGAGATCGAAATAACACTTTAGGGAGATAGTTTCCATTATTTTCATAATTCAAATCTATTTGCATTATTTGAATGTTTTGTGTTTTTTTGTGTTGTGTTTTTTGAACTTTCACACAATTTACAATATGAAATGTTTTCTCAACCTTTTGAAGATTAATTTTTATGTAGATACTAGCAGACCCGACGAACTTTGTTTCGCCTTAAATTTATTATCTGATTAATTCTCGAGTTGTGAAGAAATTTCATTTGTATGGGAGCCCTCCTTTACAAGGGGGAGGGGTCCCGAACCACCTTAAGAACCTTCCCCGGCTCCAAAAACCTCTGCATACAAATTTTCAAGCCGATCGGTTCCGTAGTTTTCGAGTCTATAAGGTTCAGACAGATAGAAATTCATTTTTATGTATATAGATAACGCAAAGATTTGTTTTTTTTTTGTACTGGATCCTTCTAAAACTAGTATAGAAATAACAAAGTCTAAGTCGCACAAACTGCTCTGGAGTACATATCCTCGAATGTATCAGCGAATATGTCTTAAAACGCCTAGGGCTAAAAATCTCTTTAATAAAGACAAAAATATGTCTTAAAAAAATGTCCTTAGATAAAAATATGTCCAAGAACATGTATGGTTTTATAAAACTATTGACTTTTGAATGTACATGAAATATTTCAGGTTCTCCAAAACGTCCTGGAATTCATTCGATCTACCCTATCATCAAATATACTCTATTACCAATAAAGTCCACTTCGAGAATCCCCATATAACGGGCAATGGAAAGCACAATCACACCATCTTGCGGCACAAAAGGCAACTAATGTCCTAAAACGATAGCTAAGGGATGTAATGATTGGAAAAATTACGAAAATATGGTTACTACTCCTGGACTACATCTCATAGCCCCGATATTCATCTTACGAAAAACAAAGCAACGAAAAAGTATTTGATTTGTTTCTATTTTCTAGGATTTTTTCAGCAGTGAGCACGCTTGTTAGCAAAAAGAAGCGATGAAATTGGTGCCGTTAGCATTTCCTCAGTTATTAATTGAAAGCTTTTCTATGTCCGCCATTGCATGAGTATGTATCTTGTGTGGCAAGTACAATGGATACACTATGCCAAGAGTGTCGAGAATTATTCCAACCCGAAGACATCCTAGACCGGACCGATAATCAAACTCGCCATCTCCGGATTGGCAATCATACGGCTTTTCTCGCAAGGCTACTGGAGACACTTAATGATTGCCTAATTTCTTAGCGAAAAGGATTTTTCAATTCATAGAGAAATACTTGTGCCAAAGCTGTTTCTAAAATAAATACAACAGGACTCAGGTCGGAAATGAAATCAGTTTGATGGAAACTGGAAACACCAGTTAAGGACAAGCATCTCGGAATTAAAAAAAAAAATCACTCTCGTTTTCAAGGGCACACCACTCAATATGAAAGCATCGCAGCAAAGCTGAAATAATAGAAACAAAAGTTGTCCGCTGCCTTCGTTTCGAGTGGTGTACCCTTGAAAACGTGAGTGAATTTAGTTTTGGATTCTGTGATGCTTGTCCTTAATGAGAGAAAAACGAGCTTCTAATAGCAAAGCTTGGGGATTCGTGAACAATTTAATCAATTCTAAAAGGCCATACACTAATTACGTGAGGGCTTATGGGGGGAGGATGGCTGTCATTTCCTTACAATTCGTATAAAAAACGAAAATAATCTAACTATGGAGGAGGGAGGGGGTTTGCAAAATCAAAAATATATTTTCTACAAATTCTTTAGAATCCGAGGATATCTATGAGTGATACATCAACGAAAATTCTTGTTGTCGAAGAATATCCTCAAACAGAGTTAATAATCGAAAAAATAATTCTGTCTTTACGAACAGAAATGATACTTGGGATTGGGCTTATAAACATGGCTAAATTAAGGTGATTATAGAATAAAGCCAGAAATCGGCCATTTTGTAAACCACGTGCTTTTCCAATATATTTTTTAAGAGCACGAGATAAAAGAACCATAACGCGTGTGGGGCTGAAATAATGGTAGATCGTCATAATTTGATCAATCATAATTTGATTTTCGGCACTTTGCGAAAAATATTACGCCAGATTTGGGCTTTTGGAAATATATGTAGATAAACGTGTGGTGAATTTGAAATTCACCACGGGCTTCATTGTATAATCACCTTAAAAGCTGGCAAACTCTCACCGATGGATGAGCAGACGTATTTGTTATTGTAATGCAACAATTAACTGAAATCCAAATCTCCTTTTCCAAATCGTTAAACAATTCCGATCGTTCAAGCATTTACTCCAATCCTATCTATAGATCTAATATCGCCTGAACTTACAGATCCCTATCGAATTGAACCAACAAACCTCGAGTGAAACCTGTGTTGCGAAGATCAAATGTAAACTTTACCCGCACTCCGGCCATCATTGCATTGTCTTGTGTGTAGTTAATTTCTTTCCAAACGTTGGATGGTCCGCCGGTGATTGCACTAACCGACTAAATGAATCTCATTAGATCCGAGTGCCTTATGTTGCGGAGCAAAACGCGAAGCTGATTTTCGCGCTGGGGCCCATGGTTATTCATATTGTTGCTGGATGGTGGTTCGTCTCCGACGGTGATAAAATGAATTATTAAGTTAGACCAAATTAGACCCATTTAGTGTGCTCGCGCGCGGAACATCGAATTCGAGAAATCCACCGGCTGACAGATCTATGGTTTTTTTTTGTTTTGTTTGTATCGACCATCTCCGTATAGTGAGTAAAGTGCACTTCATTTCAAGTGAAAATTAACAAACGGTCGAAGACGACGACGACGAAGACGGCAGCGGTGGTGGTGGTGAAGACGCATCCGATGGATATAGTGAACCGACCCTCAAAATCAATCAACCGATATGATCATTTGTGTGCTCAGCTGCAGCAGAAGCAGCAGCGGTGTGGTGGCTTTGGTTTGGGGCTTTGGTGTGTATACGATAGAAGTCGGTGAAAAGAAAGCTCCAGCAAAGTTTCTGATTTGATTAAGAGAAAACAACACTTTTGAGAAAACGAAACAAAACGATCGTCGTCGACGCGCAGCGTGTTTGTGAGAAGGGGTGCTGGGCGGGGGAAGTATATTGGAAAATCAGTTGTTCAAAATGTGGATCTGTTGCTATTTGATGAGTGTAAACGACGTAGAAAGATCGAGGGAGTTATTGTGTAGGAGGAAGAGGTGATAGCGCGCGTTATTTGGCTTTGAAGTGGATCATGCTGTGTGCCTAGGAATTCACAGCGAGAATGTTGTTTCGAAACTGGTTCTTGGTTTGTATATCAGCTCGCTTGAATACATTATTCAAAGATTCCGATCGCCAACGAAGAATTTGAGAAAACTCAGATTCCGGCTCTGCAGTTGACTGCCTTCAGGAATGTCTCGAATTAGCACTCTTACGCTTCAGTGCGCTTGCCTGAAAGCGAATGCGGATATTAAACCATCGGTCCGCACCGTATCAATCATCGCCCATCAACACTTGCCCTTCATGTAACCACTTACCACCTTATATTCTTCCATTCCATCAATCTTTCTCGAATTCCATCCACCAATCCGCTGACAACATTGTAACATTTTTTACGCTGGTCCGTTTCGACATGTCATAGGTCTTGTCGGGAAGTCGATGGTCCATGTGCGCTTCGAGAGACAATTCCCAATATTGTGTGAAATTTGCAGTCTGTCAGTGGAAAACCAAAGGATCGTAAATCATGACTCTTCACGACGGAGACCGGCGGCGTCTTCCGTCGACGGTGGTTGGTTGTAACCTTGCCTGAGGAGCTTACAAGTACATACCTTCTAGTGGTGAAGTGGTTGTAAAGCACGGCGGTGCGGTGCTGTCGGCAACTGCAAATGTGCAGTGCAGCTAGCGCCGAGGATGATGACGACAACGATGGTACTTGCAGTACTTTACTAGCACCCCAAAGTGCAAAAATGTCAAGGTATTCATCTCCTTCGCCGGGGAGGGAAGATGAGATGAGGACGCTAATCATTGAGTTGTAATAAGTGTTTATGGAAGAGGGTTTTACGGTAGGTCGCTGTTGGAATGTGTCTGTCGATGAACTTGGAGGAGGTCGAGGTGAGCAGGCATTGTGAAATGTAATTGCTTTGGAGTAATGGGGGTAGTAGGGAACAAATTATTTGTTCAATCAACTACGTAATGTTTTGTTATTAAAACAATTGAATTTTGAAACGACTTACATACACCACTTTTCCCAATTTGCTTCTCCGGATCTAGTTTATAATGTAAGATAATGATCACATGATTGTTAAAAAACAAAGATATGCAAGGTACAATCTGATTGGCAGCGGCTTCCAAAAGACTCTATGAACTAAAAACAATTCACTGATCCTCTTTAGGAGATTTTTTTATTGTAATCATAAACTGCAATCATTCTTAGTTTTTAGGTTGGAAATCCATGTTTTAGATTAGATTAGATTTTTTTAAAATATGAATGACCCTAATAACATGCTAAGATTTGTGAACCACAATCTGCTTTTGATACATGATAATTTTATACCTCTGAGAAGTGAAAGTAAAAGAATGATATATATGCGATCGTTAATCGTGACCTAGCTTATGGAAATAACGTAACACTAAGGAAAACAGAAATACTTTTAAACGTATTTGCAACAGGATCCATGCATTGATACATTTCTAGCCAAAATTATTGAGCATGAACATGCGCATGATGACCATGCCTTTCGTAGTTGCTACTCCGTGATTGACCAGAACAATTGCAATTGCACAGGGAACCAATGGATGAAAGCATGGGTTTTGTTATCCAACCTCAATGTGCAGGGAAGGAATTGATTATGCAAATCACTTGCCCACTGCACGCCGAGAACACCTCTGCACTCGCTACGAGTTCCTGCGGAATTTTATTGGAATCTGGGGTTAGGTTCTATGGCAAGGGTTCGTCTTGGTTAACGGGTTGCCAATGTGATAGTAAGGAAAGAGTGAGATATTCTAATTGGATGCCGAAACGAGTTTTTTTGCTCATTTCGAATTCTAACAGCTACCTGCTAGAAATAATCTAGTTGTAGGTATAGGAATAAAAGATGGAAACGGTATGAAAGCCCATATATAGTTCTAGCGATTGCTAGAACATGAGACATATATGGAAAGATACAAAGTAGGAGAATGGAACGGTTCTGGGATTGAACCCTCCTGCGACCTCCTGCGTATAAGGTAGAAGCATTGACCGCAGGAGGCAGAAGCAGAAGATATGATCACCAAGCCCGTTCCATCTCTAGCCAAAATTAATAACGATAAACGTAAATGTAATGCACGTGATGGTCTTTCGTGTTTGCTATTCAACATCGCTTTGGAAGGGGTAATACGAAGAGCAGGGATTAACACGAGTGGTACAATTTTCAATAAGTCCGTCCAGCTATTTGGTTTCGCCGACGACATAGATATTATGGCACGTAACCTTGAGAAGATGGAGGAAGCCTACATCAGACTGAAGAGGGAAGCTAAACGGATCGGACTAGTCATCAACACGTCGAAGACGAAGTACATGATAGGCAGAGGTTCAAGAGAAGACAATGTGAGCCACCCACCGCGAGTTTGCATCGGTGGTGACGAAATCGAGGTGGTAGAAGAATTTGTGTACTTGGGCTCACTGGTGACTGCCGAAAATGACACCAGCAGAGAAATTCGGAGACGCATAGTGGCTGGAAATCGTACGTACTTTGGACTCCGCACGACGCTCCGATCGAATAGAGTTCGCCGCCGTACCAAACTGACAATCTACAAAACGCTAATTAGACCGGTAGTCCTCTACGGACATGAGACCTGGACGATGCTCGTGGAGGACCAACGCGCACTTGGAGTTTTCGAAAGGAAAGTGCTGCGTACCATCTATGGTGGGGTGCAGATGGCGGACGGTACGTGGAGGAGGCGAATGAACCACGAATTGCATCAGCTGTTGGGAGAACCATCCATCGTTCATACCGCGAAAATCGGACGAGTGCGATGGGCCGGGCACGTAGCCAGAATGTCGGACAGTAACCCGGTGAAAATGGTTCTCGACAACGATCCGACGGACACAAGAAGGCGAGGTGCGCAGCGGGCAAGGTGGATCGATCAGGTGGAAGATGACTTGCGGACCCTCCGTAGACTGCGTGGTTGGCGACGTGTAGCCATGGACCGAGCCGAATGGAGAAGACTCTTATATACCGCACAGGCCACTTCGGCCTTAGTCTGAATAAATAAATAAAATGCACGGAAAATGCTGGGTAAAGCGTACCATTGGTACTTCGCGTACCTGAAGGAATAAAATAGACCCCATCTCGCGGTCCTTAGCCTCTTACCCAGCAACTCCTATCCCTACCTCCCCGCTGTGCTGGCCGGGATACGAGCAACCTTAGGGAAGATCGGGTAACCAACCCCGGTGGGAACTATGGTCGTATGCTGACAGGGAAGGGGGGGTTTGCTCCTCTCCGGAGGTGCAAATCTTATTGAGCGTCTGTTCTCCATGTCAGGATCGGCTCACAACAGCGTCTGTTCCCCATGTTAGGGGCGGCTGATCATCGTCCGAGTGCCAGCGAGGGACTCTAAGTGAAACTGTGCACCATGGTCCACCGGAAATAAGGAGGAATGGTCCTCCGAAAATTGGGGGGTGTGGAGTCAGGCCCTTCAAGCCAGCCTTTAAAAAACATACGCAACGAACAATCAACAAGAGAGTACGGACCGGAACCATCGGCGAAGACCACTGCGACGAAAAGGGACTAGCGATTGGAAACTCGGTTCGTGGAACTGCAAATCTCTCAACTTCATCGGGAGCACACGCATACTCGCCGATGTGCTCAAGGACCGTGGATTTGGCATCGTAGCGCTGCAGGAGGTTTGTTGGAAGGGATCAATGGTGCGAACGTTTAGAGGTAATCATACCATCTACCAGAGCTGCGGCAGCACACACGAGCTGGGAACAGCTTTCATAGTGATGGGCGACATGCAAAGGCGCGTGATCGGGTGGTGGCCGATCAACGAGAGAATGTGCAGGTTGAGGATCAAAGGCCGGTTCTTCAACTTCAGCATAATCAACGTCCATAGCCCACACTCCGGAAGCACTGATGGTGATAAGGACGCATTCTACGCGCAGCTGGAACGTGAGTACGACAGCTGCCCAAGCCACGACGTCAAAATCATCATAGGAGATTTGAACGCTCAGGTTGGCCAAGAGGAGGAGTTTAGACCGACTATTGGAAAGTTCAGCGCTCACCGGCTGACGAACGAAAACGGCCTACCAGGGCGTCTCGTGGACTTTTGTTACACCTGTTCTACCATGCTGGTAAAAAAAGATTCATCAAGCTGAGTCGTTTCGAATGAAAATTGTGCATTTAATCTAATATTACAACATTTTCTTGTACAACTTAACCAAATATTAGAAAAAAAAAACAATTTAAATAGAAAGGATTTACAAAACAATAAATAGCTTATAATGATATGGAAATGCTAATATCATCTTCCAAACTTGGACGTACATGTTCATGATAGCATTAGAGGCGAAAGTATAGAATTGATAGTTCCGTTAGGATACGGCAGGCATGAAGAATGTTTTTATAGAAGTCGATTTGAAAGCGAGCGGAGGGCAATATTTGTGATGGCACATATCGCACGACCTTCCTTCTGCCAAGCTCCCGTATGAAGGGGAGGGAAGAATATCAGTGTGGAAGCTGATATATCTCCACTGGCAAAAGGAAGGTGGTTTGACTTGCTCATATGCCATCGCGTGCGGAAGGATTTGCTATCGACGAGTACTGTCCCCAAATTTCTAATATGACATCAGCATTTAGTCGAATAGGATTTTATTGCACAGTTCTGTTTTCTCATTGCGTCCGTCTCGTCGCAACCAACTTGGCTGCCTCGGAGAGAACAAAGCAGAGAAAGGCACTGCTGCTGTACCGTCGACCAATAACAGCTGAATTGATGGATGCCCCCACCAAGGGTAGTACACTAAATTAATGATTTCGTGTGTGTTACTTCTACGTGAAGTTAAACGATTTACAATGATATGGAAATGCTAATATCATCTTCCAAACTTGGACGTACATGTTCATGATAGCATTAGAGGCGAAAGTATAGAATTGATAGTTCCGTTAGGATACGGCAGGCATGAAGAATGTTTTTATAGAAGTCGATTTGAAAGCGAGCGGAGGGCAATATTTGTGATGGCACATATCGCACGACCTTCCTTCTGCCAAGCTCCCGTATGAAGGGGAGGGAAGAATATCAGTGTGGAAGCTGATATATCTCCACTGGCAAAAGGAAGGTGGTTTGACTTGCTCATATGCCATCGCGTGCGGAAGGATTTGCTATCGACGAGTACTGTCCCCAAATTTCTAATATGACATCAGCATTTAGTCGAATAGGATTTTTATTGCACAGTTCTGTTTTCTCAGATGGCACAGTTCTGTGCCATCACAAATATTGCCCTCCGCTCGCTTTCAAATCGACTTCTATAAAAACATTCTTCATGCCTGCCGTATCCTAACGGAACTATCAATTCTATACTTTCGCCTCTAATGCTATCATGAACATGTACGTCCAAGTTTGGAAGATGATATTAGCATTTCCATATCATTGTAAATCGTTTAACTTCACGTAGAAGTAACACACACGAAATCATTAATTTAGAATAAATAGCTTATTAATCTCTTTTGTTACAAAAATGTTTTAAATTCAGATGCACTTAAAATTTTGAACTCTCACAAATCGTCTAAAATCTAACTTGGTAACAGTTGGCAATAACTGGATATTGCTCAGAATAGAGATCTTTCAAATCGGCTTATTCCACCATTCGGGGTACACACATCGCCGCTAATATTTAAACTCTCACATATTTTGTTGCTATAAAAGAAATGTTATTAACCATTATTAGTATAATAATTATAGTATATAATTAGTATATAATTATACAATTATTGTTTGATGCGACCCCAGATTGTGACGACGAATGAGTCACATTTAGAAGCTGAAATGTGTTCCAGTTATTTAATTCTTCAAATTTACTGAAAACTATACCTTTTTCTCTATGTTGATTGATTTTGAGTATTCGTAAAAAAGCATTATTTAATGTCTCTTTTGAAAACGCAAACATTAATTTAATATTTAATCTTGATGCATTGCATATTCATCAGGAGAAAAAAGAAAAACAAACTGTTTCTAATCATCGAAGTATGAACGAAATCGTGCGCGGTGGCGCTTTCGGCAAAGCACAGCCCGACACTACGATCGAGTCTAACCGAAGGTGCGTCGCGTCGTTGATTGTTCTCGCAGCGCGTCGAACGGGTTCGACTCCTGCTGCGCGCATAGCAGAACTTGCATCTAAACGTGCTTGCTTTGCATGCGAAAGAGTATGATGTGAGGAAACGGAGAAAGCTGGCAACGCTCACGCTGGTTCTCTGCGCGCGGAGAACGAGTGAGCATATTTACCAAGGAGGAAATTATTTCAAATCATTTGTCATGGCGCAAAACTTTAAATTTGACTTCTGGCAGCGCTGCTATTGGTTCTTCATTATGGATCGTACGACTGGCAAAAGCTTTCTTTGTGATGGGGTGTGGTGTGTCGGGGAAACACACATTTAGCTGCAAATTGACTGTACGCTAAGCATGTGGCGTTAACTTGATCTGCCTACGAAATATTTTGTTTCTTCAGATGTTTAGATGTTAAAATCATTGGAAATATTACGTGAAACTTTGTTTAAAAAATTTACTGAGTAAATTATTTGCCCTAATAATTAATTGCCAAGACATTAATTTCCTACTTCTGACCTAAAAATGGTTACCTGTTCCATGAACAGGTAGAACGTATGGACGAGTCGCCTCTGCGGCCTACGACTAATTGATTTCGCCGCCTCCAAGAATATGGCCATTCGCAGCACCTACTTCCAACACAGGCAGCGTTGCCGGAAGAGGGTGAGCTCGATGGGGCCCCTCTTGAGGACTGCTGGAATACAGTCAAAGCAGCCATTAACGACGCAGCGGAGAACAACGTCGGGTATATGGGTCGAAGTCGACGGAACGATTGGTTCGACGAAGAGTGCAGACAGATTCTGGAGGAGAAGGACGCAGCGCGGGCGGTCGCGCTGCAGCAAGGTACCCGGCAGAACGTGGAACGTTATAGACGGAAGCGGAGACAGCAGACCCGCCTTTTTCAGGAGAAGAAACGCCGCCTGGAAGAAGCGGAGTGCGAGGAGATGGAACAGCTGTGCCGTTCTCAAGATACACGCAAGTTCTATCGGAAGCTCAACGCATCCCGCAAAGGCTTCGTGCCGCGAGCCGAAATGTGCCGGGATAAGGATGGGAGCATCTTGACGGACGAACGTGTGGTGATCGAAAGGTGGAAGCAGCACTACGAGGAACATCTGAATGGCGCTGAGAGTACAGGCAATGAAAGTCAAGGCAGCGGTGGAGATGACTACGTCAGTTCAGCGGACGATGGAAGCCAACCAGCCCCCATCTTGAGGGAAGTTAAGGATGCCATTCAACAGCTAAAGACCAATAAAGCAGCTGGTAAGGATGGTATCGGAGCTGAGCTCATCAAGTTGGGCCCGGAAAAGCTGGCCACTTGCCTGCACAAACTGATAGTCAGAATCTGGGAAAACGAACAGCTACCGGAGGAGTGGAAGGAAGAGGTTATATGCCCCATCTACAAGAAAGGCGACAAACTGGAGTGTGAGAACTTTCGAGCGATCACCATCCTTAATGCCGCCTACAAAGTGATATCCCAGATCATCTTCCGTCGTCTGTCACCATTAGTGAACGAGTTCGTGGGAAGTTATCAAGCCGGCTTCGTTGACGGCCGCTCGACAACGGACCAAATCTTTACTGTACGGCAAATCCTTCAAAAATGCCGTGAATACCAGGTCCCAACGCACCATCTGTTCGTTGATTTCAAGGCGGCATACGACAGTATAGACCGCGTAGAGCTATGGAAAATTATGGACGAGAACAGCTTCCCTGGAAAGCTTACCAGACTGATCAAAGCAACGGTGGATGGTGTGCAAAACTGTGTGAAGATCTCGGGCGAACACTCCAGTTCGTTCGAATCGCGCCGGGGACTAAGACAAGGTGATGGACTTTCGTGCCTGTTGTTCAACATTGCGCTAGAAGGTGTCATGCGGAGAGCCGGGTGTAACAGCCGGGGTATGATTTTCAACAGATCCAGTCAATTTATTTGCTTCGCGGATGACATGGACATTGTCGGCCGAACATTTGCAAAGGTGGCAGAACTGTACACCCGCCTGAAACGTGAAGCAACAAAAGTTGGACTGGTGGTGAATGCGTCAAAGACAAAGTACATGCTTGTGGGTGGAACCGAGCGCGACAGGATCCGCCTGGGAAGCAGTGTTACGATAGACGGGGATACCTTCGAGGTGGTCGAGGAATTCGTCTACCTCGGATCCTTGCTAACGGCTGACAACAACGTTAGTCGTGAAATACGAAGGCGCATCATCTGTGGAAGTCGGGCCTACTACGGGCTCCAGAAGAAACTGCGGTCGAAAAAGATTCGCCACCGCACCAAATGTGTCATGTACAAGACGTTAATAAGTCCTCTACGGACATGAAACATGGACAATGCTCGAGGAGGACTTGCAAGCACTCGGAGTATTCGAGAGACGGGTGCTTAGGACCATCTTTGGCGGTGTACAAGAAGACGGTGTGTGGCGGCGAAGAATGAACCATGAGCTCGCCCAGCTCTACGGCGAACCCAGTATCCAGAAGGTAGCTAAAGCCGGAAGGGTACGATGGGCAGGGCATGTTGCAAGAATGCCGGACAGCAACCCTGCAAAGATGGTGTTCGCTTCCGATCCGGCAGGTACGAGACGACGTGGAGCGCAGCGAGCGAGATGGGCAGACCAGGTGCAGAACGACTTGCCGAGCGTGGGGCGTATTCGAGGATGGAGAGATGCGGCCTCGAACCGTGTATTGTGGCGTCAAATTGTTGATTCAGTGTTATCTGTATAGATGTAGACTAAATAAATGAATGAAAAATTACGTAGCAAACAGCTTTGGCGTAATTTAAAAAAAAAATGTAGTCAAATATGGTCGTGCCCCGTTTGGCATAATGCCGTATGGCATAATGTCATTTGGCGTAACGGCCGTTTGGCATAAAGGTCGTTTGGCGTAATGATAATTTGGCATAATTGTTATTAGAGCTATTTGGAATAATAGTAACCTTTCAACTTCGTTTTGTCTACACAAACGGCAATAGGGTAAATCCGGGTGAGATGCCGCACTTTAGAGAGCTGGTAGAACAGACTTGATTCATTGGCGCAAATGTATGTGAGAGGGTGTCTTTTGTAGCGAAAACAAAAACGTAAGTAGTAACTGCTAATTCTTATCAGCCAAAAAAGTAACATGACAGTAAAACACTTTTATTTGCGCCACGGAGGCCGTAAAATTTCTGACACTATTTATAATACAGATTTTTTTGCACAGTTTTGCGAAAATTCTTACGAATCCACATGTTTATTTCATCATTTGAATCCTCTATAAGCCTTGTAGGTTATGTTTGTAATCAATTTACGTTTTAAGTAAAAATCATAGCTATGTGACAATTGGTATAGATGCCGCAAAAAATCAGGGTGATACGCCGTTCCTATTTACTATCAGTCCTTCAATGAAGTATTATTATTAAGTGGAAAATCATATTAATCGATATTAATGTGATTTTTATAAGGAAAAACGGGCTTGGTGGTCATATGGCTATCGCTTCTGCCTCATACGCAGGAGGTCGTGGGTTCAATCCCAGGCCCGTTCCATTTCTCCTACTTTGTATCTTTCATATATTTCTCATGTTCTAGCAATCGCTAGAACTGGAAATGGGCTTTCATACCGTTTCCATCTTCTATCCCTATACCTACAACTTGATTCGTTCTAGCAGGTAACTGTTAGAATTCGAAATGAGCATAAAAAAGCTCGTTTCGGCATCCAATTAGAATACATCTCCCTTTCATTACTATCACATTGGCAACCCGTTAACCAAGACGAACCTCTGCCGTAGAACCTTACCCCCAGATTCCAATAAAATTCCGCAGGAACTCGTGGCGAGTGCAGAGGTGTTCTCGGCTTGCAGTGGGCGAGTGACTGCATCATCAATTCCTTCCCATCCCCGATGACCGTGAGGACGTGGCCAGCGCCGTTATCAACCATCCAAAATACTAGAACTCTCGGACTGTGCACATTGAGGTTGGAGAGCAAATCCCATGTTTCCATCCATTGGTTCCCTGTGCAATTGCGATTGTTCGGTTGATCACGGAGTAGCAACTGCGAAATGCACGGTCATCATGCTCATGCTCATGCTCATTAATGTGATTTTTATAAGGAACAATTACGACTCAATCAGTGTTGTTTTTTTATCGTTATCATGCGTGCTCACTGCTCACTACTGAAAACATCACAATAATGAGATGGTTGTTTTTAATATGAGTACATGTTATGAATTGCAAGAGCAGATACCCCACGAAGAAAAAGCAATGCCTTCTTGAAGAACAATTTTTGGCGACTTATGTTATTGATTGTGGGAGAAAAACAAGCCCAATAATGACTAATATCCTCGACTGTGTATTGTAATACAGTAGAATAACATAATGTTCAAGCGTAGAAATTTGTTTGTATTTGAGTTGAAATACAAATGTAAATGATTATACTTTTATGAAAAAGTACGTTTAACTCCAAAAACAGATCATAATCTAATTTTTCCAACATTTCTCATGTGCAGCATCTCCCCTTGAGGTGTGGCGTCTCACCCGGATTTGATTTTTGCCTTTCTCGTACAACTAAGTTGTACCGAAAGGCTATCATTTCACTCCGAAAACGAACTTTTTATAGAAGCCTCTGAGACCCATAGTATTATATACCAATCGACTCAGCTCGACGAGCTGAGCACATGTCTGTCTGTCCGTGTGTATGTATGTGTGTATGTGTGTGTGTATGTGTGTGCACAAAAGCTATAGAAAACATTAGACAACTTTTCGTGTAGTAATACTTAACCGATTTTCTCGCAACAATTTTCATTCGACAGGGGACAAAGCCTTGTTGATCACTATTGAATTTTATAACGATCGGCCATTGCGTTTAAAAGTTATGAAGAAAATGGTACATCGGATCATATAAACCCCATATAAGGTTGGTGTCTTAACTAAATGCGAGAAAGGCACCACCAACGCTAGGTGGATTAATCTGGGTTTTTTATTAAAATGTAAATAGTACGATTATATTTTTTTTTGTAAATGACTTCTACACATCCCTAATGGCTTCTACATGATCCCTATACTATCAAATATAATAAAAAGAGTTTCAATTTAACGTATTGTTTTGGAGAAATATCGATTTTTAAAAAAGGTGTGGCATCTCACCCGAATTTACCTTACATGATAATTGGACGCTTGATTGTACGACGCTGCAAAAGAAGGATAGAGAATAGGTTCCTTTAAAAACGGAAACATTTCAAATATTGACACCACTCGCAAGATAAATCAACTTTGAACTAAGTAAATGCCTGAATTGGTTGAAGGAACCACTTCATATTTTGCTTCCTGCCGGGAAAATGCATTCTTTGAAAGGAGGAATCTCATCTTCCCTTGCCTTAAACCAAAAAAATGTAACAAATGAAGGAAGTAATCAAAGTGATGATCTCTAATTCTAGTTCAACAAAAAAAAATTTTTTTTGATATTATTTCAGTTCAAACACTCGATGATATCGCTCAATCAATTGACAAAAAAGGCATGGCAATTCTGTTGCTAATAGATTACGCCAAGGCTTTCGATCGAGTCCAAATCAGCTCAGGTTTTCGAAGAACACTCAGAAGATTGGACGGAGTCGTGTGGGTGTGGTGGAGCAGGGTCGATTTTTTGAACCACCCTAATATTTCTTTTTGTTGTAATAAATTCGATGCCAATACCACTACAGATATGTTCCGTGTTTATCAACACGGTCCGTGAGTTTCAGTTGACAAAATCGGAATAATTTTCTTTGACGATTTCTTTGGCCAAAATTTAAGTAAAAATGATATATTGCTGGGAAAATGTTGATTTTTATAATTATATAGGAAATGTATATTGATCATCAGTAGTGACTGGTTGAGGTTCCTGGTAAGTAAGGAGTGTATCAAGCGTCCATAAATTATGTCACGCAAAAATCAACCATTTTCAATCCCTCTTCCTTTCATTGTCCTGTTTCCAGTCCCATAAGAAAACTGTCCAGTCCCATAAGTAAACAACGGGATTTGCGAAATAAGGAACCAAAACTAAGAATAGGCCCACAACTGGTGCACGCGTTACTATTATGGATTAATCAATTTTGATGATTATAAAAAATTGTATTGTAGTTTTCACAGCTGTTCTAAGGAGCAGGAAGTAAAACCTTTCGCTTGAAAGTGCACTCACATGTCTTTTACTTATTTTTAAAAACCCAGATTAATCCACCTAGCGGTGATGGTGCCTTTCTCGTTTTTTTCGAGTGACTTTTTGTATGGAAAAATTTTGGCCATGACTTCTAAGCCCATAATCCGATCCGCCCATTTTTCAATAGAAAAAAATGGGACAGGATTCTGCGTCGAATGCAACTTGGCGTGAGCAAATCGGCTTGAGATAAGTGACAAAAAATGAGTGAGAAATTTTTATGTAAAAAAATGTATTTTGACCGTAACTCCGAATCCCATAGTCCGATCCGTCCAATTTTCATTAGGAAACAATGGGACAGGATTCTGCTTCGAATGCATTTTGTTGAAAGCAAATCGGTTGAAAACAAGTGCTAAAAAAAAGAGTGAGATTTATTTGTCTACAGACATACACACACACATACACACACATACATCACATCAATTCGTTGAGCTGAGTCGATCGGTATATAACACTATGGGTCTCCGGGCCTCCTTAAGTTGTCAGTCTGTACGACCTCTGGTCGAAGACGATGTCCCTGTCTTTAAGAAAAATGTTCATCATGATGTCGGCTACCCAGTTTGACTATACCCTGAAGACCCAGATATCCAAAACCTTTGGAAGATTTTGCTTCTGTCAGCATGTGGCACATATACCACATTGTTAGTTAATTTTACCATTCAATCAAGTTTGGTCATCTTGATCGTTGAGACAGTGATCAATTTTCAGGAGTACGAGATACTCAAGTTTCTCCAAAACGTTCTCGATTTCTGCCCACGGTATCTACCAGATCAACCAAGGCTTATGCAATGTCTTCATCATCGGCATATATCCAATCCAGTTCAATAGGCACATACGCATAAGTAAATCCATTTTTTTCGAATGCGTAATGCTCAAGGTACTCCAAAACGTTCCCAACTTTAACTCAAAGTATCTACCGAACAACCAAAGATTTTGCATTGTTCTCAAGATCGATATGTACCCAACCTGGTTCAATAAGCATATGCGCACCATGCAAACTCAGTTTTCTTGAATTCGAGATGTTCAAGACAAAAAAAAATCGATTTCAGCTCAAGGTATCTACCATACCAATCAATCAAGGCTTTTGCAATCTTCTTATCTCCGGCATATACCTAATATATCCAACTAGGTTATTTGTGGACGCAGTAGCGCCCGAGACAAGTGTTTTATTTTCAATATAAACGGTTCATTAATTCATGCTAAAAAAAAATCAAAATTTTCAATGTCTGTTGTCTGTGATTTTTTTCATCAAATGCTGTGTCTGGTTGTCTAAGGTTGTCACTGCATCTGATAGTAAAAAAGAATTGAAGTGTCAAATATATATTTTTTTTGGGAGAATTTCCCCGCGTGCTGCGTCTGGTTGGCTAGTCACCGGACAGGCAAACAGGGCTATTATATTATGCAATAGGAATAATCAAATATACTCTATTACCAATATAGTCCACTCTAGCTGATTTGAAGAGACAAAACAGTAACGCCGCGGTGTCATAAAAGGCAAGCAATGTAGTAAAGAGACATTCCGAGGGGTGCTTAAACGTATGACTCATTGTGCAGTATAACATGTCGAAATTTTATGCTAGAAATCATCTCATGGCTCCAATTTGATATCTGAGTTTAAAAATAAAATTTCGAAAAATGTAATTCAAATTTGTGTAGTTTTTGCAATTAGTTAAATTAGTGTAGTTTTTGCAATCATCACACCCCTCGGCTATCGTTTTCAGGCGTTAGTCACCTTTTGTGACCCAAGATGGTGTGGATGTGCTGTCACTTGCCTAACATATGGGGATTCACGAAGTGGACTATATTGTTAATATACTATACTTGGAATAATGTAAACTTTTTTTCGAGTTCAGTTCAAAGTATCTGCTAGATCAATCATGACTTTTGCAATGTCCTCATCGTCAGTATGTATCAAAAAGTCAGTATGTATCATCGAACGGATGTATCAAAAAGCATAGGATCCTAATTTTCATGAACATAAAATGTCCAAGGGGTCCCAGTTAGCCTTGCGGGTATAGGCGTAGGATTGCCAATCCGGAAATGGTGAGATAGATCCGATCTGATCGTTAAATAAAAGAAGTGGGAAACATTCTAGATTCCATGCTCGATGGATCTGCTAAGATGTTTAGTGATGCACGGATGTATGATTTAGGACTTGGTTGATCGGGTAGATCGCATGTTCGGAACTCCAGGACGTTTTGGAGAACAGAACAGGCTTGTAGTAGCTTGTAAAAGTAATGAGTACCATTCTATCAGCTCGACGGACCTGCTGGGATGTTTAGCGATACACAGGTACATCGTTCAGGACTTGGTTGATCGGCTAGATCACATGTTCTGAACTCAAGGACGTTTTGGAAAAGTGAAAGAACTCAAGGACGTTTTGGAGAATCGAAAAGGCCTGTAGTAGCTTGCATAAATAACGAGTGATATCCAATCGGCTCAATCAGCACATATTCTGAACTGTTTTGAACACAAGAACGTTCCGGAGAAACGAAAAGGCCTGTAGTTGCGTGTAAAAGTAATTAGTAAAATCCTATCGCCTCAATGGACCTGCCAAGATGTTCAACGATGCACGAATACGTTGCTCAGGGCTTGGTTGATTGGTATATCATATGTTTTGAATTCCAGGACGTTTGGGAGACATCTTCTTCTTCTTCTTATTGGCATTACATCTCCACTCTGGGACAGAGCCGCCTCGCAGCTTAGTGTTCATTAAGCACTTCCACAGTTATTACCTGCGAGGTTTCTAAGCCAGGTTACCATTTTTGCATTCGTATATCATGATCACATAGATATTTTTTGGACAGAATGATCAGGACAGGCAAAACGTTATCGAAATTCAAATAACCATAACTCTGTGCAAAATCAACCGATTTCTTTGGTTCTTACATTTTTTGACTGGAAAATTAATCAAGTTTTGGGAAACTGTTTCAAATCCATGTTCAGACCGTGTGAAACCGGTTCCACCAATTGTCTCATGCATGCTATTGTTCTAGTAGGCAGCGTTCTTGCACCAAGTGGTATCCTGTGGTTCTGAGCAAATATTTAAATCACAATTGTCCTAGACTACCGTCATACGCATATTTGTCCCATGTTTAATAAGATTTCCTATGTACATGGGATAATTATGCGTGGAACGGCAGTAGATGTATGTGCCGGTCCGAAAATCGTCGGTGGTGACGGCGCACAATGGTCGGATTCGTCAAATTTCACGACATAATTCGATAACTCGAAAACCATCAGTGCTAGAGTTTTTACGTCTTCAGACGAAATTATCTACAAGAAAATATCTATTTTTGGTGTAAGTTGTCATTAGGGTGGCCCTTTTGTGACAAATTTTGTAAAATGTATTTTTTTAATCTTTCAAATTAGGGGGTCGACTGTTTTACAAAGTTGTAGAAAATTTAATTCTAAGGATTTTGGCCAAAATAATATTAATTTTATTTCATACAGGTAATGTTTTATGACAAAATTACTAAATTTAGATAGCAATTTTAGCTTCTTTCAATTCAAATTATTTTCAAAAACTGTAAAAGCATCGCTTCACGGTCTTTGGATTGCGCATCTTTTGGTTATATAATATGGTTGCTAATTTTCAAACAATGCATGAGAGAGTTAGTTTTAGAGTTCTAGAACTAGAGTTAGGCTTTATGCCTGGGGCTGGGAATTTGGTTTCATCAGTACACGCTAAGCTGCGGAGGACAACGGACGTCCTACGTAGCTTAGTAGCGAAAGCACCTGTCTAGCATACTGAGATTGAGGGATCAAACCCCACCGAAAGAAGTGGTACTACATTTCTTGAACTAAATATGTCACATGTTGTGCATTCGTTATGTATTTTTGACCAAAACATTTTTATATTTTCTGAAAAAAAGTTGTTCTGAAATTTACTGAAAATTTTCGGTTTGTTTGAGAAACTATACTGGAGCGCTGCTTGCAGTTTCCTAACTGGAAACGCTGCAGGGCGTTGATTTTTGTCTATAACTGTTAACCTGGTTTTTTTTTCGAAGATTCGATGCCAATTTGTTCAAAAACAGTTTTTTTTACTAAATTAATGATTTCGTGTGTGTTACTTCTACGTGAAGTTAAACGATTTACAATGATATGGAAATGCTAATATCATCTTCCACATTCGGACGTACTGATATTCTTCCTCCCTTCATACGGGAGCTATAGAAGGATAGGTCCGTTAGGATATATGCCATCACAAATATTGCCTCCGCCTGCTTTCAAATCGACTTCTATAAAAACATTCTTCATGCCTGCCGTGTCCTAACGGAACTATCAATTCTATACTTTCGCCTCTAATGCTATCATGAACATGTACGTCCGAATGTGGAAGATGATATTAGCATTTCCATATCACAGTTTTTTTTTGTTGTTTTCTCGGAATTGTGTAAAATGGATATATATTGCAGTTTTTCAAACATATTTTATAATAAACTAGCGAAAGAAACCCAGCGTTGCCCGGGTGTTGCAAATGTCACAATAAACTGTTTGCAGCACCGCACTCTAAATCAATTTCCGTGCGTTTGTTTTGTTTTCCTCAACAGCTAATCCAAAATTGTATTCCAATGATTTTTTTTACATTTCCCCGTAAAATTCATCGACCTTTTGCATATACAAACCTTGCGGATCCCAAAACGAGTCGATCAGTGAAAAAATCTTGCAAATCGGTCAACCCGTTCGCGAGTTAAATCGTCAGGAAGGAAAACTCATTTTTATTATATAGAAGAAGATATTGAAATTAAAAGCCATTTGATGTTTCAACTATTTACCATAGGTTCACTACAGTGCCCCAACGTTCAGTAACCCAAGTCATCACCACACACCTTCCATGAACTTTGCAACCTATTTTGCCACTCACTTAATTGCTTCAACTTTTTCAAGTTTCATATTACATATTGAAACTTATGCGACTTGCAGTGACTGTATGTATAATAATTTTAGCGACTTTTTTTCAAATCACCAAGCTCACCTGGCGCGGATTTCACGGCAACAGTTTCGTGGTGTGCTCACGTCCTGGCTGCTTCGTAATGTGTCTGCTGGACAGCCTCGCCTTGTTTCTACCGTTCGTCGCCGTTTTGCAGATAGCGATAATTAACGATGGCAATTAAGTTACTGCGCTGCCCAGAGGCTTTAATGAGTATCACGCGAAGCGTGAACATTCGAGCAGTGTTTTTTTGTGTGTGTCCGACTTTCAATTTTTGAACAGGTACCAAACTAACCAACCAGCGATTGTTGGTCGGGCTGATTGACCTGTCTCTTTTCGGGGGAGAAGCATCCGACTGGCCGGTCAAGGTCGAACCCATTTGCGCATCGATGGTCGTCCTATTGTTGTGTAGCACGAAATCGGGGAAGTCGGGTTTATTCTTTCAACATTCGATCTAGATTTACTCGGCAGGGTAAAAGGCATAAATGGGGTTTTCGATACTTTGGCTCAACGACGAATCGGTTGAGTGGATGGTTAAAATTATAAATTCAATTAGGTGTTAAGTTGAATAACTGCCATGTCGATTTAATGACGCTGAACGTGGACGCGAACCCATTGACTCCCTAGGTCACCTGCCTGCGCAGTAAAGTTTAATTTAATGGGAGTCTTGTTCGAATTGTTGCGAAGAAGGGATGTTTTCCTGCGTCATTTCGGTACCGGTAATAAAAATCTCACTTTGAGATAGCAATTTGGTTGAGTTCTGGGATTTGAATAGGCGAAGGAATTTGAGGTCTGATTTCTTGGGAGTTGGGTATTAAACCAACTTTAGACTTCTTGGTTTGGATGGGGTTGGGATTTACGTCAAGATCCTATTTTAGCGATTATTATTGTCCAATGAAGGATTAATTCACCTTTGAGCAATTGCCAAACTGAGTATAATATATGCTGTCACTTTCATGAAAAAAAGTACACGCCTAATTTATTTTTTAAATTTCAATATGCGTTTTCTTCTTTTTCAGGTAGGTCCGATACCAATAAGTACACTTTTCGAAACATTTACCTTAATATAGGGTTATTACGAGCTTCGGAATTAAGCCATTAAAAAGCGACGTTTATGTAGGTATTGTATTAACTTGTTTTATGTTTTCATCATAAAATGACAACCTAAAATAGGTTACGCCAAAGCTGTAAATGTGGCACACGTTCTAATCGTCGCTACGAAACCTGAAATGACTAAACAATACGCTAGGAGCTTTGGAATACTCTCTATTTCTCAGTCACGCATAACCAATGCCAGTTTTCACGTACCATCTAAATTGCTTGGTCGGTCGCCTGCTCGATCGACAGAGAGAAAAGGAGAAACTGTATATTTATTTGTTTTCGGCCTATGTTTCAACCGGCAATATACATAATTTGGCAGCTTTTGGACATTCACCGCATGTATGTGGCATCATGAGCTACACGGAAATGGATAATTATTTAATAATTACACGTATCGTTAGCAATCGTGGTTTGTTGATATGTTGATATTTACGTGTCAAATGTAACCGCGCACTTCGCGATGACGATGACATGCTCTCCGTTAATTCCCGCAGGGCGAATATGACGTTCCAATTTCTTTCGGTCTCATTTTCGTTGATGTGATTTCAAGCGTATGATAATTTTGCCAGTAGTGAATTACAAGTCAAGTTCAGTGCACTGAAATATCTACATTCGTTATCACCTCTGCATGTCAGTAATTGTTTTTCACTAAAAATAAAAATTCTAATATGTAGCAGATGTCGAGATAAAAATAACACCGAAGTTAGTTCTTATTCTTGGCGATCCGCGATACTACTTTGCTTAACTCATTCAATAGCTTTCAAATAAATGAAAATCATTGTTGAAGTAAAATAAAAACTAAATGAGTTGTTTGTCTAAGTGAGCACCAGAATTTTATATTTTATTTTCGACAACAAACTAGATTGATTGACATTTTATAACACTACCAATATGTTTCACTATCGTGTGGTAGTAAGCGCGATGGATCATCGAGCCATCATCGAGGTCAAATTTTTCCCATTATTCGAGAATGCGTGTAAGGACAATCTGGGCCATGCGAACATTAATGCGATTAAATCCGTGGATTCAATAAAAATATGTCTTTTTTCTGATTTACCTGCTGAGATACTTAACATGGAAATCCATATTTTTTTTTTATTAGAACATCTGTTAAAGTGTTGGGTTCCACGAACTACTTCTTGCATGAAAGTATGCCATAGCTTCGGTCAATTATAATAAAACCACTACAATTAAGAAACCTCCTAATGCTTGCGTGTCAATGTTGACTTGACATCATTTCTATTTTCACCTTTTTTCGTCACATCCCATATTGTGTTCTCTGGCAAACTCCGGCGTTAGTGAATAGTAGAACGGCCGGAAATTGCCTTTGGAAAATGTTTTCTCGTAATTAATCCAGGTCATACCAGCTGGTAGAGTTGGCAGATGAAATTGTTGTGATAGCGTGTTAAATGGACAAGTGATATGAAATTCAGGTTTAATACTTGTAGATAATAATCGGTCATTGATAGAGAAATGGGATTGTTGAACTTGTTTTTGCGTATCGCATGTAACAAACTCGAAAAAACGCGAGTTGAATGTACTGTTTAGCAAATGTAAACAGGTAACCTCCAACTTAATTTATGTACCACAAGTTGGGTCATGTTATCTATAGTTCTACACCAAACCAGCGGATGTTGGATTTTCTTACAATTCTGGAGAGACCCTACCAAGATCTGCATAAAGCCTGTCCACGTTAAATTTCGGACACTTAGGTAATGTCCAATTTATTTGTTGTCATTTTATCAATTTGAGCGTGTTTAAAACATGCCGAAAGCAGCACATAAAGCCGAAAGATTCAGCTGTCATGTAAATTGTTCGTCTCAATGGTTTATGAAAATTTTAAAAAATCGCTTTATCAGATGGGTGTCCGAAATTTAACGTGGACAGGCTTTAAGAACTGGGTATATAAGAAATTGCTTTCTTATACAAAATTTAATTTATTAAAAAATTGAGGGTCGCATACAATATTTGTGTAAGTATCTAGAAATTTCGCATATGCCTGGTAGTGGGTCACTTTTTAGTGACTTGTTCATTTCTAGACCAACATTTCAAAAGGGCGTAACAGCCAAAATTTATTCCTTCTGATTCTTCGTCCACATATATAGCTATATATGTAGACGAAGAATCAGAAGGAATCAATTTTGGCTGTTACGCCCTTTTGAAATGTTAGTCTAGATTTATTTCGACTAAAAGTCACTAAAAAGTTTCTTTTTTCGAGCTCAAGTCACTACACACAACCAGAGATTGTAACATTTTATTGTAATCTCGCATTAGTTTCGCGTACAGTTTGCCATAATTTGCGACATATGCACAGATTGTATTAAGTAAACGGTAGGCCCTTGCATTTGTTCTCCGGTCACGAGAAAATAAAAACTGGTTATGTGTTAGTGTCTACATTGAATCTAATTTTACACTCCCCCATCGAGTGAATTGCTGTATACTTCGACAACCTCAGCAACCATTCAAAAAAATCGGTCAAAGACGGGAATTGAAATCGGACCCTCCACACTTAGCACCTCTAGACTGACGCGCTAACCATCTGGACTATTTACCAGATGAGGAACGATGCGACCAAAGGCAATCATAATCCACGTTTCATGCTATGCGGTTGTGCAGTGCTGCAAAGCCTGACAAAAACAAAATCCAGAGCATGTGTCAAGTACTTAATTGTGATGCTCAAATGTGGATCTCGCATGCTTGGTGTAACGATTACTATGTAAGTGACATTTTAGCAACTAGTGCTGGGTCACTCACCATGTCTTCACTTCCTGTGATCACCAGCATGAATGGTAGGAAAACTTTCCTGATGTTGTGGTTGTCATATCCGTGTCATCGTGACTATCGTGATGATCACTTGACCATGCGGTGTTTGGTTCGAAATCAACGTTCGTCAGCATTCAGCAATGGAATAATCCATCTAGCGGAAATTAATGGCTTTTTGCTGTAATAAAAATGCATGAAACCAAAATAGAACGTTTTGGGAACATACAAGTGTTCTGATTGTTTATATTGACTATTTGTTCAATATTTTAAGAGGTGATGAAAAAGAAAAGAAAAGTGCATAGTTTTTCCAAATTTGATCCAGACTATCTTTTGAAAGAGGCCAAAGTTTTTTTTATTGATTTTTTAAAATGGATATAATCAAAAAACGACGCATCCTACAAAAAAGTGTTGTATGTGTGACTATGGCAAAATCAGTCAAACTTTCTAATAAAGATATTATAAACAATTCAAATTGAGCCCTACACTGAAAAAGATCTGTTTTAAAAATTAACACCCGATTTTCGAAAAAATGCTTTTTTTGATTTGAATGAAATTGTGTCTCAAGATAGGTGATTATGCTCCTACCAACCGTCCATACATTGCAAGCTTGGCACTTGCAAGGGAAAAAAGTTTTTCTAACATTTTTTTTTATTTGTCCGAATTGATTTTTTTCCAGTGTCATGGGGTTGCAGTGGATTTAACATATACATACAAACACATATTGAAGGGACCGTTCACAAATTACGCAACGCTTTAGAGGGAGGGAGGGGGTCGGTGCGAGCGTTACGGTTCATACAAATAAATCTCACATACAAAAAGTGTTACAAGGGAGAGGGAGGGGGTCCAAAATTGTCAAAATTTGCGTTACGTAACTTGTGAGTGGCCCCAAATATTCCTGTACAGTCAAGCAGAGTACAATGGTTTGGTCGTAATTGGGCGCAATCGATGAAAATACATACACTGAAAATAATTCCGACAAGAAAAAGTTTTTGTTAGAAAAACTTTTTTCTTCAAAGTGCCAAGCTTGCGATGTATGAACGGTTGGTAGGGAACATAATCACCTATCTTGAGACACAATTTCTTAATTTGAATTGTTTTCAATATCTTTATTAGAAAGTTTGACTGATTTTGCGAAAGTCACCCATACAACACTTTTTCGCAGGATGCGTTGTTTTTCGATTATATCCATTTGAAAAATTCAGCAAAACAATGTTTGACCTTTTTCAAAAGATAGTCTAGATTGAATTTGGAAAAACTTAGTTAAGGGCCATACACAAATTACATAACGCTTTAGGGGGTGGGAGGGTGTCTGTCCGAGCGTTACGGCCAATACAAATTTTAGAACCCTTCCATACAAAACACGTTACGAGGGGGTGAATGGGGGCTGACCATGGTCCATTAGCGTTATGTAATTTGTGAATGAACCCTAATTTAACTATTGATTTATCAATTAAAAAACGACGTCATTCCAATCAAACGACAACAAAATCAATCAAGAGGAATCTAAGTAGGTGTTGAGCGGAAAGGATGCAAACAAAAATTATCCGTCATTTTTTTAAAATTTTTTTGGCTCTCCACCTAAATTTAAACTTAAATATATGTCGTGTTTGTGAAGAGTGAAATCTCGAAAGAAAACTGCAACGTCCACAATTCGATACATGAAGATGTGGTCCTCGAGCTCACCGCATCCAAAAGGCCACCGTGTATTTATTTGTTTGCCTTCTACCTACTGTTGGATCTATACCACCGAAATCGGACATTGAGAAAGCTATGGCAGCAGCTTGAGTGAGTTCTGCACGGATCTGATGAAGCGTTGCTGACTGATGATCAAGGTGGAATGTGTTCAAAATTGAATGGTAGTTATCAAAACTGCTGCCTTCAAACCAAGCGATGGCGCTCGTTCTTCAGCAATATTTCCAGCAGGATTGCTGGTGCTATGGATTTGCTCAATCAGCCGTTTGTTTCGAAGGATGTATAAAATCATCGGAAGTCGGGTTGCTTTTGGTGAGATCAATCCAATATTATTTTAAATTCTCTGTTCTTATATTTTTAACTGTACCTTTTAACTGTCGTATCCTTGGTCTAATCTTTGGTTCTCAATTGATCCTTTTTCTCCAATTTTTTTTTACTAAATGGCTACGATACCTCATACTCAAGCCGAGTATCGCAGTCATTTTTTCTACAGATCTTTGTTATTAATCGCTTTCATATTCAATACGTCAGACCTTTATGCTCAATAACGTTTTAGTCCAAATCTATTTTTTAGATTCTATTTGTTTTTCTTTTAAATGCTCAATTCTATTATAGTTTTCTCCTTATTGATATTTTGATATTAATCCTACTAACAGCTAATCATACTTGAGTTCTGTCCAAAACTAAAGCGATTTTGACTCAACTATTGAGCAATCTTCATTTTTTCTTCCCTTTCTTTAGTTGCTATATAAAATAAACATTTGAAATTAAACACTAAATACGTACAGGGCATCGTTTGCTGCTATTGCCGCGGATATTGTGGGAGTCCTAGGTATCCGGTTCACGCTTTAGTTAGCAACGGTGGCTCTTCTCGACCTTCTTTTCCCTGAGTAATTAGTGCGAATAAGGGCGTCCTTGTGAAGTTTTGTTATGAACAACTAGTACATCCCATTCCCCAAACACTCTGAAAAAAAATTCTTTCTTCAGAAGTGAATCCTTTTTGTAGTACTAGTCTTCATAACAATAAGGGCACCATTACGGAGCATGAGATATGATCAAATTATTCGTAGTACTACTTGATCAATGAAAATAAATACTAAGGTATGGAAATCCATATACTGTGTGCGTGCCTTTCGTGTATGGCGAAAAACCTTTCACTACTACATTCGAACGAGCTCCCATAAGAAGCCGTGCAAATATGTACGTCACCATTTGCTGTTTACATTTTCTATCATCCACTAATACACTTGCATTTGGTCTTCTTCCTCACCTTCTATCTATTCTCATTGCTACTTGATCAACACCCCCGGCTGGGTGAGGGATAGAGGATGACACACACACACACAAACGACAACAAAATCAATCAAAAACGGTGCTCACCTGCACTTTTGACAGCTGACCGACCTGATGCTCTTTATGGCTCTCAGCTTGTGGTTGTCAATCTGGGTGTCACGCTTACCTAAGGTACTCACGTGTCAGCTTCTACATGTCACGATGCGCTTGCAGTGATTGTCAGTAAAAAAGATCGGTTAAAAGCGTGGTGGTTATTGTCTTCGTTTCTGATCATCTGGTGATGGTCACGACATTTTGCCGGATTGTGGCAAGCGGAAGGGTAAAAGGAATAGCAATGAGTGATACGAGTGGAATAAGCACTATGCATATTTGTGTCCTTTTCCGTTATCAAACTAAATGGAATCGGGAAGATTGTATGGTTTAAATTTATATTGCTGTGCACGATGTATTCTAGGAGGAGCCAACGAGATTCGTTTGGATGTATTGATCGAAACCAAATAAACCGACTTAATGCAATGAGTTGTACTAATAAAGCTATGTCCATTTAGAATCCGGAATAATAAAATCATCTATATCTCGGTAACGGATTGACGTACAAATAAGGGTAATACATCAAAACAAGGGTAATTCATTGTACTTTGAGGAAAAAATATTGATACAAATCATTTCTTCTTGTTTCTAGTGAAAATTCGCACCTTCTTCTTTATTCCTCTCATAAAAAGTTGCACACCTCCGGATCTACTTTCTTGGCACATTTGTTCCACATTTTGGTCATCTGAGTCGCGTCCCGAGCTGTTCTTAAGCTTTTCTTAAGCTTCCGCTTCATTACTGCCCAAAATGTCTCGATGGGCCGGAGCTGTGGGCAGTATCGTGGATTTATATTTTTATCGATGAAATCTTCGTTATTATCGCGGTACCACTGGATGAATTCCCGGCTGTAGTGGCAACTCGCGAAATCTGGCCAAAACTTCACCGGACCTTTATGAGCTTTATGGAAGGTAGACCGCGGTTTTTGAGACATTCCTCCTTGTACAGCTTCGAGTCCATCGTCCTATTCGTCACAAACACTTAGGTCTTAGGTCAAAAAGCAAACTTAAACTTCACAGGAACTACTCCTCGTGCCGTCGCCATGTAGAATGTTTGGCAAGGAAGCTGTTCGAAGTCCTTTTTGACGTAGGTTCCATCGTCGATGAGCAGGATTATCAACGTAGGTGTGCAGATTTTTTTTCTCCTTCCGTTTCATCTGGAATAATTTTTGACTCGCTGCACGAAACATCGTGAAATTTATACCACAGCAAGTGGGCGCCTAGGTAGACAAACCGCTGTTAAAGAATTCTTGCAGCGGTCACTTTCCGTGCCGTTGCAATACGATAAATGATTCCGGATTCTAAATGGACATAGCTTTAAGTATGACATTCTCTGATCGGTTTGAATGCGAGATTTGATACAAAATGCTTAATACAAAGAACGTCACACAGAATTGTTTTGGGTGTAATGTCACTTTTTCTCGCAAAAAGTCACTATTTTCAACTATTTTGAAACTATAGACTGGGTTTGGTTAGGTATATAGCCTTAGAAAAAAAAAGCTTGATTTAAAGCTTTAAGTAACCATCGAAAGATGCTTTGTTCATGGAGATCTTACAACAACTCAAATGCCTGGATTTGAGACGCGAGTGAAAGATAAATACTCGGAGGACATAATTGGGTTGATACCGCGGTATGGGACATCATGGAAGCCTTGGTTGATTCGTTAGACCATTTGATTCAAACTCCAGGACAATTTGGAGATCTTACAACATCTCATATGTCTGGATTTGAGACGCAGGTGAAAGACAATTACTCGGAGGACATAATTGGGTTTATACTGCGACTGAGGACATCATGGAAGCCTTGGTTGATTCGATAGACCATTTTGCTCAAACTCCAGAGAAATTTGGAGATCTTACAACATCTCAAATGCCTGGATTTGAGACGCAAGTGAAATATAAATACTCGGAGGACATAATTGGGTTGATACCGCGGTATGGGACATCGTGGAAGCCTTGGTTGATTCGGTAGACCATTTTACTCAAACTCCAGGACGATTTGGAGATCTTACAACATCTCATATGTTTGGATTTGAGACGCAAGTGAAATAAAACTACTCGGAGGACATTATTGGGTTGATACTGCGGCTAGGGGAGTCATGGAAGCCTTGGTTGATTCGGTAGACCATTCGATTCAAATTCCAGTACAGTTTGGAGATCGTAGAACATCATAATTAATTATCACATTGTTTCGTATATAGTTTACATTTATTTTAACAAGTTCACAGTAGACAACATGCTTGAAAACATTTTCTGAAGCTTCATGCATCCTGTAGTATAAAGTGGTTCCTAAAGGCACCGAATTATCATCGTATGCATAGTAGGGATGTTCAAAATGTGTTCTTATGTTCCTGGTGATGTCTTTTATGTGTTATTTTATTATTTCCATCATCACTATATGAATAGATATCATTTTTGGTAATAAAATATAAGTATATCTCCAAAATCGCATTTTTTAAAATCCGTTGCTTTACTCCCACAGCTCTAGTGAAAAATTGAACACCCCTAGATACAATATTTGGAAATGTCCAGAAACTAGAAGAGATGGCTAAGAGGTTGGTGAAAAAACTGAGAAAATCGGTTGAAAAACCACTGAGATATATTTTTGTTAAATATCTTGGCTGTGCATATGCACAGCACATGTTTCGAAATGGACAAATTGATATGAAATTTGCGAAAAAGAATCCACGTGTCTTGGAGGGACTCGAACCCTCAACCTCCTCCAACCTCCTCTAGATAGGCGTGATAACCTTTACACAACAAGACCACTTAAAGGTCACGTTTGCGGAAAAGCCATCAGAATCCGAGTATCGCGGTTAGCTCTCTTTTTTCGCAAATTGAATATCTTTCGGATGCTTGATTTGTCCAATCTCCACATGTGCTTTACTGTTGTATATACAGGTCTTGTTGTGTAGGGGTTATCACGCCTATCTAGAGAGTAGGAGGTTGAGGGTTCGAGTCCCTCCAAGACACGTGGATTCTTTTTCGCAAATTTCATATCAATTTGTCCATTTCGAAACATGTGCTGTGCATATGCACAGTAGAGTGGGGCGCAGTTGTATGGAAAAACGCAAACTTCGTCCGATCAAGTGAGATCAAGGTTTTTCTGAATCGTTTTGGGACCCCAATCAACTGTGCAAAATATGGGCTTGATTGGTTGCAACCTCGCATGCCGCATCGCGTTTTAAATTTACATGGAGATTAGTATGGGAAAACGTACTTTTTTATATGTTTGCACTTAGCGGATTCAATTTATCATCAATCACGTGACTCAATATGTTAGCATATAGTTTGGAAGATGCCGAAAGACTTTGTCGAAGAAGGTACGTAGCTGGAAGGTCTACAAAAAATGTTATTACGTTTTGAAAATTGATTGCTCAAACCATATGCAAGAAATCAATGTTTCTGCCAGCACTACCGGACAACCTATGGTTATCGAAAGGCAAAACCCATCTTCCTTCTTATCGGATTTTTTTCTTTGTGAAATAATTCCGGATAGCTCCCATTAGCTCTAAAGCCCAATTATTTTATTTATTTTGAAATAACACTCAGTTAAATTACTCGTCTATGTAGTACGGCAGTGCTGGCAGAATAAACGATTTTTTGCATATGGTTTGAACACTCAATGTTCGAAACGTTATAACTTTTTTCGTGGACGTTCCAGCAACGTGCCTTCTTCAGCAAAGTTTTTCGGCATCCTTTGGGTTATACTTTAACGCAATGTGCTACTTGGTTTACGATAAACTGAAACCTCTAGTAATAGAAATGCAAAAATATACGTTCTCCCATACTAATTTCCATACAAACTTCAAACGGGATGCGGAAAGCGAGGGAGCAACCAATCGGTCCCAAATTCTGCACAGTTGTTCAGGACCCAGAATGGCTTCGAAAAACCATTGATTTGAAAAAATGACCATGACGCCCCACTCTAATGCACAGCCAAGATATTTAACAAAAAAATGGTTTTCGTACGGCCGAGTTGCCGAATAATATGCAATTAATTGTAATCAAGTGTCGGTCTTTCACCGTCATTAGTCGTCTGAGTACACGCGACCGCTTACGTAAGGCAATCAAACTCATCAAATGCTTTAGCCAAGCAAGCCTTTGGTACAGCAGAGTGCGATTGATTCGCATTCTATACCAGCCCGCCCAGCCTTTTGTTGGGAGGCATGGAGTGCGATCCTCTCGTTTAATAAACAATGTGCACTCGCTTGACTGTGGATATACAACAGTAAAGCACATGTGGAGATTGGACAAATCAAGCATCCGAGAGATATTCAATTTGCAAAAAAGAGAGCTAACCGCGGTGGAGGTTGATACTCGGATTCTGATGGCTTTTCCGCAAACGTGACCTTTAAGTGGTCTTGTTGTGAAGGGGTAGAGAGTAGTAGGTTGAGGGTTCGAGTCCCTCTAAGACACGTGAATTCTTTTTCGCAAATTTCATATCAATTTGTCCATTTCGAAACATGTGCTGTGCATATGCACAGCCAAGATATTTAACAAAAAAAATGGTTTTCGTACGGCCGAGTTGCCGAATAATATGCAATTAATTGTCACTGAGATATAGCCATTTGAAAATTTAGTTACAACGATTTTCTGAACAAATGAATCCTAGTGTTAATATATTAGAAAACCCAAAATTGATTTGCTGGAAGTTACAACGAGTTCATACCATCCTGCCCGTTTAAATTCTTCTTGATTAAGGTACACTGGGGGAAGTGGAAAAAGGGGGTAAGTGTAAAAATCAACTCGAAAAAATGGAATTGTACATACTTTACAGTTTTTACCACATCATAACATTATGCAAGAATATACTTTGATGCTCACACTAATACTATGTTGAAATTTGTATAATACACACACTAACACGGTTAACGCTCGAACTGTAATTTTAGGTTTCGCGAAAAGTTATTTTTTGCATTCATAAAATCAATTCTTTTTTGCGCCAATTGTCTCTTTTTCCAGTAAATTTATATCACAGGTGACCATTAAAATACAATTAAACTAATCCCATTCAATTGGTAGTGGTTTGTACCAAGAAAGCAATTAATTCAAAGATTTTACACTTACCCCAGGTATCAAACACTGCGGGGGAAGTGGATAATGTTCTAATTACTCAATTTTTTTCTTCCCTCCAGGGTTTATTTCGATAGCTGTGAATCTTAATATGTTCCTTTTTTGTTCTTATTGCGATTCCAGTGGTGATTGGACTCATATAAATGAGAAAATTCCTGATTAATCCACCTATCGATATTGATGTCTTTCACATGTGTTACATATGAAAAAAATGTATTAGAAAGTTAAAAATAGCACTGATAGGTAAATATATTGTATAATTCACATTAATTTTTATTCATAACAAGTTTCGCCGTTGAATACAAGGACGCCGATTGATCAAGGACAAGTGCTTAGGAATAGCTGATAATATTGTGCGTGCTTTGCGCACACACATACATACAAATACGCACATACAGACATCATCTTAATTCGTTAAACTAATTTCATTAGTTCATAACCCTGTAAGTCCCATTTTTCCTTTAAAAAGTTCATCTTTGGGGCGAACATATGAATTTTACGTAAACTTAGTGTTCGAGAAGGCAAAACCAGCCCTTCCCTAGCTATTACGAGAATTCCTCGAGGATCTATTCCGTTAAAGTAAGGAAATTATTCCACAAAAGATACTCAGAGCAATTATCGTATTGATTTTAGTTATATGTAACTACACATCACTATTGAAGGTCTAGGTAACATGGGTTTTCCACTTACCCCATCCCACTAGGGTAAGTGGAAAAAGAACTCCCAATTTTAAAATCTATTTCCATAAATTTCAAGCGACCAAAATGGTATGAATTACCGCACAGTTGGTGCAAAATTGACTGTTTATGATAGCCCATTTTGATTTAATGCATTTAGATCATTTAAACTGGTTTTACACTAATTCAAACATGCACTCTCGATTTTTCCTTTTCCACTTCCCCCAGTGTACCTTATAGGCACAAAGTAATAATCACTGTTTGTTAAATTTGCGTTCTCTGTATGAGTCAACTGTCTTATCGCAAACAAATCAGTCCATGTTGAGAAAGTGAATCTCCTTATATGCCAATTAACACTCATCAACTGCAGTTACGTCTGTTTACATCTTGTTCGCATCACTATCTGTAGGCTCAAAAAAAAATCATACCACATAATTAACAAGCACTTTTTAAGACCGCGTCGGTTACTGGCAAAACCCAGACCACAGATACGTAACATATACCTTAAACCTTAAACTGTGTCTACCTGATGATACGTTTTTATTCCAGTATCCAAATTATGCATCGTCCGTCATTCGCAATGGATGATGATGACCTCATCATCATGTTCAGCGAGTCTGATACGAACCAAGCGAGGTCGCATCCCTTCACACCACCGGTGGTGTGGTCGCTTACCAACGAAACGCAAGCAAATGATGCCAACCAACATAACAAACCCGGGTGGGGCTGCAATCCGCAACTGCTTGACCGCGCATTAAAATTTCTGCTTGAGCCACGAAATACTACCCTGGCCTCCGGCTGTTGTGGGTTTTATGGTGGCATAACCGGGAGAAAGTTTTTATAGTCAGGCTCTGTCTGCGCTCGACGTGGAGGAAGGATGGCCTGTTGCCATCATCCGTACTTGAAGGCGACCTACTTGGGTCGGATCCAATCGAACCGCCAAGCAACGCAACACCGATACAGATCTAGAACCCAAGTTCCATCATGCTGCTAATGGGAAAAATGTTCCCGCAGCAGCGTCATACTGCGTGCTGTGGTCTCTGTGGTTCTGTTCATAAATTGATGCCAATCTCCGCCGTAGCATACATTTCTTACCGAGAATTAAATCCTCGGACTTGTGTACGTAACCTCAATTCCGAGGGCGCCGCATTTGTCGCCGTCAACCGCTTCACCAGAGTTTAATGGATTTTGGTTAGTTTTTCTTACTGCTTTTTTCGCCACCCCGTCTATCGGTAATGGAATTGTGGTCAGGCAGTATCGGTTGGCGACCACTAGTCTGGTATGCTCGGTAGCCTACTAGGTGCCTTGATGACCACCCAAATTAGCATTCCTGCAATAATATCGTCCTCTGGTTACCATTGTTGTACTCCGGAACGGTATTGGCATTTTGTTCTATCGAATCGAACAAACTAAAAATAGGTACTCATGTAAAGATTTGTCACCTGTGCTTATTTATTAAGAACTCAACTGTCCAGAGTGGAACCGACACAGCAAACAAATATTTTTTTACTTTCAAACCAACAATATAGATTGGTACGATTTAATAGGATCTAAAATGTTATATTGGAAATAAGCAAAACAAATGTTAGAACCAGTTCTTTTGGTTCCTCAGTTAGCTTGTAAATAAATAATCCAAATACGATTAGTTTAACTTAGTTGTGAAACAATTGTTTGTGTGTCTCAGTTCAGTGTATGAACTTTTAAATCAGGTTTATGTAATTGCCAAGTTAAAAGGCATTTTAGTGTCATAATGGTAGCATAATTGTAAGATTTACCTCAGTTCTTTTATTCCACAATATACGAGCTGATTAAGTGATTTGGTGTGTTCTCACTCAAAGTGGATCGACCCAATAGTTTTTCCCATGGCACCAACGCTTACCGTTCTCGCTATTCATTCATCTTCGTTCAGCTTACCTCTGCTGTGGTTAACAACAATAAAATAAATCGTCATCAAACATGGAGTGTTGACACTGCCCCCCCCATTATTGGATATTGTTTGTAGCTCCTGTAGACTAAAACCTGGGTGAAGTCTGCTTGTTCAGTAGCTGACATTAGTTCGAGGTTGCTTTGGGAGTGGCTTATAGAAAATTCTTTATTTGAAGTAGTTTGAGTTGAAATTAGACACAACTTTTTTATTATTCCGTTTTGAATGGTAGTTAAGGACAATGTACTTATCGTATAAAACTTTAACTAAAGGATGAGAATTGAATTTTCTTATGCTTCATAATCTTTGTATAAAAACTACTATATTTAGAGAAGCAGGTCAGCTCTAAAAAAAACACAAAACCTCTTACGTACTCAGTGTATTGTCGCTTACGAGTAAAACTTGAGGTTCTGGTGGGCTTTGTGAGCTCTTTCAAGTCTTGAGCAAGCGAGTACTTAATTCACCAAAATTAACTAAATTAGGCTCTCAAGGCTTAAACATTCAAAATAGACTACAGCTCCCAGGCCATCAAAATTAATCTGTTGATTAACTTTAATGATGTAATAAGATTGTCTCACATCCCTACGCTATTCGATATCTCCGATAAAATTGTATAACTCCCTTTGTTTGCAACCGATTGAACAAATCGTCTATCGCATCATCCAATCTGAAGTTTTGAATCGGTCATTTTTCCGCGTTCAAACATATATCTCAAACAACTTTACCAACAACCGTCGTCAGCCGTCATCAACAAGGGGCTGACGAGATGGAAACCAGTGTGGTTGCGAACTGATCTGTTGATCGCCACCGCCGTCCACCATTGATAGGATCGCTAATCCAACGAACGGCGATTGATGCTCTGATTTTTTTTTCGCTACCGAATTGACAGCCGCCGTTTGTCGACAGGGACCGAACAACAAATAAAAAATATCGCAAAATCGCGTGTGACTGTGTGTACAACGAAAAAATCTGCGCAACTATGTACACGACCTGCGATTCGTTTGAAGCTGATCGGTGCACCAAGAAGAGGGGTAGCGGCATGTAATTAGATATAGGACTCAACGCGCGCATACGGTGGGTTGTGATAGTGGTGTAACAACCGACCAACGATAATGCCACCATCGCCGGTTTTCTTGATCTATTTTTCAATTACCGTGGATTATGTCACCTTTGATTAGGTTTGACGTTCAACATGTAGCTTCTCGTTCGGGACAGCATATGCTGTGAATGTTGCTTGATTACTTTGTGTCTTGATTTTCTATTTGCGGTTTTGTAGATTTAATGAGACAGATTCCCGTACGGTGTTGTAGATGTTGAAATTGATTTTGAGCATGTTTCCATACAGTCAAACAATAAATCAAAAGAAATTTGCGTAGGTATAAAATTATATTCTTTGTCTTACTGCCATCGCTCGTTTGCTTCTTCTTTATCGTTATCCTAATCTACAAATTTAAAACGTCATGTGAAAAAAAGAAATTTTGACGTTTGCTCTGTCAGTTGAATTCTAATCACAGAGCAAACATTACAACTTTAATTGTGAATGCATAATTAGTGTTTGTGCTTCCTAATTATTTTGGGCGAGACGATGTTCGACGGGTCTGCTAGTTATAGAATATACCTAATTTTGATCAACAGTTTCTCTTGCATGTTTCTTTTTTTTTTTACGACGGCAGAAAATCAGAATTCCCACATTTAATGTAAAAATGAATCTCATGATTCTGTGGAATCCCCCTCAGGAGTCCATGAAACACCCCTCAGAAATTTCTAAAATGGTCCTCTGAATCTCAAAGGGAGTTCTATGCACTCCAGAGAGTAAAACTGCTTTTCGTAATATTCCTCTCTGGAGTGCATAGAGCTCTCTTCCGGAATTCGTAGAACTCCTTTCCGGAATTCGTAGAATTTCCCTTCCGGAATTTGTAGAATTCTCTTCCACAATTCGTAGAATTCCCATCCGGAATTCGTAGAATTCCCATCCGGAATTCGTAGAATTCCCTTCCGGATTTCGTAGAATTCCCTTCCGGATTTCGTAGAATTCCCTTCCGGATTTCGTAGAATTCCCCTCCGGAATTCGTAGAATTCCCCTCCGGAATTCGTAGAATTCCCCTCCGGAATTCGTAGAATTCCCCTCCGGAATTCGTAGAATTCCCCATCGGAATTCGTAGAATTCCCCATCGGAATTCGTAGAATTCCCCTCCGGAATTCGTAGAATTCCCCTCCGGAATTCGTAGAATTCCCCTCCGGAATTCGTAGAATTCCTCTCCGGAATTCGTAGAATTCCTCTCCGGAATTCGTAGAATTCCTCTCCGGAATTCGTAGAATTCCTCTCCGGAATTCGTAGAATTCCTCCGGAATTTGTAGAATTCCTCCGAATTCGTAGAATTCTCCGAATTCGTAGAATTCCTCCGAATTCGTAGAATTCCTCCGAATTCGTAGAATTTCCCTCCGGAATTCGTAGAATTCCCCTCCGGAATTCGTAGAATTCCCCTCCGGAATTCGTAGAATTCCCCTCCGGAATTCGTAGAATTCCCCTCCGGAATTCGTAGAATTCCCCTCCGGAATTCGTAGAATTCCCCTCCGGAATTCGTAGAATTCCCCTCCGGAATTCGTAGAATTCCCCTCCGGAATTCGTAGAATTCCCTTCCGGAATTTGTAGAATTCCCTTCCGGAATTCGTAGAATTCCCTTCCGGAATTCGTAGAATTCCCTTCCGGAATTCGTAGAATGCCCTTCCGGAATTCGTAGAATGCCCTTCCGGAATTCGTAGAATGCCCTTCCGGAATTCGTAGACTTACCTTACGTAATTCGTAGAATTTCCTTCCGAGTTCGTGGAACTCTCTTCTGCCCTTCCGGAATTCGTAGACTTACCTTACGGAATTCGTAGAATTCCCTTCCGAGTTCGTGGAACTCTCTTCCGAGTTCGTTGAATTCCCTTCCGGAATTTGTAGAATTCCCTTCCGGAATTTGTAGAATTCCCTTCCGGAATTCGTAGAATGCCCTTCCGAGTTCGTTGAATTCCCTTCCGGAATTCGTAGAATCCCCTTCCGAAATTCGTGGAATTCCCTTCCGGAATTCGTGGAATTCCCTTCCGGAATTCGTGGAATTCCCTTCCGGAATTCGTAATTCCCTTCCGCAATTCGTGGAATTCCCTTCCGCAATTCGTGGAATTCCCTTCCGGAATTCGTGGAATTCCCTTCCGGAATTCGTGGAATTCCCTTCCGGAATTCGTGGAATTCCCTTCCGGAATTCGTGGAATTCCCTTCCGGAATTCGTGGAATTCCCTTCCGGAATTCGTGGAATTCCCTTCCGGAATTCGTGGAATTCCCTTCCGGAATTCGTAGAATTCCCCTCCGGAATTCGTAGGATTCCCCTCCGGAATTCGTGGAATTCCCTTCCGGAATTCGTGGAATTCCCTTCCGGAATTCGTGGAATTCCCTTCCGGAATTCGTAGAATTCCCCTCCGGAATTCGTAGAATTCCCCTCCGGAATTCGTAGAATTCCCCTCCGGAATTCGTAGAATTCCCCTCCGGAATTCGTAGAATTCCCCTCCGGAATTCGTAGAATTCCCCTCCGGAATTCGTAGAATTCCCCTCCGGAATTCGTAGAATTCCCCTCCGGAATCGGAATTTCCACCCGAAGTTTTTGCAAATTCTATCTAGATTTTTCAGATCTCCTATCTTCAATTTTTGAAACTCGTTTCTGCAACACACTCAATTTCCATCCCGAATTCGTAATCTTTGAATTTCCTTTCAGAAATTTTTGACCCATATTATCGAAATTTCCATAGGTAATTCTCGGAATTGCCATCCAGAACGGTTCATAAGAATTGTACGAATAGATCTCAGATTTTCCATTGAATTTCTTAACAATACGTATGGGGATTCAGTTGTTCTTGCATACATTATCTCGGATTTTCTTATATTATCTATAAATTGATATAAATTACACATAAAAAAACAATTTCTAATCAAATCCGTTTTGATTTTCTTCATAAATGGCAGTTATTGAAACCCAGAATCACGATACATTTCATAACGCAACGGATAATATATTTACCCCCATTTATGGCAAATCGTAAATCAAACCAACGAACGACTCGAATAGGAATTCGGCCAACTTCCTTTCACAATCACACGAACATAAAATTAAAAAGCCATTCTACACGGTTAGGACGAAGAGAGCCGCTCGCTAATCGGCGGGTGGCAAAAACTTTCGACTCCAACTAATTGACACAGTCCGATCATTGGATCATTGGAACACCCAACCCACGCCATTATCATTGCTGGCCGCACGAACTCTCCAACTCTATCTAACTGGTTCAAATTAGTGCACCCGCAACATTCGTCAATTATAGTGTTATTGGTTTTCGTTGTTTTGCTTTTTTAATTGAGACGATATAGTCTTATGCCACAAAGTTTGGCTCTTTGGTTGCTTTTTTCTATCTCGCTATTTGTTTGGCAACTTTTTATATTTTCCGTTTTGTTGCTGCACTATGGAGCTGTCAGGTGATAACATGATCATAAATATAAAACTTTAGATTGATATCATTATTTAAAGAATAATAGAAGCGATTGAATCACTGTTTCAATCATCAAGGAAAGAGAAAATGACGATCGTATACATACTTTTTCTTTTATTCATCCCATAGTGCATCGTACAGTATCTCTAAATCTAATTAACTAGAACGAAGTTCACGACAGCTTGCATTGCCGTATCGTCAGTTTGTCTAATCTTTGAGAGTGAGTCGAGCGCAAGTCAGTCTGATTCGGTGAATCAGCTGTTGGCATTTGCCTGCTACGAATGTGGCATAAAATGTACCGAAAATGTGTGGAAGCACGTTCGCGTCGCTGCGCACAGTAGCAATTATTTGAAAAGTCATAATCGACCGATCCAACCATAATGAGTAGGTAATTTGGATTTAGTAGGGCCAATTTAGTGTTCGGATCGGAGATGGAGGATGCGTTCTTATTGCAAAACAATTAGTCAGTGTTTAGCAAATTTTGTTTCACAATTTTTATTTTTTTTTGGGCAGTGATGGTAAGTAATTGGCTACCAATTTTGAATTTGAATTACAAAAATTGAAATAAGTTTATTCCGCTGTAAAATTAGTTGAAGCGATGACCATCACATTGAAGCACTTGTGGTGTTTCTCTCCACCCACAAGAACAGACACAACTTTCACTTTCCGTGGTTCGCTATACTTCCGCAGTGGGACGTACGAGGAGGAAACTTTTCAACCAACCTCAATAGAAAGGCCAAGAAGGTGAGCCAAGGATTAAGCGTCTTAGTTGGACTTAGTTTACATTGGCTGTCGGTAATCATCGATAGCAGGTTCTCGTCGTTTCGAAGTTACAGCACACCTGACCCGTTCCCATCGTGCTTTTTGTTCTGGAATGTGTCTAATGCGAAGGTCACCGCACGCAGGAGCTATCATTTTGATGCTCCTACTTTCAATGCTAACCACCATATTTGGAGTGAGTGTGCTGTTGTTGAGGCAGCTGATGGACTACACACGCAAGCGCCTTCCTGTGACCTCATTTTTCTTGCGTAACTTTAATATTGATCCGTATTCATCTATGTGATTAAAAATACACGCTGCCACCATTCACTTTTTGGGCGACGAGCTGTGAGCACGCACCTATCGAAATTGGAGGGTAACGGATACGCAGATGAATGGGGTGAGCCTATAGATTGTGATGATTATGTACATATGTAACACGTGTAAAACATGGATGACTAATCAAATGTTATAAATGGATGAAGGTGGTTTTAGGGTGAAAACATGCGCATTTAATTGTAGTAACATGCTTCACAATGGGGCCCTCCTTAGCCGTGCGGTAAGACACGCGGCTACAAAGCAAGACCATGCTGAGGATGGCTGGGTTAGATTTCCGGTGCCGGCCTAGGCAATTTTCGGATTGAAAATTGTCTCGACTTCCCTGGGCATAAAAGTATCATCGTGTTAGCCTCACGATATACGAATGCAAAAATGGCACCTTGGCCTTAGGAACCTCGCAGTTAATAACTGTGGAAGTGCTGAATGAACACTAAGGACCGATGCCCACGTAGCGTCTTTTCAACGCTGCGTGCACACGGCGTTAAAAGGACGCATGTGTGCATCGGGAAAAAGCGGTAACGCAGCGTCGCCGCACCGATGCACACCTGCGTTTTTTCAACGCCACGTGCCCGCTGCGTTGAAAAAACGCTACGTGGGCATCGGCCCTAAGCGAGGCGGCTCTGTCCCCCAGTGTGATTTTCTTCATATGGCTTCAACTAGTTTGTAAGATTTTGGTTCAATATAGTAATTTTGGTTCAATACATTGTTGTATCTTAAAAAGTACAAATATGTAGAAAAGACTCTTTAACATACAAAAATAGGATCCACCACGCTTGAAATAATTAACTAAACTAAAAAATTCTTGCACGATGGTTTACCGATCTTAAAACATTTTGCATGCATGACTGAACAATTCCTTCGTAGAAAGAATATGTTGGATATAACATTAGATCGCAAATAATCAATCCGATGGCCAACAAAGTCGGAGTGCAAAAACATATCTACACCAAGGTGAATACAAACAGGTGTAGCAGTATGCCAATTAGGCTTTCAGCGATCGTGTACGTTCACGCACGTTTCACTCACACTTTTACTCGGTTTGTTTGCAACCACGAGCAGCTGTCACGGCAAAATCAAATGGGATTGTTTGCAACCACGAAACTGCATTCGTGTTGGTGAGAAATGTCGGCGAGACCCTAATTACATGATTCAGCCATCTTGGATTTTTATATGGGGCAGCCACCGAGTTTGTTTATGTTTTGCACTGAAAATAAATTTTTCACCCCGCGCTAGTCTCTCCCATCTACTGTCGAAGTGAGTGAACCCTGATATAAGAACCCTGATCTACACTATAAGCCATTTTATAAAAAGCTCAAATGACAGAAGACCAAACACTAATATTTACACTTTCTAAGGAACATTTGCGAAAATGAAATGAAATGATGATGATGATGACGAAATGATGATGGTTTACATGCAAATTTACCAAAACAAAGACCGAGCCGTCCACTCAAAATTTCGATCAGCTGTTCGGATCTGTCTCATAAAATGGCTTATTCACACCTACTGGCATCGTTGCAATTAATGGATCTATGCCATTTCATTGCTTCAAATTCACCGGTAGAATTTTGTTTACGCAAACGATACAAACGTCAAAGCGCTTTTGATATTAGACTTGGTCGATTCACCTTGCTCGCTGTGCTCCTCGCCTTATTGTTCACGTCGGAACGTTGTCGAGAACCATTTTCACCGGACTACTTTCTGACACTGGCTACGTGCCCGCCTCACGGCAGTCGTCCGATTTCCGCGGTGTGAACGATGCGTGATTCTCAAAACAGCTGATGTAACTCGTTGTTCATTCGCCATATCGACGTACCGTCCGCCACCGCACCTTACCATAGATCAACCTGGGGTGCATGTACCCCTGGGGAACTTTTCTAAGTCTCTAGGGGTACCTGAGACAAAAATGAGTAATAGCGGATGTTGTATGTATTATAATTGTAACAAACATAATAATTTCATGATTGACTCTAAAATTTGAAAAGACTAATATTTTTTTCATCCATTCTACTTGCCACACAAGATACATTCCCATGAAATGGCGAGCATAGAAACGCTTTCAATTAACTGAGGAAATCCTAATAGAATACTAAGTTGAACAGCAGACCAAGCTCCAGTTAGAATGTAGAGCCATTGAAGAAGAAGAAAAAGAAGTTTGGGTTGGGGTCTCGGTGAAATTTTTCAATAGCTATTCGAAAGCTTAAGGACAAAATCTATTAAATCCTTTTGTAATCCATCAATTGAAATTTTGAAAAATGATAAGCAATTTGACTTTATCAAAATTTCTAATTCGCAATTAACAAATGCTAGTTCTGCTTAGTAAATTTTAGGACAGATTCTATAACATGCATTCTGTCCTTAAGGTGATTATACAACAAAGCCACAAATCGGCCATTTTGGAAACCACGTGTTTTTTTCTGATTTTTTTTCAAGAGCACGAGCTTGAATCAGGCTTTTGAAAATGGGAGTAATAATGTTCGTACATACCTGAAATTTAAGTCGATTGTTCAACATGAGTGAATAAATGTTCTGCAATTGTTTCACTCCATACGCGCGTTATGATTCTCTCAACTCGTGCTCTTGAAATAACTTCAACAAAAAGCACGTAGTTTCCAAAATGACCGATTTGTGGCTTTGTTGTATAATCACCTTAAAGGCCACGTGCTTTTTGTGACAAACTGGGAGTCAATTTTGAGATACTATTAGAGAGTAGTGCAACACGAATTTTCTTCAAAATTGAAACATTGACACAATTGTCAATACAATAGACAATTTACAAAAAGTCCACAGTAGCCCCAGAGTTCATAGAGGCTGTACAATTATTAAGTAAGGACATAGAGAAAGATGTCCACCATTGTCTCACGCTTCAGATGGTTTTGTGGTTGTTGGAACACGAAAAATCCTTTACGTACTAAGGATTAAGTCCCGGGGTAAAACGTAACCACATTCTGCATTATATGATCATGATCTAAAATTTTCGATTTAAAAAAAATACCAACGGCACCGACTGTGATTGAGCTCAGATACACTGCAATGAGAAGCAGGTATGCTCACAACTTAAACAATATCGCCGTCATGTTTAACCCTTTCTGGCCCACGGGCCCACAGACACGGAAATCGCGGTTCCTTTAAATGTTGACTTTTTTTTGTGTCTTTATTAAGGAGACTTTCAGCCCGAGGCTGGCTCGTCTCCGGTTAAATGTTGTCGTGAAAATCGCGGATTTATATTGACACTCGAAAATTCAAAATGTTAATGTTTTTATATGAGTGTATGAGAGTAAGCAATACTTTGGGATCCTAGTATATTATATCCTAATATTGTTTTAGTTATCGCTTAATCTAAGAATAAATAAAGAGAATGTTGGTTGATATTCACACGATATTTGATGGACCATCTTTTGACCTGACAAATTGATTCATATTGTAATTTTGGATAGCCGGTACGCCGAATTATGTTTAGAAGTTAGTCTATTTTACTCCCCAAAGGTGTCATTGACCGGATTAAATGCATTGAAATTCGCACATGGGACCCCGGCATGAGCTAAAGCATACTGGTTGTCGCACGTATATAATTATGCTGGTTGTTATCAACTCTGTCCACTCGGTTGAGCGATAGAGAGACGCTTCTTCTTTTCGACCTTCTGCCTCATTCAGTTTTGCTTCATAGTGACACCCTGTACTCCAGATTCCAATCGTATTAGCTATCTAGTCCTTAGTACTGTCAGCTCAATTGACCTTTCTCAAAATTGTACCCCGTTTTAATTTTTTGACTAATTTAAGGTCATTTTTTTCAAACAACCCATATGTCTTAAAAATCGAAAACAAAAACTGAAAATGTACTGCACGTAAATAGGCTGGATAGATTCGCCTGATGTTGGTTCAAAACCAGGCGAATATTAGGCCAAATTTAAAAAACAGCACTTTTTTGATCCCATGTTTTAAATTTTTTAAATAGTTAAAGGCGTCAAAAAATTTTAGTTCTTTGGGAAAGTTGACCTTAAATAAATTAAAGAATGGATTGAGCGAATAGAAATGTTTAACGGGAACGGTCAATTTCCATCAGATTTACGTGTGACCCAACGCCATCTAAACAACTTGCTAAGAACGTCGTATCGATGTCTGCTAGAGTGTGTAGAATCCAAACTGAAGGCTTCCCACTTTGGTTCCACCATGAGTTCGGAATCGCCAACTGTTCTTATCACTCTACACACCTAAAAATAATCATGTAATTTTAGGAGCTGCAACAACGACATATACGAGCGTCACTTTTGACGTAAAATTAGGTGATACTTTAATTTTACATCACAACTTTATTGACAAAAAATTTAAGGATTAGTACGAGAATCGAACATAAGCCCGCTGAGTGAGAGCCCAACACGTTACCACTCAGCTATCTTCGTCTCTTGAAAGAGGGTTGATCGAAGTAAGGCATGTTCCACGATTTGCACTGAACAAGTATTTCACTACATCAAGTCATCGACTGCTAGAGCGTTAGGTGCGTCGCATCGGGTGCTGTGTTTGGGTTCTTTGACATGTAGAGTAGAGTGGGGCAAGAGTGCGCGTGGGGTAAGAGTACGTTTTAGATTTTTCGAAGTAATAAAAAAAGATAAACTAGCAGCACTGCATCAGTTTGACAGGTATTCTGGCCAACTATTATCATGTGTAATTGTAAACAATTTGAATAAACAACAAGGGAGATATGTAGTTAGATAATTTTTTGGTCATTTTGCTAAAAATATTTGGGTTTCCGCAACTAGTATTTCATTACCATATATACGTTCAATCAGATGAACATTATACTATTTCGATAACCTATTGTATAGAGTACTTTATGGTGCAGAACACCAATTCGGTTGGTTTTCCAGGAAGTCAAAACCATTAATTGAATAATTTTTGGGACTGTGGGGTAAAAGTACGCAGGAACCGGTGGGGCAAGAGTACGCATATGAATCTTCAAGTTATGATGTCAAACCCGTATCTCCGGCCGAAATAAGACTTATTCCAAAGCGTAAAGATCCACAACTAAGAAAAAAGAAACAGAATTCGAAATTATAACAAGTTTTTAGGATAAGTTGAAGTAATTCGGTGTTAGAAAGGACTTAGCGAACAAAGAACCCGAAGCGAAATATTGAAATTATATTAGGACTTGTTGTACACCTAAACAAAACATAGTACGAAAACACAATTTCATCTAAATGATAATTTCATTTAATCAAAAGAAACATTCATAAATTACGCAACGTTTAACTGGGAGGGGTTGCGAGATGTGTGACGATCCATATAATTTTTAGAGGATTCATACAAATAGTGTAAGATAAGGGGAGGGGTGATGAAATAGCCAAATTTAAGTTACGTGATTGGTGGACTTTCTTTAATGAAAATGCCTTTGTATACGCCACGCGAAACCTGATATATATATTTTTACCTCTGTAGTTTTCTGTATATATAAAAAACAATGGTTTTTCGTATGAAATAGCGCATTTTTAGGACCCCCTCCCCCTTTAAGAGTTACGTAATCTTTAAACGTTCCCTAATATATGCTCATTAAACATCAATTGAATGTTATTAACTCTTATTTGTGTTAATATATACTTAAAGCACATGATTGGATAAATGCGTACTCTTACCCCACCCGATGGGCACTTTTACCCCACCGGTGGGGTAAGAGTGCGTTTTTCACTTGTCTTGCAATAAGGGTTCTACTAAAACGAATATCAATAATTTCAATATTTTTTGCACTGGGTAACATAAAGGAAGAGTATACGAATGATCGACACTGATTTGATATGCAGAAGCTTGCTTCATAAGGGCCACATGATCAATTGAAAACTAAGCGCGTACTCTTGCCCTACTCTACTCTAATTTTAAATCATATAACATTGAAAAATATGTGATTTAGTTTATGTCATGTGGTTTTGTGTCATTTTATTCACATTCGTCACCTGTAATATTCCTAATTTTTTGGTGTGTAGATTCAAATTTATGCTATTGCAGGCCTCGAAACCCTTCAATTGACTGTGAAATAGCCATCAACAATGTTGGCTGAATTTGAAAGTCAGTTCTGCTTGAACGTATAGCCTATTAACGAGTTTTATCATTTGAAACGCCATATACTTTATTTTCAGTGAAATTTGAATCTGTGATCTTTGACATAAAAACACTATTAAGTGGTAAAGCCTGGAGTTTGACTAGGCTATCAGGATTGCAAGATTCCATTTATTTATAAACCATAAAATTATTTCTGCTTTATCATTCAAAACATCATGCAGCACCTTTTTTTTCTGTCGATCTAAGTATCGATAGATTAAAGCCAACAGTATTGAAATTTTGCATTAAAATGTGTTTCTATACGTGATAAGGCCATTATGTTTGTTAGTCGTGGTTTTGTTTTTTTTAGTCGCGGATTTCGCTGGTTGGAATTTGGCAAATTTATAACAGCCCTATCGCATGATGGATAAAAAAGTAAACACTATCTTCAGCGAAATTGTTTGAAATTAACTTTCTTATCAGGGAAAATATCAAACATGAGCGATCAAGGCCTTTCGACCACCTAGAACGTCATAAACACGGTGAAGTAAGGAAAAAGAAAATATTAGGTATATTGGTAGCGGATTGTACTGCTTCAAATAAGGATTTTGCTTCAAACGTAGCCGTAAAGTTACCGTGATGTACAATAAACTGTTTTTAATCTTCCTTGGACGTCCTAGGCCATCCAAACTATCCTTAAGTTCAGGACATGAAATCTACAACTGTAGTTACTTGAAGCTTTTTGAGTATTAAACAGTGTCATTAAACATTACTTTAATAAAGATTAAACAAAAGTTTTCATTACATCTTATAGAAGGTGAGAAAAACACCGCAAGGCAGTTCTGGGATATTCTTCGATATGCATTCAATTATATCCATTACATCTCCTGAGAGGTCGACAGATATCGTAAGATCGTTTTGAAATATTCTGCCGCTTCCAAATTGTCTTTGAGTTCGGAACTTGAGATCTACAGCTGCAGGAAAATCGTTATTCAGTACTCAAAGTTTCAATATGCGTTCAATTATATTTAAGACATCTCCTGGGAGGCTAACAGATACCGTAAAATAGTTTTGAGATATTCTGGGTAATCCTAATTTTCAAGACATTAACCGGAAAAGTCTGAGGAACTTGCTTACAAAATTCTAAGTTGTTCGAAAATATTAATTTGGAAAATATTTTCATTTATTCATTGAATTGAATGAATTAATTTGAATAGCGCAATCAACAGAAAAACATGTAAGCTTTTGATTGCAGTACTCAAATTAATTCATAAAAAAAATGTTACTTAGGTCCTTTTGAAAAGTTAAGCGAGCTTTGTTCTCGCTCAGGCGTGAACACTATTTCAAGGAGAAATTCTTCGGAATTTGGACTCGAAGTTCTTCTTAGTTTTTTCGAATAGATCATTGGTATTTTTACGAAAAATTAAGTGTTTCAACGTGATGAGTTGGGAATGGGCATGTCAAAAACTATCGGCGGCGGCGGGCACACTTCTACCTGAGAGGTCGACAGATATCGTAAGAAAGTTTTGGGATATTCTTGGTCATCCCAAACTATCATTGAAATCTGGACTTAAGATCTACAGCTGCAAGAAAATCTGTTTTTAGTACTCAAAGCTTCAATATGCATTCAATTATATCCATTACACCTACTTGAAGGTCTATGGATATGATTGAATACATATCCAAGCTTGGAATGACAAGCGAGTGCCGTGGCTGTAGATCGCAAGTTCTGTACTCAAGGACGGTTTTGTTGACCCAACCGTCTTGGCATGTCTCCTGATCTTTTGGAATATGTTATGGACATGCTTTAATACGGATCCAAGCTTCTATTGACGAAAAAAGCTAATGTCGTAGCTGTAGATTGCCTAATTGTTTCTGAAATATTCAGAATGGAAACATTTTTCGTTTTGTGTCTGCAATCTCACCCTTAGGTCCAAATTCACTCCAAACGACGGTAATTTAAAAAAAATCTACTTCTGTTTTATTTCTTAACATTTTTTTAAATCGTTGCAATATTTTATTATTTTTAAAAACTGCAATTATTGATGGGCGTAAAAGTGGAATTTTTCACAAGATTTCTACGAGTTATGTCATCACGCATTAAGCAATAACTTAATGATATACCTGAAGCAAAGTTGATCCCAAGTTATATTTAGGCGAGTTCAAGCGTATCTGTGGTAAAGTACGCTACAAGAATTTGGGATAATGGTCGTCAGATTGTTTAACTCCAAAATATTTTTTTCTTTGTGAAATTTAGTCCACAGTATTTCGCACCCGAGTAGAAGACAAAACAAGTTTTTTAACACAATTTTCATTATTATTACAATTTATTTAGTTTTCAAAAAATATTTGGACAGTTATTCCTAAAAAAAATATCATAGCATTAGCTATGTTCCAAAAAAGACATTTTTTGAGAAAAAAATAGATTACCTTAACTACATCCTGAACCAAAATTATAACTGCATACATAGAAAAATGTAAGAAAATCAAACGACATGTAAAATATTTACTAATGTAAAAATAGATACATTTCATGCAATCATCGTGAGAATTTAAAATAGTAATGATTTGAATTTATACTGATTCAGTTCACCAGTTCTAATCAACCTCAATAATCAATATAAGCGATTTTACAACATCAAATCAAGTTATTGGATTGATCTCAAACTTTGCTCGGGAATGGCTTCTACTATCCTTCAACTGTAGTCAAAGTCTACCCAAATAATCCGGGAGATCATAACCATGATAATGTGCGGTAAAGACTTCGCAAGAGATGTGCAATTTAAGCATAAAAAATATATAGTATAAGCGCTAACCAGATGAAAGCCTGTTCTAAATAAAATATAACTCTCTATCACTTGCATGTGGCACTTCTAGTCGGGTTTCCACGAAGCTCAGTGGATTATCCAAACTAGTAACCATTCTCAACAAAGAAACATTAGGCAAGGAACTGCAATCGTAGGTTTACTTCAACCTTATATCTCCGGCCACCATTGGCAGAGGAAGAGAAAGTGATTTGCGCGCCGTGGCTTCCATCGATATATATCAATCACCGGCTGCCTGCTCGGCACGGTGTGGTGTGCGGTGCAGCGAGCTAGCGCGTAATCCCAATGCAACAACCTTGCTTTGGGTGTGACCTGTTAGTAGTGGAAGCTCCGGGCCCTAGTGTTGCTCTGAGGCTGTGGTGGCTGGCTGGCTTTGTTACTGTGTGCGCTTCCGCAATTCGCGTGCGCTCCAAGTTTATTATTTATTGCCAACGTGTCTCTTCGGGACGTCGAAATTGGCCATTCGTGCCAACGCCGTCGAACGGTTTCCTCACTGTTTCGGATTGGCTGGGGCTTTCGGTACAGTGTGGACCATAAAAATAGGGAGAAACATTTTTTTAATAGTTTGAATGCTGGCCAAAATTTTAACTCCATGTTTAGAAAACTACTGAAATAAAATTTAAAACATGCAAACGCCAGCTTAAGCGGAAGTTTCTGTTATAGTGCGATAAACTTGTTGTCATGGCTTGTAATGATTCGAAGAGGTAAGCGATGAACATAAGCTCTATTCAAAAATTCACTCTAATAAAGTTAGAAAAAAAAATCAAAGAGTGTTGGCCTATCTTTTATCTGAAAATAGACTCAAACACAATATTGCATGTCATTTAATTTCCTTAGGTTTTTTCTATTTCGCAAACGGTATTTGTATGTATTTTTTTGTCACATGCAGTACCTGGCAAGGCGAGGTCGAATAAATTATTTTGGGAGGAGGGCAACTCGAATAGGTAAAGGTAGCTCAAAACTTCTTGTGTTTGCGCAAATTAAATAATCACGAACTTTCGGGCTCAGGGTGCTGCTGCCTACCATTGAAAGGAAGAAGGAAAGATTAAATATTTGATTCGAATAGGTCGGTGGGGCTTGGGGATTTATGGGTCCACAGCAGGTGGGCCCCGCGATCGTTTAACTTATGAATTGGTTCTCCAGGTATGATAAATTGTCTAATAGGTAATCCGACCAAGTGATAAGTTGTTTGTCTTGTATAAGCGTTCGGTGAAAGTATTCAAAAGGATATCTGACACCACAGATTTACTGCTTCCTATAAACTGAAACTAATGACCCCCCGTACACGTACGGACTTTTATATAGATTTTATAAGACTCCACGTTAGCAGTCATTTCAATGAAACGAACATCATTCATCATCCAATCAATCAACGCCCATTCCGAATGATGCCGATGGAGCACAACGAGTGTTCGGCTTCTATTTAGGGCAAAGTGTACAGCAAAAAACAATTCACTTCGTAATTAACTGTATATCAAAGTGCGCAAAGAACTCGTTCACTCACTTGTTCGCCACAGAGGAAGATCGGTTCCCCTGGAAACTGTTTTTCAATCAATCTCACACCACTCCACGCACAAATAATGAGCAATTGACCGCAACGGGGCGTGCGGTCTGCAAACAGCGCACATACATACTCAATCGATCCAGTCATCGATCGTTCGATTTTGCCGGTACGAGAATTCGGCATAATATGTTACGATCGCAAGCTGTACGATCTTCGGCGATCTGAAAAGAATGATGAAGAGAGATCTATTTGATCAGCATCCCGATTAAAGTTCTCGGTTTTTATCACTCACTTGCATTCTCACCCAAATGACTTAATTTCCTGCATCATTGCGAATGTCAAGTATTAGTAATCGTGTGCTGTCATCGTCAGTTGAAGGCAAAAAAAAACAAATTATTTTAAAATAAATTTTGCCAAGACATCTAGCTTACATGGTTTGATATACCATTATCAAATTCAATAGTGATCAACTAGGCTTGTCACCTGTCTAATGCAATGTGTTGCGAAAAAACGGTTAGGAATTACTATATGAAAAGTTGGTTATTGTGTTTCTTACATTTGGCGTACATACACATACAGACATATACACTAACACACGGACAAACAGACATTTGCTCAGTTCGTCGAGCTGAGTTAGGTTTTAGAGTGAGATGATAACCTTTTGGTACAACTTATTTAAACAGGAGAAAGACCTAAACAATAGAAAAAATCAATTCACTTCAGCTTTTATTAAGAAGTGTTCAACTGCCATCAATAAGCACTGAATGAGTCTTTCCTATATAGTAATAACTGAATTATTCAGAAAGTGTTTTCCAAAATTAGCATTACCAAGAACAATGAGAGCCAATACTGCCATTGGCAGCCTCTTAATGTAATCCGATCGTTTATTTCTCGCTTACCGGTAAAATTTGACCCTGACCATTTTGGCATCCATCCAACTCCAACTGATACTCTTACTCATCACCTCGTGGCCTCAGTTAGCTGACCGACTGACTGCGGGAGTGCGTTCCGTTTTTTGTTGCCTCCTTTCGTCTGCAAAGTGGCTGCAGTCTTCCGATTGCCTTACATTCACCACCCATCGTCATCATCATCATCAGCGAAACCACGTGGCAACCAGCGGCAACAGCGGGATTTTCTGCCAAATCGATCGATGATGGTTCAGCCACAAACCCAATTCGGCCGCGCAGCAGAGGGTATCGGGATTGTTCCGCCGCCACGGGTGCTTCAGTGCCGGTGCGAGCTTCGTGGTTGAAGGCTCGCGCTTGGGACCCCCCGACAAAAATTGTGTGTGTGCTCCCGCTCCAATGTGGCTCCGAGGCTGGCTGTAGGTCTCGCGCGCGCGTGTGTAAATCGGTGTGTAATTGGTGGATTCGATCTGATGAACTAGATTATTTGGGTGCTGATGGTTTGTGTCTTCTGTGGGGTGTCGGAGGATTTCAACGTCGGGTGCCTCGCTCGGTGTTGATCGTCTGTCGGCGATGAATGTAATGTGCTTGCCGAGAGGGACGTGTGCGAGCTAAATTTTCGAAATTTGGCACCGGTTTGTCATCCACGTGTGACACTTAATGGGAGCTGGTGCGCATGCGATGGTCATCCGTCGTACTGATATCGTTTGGTATTGTTAGATAGTAATGGACGGAAATGAATTAATCATAAAATGCACATTCGTAACGCTTCGAAGTGAAAGGTTTTTGTTATTCCATGAATATTAATATCATAGTGCAAATTATCGTGAAAATTACAAATACGTTTTCTTCCTGAATAAAAAATAATTACGCTAACGAAACCATTTCGTAATCTCTCAGATAGTTTACACCCGTAATGAAACGTAAATGTTCGAACTTTGTAAAAGGATACAACAAGCTCGTATAGGGCGTTGTTTTTCAATGTTTCGTGAATAACAATTTTCTGAACATAAAAAGGTTTGTATATGATTTGTTAAATTGAACTTTTTGTATTGAACCTTTATTCATATACGTTACTCTGACTTATGAGTGTAGTAATTTTCCTCAGATCAGAAATGGTTCAAGGCGTTCAAAGAAGGGCTTTGTGATCTACTACATATGTAAGTTTATTATTATTATATCCATGATTAATATTCCACAAAAACAGAGTAATCTGCTCAATAATAAGTATGCGCCGTCCTTGTCTTACTAGTATATGTTCCAATTACAAAACCTGCCTTAATTTCCTCACTTTGCATTGCTATAAATCTGAGTCGTGAGACCGAAACTCATTAAAAATTTGATCCAATATTGCTCTAAAAGACTAAAGTTCAGAAACATTAGCTCCAAACGATTCCACAACCTTTCAGAAGATTCAAGCATTAGCGTAACCAGGGCTGTGGCCCCTCCATCTACTTTTTTTTAAATTTCATTACATCGCTTTGAGTTTGACACCCTATATTTTTTTATAAAAACCAGTGTGGTAATTTAAGGAATGGAACTTTTGGATGAATTTCTAAAGTAGGGTATCCAATCATGGTTTGAACCAGATGAGCCGTTAAAACAAAGTTGATTTATTTCATTAAAGGGACATGTTACAACTGCGATTTCTAGTTTATATGGAAACTTAGTTCATTATCATTCTAAAAACATCCTGGGTGCACATATGTATGCTTAGTTTCATTGAAAAAACTTAATAATTACATAACTTTGATTCGTACCATGTACGCATGTAGCGCTCCTAGCAGACAGCAGCAGAACATGACTGTATTTACAAGTTCAAACCATGGTAAGAATTTAGTTCAAACCATGATCAGTTTTTACCTTGTATAAATGTTACTATTTTAACTATTTAAAACTGTTTCTCAATTGTATGATGATTTCAATCGATAACAGATGAAAGTAGCGTTCTTTTGATATATTGATCTCACTCCTGTGTCATAAAATGCGTCCTTATCGAGCTTTTTGAAATTATGCCACTGGTGGGGAGGATTTAGCGCAAATTCAGGACGTTTTTAAATCGCTCCATTTTATTACTTAAACAATATGTACGAATGTTTAAATAAACTTTATCACTTCCAGTATACCTAAATATGCCATTCATACTGTTTTAGGTTCATTTCCTGCCATTGAGATGGTAATTTCTACTGATTTAAAAATGGTTCAAACCATGATACGCTTTTCACTAGTTCAAACCATGATTGGATACCCTAATATCTCATGGAGATGCAGTACTAAAATCTAAAATAATTTGTAAGAACTTTAATGGGATACTATGAAGCAATGTTGTTAGAATAATATTCATAACAAATCATGAAATAAGTCGATTTCCACAAACTATTTGAGTATAATCAACGCATCGACGTCATAGAATAAACTCTGGGCTGAAAGTCAGTTGTTGTTGCGAAGTGATCTGACTTTTATAAGCAAAATTGTAAAGAGAACAGAAAACTCATTATTGATATTGATGTTTTCTTTTACGTGTTAAATTGAATTTCCTACGAGTCAGTATTTCCTTAACAACTTTTGTTGCCAACAGCAAATCGTTTTGCAACAAAGAATGAGCTAAATTTTCTATGTTGCCAACGTATTCATATATTTTAAGAGCCCATTAAGCACAAACCGTTTAAAAAAATACTTTTGAGTAATTCTCGCTAAGACCGGGCCGAGTATGAAATTTGGCGAGTATGAATAATATGATCCGAGTTAAATTATTCAGAAAGATAGACCCCTCGATAGTTATACACGAAATCACGTTTATGGACCCCTCGATTTTTGGCAATTCTTGACTCACCAAAACTGTCATAACCCTAACATTTCTCAACCGATCTTAAAGATCAGCATATCGTTGGAAAGAGGAAGAGTGTATCCTCAATTTGCAATAATGAAAATAGAAGCTCCCATAATGAATTTGGCTGCCATCTTGGGTTTCTTTTTGAAAACTATTTTTCCGCCAGGTTCGCAACCACCGATTTTGAATATTTATACATCGATAGAAAGCTTAGCTTATATTGTGCATTGGGTCCAAAAATCTCAGGTGTATGTTTTTTATCAAAAGTAATGTAGGATTTACCAATATCAAAATTCTTGAATTATTTAATACAATATCTTGAATACGACTCCGTTATGCTCAAAACTTTCGAACCCCTCAAACAAAATACTGTTGCTTTTCATTTTTGAAACATATTTGGCTTAGAATAGTGTATGAAATCAAGGAACTGACGTCGTAGTATCATATTAATCATAAAAATAATTTTCGTTGGTCAGATGGGCCCTCAAAAAATAATTGGTAAATCGTACATAACTTTTGATAGAAAAAACATACACCTGAAATTTTTGGACACAATGCACAATATAAACTAAGCTTTCCATCGATGTATTAATATTCAAAATCGGTGGTTGCCAACCAGGCGGAAAATAGTTTTCAAAAGTAATCCAAGAGCCAAATTCAATATCTATTTTGTGGATACACTCTTCCTCTTCCCAACGATATACTGATCTCTATGATCGGTTGAGAAATTTGGAGTTATGACAGTTTTGGTGAGTCAAAATTGACAAAAATCGAAGGGGTTCATTAAAATGATATCATGTATAACTAACGAGGGTTAATCCTTTTGAAGAATTTAACTCCTATTCCTATATACTCGCCGAAAGCTTTCGAATGAATATAATAGTGGCCCGGTCTCAGCGAGAATTATTCTTTTATTATGTATGTTACCCAAGACTGGCTCGTCTCGTAACAAAAACTACTGTTTTCATAGCAATTTTCATATAAATTGCAAAATAATTACAAATTACATCCAAATCAGCTGAAAATTCAGGAGGATTATTAAAATGTCATCATTTGAGCGTAGGAGAGTGAAAAAGTCAAAATTTGAATCGCTCTAAAGATCATGGATTTTTTGTAGTAGATGAATCCGCCGAGTTTTACCTCTTGCTTGATATGAATCGTCCAAACCCATATGCTTAGAAAAATCTGATGCTCAGTAACGAAGAGTCGGAGACAACACAAAAAAATTTGTTCATTAACCGTTTTTCCTTACTTATCTATGGGTCCAGTACACCTCCGGTGGTGCAAAGGGCCGATATGAAAGATCTCCATCCTGCGCGATGTCCAGCTATCGCTTCAACCTGTTGCCAGGTTAGATTTCGGTCGACTTCTTTTATTTCTTTATTGAGGTTTCGCCGTCATGAGTCTCTGGATCCGCCTCTGCTGCTACGTTCCGCTGGGTTCCGGTCTCATGCTTGTTTACAGATTTCTTTTCTGCCCCTACGTAAGGTGTAGCCGACCCAGCCCCACTTTCGATCCCGAATATCTGTTGCTATCGGTCTTTGGTGGCAACGACGATGGAGCTCGTTATTTGAGATCCAGTTATGAGGCCACCAGGCCCGAATTATATACCGCAGGCATCTTTTGATGAACACCTGCAGCCGTTGAGTGTTCTCCACTGATACACATCATGTTTCGCTAGCGTATAACAGCACAGATTTCACCTTATCTGTTTTTTAGCATGTTATTTGATAAGTTTCAGCAACGAAGGTTCATTGTATATGCTGATAGTTATATTATGCAAATATCGGTTTTACTGCCATAAAAGTCTCATGCGCCCATACAGGGTATGATGTTTGACAGAACGTTAAACTTAGTTATACGACATGAGCTTGGGCAAGTTAGGAAGAACTTTCCTATGGTAACTCGGATTAATTTCCCTTTGGCAATTTAAATAAGTTTTTCTTTGGATATTCGAAGGACGATCCCTATGCAAGTTCGAAACAATTCCCATTCGAAAATTGGAAATAATTTCACTTTGAAAATTCGGAAGAATTTCCCTTAAGAAATCAAAAAAATGCGCTTCGGAAATTCGAAAAAAAAAATTCTTCTTGGAAATACGGAAAAATTTCCCTTTTCTAAATTCAAAATAATTTCCTTTTAAAAATCGGAATTATTTTTCTTCGGAAAATTTCCCTTTGGAAATTCGACAAAAATCATTTGGAAATTCGAAAGAATGTTTATTTGCAAATGCGAATATTTCTCATAATTTTTTTAATGAATTTGCTTTTAGAAATACGGAAGAAGTTCCCTTTAAAAATTCGTTAGAATCTTGTTTTGGAAATTTAGTCTAATATTTCTTTGACAATTTGAAGGATTGGAGGATTTTTTCTTTGGGAATTCGGAAGAACTTTCTTTTTAAAATTCTGAAGAATTTCCATTAGGAAGTTGCAAAGAATTTCCATTAGGAAATTAGAAAGAACTTCTATTTGGAAATACGGAAGAATGGCTTCAATAATTTAGAAGAGTTCATCTTTAGAAATTTGGAAGTATTTTCCTTTGGTAGTTCGAACGTATTTTCTTTAAGATATTTGGGAGAGTTTCCCTTTGGAAGTTCGTAAATTCGAAAAATTGTTCCTTTGGGAATTCGGAAGAATTTAGGAAAATTGGATGAATTTCTTTTTTAAAATTCGAAACATTTTTTTTCTAAATTATGAAGAATTCACCTTATGAAATTCGGGAGAACTTCCGCTCGGATATTTTATTTTGGAAATTTCAAATATTTCCCTTTTGGAAATTCGAAAGAACTTTCCTTTGAAAAAAAAAACAATTTGGAAACTCAAAAGAATTCTCCTTTTGAAGTGCGGTTTTTTTCTTTTTTTCAAATTCGAAAGATTTAGGATAACATTTGCTAGAACTCTACTGTATCAGAACGTTTCTCCTGAGCTTACGATTTGGTACGGATGAGTTAAGCAAAAAGTGACTCTTCTATTGGTTTTCGAGACTATGACGCAAAGACGAAAATTTCTGCCTTAACCCTACCCTTTGGAAATTAAAAAGAATTTCCCTTCGGAAATTCAAAAGAGCTTCGCTTCGGAAAATTAAAAAAATCGCTTGCACTCTAACTTCCATCTACTTAGTGACTGAGTAAAAATGTATTTCCGTCTCTTTTCTTCCCACGGAAATTTTACTGAATTTCCGTCAAAAGCAAAATAACTCATAGTTTTAAGCAGTCCTGCTTTTGACGGAAATTGAGTAAAATTTCCAAGAGATACAAAGCGAGGAAAATACTATTTTACTTTGTCACTGAAAATGCGAAAGTATTTACCTTTTGAAATTCTGAAGAAGATGAGATGTTCGGATGAATCTTTCTTCAGAAATTTGGAAGAATTTCTGTTCGGGTATTCGATTGGATTTCTCTTTTGGAATTCGGTAGAAATTCCATTATGGAAGTTTTAAAAAATTTCCCTTTGGAAACTCAAAAGAATATCTTTTTGAAAATTCGAAAAAAAATCTATAATTTCTTTTGAAAATACAAAAGAACTTTTCCTTATCCTTTAGAAATTCGAAAGAATTTGCATTCGAAAAATTCCAAACAATGTCCCTTTGGAAATTATTAAAAAAAAATCCTTTTGATCAGTTTCTATAATTCTAATAATTTTCTATCGAATATTCGGAAAAAATACACTTCGGAAATTCGAAAGAATTTCCCTTCGATAATTCGAAAGATCGCTTCGAGATTCGAAAGAATTTTGCTTCAGAAATCGAAACAATTTCACTTCGGACTTGAGAAATTCGAAAAAAATTCCCTTCGAAAAATTGAAAAAAGAAATCAGAAAGAATTTTCTGTCAGAAATATGAAAAAATGTCCCTCTTCGTAAATTCGAAAAAATTTCGCTTTGAAATATTTTCCCTATGAAAACTCAACTCGAAAACTCGGGAATTCTAAAGAGTTCCTTTCCCTTCATTTGGGAAGTTTGAAAAGACTTTCATTGGAAATTCGAACATAATTACGAAAGAATTTACCTTTTGTATTCGGAAGAAATTCACTTTTAAAATTTTCCTTTAAAATTCCGGAAAAAATTCTACGAGTATTCGGAACAATTGGTTTTTGGAATTCGGAATAATCTTTTTTTCAGAAATTTGAAAGATTTTATGTTCAGGTACTCGAGAGAATTTCCCTTCGGAAATTCGGTAAAAATTGTGTTTTGGAAATTTTAAAGAATTTCACTTTCAAAATTCGAAGGAATATGCCTTTAGAAATTCGATACAATATACCCTTAGAAATACTAAAGAATACTCGCTTGACTTTTCAAAAGGACCTACGTAACATTGTTTTCATTAATTAATTTGAGTACTACAATCAAAAGCTTCCATATGCAATATTCAAATTTATTCATGAACAAATGTTACTTGGGTCCTTTTGAAATGTTAGGCGTTCTTTTTGGAAACTCTAAAGATTTACTTTTAGGAAATTCGGGAAAATTACGCTTCGGAAATTCGAATGAATTTCGCTTCGGAAACTCGACTGTATTAAGCTTCGGAATTTTGTAAGATGTTTGCTTGAATTTGGCTTTGAAATTTTTTAAAGAATGTCGCTTTGGATAATCAAAAGACCACTAAAACGCTCAAAATAATTTTCTTAATCAAAAGAATTTTCTATCGGATATTAGAAAAAAAATCTCATTGAAAATTCGAAAAAAATTCGCCTAAGAGATTTGTAAGAATTTCTCTTCGGATAGTCAAAAGAATTTCACTTTGAAATTAAAAAAAAATTCGAAAACAACCAGAAAGAATTTTCTTTCCAATTCATGTTCGAATGAATTTTCTATCGGATATTCGGAAAAATTACAATTTAGAAATTTGAAAGAATATCCCTTCGGAAATTGGAAAGAATATCCCTTTGGAAATCCAAAAGAATTTTACTTCAGAAATCCGAAAAAATTTCACTTCGGAACATCAATAGAATTTTACTTCAGAAATTCAAAAAGTCCTTTCGGAAAATTGAAATAAAAATTCAGAACTTTGGGGAGGCCTTCCGGGTGGGTCCACAACACTGTGGAACATTAATTATTATGTATGAAAATGTCCCAAATTCCAGGTTCCTACACAGTACGAGCAAAACCTGTAAATCTCCGTTCCAGTCGATGTAACAAATTGACCTCCGTATTTAACAACATAAAGTTATAGGTTGATTGAAATTAACACGTGCTGCAATTTGTAACCTGCGAGTTACAATTAACCCGTTTCGTTTAGTCTTGTCGCTGAGTGTATTTTGGGTAGTTTGGTGTCGTTTTAACTGGCTACCCATTATGCTTTTGTTTTATTTTGATATGGCAACATACACCACCACTGTGAATTGTGAATATTTTAATTTGTTTGTTTTTGAATTAAATTTTGTTCACATTGTTTTGTATAGGGTTTTGTTTTGTTGAATTTAAATTATAGTGCTTGTTTAAATAAGTTTTTAAATAAAGTTAGCGCCAGAGCTCCTCCCGTAGGCCTAAAAGCGGCGCTCAAACATAAGCAGCATAACAGCCGAGCACGGTGGCAGGAGCGATGGCGATGATTTGTTTTGGGCTGGTCGATGACGTAAAAAGAGAAGAGTTACGAACCGCGAAGACGATCGCACGCGTTTTGACAACCCGCTAGTTTTGACTCGGGGTTTTTGGTGCCGGATATCCATCCGTGGTGCGCGTTTAGCTGGCTAACTAAGTCCCAGCATAGTCGGGAGTGGAAAAGTGGTTCCCCCGAGAAGTGCCGGTTCGGGAACGAAGAAAAGTGCTGTGTTAGTGCAGTGCATTAGGGTGTAGGATCGCCGCCATACTGGGAAGCTCATCGTAAAGGAGTGTTTCGCTTCCCAGCGGTAAAGTCAAAGATCCCCAAAACACCCGCCGTTCTCACTGTGGGGGCTCAGTCAATAGAGTTCCTCGCCCTCACAGTTAACAGCCAAAGAGCGAAGACAGGTGCGTACAAAGGGCGTACCACCTGTAGTAGTGAACTGCGGTCACTACTTGGACCGTCTACGGCGAGTAGGCAGGTTCGGTAATTTTACACCAGCGTCGCTAGGGGGATCCGACAAAGGAGCTTGCTCTTCCCCTAGCTAAAAGTAAAGGACGGCTGCCGTGGCAGTCTGTAAAGCCCGAGAGTGAGAAAGTGAAGAAGGAGAAGAAGAAGAAGAAGGAAGAGCGAAGAAGAAGAAGAACCGAAGAAGAAAGGACGGAAGAAGAAAGCGAGAGACCAGTTTGCCTGCTGCTGCTGTATTGCTGTCGACGAAGGGGCCCCCAACGAGAGCAGTGAGTCGACCAGTGCCGTAGCGAGGGGGAGCAAGAGGTCAGAATAGAATATAAGGTTTTTAATTTGGAATATTTCTTCTTTTTGCTCATTTTGTCCATCCGAAATCCGAAGGGAAGTGGGAGTACCCTGCTCTAGGCCGCCCTGCCGGGGTGAATTGTATGAGGGGAAGCTCAGGGCTTTCAATTGGCGCCCAACGTAAATTTTGCAGAAAATATCTACGATATTTTCTTCCTGAGCGAGGGGTACTTCCACCAAAATTCGGATTTTGGGTGGAATAAACACAGTGGTGGGGACTTTTTCCACAATCGCGTGACCGTTTATAAAATTTTATATTGTTTGTATTATATTTGTGTTTCTAAATCGGTTATTCGTCCCGTCTGTTGAACGATTTGGCACGAGTAGATTTGCAAAGTTCCAGGGGCGGGATCGCCAATTCTTTCGAGCGGTTTAGGGTGGCACGTGAAGCATTTTGGTGACCTAAAATCATTGGGAACCGTTAGTGAGTGAAAATAAGTACCTTACCGTATTCATACTTCATCGAACAGTTGGTCAAGTTTTGAAACCGTACATATTTTAAAGATTTGTGTCCTCTTTCGTCAAAATGGTGCTCAACGTGTTGACGTTGGGAGAATTCAACGTCGCGTACTTCCATTTGCGAGCCGATCATCTCGAACAAGACGAGATCGACTTTGAGTTGAACTCCCGCAGTGTTGTCATCCCTCCCGAATCGGATCAATCATACACCAAAAGGCGTCGTCGTTTGCGTGGGCTGTTGGCCAGCGAGCTGCAGGCCTCTGATCCTGTGGTTCGCTCCTTCAAAGGAGATGTTGAAGTTGATTTGGGTATATGTCGTGGCAAGTTTGAGTCCATCAAGGAGGATTTGGGGTACAGGTGTCCGAATAAAGAGGTTTTTCGAAGCAGGTTGCTTCACTTGGGTGCTCGGCTCCAAATCGTAAAAAACTACGCCGTGGGAGAAGGCAATGAAGCATTTATTGATTTGTTGGACGATGTGGTAGCTCTCCACAGCTACCACTTCGCAAATAGTGCTCCGCCTCCTCTCACGGCCGTTGAAGAAGACACTGAGGATGATGATGAGGATTTGCAAACCCAACCTGCGGAAAGGAACGACAATATTCCGGTCCTGTATAGCAAACCCTCAACCGATGTTGTGGTAAATCAGGTGGCTGGGGAAGAAATTCTCGGTGTCTTATTTGAAATAAGGGCGGAAATTCAAAAGACGCAACAGCAGATTAAGGTCAACGAGTCCCGCAACTCAGCGAGAATGGATTCTCTGGAAGCTGCGATGGAAAAACTCGGTACCGGTCTAGCGTCTATCAGCACGATTGCTTCTGAACTCCAAAAAACGTATCGTGAAGTTCAAGCACTTCACGATACGGTTTCTGAATTACAGGGCATGATTAAAAAAAACATTCCTAACGTAAACTTCAATAGTTTGCCGGTGGATACAGAGGATATTCACTTTAGAGAGAGTCCTGATCTGCCGGATTTGCCTGAGATTCAACAGCCAACGTTAGAAGGGTTGGGTATTTCAGAAGATTTGCGGAGACGTCTTTCGATTCCCGCACAGGACTTACGAATGCCGAAACAACCAAAGCTGTCTGCTCCTGGTATGGCGGATTATTCCAAGATTTTTGAAAAGCCCCAGCCGGCGTATCAGCCGCAAAATATTTTCCAGCCTTCCATCCCAGGCTTCGCAGTTCCGCGTCAGGCGGAGAGTACCAGATCGGTAGAAATTACCGGTTACTATCGTCGGCCCCAACGGGTGGCCGATTGGAACGATAAAAATATGCTGGGAATGATGAAGGCACAGGGCTGAACGAATTCTTGGAAACAGTCCACCATTACGCAGAATCAGAACAGATTGCCGAAGCAGAATTGTTCAACTCGGCAATGCATTTGTTCACTGGGAACGCGCTAGCTTGGTTTCAAGCTATGCGATCCCAGAAACGGTTCTATAACTGGAACCATTTGGTGTGTGAGCTGAGGGCGAACTTTGTTCACCCGGAACTTGACGCCGCGCTAAAGATGAAGGCATCTCAGCGTCGCCAGTATCGGAATGAGACCTTCCAAGATTTCTATCTTGCGATGGAGAAGATCTTCCGTGCTATGTCCACACCACTGGGTCTTACTGACAAGCTTGACCTTCTTAAGCGGAACATGCGGACGGACTATAAACAAGTCCTCTTGTTCAAACCAGTGAACACATTGTCCGAGTTGATGCTCATCGGTAAAACAATAGATGCTTCAAAGACTCCCATTTACCAAAAAGTATTTGGGAGCTCCAAAGAAGTATCTGCTATTTCAAGTCAGCCTGTTTTCAATGGTTCTCCACAGAGCCAGCGGCAGCAGCAACAGAGTGCTAACGGAAAGGGGTACAAACCCAGGGTGTTCTATAAAAGAGATAGCCCTCCGGCCTCTCCCACGAAACAAATCGCCACCACGTCGTTTCAACGACAATGGTGGTCAAATTCGAAGAGCTATTCGTGAGAAAACTGGAACAAGTCCTAGAATCCCTACGTCGCAAGACGGTGCAATGTGCCTGAGTGCCCTCGTGGACAAACACCGGCCACAACTGGGAGTTTGTTACAACTGTGGGACAAAAGGCCACGATCACGAGAAGTGTTCGAAGCCCAAGCAAGTATTTTGCATCGTATGTGGATTCAAAGGATTTGACGCCACCAATTGCCCTTATTGCTTGCAAAATGAGATCAGGTCCAACTAAAAGTGTTGAATGGCCAATCCCTCTTCAAAAATAATTTTCCCAAATCCCGAACTGTACCAATTCTTCGTAATACATCCTCATTTTCTCAATAAAATTTGTCCATTGGTACAACGAGACTGCTGTTTTTCAGCCGTTAGGCAATTTTCAGTTTTGAGTAGGCATTTGATGGCTTGAACATTTTCGACCACAAATGACCTGCAAATAAGACTCCAAGATTTTCCTGGGTCTGCTATACTCATCCAGCCAACGTGGAACTAAAGCATTATTTGTGCCTCGGATCCAATACATCGACTTCATGTGGTCGTTCACTTGGGAGCTTCCGAAGTACGATGGGTTCGAGGACACAAATCGCATTCATCTTCACGTTGGCAATCCTCTTCTTCCGTTTGGAGTCGAGTCCAACAGCAATCGGCTTCGAAAGCCTTGACAACGTTTAAGGCAAGGCAAAACATTTAGCCACTTGCCGCACAACAACACTCCCAGTGGGAGGAACACAAATCCCATTTCGATGGGAAACACCACAACATATATTTTATTCGGGCACTTGTACCCCAAAACCTCAAATATTCCGCGGTGGAAGACACAAAAAACACTGCTGCTTTTTAAAGCAGTTAAACATTTTCCCGTCGGGGTTAAAAATCTGCCCCTTACTACATACGCCGCAGTAGTCACTTTCTAGCTGTTAGCAAGGCAAGGCAAGAAAACACATACACAATCCTTTCGACGGGATGAACACCCATAAAACCCCACTTCGTCGGGGTAAAATCACCTTGAAACCCTCTCTTTGAGGGGTTAACATTTTTAAAAACACTTTCTTCCACCGTGGAAGGCCTTAAACACTTGCCCGATGATGGTCTCTATCCGCAGAAACCACCAGAATCCGCGATAAACGAATGATTATTACAATCACAGTCGCAACGATCGCGACGGGTCGGCTGGATTGTTTATGTTTACATTTACCAATCGCTTCAGCATCATTCGCATTCGGCGATGTCATAAAAACAATCATCTGTTGTTTTCTCACTTCTGTGAGTGTGCGAAGTGCGTTCAATGATTGTTTCGATCCATTCGGGTTGGTCATTTATGTTGCGCAAAAACACTAAGAAAAATCTTCCAGTTATATTCCAGCGCAATGATGGCAACATGTTAAATGTTTTCTAATTTATTTATTTATTTTATTTTTACTTCGTCGTTACTTGTCCGTTAGTATTAGGGAAATTCTGTTGATTCCTTTTGGAATCGATACGCAATTGACTAGTTGTCCCGTCAGGTCTAGCTCAATTGTTCTCATAATTGGGAACAGTTGATGCGAAAAGGCCATAAGTCTTGCGTCCCTATTGTCCGTTTATTTTGGTATTTTGTGTGGTTACGAATGATATGCGTGAATGAATGAGTGTAACTGAAAGAAAATGTTTGAATGTAAAGTATGAGTGTGTTGTGAAATTGCGGGGTTCGTTCAAATGTCTAGTGGATCGTGTGCAAGTGTACGGCCAGTGAGTGAGATGAGAGAGTGATACACTTTGAATGAATGTGGATGGAATCAGAACCCCAGCTGTTTAAGGAAGTATGAATACCGTGAGGACAGGAATACTGGACAGTCGCAAAAAAAGTGAAATGATGGAAAATTTATAATGCCGCGACAACCGTTCCACTGCTATGTTGAACAATCCTTGACCGGAGGCTAGCAGAGTTTTAGGAATCCAGGATGGATCACGTGTCGAGAAAACTAATCGGGGAAGATCTTAGCTCTTTTATTGCTACTCGAAAGTGTCAATGGTGGACTGATGTCGCCCAAGGGCGAGTCCCAGTCCTGGTCAGCAGACTATATCGGAAGAGACGATGTACCGATTTAAGATGTCTTTGTTCGGTCGTATACCTAATTGTGAAATTGTAATATATTTTGTTCAAAATTGTGGAAGCTGTCTTTTTCGGTAGGTTAGGCAGATTTATTATTTTTCTTGTTTATTTTCCCCATATTTTTATTTATTCTATTTTAATTCGTTATTTATCATCATTGTTATCGGTGTTAGGTGTTAGAGTTAGTAAAAAATGTTGCCATTTTTTTCTCCTCGGTGTGGGCGAGATTGTAACCTGCGAGTTACAATTAACCCGTTTTGATTAGTCTTGTCGCTGAGTGTATTTTGGGTAACTTGGCGTCGTTTTAACTGGCTACCCATTATGCTTTTGTTTTATTTTGATATGGCAACATACACCACCACTGTGAAATGTGAATATTTTAATTTGTTTAGTTTTGAATTAAATTTTGTTCACATTGTTTTGTATAGGGTTTTGTTTTGTTGAATTTAAATTATAGTGCTTGTTTAAATAAGTTTTAAATAACGTTAGCGCCAGAGCTCCTCCCGTAGGCCTAAAAGCGGCGCTCAAACATAAGCAGCATAACAGCCGAGCACGGTGGCAGGAGCGATGGCGATGATTTGTTTTGGGCTGGTCGATGACGTAAAAAGAGAAGAGTTACGAACCGCGAAGACGATCGCACGCGTTTTGACAACCCGCTAGTTTTGACTCGGGGTTTTTGGTGCCGGATATCCATCCGTGGTGCGCGTTTAGCTGGCTAACTAAGTCCCAGCATAGTCGGGAGTGGAAAAGTGGTTCCCCCGAGAAGTGCCGGTTCGGGAACGAAGAAAAGTGCTGTTTTAGTGCAGGGCATTATGGTGTAGGGTCGCCGCCATACTGGGAAGCTCTTCGTAAAGGAGTGTTTCGCTTCCCAGCGGTAAAGTCAAAAATCCCCAAAACACCCGCCGTTCTCACCGTAGTCAATAGAGTTCCTCGCCCTCACAGTTAACAGCCAAAGAGAGCGAAGACAGGTGCGTACAAAGGGGCGTACCACCTGTAGTAGTGAACTGCGGTCACTACTTGGACCGTCTACGGCGAGTAGGCAGGTTCGGTGATTTTACACCAGCGTCGCTAGGGGGGATCCGACAAAGGAGCTTGCTCTTCCCCCTAGCTAAAAGTAAAGGACGGCTGCCGTGGCAGTCTGTAAAGCCCGAGAGTGAGAAAGTGAAGAAGGAGAAGAAGAAGAAGAAGGAAGAGCGAAGAAGAAGAAGAACCGAAGAAGAAAGGACGGTAGAAGAAAGCGAGAGACCAGTTTGCCTGCTGCTGCTGTATTGCTGTCGACGAAGGGGCCCCCAACGAGAGCAGTGAGTCGACCAGTGCCGTAGCGAGGGGGAGCAAGAGGTCAGAATAGAATATAAGGTTTTAATTTGGAATATTTCTTCTTTTGCTCATTTTGTCCATCCGAAATCCGAAGGGAAGTGGGAGTACCCTGCTCTAGGCCGCCCTGCCGGGGTGAATTGTATGAGGGAAGCTCAGGGCTTTCAAATTTTATGGCCCATCCTCCTTCCAAGTGCTCCAGGGAGTGCGAGATTTCTCTTGTTTCGGACAGCAGAACGATGGCGCGATCGGACGAAATATTGTGTTCTGCATTGCGCGGCCGGTAATAAAAATCAGTTCAGTGCGAGATTTCTCTTGTTTCGGACAGCAGAACGATGGCGCGATCGGACGAAATATTGTGTTCTGCTTTGCGCGGCCGGTAATAAAAATCAGTTCAGTGCGAGATTTCTCTTGTTTCGGACAGCAGAACGATGGCGCGATCGGACGAAATATTGTGTTCTGCATTGCGCGGCCGGTAATAAAAATCAGTTCAGTGCGAGATTTCTCTTGTTTCGGACAGCAGAACGATGGCGCGATCGGACGAAATATTGTGTTCTGCTTTGCGCGGCCGGTAATAAAAATCAGTTCAGTGCGAGATTTCTCTTGTTTCGGACAGCAGAACGATGGCGCGATCGGACGAAATATTGTGTTCTGCTTTGCGCGGCCGGTAATAAAAATCAGTTCAGTGCGAGATTTCTCTTGTTTCGGACAGCAGAACGATGATCGCACGATCGGTCGAAATATTGTGTTCTGCATTGCGCGCCCGGTAGGCCGGTAGTTAGTTTGTACTACTTTTCGCGCCCGATTCATGGCTAGGTAAAATCACTGTGTATAAAGAATGACACGGTCGTATCGCTTATCAGAGTGAATCCAGATCCAACGATGCCTACCAATTAACTGATAATCCTTCCTGTGGTTTTGTGGAGACGCAGAGGTAAACACGGTCTTCAAATAGCAAAAACCACCTACTAATATTCCTTCCTTCTTCCTAACTGACTACAAGGACGTGGCCGGCGCCGTTATTGATCATTTGAATTTTAGAGTCACTGAAACTTGCACACTGAGAATGCTTGAACAATCCCAGTCAATCATTCAGTTGATTCTTTGTGCAATTTCACTGATTCTGGTCAATCACGGAGTAGCAACCATAGATATGTGTAGTCAGTCAAAGCTAAAGCTAAGCATCCTCCTTCCAAGTGCTCCAGGCCTTTGTACTTACGAGGAGTGAAGAACTGATTCAAATATCAAATTCACACAAATAAAGGAAAAAAATGAGAACATTTCTCTTGGGAAATTCAAATACTTTCGCTTCAGAAATACGGAATAATTTTCTTTCGTTAATTCGGAAGAACTTTCCTTCGGGAATTCGGAAGAATTTCCTTTCGGAAATTAGAAAGAGTTTTCCTTTTGATATTCGAAAAAATGTGAACGAATTTTCTTTTGATTTGTTTGCTGATGCTGAGGCCGACTTGAGGGAACTTTATCTTTATCATTACCTTTTTTTGTCTTTATTGGGAGCTCGTTCGAGTAGTGCTCGTATATGCACATGACGCAGAAGGAGGAAGCGATGAGATGGTTTTGTCTCATGCTTTCGTCCATCTTGGCTATATCCAGCTATCGGCTAAACCTGTTGAAACATTACGATTTAGACAATTTATTTCTCGGGTAAAAATAAGAGTCTCTCAAATTCTGGACATCTTGAATTTTTTTTGCGTGAGAATTTAGTCTTTCTCGTCTTTTTATCAAGTTCAATCGATGTCTATGTTCTTGTGAAGAATTTGAACGCGTTTGCGCACAGCATTCCCTTAAACTGAAGCTCAGAAGCAGTTTTGCTAATTTGACATTAAGAAGATCTTCTTCGTTTATGTAAATTTTCAATTGTATCATGCAAATTTCATTTCATGCAACTGGACGTGGTTGTGTCTCCGGGAAATACAGATTCACGTTTGCTTATAAATTTGTGAAGATTTATGATATGGTAAGTGATGTGTAGTTTTAAACTAAGCATTTCTTCACGTTTGAGACAAAGGCATCGTGATTTACATAGATAAACGCTCCATGAAATGTGTTTAGCCATTTTATCGTCAGCATACAGGGAATGTTATGTTTTAGTTCGATTTGATCAGTTATTACTACTCTGTATTGAAGCTAATATGAGGCTAAAGGATGCTGAAAAAGAAATTAAAACCAAGAAAACATTATTTTTAGAAATTGCTGCAATGCATTCAAATAAGCGCAAATAGATGTGAATTTATGGAATTAGTAGAATCTTAAGGGACGTTTTGACGTTTTTTTGACCTTTCCAATGTGTTTTTTCTTACTTTTTAATAATGTGCTCGAAAGGCACCTCCAACGCAAGGTGGATTATTATATTATATATTCCAACTGGTAACACAGTATCAGACGTCTAAATACGTAACATACTCTCTTGTAAAGTTTCTGAGACTTTTTTCGCATCCATATCGATAGATCATGAGTTGTTACTAGAAATGAATGCCTCACAAAAACCAAACCTAATTTTCGTCGTCCTCCGTGGTTGAGACCACTTCTCACGGGTTTCATATTGCACCAACATGGTCTTCCACGTAAAATCCTTGATCGAAAGTAGTCCGCAGCACCCTCTCTCTATATCTCACGGTTCAATGCAACGACCTATTAGACACTTAAAAAATTATCCACACTCCATCGCGCCAGCGAATCGACGAATGAAGTTTTCTCTCAACCAAATCCCCACACACCTGCTTCTGCGGTTGGCTCACCGCTACCTCACGAGCTAATTGTTCTATTTTACAGTTCCTTATCCAATAGCAGAGTTCCCAAGCACCCGCCGATAACCGACTGTGGAAATGACCGAAAAATAGCAATATAACAAATGTAGAAAAGCAAAGTGTTTATCTCGAAGACGAAGAAATTTCCGAAAAGCAATCATCTGTGATAACCCAGTTCGGTTCCAATATTGGAACAGGTGAACAGGAAAGTTAAGTGAATCTAAATGCATTGAAGTGAGATTTCATCCCAGGAAGAAAAAGAAGAAGAAGAAACCAAACATTTTCCTCGTTGGGAAGCAATGTGGGAGCTTATTATTTTGAAAGCGAGTTGTTAGTGCCCAGTGGAGTGTATGAGTTTCCCAAATTCGAAGTTGCTCAACGGCAACAAGAATAAAAACAAAAATCGAAACAACGGGAAGCCACGCGCGGAAGATTTCAAGCCTCCCCGGCAGAAGCTATGATATCAGTGAAACGTTGTACAGCTACCAATATCAGTACCAACGGCCATCATCATCCTCACCACAATCCGCACGGTAATAGCCCCAGCCACCACCACCACAATCAGCACCATCGCCAGAACGGTACGGTTCAGGTCCGCAGCAGTAGCGCAGGTCGCGCTGGCAGCAACAGTGGTTCCTCCGGTGGCTGTGGCAGCAACAACAACAATCGGCTGATCCGCAGCCGAAACAGTCCGTCTCTGGGTGCTACTAACGGGTACTCTTCCGGCGGTTTCCCCGGAGGAGGACCAGCAACGGTCGCCGCGTCGCTGACTAATGGTGGATCGTACTCGATCATCACGAATGGCGGTAGCTTGTACTACAGCACCAGCAACAACAGCATAGCGGGACCGAAAAGTTTGGGAAGTGAGGGACCAGTGAGTAAGACGGTGGTAGCGGCTGCGGCGAGTACCGGTGCGGACATATTCGAACTGGACAGTTTGTTCCTGGTGCCAAAATGTGCCCTCACGTACGATAAGGCTATGAGCCTGCGGAAGGATCTGGCGGCATATGATTTCAACATTAGGATACTCGAGGATACACCAAAGGGGAACGTTTGGATATGTAAGTAATTTTCTCTGGCTGCATTTCAGGTTTGTTTCATTTTCAGTTTCAACTAAAAGTTAGTTTCCAGAAGTTTCGAAAGTAGTGTATGTCGATTTTTAGCTGCTTTTATCTTACATCAAATAATCTGTGAAGCTTAACAATATAAAACGATATCACGTGTTGCCCAAATCTTCAAACGCATCAAAGTTCGAATTCCAGTACTTACAAAAAACAATATCTCAAATAACTCATCTAAATAAATTTGAAGGCTTTTTATGCAAGCAATATATTATTCATAACACTGGTACACTGGGGAGTTACAGGATAAAATTTACCTCACTTTTTTGTGTCTTTATTAAGGAGACTTCCAGCCCTATGCTGGCTCGTCTCACTTACCTCACTTAATTCTAGTACTAACTTCCCTAATCTGGAAATTATACTTTCTAGGTTTAGAGTTTTCTCACTAAGCGCTGGTGAAATGAAAACCTAACTAAAAACCAAATTCATGAGCTGTTTTTCAACGAAAATCGCATTTGAATTATTCAATACAATAATTAGAATTCAATGTAAGTCGTTGTTCTTTGGAGTGGTTAATCTCAACACACAACCTTGGTAATCATGGCGCGAATGTTTCATTTCAGTTATGTACTATGAGATGTTTAATGATCATGCGGTTTCCATTCAGTGAAAGTTCTTGAGTATTGTTTTTATCTAAGTGGGTTCTTTTCTCGTCAGCGCATAGTTCATAGGGAAAGCATTGTTATCAACTCAATGAAAAGATTATCTTATTAATTTTCATACAAACTTAATAGAGCTCGTGCTTAGTTAGTTATGAGGAATATGAACAAAAATCGATAAGCGGTAGGTAGCCCAACGTGATTCGAGATGTGCAATGCCAAGAATTAATTTTAAATCTGAGAGGTGATTCAAATATGATGTGCACTACCTTTTTAGATTTTTAGAGAAGGGCCACCTCTGTCACGCTAATTTTTACACTTTGTGTATTCATGCACTGTCACAAAATCTGGCACCCCTGCCCCCCTTAAAATGTGGACGTTTCTTCTGAACAACCCCTTATATATAGTCCCAACCTTAATTGCTATCTAAACCTTTTCAGATAGCATTAAGGTTGGGACTATATATTCAGGTTTAATCTAATTTTGCCCCAAAACGAGTAGCCTTGCTGTGCTAATTGAAAGTACCGCTCGAGATTAATAAATAAAACTGCATTTCAACTGTAAAAATCATGGAAAAAGTAATACTGGTGGGTAGATGGAGGAAATTAGATCCGTGAATTCCTCGCTTTGAATGAACATGGGATAAAAATACATTGGTAGTTTATAACAGCATAAGCTATTCGAGGAAATCATTGGATACGCGGCCATTAAATGTTCGTGCGACAGAAAATCCTTCGGGTACCTGCAGGAATTACATACTGTGTCAAATCTACGATTTGTTTGTGAACTCCTATGAGATTTTTTTCTGGAATTATGCCGTAAGTTTAACTCAGAACTTCTCCGTAAATCGCTTTTAAATTTCTTCGAGAGTTCCCCCTGGAATACCTTCGGGAACTCCTACTGGAATTCCTTCGATTATTCAAATCGGAATCCTCTTAGAAAATCTCCCTTGAATCCCATCTCAAAGTCTCCATGAAATCCCTTCGAGACTTCCCCCTAAAGTCCCTACGCAAATTCAATCTGGAATCCTTTTGAAAATTCCTCCTGGAATATCTTCGGGCATTACAAAACCACACCAACCATATACCGCCAATGGGATGGGTTAAAATAAAACTAATGAGTTAACCGCAGGTTTCGTTTATATTGACTCCAAATACATAGGTTGGGGTTGTACATTTGAACAGGCTTGTAAAATGTCATCTGCATGTCATTTGACTAATTTATTCATAACTTTCTTCAGAAGCCAAATTTATTCCATAATTTAAGATGTACTCATAACGCTTGAGTAGGGCTATATTTTTGTCCAAGGGTACATTGCTCTAAATATAACATATGAGGCTGGATAGTGAAAACTCTCCAAAATGTCACGTGTCATTTGACATAATGTCATTTGAATGACATTTTGCCTCCCACGCCTCAGATTACATATTTACAGCAATGTCTTGTTAGACAAAGTAGTAGGCACATTTGAGCGCTATAAGTTCGTCATACCTCAGGAATGATGGCTACCTTCAGAAAAAAGTTCTGGGAAAATTATATAACCGAATGCAAATGACATTTTACAACACTGCATTTGAATTCATGACTCTTTGACATTTGTAGGAAGACTTAAACAAATTTTATAATAAATTGCCTCTGCGCCACCCTCAACCCACCTCCAATTGCCTGAAATTTTGCCAGTACTCCTAAATTATCAAAAAGAATCTGATAAACATATGGGAGTTGGAATTTTGTAACATTTTTGAAATGTGAACTACCCTAACCGCCATATATCTACTAACGTAAAGGACTAATACGATTCATTGAACATGAAAAAAATACCAATCCCGTCTCCAACATTTGACCTTTGGATGCAAAGGCCGATACTCTCGAAAAGCAGCACATTTTGGAAATCATAATGTAGATAAATGTTTAGTAACGACAAGAGCTTCGATATTACAAATAACGTTAGATAATACATTTATACGCTTTGAGTACTTTGTTGTTGTATGTATAAATGTGTCTTAAATTGTATATGGAATGCAAAGATTGCCTATGATCGCATATTCGTTACAATCGGCAAAAGTAGGCATGGGAGAAATGGAACGTTTAAGTTTGTGATATGCATCAGTATGGAAATCAAATTAAATGTCTAAAAATCGCCAAAAATTACAGAAAATCTTTTTTCAGTTGAAATCTTCTATAGCGTCATTTGCATTACTTGTTATTTGAGTGCTAATTAATTGCGATTTTTTTTTTTTCAAGGAGTACGGCATACCGGCGATAGAATTTTCCAGTATTACTGTTATGCGGTCACTTTGTTCAATGTTACAAAACTTTCTGATTCCACTTAGTCAGCTTAAATAATTAACAATTTGGAGACGATCCCTAACTCAAAATCGCCAAAAATTTAAATGCTACGAATATGCGATCATGGGCAGTTTATACCAGAGATATTTTTATTTAGTTTAATTTCTGCTGTTATAATAATTATTGGTATTGATATGAAGCAGTAATCAACAGCATAACGATAATCGGTAGTTAAGCATATCGGAGGGAATAAAGCAAGTTTTCCGCAGCGGCAGTGGATACACATACGATATAGCACAGTTACTACTCAGCTAAGTCCCGAAGTAACAATTTCCAGTTGAATAACATCAGTATTATCAGATTTATTCAGCCACCGTTGAAAAAAAATTATACTAGCATATATGCTAACATTTGTTCCAACATTGTACGCCCAAAAATAAAGTATTTATTCAATAACAACTAGCAATCTCTTTTCAACTTTACTTAAATAGTCGATAATGATGTTTATTTAACAACTTTGTCCAAAAACCAGGTATAATGTTAATTCAACTTGTTCGCGATTTTCTGACTAAGCTTGATTTATTTTGCGTTTCATAATACGTTTATTTCATTACAATGCAACGCTTATTAAGGCATTGTTCAACGGGTCCGTGACGTTAGGCATAATGGACGTTAGGCATAATGTACATTAGGCATAATGAAGGTTTGGCATAATTCTGCCTTCTTTATATCTTGAGATGTTCTTTGGGTCATTTTATGCCTAACGCAGGTTGGCCAGTGAGTCGGGAAATCGGGAAATGCGTGAAATATGCGAGTCGGGAAAAAGTCCGGAATTTCTTGAAATTCTACAAAAAAAACTGGAAAAAAAAATAACAAAGTGTTCATATCATTAATTCTGGCATAATTGACATTCTGGCTACGTGCCCGGCCCTCCGCATTCTTCCGATTTTCGCGGTGTGAACGATGGATGGTTCTCCCAACAGGTGATGCAACTCGTGGTTCATTTGCCTCCTCCACGTACCATCTGCTATCTGCACCCCACCATAGATGGTACGCAGCACTTTCCTTTCGAAAACTCCCACTGCGCGTTTGTCTTCCACGAGCATCGTCCAGGTCTCGTGTCCGTAGAGAACTACCGGTTTAATAAGCGTTTTGTAGATAGTCAGTTTGGTACGGCGGCGAACTCTCTTCGATCGGAGCATTTGGCGGAGTCCAGAGTACGTACGATTTCCTGCCATGATGCGTCTCCGAATTTCTCTGCTGGTATCGTTATCGGCGGTCACCAGTGAGCCCAAGTACACGAATTCTTCAACCACCTCGATTTCGTCACCACCGATAGAAACTCGCGGTGGGTGGCTTACATTGACCTCTCTTGAGCCTCTTCCCATCATGTACTTTGTCTTCGACGTGTTGATGACTAGTCCAATCCGTTTAGCTTCGCTTTTCAGTCTGGTGTAGGCTTCCTACATCCTCTCAAAGTTACGTGCCATCTATATCGTTGGCGAAACCAAATAACTGGACGGACTTCGTGAAAATCGTACCACTCGTGTCAATCCCTGCCCTTCGTATTACACCCTCCTCAGCGATGTTGAATAGCAGACACGAAAGACCATCACCTTGCCCTAACCCTCTGCGCGTTTCGAAGGGACTCGAGAATGCCCCTGAAACTCGAACTACGCACATCACCCGATACATCGTCGCCTTGATCAGCCGTATCAGTTTATCCGGAAATCCGTTTTCGTGCATTAGCTGCCATAGCTGGTCCCGATCGAATGTATCATATGCGGCTTTGAAGTCGATAAATAGATGATGTGTGGGCACGTTGTATTCGCGGCATTTCTGCAATACCTCACGAACACCTGATCTGTGGTACAGCGTTCACCCATAAATTCCGCCTGGTACTGCCCCACGAACTGTCTTGCAATTGGTGTTAGTCGGCGGCATAAAATTTGGAAGAGTACCTTGTAGGCGGCGTTCAGCAATGTGATTGCGCGGTAGTTGCTACAATCCAGTTAGCGCCCTTTTTGTAGATGGGACACACGACACCTTCCATCCTCTCCTGCGGCAAAACCTCATCCTCCCAAACCTTGGTAATTACCCAGTGCAGCGCTCTAGCCAGTACCTCACCACCGGTGTTTAAACAGCTCTCCTCCAGGGGCTTTGTTGTTTTTCAGCCGGCCGATCTCCTCCTGGATTTCCTGGAGATTCGGAGCCGGAAGCCGCATGTCCTGCGCGCGTGCCCTTAGGTTCATTCCCATACACCCACCTTTGGATCACCTCACGCTCGTTTGTAAGTAGGTTCCCGTTTATGTCCTTACACATATCGGGCTGTGGCGCGTGGCCCTTGCGTGAACGGTTTAGCTTCTCATAGAACTTCGTGCGTTATTAACGCAGTACAGTTGCTCCGTCTCTTCACGGTCTCGATCTTCCTGCTGGCGCTTTTGCCTCCTAAAAATGTTCAGCACCCTTTTGTATCGTGCCTCGCTCGCCCTCGTTCGGTGTTGCAGCAATCTCGCCCATGCTGCATTTTTCTCCTCAACTAACTGCTCACATTTGCCATCATACCAGTCGTTTTTCTGATCCGGGGGAAAACGTGCTTAGTGCATAGAATATCTCTCCAGCCATCTTCAAAAGGCGTTGCGCCTAGCTGTTCTTCCGTTGGGAGTGCCACTTTCAGCTGCTGCAGCATGCTGTGCGTAGTCTTGGACTAGTCTACCGTCTTGTAGTCGCCCATTGTTTAGCCGCGGCGGACGACTCCGACGCGTGTTGTACACCGTCGAGAGTTTTGAGCGCAGACATACTGCAACGAGGTAGTGGTCGGATTCAATATTCGCACTGCGGTAAGTTCGTACGTTCGTGGCGAAGAAGAATTTACCGTCGATTAGAACGTGGTCGATTTGGTTTTCCGTTACGTGATTAGGTGATTTCCATGTGGCCTTGTGGATATTCTTGCGGGGGATGAAAGTGCTTCGGACTACCACTCCGCGGGAGGCTGCAAAATTTATGCATCGCTGGCCGTTGTCGTTCGATACGGTATGCAGACTATCCGGTCCAATGACCGGTCTATACATTTCCTCCCTTCCTATCTGAGCGTTCATGTCACCGATTACGATTTTGACATCCCGCAGTGGACATCCATCGTATGTCTGCTCCAGCTGTGCATAGAACGCTTCTTTCTCGTCGTCGGGTCTCCCTTCGTGCGGGCTGTGCACGTTGCTGATGCTATAGTTAAAGAATCGGCCTTTTTTATCTTTATTAAAGAGGCTTTCAGCCCTAGGCTGGCTCACCTCAGTACCTTTTATCCTCAGTTTGCACATTCTTGCGTCGATTGGCTGGCACCCAATCACGCGTTGGCGCATCTTTCCCAGCACTATGAAGCCGGTTCCCAGCTCGTTGGAGGTGCCACAGCTTTGGTAGAAGGAAACTGCTCGATGCCCGCTTTTCCACACTTTCTGTCGTGTCCTGCAGATTTCCTGCAGCGCTACGACGTCGAAGTTGCGGGGATGTAATTCATCGTAGATTATCCTGTCGGAAAAACTCAAAATCTCAAAACTCGCGACCAATTCAAATCAAGCGTGAGTTGAAACGCACCCAACTTAGCACCTAAAAAATCATGGCTAAATTGAATCTTCCATTTGAATCATCGTAGGTTTTCTTTCGTTCTCCTTCTTAAGTTATAAGAAAATTAACGTTCAACACACAGCACAATGAATACCCTTGCGTGTGTAAACAATAAATTGCACCCAAATTGTTTTTAAACACTTTTTGGAGCGAAATGATTTTTTGGGTAATGAGTGAAATTATCCGTTTTAGCCTGAAAAACTCAGACGTGATGCATCCCTTTAAAATCGCAAACAAGTTAGTTCGCGCAGGAGCGCTCAATGATTGAATTTTATGAATGATTTTACCAACACTGATTCCTGTCGCAACCTGCGAAGCCTAGCGATTTGCAGTTCCATGTTCCAAGCTTCCAATCGTGATCCTTTATGCGTCGCCTAAGTCGTTGCCGATTGTATCGAGTCGTATTATCTCTATGTCGTTCGTAATGGTTGTTGTCAGGGCTGTTTGGTGTCCCACCTAACACCAGGACTTGAATTTGTGCGCTTTGAGCGGCACGCGGTCGCTTTGGCGGAGCCTACTTGCGGATACTTGCAGCTTTTTATAGAAGTTTAACAGGGCCCACTGTCAAACCCCACCACATCCTAGGCAGGAACCACAACTCGCAGATGGCCTGGGGAGGGGTCGTCAAGCCCTTGGACATAGTCCCTGCTGCCCGCGTTCGAAACATCTGTATTAAATTCTGCAAGAACTGAATGAGTATCATAGCATAGCTTCATCGTAAATTGTGCCTACTAGCTCCATATTACTGTTTTTCGATTTTTCCCATATATTTTTGCATATAAACTTCCATTGAGTTTAGCACCGCCCAAATGCTGACCGATTTGGCTGAAATTTTGTCCATAGCATCAGGGTATCAATAGTACGGAATAAGAGGGCGACCCATTAAAAATAGAAATAAGTGTTTTCCTCCAAAATTATAAGAAAAGTGCGAATGATCAGTTCTCAAGCGGATGATGTCTTTCTTTTTTATGATATCATTGAAAACTTTTCACGTTAAAACTGTAGGCGACGTGTTTCCGGGACAACTTCTCAAATTGTGTACTCAAACGATAATAAACACAGAATGTTCATGCAAACATTTACCAGACGAGCTCGGTGGTCTAGTGGCTACCGCTTCTGCCTTATAAGCAGGAGGTCGTGGGTTCAATTCCCAGGCTCGTCCCTTTCATACTTTGTATTTCTATCTTAGTTCTTTCTGTGTTTCACGTTCTACCAAAACGATTCCTACTGTTATAACCTTCCACACAATCCCAAAACCTCCCCCCCTCTCATAGGTGGTCGTAGAGTTCTCTGCATCTTTCTTAAGTAGGTGTCCAACTAACCATCTTTCCCCTTCCGCAGCATTCGCAAGGACTTGGCCAGGACAGATCTCGACTATTGGAGGGTGCATTGCTTCTCTCTAAGAGATAGTGATTAGTCCCAAATCGATATCTGTGGTAACGGATGAAAGTGATGCTACTCTCATACAATAGTCTTGGCTTGTACCACCTCAATGCTAATGCTAATGCTAATTTTCATTCAAACATTTACCTTTACTAATATCAACAAATTGTCAACAGTCCCTTTCTTTTATTTGGCGTTATAATTTTATGGTAGTAAGGAAAAAGAGTTCGAAATATAACGATAAATGCCTCAAACCAAGATACGATTTTCAAAAGATTCTTAATCGCTGGCGATTTTTTATCACTTGATAATTAAAAAGTGAGATCGCGGATGAGTTTTGTCATCATCGATTTTTTGAAAATTTGATTTTTCCCATCTCTGGTTGGTCCTATAGTAGCGAGGATCAAATATATTCTCCTCTGGCTTCAAAATCTCTGAAATCGAGAATCCGAGAAACTTCGCCAACTTCATGTTTGGATGGCTTGTCTTCCTTGTTGGTCGCTGGATCCAGAAGTATTATGTTGCCTGCCACATACATGCCATATGGCCGCATAAAGTATCTGAATGAAGTGTTCGCGTAGGGATTCGCCGATTGACACCGACTTTCTGCAGCTCACAAGTCAGAAGCCCAACACGTGCGGATTTATTCAAAATGCCTGAATGATATTCGAATTTTAATCGCTGACAAGTATGCTTGCCATTTGTTCTAATTTTGATTTTTGTAGTAGATGAAGAATCTTCGGGAAGCCACCTTACCGGGGTTGCAATTTATTTAGGGTAAGTCGGTATAATATGCCCCCCTAAGGCAAATCCTTGATAACTTTTCACTTTTCAACGCAATTTATGCAAACTTTGCGTTATTTGGTAGTCCATGAAGTCGCAAATGCATTGCCCGTGAGTAGTCATATAGATAAATAAAAATATTACAGACAACTCGTAATACAGCTTTTTTGAAAAGTCGTGAAAAATGGATTTCAAAAAGTGCCTGGGCAATACGCCCCACCTTAACCAAAGACGTTTCATAGCCCTTCATTAGTATTTTATCAATCCCATGATAAAAAGGTTACAAATCTTTATGTGCTTCACATTAAAAACTAACATAAGTCCAGTTAAGCAGGTTTGAATTACATTTCAATTCTTCTTCATTGGCATTACATCCCCCACTGGGACATTGCCGCCTCGCAGCTTAGTGTTCATTAAGCACTTCCACAGTTATTAACTGCGAGGTTTCTAAGCCAGGTTACCATTTCTGCATTCGTATATCATGAGGCTAACACGATGATACTTTATGCCCAGGGAAGTCGAGACAATTTCCAATCCGAAAATTGTCTAGACCGGCACCGGGAATCGAACCCAGCCACCCTCAGCATGGTCTTGCTTTGTAGCCGCGCATCTTACCGCACGACTAAGGAGAGCCCCTTATTACATTTCAATAGTTTCCATATAATTTGGAAGCCGCTGCTGCAAGCTCGCCGCGCTTGTGTCCAGTTGGTAAATTCAAAAACTCGGAAAGTATTTATTTTGGATATAGGGTTTGTTCACCGAAGTTTCAAGATATTTAGGAGCGCATCTTTCGATAAAAACAGTTTGATGATTAATCCCCCTAAAAGTGAGTTGAGAAAATTATTTTTCCACCAGAATAAGATAGACACGTAGTTTCTTCGGCAAAGTTGTAGCAAATGTTTATACAAGCAACTTTGCTGAACATCTCAAGTTTCCATCTCTTACATATATCAAACTTAAGTCGTTTTATGTAAAAACCCCATTGAAATCTTATTTTTAAATCTAACTCTTTCCAATGATTTTTCCCATTCTCCGTCTCTTCTACAAAGTTGTTAATCAAGCAGAATTACATTATTGATATAACAAACTTGACATGGTTTATGTGGAAATCCCCATAAAATCATTCTTTTAACTTAAACTAACTCTAATGATTTTTCACATTTTCCGTCTTTTCTACAAAGTTGTCAAAGCAGCGAAATTACATATTTTTGCTGAACATTTTAACTTTCTATCTCTTATAAAACAAAAGTTATTCAAATATTATGATTTTTTATAGGTTTACAAATTTTTAACACAGCATTCGAGAAGACATATCGTGAAGAAATTTGCGACTTTTTGCAATTAAGGGAGTAATCATAAATGGAAATACCTCTAAAAATATGTATAATTTAAAGATAACTTTTGTTGTATGTGAGATGGGATGTTACAATATTCAGAAAACCCAGATTAATCCACCTAGCGTTGGTGGTGCCTTTCTCGCATTTAGTTAAGACACCAACCTTATATGGGGTTTATATGGTCCGATGTACCATTTTCTTCATAACTTTTAAACGCAATGACCGATCGTTATAAAATTAAATAGTGATCAACAAGGCTTTGTCCCCTGTCGAATGAAACTTGTTGCGAGAAAATCGGTTAAGGATTACTATACGAAAAGTTGTCTAATGTTTTCCATAGCTTTTGTGCACACACATACACACACATACACACATACATACACACGGACAGACAGACATGTGCTCAGCTCGTCAAGCTGAGTCGATTGGTATATAATACTATGGATCTCGTTGCTCGTATTAACATTTGCCACAACTTTGCGGAAGACACTACGTGTCTATCTCATTCTGGTGGAAAAATAATTTTCTCAACTCACTTTTAGGGGGATTAATCATCAAACTGTTTTTATCGAAAGATGCGCTCCTAAATATCTTGAAACTTCTGTGAACAAACCCTATGTCCAAAATCAACCCTTTTCGAGTTTTTGAATTTCGATCGTGAAAATGACGAAATAAAACACTGTGCACTGGGGCGTTTTGATCAGTGAAACATATTTTTGAAAAACGTTACATTTTTGAAGATGAAAGCAATTTTATATCATATTAACCACTAAGAAAAGTTATTTTGTTGCCCAACTGAGTGTTCCAGTGCAAGTTTTGCGGACAATATGCTAGCGTCGCTCCAGAATGTTGAGCAAACGTACCGTGATGAACTTATTAATAATTATAAAAAATCACGCAAATAAAGTAATCAAAAAAAAAAAAAAATGGGCAAACGAATTTTGAACGTTACATCAAAACTGTAACTTTTAGTATTTTGCAAATATTTTCATTATGTAATACAAAAATACTTCCACATTCACATAGTATGATAGGTTTACAAATATTTATAGGTACCAACTGATTTTGACCCTTAGTTATAGTTTTCTAGAAATCAAAGGGGGCGTTTTGGCCAGGTGGGGCGCATTATACCGTCTTACCCTACATCATGCTGAAGGGACTGTCTTCTAGATGCTGGAACGATGCAACATTGTCCGCTTATTCTTTTTAAGTGATGCCTTCTTCATAAGGGTCCTATTTGTAGCTTTGGTTAGTTTAAGTAGTAGGGTAACACAGTTTGCGATGAAACCCACGATTTTCTCTGTATAAGGCAGAAACGTTAGCCATCAGCCACCGATCAGCCATTTCTAAACTGTTAATTCCAGACCAAAAACCAACAACGCAAAGTTGTCAGTAAATACCAGCAGTTGCTTGTTTTCCGATTCATCCAATTCCTTTCACATACCACCTCTTCGAATAATTTGAAGTGTGCAAAATGCGCACTCACTAATTACCGACTTCAAACTACGCTGACTGTTATAATTGTGCATATTGAGTTAAATGATTACCCCGTTCCGCACCTTTCATCTAATGCGAGCCGATGATAGCGGCTCAAACGGCATTGCTGATTTTTACCCGTTCAATTTTCGTCCGTTTGTTCTCTGCCGGCGGCGGCGGTTCCTCTGTCGGTCTTCGTTTTTTTTTCTCAGCTGGGTGGGTAACTGAGCTCCATTACCCACTTGAGTTAGCCAATAAAAGCAAGCTCGTCATATACATATGTGCATGCATCCACGCTAAGAAACTAATTCACGGTTCTGCTTCTAATTGATTCCCGGAATGTTTTTGTATGATTTACTGTGATACATAACGTGCGTCGATTCCACGATGCACTCAAGAGATGCTTCAATCGAGATATGGACAAAAATGTCTGCGAAACCGCACTGAGAGAATGTTCATTTTTTTACAGTTTTAGCATGAACATGACCAGCCCAGCAGCTTCTGTAGTCCAAGTCCAATTTTTGATGGTAACATATCATAATAGAATAATTGAAATTCAGACCTGTAGTATTATATTATAATCAGAATGAGCATGTTCAAACAAAAACGAAAGTTTGAACTTTATGATCAGAGTCTCATTTAAACATGATGAAAGAGAAAAAACCTTCATATCTGGATAACACTGAAACGGTTGTTGCTGCTGCGCTGTAGCCGGCTAATAATCGTCGTTTTTACCATTCAAATGTCACGGTTCGGTGTTCACGGTGGCGATGTGCGGAGTAAACACATGTACACCGATGCGATGGTTATCGCGCAAACCAACAACAGTGACAGGGAAGCAAAAAAAACGAAAAGATAAGCAAACTCCGCACGCCGACCGGCGCACGGACGCGAAATTACGGTTCGCCCAAAGCTGGATCGATTGGGAATGGTGGATTCCGTCTGAGCCGGCCCAGTTTGCTAATTCCATGTTTGGACTGAATGGGAAACGCGTGCGTGCTTCCGTATTCAGAAGGTTTGCCAGCAACCTGCTCGATCGCTGGAACAAGTATTTCCATATCTATTCAGATGGTGTCGTTGGTTGGTTGGCATAAATCGCAACAACAAAAAAACAACTAAGACGAATATAATCGCTGTCAATCGGATTGGCAGTAGGTATCATGTATCAGGAATATATTAAGTTTTTGCTACCTTAAAAATCACCTGGTGAAAGCACGTACAGATTACCGTTCCAATCAGATCAGAAATAGTTAGTTTAGATTTAGATGAATGGAAATGTGCACAACGTTAACATAAGGGGAGAGAAAAAAACGACAAATCGAATTGCTCGATTGGAGTCAATCTGTCTGCAAAGAGGTATTGAATGTCACCTCATTTACGTTGTATGAATATGGATAACTTTGACAGATGGTTACATGTTGTGATTTCTATCTGTGTCATTTATGGACAAATATTTACATTTTTTGCTTTTGATAGAAGCTGCGAGGCAATTCCGATTTTTTAGTGTTCTTTAGATTATTCAGTCACTTCACCTAAACACGAAACGACATTGTTGTTTCATAAGGGCGAACGTCGCAAGCGTAAACATTGACTTCTTCTGCCGATTTCAGGAAGCTAACTTGTGGCGATATTTTCCACTTCCGTTCGGTAGAAGGCGCGGAGCTCCACCAGTTCCAAGTGGTTGTTAGCTGGAAGCGATCCTAATTGTTGAGGAATTTGCAGGAGAAGGCATTGCTTACGTTTGCAACTTTCGCCCTTATGAAACACCAATGTCAAATTATTGTCTAAGAGGTGAGCCAGCCTAGGACTGAAAGCCTCTAAAATAAAGACAATAATAATAATAATAAATTATTGTATAAAATATTGGCATATACAGGGGTTAGACAAAAAGGTTGAGATAGACAGGGTTTGTGGTATTGCACTACCACAATCACAATTTCTCGACGGAAAGACGGAAAGAGGCAGACGACACACCGCCGGTGGTAAATCATTCAGAATGCTCTTTTCACCGTCCATTTTTTGTTGAGCCTTAATATGAAGAGATTTACAAAAGAAAGGCAAATTGAGAGGAATTCTCTTCAAATTACAAAACACAATCTCATGGTGGAGTCAAAAAACTAAATTGCATCGGCATCGTCGCGTCGGCGTGTGGTTATTATTTAGTTTTTTTACCCTTATGTAGATCTTTTCAATCTATTCTATAAGCATTCTAAGTAGAGTTAGAGTATCTGTTCCATTATTAATAACATGCTCCTATATCAATAACATTTGCAAACAGGCCATTTAGACACGATTTGTGTCGTGTTTTGTTGTTATCCGGCGTGCTGACTGCTGAAAAAAATCACAAAAATGAGAAAAAAACAATTTGCGCATCAATTCTTTGTTTTCGAATGGTATTGATTTGGGTACCCGGTACATGGTATGAATTCAAGGAGCAGATCCCCTAGTTTTAAGCAAAACTGTGCACATCATGCTGCATCGTGACAGCATCGAGAAGGCAGCTCCTTCAACGGGATGTAGGTAGCGCAACCCTGATAAGGTAGCCTACCGAAGATTCTACAGTTACGAAGAAAGACAAAAGTAGAGCAAACGGATTGATTCAGCGGCAACAGACCCGGCAACGAATAAAAGACAACGATTGGAAAGTCGGATCTTGGAACGGGAGAACTTTGAATGAACCCGCACGTGTTGGGTTCCTGGCTCGTGAGCTGCAGAAGGTCGGCGTGAGTATGGCAGCTATCCGGGAAATACGATGGCCTAGAACTGGAGAACGTGAATTCCTGGCGGTGTATCCCATAGCTAACACTTCATTCAAATACCACATCTACTATAGCGGCGGTAACAAAGCAGAACGTGGAGTTGACGTCATGGTAATCGGAGGGCAGATGAAGCGTGTTATCCTTCGGAAGCCGAAAAGCTACCGCATTTGCGTTATGAAAATAAAGGGCAAATTCTTTAACTATAGCCAAATTAGCATCTAGGATGAGTTCTAGATGGATGGCAATCAGCAAAATTCTTCTCACGTAGGAATATCTGCTAACACACCTGGCAACATCAGAGTGGAAACACCTGATAGACCACGTGCTGATCGACGGACGACATTTCTCGGATGTTATACATAAATGTAATGTCCTTTAGAGGCCCGAACATTGACTCGGATCACTACCTTGTAAAAATTCGGGCGCGACTTTCTCGCGTCACAAATTCACGGAACAACAGAACGATGCGTTTCAAAATCCAACGCTTGTTAGTTAAAGGAGTTGCTGAACAGTACCACCAGAAGCTGGACGAGCGGAGAAGAGATGCCACTGGATCTGGCGACGTCAACAGATTGTGGGCAAATATCCACGAAGCTGTGACCACAACAGCGCAGAAAGTGTTAGGCACTGCACAGCGACGCCAACGAAATGGTTGATTTAAGGCTTAAAAAGGATTTGGCGATGAAAAGAGCTTTCTGAATGATTTACCACCGGCGATGTGTCTCTCTTTCCGTCATTTTAAACATTGTGATTGTGGTAGTGCAACACCAAGTAATACCACAAACAGTCATTCAAAAAATGCGGATTTTTTTAGTGGTTTGATGCCAATCTTTGTTCCCCCTACTAGAAGTCAAATGTTAGTGGCCCGTTCCAACAGAGAGCGGTACAGTGTAGCAAGGGCAGAAGAGAAACGAATCCATCGCAGAAAACAGGCAATACGAAGATAGTGTGATAGCTGAAGCGCAGGAGAACATAGATAGAAACGATAGGCGGAGGTTTTACGCAACTGTCAATGGCGCGCGGCATAAGACTGCGCCAGTGCCCGCCATGAGCAATGACCGAGAGGGTGATTTGCTGACAGACAAGACTATGGTGACAGCCAGGTGGAAGGAGCACTTCGAAGACTTGTTGAACGGTGAAAATGAAGGTGTATTAAGGAACTGGATGAACATAGTCGGCGACGGTCAAGCTGTGAAACCACCAAAGCTGGGCGAGGTAAAGTAAACTGAAAAACAGTAAAGATGCTGGGAAGGACGAGATCCCGGTCGAATTTCTCAAACACGGATCCTGACAGACTGAGACTGCTTGAGGAGTCTTCGTCGGCTAACACCAGGCGTGAGGGCCGATCAACGACGAGCTCCTGGGCTTTGTGGACGACATCGACCTCATTGGAATCGATCGCAGAGCAGTAGTGGAGGCTTCTGTCCAACTGAAAAGGAAGACGGCAAGGATAAGCTTAACCATTCACTCTACCAAGGCAAAGTACATGGTGGTTGGTAGAGATAGAGGAAGACCTATTGGTGTTGGTACTGAGGTAGTGCTTGATAGGAATGTGTTTGAAGTTGTTGAATAATTTGTTTACCCTGGAACGCTTGTAACTCTAATTCTACCAGTGGCTCTTTATGGACGGTTAAAGAGGCGGACTGGATAACTTTCGGGGTTTTCGAGCGAAAAGTAATGCGTACAATACCTGGCGAGAAACTAGAAAATAATGTGCGGCACAGACGCATGAATCATGTATCAAGTAAACAAAGTAGAAAATATTATGAATGGTATTAAATACGGCAGACATCAGTGGCCTGGTCACTTAGTGCGAATGTTGGAAGAAAAAAAAGCGAAAACAATATTCAACAGAGAACCGGATAGATGCCGGTGACTTACGCGGTGAACCGGACCTGGGGACCTAATCTTTCGGGGAAACTGAAGGAACATCGCCCGAAACCGACGATTATGGATCTCTACAATACGCCAGGCATATGTGTATTGACGCTGTAGCCAACTTCTACACCTTATCAATTGAACTGTTGAGTATTCAGATTCATCTTTTCAATAAAATTCTGATATTTTTATCCTACACAATTTTAGATACATTTCCTGTTGTTTCGGGGAAATCATATGTGACCGAGGGCTTGTTCGAATGCTCAGTAGTGCATTCCCAAAACTAACAAGCTTTTCGGTTTTGCCTTTCTCGTATACTAATGTAAAGGCTATATGATCGCTCCAAAAACAAACTTTTTATAGAAGATCCATAGTGTTATATACCGATCGACTCAGTTCGACGAATTGAGGGGATGTCTGTGTGTATGTGTGTGTGTCTGTGCGCACCCACGTACCAAAATGTAGCAAAAGTGTCACTCATTTTTCGGGCACTTATCCTCAACCGATTTGCTCGCAATAAGTTGCATTCGACGCAGACTTCTATCCCATTGTTTCCTATTGAAAATTGGCCGGATCGGACAATGGGCTCGGAAGTTATGGTCAAAATACTTTTTTACGGAATAATCCCGTACAAAAGTGTCACTCATTTTTCGGGCACTTATCCTCAACCGATTTGCTCGGACTTCTATCTAATTGAAAATCTATCTATTGAAAATTGGCAGGATCGGACTATTCGATCGGAAGTTATGGCAAAAATACTTTTTTTACGGAATAATCGCGTAACAAAGTGACACTCATTTTTCGGACACTTATCCTCAACCGATTTCCTCGCAACAAATCACATTTGACGCAAATTTCTATCTCATTGTTTCCTTGAGCTTGAGCTTGAGCTTGATTGACTGCTCGTAGTTGCCACTCCATTATGACCAGATCAGCTGTTCTTGCACAGGGAACCAACAGATGTTTGCTTGGGACTAGCACATATCTTCAATGTACAAGTACTGGTGATCTCATTTGTTAGGTCATACTGGCGCCTGCCACGTCAGAATGCAAGTCAATGTGGGGAAGGGGGAGGAAATGATGATGCAATCACTCGCCCACTGCAAGCCGAATATACCTCTGCACTTGCCACGAGTTCATGCGGAATTTGTTGGAATTTCTGGGTTAGGTTGGAGAGGCAGAGGTCCGTCTTGGTTATCGTTCTGCTGTCCGAAACATGAGAGATCACGCACTGAACTGATTAATTTTATTACCGGCCGCGCAATGCAGAACACAATAATTCGGCCGACCGCGCGATCGTTCTGCTGTCCGAAACATGAGAGATCACGCACTGAACTCACAAATTTCTATCTCATTGTTTCCTATTCAAAAAATTGGCCGGATCGGATTATGGGACCGGAAGTTATGACTAAAATGCTTTTTTACGGAATAATCGCGTAAAAAGTGTCACACACAAAAGTTATGGACAAAATACCATTTTTTGCACTGGAAAGGCACCATCACCGATAGGTGGATTAATCAGGTTTTTTTTATAACAAATATGTTTTACTCACGCACGAACATATATATTTTGAAACATAAGAATTTCTTTTGAGTCAAAATGGACTGTAAAGGACTTTGGGAGAGGAACATTTATTACACAAGGGATCCCTCATTGAAAGATGTATTTCATTTTTGCCTTTCTCGTATACAAAGTATACGTAAAGGCTATATGTTCGCTCCAAAAATGAACTTTTTATAGGAGGCCCGGAGACCCATAGTGTTATATATCAATCGACTCAGTTCGACGAATTTAGGTGATGTCTGTGTGTGCGTGTGTGTGTATGTGTCTGTGCGCACCCACCCAAAAAAAATGTCACTCATTTTTCAGGTACTTATCCTGAACCGATTTTCACGCAACAATTTGCATTCGACGCAGGATAATCTACCATTGTTTCCTATTGAAAATTGGTCAGATCGGACTATGGGCTCGGAAGTTATGGCCAAAATGCCACTTTTTTTTATAGAAAAAAAGAGTAAAAAAATGGCACTCATTTTTCAGGCACTTATCCTTAACCGATTTACACGCAACATTCGACGCAGAATATTCTCTTATTGTTTCCTATTGAAAATTGGCCAGATCGGACTATGAGCTCAAGAGTAATGGCCAAAATACTATTTTTATAATGCACGAGAAAGGCACCATCACCGCTAGGTGGATTAATCAGGGTTTTTTTTTATTTTGGGTTTGACTCACCGGTTGATAGCTCGAACTTCTTGTTTAGGCTTTTCGAAAGTCTGCACAAATTGTTTAGGTTTCGAAATGATTCTTGGGATTCAGATTTATAAACTTTTCCCCTTATTTTATATGACTTGCATCAAATTGTGTTTTCCAGTGGTGAAAATGGCGGAAAATACAAAAATAAATATTAAAATAAATAAAATGAAACAAACTCATCAGATTTCATTTGTCATAAGACGTCGTAAGTGTCAATAGAAATCGTCATAACTGTTGGTTCCGCGACTTTGGTAGACATGCGACACGAAAAATCCGAACAGGTGATGCGTTGTTCTAGGTTATGACGAAGACAATATTTTTTCGCTTTTTGATATTCTCGTATACAAAGTAGACGTAAAGGCTATATGTTCGCAGTGTTGTGCTTAATCATTATCAGACGATCATGATTGCAATTTTCATGTGAAAACTTTCACGTGAAAACAGTAGGCGAGTTGTCGTCGGCGACAACTTCTCAAATTTTGTACTCAAACGATAATAAACACAGAATTTTCATTCAATCATTAATCTTCACTAATAATAGCTAATTGTCAACAGTCCCGTTATACCTTCGATTTGGCGTTATAGTTTCATGCTAGTACGGAAAAATAGTTAAAAAGGTAACGGTAAATGCTTCAAATCAAGATACGATTTTCAAACGATTCTTAATCGCTGGCGAGTTTTAATCACTTGATAATTTAAAAGTAAAATCGTGGGTGAGTTTGATCATTCTCGATTTTTCGAAAATTTGAGTTTTCCCAACCCTGTATGTTCGTTCCAAAAACATACTTTTAATAGGAGGCTCGGAGACCCATAGTGTTATATATCGATCGACTCAGCTTTCTTTACGACGAGAACGACTATTGACGCCCCTTGTTATATTTTTAGTTTACTGTTATTTACACTGACCCCACATATATAGGTCACTTTGTAACAATAATTAGTCACTCTATTTTGAATGGCGGTCAAATGTAAATGACTCATATTAGTGCGTGACCCATGATTGTGGGGTCAGTGTACATCGTAAAGAAGAAAGGCTGACTGCTTGACTTCATAGTTGACTTTGAAGTACCTTTACTCGAACCGATTTGCTTGCAACAAGTTGCATTAGTCGGTGCAAGTTGCATCCTGTCCCACTGTTTCTTAATGAAAATGGGCCAGATGGGACTATGGAATCAAAAGTTATGACCAAAATACGATTTTTGTACCCAAAAACACGCTAAGCAATTCTCACCAAAGTACATATGTGTACGAGAAAGGCACTAACTTCGCTTGGCATTATTGCCTTTGCAAAATTTCAAGCAAATTGAAAAATGTGATAAAAATCGGCTTTTGAATTCACACAGAATTACCCTATCATCGAATAATTGGTGGAGGGGCTGGGAATCAAACCCGCTCATAAGGCGAACGTGTAGCCAACAACGCTACGGGACGCACGTTTCTTGGATCTATTGTTTGGGATAATTTTATTTAAGTCTGCAATTACGACCAATATTTTAGCGTCCTATTCATAATGGAACTGACACCTAACTATTTTAACTAATGTCTCACATATTTAAGCAATTTGAACGTTTGTGCTCCAATCAAATAAATCTGTTACATCATACTCTTTGATAATCACCTCAGTAAAACCACACCCATTGCATTCGTAAGCTATCTTATCCGGGCCGCCCCGTGTCGGTGTTTTTTATGTTTTCTTTTCTTGTTTGTTGTAATAAATTTCCTTCCTGTTTGTTGTCGTCTGGCCTAACGATGCCCTTTGTATATAACCTTTGCAATATACGTACAGTGCAGATAACGTGTCCGAACTTCAGCGACGATGACCCAACGGCCCCGGCGACACTTCGCAATATGCCCGCGGGTGTGACCTCTTCCACCAAGAGTTGCTTTGTTTTCCTCCATCCGGATCGCTCTGGCGAAAACAAATATAATTTCGCTTTCGCTTGACCCCCCCTCGGTGTAAACTGTTTGGTGCGTCTCGAATTGAATCCAACCGTCCCGTCCGTCTGTCAAGCCATGATGGACTAACGACATGTGTGGATGTTACAACTCTGATACGGCGTCGCGTAGCGGCGAAGTTGTACCTCCTCAGCTGTGTTTCGAGACATTGGACACTTTGGCAAGTCGAAAGTGCCATTCCGTTACCCGTTGGTTGTAACATCTGATGATTTACGACTACATGGTTCGGTTGCAAACTTTATTGTGTTTCTTTTGTGAAGGTTGTCATAATCTTTTAATACATGTCCATTTACGCCATGAACCTTCTTTAATGTTTTCTGCTCGAATGGAAAGTTGCTAATTTTTATCTTTTTTTTTTCTATCTTTTCAGGTAAGTGTGCGCTTCTTAGCATTACGTCATGCGTCTCCGGATAAAATTCTTGATGAACATTCGCCGAATGTTAAGGTACACAGATAAGTTAAAACTAAGTTCGTAATACCAGCAGCAACACTTGTCGTCACTTCCACAAGACATAATAAACATATCCACGGAATGAAAGCACACACTGTGCAGACAGACGAACGTGTGCTAAATTCAAACGCCTACGCTCTCGTCCGACAGACAACCGTCTGTGGTTGGGTACTACTGTTATTGTTACAGCTTCTGGAACAGTTATCGACCGAGCAGCGCAATAAAATGATACATGAAGCACTTAAATTCCAGCTCCCGACAAGAATCGCAAGCGGCATCGTGTGTGTGATTTTTTTTTTGCTTGGTCAGTGATGCAGTTTGTTGGTATATTAGGTTGAGATCATATTGGATCGTTGAGCGAATTTAATTGCACTGCACACTAAGCAAGCGGCAACTTGGTTGAGTCAGTATTCAGTAAAGGATGTGCTTCTTTGTCATGAATTTTTGAGGTCGTGATGGAATTCCAGGGAGAATTAGTCACACGATTGTCTCCAATTAAAATCGATGTAATTATTGGTTGTTTGTTGATTTTTTTTGTCCGTTGTGCAAACAACATTTTTATGGTCAGCTTGAATCCGCAAACATGCAATAATGTCAAGCTCTTTCTTAGTTTCTTTCCGTGTGTTTATCGGATGTAAGGAAATTAATAAAATATTTACTGTAAACTATTGCTGGGTTCGACATGCATCAATTTTGATGAATATGCAATAGATAAATTTGAATAATAATAATTGGTTGGTGTTTATCATTCATATATTTCCTGCGTGATCAAACTCGTTCCACCGTATATTCTTTCGAATTTTCTCGAGAAATAGCTTCGTTTTTAAGAAAATTCCTTTTCCTCTGAATTTCCACAAGAAATATCTTCTTTTAACCGGATTTTTTTTTAATTTCCTAGGGAAATAGCTTTGTATTTCCTTGGGAAATTGCTTTGACTTTCCTCGGTGAACTACTTCGAATTTTCTCAGGAAATTCCTTCGAATTTTCACCGCAAGTTCCTTCACATTTTCACGAGAAAGTCTCAAGTTTTTTTTTTTGGAAATTCCTTTGAATTCCTTGTTTTTCTTTGTAATTTCCATGGAAAATTTCTTTGAATTTCCACGGAAATATTTTTTTCTAACGGGAATATTTTCTTCGATTTTCCACGGAAGATTTACGGATTTTCTACGGTTTTCTCACGAGAAGTTCTTTCGAGTTTTTCCGGAATATTCCGCCGCATTTTCAAAGAATTTTTTTTACGAATTTCAACGGGAAATTCCCTTGAATTTCCACTCGAATTTCCCTAAAACTTTCATGGAAAATTATGCTTAATTTTTGCAGTAATTTCTTTTCCGATTGCTTCGGGAGTTTTTTGTTGACATTTTGCTCTTCCAGAGAAAACTTTCCTCTTTCCGGCTCAATTTATAAACTACCGCAGCTGTCACTTCATACTTTTTCTTTGCTGTTTGCATGGCATTCTACGATGACAACACCAAAAATCAGGTCTTCGTTTCAGTGTTTCGAATATTTTCAGGCTTGCGGTAGAACTTTGACAGTTGTGGAATAACTTTGCGGAATCCGCAAAGTGGAAAATTTTGATAAGATCCGCAATATTAAAGTAAAAATTTATTGTAGAAGATCAAAGTATGCAGTGGTTGTGAGAAGACGTAAAAATGGTCCTGGAAGTTTGAAAAATTGAAACTTGACATTTTATACGGGAAGATCCAAACATTTTTTTTATAATCCCTAACAAGTATCATCAAGAAATTGTGCCAATGTCGAAAAGCACTTTTCATTAAAAATAAACCATCCGATCTGGATTTCGAAGAGGTTCCATGCAGACGAATTGCGAATCCCTGAATGTACGAATATGTAGTCGCAGCTTATGATGGATGTGATCACATATGTTTAAAGTAGGACTGGGGAAGTCATACCGTTGGTTGGAAAAGAAGCTATGGTTTAATATGGAAAAATGTTGCTAGCTATACTTCGGTAATTCCGTTCTATTTTTCATTCGTATATAAGTCAATGCTCCTACAAAATATCACACTTAGTTTTTATTTCTGCAGCTTGGGAAAAATCCGCACAGCCGTGCGCTAGCAAAATAAATAACTGATATTCCGGCAAAAATGACGTTTGTTAGATGATTTTCGGCAAATTATTTGCTGTTTATCAGCCATTTTTTTCACAGAAATCTCAGCAAAAAATATGTTTGCTGGGGCATGGCTGTGCGATTCTCGGTAAAAGTTTGACATTTTGCAGAGATCCCGGTAAAAAAAAATAAGTAGGGGAAATGACGGCTTTGGCAGGTTTTATTCTATTATTGTCAGGGGGGTTTTTGTTGACCAAATTTTATGAAATTTGGCCACAACATTCCTTGATATGCAAAGAATGTTAAAGCCAAATTTGAGCATAATTAGTTATAGAAAACCCCCCTGACAATAATAGAACAAAACCTGCCAAAGCCGTAAAATCATGGTTTTGAACTACTACTCTATGAACATTGAACATTTCTGATGCATTTTAAACCCCCAGCATCGATTTTTTATTCATTATGAATATCTATGCCAGTGTTTCGCCAGTAAAACATATTAAATGGTTTAGTGTATTTAATTATTTTAATTTATTCATAATTCCATGCATTAAATTTGAGGAATCGGTCCCTCACAAAACCATAGGTACCTGAAAGATTTTAGATTTGGGTGCATTCAAAGGCTTCACAAATTACTGTTCCCGGAGACCCCTTCCGACTAAGTCCACCCCTTATAAAGCTATATGATGGTTCCAAAAAGAACTTTTGATAGAAGGCCTGGAGACCCATAGTGTTATATACCGATCTACTCAGCTCGACGAACCAATGTGGTGTCTGTATGAGTGTGTATGTGTACAAATTTGGTAGACACACTTTTTGGAACCTAGCATTATGCAACAAGTTGCATTCGACGGAGAATGCGCTCTCGTTGTTTGCTATTGAAAATTGGCTCGATCGCACATTGCCTTCTGGAATTATTAAACTAATTTTTTTTTTCTCAAGGGTCCCACCATTTTTTTTAGGTCTGATTTTTATTTTTAAAACGATGACAATGCATTTTAATCAATGCAAAAACATGTAAAATGATCGCGAAAATGTGATCTATTCCCCTAAATAGCCTTTTTAACCTTTCCGATGTAATTTTCTAAATATATTTTATAATGCAGAAGAAATTCATCATCACTGCTAGGTGATCTGGGTTTTTACTTTATATTCAATACAATTTCTGATGCTCCATAAAAATTGATTGATAATAATATAAATAAATATGAATATATAAATATAATAAATATATAAATAAAAATGAAAATTGACCATATAAATAAAAATTGATTGTATGGGAAAAATCTTACATGGGGGAAGGAGGTTTGAAAAACCCAGAAATTTTTTTTACGTAATTAGTGTAGGACCCCTATCTAGTATTGATATGTACAGTCAGTCTAAGCTAAGCTAAGCTAAGCTAAGCTAATATTGAAGAAAAATTGATTGTATTTCGATTTTTTTTTCCACAAAAATATTTTGAGTTCTTGCCTTTCACGTGTACTAAGTATAAGTAAAGGCTGTAGGATCACTTCGAAACCGAACTTTTGATAGAAGTGTTATATAACAATCGTCTCAGCTCGACAAATTGAGTTGATGTCTGTATGTGTGTATGTGTGTGTACAAAACAATATGGGACACACTTTTATGTACTTAGCCTATTCGATTTGCTTGCAACAGGTTGCATTCGAAGCAGAATCCTACCAAATTGTTCGCTACAGCTCCTCGATTAACCTACTCCGGATGAAGTATCCTTCTCCACTGGACTCGATCCTGGGCCAATCGCTTCCAGTCTCGTATTTCCATATTTTCGACATAATATGGTGTTAGACTTCATGAAGCTGCTCACTGCCATGTTTGAGAAGCTCAGCCGGGTCTTTGGTCTTTCCACGCTTTGGTCTTTTCCTTATTGTTTTTCAACTCTTTGATGGCTTTTCTTAACCTCATCTAATGTAGGCGGCTGTTTATTCTGTTCACCGATGCACCGTCACTTCCACTATTCAACAAAGTCTGGAAGTATTGTTTCCTCCTGGCAGCCACTGCGGTTTTATCTGTCAGTAAATTCCCTTCGCGATATTCAGTCGATACTCCTTCCGCCGACCATCGCTGGATATTGTAACGCATCGTCCTGTCCATGACAAAAAGAAGGCAGAATTATGTCAAATGTTCATTATTGTCTAACGTCGCGGACCTCGCGCAAAGTAGGTGCTACTGATCTGCCGTAATCTGAAAAAGTGACGTATACGCCATTTTCCAAAAATGGTGTTAACGAGTACTACTCATCAAGCTCTTTAACAGAAAAATGGAAAACATGCATGTTGTAAAATGGCTGTTACGTCACTTTTCCAGATTACGGCAGTGATGGCCAATACTCTTTTTTTTCTTGAGCAAGGGTAAACTCAGGTAGTGTGGGGATGGGTATGTCATGTAACTCTTACCCGTCCAATTAAAATCAATACCTTTTCGCCAGTCCTTACCCCCGGCTCGCATTTAAGCAATACATCAGGGGGGCTATTGAGAACGCTCACGCCTATGCTAACACACTCGACGTTAATACACACAATATCGACTTCAAGGGTGGTAACCTCACCACCCGTCGATCGCAAGCTATGATAGCAGTTCGTATCATAATCTCAAGTTAGAGACGAGCACCCCGACAACAACCACAGCGCATGAACCGCAATGACCTCTAGATTTCCATACGGAGGTCCCTTCAGCCCACCCGCGACATGTTTGTTGTCGGGGTGAGCAAGGTGTTAATTGCATCACAGATGCCTCTACTGCAGCTGCTGGTTTTGTTCAAGACACCGCATTCCATATAACTTTATCCCGACACATCCTCTCGACCAGGTTGTCCGGGGTTGTATCCATGCCGCTGTCAAGCAGCATGGCATTAAATTCCACCTCGAATCGCAGGCATGCAAACATCACATGCTCTGCCGACACTCCGCAGAATCTGCGAAGCCAAAGTGTATTGTAATTTTTTAAAGCAGCTATGTTCAGACAACACCTGTGTTGGGTGGAAGTTGACCTATCCATGCTTCCTACTAACCCAATTTGAGTTTTCTTGCAGCTACGATAAGCTCCTCGTTAGTCACTAGCGGTACCACGTCGACTGACTCGTACGGTGTAGCGGGCCAGTTCGATGATTCATGCCTCGGAAACAACCCTTCGACTATTTTGGCCAACATCTCCGGGGATTGCTTAAGAGGCGTTCTGTTAGTCCTAGTCATCACCATCCTGTATGTATCTCTCCATGGATTGTCGTTCGCCATCCTGCACAGCTGCTCAAATCAGGCTCTCTTACTACACTTAATCTCGTAGTTCAGAGTTCTGCTCGCTGTCTGGAACACCCGGCGTGTCTCGACCTTTTCAGCGTATGTTATGGCACTTCGCAACCTTCTCTTAGCTCGAAGACAGCTTCTACGAAGGTCTGCAATTGTGTCTGTCCACCAGTACGCTGGTTGTCGATTCCCAAGAGACATCGTCACATCGCATGCACGAACTAGTACATCGATTAACTCGTCGCCACTTAATTACGTTGTTCGTCTCTTCCATCGTAGTGATTCCTCCAAGAGTTCTGGGTTGAACTGCAAAGTGCGCCATCCTAGATCGGTTTTGCCGATCCGCCTTGTGCTTGCGACGGGGGTATACCGGACCATAAAACGAGTTTCATGATGATCGCTGGAGGTATGCCCTTTATGAACCTTCCATTCTGGCGCCACCGTCCCAGCAGGACTACGTTGAATACGACTCTAGCAGGGTATGACCTATAGCGTTTGGGAACCGTGATCCCCAGTCCACAGCCCACGCATTGAAGTCGCCTGCTACAACTAATGGTTTTAATCCATTTAGTTTCGCTGCAAGAATGTCAACTACCCTAGTAAACTGCACTATACTCCACCTGGGAGGACGGTAGCAGCTACAAAATTAAACACCGTTTATCTTTGCTATGACAAAACCCTAATCATCAGGTGATGATAATATCTCCTGGATTGAGTATCGCCCACAAGTCCAGATGGCCACTATCTGAGACTTATCCGCATTCCAACTGCCGTTTCCAACAGGGATGCGCTATGAATCGGGCAGCAAGGCTACATCAGCTTTACAATCGGTTGTAGCAGCAGTTCAGCCGCCTCGCAAGTGGAGCTGTGTTACCTGCGTGTCTGGATCTTTCTAGAGGCCAGACAGACCTGGACACCGGTAAGATGTCGGTTGTCTGTACCCGGGGGACAGATCAGACACCTTGATGCAGCCTGACAGAAGCGAGCTTGGTGGCCTTCAGCTCCATACTTATGGCATAGATTACTGCAATCAGGTCCTTTACAGTCATAGGACTTTTGACCGTTGCCAAGATACCTGAAGGGCCTGAATCGGTTGGCTTATGCTTAGCGCACATACCGACTAACCCACTTTCAGTTCAGCCCTACCTTCTTATCTTCTTGGCCTCAGCCTGAGGTACTTGGAAATGAGGCAGCCTGCATTCCCGCGTAGCTTTTGCGTAACCGAACCGCAGATTCCTGGATCTCGACATTGCTCTGATCTCTCAGTGCGTCGACCAGGTGTCTGGCCTCGGTTACATCATCCAGACCCTTGCACTGGATGTTCGAGACTGGGCATAAGGCTCTTACTTGAACCTAGGACCTCCTCCGTCAACTTTTTGTACTCAAAATTCTTCTGAGCAGCGTCCCGCTTCAAGACGATTATCATCTCGCCTTTCCGCGTTCTTCGGATCGGATGCAGTTCACATCCCCTCCTAGGCCAGAGAGTTTATCGGTAACTCTCATGGCCTTCAAAACTTCAGCGTAGCTTTTATCATCAATCTTGACGATAATCGCCTCGCCTCTGTCTTTACGCTTGTCACTGCCATTGGAAGCCGCACCCGTCTTCTCCCGGGCTCTACTCCTTCTCGCCTTTTTGGGGTTCACAACCTCCCTAAAGGGCAGGTCTTCCTCCCGGCGAGCTTCAGTGGTCCTCGTTGGTAGAGGCACTGGTTTCTCCGTCTTGGGAGGGCCGGCCTTCCGCTCGACCTTCTCCCGTCTTTCCCGCTTAGGAGCTGCTGACTTCTCGGTAGCTACTTTCAGGTTCGCCTCCTGCGTAACCTTACTGAGCTTCGGAGTCGCCCCTGTCACGGCCATCCTCCTGCGGAGTTCCTCGGTCTGGCTCTCCGCCAACCGTTTCCCTTCGGCCAGGAGGCGAATCCTCGATTCAGCCTCCTCTTTGTCCTTCTCCGCCTGGCGTTCCGCCAGCTTCCGCTCCTCCGTAAGTTTGCGGATTTCTCGCTCCGCACTCTTACTGGCCTCTAGTAGGGTCCTCCACTCGGACTTTGCCTCCACTACTAGGGCGCAGAGCGCCTGTACAGCTAGTTTAAGATCCTTGCTGTAGTTAACGCGGTTGTCCAGGAACGACATGATCACGTCCGAAATGTCCGTGATCACCTCCATCGTCTGGCCACCGTGTTCTTCGTGGTTCGTCATCACCGAGTTAATGACTCTGGTCAGAGTGGGCCGTCCATCTTCACTTCGATCGGCACCTCCTTAGACCTTCCATGGGCTTCTCCTTCGCCTTCCCCCGGCAACCTTTGGAGAGACCTTTCAAGGCCACTGCGTCTGGCGACCTTGCCGCCAGTCGGCACTCCTCCATCGTCGATTTCGTCATGGTCATCCCTCTGGCAGCAGCGAAATTTACTAGCCTTAGGCCGTTGTCGTTGGTAGCGGAGGCTCTCCCTACTGATTGTAGGACGGAAAAGTCCTCTGTACCGATCTGAGCGTTAGCGTCTTCTATAACAATGTTCATGTCATGCTTTGGACACTCTCCATAGGCTTTATCAAGGTTTATCAAACGTGTCCTTCATGTCGTCGGATTTATCGTTTGTCGGTGCGTAGATGTTGATCAGGTTGTAATTGAAGAATTTGAGCAGTCAGTGTCCTCAACACACAGGGTTTCCACCACATTTCTCGCTTCATCTGCTTGCTCTTTACTACGAAACCAACTCCATGTTTTGTTAAGAAAATTATTTTGAGCTTTTTAGTGGAATATCTACACTTGTCATAAGACGAGTTTGGACAAACCTATTTAATTCCACCACTTAATTGTACCTTGACAGATACGTATTTCGACCTCAACAGTAAGGCCGTCTTCAGTGTCTCGTACTTGACTTGACTTAAGTATACTCGTACGAGTCAAGCACGAGACATTGAAGACGGCCTTACTGTTGAGGTCGAAATACGTATCTGTCAAGGTACAATTAAGTGGTGGAATTAAATGGGTTTGTACAAACTCGTCTTATGACTAGTCCATGTTTTGCTTTTTCGCCGCTACTGTAATAGATATGTTATATTTGAATGCAGTATTGGGCGTGAGATCCACGGCTCTGAATTCACGTTTTCCGGATCTAGGCTTTATTTGGAGCAGGGAAAAGCCCATTTGAGTAGAACTGCTCTTGTGGTCTTTCTCAAATGGGCGCAAAACCTCCTCATCTTTTAATATCAACAGAAATACATAGTTTCCAAATGATACATACATAGTTTTCTTACATATAACTTATCAATAACTCTACATTAAAATACTGTCCTAGTTAAACTACCTATTCTGGTGTATGTTGTGGGAAGCAGAGAGTTGTAAAGTAAACTGTTTTCGGAGGGTACTACGGGAAAGTGAAAGTCATATATCCTCGAGCAGGAATTGAATATGCAACACATACTAGCGAAAGGCTCATTTTGTGGCTACCGGACTTCTTGTATAGCGGCCTTGTTCACACCAACTTTCTGCAGCGCTAGAAGGATCATTCGTCAAGATTTTTCTATGTTCCTGACATTCCAGGTATCGAGTTTCCAATCAGTCCTGATTTTGTTACCAGTTCACTTCAGTAGGGATGCCACCTTAAGCTGACGCGATACAGCGTTCCGTTTATCAGCCGCTGTATACCATGCAGAAGCTGAGCAAGCATAGAGTGATAGATTTTAAGCATGGGCAATGCCCTTGCCAATAATTTGAGGCTATATAAATGCACAAACATTTTCAGCCTCAGGATAAATAGGAAGAAATGGTAAGCCGATCTCCATAACCTGTGCAACAATAATGATATTTTTACCACTATATACGTGCCAGAATCAAACGGATTTAGTTTTGATTCAGGAAGTTTGAATACACTTCAGATATCTCTATGATATGTGGGTGTACTCATGCGGGGCTTATTGTAAACGACTATAGCTTCGGAATGCTCGCGTTCTTGAAATGGGCTACAGGAGTTGCAATAGAGCTATCACCTTGTAGCTCCCGGATCTATGATTCTTGCAATTATATAAATAAAATGGTTGCACGAATATTCTATTCATAATGCCACTGCCAGATTAGGGTTAGATTGTAATAACACACACACACACACAAATAACTGAATCTATCTCCCTAAAGTTATTATAGTACACGAGAAAGGCACCATCGCCGCCAAGTGGATGATTTTGTTTTTTTTTTGTTAATTTTACAGAAAATTCGATGGAATCAATATCAATGCGTCAGTCATATCTATTTTTTAAAAACTTTATTAAAGTGATGTTTCCTCATACATATTTAGAGTTCATTACTGTCAGTCACATCTACACATGGTCAAACACTGTAGCATTTAAATTTTTTCTGCAGGCTTGAGTATGTCTCTTTTTTCTTGTTCTTGAATAACTCTACATTCCAACTGGAACTTGGCCTGCTTTCCAACTTAGTATTCTATTAGAAGTTTCCCAGTTATCAATTGAAAGCTTTTCTATGCCCGCTATTGCATGAGTATGTATCTTGCGGGCCGAGAATCAAACTCGCTATCTCCGGATTGGCAATCCAACGCCTTTGCTACTGGAGGGCTACTGGAGAGCCCTCGCGTGTGCCTCATTACAAGTAATAATAGTAACAATTGTGAAGGGATCGAATGAAAAACATCTGACGCTATTTTGATTTGATGACAATTCATATTACCCTTGATCTAAACCCTGCCGCACAGGGCCAGACTGATAATCATAACTAGATCAAATCTCAAAATCCATTCACCTTCCCTTTCAAATTCTTGTTGTTTGTCCAACCTTTGGAACTATTCCAACCTCGAAATCTTGACAGTTACGATAATTATGCGCACGCTGACAACCATTAACCATCAAACCGTACGATAACCTACATAAGCCACAAGCGGCAAAACCTACAGCATTAAACATACTCAACATGTCGCACTGGCCTAAAACAACCCTACGTTGAAGTTCGAGCTGAGTCTATGTATGTTTTGACAGTTAATCACACTGTGTTCCGAACGACCAATTTACCGAACCGTACACGCAATTTATCAAGTCATCAGTCTACTCTATGATGTGTGTACCTGGTTTTAATAGCAGCGCGCGAAAATGGGCCCCCGTAGTCGACGTCTTCATCGTCAGAAGGAACAATCAAAGCGGCAGATATAGGCCTGACACGCAATTTTAAGCGTTTATTCGAATAATTATGATTGTCTTTTGTTTGTTTCCTCTCGGCGCTTGTTCTGTCCTTCGCTTTTGGAAAGAAAAAAAAAGATGCATCCGATAAGTAAAAGACAATTTGCCTATGCGTCACAGCTGGTAATTAAGTGCTTCACGGTAGTGAACTGATTTCTTGGTTTCCCATCTGAAGAAGATTGTTCACACTCGTTTGATATGAGGGTGGTTTGTAGTCACAAAGCGACGATTGCTATCTGTTGGATGGCGGTTCCTTTAAAGTTGATTTAATTATGAAGACCAAATCTTCATCTAACTTTTGGCGTGAATAACATCTAATTAGACACAATGAACGCCTATTATAAAATCAGCAACTTTACGTCAGGATTTGGTATATTGATCTGATTATTTACCTTTTCGTATGCTCTATTTATTTTAGGTTATTCACTTGTACATTTCAAAATAATTTGGACTATAAATTTATTGATTTGTACAAATTTGTTTCCTAAATAAGTACCTATTGGTGCCCAAAATGGGGTCAACGTGAACTATTATTTTTTTGCAAAGCCGTCAAAGGGTGAGTATTTACCATGTTGGTTATCGCCTGATGCATATAAGATAATATGGTTTCGAACATTTTCAGTGAATCCTCCAATATTGCATTGATTCTGGCTCAATAACCACATATCCATCTGATGATGAGAGTTCAAAACTCCCAATCAAAAGCCAATGGTTCGATGGATTACTCGTCTATGCGAAGCACTATCTATTTAGTTTGCGTAATATTCGTCAAAACCTCGATCGATCGATTATCAAATTTCAATACTGAAACATTTTTATCGCTTACTGTAGTTTGAATAACAACCGACGGTGGAACAGGTCGAAATTGATCGCACATCTTCACGGAATTAATGCCGGTTCCGACGTCGCGTCGTCAAGTGCTTTACAGTCGCGGTGATTATCACACCGAGTAATTATGATGTGAGTTTATCGAATGCGCTGCGATATTTTCGGCGAATCTGTGGAACGAATAAGAGGTGGATGCTTCAAAAATGAAACCGGTGATGCGTTGCTAAGTGGTGATGCATCTGTGTGTTTTTTTGCCTTCTCGATTTTCGTTGAAAACGGCGTTAAATTGATTTTCCAGACGCGATTTATCGTCTATCGTTGCTGTTTGGTTTATTTTAATGATTGTTTCGCAATTGCATAAACCATTTCTTCATTTTTGAATCTTAATAAAAAAAAATAGTAGATTGAAATATGATTTTTTCAGCACGAGTTGTAAATACTACGAGTGCTGAAAAAATCTAGTTTTGCAACGAGTTGCACAAACTACGAAAAATAGTTGCAAACAAACCCTTTTTCTCTCCTTGATTTACGAAAGGTTAATAAATTAATTTTCATGAATTCCCTTGAACGAATCTTCAAAATTTCAAAGAAATAATCGAACTATTTTTTTCTAGTAAGAGAAAATCTTAGATCTCCGAAATAATTCGCATATTTTTAAAAAACTTTCAGATTTCCGAATGGATTTTTAGATTTTCTAAGGATATCCTCATATTGCCATCGGAATCAGTTGCCACTACCTTTACACTTTCCAACCATTGCAATAATCAATTAGATTTATGGCACTTTTAATTGGTTCGCCAAACGCTAGCGCTTTTCCATCTTCTCAATATTCATCGCCTTCAATTGTCGAAACATCATCATCATCGGGGTGGCTCAAAACCGAAATGAAAACAAAAGCATGAAAAATGGAAAAGCTTTCGATTTCAACCCCACGTCAGTCGAATGCAGACGAAACAAATGGAAGTTGCTTTTGTTCATTCCGTTATCAATATCGTCGTCGCTGCGCACCGTTTCACGCGTATATATCGGCGGAATCGAACTACCATAATGCATTTCCCGCCCCGTCTTCGAATACCACTCCTCCCCCCTTCGGCTGAGCAATTTTCCAGCTCAGCCACCCGTGGGCAGCAGTTTGCGTTTGGTTGGCGCACGCGCTGAAGCTTACCGTCGCGTCATGCGTAAATACGCATTTATTGATACAAATTTACCTTCCAATACCATCATAGCCCCATTGCTTCTTGGCGGAGAGTGGGACCGAGACCATTATCGTCGCTCTAGTGGTGAAACCACCGTGACTAACGTCAATACTGAAAGTGTGTTCGTTTGGGAGGAACCGAAGGAAAAAAGTGCGACGACTGGAGGGAAAACTCACCGAAAGCTTTGGGTTCCGAGCCGGTCGAGGAAAAATCAGTCGATCGATCGTTGATGAATGATAGAAGGTAAGAAGAGTTCAAATGGAGAGAACGGCTAGTTTTCAGTTAGGTCAGCCTCGATCTGCAACGGTTGATTGGAAACAGCTGTTTTTCTTCCGAGTTTTAGGACCAGTGGTGCTCTGTTTTATGGTACTGAGGAAGTCGCCGTCTTTGCTTTGAATGTTCACCTAAATATGAGGAGGTGTAACATGCAAAGGTGCTAATTTTGGCGTGAAATTAAATGCTACTGGCTAATTGAAGCGGGTCGAGCAGTTTGTTTGCGATCATGGTACACTGATGGGCTTTCAGGTGAAGTTTTATGGTTGGTCAACTGGTAATCGTGAAGAAAAAGTGAAGCGATGCCAATTTTTGGGTGGTTTGATTTTTCGCTAATGAGGTTGGCTATTTCATTACATATATCGGTGGTAAATGAAGTTTCAAATTGGTGTTGATGACCATTGATATCCATCCATAATTTATTATCTGACAGCTAAACGATTGGCGCCATAATTGTCGATTTGCGGTCACATCCCTCCAACCTCGCCTGCACCCCACACGCACCAACTTGTTTTACGCCTGATCTACCCACTTGTTTCGATGCAGTCCCGCTCCCCGCTTTCTTGTATCTAGCGGATCTGAAGCTAACATCATCCATGCAGGGTTGCCGCCTGGCATTATTGCAACATGCCCTGCCTACGTACCTGCCAGCTTTTTTTCACAATTTTTTCTTCCACAAGAAATTAAAAACTTTACACGAGAAAATCAAAAAAGAGCAATAAAAAATATGATAATTTCCAAAAAGAAATGTTTTTTATTGATAACTTTGTGGAAAATTTTCAATTTTTTATAGAAAACAAATATTAATTTTGTGGAAATTTTATTAAATGGTGATTGAGAGATAATGATTTATTTATGGAAATTTTGTATGTTTTTCTTGAAATATTTCGATTCCTTTATGGAAAAATCTTTTTTTATAATTGCAAATTTTGCTTTTAAAAGTGCTAATTTATTTTTGTTTTGTGGAAAATTATCAATTGCCTATGGAAATTTTGCATTATTTGTGGAAATTTTATATTTATTTATTGCTCATACCCTGATTTCTTTATTGGCAATTTCCTGACTTTTTATGCAAAATATCTAATTCTTCATGGACATTTTATTATGCTACCAATCCAAGTCTCATGTCCGTAGATAATCACCGGTCTTATGAGTGTTTTTTGCCTTTCTCGTATACTTAACCTAACCTGTGATGGTCATTGGTCGTACACTCCGTGTTGCCCGAATATAATCTCGTATCCAAGGTCGCTCATTCTTGAGCCGCCAGACTCCCTGCACACCGACCGCACGCACATCTTCCTCGATTGTACACAGCCAGCGACGTCCTCTTCCAAGTTCTCTGCTAGATATGACTTTTGCAGTTATCTCTTCCGGCATACGCACTGTATGTCCAGCCCACTGTTAGTCTGTCGTGTTTTATCAGCCTGCCGATGTCTGCATTTTTGTATACTTGAAACAAGTCGTTGTTCGTGCTACTGCGCCATTCACCATTTTCCGCCACGTATTTTCCGCTCAAACACTCTGGGAATTCGATAGTCTGCATCTTTCAACGTTCATGCTTTACGGCCGTACAGGGCGACTGGACGAATCAACGATGTATAAACGGCTACCCGGACAGAACCCATGAACATAATAACAAAACATGATATGGACTTGATTGATATAAGAGATAAAAGAACACGCAACAATATCAAAAATTTGCACCGAAATATCATTTCAATGTCAAGATATGTTATGGATAAGAACAAACCAATGGCACATGATATTGATTACTTCTTACAAATAGCATAAGTTGATCTCCTCATGATATTTTAGTCGTCTGATCTTTTATCTCTTATATCAATCATGTCAATATCTCATTTTGCTATCTTATCAAGCTTTGATATTATTTAGCTATTTTCGTCTGCTCGGGTAGTTTTTCGGTTCGGGAGCCTCCTACGAGTAGACAGGGCGCTCCCGAACCGGTAGTTCTTTCCAACCGGAATCGGGAGGAAGACTCTGCTGTTCCAAGGTCTTCCCCCTATTAGGAGACAACCCTGGCGTAAACGGGCAACTAAGGATTCCAATCCATCGGAATGAGCTCCACCCGTTAATAAATGATGCTGCCACTAAATCACGAGTCGCTACTCTAGACTTCAATTTCGTTGTTGAAAATTGCTCAACGAATCCGTCAACAGGCTCTCATCGGGGGAGAACTTGGGTGGACTGAACAACGGTTGTTTGCACAAATCAAACGAAAAAAATGGTACTCAGATCATCTGACAAAATGACTGCCACCTCTCAGTCTCAGCATTTATGTCGCGAAAAATTCGATCCCATTATCCAGATAACGAATTACATCCGCTGTTAACGGCCGGGGATGGACTGTGGGGGCGCCTGCCTCTCGCTAGCGTGCGGAAAACTACTATAAATAAACCATTGACTGCCGGACCCTCAAGGAAGGTGGAGGAGTGGTGGCCACCATGCGGCTGTCCGGACGCACCCAACCGGAAGCATCAAGGGACCAGAATGAAGATCCCTCCGGGCGCCACGGGTGCGTGTTGCCCCCCTTCCTACTCGAATGGAAACACAAAAGCCCCACGATTCAACCAAAGAGAAAGACACTTTAGCACTGCGCATCATCGCAACCGGAAGCCATGCTAAAACTTGGAACAGGTCACTACACGGACAGCCAGGAAATCCTATCAAGTTGTTGTGACCCCTCCGCAACCGTCATCGCTTCTCTGTGGAAAATCATCATGAACTATCGATTGCCGGACACCTAAACAGAGAGGAACGATAACAGCCTCGCGGCCATGCGGAAGCCCCAGGGTGGCTGCTGACGCGCATTATCCTCATATTTCCGCCGCTTTAGAACAGACAAAAAGCATGCCACCATTATACACTGCCCCGCCTCTTTGCTGCTGTCCCGAAGAACTACCCACGCGAATGAAGCGAGGACGACCCCCAAATCCAACGACACGTCATAAAGTCTCCTCGAAGGGGAACTTGACCACCACGGGAAATACCGGCCTTGGCCCAACCTCCCAATCGAGCGACAAAATCGAGTCTTCTTAATTTGTCACCCTCTTCTTGGAATCCGACCCAAACTGCTGTCATCTACGGATCCTACTTCAACCATCGCTTTAAAGGACATTCTAGCCTTCTTGATCCTGTCGCTTTTAGGCGGGTGAGCATCGGAGTCCTTACTGCGAACACCGAACCTGCAAAACCACATCCAAAGAACTCCAACCCAAAGGCGACCGTTATGATCCCGTTTTCATCCACCATTCGATATCCAGTGCCAAGCTGGTGCGAAACTGCGCACAAAAAGCAGAGCCCAAAAGTCCACCGCACTGGACGACGGCCGTAATGAGATTCACATTGTGGACCGGAATAGGAGGTGCTGCAAAAATGGTCCGGTACCCTAGTTTAACGTTGATAATTAGAAGATCCAATGCAACTGGCAAATTGGTGGAAAGTTTCCGAGTCGATTGAATGAATGAATGCGCTAGTAACGTTCAAAATCTTACATGATTTCGTGACGGGCCTCAATTTTAAAATTTTAATTTTACACCCTGCATCTAAGTCTTCCCCTTAGACGTAGTTTACGTCAAAAAAGAGCTAGTCTTGTCCGTGCGTATAAGGTACGAGACTTTAGCTGGCTACGCAAACCGTCGTAAGTCCTAGTTGCAACCGCAACACATCTTTTCACCTCCTCGCGGCTAACGTTCAGTTCCGATTCTTTTGTACACCAGATCTTCTTATTGCACCTTTCAGAGCTATGTTGATTAGTAGATTAGAGAGCGCCTAGCCCTACTTCAGCTATTCTGACGCTCGATTTAGATCCACCAGCGTCGCATGACAGCCTAATAAGCTTTGCCGGAAAGCCATGTTCCAGCATTATATACCACAGGTGGTTTCGTTTCACTGAGTCGTATCGCAGAGTAAACTTCTGGTCCGTTGCTGATCGTCTTTCTTGAAAAACCAGTTTGATATTCGCCGACTAAGGTCTCCGCAAACGGACGCAGTCTGCTAAACAGAATTCAGGAGATAACATTTTAGGCGGTGTTGAGGAGTGTTATACCTCGATAGTTTAACTCATGGTCTAGCTTTTCTTGTCTGACATTTTTTGGCACTCCACATCAAAACAGCCTTTCCGTTGGTTTCCTTGTGTGGTACAAAGTACCTCTGTGGTTGTTCTATTGGCCGCCTCATTGGTATATTGCCATAATTCAAATTTCTCGCAGGTGGGTTTCCTTCAATTGGTTCGTCGAGCTTATACCGCGCCCGACATTCGCTTATGTTCTGCTTTGCCAAATAGTGGTCTGAGTCGATATTTAGGCCTCGAAAGGTCCTCGCATCTATGACTTCTAAGAAATGCCGACCGTCCACCAAAACATGATCGATTTGAGAACATGTATCGCATTTGAGTGTGCTTTCATATATTCTTGCACGCAAAATAGGTGTTAAAGATAGCCATTCTTCTGGCTGCCGCAAAATTGACTAGCCTCAGGCCGTTGCGTGAAGGCTCTCCTTCCCAATGACTGGTCGAAAGAACACTTCCCTTCCGACCTGTGCATTTGTGCCATCGATGATGAACTTCACGTTGTGTTTTAGGCTTTCTCTGTAGGTCTTGTCTACACGCGCTCATAGAACTCGTCTATCACATCATCGGGTTTGTCGTTTGTTGGTGCGTATGCATTGATCAGGCTGTTGTTGAATAACTTTCCCCTAATTCTCAACACGCAGATGCGATCACTTACCGACCTCGATCAAATGATTCGGATTGCTGTTTGCTGATTGCTGCTTACCAAGCACAACGAAACCAACTCCATGCTCCGCATTCTCGCAAACATTCTCTTGAAGTAGATGTGGTACTTGAATGAGGCACCCGCAATTGGGTCCACTGCGCCGGATTCCCGTTCTCCTTACTCGCCATTGGACCATTGGAAGTGCTGCAACCTCCACCTTCACTTTTTGCAGCTATCGAGGAAGGATAGTAACTCGTACAGGTATGTCATCTTAGCAGGGCTGCGATACCTAGCCACATGATGGGGCTGGCATCTTAGGAATAGCTGACGTGACACTGCATTTCTTGTTCAGCGCCTGCTAAGGGTCAGACGCTGTATTGGGCCACTCCTAACATGCAGGTTTTATTAAAGTTCCCCCACTCCAGGACTGGGTTATTGCGCTTTGAGCAGTTTGAGGGGCTTTGAGATTCAACAGAGAGCACTGTCAAACCTCACTACATCCTAGACAGGCCTTCACCATTTCGTAGCCCTGTTGCGGAGATTGTGCAACTGGATGCTTTTAACTTCCACAAGGTTTAAGAGGAAGTCCGGAAACTTTTGCACTTTTGCGATAGCAGTGCAAAGATGAAGTCAATACACGTCCGAAGGGTTTGAGAAACGGCTATCAACTACTTGTTACTCAAAAGTAACGAATGGTGAAGGTGGAGTTTGCAGTGCTCCAGGAAGTTCGATCTAGAATCACTACACAGAAAAGACACAGAAAAGGTAAAACAGTAGCAACGAACATTAGATACTCGTTCGTGGTCGTATTCACATGTTGAGAAAGATTCCAGATAATGTGAAAAACGAATCACAAGATACAGAACACGGCAGCTAATTATCGGCAACGAACACGTTTGGATTAATATTTCGCAAACATTAGAAGGTTGATATAAGTCTAGGTCTAAACTATTCGGAAACACATTCCATAAATGAATATTTCTACGAGGGCATGTTGTTAGAGATAACTCGAGCAGAATCAGGCAAAATAGGAAAATCTATTACAGATCTTAACAATGGCAGTGGATGTGGATTTGACCAAGTTTCGACGAAATCTCCAAAACTTGGAAGTATTGGTTACCAACGTCGTGGTCTAACGTGATAAAAACGAAAATAAAATCCATCACGAGATTCAAATGATCTTTTTAAAAGAAGAAACGTCTCCATGCGAGTATAAAGGCCTTGTATGTCCTATTTCCAACAAAGCCCGCGATATTGTCGATATGATACCCATGTTAAACAGATGGCTCCAATCGTCAAGTTCGTCATTCGTTCGTCATTTGTTGTTAGAACATCCGATTTGGACCGGTACTGCAATTTCTCATTTTCAAAGATAGATGTCACGCGATGTTTATATATCTGCCCCTTTCAATATCTATAGCAACGCAAAGAATGAATGGCATGCTACAAAAATCTAAAACAATATTTATTCCGTGACAGGGCATGAAAGTGGGCAATATCTGCTTAATTTTTGTGATTAGTTAAAAATGATTAGTTTATTGACTAGTCACTATTCTTTGCATATATTTATTTAAAAAACTTTAAAAAAAAAATTTAAAACGAAGCGCAACATCTTTCATTTGGTCGCCTGGAATAGAAAAAGGTGCTTTGCTCTCTGTCTTTTGATAATCACGACCTTTTCCAATACTGATTTGGACATATCAAAATGGTAAAACATATGCATGGCCAAAATAGACCTAAGGACCCGTATGGACATAATGGGGTGCAATCTGAGTCTAGTTTGGCTGTATATCTAAATCGTAAATCATACGCATGGCCACTAAAGACCTATATGGAATCAATAAGGTGCTAATGGTATTAACGTACATAACGCAGTTGACGTGGTATGATTTAGAGAACTTTTTTTATATCTTTAATAGGGAGACTTTCAGCCCAAGGCTGGCTCGTCTCGTACAATTTGGAGAACTTTGAAATCCGATTTGAACATAATCGCATAAAATATATAAATCGCATATAAATCGCATGGCCTCTAAGAATCTTTATGGACACATTGATATTGTACAGAACCTAGATGACGTGGTAGAACCTATGGGAGTAATTCTTGCTGAAACCGGGCCACTATTTGCACCAGGTTGTTTAAAATGCCTAAATTTATATTATTTCGAAAGCTTTCGGCAAGTATATTAAGGATCTGAGTTAAATTCTTCAGAAAGATGAACCCCTCGTTAGTTATATATGATATCATTTTAATGGACCCCTCGATTTTTGCCAATTCTTGACTCACCAAAACTGTCATAACTCCAACATTTCTCAACCGATCATAGAGATCAGCATATCATTGGAAACGTCGTAGTGTTAACCATAAAAATAATGTTCGTTGGTCAGATGGGCCTTCAAAAAATAATTTGGTAAATCGTGCATAACTTTTGATAGAAAAAACCTACACCTGAGATTTTTGGACACAATGCACAAAATAATCGATGTAATAATATTCAAAATCGGTGGTTGCGAACCTGGCGAGAAATTGGTTTTCAAAAAGTAATCCAAGATGGCGGCCAAATTCAATATGGCTGCTTATATTTTTATTATTGCAAATTGAGGATACACTCTTCCTTTTTCTAACGATATGCTGATCTCTACGATTGGTTGAGAAATGTTGGAGTTATTATAGTTTTGGTGAGTCCATTAGAACGATTTCGTGTATAACTAACGAGGGGTTCATCTTTCTGAAGAATTTAACTCGGATCCTTAATATACTCGCCGAAAGCTTTCGAAAGAATATAAATTTAGGCATTTTTAAGAACCTCGTGCAAATAGTGGCCCGGTTTCAGCGAGAATTACTTATGGGTCTAAACTCAATAATGATTTGGAGAATTTAGAAAATCTGATTTAGACATATCGGGACCGCTTTGCGATTTGGACGTAACTTATTTTGTAAACAAAAATTGTTTCATGGATTCCGTAGAATGCAAGCGAATTTCTCCAAAACTCGTTCCCCTATCTGATAGAGGAAAGCCTACTCTGTCGAATACATACCGTGGCTTTCTCGGGAAATGCCTCTTGGAGCAGGAATTCGCCATCCAATGTTTGTTTACAAAATAAGTTACGCCCAAATCGCAAATCGACCCCGATATCTAAATTGTAAAGGATACACATGGTCTCTAAGGACCTATACAGAATCAATGGGGGTACTTTTGGTATTATACCGAGCGTAGTTGACGTGGTAGATCCTTTAGGCCTGAGCTCCTGAAAGATTTGGAGAAACTAGAATATCTGCTGGAATCTTGACAGCATGACATTATCCATACTTGATATAATTTTTAGAACATTTTCGCATAAAAACAATATTAAAATCGATGTTGCGCGGTATTTATCAATTTTTCCACTGGCGATTACAGAATTTTGGGTGGTCAGTTTCGGAAAATTTATAAGTTGGCGATAATTTTGGGTAAGTATATAAACATGTAAACTTGGCTGAGAAATGACGGATATATTGCCAAGTCAAATCTGGGTCAATATGACTCGAACATCGTAAGTGTGAGTTTTTTAGCACTGTTGTAGGAAGGTTTTTCAGGTGGAATCATGATTCATGGAGCCATCATTTATACAGTTGTTTGTTTTTCAATCTTGTTCTATATTGTCTTGCACTAGTCTTATGAACAGATTTTAAATATCTTCTCTCCACCATAACGTGGTTTTTCCCACAACTCTGACCAATATGGCGTCGACCCATAAGTAAAACCTCCCAAGTAACATTTTAAGTTTTATAACGCTCTTGAAGACTCTAATTTACTCTTCAAGTGTGTTATAGTACCAGTATAAAACCAAAATGTTACTAGGGCTCTTTACCAATCGATGAAGTGGCAAACAGTTTTCGGTTCGGCCGGCTCCGCGACCACTTGCCAATTTTCGTTCGATAGAAAACCGAATAACTTTAACGTAACTATCGGAGACGGTAAGCATCATCCGGAGGAGGGGCCACGTACAGTTCAACGACCGCACTTTGCCTAACAGTCAGTGTGCTTCAACGACTAGCTTCAATCGTTCAAACCATTTAATGACATTTTAATTGAAGTTCGCCTCTCGATATGTACGTGGTGGAACTGGGCTTGCTCGGTGCTCGCTACGAACATTTCACACCATTATGCGGAGGCGTTAATGAGTCGCTCGTTCAATTGCGCTTACATTTAAAGTTTGAACTAAAAAGGGACTCTTCATTCGAATGCAATTTTTTGTTCGTTCTTTGTGGCCGCCGGAGTGATGCAAAATTCATACGACAAACAACGAGCTCGTGGAGGATTGAATGAGTAAGTAGGAAAAAAGTTCATTATCCATTCCAAGGAGGAAACTCCCCAGCACGTTAAACTTTCTCCTTGCCTCACGGTTTCGTTGAGATGGTACCATTGTAACGGCAGTCTGCACGTCGTACGTGCGAGAGGTTCCTTTTTTATTCGCCATGAATCCCATTCGGGAGGTAAGGCAGCGCCTCGAAAACACCCACACTGTTGCTGTGGGGCCCTGTGGGAAGATGCTCGAGTGCCCTGATGCTGGTGGTTGCTTCTTCGTTTTGTTTTGCTTTTTCAGGGTTATGTATATGTAAGAAGCTCTTGCTATACGACTGTGAGTGGGAGGATGATCCCAGACATGGGCGGCTGTCGTCTCCAATGCGACGATGTCTCATCCGTGTTTGACAGTCTGGAAATGGGAAGGGGCTGACCGTATTGTCCTTCTTGCAGTTGGTTAAATATTAATCGATAATAAAATAAGATCTCAGACGAAGGGAGCCATTACGTTGAGGTTGAAGGCCGACCAAATGGATTTAACACCATGGGGAGCAACGTGCAAGGCTGAGAGAAATCAATTATTGACTTGGCTGTTGGTTACTTCCATACCGTTTATAGCCACTTGACAATCAGAAGAAAAAAAAGTAGAAACCGGTTGCCTATACACCGTCTAATAAAACCATTTAATCGATTTTTGTTTCTTCATTTGTAGAGTTCACCAAATTGACGTCTTTAAAAAATTAAAAGCTTCACCATAACTATTAGCATCCCCATCATAATGCTAATGAGACAAAACATTTCGCTGAACCATATCGGGGTGGGTTGCAAATTCACTATAAACAACCGGTGCAAAACGTGCCCGCAAAATCAACAACGAACAGCCACTTTTTAAGGTGATTATAGAATGAAGCCAGAAATCGGCCATTTTGTAAACCACGTGCTTTTCCAATATTTTTTTCAAGCGCACGAGATGACGTATGGGGCTGAAACAATGGTAGATCGATTGTAGTTAAGCTGAACAATCATAATTTGAGTTTCGGCACGAATTTCAAATTCACCAAACGATTATCTACATACATTTCAAAAAGCCCAAATCTGGCGTAATAGTTTTCGTACAGTGCCGAAACTCAAATTATGATTGTTCAGCACAACTAAGCAATCGATCTACCATTGTTTCAGCCCCATACGCGTTATTGTTCTTTCATCTCGTGCGCTTGAAAAAAATATTGGAAAAGCACGTGGTTTACAAAATGGCCGATTTCTGGCTTCATTCTATAATCACCTTAAACAGCCTCAAGCAAAGTGTGCTTTCCACCGTTGGCAGGGGTGGTAGGGGTTTCATCAAGTAATAACAGCTTTGTTTCAATTCTGCCTACCTTCTTCGGATCAACGCCAACATCATCGTCGTCTTCGAAACACGAGAGCGGGAGAGCGGTAAAACACATATTTGCACTCGTTCGCAAATTATGCAACAATCAGGCATAATTATGTTGCGTCTCCCCTCCCTGCAATTGGTGGTGGGTTGTTCCAGCTTAAATGCTGATGGCTTCAAATGGTTGTGATTATAACCATTTTATAGGGTAAGCGAACCTTAACCAATCGTAGATTTGTCTCACTTATACAAAAATGAATTTCAATTGTATGGGGCAATTCTAATATGACGTCCACTAGTTTTTCTTTCTAAATTTCTAGACCCCCCTCTCCCCTCTGTCACGCTTTTGTGTATAGTATTTGCATAGATAGAGTTGCAAAGATAAACATATTTATGGTCATTGTAGATTCCGCCAACATTTATTATCAGACAGTTCTGAATTTCTCCACACATCTGAACTCGTTCTTGCAAATGTTATTATATTGCAATCTATCTACTTGGAAAAGCGCTCGAAGCCGAAACAGCCTTCATAGATAATGGAATTGATAATATGAAGAGTTGATAAAATGAAAGTGTTTTTTTTTTCTTTGACAAGAACCAAAATAAATCCACCAACTACGCATCCACCACCATATCCAGTTTTCGACTGCGACACGAGCCGCATCAACGTCGATACGCTCTCATATCTCAGATTCTTCGGAAGTCTTTCTTCAGCATACCGAGATGTATGGCAACCCACAACCCAGACTTTATGAGAAAATGTTCAATCCCATTCATGATGGGTAGGTAGGATTCTAGGCCATCACAATTACCGGTGTCAGTCAGCTAAACAGAGTCACAATTCACAATCATCTGCAGTATAGTAAGTCATCACGCAGCCGCAGTCACTCGTCAGTCTTCTGATGATCTTCTGTTCGTTGGATGATGATCGCAAATTGGAACAATGTGATTCGGATGTTCGGTGGCGGCTGAGAAGAGTTGTGGTTGGCTTTAACGGTGTGGTAACGGTGCAGCGGGCTACCGGCAACGCCGCCGCCGACTGACTGTCAGAGAGAGAGGGACCGTACTTGAGTAAATCGAACGATTGTTCCCCGAGGGGGTAGCCGTTCCGATGTTGTTGAAAGGGTTGGGAGGTTGCATGAAGGTGTACTTTTGTACTTTGCTAATCGATTTCAGATGCTGCTTCTGAATGGATCAATTGTTATAATTTACCCAGGGACGGCGGATGGCTCGTAGTTCACCATTCGCTTTCCTTCGGTAGCCGGGTGCTATAAATGGAATTGGGCTCACTACAAAGGAAAAAAGAATGACTTTGATTTTTGATTGGTGGCATTTAAATATAAAGTTTGCTAAGTAACGACGATGGGAAGCTACTTGTCAATTGTTGTTGAGAAGTTGATGTCAATATTCGTAACCAGGCAAGATGACTTCAAATCATCCGCGACTTCAAATGATACCAATGCGTAGAATTGTAGCACATTCTTACTGCAGTATGCACTATACAAACAATATAGTATGAGTGGAACCTTAATCTTAAACAATTCATTCTACAACTCTTCGAAGTGCATCATTTACAGAAAACACGCAGTATGTATTTTATTAAATTTTGAAATCCTTCAAAAAAGAGTTTTATTGTGCAGCAATTTTGTTCTATATTTGCTTTCATCCAAATTATTGCAAACTTGAATGACTAGGAAATTAATTCCATCTCCAGACAGACATAACGGCGTTTCCTGCGATTTGGATGCACATGGATAGAAATCATACGAGACGCTCATGATTTGTCAATAAGTTGAGTGGCATGTAAACTTGTTGTTTGTTGCACAACCAATTTTTGAGATAGACAAAATAAATGAGCTCCTTACGAGGAGTCACTACCAATTAGGAAATTTTTGAACAATTTGAAGATATGTAGAAGTTAGGATGTTTTGTTTTATCAGAGGGTACAACCTTTTGTGCTCAAATTTGTCAAGAAAAATCTGTGTGCATCATAAAGCGTTATGACTTAATTCTAGATTGAGTTTAAAAACTTATGGCAATTTACAATAAAAACCTTCATTTCCCCTATTTCAGACAGCATTTCTATATTATGGCGATGAAACTGTACAATAGTAAGATAATTATTTTATCAAGGGAATAATATTAATAACTATAAAATCATGAGCTTCAAACGGAATTACCTAAGTGCAATATGTTTCATGTCGAAATACATACCATATGTAATGAACTTCCTTCATTTCTTTCATTTTGACTGGGCTTTTCATGGGATTGAAATTTTGACAGTAAATTAAAATTTCAGTCACATTCTGTTTAGAGAATAAGCATGAGCATGATTGACCGCCCACGATTGCTACTCCGTTATTGCCAGGTCAGCTGTAATTACACAGAGAACCAACAGATGGTGTTTGGGACTAACATCATCATCAATGTGTAAGAACTGGTGACCCAAAATTAAGCAATACCAGCGCCGGCCGTGTCCGAATGCAGGTCAATTAGGGAATGGGTAGGAAATGTAGAGTGTAGCAGGGTTCGTTTTGGTAAACGATATGCGGAGTGTTACGTGTAGATTGATCGAAATTAAACAAAAAACTCATACAAACGCGCATTAGTTAATTGAGTTACCGTCCGCACAACGCAGAACAAAATATTTCGGTGATCGCACGATCGTTCTGCGTGTTAGAAGAAACCAGATTGGACGCGCGCTACTCTTTTAATCGTTAATTATTTTACTAACTTGCACTACGCAGAGTAAAATATTTCGAATATCGTGCGATCATTCTGTGTGTTCGAGATCGATAAAACAGGAAAAATGATCGGATGCGCACTCCTTCCACTAGAAATCACTAAAATGATGGATATATGGAATTGGGAGTGTAGCAGGGTTCGTTTTGGTACACGGTATGCCGGATGTATCGTATAAATCGAAACTGAACTTGAACACTATCAAACGCGCACCTATTACTTTGTTTTCCGACCGACTATATGAAGATAAACAGAATGACTCAGACTTCGAGAACATTCTGCGCGCCTCATGAAAACACGATTGAACGCGCACTAATTATTTTGTTTTCTGACTGCATGGAGCAAAACATAGCAAAACTGTACTGCCCACCGGAAATGAAACAGTATTTTATGTCCCGGATATCCAGGGATTTTCGGGCTTTCAAAAATAATATAAATCTCGAATTTCCCTAAATCCCGGGATTTTTTGTCCCGGGATATCCCGCGATGGAAACTCTAAGCCAGATCATACGTGAATGTGCAACGCGAAACTTTACTGAATTTTTTCTATTCATAAGTAAAAATAGTTATTGCTCCATGAAGGATTTTCGCATAGCGTCCACTCTGCTAGTCACCTAAGACCCGCGACAATATTTACAATACAGCAAGAGCATTAGCTTTTGACAATAGCTCTTATCATTCAATTGAAAAATTGATCCACTTACCTTGAGGTGCATTAAGCATTCTAGAAAATAGAACCCCTGTTACTCACCGATGCAACGATACAAAAGGAAAATGATAGAGGATTGGTCGAAGTCGAACGTGTCTTCATAAAACTAGTTTTTGGCGAATCCGGCTTGTTATTCTTTCTTTGAGGATCACAGTATGCGATGATTGAGGACGGACGTAAAAATCTCACGTTCCGTCAAATATTTTATCTTTATCAATCAAAAGTGATTTTTTTAAAAGTTTTCGCGAATTGCTGATCCAGATGAGATAAGGTGATAGATATAGAATATTTCATGAGAACATTTACCGTTAGATCGACGGTAATTACGTGCTGTAAAAATATGGCAGAGCGCTTGCTTTTGAACATCAAGAATCAATGACCCCTCCAGAAGTGAGCTCGCAGGACAAACGCCAGACACAGCAGTAGCGGGAACAACGACAATAGAACCAGCTCTATTCCACCAGAAACTATAAAGCATGCAGCAGAAATACAGAAATCATTTTCAACGGAGGACTCGGTGTTCGTGTTAGCAGCAGTGGTACAGTATCCTGTAACAGTTCCATTCCGCCCATTACCCTTGCTAGGTTTATCGGCGGCTGAAAACGAAAACGTCGCAGCAACTGCAAATAATGCACATAAGTATCATTTTATTTTTATTCATGTTCTCTATTTTTTTCGTTGTCGTATATGTGTGTGTGTGTGTGTTTACTCCCTTCTCTAATTTAATCCTAGACCGTTATCGAGAATCGAACTTGCCGTATTCGTATTGACGCCTTTGTTTGCAAGCCCAACCGTAGAACATACAGTAGTGCTAATATAGATTGTGACGGTCTGTTTTACTATGATTTACTTATGCATGTTAATGACACTGTTTAATAGCCATTTTACCAAAATCAAAGCGTCTTTTATCATACAGTTTATTTCTGCTAGGATCATACCAAACAAAGCTCAAAATCATAATATTCTCCCATAGTTTGGAAAAATTGAGATTAGACACATCAAAGTGGATCAAAGTGGTGCATAACGTTTCTCGTATTATATTGGGAACATAAGTTTTACCCAACAAATTTTGAAGATTGTCACGCAGCTGAAATGAATAGGTTGGTCACGATGACGAAAATTCACAACATTATTCGTAATTCGTTTTAAATTTTTGCTTCGTTTAACTTGAAGTTACAGATATTGACCTGAATAATAAAAAGCCCACTTGCCGTTTTTTTCATACAAAACGGTCAATTTTCGATATCTAGATCTCGATTGCGTGTGAGCCGATTTTGCTGAAAATTTGACCAGAGCTCAGATATAACTTGAATTTTACCACACCTGGGTTTCGACCATGTTGATTCATAGGGTAAGGAATTATTGCGGTAATACCAAAACGATTTTTTTGGCAAAAGATTGATTTTATAATATCTTGTAAACTACAACTCTTAGTGTACAAGTATATTCCGCAAACTTTTTTGTATTGCCAAAATACGCGTTTTTGGTAAACAAGTCATCAGTTTACAGCCTATAGAATTCAAGATATTTAAAAAAATTCATTTTGGTATTACCGCTACTTGATTCCATAAATGTAAACAATGTAAATGTTTCCAAGAAGATTATGTATATAAATGCGAGCAATCAGAATTCAATTAATTTCAATTGGGATCGCATAAGGGGAAGGGAAAATTAATATATTTTATATTCTTTCTCATTTCAGAGAGCGAACAATGGCGCTTAAACATAGGCTAATTACTCGAGCAGCACAAGTCAGACTAAAATGGTTGCAGCAACTTGATAGTGACCAAATCAAGTCGCATATCCGTTGCAGTAATCTATGTGGGACATGTGTGCTACTTGGGTAGCCAGGGCAAGTTTAATAGCTTCGCCCCATCCCAGGACAATTAATAATGGAGTGACAAAAATTTCTTAGCATGGTCACTCCCAACGTCTGTTTAAACGCATTATATCATTTGCTTATGATGATATTCCTAAACTATATTCCTCAACTCCTTGACATCTATGAGGTCGTCGGTGAGTCGCTGGCCTCTCGTTAAGTAGATGTCATATCATCATTTCCTTCCCTTCCTTAGTAACAGAGAAGATGGGCGTGGCCAGCAATGGTGGCTTTCATGCTTTATCATTTTTGACCCCCAATTGGGTTGCTATTAAATCCCAAATAGTAATCCATAAGCAGTTGGGGTAAGAAAGTTAAAGAAAATACATGACAGCTATCAGTATGCAATCTACGAAATACTCTGTTACAACGCAACGCAACGCAACGCAATCCGGCTTGTTATTCTTTCTTTGATGGTCCACTGATCACCCGAAACTTCAAAGTTCGCAATGGCCTGATCCACGGAAATATCGGTTTATCTTGATTCAAATGAGCCTTTTTTTCTTCTAAAGTCCGAGGCCGTGACCTTATATTCACTTAACTAGGATATATGACTTTCATTAAATAACGTAAACTAAGAAATGGGCACTGATTTTTTTACAATTTGACAGGATGTAAAAATAACTTGTATTGTCAAAAATAAATTGAAAATATAAAGAAGAATTCGATTCAACTCCAATAATCTATTGGATCTTAGTGAAGATCCTATTGAATAATCCAATATTTTTTAATAGAAAATGTAGATCGAAACGTTATAATATAAATGTAATATAATGATTGTAATGTTTTGAAAATAAGACGATAGCAACGTAGTTACAAGATGAACCAGCCTCGGGCTGATAATCTTGCTAATAAAGATCAAAAAAAATCGTCAGCAACCGGGTTTTCTTCTCATTAAAGCAATCAATACTTAATGAGATTGAAGTTAACGGTTTCGATAATCACTCATCATCAGCAAGTACTTAGGCTAAGAGAAAACATTATCCAAATAGAATGGAATTGCGTTTAAACAAATTAAAATTTGAAAGTAATGGAAAATAGAAAGTATTTTATTATTTCGTTCATTTCATTATGAAATCTGTGATGTACTAATATCACATTTTTAAAACACTCTGAATTCTAGAGTCATATAACAGAGAGACTGATAAAAAAAGTCCAAGTAATCAATAAGTCGTATAACTCGCAGATCAGCCATATAGTGGGACTTAAATTCATATAAGTTTTAAAATAGCCATATATTGAACCTATATGGCAGCTTGGCGTAATACAGTGGTAATGGTTACTTAGGAGTAGATTTTCATTTTAATATTGCAAATTTAAAAGTAAACCATGACGTGATGGAGTATCAATGAAACTTTCTGTGTGCAATTTACGCAAGCTAAAAAAATCTATAGAACTTGTTATAGAAGATTTTATGTTATAGAAAATTAAAATAGTTTACCTTGGATGCTGAAATTTAACCTTAAAAAAGAGTTCATATGAAGTAAAAAAGATTTGATCTCACCAAAACAGCAAACTGGAAGACTTCTTAGGTACTGATCCTAAGATTTGTAAATGTCCATTTCATGTCACTTCATCTGCAACAAATATGGAGAGGTAATTGTTGTTAGCTTTCAAACTTAGATAACTTGTATATTTCAGAAGCAAAACACAAATCATGTCATCACATGGTTATGTTTCTGTCTAAACCAGGGATTGCAGAAATCGCTCTCAATAGAAAACGAACAACGATAAAGAGAGGCAAAAACCTCTTCGAATCATAACAAGCCATGAAAACAAAACTATCGCACTTGTATTCGCGAAGTCGAAGCAAATTCTGTTTTTCCCTCCTATGGGAAACCTAATTGCTATCTGTCAGAGTTTGAGTAAAACATGGCCGCCATATCCTCCTCTCTGTTGCTCTACTGTAAAAACCCATGAAGAACTGTCATTGGTTGTTTGAAGAATTTTGCTTCGACTTCGCGAATACAAGTTGGAAAAAAAACTGATTCGGATAGGCGGCCCCCACCGATGGGGTTTGATAAAACGCGTTGTTCTCGCTCATTTCATGTTGGGGATCATATTTTTTTTCGCACAGCTGTGTAAAACAAGTTGAAATGCATCATCAGAACCGGTGCCCCCGCAATTGGGGCTTATTAAAAGAAATTTATCATGGGTTGTAGCCCCCCGAATCAGTTCATTATCGTAACAGCTACCGAAAAACGTCTCTCACGGTATGCTACTTATCGAGAGTGTATACATACATGATAAGTGAGAGATTTTCTCATTCTCCTTTGAATTCAAACCCTGGTCTAAACATTGATAACTGATACTTATTCAACCAAAAACTTCATCGAAAACCGATTACCTCTCTTAATACGCGGCAGGCGATCATTGTCCTATTCTGTTGCTGTTGCAGAATCCTGTTTGGAAGCCCAAACCATTTTGGGTTTTCAAACTACATCCTTATGGGATTTCGTACGGAATTCTGTAAGGTTTCCGAATGATATCATTTTGGAATTCCGAAACTTTCAATTGGAGCGTTCTGGGCTACTGAGCGGAGTCTTTTCGATTAGAATCCTTATGGAATTTTCTACCGAAGCCCTAAAAGGATTTTGTATAGAAGCGCAAAATAAATCGATTCGAAAATCCAGAGATTTCCTTCCTAAAGCCAATAAGAGATTCATTTAGAATACCAAAAAATCTCTATTCTTAAACCCAAAAAAAGTCCGTTCCGTTCTCTGAGTTTCTAATCTAATTTAATCTCATACTTAATTAGATTAGCTTAGCCAATACTTGAAAGCATCCTGGAAAATGGCGGTTTCTGAATCCCGTCATTTCCCAAAACAAGTTCGTTCCGTTCTCTGAGTTTCCGAACAAAATTATGTGTGGTTCTGAACAATATTCTATTGGGCTTTTAAAATAGAATTCTGTTGGATTTGGATTGGGGAATCTTGTTTGTCTTCTAAACAAAATTATTTTTGACTTTACTTTTGAACGGAATCCTTTTGTGACTTCCGAGTGGAGCCATCTCTTCTAAATTGATTTTTTTTTATGCTTCTGTACAAGGATTCGAAATCTATATCTTTTTGGGATTTCAAATGGAATCCTTCTGGGATTTCTTCCGGAAGCCCAACAAGATTCCGTTCGGAATCCAAAAGGATTTTGTTCGAAAGCGCAAAAGGATTCGGTTCGAAAGCCCAATAGAGTTCGGAAGACCAAAGGTTTTCCGTTTGAAAACCAAAAAAAATCCGTACCTTTGTTTGGGTTTCCAAAATGAATTATTTCTTCTGCTCCTCTCCTCCAAATCGGTTTTTTTGGACTTCCGAATGAATTTTCAGTGAGAAAATTGCGTAAATATTATCAATTTACGTTAATGTAAAAACATACATGTTGATAAGAAACCTATTTAGAGTTTTTTAGTGGAATATCTCCACTTGTCATAAGACAACTATCCCGTTTAATTCCGACACTTGATTTTAACTTTCCTCTTTCCTCTTATTGGCATTACATCTCCTACTGGGGCATTGCCGCCTTGCATGATACTTTTATGTCCAGGAAAGTAGAGAAAATTCAATCCGAAAACCTTCAGCATAGTCTTGCTTTGTAGCAGCGCATTTTACCTCATGGCTAAAGAAGACCTCTTGTAACTTTATAACCCTCTCTAGTATCTCTTGCTTGACTCAACTAAGCCTTACACCCTTTTTGATTATTGAAACCTCAATATTCTACGATCTTAAAAGTGAATGGTTTTTAAATAGTTTTCAAATTCCTATACCTTATGAACTCCTTAAAGACAAATGCAGACATTTTGCTGAGGCAGATAAAAATTGTATCTGGCATATCCCTAGTTGAGTTTATCCCAACATTTACAAGAGAGGACAATGCTCATACGCAAGTACACGAATTCTTCAACCACCTTGATTTCCACTCTATTTTGTATCGATAGTGTGGAAATCAAGGTTGCTTACGTGGTCTTCTCTTGAACACCTCTTCCTATCATGTACTTCGTCTTCGACGTGTTGATGACAAGTCCGATCCGCTTAGCTTCTCTTTTCAGTCTGATGTAGGCTTCCTTCATATTCTTAATATCAATGTCATCGGCAAAAGGATCTCAAGAATGCTCCTGAAACAACTCGAACTACGCACATCACCCGATCCATCGTCGCCTTGACTAACCGTATCAGTTTATCCCGAATTCCGTGTTCATGAATTAGCTGCTATATATGCTATGCTATACTAGATCGGTTTTGAAGTCGATGAATAGATTATGTGTGGGCACGTTGTATTCGCGACGTTTCGGCAATATCTGCCGTACGGCGAACGCTTGGTCCATGGTAGAGTGTTCCAATTCAGTAGTAAACATTCTTGAAAATAGGCCTAGAACACCTCTAAAAAGTAAAGTAAAACGTAAAAAGATCATTTTGCTTATTATCCCTGTTTATCCTACCCCTGCAGGAGGCACTTCGAGTTGACCATCCGCAACTCAGGTAGTCCTCATTCATTGTGGTAACCACCCATCTGCACCAGGGTGGCATCACCTTTCTACCGAGCCGAAGGTTAATATAGATAATGTAACCCACTATAACCCACTGGGGTCTCTAGTTAGCCTTGCGAGCAAATGCGTGGCATTTCCAATCCGGAGATGACGGACTCGATTCTCGGTCCGGTCTAGGATGTTTTCGGGTGGGAAACATTCTCGACGCCCTGGGTATAGTGTATCCAATGTGCTTGCCACATAAGATACATACTCTTGCAACGGCGGCTTAGAAATGCTTTCAATTAATAACTGAGGAAATGCTAATAGAATACTTAGTTGAAAAGCAGGCCAAGCTCCAGCTGGGGTTTATGTTTAAAATTGCCGAATTGGTATCCGTTTCACTCGGTTTCGATCACGAGAGTGGAAGCCGTCAAAAGAAAATTCGTTGCAATGAATTTTGATATTTCAGCATAGAACAGTTTTCAAACCATTATTAATAAACTTGAACTCTGGGTACCCGTTTTCAGTTGGCTCACTATGGAAACTAATAGTCCACCTGAACGATATATTGGCAATTGATTTTCGGAGTCATTTTAGACTGTAGTCCGTTTGACCATTATCAAAACCATACGTCAGGCATAGGTGTAATGACATCCAGCTGAAAAAATAACATCCTACTTTCTCGGCCCAACACAATTCACAGCAATGAGCAAATAATCAAAATCAGATTACCCATTGCCTCATTTAGTGTGAAAACAAGAGTTATTGATTGAATCAGCCGGTATATCTGAGTCGCTTTGGGATAGCTCGTGGGTTTTCTCGTTGATGACAGCTTTGTCAATCACACCGCGTGGAATTCGATTCTTTGTTCCATGTCTTAGAGAAAAGCCATTGTTTCGAGTACCGGTCATTCCGAAGCTGTATGCAATGAGTTCGTGAACGTCTTCATTTTTAGGCATCCCATGGAGCCGTAGCGTGATCTTTCGAATTCTGTGCACCTCCATCCCGGACGCTCTATTAAACAAAGGCTTCCGATAATTCTTGAATATCTTGAATTTATCCTAATGTATGAGATAATTGGGAATTTGCTGACAGACAAGACTATGGTGGCAGCCAGGTGTAGGGAGCACTTCGAAGATTTGTTGAACGGTGAAAATGAATGTGTATTAAGGAGCAGTCGGCGACGGTCAAGCTGTGGAGCCAACAACGAACCAGGAACCCTAAAAATATAATTCCCATCATTGCTTTGTAGAATTTTGTTTTGAATCAATTTAGTAAATGGACTTTCCATAGGTCCCCGGATTGTGACCGATGTGGCCATATTGAATCCGAGTGGGCCACGAACTCTAAAAATATCATACCCATCATTGCTTTGTGAAATCATGGAGTTTGTGGTGTCACACGACCTATTTTGAATCGATTTAGAAAATGGCCATTCCGTGGGTCCCCGGATTGTGACCGATGTGGCCGGATTGAATTCGAGTGAGCCAGGAACTTTAAAACATATCATTCTCATCATTGCTTTGTGAAATCATGGAATTTGAGGTGTCGCAAGACCTATTTTTAATCGATTTAGAAAATGGCCACTTATTCCGCGGACAACTGACCCCAACGGAATCTGGAATCATTCTGTAACCGTACTGTGGATAGACTCGAAACTAGTATAAATAAAAAATTGGAATCCATCCAGATGGAATGCAACTCGTTGCGAAAAAAATCAGTTAAGAAATGCGGTTTTTATAGCAGTTTAGATTTTTGAAAGCCCTTAAAAACAGACCTAAGGGACGGAAAGGTTAAGGACGAACTTTTCTGAATCCAATTTTATTCCACCTCACGTTTTCAAGGGCACCACTTTCAATAATGAGGCAACGAGGAGCTGTCATCTTTTAATTCACGCTTGGTACTACGCAGCAAAGCAGAAATCAATCGATGATTGTTGCTTCTTTGTTGGTTTTGGTGTCTCTGGAAATTCGACGGGAAAGTTATTTGGATTCTGAACAGTTTCACCATAGAGAAAAGCCATTGTTTCGAGTACCATACTCCAAAGCTGTATGCAACCAGTTTGTGAACATCTTCATTTTCGGGCATCTTGTGGATTCTTCGAACTCTATTACAAAAGTTCTATCATACAAAAATTCTTTGAAATATTGTCAGAACTCGTTTGCATTCGGATTGAACGGACGCGTTTTTGTAGTTCTCTCGCTTCACAAGCTTTTAATTCGTTTCGATGTTTGTTCCGTACATCTAATTTTAAGTGGTATATTGTCCTTAATTTTACTAGTAGTGTCCCTGATCGTTTCGTGTCACGATTCCGCGACGACTAGTGCGTGCGTCTAACCGGAGGACCGGTTTATCCGGCCAAATCCGGCCGGTTTTTATGCTTAGTATGCAGTGCATAGCAGAGAAAAGGAAGATCTAAGTGCGTGTGGCGTGATTGGCGTCAGGTAACCGACCGCTGGTTGACCGCGTTTGAACCGTATAGCAAGAAAGAGGCACGAAAAACTCAAGTGAGAGATATTAACCGAATACCTACACCCAGGTTTTTTTTACACGGTTTGGTTTTGGTCGTTTAAGACCTTCAGAGTCAATAAAGCAATGAGTTAACCCCACCAAAAAAATCACAAAAAATCAAAGAAAATTCAGGGGGTATTTGAAAAGCTGTAAAAGTTTAGGTTAACCGAGAAATTAATGAATTCCAACCGCGTAAAAAAAAACCTGGGTGTACCTCCATCGGTGGGGCGATTCGCGGCCGTAGATAAAATGGTGATATAGTTTCTCTGAGTGGACTAAGGATAAGGCGGAAGATAAGAGTCCGGTCCTGCTGACCAACTCGCTAATCTTGGTGAAAGTGAAATGTAAGACCGACTGAGCAGAATATCCGCAATAAATAGACCGATCCTTTAATCGGTTCTCCTAAGAGAGACAGATCTACGAAGAGATTGAAAGTGAATAGGGGAAGTTTCGGTTGGAACTCACTGTGCGTGGGTAACTGCACACTCGGCGCTGAGAACGTATGGCGACCGCTGCCATCCCTGGCAGCCATGAACGGAGCGGAGACAACTCCCCTTGGTGGAATGACCCACCGCTTGGTGGATCGCGCTTAATCGATGATAGCCACCCCGGTCCAACTTTCCCTCCATATATGGACGGAGACAACATGCACGGTGCCCTTCATGTACTCCGTTTAGCAGCAGTAAGTGTATCATTGCCTAAAGTCCCTTTCACGATCCGGAAATCAGTTCAGCAACAGGTCCACGGCAAGATTGAAGGAGCATTCCCTGAAGCGCAAGGGACATCCTATGCGCTGAAGGTCCGCAATATGCGACAGGTGAAGGCCTTGTTATCAATGTCATCGCTTATTGATGGTACCCCTGTAACGGTAACGGAACACCGCAGTCTTAACACCATCCGGTGTGTAGTCAGCTGTTGAGACGTTATCGACATGTCCGACGCTGAATTACTAGAGGAGTTGAAAGAACAAGGAGTTAAAAAACAGAATCACCGTCTTCGACCAGAGGTCGCACAGACTGAACACTTCCCAGGTAACCAATAAGCATTAAAGTAAGCACTATAGTAGCATTATATTGGTATTGCATATGCTCCATGCTGTAAATAAGCATTTCGAAAACCTGGCTGTTCTAAATAGGCATTCTCAAAGCAATCATGAGAGGCATAGTCTTATAATAGCATTTTGAATGCACAATGTTGTTTTTCGTTAAGTGCAATGGAACAGCACATTAGTGCCATTTTAAAGCCTGTAGTGTTCATACGTCAAACGTTTTCCAATATGGAACCATAAAGCGGGGACTATTTGTCCAATGAACTTACATTTGAGAATACAAATCGGTACGTGCAGAATGTTTTTTCCATTCCGACCATTGACAGGAGTACTTGTCGTTAACCTAAACCCTATCACTAATTACATAGTTTAGCTACATTTTATTACTCCATTGCACTATTTCCGATGGATGCATTAAAGCAGCACTACTGTAGCTGTTTCATTGCTACTGGATATGACGTTTGTGACGGTTGCATTCTGAGATGAGTAAGATTAAATTTCAATGTTCCTGAAGGGGCTTGATGTTTATGTTGGGCAAAATTATTCCCACTACAATCTCTGTCTTATGGGCCAGCTGGTAAGAGCGATGGCAACTACAGAGTCGGGTGGCAACAGGGCGAGTTCGAATTCCGCTCAAAGAAAGTAAAAAGTTATGTTCCATTTCAAATTTGAAAATACAATAACGATACAACTCGAAAAAAAAATGCAAAAAAAGAATTAGAAAAAAATGCCATTAAAAAACCTTTTTTCATGATTTTAAATTAAGCATTTATTCAGCATTTCGGATGCTGAATAATTGCTACTCAGCAAAACTTCTACTTTATCGATAAAGTAGGATTGAGCATTTAAGCAGCCATATATTGGGCCAAAACCTGCATTAAAATAGCATTAAAGGCGACTATAGGGCTTATTAGCATTTAATGTTTTGCAGTAAAGGCGCATATAATGCCATTTAAATGCTTTATATAATGCTTACTGGTTACCTGGGTTAACATCTAGCATGAGACAACAGACAGGACATTTACGCAACACCCAGTGGACCAGTGGAGAGCTTTTCGATTTACGAAAAGTATTTTCCTTACCGGGGCGGGAATCGAACCCACACTCCACAGCACATGCGTCTAGACGATTGACGTCGCTAACCGCACGGCCAAGAAGTAAGGAGGATTACACGTAAAGTCGGAGAGACACAGGAGAATATGTACTCCGATCATCATAATTACCTTCAGATGTACTAGCATGCCAAATTGTATCGATTTCGGCTATATCCGTTGTCGGACCCGGCCATATTACCCTGCGCCCATGCAGTGCTTCACAAGTGCGGCAAGTGTTCCGGACGTTCCGGTTCTCATGTTATCGCCGAGGACAGGAGTTACTCCAACGACAAATTCTGCTCTCGCTACCAATCCAGTGACCCCGCCATCTCGGAATGTTCTTGTCCCGCCTATCGACGAGAAAACGAGATCCAAAGAAGGAGGGCCTATGATTCCCGCAAGGCCAACAATACCTACGCGAATGTCATCCCCCACAGTACTTCAGACAAAAGCCTCAGAACTGACGATATCAATCGGATTCTCGCCCAAAAGGATGCAGAAATTGCCGATCTACGCGCAGCACTCAAAACCCCCGTTCAGCCATCTGCACCTAAAGAGAATATTACGATTACCAAACTAACGGTGGTCGCTAAGCAAGATCAGCAAATAACGCTGCTCACCATCAGACCGCATCGTGCTTTCGTGCTGTGCGGTTCTTTCTCTCTTTGCGGAAGGAAGTTTTTAATACTACCCGAAGCTATTTTAATTTCAACGGTGCTTCTTAGCGCTATTGTACCCACTGATCCCGTTACGATCTTTGCAAGGACCCGTGCCTTCGTTTTACGTTGGACCCGTTTGCGGAAGTAAAATTCCGACAAGCGGTGGTAATCCTGCAGGGACACCGTTCTGGTAAAAAACCTCTTAGAAGGTCACGTCTCCACGCTCAGCCATGAGCATTAATAAAAACAAGAGGAAGGGGGAGTCTCTGAATTCTCCACTTCCTTCAAAGAAACAAGGTTTCAAGACCGTCCTGCCGAAGCGCGGAAAAAATAGAAGGAAGCTGGAGAATTCAGATATTCCTTCTAACTCTAATATCGGAAATAATTCTTCTCCAATCGAACTGAGCAATCAGTTCGATTTGATTAACGACGAATTTGAGAAAATCGAATCTATCTCTAGCCCAGGTGATTCGATTCATGCGAAGAAACAACGAATTCCGCCAATTGTGGTATCTGTTGCCGAGTTTTCTGGCTTTCGGAATGAAATCTTGAGTAACCTTGTAACGGTTTATTCCGGTGGAGTCATCATAAAATTATCAAAATAGTGAAGACGAACAAATTCCAGCTTGCTAGTCGGCCACGTCGTGGTCCGAAAACCGTTATTGCGGAATCTGCTCAATCATATTCACTTTCAACGCTAAACGATTTGTCAACAAAACTTCAAACTAATTACGAAATTTATTAACCGAATCAAACTTTCTCACAACATTTTACAAAGCTAGCTGTACACTCTCACATCGGATTCAAATTCCGAACTAAAAAAAACCGACCGCTTCGCGCTGCGGAGTAAAATTCACAAAAATTACACAGCGTGATCTTCTAATTCGCACTTAACTTACATCGGTTTTCAGTTGGATGGTGCGTATGATATCACTCGCCCACATCGTCACCACATGTTGCAAAAACTATTTAATAACTCTTATATTGTTGGTTGTAGTAACAACCGTTGATCGATGGTGGTGGGTGGGGAAGGGCTGGCGAACCACTGTCCGTCTGGTCTGCATAGTTCACTCGTTGACTATCCATCCGCAGGGCACCAGCGATGGGTAGGCTTCTACCTACAGCACCCGCGATGACTGTTTGCCGCGTCAGCAGCTGAACGATGCTGGCTGCTATCCCGGCGACGGCTTCCTTCAAAGCCAAGGCTGGCTGTTTGTCCCGGGATGCTTATTTAGAGTCGACTTTCATACCCACCACAATTCACAAACAATTCATACCCACCACAATTCACAAACAAATTTTGCCGCTCGTCAACGGGTAGCAAGCACTTCAGTAAATTCCAATTTTTCCAATGTACCTACGTATGCAAACATCGCTGCTGGTAGACAAAATTTCTCTTCTCAAAATGAGGTTTATACCCATGTCCCAACGGAAAATAATGGTCATGTTGCCGATTCAGGTAGCATGACTGCTTCCGATTTTGATTTTTAACTGAACAATTGCATCACATGATTGATGCAATGTTCAAAGCAAATACCATTCCTGAAGCTGTTCAGGTTGGTATAAAGTACACACAAAAAATTGTTATCGGACTCCGTTTCAATGGATCCAAATAATTGTGTGAAAGTTCTAAATTGGAATGCCCGCTCTCTAAAGGGTAAGGAAGGTGAATTATTAAACTTCCTAACAGTTCATAATGTGCATATTGCCATTATTACTGAAACGTATTTAAAACCAGGACTCTCCATTAAAAGAGATCCAAACTATTTTATCTACAGAAATGATCGTCTTGACAGCGCCTGTGGTGGGGTCGCCATCGTCATTAATAAACGTATCAAACATAAATTATTTTCTTCGTTCGAAGCCAAAGTTTTTGAAACCTTGGGAGTTTCTGTTGAAACAAATTTTGGACAATTTTCCTTCATTGCAGCCTACTTGCCTTTTCAATGCAATGGGCAGCAAAAAGAATTTGTTGAAAGCTGATCTTCAAATTCTGACTCGCAACAAATCAAAATTCTTCGTAATTGGTGACTTCAATGCCAAACACCGTTCATGGAATAATGCTCAAAGCAATTCCAACGGCAAAATTTTATTTGAAGATTGTTCTGCGGGATATTATACTATTCAATATCCCAATGCCCCTACTTGTTTTTCTTCCAGTCGAAATCCTTCTACAATTGATTTAGCTTTAACGGATTCAAGTCAGCTGTGTGGCCAATTGGTAACTCATGCTCACTTTGACTCTGATCACCTTCCTGTGACATTTGAAATCTCACAAGAAGCCATTTATAATCCAATCAGCTCTACTTTTAATTATCATAGAGCTGATTGGGATTTATATAAAACATATATCGATAGGAATTTTGATGTTAATATTCCTTTGGATACCAAAAGTGATATTGACAATGCGCTCGTATCTTTGACAAATTTAATTGTCGAAGCCAGAGGCATTGCAATTCCTAAATGTGAAATTAAATTCAACTCCATTATTATTGACGACGATCTTCAGCTACTGATCCGTCTTAAAAATGTGAGAAGAAGGCAATACCAAAGAACTCGCGATCCCGCGTTGAAAGTTATTTGGCGAGATTTGCAAAATGAAATTAAAAAACGTTTCGCTATTCTGAGAAATACCAACTTTGAGAATAATGTCTCGAAGTTGGATCCCAGTTCGAAACCCTTTTGGAAATTAACGAAAATTCTTAAAAAACCTCAAAAGCCAATTCCAGCGCTTAAAGAGGGAAATAAAATTTTATTAACAAATGGTGAAAAGGCTCAAAAACTTGCTCAGCAGTTCGAGAGTGCCCATAATTTTAGTCTAGGTCTCACTAGTCCAATTGAGGATCAGGTTACACGGAGTTACGAAGACATTATCAATCAAGAGAATGTTTTTGACCCTTCGTCGGGAACTAATTTGGATGAAGTGAGATCTATTACTAGAAAATTTAAAAATATGAAAGCCCCGGGTGATGATGGTATCTTCTACATACTTATCAAAAAACTTCCTGAGAGCTCTTTATCCTTTTTGGTTAATTTATTTAACAAATGTTTTCAATTGGCATACTTTCCAGATAAATGGAAAAACGCCAAAGTTGTTCCAATTTTGAAGCCGGACAAAAATCCAGCTGAGGCTTCCAGTTATCGCCCAATCAGTTTGCTTTCTTCAATAAGCAAACTGTTTGAAAAGATTATTTTAAATAGAATGATGGTTCATATTAATGACAATTCTATTTTTGCTGATGAGCAATTTGGTTTTCGCCATGGGCATTCAACCACTCATCAGTTATTAAGAGTTACGAACTTAATTCGGCTCAACAAATCTGAAGGATATTCGACTGGAGTTGCTCTTCTTGATATAGAGAAAGCATTTGACAGTGTTTGGCATGAAGGTTTGATTGTAAAATTGATGAATTTTAATTTTCCTCTGTACATCATTAAACTGATCCAAAATTATTTATCAGATCGCTCACTGCAGGTAAACTATCAGAATTCTAAATCTGATAGATTACCTGTTAGAGCTGGTGTTCCCCAAGGCAGCATCCTGGGGCCCATATTGTATAACATTTTTACTTCTGACTTACCTGATTTACCACCAGGGTGTCAAAAATCCTTGTTTGCAGATGACACAGGTCTCTCAGCCAAATGGGCGTAGCCGTCGTGTCATTTGTAGTAGATTGCAAAAAAGTTTGGATATTTTCTCCACTTACTTGCAAAAATGGAAAATTTCCCCGAATGCTTCCAAAACTCAGCTTATAATTTTCCCACATAAGCCGAGAGCTTCTTATTTGAAACCTTCTAGCAGACATATTGTCACTATGAATGGGGTTCCAATTAATTGGTCTAGCGAAGCCAAATATTTAGGACTTCTGCTGGACCAGAAATTAACTTTTAAAAATCACATTGAAGGCCTTCAAGCCAAATGTAACAAATATATTAAGTGTCTATATCCACTTATAAACAGAAAATCAAAACTTTGTCTTAAAAACAAACTTTTGATTTACAAACAAATTTTTAGACCAGCCATGCTGTATGCTGTGCCAATATGGACTAGTTGCTGCAATACCAGAAAGAAGGCACTTCAGAGGATTCAAAATAAAATTTTGAAAATGATTCTGAAGTTGCCTCCGTGGTATAGTACCAATGAACATACTAGGATTTCTAATATTGAGACATTGCAACAAATGTCCAAAAAAATAGTTTTACAATTTTAGACAAAAATCTTTGCAATCTTCTATTGCAACGATTAGCTCCTTGTACCCTTAGTATAAATTAGGTTAAGTTTAGTTTAAGTAGAAAACATTGTAATTCCTACACGGTTTAATTCAACCAGAGGAAATATCCTAACTGCCAGAGGCAATTGAAATGTATTAATAATAACTAAAAGCGTAACATAGCAAATAAGGATGATAGTGTTAAGAAAACACGGAACACCTAGTCTAAGAGATAAATGCATGTATAAGATAATTAGCAAATAAAAATAGTAAAAAAAAAAAAAAAATACGCTGCTCACCATCCAACTCAACAGCTTTCTTCGCTCAGTTATGCCGGTTAATTACATCGCTCCCCCCTCAGCACAAGACCTTCCAACCCTAAAAACAGCCAACAAAGTTCCAGCAAAAAGCAGCATTGATTTTTGACCCCCTTGAAGGAATTTTCACGGACTCTAAGAATTCCGTATCAATGACCGATACGGAGCTTACTCCGATGCCCATCAACCGCCCAGAAGTAAGATCGTCCGATGCAGTTGCCAAGGCCTTCCTCTTGAAGGACAACGGACCGAAAATCGCACCGAGAACGCAAAGAAACAGCCTCCCTGCTCAACCGCCAAGCACACTCACACTAAACGGTCGCTATCAAATATCTCCCCTGCGGAGACAACGCAAACACAAGCACAGAAAATGGCCAAGCAAAAAAGCAACCGTTAATCTCTGAAGCAACCATCATCATGTCCACATTCAAACCGATAGCCGCACGTCACCTCGCCAACTCTTATCGATCGTCGTTTTTCCTCCAAGAACATCACACAACTGAAAGAAAAGCTTTCCTCTTCAAACCAGAATAATCGTAATCGACCAATAAGCGACTACCACCACAACACCAGTCCACATCCTTCGACGGACAAGCCACCTTAAGCCGCATGCCAAAACATGAACATCAAAATCAGCTCAAATCACAGAAAAATAAAATTAACTAAACAGACACAACCCCGGCTGCATTCCGCCGGAACCCATGCCACACATTTTGTTAGTCACCGACACGAGACATTATCACCTTCGTTTCTTTTCCTATATCTGGCTCTTCAACGATATCACCGCAAACAATAGGTAAATAAAGAACGAGTGAAATCGAAAGGCCCTTCATCTAGACAAATTAATTATCTCACCCATATGCATCAGCAAGATAACAGACGCGGGTTTTAATAGTGTTAGGGAAAAATATTGTACCTCTCCACCAAAACTGCCGATTATGATTAGCATCAGTTTCACTTAAGATACCATCTCTATTATGGATGTAATCAGATTAATCCCTTTTTAACTGAAGCTAAGTTACCAAAACTCGAACAACCATCGGAGCCATCTTAAAATGTAGTCCGTTTGAATATTTTGGTGCTCTACATTACGTCAAGCATAAATGTAACAACGCCGAGGCCAACCAGAAACCGCAGTCACCATCTAAACATCCAACCCATATGAAAAATAACATCCAGCAAATAGCATCTGAGCAACGGTTCAGCACGGGTTTGACCTAAGGACCTAAGTACCATTTTTTCATAAATTAATTTTCATAGCGCAGAACAACATGAAAGCTATTGATTGCTGTATTCAAATTAATTCATGAAAAAAAAAATGGTACTTAGGTCCTTTTGAAAAGTTAAGCGAGAAATCATGTAAATCGAATAATCCATTCTCGATAGTTACTACTGCCTTATCTTTGTTTGTTGTTGGTTGAATCAGGCACTACAGCTGACTCATCTGAGCCGATTTGGCATAGCTCATGGGTTCTTCCATTTACGACAGCTCCGTCGGCAACACCACGCGGAATTCGATTCTTCGCTCCATGTCTCAAAGAAAAGCCATTGCCAGTGCCAGTCACCCCAAAGCTGTATGCAATCAGTTCGTGGACGTCTTCGTTTCGTGGCATCCTATGGAGCTGTAAACTTTTCTGTCGGATCCTGAAAACCTCCATTTCTAACGCTCTATATTACGGGGGCATTATTTTTTCTCCGTTCCAACCGGAACCAATCGGTGCGTACATGCGCTGGTATGGTTCAAAATTGGAAAACAAAAGTCATATAAAACCATGCAATATGGGTGTCTATCGATTGGGCTCGATGAGTAGAACATGAAAATCGATGTTTGACGCCATTTTGAATTTCAAAATGGCGAACCAAAAATTCAAGATGGCCGCCGCTTGGACAACAAAAGTCATATAAAACCATGCAATATAGGTGTCTATCGATTGAGTTCGATGAGTAGAAAATGAAGATCAGTGTTTGACGCCATTTTGAATTTCAAAATGACGGGCCAAAAATTTAAGATGGCCGCCGCTTTGGCAACAAAAATCATATTAAACCAAGCAATATGGGTGTCTATCGATTGGGCTCGATGAGTAGAACATGAAAATCGATGTTTGACGCCATTTTGAATTTCAAAATGGCGGACCAAAAATTCAAGATCGCCGCCGCTTCGGCAACCAAAATCACAGTAAATTATGCAATATGGGTATTTATCGATTGGGCTCGATTACTAGAACACAAAAATTGATGTTTGACGCCATTTTGAAATTCAAAACAACGAACTGCAAATTCATGATGGCCCCCGCTTCGGCAACCAAAATCACATAAAATCATGCAATATGGGTGCCTATGGGTTTAGTACGATGAGTAGAGCACGATAATTGATGTTTGACGGCCTTTCGAAATTCAAAATGGCAGACCGAAAATTCAAGATAACCGCCGCTTCGGCAACCAAAATCATATAAGATCATGCAATATGGATATGTATCGTTTGGGTACGATAAGTAGAGAACGAAAATCGATGTTTGACGCCATAATGAAATTTAAAATGGCGGACCAAAAATTCAAGAAGGCAACCAAAATCACTTAAAATCATGCAATATGGGTGTCTATCGATCAGATACGATGAGTGCGAATGCTGTGCTGTTTCACATGCGACATATCGTGAAACGCAGCTCATGAGGCAGCCACATGTGCTGTCTTGAGTTGTACGAGCTTTGCATTGTTTTGGTCAGCTTTGTCAATTCGCTTAGTAATAGATGGAAGGTAACCGAACGCGAGAGCGTTGTACCATAGTGGAATAGGGTGGGTGTAGTGTATCCAATCATGGTTTGAACCAAAATTGAGAAGTTTGGCGTGTCGTTGAGGCTCAAGCAAAGTTGGACAATTAAACAGGTTTCTGAATGATTCACCACCCGCGGTGTGTCGCCTGTCTCTTTCCGTCCTTCGGAAAATTGTTATTGTGTTAGTGCAACACCGGGCAATGTCACAAACACTCATTCAAAAAATACAGATCTATGTAGTGGTGTGTTGAAAATCTTCATTCCCTTTTAATTATTGAATGTCCAATTACTTACAATTACAGCAAACTTTACATGAACATTTAATTATCAATCTTTCTGAAAACATTCCTAAATACAAACAACAATTCCCAGCTCCATGCACGTAGCCGAACTCTCGCAATCCATTTTCAGAACTATCTCTCTCATATGTATTTTTGTACAATGCCAACCAAGTATGATGAGTATTTGGTATTGTCTGGTTCCTACACACTTGCTTTATTAGCAACTGCGTTCGATGAAGTAGGTTTGTGTGAGGTGCCAGTTGATCGTCAGATCCCAACCCGACCACATAAACGAAGAGAGAGTGGCGATCTCGAGTGGCTAAGTTGCGAAAAGACAGATGGAGGTCCTTCATAGCTTAGTTGGTTAAAGCACCAGTCTAGCGTACATACTGAGGGTCATGGGTTCGAGTCCCATCTAAGGAAAAGTGGTTACCTCCAATACATTTTTCAAATCAAAATCTTCCACATAATATACATATTCTGATCTGAGTTTTCAGAACATTGTAAATTAATATTCAAGTCGGGTGGTTTAATACCCGGAACATAGGCAATTAACTTTGATTGAACTGAACCTGAAACTCAAATTGAACTTGCTCTTGCCTGCGCAAATGAGAAGAGGCGAGATGCGACCGCCAAAGAGGTGAAGCAGTTCGTAGAGTGCTTTGCCGCGCGACATCGCAAGGAAACACTTGATTGTATGTTTGTTGATTTGAGTTCAACTGCGTTCGCTTTTGTGTAAAATAGCTGTGGATGGAAAGTATTGGGAGAGGCAAACAACATTGTTTGACAATATGAACAGTGATTGTCCCGTTAGTACAAAGCAAATCTTAAACATTCCATAGTATTACGGTACTCATTAAAATTGGAAATATTCTGAAAAACCGCGTATCAGAACCTCGGGGAACAATCCGATAGATAAGAAAATTGGTGTCCCATTTTGCTGCGGGCCATTATTGGTGGGAAATAGTTTCCTTTTTTCTGCGGATTTTGGGATTTGCGTTTTCTACGCCGTATTTAAAATGGTTGGGATCCTTAAGAACCGAGATTTTCGTGTATTCCCCGAGTACAAATCGGCTTCATTGTAAAGAAATGTCGTTAGTAGCAAACTAAAAATAGGTTGTAATAACATAAAACATGCTTTTGAAATAAAGTCTATGTTTGATTTAACACAGATTACGACAACACTTAAAACCACGGGTTAATCTAAGGTACCCTTTTACTAGCATTGGCACTCAAGTCGCAATCAAGTCTAACTTCCCGTCTAGGGATATTCGAAAGCGTAACTTCACTCATCGTAACAACGCACCGTTCACAGACTCCATTAACACCCTTTGGACTGATCAACCATGTCGGTCGGCATGCGATAGCCAATTCGTTGCGGTCGTGCAGTCATTTTGCAACTTGCCAGAGACCCACATACCAGATCCTTAGTTCTCTGTCTGAAAAGCGGCCAGCTGAGGAGGCGGCGGCAGGGATGGCAATAAAACAATAATCGCAAATTGCACTCCGACGACGGATGATGGCTGCTAGCCTGACGTAAGAGGATATATCTTACGAACTAACTCACATCATAATTGATTTTGCCGTGAAGTGTTGGCATTCACGCGAGTGCTCAGTGCTCGTGCGGGATCATTTAGGTTAGGGAAATGAGCGCTCATTATAATGCCGTAATCACCATTGGAGGACCTGGATGAGGGGATGGTCCAGTGTTCCCATGAGTTTATGTAGGATGCGGTTAAGGTGGAAAATGATCAGTACTACTTAACACTAATCCGATACTACTGTGAAGCTTCAAGTAATCTTTGAATATGCGCTAAAATCAATCGAAACGGAGGAACCGGGGGAAATAATATATTGGTCACTACTATTCACTATTAACGGAAATCTTGAACGACAATTATTGATCTCCAGTATAATGCGCAAGGTCAAAAATTCCTAATTCCTATTGAATTTCTTTATTAATATTTTCTCGCCATTACTCCCACTAGTCATAGTACTTTTGCATAACTCTAACCTATTCATCCAAGTGAAGATCAATTGGCGCGACAGCGAGCACCATGGCAGCAAAGGAAAGTGAATCTCATATTCAGCTTACATGTTTGCTATACTGCAGATCAGAGACCACTCGCGAATGTGTTGATGGAATTAGTGAAAATTATAGGAATTCACTCGGCTTCAGCGTTCCCGGTCTACACTGACGTCGTGGTCGCCGACTCTCTACAAAACTGGTCCCATATCGATACGCTGGCTGAATGGTAACCCCGTTGAAGGTATAATTATAAATCAATAACCAGTAATCGATCCTTTCGTTGAAAAAAAAAACTTGTATCCAGGGCGGTTTATGCAATGTGGATCTAATGTACTGCGCGAAACGGTGACTGCATCTGCGTCATAATTTGAATTCTTACGAGCTGGGCCAACCATGGTCTTGGCTAATTATGGTCATTGCTACCGATTAATAGACTCTCTTTCGCAAAGTGACTGTCGCGTCAGAGCGAGATGCGCCGGCATCTGTATTACATACAAATGGCTATTATGCAGTGTAGGTTTACTGAATAGGTATTTACTCTCGTCTGATGGATTTTGTGTTGAAATATATAGCTAATGAATGTCATTTTTCTTTTTCTTTTTTCAGGTGAGTTGAAAAATGGATATAGCAACACATGATGTGAACAAGTGATGGAATTCATTCAACCAAACATGATGAAATTATTTATTATCTGGAAAGTTGAAATTAACTGCAACAGGTACAATAAATGAGCATTCTATCGGGTGACAAATTATTTATCTTTAAAGTTACTTATCGTTTTCAAAAATACCCGGATGAAATATTCTCCTTCAGCCATGACATGATTAAAATGCAGATCAAGGCAGCAGAGGAGACGACTACGTCAGTTCAATCGTCAACGGAAACCACCCACCTCCTCATTGAGGGATGAAACTGCGATGGAAAAAATGCACACCCGCACTGAATGTGACATGAACAAAACGCTCATAATACCAGTGGGCCTCTATGGACATAAAATTTGGACCATGCTCGAGGAGGACTTGGCAAGCACTAGGAGTATTCGAAAGACACAAGCTTATGTGGTCTGGGACACCGCAAATTTCCAAGTGAATAACCTATGCTACCGCGTCAGTCAGTTGGAAAAGGAGAGTAATGTTAGTATGTAGTTATTGTTGCTACTAAAAGGAGACCGAGAAAACCTCTGCATTCCCACAATATTACGGAAAGGAAATTTAGTTAATTCGGTAAGGTAGAAAATCAGAAGTATAGATCGATGATTCACTTAAAAAGGGATGTAGTCTATGCCACATTGTGTGATGTGGTCTTTGCCAGACCTCCTGTCTATAAGGCAGAAGCGGTAGTAACTAGACTGCCAAGCTCGCCTCCAAAAGTTAAGAAACTAAACAAGCATATGAGAGAACAATCGCAGAAACATGCGAATATGAAGTAGTTTATCACGATTGATGCACATCCAAATGCCTGGTAGTAGGCTTGCGAAGAAGAACTCTGAAAGCTTCTGAGAGTTTATTAGAATATGTAGGAATTACAAATATACCTAAGCTTGCATGAAATCTTAGAAGTTAGAAAGAAAGAAGTCTGAAATGCAAAGTGACATTATTCTTGAGATTTCTGAAAACTCGTGTATAGTGCTGAACGTTTCTTGGAAGATCATAAGCTTTACTGGTAGATCGTAGCGATGTATCTGAAGATTTTTAAAGCAATTAATTCCATATTATTCGGCAACTCTACCGTACGAAAATCATTATTATTGTTAAACACATGTTTCGAAATGGACAAATTGATATGAAATTTTCGAAAAAAAAAATCCATGTGTCTTATGGGGTTCGAACCCTCAACCTCTTACTCTCTAGATAGGCGTGATAACGCCTACATAACAAGACCACTTAAAGGTCGCGCAATAATTTCTTGAAGTTCGTAAAGATGTTGGAAGACCTGCTTCTTGGAAATGTTCTATGAACAACGTAAATGTAATGATTGTCAGTCATAGCGACTTTTACAACTTCTAAGGATGTCCAAAAAATTTCTTGAATTCCGAGAGGATCTCCGAAAAGTCCTTGAAATTCCCTAAAAGTATTCTATAAATTTGATAATCCAGTTTTTGTCCTACCCACGTCTCGGAACGAGGCCGCGCCTCTGGGCGCACGGATTAAGAAAGCAAGGGCTGCCTTTGCGAGTTTAAGAAATATCTGGAAAAACAGGCAGAAAAGTGAATGCACCAAAATACGAATTTTCAACTCTAACGTGAAATCTGTGCTGTTATACGCTAGCGAAACGTGGTGTGTATCAGTGGAGAACACTCAACAGCTGCAGGTGTCATCAACAGATGCCTTCGGTATATAATTTGGGCCTGGTGGCCTCACAACTGGATCTCAAACAACGAGCTCCGTCGTCGTTGTCACCAGAGGCCGATAGCAACAGAAATTCGGCATTGGGGCGAGAGCGAAAACGAATTCTGTAAACAAGCATTAGGCTAGAACCCAGCGGGACATCGCAGCAGAGGCAGACCCAGAGGCTCATGGCGCCGAAATCTCAATAAAGAAATAAAAGAAGTCGAACGAAATCTAATCTGGCAACAGGTTAAAGCGATAGCTGGGCAACGCTCAGGATGGAGATCTTTAAAGTCGGCCCTTTGCACCACCGGAGGTGGACAGGATCCATAAGCAAGTGAGTAAGTTATGTGACCTTTGGCGGTGTGCAAGAAAAGGGTGTGTGGCGTCAAAGGATGAACCACGAGTTCGCCCAACTCTACTGTGATTCCAGTATCTACAAGGTAGCAAAGATAGAAGAATTTGTTAGGCATGTTGTAAGAATGCCGGACAGCAATCCTGCAAATATTGTGTTCAGCCTTGTCGTTTAACCATCACCAGATAGTGGTCAGAGTCGATGTTAGTGCCACGATATGTACTGACGTCGATAATGTCGGAGAAGTGCCGTCCATCAATCAGAACGTGATTGTGCCGTGAAGTGAAGTGCCGTCCATCAATCGAAGTGTGATTCTGTCTGCAGTGGTGATCTACAGGGGTACCACTACGGAAGGCTGTATTGGAAATAGGTGCTGCGAATGGCCATATTCTTGGTGGCGGCGAAATCAATTAGTCCCAGGCCGTCGTCGGATATCGTACATTTACCCTCACCTTCGTCGGCCAGGGAGTTTAGCTTCGCTCGCTTGTCCCGTCTGCAGCAGCGTTTTAACCTTTTTAGGAGCCGTCTACAGGACTTATACTTGACTGCTTTGGTTCTTGCCCGCTCTCTCACGGTCTGCTTCTCATCTTCTTCTTCTTCTTCTTCTTTATTGGCATTACATCCCCACACCGGGACAGAGCCGCCTCGCAGCTTAGTGTTCATTAGGCACTTCCACAGTTATTAACTGCGAGGTTACTAAGCCAGTTTACCATTTTTGCATTCGTATATCATGAGACTAGCACGATGATACTTTTATGCCCTGGGAAGTTGAGACAATTTCCAATCCGAAAATCGCCTAGACCTGCACCGGGAATCAAACCCAGCCACCCTCAGCATGGTCTTGCTTTGTAGCCGCGCGTCTTACCGGACGACTAAAGAGGGCTCTTTTTGCTTCTCTACGCTCCTCAATTTTCCGCCAAGCCAAGTTGCATCTGTAATGCACTCCTTCCGCTGCTGAGTGCGCAGCTCACCCAGCTTGTTCTCGCTTGTTTAGATGAAGGCATTCTTGATGGCCGTCTACTGCTTTTCTACAATGCCACCATTCGGAACATCCGCTGCCCGAGTTCCAAGTTTTTCAATGAACTATCTCTTCGTCCGGAAAAATGTCCGCAGCTCGAATATATCCCCGTTAGTATCTTTTGCGGAAATTCCAGATATGTATACTACCTGGAAACATCCTGAAATTATTAGGGAACTCCCGACACAATCAGGGAAATTTTAAATAGGTATTAGAAAAAAAACATATCCAAAAACACGCCTGCATCTATGACAGATTTACTTCTGGGCAGTACTGCAAAAGGTCGTGATCGTCACAAGACAAAGCGCCTTTTTCTATTTCGGTCGACCAAATGAAAGTATCGTGGGTTCTTTGATCAATTTCACATGAAAGGCAGTCATGAAAGGGCGTTGTGCTTTGTTTTGAAATTAAAATTTCTAAATTAGTATAATAGATATGTGCAAAAAATAATGACTAGTCGATAAACTAATCACATTCCTCTAATCCATTGAGTTGAAAGTGTTAATAAACACAAAAATAAAGCAGATATTGAACACATTCATGCCCTTTTTGTAGCATGCCTTTCATCCTTCGCGTTTTCATAGATATTGAAAGGGACAGTTTTGTAAACATCGTGTGACATCTCTCATTGAAAATGAGAAATTGCAGTACTGCTTCTGGGTCCATCCATTCTGAGCGATGTCCACCTATAGATTAACCTTAACTTGTTTCCAGGTTACATTTTTTACACAGTTAGGCCGATACAAATATTTAAAAACATTTATGCCTCCCCTCCCCTCGGTTTTTTTTCCCAAAAAAATTGTTGAGGGGGCAACAAAAAAAATCGTGCAATTTTAAGTATTTTTATCAAATTTTGCACCTTCCAACCTTCATTAAATTATTTCAACAACAAAAAGTTGAATTTGGCGTTATGACGTTATGGTTTCATTAGACTGCAAATATAATAAATTTTGTGTAAAAATAGTGAATATTTCAAAGGAATTTCCGGAGGATTTTTCAAAGGAATTTCTAAAGGAGAACCTGAAGGGTTTCACAAAAAAAAACAAAGAAATTTATGAATGATTTCTGTTGAAGAATTTTCGTAACATTTCCCGAAGGAATTCCGAATGGATTTCCCAAAGGAGTTTCTAGAGGAATATTCAAAGGAATTTCCAAAGGTATTCTTGAACGGATTCCTAAAGGAATTTTTATAGAATTCCTCAAATTTTCCGAATGGATTTCCGAAGGAATTTTGAAAAGATGCTAAAAGGAATTTTCTAGGATTATCCAAATGCATTCCCGTAGAAATTTGTCGAGTATTTCCATAGAAAAACCTGGAACAATTTCCTTTGGGAATCCCAGAAATAATTCCCAGTAGATGCATTATTACGAATATATGATTCAATGAGCTTAATTTGGTCGTTTGTTTTCCATCATTTTATAGTGGATATTTCATTTCATCATCAAAATCGGTTTGACACTTACTATATATCGGTAATTCAGCTTCTAGGTCCAAGCAAACCAGATGTTGTTCACGTGAACACGTGTGCTGAAGAAATTTGTGAAGAAACACGTAAAGGAGTTAACAAAGATTTTCTGAATGAATTTTCATAAGAAGTTCTGAAGGAATTCCCGAAGAAATTACTAAACAATTCCTTACAAGGTCTCCTAAAGTTTTTTTTTTGAAAAGTCGAATTTAAATTCAAAAGAATTCCTACATATATTTTCTAAAGTATTTCTAAATTAATTTCTGAAGAATCCCTAAAAGAATTTCCGAAGAAGTTTTAAGAAAAATCTAAAGAAATCTTCAAAGTATTTTACGAAGGTATTTTTTCTCAAGAAATTTTCGAAGGAGCTTGAGCTTGACCCGTAGTTGGTACTCCATTATGACCACTTCAGCTGTTCTTGCACAGAGCACTTCAATGTATAAGTACTGGTGATCTCATTTGTTAGGTCATACTGGCGCCTGCCACGTCAGTATGCAAGTCAATGTAGGGAAGGGGGTTGAAATGATGATTTTTTTTCCTTGTTGGGTATTTTAATCGCTGCGACCATTTGGTAGATCTATTGTGATATATGCCCCATTTGATCTAGCTTTGTCAAGTTGACGCATCATTACTATTTAGAGCAATTGCATTACCTTGACTACCAGCGTTATCCCAATGCGGTATTATGGTTCTGATGAATCGTGCTACCATATTGGAACTTGTTCTCCAAACTTCTGAGGGTTCTATCAGCCCCTTGTTGAAGAACTGTAATCTCTTTCTAAAAGTTGCCGGACAATGGCATAACAGATGTTCCGAGTCTTCTACATGTATGCCGCAGAAACGACATACATCATCTTGAAGTTTTCCTAACAGCTTCAAGTGATATCGGCTCGGGCAATGGCCTGTTTTAAAGCCTGTGTATGTGTTATGATCTTTTTTTGAAATTTTGCGAGTGATAGATACGTTTGGTGTGATGAAACGCTTAGACTGCCTCGCAATCAATGTGTTTTTCCAAATGTCCTCTATTTTAGAATGTTCCCAAGATTTGAGTTCCATTCTAAGAGAACACGCAGATACACCACAAAATGGTTCGGGACCTATGAATTGTCGAGATGAACCAAGTCTGGCCAGCATATAAGCTTGTTCATTGCCTTCAATGCCACAATGACCAGGAACCCAATACAGGTACACTTTTTTACGACTACCCAAGGTTTGGAGTGACTGAACACATTCCCAAACGAGTTTAGATCTACATATTGCTGATTTCAAAGCATTCAATGCTGCTTGACTTGAAATGATGATGCAATCACTCGTCCACTGCAAGCCGAATATACCTCTGCACTTGCCACGAGTTCATACGGAGTTTATTGGAATTTTTGGGTTAGGTTCAAAAGGCAGAGGATCGTTTTGGTTACCGAGCTGCCAAAGTAATGGATCGGAGAAAGCAACTGGTGGAATTTTTAATTGGATGTAGGAAGCCTTTATTTTTAGTTCATTTTTAATTCTAGCAGCTACTGCTAGAATAGTCAAGTTGAAGGTATACGACATAAATGGAAACTGTATGGAAGTCAATTTCCAGTTTTAGCGATTGCTAAAGCATGAGAATTATAGAGAAAGATACAAAGTAGGAGAATGGAACGGACTGGGAATGATCCCACGACCTCCTGCGTATGAGGCAGAAGCAATAGCCATATGAATACCAAGCCCGTTCATTTCTCAAGAAAATTTCGAAGGAGTTCCTAAAGGAATTTCAGGAATAATTACTTGAAATGTTTCCTAAAGTTTTTGTAAGAGAATTTCCTAATGAAACCTTGGACACAGTTTCAAAGGGAAATTCTTGAAAGGTGGAATTCCTGGAGAAATTCTCGAAAGGCTGAATCAATTTCTAGATGAACTTGTGAAAGAATTCCAAAAGGTATTTCCCAAAGACTTTCTTAAGTAATTTACCAAAAATAATGTCTGGAAGACACCCAATGAATTCCAGGAATTGGAAGCAACATTTGGAATAATTAGTAGAGGCTTTTCAATTTCACGGCGATAAAATACTATATAAATAAGTGATTAAGGTAATCTCAAACTTAAAAAAAAATAATGATAAAGAAATTTAAAAAAGTCAAATAATATTTCGTAAGGTATTTGAAACGGCTTGAAAAAGTTTTAACTGATAAATCGTTCAACTGAGTAGGTAACCCCTCTAATGCAGTTCTTACTGCTGACGCCAAAATGTCAATGATCCGATTATGTACGCCAAAAATAGTGGTGCCCACCCTTACCAGGGCTATGGCTCCGCCAGTATCTGACTCTGGTTATAAGTCCCAATGTTGCAGTAACCGAAAAGCTCTTGGAGCTCAGCACCTTTACTGGCCTAATAACCGGACACTGCCCGAGCAGATATCATTCGTAAAACATTGACCAGATTCAGAATGATATCCATCGTTTCTGTAACATGGAACGTGAAACCTCGGAACATCTGCTTTGCATTTGTGATGCATTGTACAAGGGTAGATCTAAATTTCTAAATAGCGGCTTTATGCAACCAGGAGATATTTGGACTGCAAATCCTGGGAAAGTAGTGGGTTTTATTAACTCAATAATGCCGGACTGGGAAAAGACGCGTCTTAGGTTCTTTTCTTGACAAATGGTGATCAACCTACAAGAAGCAAATAGTTTATAGTAATCAGGGGTATACCACAAAAGTTCAACTCAATGAACGCAGTGGTTCTACGGCCAAGAAAACCGGCTCTGGTTGAACTAGTTGTTTGAGATCTAATTGGAAGGCTGCCAATAGGAGCGTGTTCCGCAATATTTACTGGTTTGAATGGATTAATTAGCTGCAAAAATATTAATGTTGAGCACCTGGAAAAATCAGGGAATTTTATTTTTGCAAATGTGTAGACACACTGGATAATTTTTGACTTGGAATATTTTGAACTTCATTTTTTTGTGGGCCATCCTATTGAAACCTTGAACGGCTATGCTTTCAAGTAGGTAGTATATTCATATGAATCACTAACTAAATACTGGTTTTGCAAGAAAAACCCTTTTTAGTGTTCCATATTTTAGTCGAAACTATTCGATTCGTACTCCCTGAGGTCAGAAGAAAACATCCTAAGCTATATACAAACTGCCTCTGGCAGTCATCCACAACGCCTATGATCGGCAAAAGAGAAATTTGGCAATCAATTAAAATTCCGGATTCCATTATACCGGTCACACCCCTCCTCCAATTAAGTGGAGATTCGTGGCAAATATGACGGTGACCCGACAAAATGAGACAGTGAGCTTCGATCAGATGATTCCGAATGATATTCAGCCATCATCCGAACCATAGATGGTTTTGCAAACATCGCTGCAAAGTTGTGAACAAGAAACTGCAATGCCTTTATCTGACACAGATGATGGATGATCCCATATTTTTTTTATTACCGGCGATCAATAGTGCAATTATATTACGTACCTAGACGAATCACATGATGTCGATGACGAGATGAACGATTTGCCACACTTCGACAATTACGCTATTTTTCTTCATAACGACTGTTCATCTCTTGAAAGTTGTGCAAATTGCGATATTGCGATGATGATGTAACTTGCCAAATCGAAACTACTGTGCGTTGACAAAGTCTCCAATTTACGATTATCATCGGTTCGGTCGAACTTTCTCCGCACTCAAGCACACCCAAGACACTTCTTCTCAAGTCCTAAATATCTTGTTGGCCGGCTGCGAACATTCGTTTGAACCTGAATTTGAATGGGAAATCTTGTTAAGTCGAACTGACGTCGTTGTCGCACAAGCACACGCCTATTCATTAGCCGACGAGTTAAGTCAGTCCTTAATCGGTAAGTTTTGCTAGTCCCCTCTAGTCCGCTGATTGTCGGCGCGCGGTGCGGTGGTATTCACATCGTTAATTAAAAAGCCATATTTTGTATCACCGGCTTAGCATGGAACCGCGGCATGTAAAACACCTAGAGGTGCGTTAGGAATGAAGTGTCGCATCTAATGAAAGTTTGTTACATGACACAGATGGGGTTATCTAATGTCGAGGATAATGGATGGCGCACTGTGGAGATTTAACAGATTTTCAATCAAATGGTCGATTTTTCCGATATTATCGGTTAGATTGGAGGCTGGGAAACATTGTGGCAAACCTACTTTATACAGATATCCGGATCAATTCATTAATCAATTGAGTTGCGTTGGTCCAAGGCTTGTTTCTGGTCCGTCTATGGCCGCGGGGAATTAAATCGTTGACTTTGTCGTTAGGAGATAGCATTGGGAGACATTGTAGCGGATGTTGTTAGCAACATTGAAGATGGCGACCCGGAGGAGTATAATTCATGTTTTGTTGATTAATGATCCTTGCAACATAAGAGGCTTGTCGTTCGTTGTGGTTGGATAATTTCGAATCCAGGTGGGTACTTTGTGTGGTCGAATTGTTGTTTGGAGTGTGGGCTTCTGATACTTATTTGAAGGCGTTCTTTCTCACGGTGTCCACCACGACGACCAACATGGATTAAACACGTGATACGCGATGATCATTCCACGTACTTTACTTACTACACTAAGTACGATTATATCCAGTTACCTTTGCGAGCGAAGGGTAGAGTTTCAAATCCGATAAGTTCGGTGAGTGAGTTTGGTTCATGATCTTTTCCGGTGGGAGGGATCGTCGACTTTCTGGACAGAGTGTATTATTATGGTTGTCACACATGATGAATTAATATTTAATTAGTTACTGTGGAAATGCTTATAAGAAATCTAATAAATCAAAATGAAAACCGCGTGTTACATTTTAAGTTTATTCAATTAAGAAGAAGTATTTAAAGCATTCTGTCTGCAACAGTTTATTCTAACCCTTGTATACCAACTATAAACCGAATTTTCACCTTAAATTGCATAACAGAAAGTACCGATATATATGCCATGTGGTTTGAGCACTTGCAAAACGTAATAAACTTTTTTTTCCTCTAGCAGACACGAGCTCCTCTGGCTACTTGCCAATTCCGAACAAGTTTGACCATTATGCACACTCAATTTGCTTCATATTTTCCCGGGTTGAGCGTAGCGGCGTCTTACCTGCCCATAAAATAAGCGAGAAAATATTAAAAAATCTCTCACCTCTGCCGATGACTAAATAGTAGGCATACTCTGCGGCTGGCACCCCATTAATTATTCGCTTCGCACACCCATCCGTCCGCGAGAGTGCCGCCAATCACTGAAGAGGAGCTTTATGATTCGCAGCAACATTCAACTGCCTGCGGCACTTGAACCGATAAAACTGATATTTATCGCATTTTTATTTGTTCGACTGCAAATTTAGCGCCGTGGATTCATTGAACTCGAATGCACACAAAAATGCAGTGGAGTAGTTGACTGGTTTGTAATTTATTCAAATTGCTTTAAAGAAAAATGTGATTTTTGACATCGTGACCAGGTGCCGTTCAATGGCTTCTAAATAAGGACATTCCGAGTGATATTTGTATATCTTTCTATACTGACCAAATTTGATATTGTCATCACGTAGCTCAAATTACAGTCAAAATAGCTCAACATTTAGGAAAAACATTGAGGTAGCAAATGTCACATTTTGTCAGAAGGCCAAATCTTGAATCATTCAAGTGTTCTGATGGTCATTATAGTCAAGTATCGATTAATTATAAGAGTTTGTCAATAAGTCGTAAAAATACTTCTTGTGTAGCAGCACGATATATAACCGACAAATCGCCGTTTTTTTTTAGTTTTGCCGATTCGACTCGGAGAAAGGTCAGTCACATTTCACCGAACCGAACATGCGTGGCTCCTGGTCGTTTATCGTCGCCAACATTATCTAATGCTCAACTTCACCTTCAAAGCTTGATTGATTGGGATGTTGTTAAAATTGTATGGCCGCTAGAGGTGTGGGATGGGCGTACAAGAAAGGGCTGTGATTTTGTTTTTCATGAAAGGGTCGATTGCTTTTTTTATGATGCCGGCGATAATGAAACGCGCCAAACCGCTTTTCAGTGTTAACGATGTTGCGAGCGAGAGCCGAGCGTGCCTACACGAGTAATCGATCGCACACATGTATGGGAAGAGCGGTTTAAACACGCGACACGGTTTCTAGTTTCTTGCGATGGTGGTTTCGCTGGGTATCTATTCGATGAGACTTGAGAAAGAAAAGACATATGTGCTGCCAGTCTCTTGTTTCAGGGTTGTCTACCTGTAGGCGAATTTCTCACAGCTCATGTGAAGAGCTATCGATACTAAATTGATTGAAATCTTTAATTTTTGGTATTTTCAAGACATTTAGGCCTTCGAAATTATATGATTATAGGGTTAATGTTATTTGTTAATTTTATTTGTTTTTTGTTTTGTGATTTTTTCAGCACTGAGCACGCAAATTAGCCGAGATTGGTGTTGTTTTTAGCCATGAGATGAATATATGTCCAGCTGGAAAAAGGAACCATTTCCCTCATTACTTGAGTCGAAGTGTTACATATTTAATTTTGAAAAAGTGATTTACTGCCTCAATCTGGAAAAGTGACGAAACAGTCATTTTACAACAAGCATGTTTTCCATTTTTCTGTTAAAGAGCTCGATGAGTAGTACTCGTTAGCACAATTTTTGGAAAATGGCGTATATGTCACTTTTTCAGATTACGGCAGTTTAGTATTTCGGTTTTCATATTCCTTTAGAACAGCGGTTCACAACCTGGGGTACATGCATGGTTGTTACGACTACGCGGATTTCGCGGCTTTCGCGGATTTAGCGCGGATTTACGTAACGATTTTAGGTCTTCGCGTGGATTTGGCGCGGGTTTAGTTTTAGATGAAAATTTAATAAATAAAATGCTAAATCAAATGACCTTTTTTTGACGTAGGACTTACGTCTCTCTTTACTATACCGGGTGTCATTTCAAAATATTCAAATCGACCGCGTTACGCTGTGTTGAAAGATTTTAAACGTTAATAGCGTTCGTCTCAGTGGACGAATTTCTGCGGTAAACCCCTCAATCGACAGATTTCAAGTATGCCTTTCATGTCCATGCTTGATAAGACCCGAAAAACTTGTTTCAATAGGCATGAAACTGTTTTCAATGAGAAACATTGAGATCAAGGGAACCTATAAATATGGGTACCGCATATTTCTTGCATCATTCCATTACCACATTCTGATTGGTGCAGACACCAGCGAATGAGCAGCCGCTGGGTCTGCCGAGAAGCCATAAAATAGCGCAACGCGATTTTTTCCTTTCATTCTGACCGGGACAAGCAAAGCAACCGCATCATCGATTGAACAGCACTCACGCCTTTTAGCAGGGAATGAAGTCATCGAAGCCACCATCATTAGCCGAAACCTAGCCAGTACAGCAGCAGTCCACCCTACAGACCCGACAAAGCAGCAATGCTGAGCAGAAACCGGCAGCAGCAGCAGAGTCGAGCCGAGACCGGCCGGCATCGGTGATGAGCCGAGACCGGCCGGCATCGGTGATGAGCAGAGGCTGAAGAAAAGCCACATGATGCAGCATGTATGTCCAAAAAACAAACGGTTCTTCAGAGAGCCAATGATAGAGATCAATATCAAAGCTTTCAATTCCCTTCTGGATAGAAATTGCAGGGTTGGTACGGAGATCCTGAAATATTTTCCGCGCTAAATCCGCGCCGACTAAAATCAAATCCACGCCATTTCCGCGCAACATGAAAATCCATTCTGCGCCAAATCCGCGCGACCCAAAACTAAATTCTAAGCAAACACACGTTAAATATCAATGTTAAATATTACGCTGAACATTACAACAATTTAGTGAACGTCTTTTTTCGAGTTCGTTTTTATAATATTACTGATTTTAAGTATATGTTTTAACTTCAACGTTACACATGTTTGTACAAAATTGAAAATAGGATGAAGGAAAAAGCAGTTGATATAACAACTCATCTAGATGGTCCTTCTTGGAATTTCTGCAGAAGTCGTTCCAAAATTGTCTGCGGGTGTTTCTCCGAGAACATCTGTGGAAATTTCTCCATTCTTGCAAAAGGTTCCCCGGAAATTTATGCGGAATTTCATTTTTTCATAAATTTTTGTGAATTCCTCAAAAACAACATGCAGGAAATTTTCGGAAACTAATTAATTAATTAATTCCAACAGAAATCGCATGGGAAATTCTAACAGAAATTGGTTGGTGACTTCCTGCTGAAAAACTTCCGAAAAATCTGTTGTTAAATTTTCAGGATTTTTCACAGAAATTCTTGTGATCATAGCTGAATAAACTTCGAAGGAAATCGCAACGTGAATTCTTGCGGGAATTCCTCGGGAATCTCTGCAAAAACTCTTCCGGGAAAACATTTTTAAAAATTTTCAACATTTTTTTTTTCAAAGTCAACATCAAAAACAATTTCTGCGGAAGCATTTAAAAGACGGGTGTTCATGTCCTTCAACAGACATGTTTTGAATGCGCCATGCTTTAGAATGGTTTAAAAATGACAACAAGTGGCGCCCCTCTCCTCATAACATTTGTTTAATCAATGCTCAAGAGTGTAACCATGGAATTCAAACAGGATTTGTTAATATCCGAAAATTGATGTTAGTAAATAACTACAAACGTTAATTTTGTTCTCGAAAACATTTGCTAACGAGAATAAAGCCCATCTAGATAGACATAAAGCTAATTTTCAAATAAACGTCCTTAGATATAGAATTTCATTTGTTGAAATACTCCTAAAACTAAATCCGCACAAAGTCCTAAAATCGTTATGTAAATCCGCGCCGAATCCGCGAAAACCACAAAATCCGCGAAAATCGCGAAATCCGCTTAGTCGTAAAAACCCTGAAATTGTACTTGGGTGCCAAATCCAATATTCTAGAGATAAAATTTTATGCGTGATTTTCATAAATAGCGTTAAAACTAACAGTGGATAATTTTTCTGACTTAACCGCGAAGTGGACAAAGGACTTCACTTGACCATGCCTTTAAAGATTCATAGGATGTTCAAATCTTTCACATAATCTTATTTGGATAAAAAACCACCGATAACAGCTCAAACATTAATAAACTATCAATCGATTTTTCATCAAAATTTAATGGTTAATTTTATGTTTAATGTCTAATTTAATGTTGGATTTTTTGGCATTGATAAAAAAATATGTAGAAAAACATTGTTTGATACTGACCGCACACAAAGCGAACGTGACTGAATGATCGTCCCATGTTATGAATTCTAAATCTTATCACCCGAAATCCCATGTCTAGGTGTTTCCTTCCTTCTACTACTAACAATGTTGTCTCACACTCAGGCAAATGAACATACGAAATACATAAGGCAAAAATTATGAATCCGCAAGATTGTTGAAAACGGTTGAAACATAAGTCCCTTATGCCTTTCATCTTGAGCTCTTTAAATTTCATTTTTGGGCGTATGTCGTTCATTCGTTGCATATAAAGAATTTAATAAGACACCTTAAGGAATTTCGTTCAGAGCTGGTTTGAAGGAAATCATAAGGCATATTATGAAATACATCGTGCTCTTTTTAAAGCAATGCGTTTCAGTCAAGAGAATCACATTCTCACATATTGTAAAGTTTTTCAAGTCGCGCGGTTCGAATTTACATCGAGGAGGACAGAAATAAAAATCAGATTGAAGTGTTCTTAAGTGTCAGCGAAGAAATAAAAAATGTTCAATGGTGAAGCAATAATGTCACCAGCATGTGCATCGAAACCGTTTTAAATCGAAAACATGCAATTAACAGATCGTAGACATTTAGGAATGCGTTCAACACCGCTTATTTATTGATACCTCCTCGATGATCCCGACACAACTCATAAGCGATTTTGAAACTGTGCATGTATATGCATAACTGTTATGAACAATGAATGAAATCATTTTTTTTTATTTTAAACATTAGGCACATGCTTTTAATCGGTGAAAATTTTCATTACACTCAGATAGGAAATTCATAATGCAGCATTTTGAATTGATTAGTTTGCAGTAAAATGCAATAATAATTTCAGAAGGCTGCATTATGAATTGATTAAGATGCTTTATTAAAATTACGAATTTCATAAGGCGTGGTTATGGCCTGCAAATGCTACTTCTGCATTTCATAAGGTAGGGTTATGGATTTTTTAATATACAGCGAACAACGTTCATAATGCTTCACTGTGATTTCATAAATGAGCCTTAAGAAAATGTTATATTTTGTATTGACCATGAAAATTTATTTCATAATGAGTCCTTTTGAATTTCAAATCCAAAACTTGTGGCAAATTTCCAAAAGGCAGAATTATGATATTCGATAGTCAATTTGCCTGAGTGCAGAAAAGAACACCCTACTTCCCACCTGAACTGCAATTCTAAGCTCGCTTGCCCGGCTTATTGGCATGTATCAAGCGAAAAGTCCCGTTAAGAAATAGACGCCAGCAGCGAGCAACAAGCGTAAAAAAGAAGAAGCCCTTCTCGAACGCGTTGATGATGAGGGCGCTTTGGCTGACAAAGAAGCGGGATACAAGACACTAGCTGATTGGCCCACCAATTGGGAAGCAGAGAAGATTCAAAATTAAGTAGTAAAAGAAAAGTGCATTCGCTCGCAGAGCATTCAGTCTTTTTAAATACCATCACTAGAAATTCGCGGTTATTTGAAAAGATCGTTTTCTTACTTTTTGCACTTAGCCGAAGCAAACAGCCTTTCTCAAAGCTCTAAGAGTTAAAAATAATGTTCTCTTTCAGTCGCTATCGCACGGATTAGAAAGCTCTTCAGTGGAAGGGCTGAGATATAGTCTACATCCCCCACTGAGCCAACTTGTGGTTTATTTCAGGCAGTCCTTCAGTGGGAAGGTTGCCACTGTCGAGGACCGGACAGATACTTCGTGAATTTTTTTGATGATTCTTGTTCGAGGTAGATTTGATTTCTGTGTCGGTTTGATAAGAAGATTTTGCCAAGGAATGGTATGCAACGCCGATTATTTATCCAAAATAGTTGATGTGAGAAATTTGGACATATTATGTATGTTAAAGGCATGGTCAAGTCAAGTCCTACGTCCACTTAGCGGTTATGTCACAGACATTACCCACTGTTCGTTTTTTAAATTTGTTTCATGTCTTTCCTGATGGGGTCTATTATTATTTATTAGCAAATGTTGTTGAGAATAAAACTTACGTTTGAAGGCAATTAACATTATATGGATATGTCCAAGCCCTGATTGAACGGCATGGCATGTATTATTCTCTTTAGCATTCTTTAAACAAATGTTATGAGGAAAGGGACGCCACTTGCTGCCATTTTTAATCCATTCTGAAACATCAAAAAACATGTCTATTTAAGGACATAGACACCCATTTTCACCTTGTCAATTTCTTTGTAATTCCGAGCGTCAGTTTCTGAGCAATTATTTCTTGTAGTTGTAAATTTTGTAATTGTAAAATTTAATGGAAATTTTGTATTTTTTTCGTTTTTGATTTCATTTCATTTCATTTTGATTTCTCTATGGATTTTTTTTTTATAATTGCTATTTTTGCTTTTAAAAATGCTTATTTATTTTTGTTTTTTGGAAAATTCTTAATTGTTTATAGAAATTTTGTTTTAGTTGTGAAAAATTTAAATTTAATTATTGCTCATACCCTGATTTCGATCCGACGGGAACAAGAAGGCGAGGTGCACAGTGGGCAAGGTGGATCGATCAGGTGGAGGACGATTTGCGGTCCCTCCGCAGACTGCGTGGTTGGCGAAGTGCAGCCATGGACCGAGCTGAATGGAGAAGACTTTTATGTGCAGCACAGGCCACTCCGGCCGTAGTCTGATAATAAATAAATCATACCCTGATTTCTAAATTGGCAATTTCCTAATTGTTTATGGAAAATTTCTAATTTTCTATGGAATTTTTATTCTGCTGCCATTCTTCAATAGTGTTGGAACATTTTATATTGCTTTCAAAACATTCATCTAGAACGAATAAATTATACAGCAATTGAAAACACAAAAATGTTCTTTGATTTGATGCAGATGCCTCATTTTATCCTTCGGGGACTTGCTCCGTTGTAAAAAGTACAACAGGTTCGAAAAAAGCACGCTTCTCGTTCACAACACAGGCGGGACTGCGTGAGCTGTCCAGGATGAAACGAGTCCCGGGAGGTTAATAAGTGTTACCACAGAATGTCGTTAAAAAATCAGAAGATGACTCCCAAAAGTTATTTCTTAAGGTTCTTTGTGATATTTTTGGATAACTCCGTTGGTATGTTTACAGGATTATCAACATAAAACAAAGAAACCTCCCGAAGAATTTTTTCACAAGAACCATATGAAGATCTTTGTATAAACTCCTTGTAAATAAATTTCCACAGCCTAAAGAGGATTTTTGCAGCATTTGAAATCTGAAAAATAAGAAAAATTTTTTTTTTTTTGGAAACGTATCCGCGGATTTTCTTCAATTTCTGCAAAAATTTCTAAAGCGATTTCCGCAGGAATTCATGAAGAGATTTCCGTAAGGCTTTGAAGATATTCTAAAAGATTTTGGCTGAAATTCCAGTACGGTCATAATAAAAAAAACGGTAAAAAAATAATGTTTACTAGAAATGTTGTCGGAGTTTATGTATGAACTCTTAGAGAAACTTGTTACAAGAATTGAAAAGAAGGAACACACAAATTACGGACTAATTTTTGCTAAAGTTTAATGAAATTTCTGAAAATATTCCTCTGGAATTTCCGAAGAAATTTACGCTTGAAAATCAGGATTCTGACTGTCAAATCAACGGAGCTTGAGCAACCATGTTAGATTTTGTATTATTTGTTTCTTGATACGAATTCAAATAATTGTTTTACAGAAGTTTTGTTTAAAACCGGAGCTGGATTGTTTAATTCCTTTATCACTACGCAAGTTTGTCTTGTGATCAATAATTACAACAAGCTGGCATAATTCTTTAGAAGAAATTTGATTTGGCAGATTTTTTATTATTTGCCAAGTTTATCTATTAATCAATTATGGAAGTTGGATCAGCAAGAAGGGGTATACATTTTCTTAGCAATGCACCCCCCCCCCCCCCCAACGTCAGTTTCAGTTAAAATGTTTAGTCATTTAATAAGAATATTATAAAAAAATATATTTCACGTGTATTTGCTTAGAATTTAGTTCTCAGTCGCGCAGATTTGGCGCGGAATGGATTTCATGTCGCGCGAAAATGGCGCGGATTTGATTTTAGTCGGCGCGGATTTGGCGCGGAAAATATTTCAGAATCACCGTAACAACCCTGTAAGAGTCTATGACAAAAGGTCGAAATACAAAAGGTCGAAAGGACAAAAGGTCGAAAGACAAAAGGTCGAAAAGACAAAAGGTCGAAAGGACAAAAGGTCGAAAAGACAAAACGTCGAAAGGGACAGATGGTCGAAAGGACAAAAGGTCGAAAGGTCAAAAGGTTGAAAGGCACAGAACGTCGAACGGGACAAAAGGTCGAAAAGGACAAACAGTCAATCAAGTACAAGTTGGGTGTATTCCAAAAGAATTTATGAAATGCTTTTAACTTCAAGCAGAAATAACGCACTCGTCTAATCAATCAAAGTTGAAGAATGAGCAATTTTCAAAGAAGGAGTAATTACTATAAGACTACTATAAGACAATGTTATGAATATCTAGATAGATCTGATAGAGATAAAAAAGATTGTTAATAAGAAATGAATAAAGCTTGTTTTTAACGATGGAGAGTTGTTTTTCACTATTTTTGACAATTAAATAAAATGCATCCAGTGTGTTACACCCTCCGGGTGCAAGAAAACGATCTCAAGTGGGTTGGTGAACGAACTCAACTAAAAGTATATTTTACATTAATAATTAAACATATAAACAATACAATAAACATACAATCTAGTTTTCTCCCACAGCAACTAGCCTCTTTCTGCTCTCTACCTCTGTAGGTTAGCGGACGATTCTATATTAACAATTAATTTCAATTATAAACAAATCTAACTACAAACTTTTGAGGATCAAACTTACGGTAAGTAACGGTAGTACAATGTACAAAAGACGGTGACTAACACAGTGGAAACTAAACCTAACGATGACTCGCACCAGCAACGATCTACAAATCACAAATTACATCAATAATACATCATACTTTTCCTCACTACAATATTCACAATACTCAACAAATTCACATTCAATCTTTCACAATTATACAATCATACACAAATATCATATACGATGGAGAAAAAACCATCTTCCTTCATTCCTTTTTGCTCTTGTTGTGGCCGTCCCGTACTGTATGTGCAGCGGCGACGCTAAACGACAACAAAACGAAACGCGTTCGCCCCATCCTAGGTCGGTCGCGTTCGCATCATCCACCCTTTCAGGCCCGTCGGAATTACCCACGGCAACACAGTGAGTGTCAATAATACATGAATATCAAGGTTTTCTGAATGTCATTTCGATCTGTCAAAATAGTGCACGCCGCAGCCACGCAGGCACACGCATTGAAAATATATCGGCGTATAATACACGCCGGTGTATTTGATCGAAGCGACATTTAGAAAACTCAAACATCCATCTATTAGTGGTACTTATTGAATGAATTTTATTTAATTGTTAAAAATTGTAAAAACAAAAGAGTAGAGTTTTTGTTAACTGTGTAGGGTAACTCTGGTGCGAGATTGATTCTCCCCGTGTCAGTTTCTTGTCAACTTCAAACTTATGTCTCTTTCGACCTTTTGTCCCGTTCGACGTTTTGTCCTTTCGACCTTTGGTCCTTTTCGACGTTTTGTCATTTCGACCTTTTGTCTCTTTCGACCTTTTGTCCTTTTTGACCATTTGTCCCTTCGACCTTTTGTCTTTCGACGTTTTGTCTTTCGACCTTTTGTCCTTTCGACCTTTTGTCTTTCGACCTTTTGTCCCTAACCCACCCTGCACATGTAACCTTGAGGGTACCTTTGGTGGCCTTAGGGGGAACCTCGGACGTAAATGCGTAAATGGCGGATGAATAAAAATTTCAATAAAAAACTTTTTGATTAAGTCCTGATAAATTTTGATTCTAAAATGTTGTATTGTATATAATATGCATGGCGATCAGTAAATCGAAGACTTTCGAATCCTGCTTATCCCAAGCACAGTGTATGAAGGGCTGTGGTATAAAAGATCAAAAGGACAAATGTCTTTTAGAAATCTTCAATGCAATCTATGTATAATCGAGACAAAATGTTGAATAATATGTAAGGAATATATTTCTGAATTTAAATCAAGAACCAGAAGGCGAAACCTCTATTTGAGAGACATGAAGGCCTTTTTCTGGAAAGCTTCGTTACAAAAGGTTTGGAAGCCTCCTTCTAAGAGGCTTGGAGGCCTCCTTCCATGAGGCTTGGAAGTCTCCTTTTAAGAGGCTCCGAAGGCTCCTTTATAAAGGCTCGAAAGACCAGGCATTGAAAAAAATCAGATCATGAGTAAAAATCGACTAAATTTATGCCAACTTGATGCTCTACTGCAGCCTAATCGCTGATACTTTCTAGATCACTGAAATTTGGCGTTCGATGATTCAAAGTTTAAAGATCTTCATCGTTCACCAATGGGAGACATCTGAGCGAGGCCAATCACTTGGTAACCTAACAATGAGTGTTGTTACCACACGCTGTTAGAAAAAATCTTTTCAGACATTAGGAAAATTTAGTCCGCTATGAGAATGGAACTCTGATACACTGCATGGGAGGCGTGATACTTCCTCTGTTCCATCCCAGCAACTTGAAAGCAGGGTGAATAAAGCAGAACATCTGATGTGTCTTGATGGTTTAGTTTTTTTTTAGTAGAGCAAGCGTAACACAAATGCTCCAGTCGTAGCTTCCCTGGATACCATACCAAGTTTGGCTTGGCGAACTCTGTTGCTCGTTGTTTAATCAGCAACGATCGTTCATAATCGTTGTTTGATATCCATCTGAGCAAGGATGTTCACTCACTGGCGTAGGATGCTATGATTGAATTAGATCAATGCTCGTCCGCTTCACTCACGTTTTCAATGCCTGCGAAAGACTCCCTTCAAAAGGCTCGAAAGTCTCCTTTCAAGAGACTCGAAAGACTCCTTTCAAAAGGCTCAGAATCCTTCTTTCAAGACGCGTGGAAGTTTCCTTTCAAGATGCTCGGAGACCTTCTTTCAATAGGAATCCTTTCAAAAGGCTCGGTAGCCTCATTTCAAGAGGCGCGGAAGCCTCCTTTGAAGAGGCTCGGAAGTCTCCTTTCAAGACGCTCTGAAGCCTCATTTCAAGAGGCGCGGAAGCCTCCTTTCAAGAGGCTCGGAAGCCTCCCTTCAAAAGGTTCGGAAGCCTACTTTCAAGAGGCTTAGACGGAAGCCTTCTTTAAAAAGACTTGAGATTCTTCTTTAGAGAGGCTTAGAAGTCGCCTTTCAGGAGGACCTCCTTTCAATAGGCTCGGAAACCTTCTTTCGAGAGGCTCGTAATCATACTTTCAAGAGGTTCGCAAGCCTCCTTTCAAAAACTTGGAATCCTCCCTTCAAGAGGCTCGGAAGCCTCATTTAAAATGGCTCGGAAGGCTCCCTTCAAGAGGCTCGAGAGCCTCCCTTTAAAAGGCTCAGAATTCTTCTTTCAAGATGCTTAGAAGTCGTATTTCAAGATGCTTGTCGTATTTCAAGAGGCTCAGAAACCTTATTTCAAGGAGCTCGGAAGCCTCCTTTCAAGAGGCTTCAAAATATACTTTCAAGAGGTTCAGAAACCTTGTTTTAGGAAGCTCGAAGGCCTCCTTTAAGTGGCTCGAAAGTTTTTTTTTCAGGAAGTTCGAAAGCCTTCTTTAAAAAGCTTAGAATTCTTTTTTCGAGTTTCGAAAAACCTCCTTTCAAGGGGGCGACATGCTCAGAAGCCTCTTTTTAAGAGCCTCGAAAGGCTCCAAAGTCCTCAAAGTCTTGTAGGAAGCTTGATGTATAAACGTAATTTGAATTGGAAAGTTTCACGGAACAACGAACATTTCAGACAACTTTTTGGAGAGCCATCCCAAGTAATAATTTGGTTTTACAAATGTTTTTGCAGATATCTTCCTTAATTGATTCGTCTAAGATGGCGACGTTTGAGGTTTTGGCTTTCAGTCTTTTGGGATCAAAAACGGGGTTTTATGTTTTCATCCGACGTTTCGGACACATGTATTGTGCCTTTTTCAAGGAGTCTGTGGACAATGAATGTATTTATGGTGTATTTATGTTTTATGCTTAGTGTACTTACTAACTATGATCCGTTTTGTTGTCACATTAGCCCTCAGCATAGGACCTATTTGTCACCACAATTCGCTACAACGAGAAAAACAACGTTATCCGGAGCACTCACGGTGTAGGCGGTCATTTTTTGGATCAATTAAACTTACTTTGCCCTGTCTTGTGTGAGGTAGGACGGAAATTTGAATTGACCAGGCTCGCAGAAACTTTTGGTACACTTTTCTATTTGGCGCCACTTGTACTCTGGTTGTGTCGAGTTGTGTTGTGATGGCTGTCCTATCTGTTGATCGGCTCAACTACATCTATTTATTTTTCAATGTATGTAGTATGGTGGCGTACGTACTGCTCAAATTGTCTGTGTCTGTACGTTTATTGACTGTGTGTTGTGTGTTTACAATGTGACAAGTTTCGAGAATGTGTAAATTTTGTTTCTTAAAACTACAGTCTAATATTTCTGTGTGGTCGAATGCAAAGACGTGCTGGTTGACGATGGAGTGATCGAGTAGCGCTGTTCGTTCCCGAAGGCTAGCTATCTCTTGGTCCTCCGCAGTTTTGCCTTGATCCCACATGCTTTGCAGTCTGTTGGAACAGGAGCGGTGACTGGAAATCCTCGTTTTTAGTTTGTTTGACGTCATACCTACGTAGCAAGCTGGGCATCTTTCGCATGGGATCATGTAAATCACATTCGACCGGTCGCCTTGGTCTACTACATCTTTCACCGACGGCAGCATCTTTCCAGAGTAAAAGTGGCGCCAAACAGAAAAGTGCACCAAAAAGTTTCTGCGAGCCGGGTCAATTCAATGTAAAATATGCTTTACAATCTTGCTTATCTGTGGTGAGCTGGAAATTATTGAGTTTGTGGGGAGGATTGACAAACGGACATGAGACTTGGATCACGCTCGAGGTGCACTTGCAAGCACTCGAGGTATTCAAGAGACGCGTACTTAAATCCATCTTTGGCGGTGTGTGATTCTAAGCAAATTCCTTTCTCACGAACACATGATTCTTCGGTAATTCATCTCCCGAGGATCCTGGAGTATTACAACTCCACTCTAGATATTCTGGACAATTCTTCTATCAAGAATTCTTGGGAATTCCTTCTTCTCGAATTATGAGGAAATCCTCCCTCAAAAATGGCAGGTATTTTAAGGAATTATTCTATAACAAATTTGAGAAGTTTTTTGAAGAAATTTTTCTCCGTGAATTCCGGATTTTGTGAAATTGATTAACCAGGAGTTCTAGGAGATTCCGTATCGAGGAATTGTGTATATTTCCTTATCCGGTTTTAGAGGAAGGATTGCTTAATGGAACATTCAACAATTTTTTGGATGTCCATTAGAGATCTTTTAAGGATTCTGGGCAATTTTTAGAAATTCTAGGAAAAATTCGCATGGTTTCTAGGGATATCCTTCTAGGCATCCTTCATCCCTCACTTGAACATATCCTTCATCCCTCACTTGAACATTAACGCAGTCACTATCATTCTCTACTTTCGGATTTACGACTGTGTTATTTAATATACTTAGATCACATTTCTCTGCTTCCTGCTTTATGAATTGATCTAGCCGGGGTAGATAAAGCCCTGGATGCCTAAAGTGGGTGTACTTTGAAATGCAGCAGTTATGATTATGCAAGAGGTGCGTTGGGTTTCGCTATGCTTAACCCTGACTAGAGCCTTGTTAGCGTTAGGCCACCAGGCAAGGGAAGCGTACGCAATCCTGGAACCAAGAATGGTTTTATATATTTAACTAATCACGATAGCCGGGCAACGCTCAGGATGGAGATCTTTCAAGTCGGCCCTTTGCACCACCGGAGGTGTACAGGATCCATAAGTAAAAAGTAAGTACACGTAACGCTAAATTTGATGATTTGGAACCCCAATCTCCTCCTCGTAACACTTTCTGTATGGAAAGTTTAGTATTTTTGTATGGATCGTAATTATCAAAGTTTTAAATAAGTTTATGCATATGTGTTTCTTTTGACACCAATGCTGCTCATTGCATTCTTTACACGATAACATTTCGAATTTGGCTCGTACGGTAATGACAACATCGTCTACACATCCAATCTCTTCGAAGTTTCTTTTTTCTAATCTATCTGAAAGCTCATGACCACAACGAAGAAAAAGGTACGCCACCTTGCGGACACCCTCTTGTTGCTTTTTCGTTGTTTTGTGATCCTCTAAGCTCTGAAGAGATGTTTCGATTAGCTAGCATAGCAAGAGCCTGACCCAGAGGGGCCTCTCTGAGCCGTGCGGTAAGATGCACGATTTCAAAGCAATACCATGCTGAAGATGGCTGGGTTCGATTCCCGGTCCGGTCTAAAAAATGTTTGGCTTGAAAATTTTTTTGACTTCCCTGGACATCATCGTGTTAGCCTCATGATATACAAATGCAAACATGGTAACGCGGCTTAGAAACCTCGCAGTTATCAACTGTGGAAGTGCTTAATGAACAACTGCGAGGCAGCAATGCCACAGTGGGATGTATTGCTAATAATAACAATAAAAAGAAGCATAGCAAGAGCTCAGATAGAAATGCATGGGTCAAATATTTGAAAATATTTTCTCCTCAACATTGCTCATTGACGCTGTTATCTGTTTTGGCTGGAAAGACAATAAAACCTGCATCTTTACCCTGACCCTATAGTCGATTAAGAAGCGTTAGCGTACTCGATTATAAAAAATGCTACAAGAGCAATTTCTTTAGTCTTGAAAATAGTGTTCTATCTTTTGAACTAACGTTAGTAGAGCTAAGATCGTAGATTTTCCACTTTGATAAGCGAATTGAAAATACTTTCATAATTTTGTTATTGATGTATTCGCATGGGCATTACAGAAAATAAACTTATCAGGCAGATAATGCTTTGGGGTTGATTGTGTCATTTGTTTCCTGCCTTCGGAATGAAGAACACTCATCGGACTTGAACGAACCATCAGTCCAGTCCTGTAAGGTCCAGAAGAGGTTGCCCGTCTGCGACGAAAGTTGGAAGCAAGCGAAAAGCTGGGTTTCCGGCAACACGCGTTTCAGTCAGGATATGGGAAGAGAACCTACTTCGCCAGCCTAGGGAATTTTAGATGGAAGTACACAATTTTGGGATAATTTTTTTTTATTGAAATATTGCTGGTCTTTCACAAAATTGTTTGGATCATTTAATAACTAATATGCGAAATGCTAATAACTATTATAGTAAACACTTCGGAAGTAATATATTTATAATTAACAACCACATTAAACTCCGGCCAACTACTTTGTACCATAAAAGAGTTATATTTCATTTCCATTTTTTTTATTATCAACCATTTATCTAATAAAATTATCTTTTTTCTCTCTTTCAGGTAAGTTTCATCGCGAACTCTTTACCAATTGCGCACCTTGTAACGCTCTGATACACGAATCTGATTCATATCGGGGTAAGCAATATAAAAACCAGCTCCCAGAATCCACCCACCCACATTGTTCCATCCATTAGTCCAACGCTATCCACTGTCAGTGTGCAAATGAATTATAAACACAAATTACCATTATTCTTCACGGCAACAACACCGGCGGCAGCGACTGTAACGGCGATGCGTCAATTTATCGAACGCGCGGGCGATGCGGCGCATATTCAACTTCATAGATATTAGGACTGCATTTCTCACCGATATAACAAGATCTCTACAGTCTCGACTCAGCTGCGCTGCGTTGCGTTCTCCCGTCGCGTCGTTGGAAAACGAATTCCACTCGGTGCACATTTGTCACACCATCGTGGCCGCGCGCGGTGACAAACTTACAATCCCCGGCGTTGCCTCGCCGCACATAAATTTTTGATGCTCCTTTACGTTGAATTAATCGTTTTTGGGTACATTCCAATCTAAAGTTGGACTCCGTTCGAGTTCCGATGGTGTAGAATTTGCTTCAGTCTCCGAGTGAAAGGGAACAGAGGCGCGAATGGGGCGAAGCAAAACAAAGTCGAAGAAACGTAGTTAGTATGTGTACGTGGGGGAATCTCAAAGATGCAGTGGAGGTCTAGCGTCTACTTAGTACAACTACTAAACTGACAGAAGAATTTTAAACAGGGGTTTTCATTGCAGATCACGTTGATGAACGTTTTTTGAACAATCAGTTGACACCGTGCAATTATGGTTGAGAACCGCTGACTACCACTACCAGTTCTGTCGCACTCTTAGTGTAATATTCTTTCTTGATTGCCCCCTCGGTTAAAAGCAACTTTTTGAGTATTTGTTAGTTAAAGTTAACACAAGCCCGCATGGTTGCGGCTGTTGTGCGGCAGGAGCAATCATGACAGGCCATACTGAGCGGGGTATCGTCGTCGTTTTGAATCCCCTGCTGGAGTGCCTTCGATTCAACAAGTCTACAAGTCTTGTTGTGTTGTGTGGCGCACACCCCTTGCGTTTAAGTCCAAGCAGTTCAAGTCAGTTAGTTGATCGGTCGTCTTTCGCAGTGCGCACGTGTATTTGCGCGTGTCTTGCGTCGTAAAGTGAATTTTCGTCCGTTCCGGTTGAATCGGGTGTGCCAAATTTGTGTGTATGAGTCATTGGAAAATTAATTATGTTGTAAAAGGAACCGGCATCTAGATTGCAACCAAATGGAAGCTTTACTCATTGTACCTCGGTTTCAGGATTCACATTCTTTCGAAACCATTCTTGTTGGGTGTTTACTATAAGGTTGAATGAAGTGACTGTATTGAAGTTGATATAATGGTCGAGGCATAGAGAGTGATAAGATAAGAACGGAAGCTCTCTCCCATGTTTCGTTGCGTTAGTGAATGGTAATTGAATGCGGAGGAATTCCAATTTGTCAAATTGAACGGACACGGTGGCAACGAACGGGCACTGGAAGTATATCAAAGAAATAGTGAAATTCATCGAAATTCAAACCTGGCAGTCAACGTAGATTCGAAACAATATGAATTAATGATGAGTTTCATTTGCATATTTATGGTGTTTGAATATTTTTTGCTTAGTTCTAGTAAAGTACCGAAGCAACAAAGGGAGAATTATTTTCAAGTGTCATCTTTTCTAACAAGTTCCAGTCAAAGCTTTCCTAAAGTTCAAAATCACAGATCGAGGACAGACTGCTTCGACTTGGGTGCCACAAATTTTGCAATCATGATGGGAAAATAAGTAATTTGAAAAAAGGGTGTGAGTGCTACAAATCTTCTTCTTATTGGCATTACATCCCCATACTGGGACAGAGCCGCCTCGCAGCTTAGTGTTCATTAACCACTTCCACAGTTATTAACTACGAGGTTTCTAAGCCAGGTTACCATTTTTGCATTCGTATATCATGAGGCTAGCACGATGATACTTTTATGCCCAGGGAAGTCGAGACAATTTCCAATCCGAAAATTTCCTAGACCGGCACCGGGAATCGAACCCAGCCACCCTCAGCATGGTCTTGCTTTGTAGCCGCGCGTTTTACCGCACGGCTAAGGAGGGCCCCACAAGTGTGCTACAAATACAAATACAAACTATAAAAGTTCTAATGGGATTCGAACTCTTTATTACTGGATATATAATGCATTTCCGTTGTTCATCATGGTATCATGGTCGAATTGAAGGCTCCAATCGCTTCTATTTGCCCTCCACGCCACCGAGTGGTTCTTCCTTTATTCTTTAAGGTGATCACAGACCCATGGTATTTATGGCAAATTTAATGTCTTATATTTATTGTATTTGACAGAATGCCTTTCAATTTATTCTCTCACAATTTTTTCAAATTATTTTACAATTTGCTTGTATGATAAATATCTAACTGTAGAGAGAGGGAGTAATATTGATAAACCAAAAAAAAATCATACGATAAGAGTACACTGCATTATCACAGTAATAGCATAACTTACCTGAAATATTTGCTGGGTTTTCTATTCATATGGGACAAAATGCAACTATAGGCAATATATGATTTAACGTTTTATTAATACGGAGAGGACTCTATAGTAAACAATGTTTCTCAATTTCGCTCATCGCCAACCAAGCAGCCTATGGGAATCCACGCGGAAAGACATTTGACCGAATAACTCATTAGGCTGAAACGCAAATTCTGTGTGGCCGAATTGAATGTTTGATCGACAGGATTATTAGGCCGAAAACTATTTTGCAGAATAAGACGCTTGGCTGAAGAAGCCATTTAGCCATACAATTATAGGGTACTGCACGGGCTGCTTTGTCTCTTTTTCGCTGCAAAGAAATTAGAAAACAACAAGGCCAGTAAACGTCAAAACTTATGAGGAACGAAAGAGAAAGAGATGTTTCCGTGCAGTGCCCTATAATGTTGTCGTTGAGGACAAGCCTCCCGTAAGCCAAAACTAAATGCACTCGCGTTTAAAAGAGCACCCATTTTTATTATTCTACGCATTATTACAATAAATTTTTACAAACATGCAAAATAGATAAACAATTATCACAACAATCAACAAATCAAAATAACTGACGTTCCTTCTGTGCCCTGAGAGAAACGTCCAATGTTTTGCCCATTGCGAGATATGACGAGGTTTCATTATAGGTTTTTATCCATCAGTCAAATCCCGCAAATGTGTTTGATTAGCGTATTGCTTTTTGTCTACAGCAATATGGTTGCTGTATTCATAGCTTGACTTGTATTAGGATTCAGATCCTATTTGGGCACCTCGATTATTTTGTGCCATGTTGCACCAGTAATATAAAGTCTGTGTCTGGGAATCTCTCTATAAATAATTTTAATTGCTTATCTTCAGGCAAAAACACAGAACATGCAGAAATGGAACATATCTAGGAACTTTTTTCAAATGGGCGTAATTGATTCTGGCCTTGATTTTTGGAACGGCGATTATGCTCTTAATTCAAACTATTTCAGTGAACTTTTGTGTCCAACAGAAAGAATAGATTCCGACCTATCTAGTAGTAACGTCAGTTGTTCGAAAATTGCTGAATTGGAAGAGTATTAGCCGTTTCAAATTTCAAGGTCAAATACAGTTACGCCTATTTGAAAAAAGTTCCTAGATATACCAATCCACTCAAACATTTGTCACATACTTACTTACTTGATGGGCTACAGCTCTTCGATGAACCTACGCCGAATGGAGTATCCTTCTCCACTGGACTCGATCCTGGGCCAATCGCTTCCAGTCGCCCTGAACATTGAGCGCCCTCATGTCCTCTTCAACTGCAAAAAGCCATCGTGTACGCGGCCTTCCACGAAGCCTGCGGCCTCTTCCGGGTTCTCTACTAAATATTATCTACGCTTGACGTTCTTCCGGCATACGAACAACGTGACCAGCCCACCGTAGTCTGCCGTGTTGTATAAGCTTAATAATATTTGTCACATTCATTTGTCACATACAAGTAAAATAAAATGAACCGTAACAAAGCTGGAATAATAAAAATAAAAGTTGAACGTGGTTCCCGTTTAGAATGGGGTGCCCTTGAAAACGCGAGTGCATTCAATTTTGGATTCCGGTAGGCTTATTCTTAAGTCGAACAGGTCATATGGCAGAAAATGTAGTTTGTTCGGACGGGTCATGTGGCCGAAATTTCCGTTTGGTCATATGGTATACGTTCGGTTTTTTTATCGTTTCTTACTTATCCTATCAATCCTTTCTTTTTATCTCTTTCTTCTCGTTTCTCACTTCTCGTAATGAGAAGTGAGAAGTAACAAGTGGAAAATGAAGTGAAGTGAGCCATCTCAGTTCATTCCTCACTACTTGTTTCTCACTTATCACTTATCAGTGAGCATAAGAATAGATAAGTAATTAGTTGAAATTGAAATTTCCAACATCTCTTTTCTGTTTAAATGTTTCGTGGGACGACCCTACGTCGTATTGCTTTTTATGGACTTCAGACAACGGTGAAGAAAAAAAAACTGCTGCTCTTACGGGACTACTGATTTATTGCCTCCGAGAGGCAGCGTGCCAGCTCGAAGCATAGAGAAGTGATTAGTGATCCGTTAGATTTTCTACGTCCTATTTCTCATTTCTTACTTCTCACTTCCCACAGTGATAAATCTCACTTCCCATTTTTTATTCCTCATTTCACATGTCACACTTTCAACTTCTCACTTCTTATTGGCCACTTTTCATTTCTCACTTATCATTAATTATTTCACACTTTCCACTGTGAGAACTTAGAATGAGAAACGAGAAATGGGACTTCTCATTTTTCACTTTTTACCGTGAGACGTGAGAAATGAGGTGTGAGTGTCCAACTTCTCAATAATCACTTCTCACTTCTCACAGTGAGAAGTATGAAGTGATATATGTGAGATGTCTCCCTTCTCACTTCATTTCTCACTTATTTGTTATGATTCTTTTTTATTACTGCCACGGATTGTTTTCAAAAGAGAATGTCTCTCACCTCAGTCTCAGTCTCTCACCTATTATCTCTTTATACATATGCGATATGTAGAATACCGTGAGCGCAAGTTGTCATGATAAAGCACTGATTTGGAGGCCTATACCTTATGATAAATTTCTTTTAATAAGCTCCAAACGCTGCCAACACAAAATAAGCGAAAACAAAACGAAAATCATCACTTCTCTGTGTGGGCTGCCTCTCCGCTTGTATACAAAATATAAATAATAGATAATATGGTATATAAATAAATTTGTTATCATGGCTTGTTATGATTCGGGACAGTTTTTGCTTTACTTTTATCGTTGTTCGTTATCTATTGAGAGCGATTTCTGCAAACCCTGCTCACTGCACTATGGTCCAGGATACAGATTTACGCGAAAAGATGCATTTTACGTCAAACTATTTGATGAACTATGTTGATCGGAATAGAAACGCCATCATCATGGTGCTATCGGGTATACCCCGTTAGGCATAAGTACGTAAGGCAAAATGGACGATAGGCATAACGAAAGATAGTCATAATGTGCGTTAGGCATAAAATCATCCAAAGAACAGCCTATGACATAAATTAGGTAGAATTATTCCAAACGTCCATTATGCCTAACGTATTTATGCCTAAAGTCGCGGACCTGGTGCTATCATAGAATAGGATAACCCATCAAACGAAGAAAAAAAAATTACGGAATACTGACATGCAATGTTCTACAAAGTTGTAGCGCAGCTTATTCCAATAAATTTTGCTAGAACAAACTTATTCTGTAGTTGGCTGATTTAGAGCAATTTAGAGTTAGAAGTGAGAAAAGGAGAGGGAATCGAGGAGTGAGAAGCGAAAAGATACAAATGAGAAGTGATGTGACCAAAAGCAAAATTTGGCACACTTTTATCATCACACCAGAATCGCGCCACCGAGATATAACGAACGACATTATTTGAAGTAACCAGCATTTTCGATCAAATAACCTGTTCAGCCAAACGACATTTTTCACCAAATGACCAGTTCGGTTAAACGACATTTTCGGTCGTATGTCCCTTTCAACATTTTTTACCAGATAGATTTCGTTCAACCGTGGTCTTCGACCAAATGGCTTTCCGCCAATCGGTTCCTTTCCCATTTTTACTGGATTAATTGCCTATATTCTGGCTTCGTACCCTCCGTCGTCCAATTTTTGCGGTGTAAACAATTTGTGGTTGCTCTGAGAAGAGCTGCTTCACGCACCGTCTTCCATATGCAGTCTACATAGCTGGTTTACAGCATATTTCTTCCAAACACTCCGAGGGCTTGTTGGCTATTCGAAAGCATTGTCCAGGTCTCGTGAACCAGTCCCTACTAATAAACTGATCTTGGATTCGTAATCATTCCATTTTTATTTTACAAAATCTTTAAATTTGAGCCGTCACACGATCAGTTTAGATCCAATTTAGGACGCTTGTGCCACCGGATCCTGGCTTAAAAGACGAAGTGCCCTTCATTTTTATATTAATTGAGCAAAATTATGAGGTTTGAACCGTCATTACGACATTTAGGAAATGTTCACCCATAACCCTCTGCAGACTGTGGCAACACTCAGACTTGAGACATACAACATAGTTAGTCAAATTTGTGTAAATTTAAATGGCGCTTACGTCACTTTTTAGGTGGGCAGCCCAGTAGATGAGGCACTCTGAGGCAGTGGCAATCTGTTAGCGAAAAGTCAAGTGTTGTTATTTGGATTTCAACACCATTTCCTTTCCAATAATAATAATAAACAGTTCTAAAGACAAGCGCCATCCCAACTTGGGGCTTTCGGTAGCTAAGCTGTTATAGTAGACTCCTCAGACAATTTCTGCTTGCCACATTTGACGATTATTTTGTTTAGAAACGTTTGAGATATTTTAATCTAAGGAAGCAAAAGAATCAGTGCCCAACAATCTATGGAATGTCATACGTCATTTAATTTTATATGATCTTATGTCAAACGTCGGAGTGATCTACTACATCACCATGTTTTCAACGACATGCGACAATCAACGACCACACCGTTGAATACCACCAGTGGCAATATTCATTCCATTGCGATGTCCTAACTAACGCTGACTTGTGAGTTACAAATAGTACCGCATTCCTAGCGGGTCATTTGTAATCCTAGGTCGTCACTGACTATATGGTATGGGAACCTCATGCAATAAAACCCGGTCACGTCTTCATCTGCGATGGGGTCGACAGTGTGTACCCAAACTTCATAAATCCCATAGCTCACCGCACCGCCACTCAAGTGCGCAAACAAAGCGCCATAATAGAGCGTGTGGTGCCATCACAAGAAAGTTGCCGGAGTGAGCCGTACTTCAGAAAGGTGATAAAGTAACTTGCGCGCGATTACTTGTAGCTGTTGTTGGTAGCCTCCCGTGTACTAAACGTCTTTCAAGAGATCAACAATTAGCCCATCCGCCGACCTGTGCTCCGGCGGTACGACACAAAATGTACAAAATAAAGATGAAGCGATGATAAATACCTGGGAGGATGATGAATTGCTATCACGCGAAGAAGGTCTGCGCTGTTATGTGACGTAATGTCATGATCCTACCTGTCGTGGTGACCCTTGTGCCGCCGTGATCATGATTCGAACGGGCTAAACAAGCGAGGTTAAATATGATCAGCTGATTTCCGTGTTGCTGCGCTGAATTCCTAGCCAATTATGGAGCTAGATTCTACGACTATTGAAATGCGACAACGTTTAGATGTGGAGTTCGGCAAACATTGATGAAGGAAGGCGTTTCAAAGGTGTGAATAGCACCCTCCGATGACGGCCGCACAGTTAATCAGTCAAATTAGTCATACGACGCAAACTTGCTTTTGGGTTTGTGGTGTGGAAGTCTCTCCTTCGGCCAACATCACAGCAACAGTCTTGTGTCAGTTAGCTGCTCTCGTAGAATAAATGCCTGCAGGGGTGGGTTTCCATTTATGGGTTCGATACCGATAGTATGAATGAACGCTATCTGTAGTGCTCGTGGTATGAGATTCCCATAGCAGTTCGGACGAGGATGCTTGAGTAGGCGAGGAAGCCCGGACTGTTTGAAGAACAGTTGATCGGTTGAGTAAACTTTAGTTGTGGATGGCGATAGAGTTGTGCACCGATGAATAGGATTGAAGAAACATGTAGGCTTTTTTTTAGATTACATCGTCCTAAGTCAAGATTGTTCTTCCTTTCGATATGATATTTCTTTTGAAACCATCCACAGTTAATAATACATTTCGTTCACCAAAGTGATCGAAAATCAAACGATAGTTTATTGTTAGAAGATTTTCAACCTAAGTTTTCGTTATTTTATGTTGTAACATTACTAGCTAGATAAGTAAAGCTTTTGGCATTGTAGAGTGTTAGGAACGATGGAGCCCAGACAAACAGATAAAGCAGAAAAAATACACCCTTTCACCTGTAATATTAACTTTTGCATATGAAACAACCACAATAACCAATATCGACTGGCTTCAGTGTTTTTCGCAAAATAAGGTTAATAGAAATATGAAAAAAATGTATTTAAGAAATGTTGAAAACCATTTTCCTTACTAATGGCACATAATTCGGCGATTGGGTCGTACGAAAATCATTTAGTTGTTAAGGATTTTGATTGTGCATATGCAAAGCACATGTTTCTGAAACAAACAAATTGATACTAAGTTTGCGAAAAAGAATCCATTTGTCGACAAGATCTTGGTGCCTCAAACCCACAACCTCCAGCTCTCTGTATCAAGCCTATTTAGAGAGAAGAATCTTGTGGGTTCGAGTCCCGCCAATACAAATGGATTTTTTTCGCATATTTAGTATCAAATGGCCCATTCCGGATACATGTGCTGTGCATATGCCCATTCAATTACCTTAATTTATCTTTTTTATTTATTTTTTTGCTGAAGTCGTTTTCAAAGTCCGTCTTCTTGTTTTAACAACATGCACAACATAAATTCAAAAGTTACATTTTCCTGCATTTTTTCTCAACTGTACCTCTATTTCAACTGTTGCACAACTCACTATTAGTGGAATTTCAACATTTTGCTTGACAACATTCAGCCTGTTTTTTATTCGGGTTTACGACATATTCGACCAGTAATTGATCGTAATTGAAACAATTATGATACATTTATCATCCAACGTTTCGTTGCATACAGAAGCAAATTAAATCCTTGAGGAAGATTCCATACAACGCGAAACGTTTTATGAAAACCAGGGTTTGCAGAAATCTCTCTCAATAGATAACGAACAACGATTAATAAAAGGCAAAAACTGTTCCGAATCATTAAGCCATGATAACAAATTTATCAAACTTGAATACAAGTGCGACAAAACAAAATCTGATAGGCAGTCACCACAGAAAAATGGTGATTCTTGCTTTGTTTCCGCTCCTTTCGTGTTGGTTACTGCACAGGTGTGTAGAACAAGTTGAAATGCATCATCAGAGCCAGTATTCCCCGTATTTGGAGCTTTCTAAATGAAATTTATCATGGGGTTTAGCATCCCGAATCAGTTTTCTATCATGACAGCTTGCGAAAAAAGTTTCTCGCGGTATGCTACATATCGTATACAGAGATGATAAGTGAGATACTTGCTCTTTCTCTTTAGGATTCAATCCCTGATGAAAACTCAATTATCGTTGTTTCGTTCCAATTGATAGCCCTGTAGAGTCATCAAAACAAAATCTGGTCAATACTTGAGACTAAATGCGCTTGGAATTTTTCTAAGTAAGTTTACTTAAATTAAGGCAATTTTTGAAAGCTGTAAAAATGTTTCAATTTCAACACAAATCCAATGCAAACATTGGAAAAAGCTGATAATTTCAAATCATTGTCAACATTTTTATGTGACTGATAGCCGAAAATCCTGATAACTAGCAACTAACCCAGTCGAAATACCCAAAAATCAATATTGGAGAAGGGTTGCTTGAAATGCAGGATGTAATAAGCTAAAACTAGTTGACCCGGCAGACGTTGTCCTGCTTAGTAGGCGAGACTGCGTATTGTTAACTGCCCATGTGAAACTTCTGAAAATCTGAATTTTAGTTTTTCTTGTTCCACTCAACGTTACTTGTAATTATTATCATGTGAGGAAATATCATATAAACCCGTCGGACACTATTTCATTTTCATAAACACGGATGTAGAAGCCTTCTTTGATATTATTAAAATAATGCGTTCTAACAGAAAATGTTCAAAATTGTGGTCAAAATTTACTCGAAAATTTTCGACAATAGCTATTTATACGGAACAGTATCATTGTCACATTGTAAAAATTCATTCATCTCGAATAAAAGAAGTAAAAATATCCAATTTTGTTTGTTTATTTTTGCAGAAAAGTAAAAAACGAATTTCTTCTTTTTCGGGTTTTGACTTTTCGTTTCAATGAGACCAAAACAAGCTTTTTGGGTAAAGGGAGAATCTTTTTCGTTGTTTATGTTAAGGATCGCCTGAGAAGATAAACGAAAATCTTGCCTATTAGATGAAAATCCTTTTTCGCTTCATCACTTTTCGCGAGAATTATCGCAGAAAAATTACAACATTGTATGGACGCACCGGGATTCGAACGCAGAATAGTAACAATAATAGCGCTAGGATGCGCTTACTCTAGCCACACCACCACGCTATCTGTATAAAAGCATTAGGTTATTTGTTCCACATAAGGTACTACATACAACCCTCTTTTTACGGCTGGTTTTTAATAGGTCACTTCGTTTTACGGCCTCCTTTTTACGGCACGTGACGTAAAAAGAATTTGAAACATTATTGACGTCCAAAAGTAAACTTATAAGAAGGCACCCTTAGAAACCAAAAGAACAAAGTAGATGCTTTGTATATTCAGTCTACACGCGTAACCAAGGACCTAAGGTCTTTAAGCGTAACGAAAGAGCTGTTATCTCTTTTTAAAAATGGTAAATGCCCTATTTGATATATTGAACCAAATTCCGTTCTAGGTCATCCAAGAATTCTCTGGAGCATAAGTCTTGACCGCGTAACCGAAGGGCTGTTAGCTCTTTTTAAAAAAGGTTCATGCCCTATACGATCTAGTAAACCAAACTCAATTTGCCTCAAGCAGCCGTTCCGTTATAGGTCATCCAAGAATTCCCTAGACTACTCAGCCGCGGTTTCATCCCGAATATGTCCTCCGAGTATTTGTCTTTCATATGCGTTTCAAAGCCAGGCATATGAGATGTTATAAGATCTCCAAATTGTTCTGGAATTTTAATCAAATGGTCTACCGAATCAACCAAGTCTTCCATGATGTCACCAGCCACGTTAACCACCCAATTCTCCATGTTCTCCATGTATTTGTCTTTTGCTCGCGTCTCAAATCCAGGTATATGAGTTGTTCTAAGATCTCCAAATTGCCCTTCAGTTTGAATCAAATGGTCTGCCGAATCAACCAATGCTTCATGATGTCCCCAGCCATTGCTCCTATTAACCCAATTGTATCCTCCGAATATTTGTCTTTCCCTTGCATCTTAAATCCAGACATATGAGATGTTGCAAGATCTCCAAACCAAATGGTCTGCCGAATCAATCAAGGCTATAAAATATAAGATGAAGAGGCAGAGCGGTAACGGTACAAAACTTGCTAAAAATCAAAGCATATTCAGCACGAAACTGTTTAAAATCACATCAGCTAAAAAATCTAGAAAGCTTAATCTCCACACGGAGAATCAAGTTTACAAGCGAATTCAAGCTCCTGTAGAAAAAAAATAGACGAATAAGGACAAAATGGCCAAATAAAAGCGAGTGTTCGTTTTGTTGTCTTTTTTTCTTTATAATGCCAATAAGAAGAGAAGCAGAAGACTATGACTACGGTAGATGTTGCACCCGACGATACATTGCTCCTGATTGATGGGCGGATGATGAACGATGCGAACTCTCTGCATACTTCGGGACCGAATTGAGACTTGGGCGTAACTAATTTTGTAAATGTAAATTTTGTAAGTGTGGTGAATGTTGTCATTTATAAAAAATGAAAAGAGAATTGTGACGAACGAATTCCATATTCGTGAATCATGTCATGGCCGCTGAGGGCCTGTATGGACATCATGGGTTGCCATTGGCTTTGCATCGACCCCAGTTGTCTTGGTACACCAATTTGTCTGAACTCCACAATAATTCGAAGAACTTAGAACATCCGGTTTGGACATATATAGATCGTAAATCATGCACATGGCCTCTAAGGGCCTATAGGGGTTATCATTGGCTTGATATCGAGCCCAGTTGTCTTGATAGACCATTCATTTATTTCCTGAATTTAGTCTACATCTAAACAGATAACACTGAATCAACAATTTGACGCCACAATACACGGTTCGGTTCGCATCTCTCCATCCTCGAATACGCCCCACGCTCGCCAAGTCGTTTTGCACCACGCTCGCTGCGCTCCACGCCGTCTCGTACCAGCCGTATCGGAAGCGAACACCATATTTGCAGGGTTGCTGTCCGGCATTCTTGCAACATGTTCTGTCCATCGTATCCTTCCGGCTTTAGCTACCTTCTGGATACTGGGTTCGCCGTAGAGTTGGGCGAGCTCGTGGTTCATTCTTCGCCGACACACACCGTCTTCTTGCATAACGCCAAAGATGGTCCTAAGCACCCGTCTCTCGAATACTCCGAGTGGTTGCAAGTCCTCCTTGATAATTGTCCATGTTTCATGTCCGTAGAGGACTAACGGTCTTATTAACGTCTTGTACATGACACATGCGGTGGCGAATCTTTTTGACGTAGAACTACGTCTGTCTTCTCTATATTGGGGTACATATTGGGGTACACAATTGCAAAAAATCGAAAAACGTCACGAAAATATGATAGACTTTGATCGTTAATATCTCAGCCATTTCTCGATGGATTTTCAATTTTCTTGGACCATTCGATCAAGGAAGAGTCAACGCTTCATTCCCGATGTACACTGAAGTCGTTTTTTACGCGGTTGTTTTTTACACGAATCGCTTTTTATGCGATTTTTTTCACTCGAATTTCGGGATTTCTGCGGTTCATTCAGACATACTTTGGAATTTACGCGGGGTTTAACTTTGTTTTAATTCACGTGGCCCATATCATCCGCATAAAAAATGACTCCAGTGTATTACAATATATACGTATGATAATATTAAGTATTGAAACTTGCTAACAGTTTAGGAATTGGTTTCGGTGAATCAAACAATCTCATAAGTGCATTGCAAGCTTTTTCTTCCATAGCACTACATTCCAACTGGAACTTGGCCTGCTTTTCAACTTAGTAATCTATTAGTATTTCTTTAGTTATTGATTAAAAGCTTTCCTTGCCCGCCATTGCATTAGCATGTATCTTGTGTGGTAAATACAATGGATACACTATGCCCAGGGTGTGAGAATGTTTCCCACCCGAAACATTCTAGATCGGATCGAGAATCGATCTCGCCATCTCCGGATTCTGCGCCTTTGTTCTCAAGGCTAACTGGGAACCTTAAGCCGGCATAGACGTCAAATTAATGCAACTTACAGGACTTTTAACTCGTTTCTGCTAACTTACACGTGCGTTTTCTCTGCAAAGCATGGGGCGTTTGACGACAGCTGCTCGCTTACGTCTATTGATGCCAGTAGAGAGGCTCGGAATCTTTTTCGCTGCTGCAGTAAATGCGTTCTGGTAATCTTTCTTCGGCTCTTGGTGTCTGCTGGAGTAAATGCAAAGTCCGACTCCTCACGTGAAGGAATGATAATTATTATCAATAAACTCTCAAACTGTCAAGCAGCGGCCAAGGCAACGCAGCGGTACACTATCAGCCAGATTTTTTGAATTATCATTTGATAACTTCGCAGGTGTGAAAAGTAGGCGAGTTCAAGACAAAATTTTCAAAACGACTTATCTGCTTTTGTAAACAAAGATTCAAACGATGATTTGACGAATCTGATAGCTCTCTCACGCAAACCAACACCATCAATAGGTAGGTGAAGGATTCCGCTACTTGTTGATGGTGTTGGTTTGCGAGGGAGAGCTATCAGATTCGTCAAATCGTCGTTTAAATCTTTGTTTACAAAAGCAGATAAGTCGTTTTGAAAATTTTGTCTTGAGTTGTTATCGGCGATAACTTTTCAAATCTTGCAACACAACATTATTATTTTAATGTAAACCAAACTAATCTAATACCAATTTAATGTGAACAATTCAGCTCAATCGAATGTTTGGTATTGTGTTTTGGTGTTATGTAGGGAAAAAAGTTCAAAAGTAGCATGCACCAATAATGCTTCGAATCAAGATACAATTATCGAACGATTCTTACTCTCTAGCGAGTTTTTATTAATTGATAATTTGGATATGTGATCGCTTGAGAGTGTTATTCATCCTCATTTATTTGAAAAAAATATTTTTATCATCCTTTTTAAATGTTAGTCTAAAATCTCACTCAATCTCAGGAGAACAGGATAAACAGCGAAAACAGATTCACCCTGGGCTTGAAACACGCTTGCTTCGGTGTCATCGAACAGAAAAGTCGAAAACCTGTACATTACATGCAGCTACGTAGTTCAACGTCACCTTTGCGTACAACCCGATTGGGCTGCACCTTTAAGTTTTTGACCGCAGTTTCTTCTGGAGCCTGTAGTAGGCCCGACTTCCACAGATGATGCGCCTTCGTATTTCACGACTAACATTGTTATCAGCCGTTAGCAAGGTTCCGAGGTAGACGAATTCCTCGACCACCTCGAAGGTATCCCCGTCTATCGTAACACTGCTTCCCAGGCGGGCCCTGTCGCGCTCGGTTCCGCCCACAAGCATGTACTTTGTCTTTGACGCATTCACCACCTGTCCAACTTTTGTTGCTTCACGTTTCAGGCGAGTGTACAGTTCTGCCACCTTTGCAAATGTTCGGCCGACAATGTCCATGTCTTCCGCGAAACAAATAAATTGACTGGATCTGTTGAAAATCGTACCCCGGCTGTTACGCCCGGCTCTCCGCATGACACCTTCTAGCGCAACGTTGAACAACAGGCACGAAAGTCCTTCACCTTGTCTTAGTCCCCGGCGCGATTCGAACGAACTGGAGTGATCGCCCGAAATCTTCACACAGTTTTGCACACCATCCACCGTTGCTTTGATCAGTCTTGTAAGCTTACCAGGGAAGCTGTTCTCGTCCATAATTTTCCATAGCTCTACGCGGTTTATACTGTCGTATGCCGCCTTGAAATCAACGAACAGATGGTGCGTTGGGACCTGGTATTCACGGCATTTTTGAAGGATTTGCCGTACAGTAAAGATCTGGTCCGTTGTCGAGCGGCCGTCAACGAAGCCTTCCCACGAACTCATCACTAATGGTGACAGACGACGGAAGATGATCTGGGATATCACTTTGTAGGCGGCATTAAGGATGGTGATCGCTCGAAAGTTCTCACACTCCAGCTTGTCGCCTTTCTTGTAGATGGGGCATATAACCCCTTCCTTCCACTCCTCCGGTAGCTGTTTAGTTTCCCAGATTCTGACTATCAATTTGTGCAGGCAAGTGGCTAGCTTTTCCGGGCCCATCTTGATGAGCTCTGCTCCGCTACAATCCTTACCAGCTGCTTTATTGGTCTTTAGCTGTTGGATGGCATCCTTAACTTCCCTCAAGGTGGGGGCTGGTTGGCTTCCATCGTCCGCAGAACTGACGTAGTCATCTCCTCCGTTGCCTTGACTTTCACTAACTGTACTCTCAGCACCATTCAAATGTTTCTCGTAGTGCTGCTTCCACCTTTCGATCACCACACGTCAAGATGCTCATATCCTTATCCCGGCACATTTCGGCTCGCAGCACGAAGGTAGAACTTGCGTGTTTCTTGAGAACGACACAGCTGTTCCATCTCCTCGCACTCCGCTTCTTCCAGGCGGCGTTTCTTCCCCTGAAAAAGGCGGGTTTGCTGTGTCCGCTTCCGTCTATAACGTTCCACGTTCTGTCGGGTACCTTGCTGCAGCGCCCACGTTGCGTCCTTCTCCTCCAGAATCTGTCTGCACTCTTCGTCGAACCAATCATTCCGTCGACTTTGTTCCATATACCCGACGTTGTTCTCCGCTGCGTCGTTAACGGCTGCTTTGACTGTATTCCAACAGTCCTCAAGGGGGGCCCCATCGAGCTCACCCTCTTCCGGCAATGCTACCTCGAGATACTGCACGTATGCAGTAGCGACATCAGGTTGCTTCAGTTGCTCTAGGTCGCACCGCGGCGGTCGTCGGTACCGAACATTGTTGATGACGGATAGTTTTGGGCGCAGTTTAACCATCGCCAGATAGTGGTCAGAGTCGATGTTAGCGCCACGATATGTCCTGACGTCGATAATGTCGGAGAAGTGCCGTCCATCAATCAGAACGTGGTCGATTTGTGATTCTGTCTGCAGTGGTGACCTCCAGGTGTACCGCTACGCTTTACCCAGCATTTGCCGTGCCGTGTCTTGATATCTTGATTGGTCTGAAATCCAGATCGATTTGAAAAACTTAGAAGATACGGTTTGAACAGATCTTAATCGTAAATCATGCGCATAACCTCTAAGGACATGTATGGAGACTATAGCTTGCTTTTGGTTTCGTACCAAGCGTAATTGACCTGGTAGACCAAGGCTCTATAATCCAGAATGGTTTGGAGAACTTAGAACATATGTAAAAATATTGTCTGCATTCATGACTCGTCATCTCTGAAATAGTATGGGGTACATTCCTGAAATAAAAACAGCAATAAAATCGTTCATGTGCGATATTCGTGTGCAATTAACGTCCATAACTGACGATTCTGCCTCTGACGATTACAGGTTGTAGGTGTGACCCATCAACAATCTAAGGCTAGTTCCAGAAACTTTATGAGCTGATGATTGTTTTGAGTACATTAACATGTGAATTTGGCTGAGCAATGCCTGAGATATCGTTAAGTCAAATCCGGGTCAGTATGACCCAATCATCATGTGAGTATTTTTGTGCACTGTAGGATGGTTAATGCAGGGTCCGGCAATTGAACTGCTACATTAGTGAGTAAAATAATGTAATACAAAATACGTAATGGGAACTAGTTCTACAAAACGTCGCTATTTCGGTACCAAAGGCTAGTTCTTACGAAAGGATTAGACGCCGGCTCAAAAAGTGAAAAAAAACCAACTAAGGATTTTTCAGTGTTAATTTCGAGGTCAAAGCGGCAAGCGAGTTCGCCTGACCTGATTTGCATGAAATTCACTGTATGTATGTTAAAGCCCGCAACGTCGTTTCTTGTGTAAAGTCTAGAAGCGACATCTGGTGGCATATTGTAAAATGCTATACGAGCACCTGCGGGCCCCGTACTATGCGTTCCTCGATCGTCTGCGACGAGTGGTTGAACTAAAGTACAAAAAAGATGAACTTGACCAGTGAGCTTTCAAAAAGTGATATGCTTTCTAGGGAAATTTAATAATAATTGAAATGAAATATTTTTGTTTTGGTTGTTTTATCTGTTTATTCTAATATATTATTCAAATCAATTGCCCAACCATGTACATCTTCTTCTATCTTATCTATCTTATATATAAAAATGAAATGGTCTGTGTTCGTATCCGCATAACTCGAAAATGGCTGGATGGATTTTTTTCATTTCTTTAGCAGAAACATTCGTTATAGTTTCCGACGGGTTTATATGATATTTCCTAATGTAAAAATTACGAGTAAAGTTGAACAAACCGTGAAAAACTAAAATTGTGATTCCTATGCGAACTTTGCATGGGCAGTTCGGAATGCACATTCTCGCCTACTATGCAGGACAACGTCTGCCGGGTCAACTAGTCTTCTCTATATAATAAAAATGAAATGGTCTGTGTTCGTATCCGCATAACTCGAAAACGGCTGGAAAGGTTTTCTTCATTCCTTCAGCAAATATGTTCCTTGTCATTCCCGACGGTTTTATATGATATTTTCTTATGCGAAAATCACGAGTTAGGTTGACTAAATCGTGAAAACACTAAAATTAAGAATCGTATGGAATTTTCGCATGGGCAGCTCAGAAAGCGCATTTTGCCTACTATGCAGGACAACGTCTGCCGGATTGACTAGTAATATAATAAATCTGGTACGAAATAGTGCAGTCTCATTTACTTTACATGACTATTTTTGCAGAAAACACATCAGATTCCACGTTATCGTGCCTCATCGCATAGCTGGACAAGTCATGAAGCGATAAATGACCCTGCCTTTGGATGATTCTGATGTAATGTTCATCAAACTATTTCATGGACATCATGACAAATGCAAGTTCATCTATCGGTTCATGACTTGTCGAGCTATGCAATGTGATAATATGGAATTTGACAACCCTTTGCAACGACATAATTTATTGGCAAGAATGATTAGGTATATGGATTAAATTAGACTGTTAAATTTTCATACAAATTTGTCATATTAAAGCCCATTTTTTATTTCTGAAATCTTGACGAAAATTATGTTTGCGGCTCACATCTCTATTCTCAACATAACATTGCAATCCGCGTAGGCTCCTAAAAGCCAGTAAACAGACTGACAACCACGCCGTACCGCCACAACCTCAACCACGATCGTACTTTTAACGGAAAACCTTGGCTGGGCAACAACAGCGCGCTCTAGCGTACGGCCTTTAACGGAATGTGTGCCTATACTTACCTTACTGCCTTCTTGCTCGCTCCGCAGCAAAGGCGCGTCGCGTCGTCGATCGGTGGCCACACGTTATCCTAAACTGGTTGAAAACCGTGCAGCTTGCGTCCTTGGCACTAGTTTGCCTTCTAGCCAACCGAAGCCGCTGTTAGTTGTCGGGCCGCGTGTTTTCTATAAGACTCAATTTAAGATAGGAAGCGACCACTATAATATGCGGGTTTGATTTCAATTGCAAAAACGTAAGTGATTGATTCCTTCCAAAATCGAATGCAAATCATTCCGATTGAAAACGAATCGGTTTTCCGGCTTCCCAGATTCTGTCGATCGATCGCGGTGGAGTTTCGTAATTTCTCATGTCCCTTTGATTGTGTACCACTGCATTGGTGAATTCCGATCACGTCCCATGTTACTGGGAAAGACTCATTAAATTATTACTACCCATCATCAGCAGCTTAAAGATGTCCAACGTCCAGCCGTAAACGGTTTCGGCTTCAGTTGACAACCTGGAAACTTGTGTCAGAGCTGTCAGGTGTCATTGTCATTGTCTGTTTCAGAAGTCTTTGTTCAATATTTACGCAAATTTATTTACATGAGCGCGGAGGAGAATCATACCGACGCCACGTTTTGGATGATCTCACAACGCACTGATCAATCAACCGTATGTGTTTGGTGATTCGGATCGTGTTACAGTCGATGGTATTAACTTCACTTACTGTAGTTGCAAAACGTACAAAATCATCGATTCGAATGTGACGACGTTCATTGAAGAATCGGATCACATATCTGATGTCTGTCATTGTCACTTCTGTTGACAGTGAGCGGTGTGTTGTTGTGGCGTCTCTGCACTGATGTATAACTACACACGACCTACACGATGCTGTGTTGATATACCCGCAGTGAGATGATGTAATGGGAACAGGTTTTAGTACCAACGCGATGCATTCTGAACATTATCAACGGGATACGCGCCTTGCGACATCCAAAGATAACGCTTGTTTTTTTGTGTGGGCGAGTGAATGACCAGAATTTTGTGAATTTGGAAATCCATGAATGGGTGTGTCACACTATTCGTTGTTTTGTTCGTACAGATCTCCAAGTATTTCAGTACGTAAGAAAAATATCACAACAAAGGGACAATAGTTTGCATTTCTATTTTTATTGTATGTGAACGATATCTTATCCTGTGAAATTATCTACGCTCGACATTAGCTTGTAAGATAATATCTTCTCGGAACGCTTTCCGATTAGAGATTATAATATTTGCTCAAGAGAAGATTATAACCCTCTTTCAGCTAAGATTTCAAAGCCTGTGAGTGGCATTATCCAACATGCATTGCTATAAAAATTGATAACAAACGCATGAAAACATCTGAAAGATAAATGCAAAAAGAAAAGGCAGGTAAGGTACTTTTCGACAAGGTGTCAACAAGGTCACAATTCAATGACATCATCACAATCAATGTGCTGACTGTGTCGAACCACCAACTGGGTGAGATCCAGGCAGTATTTGTTAACTTGCCGTACACCCGCTGGGCATTCCTGCCATCTAACAATAAACAGTACCTCGACTTCGTGCGAACAAGCTTGGCAGTTTTCTTATCAGATGATGAGGGCGATAAGGAAGTTTGCAAACCCTCTGCGTCCTAATGAGGGGATGGCTTATTTTTTACCTAGTTTTGGATATTCTCGAGTGATTCAAGGCTCTTCAAACAGATACATGAGTAATAATTTATAGGTGATATGCTCCTTTTACAGAGAATTGAATTGTTAAACACTGTCAAGTGTGTTAATCGTCGAGTCAGGGGTAGTTTAATCTGTCCTTGAATATTGCTCATATCAAAGCATACTCATTCGTAATAACGACTCAACAAACACTTATTTTTATCGTTGAAGGACGAACGATGTGTGTAACAAAGAATCGGAAGCCGAACAGAACGTGACCAACCCATAATTTCGATCATACTTAGAAGTTGCACACCATGATTTACACTTTTTCAATTCTCTCCTTTAGTGAGGAGTTCGTCATCATAGAATTCCGAATTAGAATCATGCAATTTTCACCGAAAAAAAACGAGGATTGTGAGCACCGAGCGGGTAAGAACTGAATCAAACTGACGCAACGCGACGGCGTCAATCTTGAGCAATGTTGTGACTACATGGATTAATGTCGTGTTAAGAGTAAAGAACATGGAAAACATAGAATTGAGAGAACTTGTTTGTCAAAAGTGTAGAGCAAAGCAAGATTAATGGACGATGGTGACACTATTGATAAATATCATAGTGCTGCTTGTGAATGTTTGGTCTGGGTGTTTTATGTAAAAGGGAGCATTCAACTATTTTACCACTAGAATCTAAAATAGTGGGTTTAAAAAACAGAGTAAGAAAAGTGCCACTAATGATAATTTTTCATGTAATGGTTATAAAACTAATGATCCAGATAAGATCTGCATAGCTATTTTTAGTTTTCATGCATAGTGTCATAAAGGCGTAGCTGCATTGATCGAATTCGCTTCGTCGATGTGCTCTTCTTATTGCCAGAAGCCAGATATAATCTTATAGTCCGCCGCTGATTTTTATGCGCCGCCGCCGCAGTCACCATTTTTGATCGGCGCTGCAACTTTTTGACCGCGCCGCCGGTGAATTTTGGGCAAATAATTTCAATGCCGTATCCTGGAGGTGGTTTTGGGAGTTCATCCTCCTACCCCAATTTGTTAGAAGAAAAATTACGTCCAAACCCTTATACATTAGAAAAATTTCGGCTGCCCCGCTATAAAGAACATGTAGGGGGAGATCCCCCAGTGCCGGACACCTCCCAATACCGGACACTTCTAAAAACAACACTTGCAGAGATCTCTCCATCACCTCATGTAGTACAAAAGACAGCTACCGCCATCGAGGGTGACAATGGGTCTGGGGGGTGAGAATGGGTCATCGCTTTTACACTACAGGCAGTCTGGAGGTCGTAGAGCAAAACCGTTCAAAAAGGTCTCTTATATTTTAGTCTTCTTGGCTTCTGATGCATTCAATCCAATCTACAAGCATTCTAAGTGGTTGAAACAGTGACCCATTCTCATCCCCATTTGACCCATTGTCATACCCATTTGACCCATTGGTATTGAAAAGTATTTTTCCTGCATAGAATATCCGATCCACATGTTGCAAACTTTGTTGGCAAATTGAGCAAAACTGTCAAAAATTTTCATGTTTCGCCACTTGCAGAGATCCCTACATCACCTCATGTAGTACAAAAGAAAGCTATTGAAAAGTATTCTACCTGCATAGAATATCAGATCCATTTGTTGCAAACTTTGTACAATAATTGAAATTGAGCAAAAATGTCAAAAATTTTCATTTACAATGTTGTGAAAACTCATATGTGAATACGTACGTTATGTGGAAGATATTGATTTGGAAAATGTATTGGAAGTAACCACTTTCCCTTCGATGGGACTCGAACCCATGACCCTAGAGAACGCTAGACTGGTGCTTTAACCAACTAAGCTAAGAAGGACCTTCGTCGGCCTTCGCAACCTAGCGGCTACTGAACGAGCTCGAGATTCCCAAATTGGACGCATAGTCAAATCACTCGTAATCCATTTCTCAAGCCAACACTTCCACATTTGTATAGTACACGTTCACATTAGAGGAGCGTGAGTTTTTAGAATGTCTGGCGGCTATTAAACCCTTTTAGCACAATATAAGGTTGGTGTCTTATAGGGGCCCTCCTTAGTCGTGCCATAAAACGCGCGGCTACAAAGCAAGACCATGCTGAGGGTGACTGGGTTCGATTCCCGGTGCCGCTCTAGGCAATTTTCGGATTGGAAATTGTCTCGACTTCCCTGGGCATAAAAGTATCATCGTGCTTTCCTCATGATATACGAATGCAAAAATGGTAACCTGGCTTAGAGGCAGCTCTGTCCCAGTGTGGGGATGTAATGCCAATAAGAAGAAGAAGGTTGGTGTCTTGGCTAAATGCAAGAAAGACAATATCACTCGGTGAATTAAGTTGTTGTTTTTTTGCTTTTATTCGGGATATTTTCTAAACATTAAAGGAAGAATCATTTGAATTTCGCCTAAAAAATTGATAAACTTCTCCGGAAAATTATTTAAGTTTTTCCAAAATGTTCATTTGTAAATAATTTTGATATATTATTATATATAACTTTAAAGTTATTCGAGACAAGCCAGCCCTGGGCTGAAAGTCTCGCTAATAAAAACAAAACAAAAACTTTAAAGTTTCGAGAATTATTTGGATTTACCAACAGAAGCTTTTTGGAAATCCCGATGAAAATTGTTTGGAAATTCAGCAGGAAATTCGTCGAAATTTACATTAAGAAATTCTTCAAAATTTTCATGAGAAATTGTTCCAAATTTCTACAGAAAAATGTTCGGAATTTCCGCGGAAAGTTCATGTTGACCCAAGTAACTGTGAACATTAAATAAGCCGCACGTGCGACTATAACGCTATCACAGAGCTAACAAACTTTATACTGGCTCTCTAATAGCCGAATTTTCACACAGAAAATTCATCATAATTCTAGAAGAATGCGGCTGGAAGAATGGGTGTTTTAACGTTGGCTTGTTCAGTCTAAAATAATAAGGACGGATAGTTTGACATGGAATTTCCGATAACTGCAAGTAATTTAACTGCAATGCCTTTCAACTGCAATTGGATAGTTGTAACAGTTTTGCAGTTGTCGGTCTGCTGAACTTAAAAACCATGTCAAAGTCGATGATAGCTGCCTTATTACGCTGCACAATCAAATGCCCTTCTATTCATTCTGACGTCGACTGACAACCGTTTGCCGTCTAGAATGCATTTCAGTTATCGAACGACTAGTGCATTGACCATAAGAAATTCTTGGGAAATTACATTGGCTGAAATAAAAATACGGTCGAACTGGTAATTTGGCCAAAAAAAATCGTTTTCCCTAACAGATCGTTTGACCGAAATGGTGGTTTGGTTGAATAGGTCATCAGTCCGAAAATGCCATGTGGCCGAAACGGACGTTTGACAGAATGAGCCATGTGGTGAAAATGTCGATAGACATGTCAATTACTGAACAGGTCAAAAATGTCCACCCATTCGGTCAAATGACATTTACGGCGAAATAACCTTTATGTCAAACGACCATTGAACAAAATTTCGTAACCTCTCTACTACTGGCCTTTAAGCCAAAAGTCATCTAACCAAATTTCAGCCGAAATGAATGTATATTCGAAACTGTTATTAGGTCGAAATGAATTGTCCGAAAATGTTTGCCCGAAAGCGACAGGTAGTAATGATCATTTGGCATAGAGTCATTCGGCCCGAAAATGTCCTTTCGGCAAAACAATCCTATCGACCAAACGGCATTTTCTGCCAAATAACCTAAACGAATTTTTGGCAAAATAATCAATTCAGCGCAGAAAATGCCATTTGGCTAAAATTATTGTTTTGCGGAAATGACATTTTTGGACGCCATTTAGTCTTTCTGCCAAATGAACATTCTTACCAAATTGCAATTTTGATCAAATGATCTATTCGGTCAATCGACATTTTCAGTTAAATGGCCTGTAAGGGCAAACAACTGTTTCAGTCAAATTACCTGCCACTGGTTTGTCAGATATGCTATCGTTTATAAATCTGATTTTGTAACTAATGACATGATGTAATGTGCCATGCAATAGTTCGATACGGTGATCAGCATAGCAGCATAGCATAGCATTGGGCCATTTCACACATAAGAGCAAGAAATCCTCTTGATACCTTTTTATCTAACCCATCCTGGAAAATTTCTTCTCTCGGAACTCCGAAAACTCAGCCACCAGCTATTCTTTCTGTATATAGAAATTCTTTGAATTCAAGACTCCTGCAAGAATTCTGGAGAATTTCCACAGTAAGAATTTTGAGGAATTGCTCCGTTAATTTTTGGTTCTATAATTCTGAGAAAATGCCCTCCCAAAAATTCTCCCAGGGTAATTTCTACTTTGGGAATTCTGGGAATCTCATATTTCAAGAATACAGGGTTGTACCTTTTCTGGGAACTTAAGTCGAGTCAAGTACGAGACACTGAAGACGACCTCACTGTTGAGGTCGAAATACGTATCTGTCGAGGTACAATTAAGTGGTGGAATTAAAAGGGATTGTATAAACTCGTCTTATGACAAGTGAAGACATTCCACTAAATAGCTCAAAATAATTTTCTTAACATTGTTTTACATGCAATTGACCGTTCCCGTCAAAATTCTGATTAGCTCAATCGATTTTTATTTAAGGTCAACTTTCCCAAAGAACCCATATTTCCTTACGCTTTGAGTTTTTTTTTTAAATTTAAAACAAAAAAACGGAAAAGGTGCTGTTTTTCAAGATTGACCTAACATTTACCCGACTTTGAACGAACATCTGGTGAATTTTTCAGACCGGTTCACACGTGCAGCACTTTTTTGGTTTTTGTTTTCGATTTTTAAAATAGGTAGAGACGTCAAAAAATATGGGTTCTTTGGAATTGTTGTGAACTTTTCAAATTGCGATAACTTGTATATTTTAGAAGTAAAACACTAATCATGTCAACAGATGGTTATGTTTATGTCTAAACATTGATAACTGATACTTATTTAACCAAAAACATCATCGAAAACCGACTATTTATTTGAATGCGCGGCAGGCGATCATTGTCCTATTCCGTTGCAATTTGGGACAAATGATTGTTGAGAGTTGCGTTTGTCCCAACATTTACAAGAGAGGACAATGTTGTTGTTTTACATCCCCTTTTTAGTATACGATAAAGGCAAAACATACCGGTGATGGAATGGCATCTCAATCACCTGCATCAATTCCATCGAGAATCTCTGGAATATTTTGCATCAATCGACGTATTAATCATTTGAAGTAAGAAACATGGTTTGACTATTTGAGCATGTTTTGAAGGATTTTGATGCGATTACAGAAACCTTTATTAACAACCTGAGTGCCACAAAGATGCAATACGGTTATCGAAAATGAAATTTAGGAGAGAAATTAATTCTCAATATGGGATATACAAAGCTGCATATGTAGGGGAACTGCTTCTGGATTTCATCTCATGGCACCGATGTTCATCTCATCAAAAACATAGCAATGGAAAGGAACTTGATTTGTTTCTTATTTTTGTGATTTTTTCAGCAGTGAGCATGCATGTTTGCAAAAAGAAGCGACGAATTTAGTGCCGTATTTCTTTGTTTCGCAATGAGATGAATATGTGTTCAATGAGATCGGAACGTTTTCCCTGTGTTTTCCTCATGAGGAAATTGCTTTTTTTTAATAGTTTCAACTATTTAATTTTGGGAAAACGTAAATCATTTCATATTAATCCATACGTATATTTGTTGCAGGATATCCTCAGTTATGGAGTTGAAGGATATCAAATACGATTTGCGATTAAATCTGCCAAGCTAAAACTTAGGCAGAAAATTTGGTTATTTTCTGTTGGCGCTTGGTGTGATTTGGCAGAACCCCGACCATTTTGTTCGATTACAGCGTTCTTTTACTTTACTTAGTCTGTCTGTACTAGGTTAATTGCAAATATGTTGTCCAATACTGTACATCATCACCGTATGATATTCTCCAAGTCTTTAATTAATCCAAAAGGCATAGTTTGCTAGGTTGATTTTCAAAATCCATGTACAAACTTTTCGAACTCATTTGATCGGGATTCGGGATTCAGCGAAACCGCACCAAGAGCTTTTTTGACTGACTTGTGATAGGTATTTTGTTCGTTGTATGAAAACAGAAAAACAATACATATCAATTCATTCGTACGTTTGTTGTTGGATATTATCTGTTATAGGATGGATGTATATCCGATACGATTTGAGATCAGTTGGATCTGCTACACGAAGGCTTGTGCAAGAAAACGGGTATTTTTTCATTGGCGCTTAGTGCGATTTGCCAGGATCCTGACCATTTGATCTAAGTACATTTACGTTAATTATCAAACGTGATTTTGTGCACATTTTTCGTTGATTTATTGTGAAATATTATTTTGGATTCTTAGATTATTTTTAAGTGGGTTAGAGTTCAAAAGTGGGTTAGAGTTCAGTTTTAATCATTATCTACGCATGCCCTTTTGTATGTGAGAGTTGACGAAAAAACACGGGAGTTTGGAGAGTTTGCAATTTTAAACCTCTAATGCGATGTAATCCGTTGACGTTGTTTACTCTTGTCGCCGTACATTCTTTCAACTTTTTTATATGTTTAGGGTAACGGTACCAATAGTGGAGGTATCAGTAGATCCACAAAAGAAAATATTTTTGAAAAATCGTTTTTTATGGAAAGTTTACAGTTTTAATATCTTATTCAATAGATAAACTAATAAATTTGCTAACAATAATGATTGATGTCATTTAACATCAACAACGACCAAATATTGCTTGCACTACTACACTGTTCCTTTAGTGACGGTAAAAAATAATTTTGGTTCCCATAGTGGTGCTATCCATTGATTTGTTATGAGACTCTCCACTATTGGAACAGTTACATCACTATAGGTGCAAGGGAGTCATTTTTATTAAGAAAAATAATTGTTTTCAATAGTTTTTCAAGCGAAATCTTAGGATAAGTTGCATTGACCAGGACATTTAAAGCACGACGCATCAATTGAAACCGTCGTAAAATGTATAATTATGATAAATCTCATTATCCATTAAGGGTACGTTTACCCTATACTATCTTCCAGAAACATCCTACTAGTTAGTACCTTCACGAGATGTGCATTAAACCATCTCAATTAAATGCAAACACATTAGCAATAGAGGGTGCCTTTCAGTGTCATCGTCGTCATCGAACCCCATTCTGTTGCGTTGGGCAAGCCGGCTGTCGTAAAAAAGTTGACTAGTTGTAAAGAAATATTGTCACGTCCATTCGTTCGGTTTATCATTGAGAATGCGCATGGAGATTATTGAATCCAGCTTAGTGTGAGAGAAAACCAAACAAGAGAATGTAGACTCGAGGAAACGTCACGCTAAGAATCACCCATGAATAACAAGTTTATTAACATGTTCTTATAGAGTTCGAAGTTGAATTCAAATGATTTTTAGTGGATTCAAAAATAATTTTATTAGAATTAATTAGAATTATTCTCCAGGAGAATTGTATCCCAAAAAAAATATCATAGACAAGTTTATACACACTTAGTTTTTATTTCTGCAGCTCGGCAAAAAACTGCACAGCCATGCGCTAGCAAAATAAAAAAACTGATATTCCGGCAAAAATGATGTTTGTTAGCTGATTTTCGGCAAATTATTTGCTGATTTTCAGCAATTTTGACAGAAATCTCGGCAAAAAACATGTTTGCTGGGGCACGGCTGTGCGAATCTCGGTAAAAGTTGACCATTTTGCTGAGATCCCGGTAAAAAATATTAAATGTGTAGGAATTCTTCTATAGATTCATATTTAGTCTTTCAAGCTCACTAATGATTCTAGTGAATTCATACAAATTTGTTGAAGAAATAATAGATTCTACTGCAACATTGCAAATAGTCTCGAACATGTTTGAGCCAGAAATGTTTACTAAAAACATATTTGCATTGGAGAGTAGATTTCTAAACATTTCTCGAAATTCGCGAGTAATCCAAGTAATTTAGAAATTTAGTTCATTTCTGCTTATTTGTTAAAATATTTATTTATGCTATTTTCATTTTCAAAAAATATTTCTTGAAAAGAAAGTCGATTCAAAACAGTTCAGCAGTATAATATTATATATATCGATTGCATACATAATTGAATAATGTTCATAATTTATTTGTTAATTATATTTCGTTCTATACCGTTCATTATCCCTGAAAAGAAGTAAACTTTCCATATCAGCATCCTATTTTTTGTCCCTACTATTCTTAACGTGCGAATAAGTCATAGCCACAGTTTTGGATCGGTGAGTAAGTAAAGCTTCCTCCTCAATCACGTCATCATCGTCGTCGTCTTCTGTGCCCGTCTACTAACGGCCAGCAACCCGGCAGGCAGACAACGGTGATGATGACGATTAGTTGCATGTTTGACACTAGACCGGACGGTGTCTTACCGGAGCGTGCGCGGCGCAATATTTTAGTCTCTCTACATATGGGCATGCAGTGCAGTGCGCTGATTGATAGTGAACCGGAGTTCAAATCGTGAAATTGCAATAATTGGTTTTCGCTGAGTGATGTGAGATAAGCGAGGAAAATTTGAAACGCAAATCCAATCAATGGGTTTCAGTCCGATGGCCAGTGGCAGCAGTTGGCACTTACGGCCCAAGGTGTGAATTAGGGATGTCAACAGTCGATCCATTCAATTTGTGTGAAAATTGTGCTTAGCGTAAGACATCGAACTAATCGATTATATCAAATTAATTTCAGAAGAATCAATGAAAGAAATATAATTGTTAATTCTGTGCAACCAAATGCCCCTAACTAGCGCTCAGGAGTTGGAAGAAAGAATCGATTGAAAAATCTGTCACCGTGTCCGAACCGGTAGTTTGCCTGATTCGCGTTTCGTTACAGTGTCGCACAGTTTACGTTTCAAAAGATTGTTATTAGTGGGCGATTTGTGGCGTTGTAGAAACGGAGCCTAGTGATGCTGACATGATCGTCCACAGCGGTGATCAGGTGGTTAGAGAGAAGTTAACACCTTCAAGCTAAGCAAACTCCGTCTCTGCGTCTTTCATCTTCAACGCGTCCTCTTTAGTGAAATGCAAACAGCACGTCAACGCTTTCTTCGAGCGAAAAAATAACCGATAAGCAAGTGATGCGAGAAGTTGCACAGTGGATGGGGTTCGAGTGTCGCAGAAGCCGCAAGTGATCATGTGAATCAAATCCTCACCGAAGTGCTGTAGTAGGAAGAAAAAGTGATTGAGCGGTGATATTTACCCGTTGGTTTCATATTGGTATCAGTAGAAATGGGTGTGAATATGAATGATTTGGGTGAGCAGATCGAGCGGATACCCAGCACGACGCTGGAGATGCTGCGAGGAATTCTAGTCAAGTCGCTTTCGCGGGAGAATCTAAGTCTGACCGATCAACAGAAGCTACTGGAACACAGGAAGGATCGGCACGTGTCGTTTGAAGTTGGTAAGGATTTTAAAGTCGCTTTGAAAGAAGGCTGCAGGAGTACTGTGTGAAACGGTTAATGTCAACATATTCACGATTATTTATTGTATCAGATAAAGCAGAGCCATATGTACGTTTGTACTGATCTGTAGTTGCAAGCAAAAAAGTTCATTGACCGGACCAAATAAGGAATCCACAATATTTGGATGGATAATAAAACGCATCTGCTCAATTATCTTCAACGACTAAAACTAGAACACCCCGTGGAAAATGAGACATCTTTATAAAAATAAATGAAAATTGACTCTAAAGGAATCTAATTTATTGATTGGATACCAACAAATTAAAGGTTCGTGAGAATTTAAATTTTCTCAAATATTGTATATCCAGTGTTTTGTTTGAAAGGATAATTGGAGGGGTGTAAGTGACATTTTGGTCAAATTTGAGTTGACTATGTTGGAAAATGCTTTGGTTTCAGAGCTTTGCGGCAATATATTGATATATTTCGTACGTTATTTCTTAAAAATGTAAAAACTCACAGAAAATTAATGATTTTTTGAACTTTCACACGATTTGTATGGAACGAAAAAATATTGAAAAACTTCACACCCATTCTTCTCAACACTATGTCACTTACACCCCTTTGCATTTGATTCCCTCATTGATAATTCTTAAAAGTAGTAGATTTTTTTGCTGTGTTCCATCGATCGTTTCGGAAGCTTATTTGGACAAGCATGTTTTTGACATTTAGTAATTTGAGCGCGGCCATTTAGTAGTTTGTCAATATCTTATTCCAGAGGCTGAATTTTAAAATTTGTTGAAATGTGGTGGACTAACCTAGTAGCGCTATATATGTTATCGGTCATTTAGTAATTTAGGTTTGATCATTTAATAGTTTGCCAATAATTCATTCCAGAAGCAAAATTTTATAATGTGATGTATGGTGGACTTCTTATTTGGAAGTTTTTCTACAACTCTGCCGAACATTGTGTTGTTTTGAATTCAACTATAGTTACACTAACTTATACTAAATAATAACAAAATTCCAAACATTTAGTTTAAGTTACTGGTGCTATTACTCCGTTATTAATGGAATTCAAACAACGAACTATACATCAGAATTGTAGAATAACCTTCGCACTAGAAGTTCACAATACAGGGGTTAGACAAAAAGGTTGAGAGAGTCAAAATTTTGGATTTTTATAAAACCAGAACCATTACATGCGGAAACTCTTCTATCATTCTGTCCCCTTCCGAAATCGAAGATTCAAAATACATTTTTTCTACAACTCGTCATTTTATGTGACGTTTACTTTCGTCATGTTTTATGCTTTCTCCAGAAACTAGAACTAATATGCCGACCAATACTGGCTGCAGGTCAAGAAACCATAAAAATACCCAGAAATATGGCCATGGGGTTGGCTATACACCCTGTACAGATGTCACTTTCGCAGAACACTCGGAACCTGTTAAAAATTGGCCAGTAAGTCAATGTATGTTTAATATAAATTATATTCGATATTCATTGTCATGAGCCAACCGTGGACTGAAAATCCCTTTAATAAAGACAAAAAAATGACGAAAGTAAACGTCACATAAAATAACGAACAGTAGAAAAAACTCAAATGTGCAGCCCAATTGTACGCAAAAGTGACGTAGGACTACGTAGCTCTACGAAATGGATGATATTTGTTATCATAGTTTGTGTCTCTTCATTAACAATGAGTAAACTACTCGCATGTCAACCGAACTAAGAAGCCGATTAGCAGCTCCCAGTTGGGTGGACTTTGAGTCTACAACCGTGGAAAAGGGATTAACACAATTCAGGAAAAATAATCAGAATCTGAACCAGTGCGAACTCAAACTCAAATATATTTATTTGCATCCGCATTTATTTGCATTATTGGTATCCGCCCGCGATGGAAGCATACGGGTATCGTTTTCTATGGCGCCGGTGGTAAAGTGAGAGGAAGTTAAAGAATTAATTACAAACAGTATTTTTCAGAACTAAAACTATTTAATCTAAGAAGTGGTATTGACCGCTGGGAAAAATCTTCACTCCGACAAACATACTATTCGACTTAATTTATCAAATTTTCTCCATTCAAACGACAATGACGATCCTGACTTTTCGCTAAAACCTTATCATTTAGAATAATTTTTCAGCATCAACACTGATGGTGCGGGATAGCAATTGACGCCATTTTGGTAATCAATCCTTTCTTCACATTAAATACTGGTTTGTTGAGGTTGAATGATCTGCTTCAACCACGACAACCACCACAAGTGCGATGGTTTCCGTTAGTTTTTTTTTAATATTTGTTAATTTCTCTGTTTTTTGTAATTCAATACATTATATTGAAGGTGCATATAAAGTCAGTATACAGTTCAACCACTGCGACGGTATTTAGTGATTCCACAGTTATTAACTGCGAGGCTTCCAAGCCAGGTTACCATTTTTGCATTCGTATAGCATGAGGCTAGCACGATGATACTTTTATGCCCAGGGAAGTCGAGACAATCTCCAATCCGAAAATTGCCTAGACCGGCACCGGGAATCGAACCCAGCCCCCCTCAGCATGGTCTTCCTTTGTAGCCGCGCGTCTTACCGCACGGCTAAGGAGGTGTTCCATTGACCAAACTCACCCTAGCAGCCGTTTTCTATCACGAGGATATCCAGAGTGAGGATCTTGTCAAATCGGCTTTTACAGCTATGCAAGCGAGCAGCAAGCTGACTGAATATTGGGACCAGTTGTTCCGGTGTGAATAGCGGAGCAGTATCTTCTGCTGAGGTGGGCTCACCATCACGCTGCTTCCGAAAACCAGGAGGAGGGAGAGGAGGCCATTGAGAGCTAGTAGTGGGTGATGTAGCTGGCATGTTGCTTCTCGGTGGGAATAGTTCCGGAAAATTGTCTGCTGTCAGCGCTGGAGGTTTATCACGTTTTGGTTGATGCTTTGTTTATGATTGCCTAAGGATTTGGATGGCTTCCGATCGCTTGGGACAGTTCTTAGCTGTGTTCCGATGGTTTTTACACATTTGGGTCTCCATTGCGTTGCATTTGTCGGAGTGATGATTTCCGCCACTGCGTAATGTCCGCCACTTTTCTTACACTGCGTAATGTCGCGATGCACCGGTTTCTATCTCTGCCACTCAATGATGGTGCTATTTATGACCATAATTGAACGTAGTTCCTTAAGGGTGGTAGATCGATGCTGGAGGTGAACCAGGTAGAGCTGGTCCCGATATTTCTTGGTTTCATCGTGCCGTACGATTATAACATTGTATCATCGGGCTAGATTATAACATTTTATGTACGAACTTTCTTCTGGAAGGAGATTCTCTATTCATACCGTGGATTCGCATAAGTGTCTCTGCTTATGGAACCACCACACCCATTTTTGGCCCTTCATACAGGAGTCTGATGAAATACAAACAGTAGTATAATCATGATCAAATCGTTTGTCAGATATGGCCAGTGCTATCGGCAGGTGCCTTGCTACAATAGATGGTAGTATCATCATCATCATCATCATCATCATCGTGCCGTACGATTTTTAACACGTTCAATGGTTTCAAACCGCATTCCGCCAATTCCTATTTCAATTCATTTACGTCCGTGTTGTCAAGGCCGCGCAATATCACTTTTAATGGTTTGGTCCCGGGTATGTCGTGCGTGTAATGCTCGCAATTTTGACTCTTTCAGGAGCTTGAGAACTTTATTATCTTATTGTCTTCCCCTCGGCGATGAGCTTGATTCCCTCGACGCATAGTCGAAAAGTACACTTGAGGCCCCTCGCTGCCCACATCCGAACAGTTCTTCTGCAAAGGCTGTTGTTTTTGTTTACCTTTGGTCAGTGAATCACCGGCATCGTAATTCTCCAGAGCAGAGTAAATGTTGTTTGATTTAATTTTATTTTGGTGGCTTGGTTCACAGCCGAACCGACTGTTTTGTCACCCATAAGGGGGTTCGGAGTGTGCACTCGTCACCGTTTTTTGCACTTCGTAGTGATACTGATTAAATCCAACGTCCGTACACGCTGCTGTCACGAACTGGAATCAAGCTCATTAGCTCCGATCCTTTGTTAATTGTTATGGGCGCAACTATTTTGTGCACCCTTAGCGGTTAATAAAGAGGCAGGGCCAATGAGCTTGCTTTATTGGATTCATAACAGCTGTATTACTTTGGGCGCGAGCCATTTTGTTCGACATTCCACAGAGAGCGGTCGTATCGACATAAGAGAGCAGTCTCAGCATCGGCGTCGCTGGAGGTCGTCGGCATGGTTACTGCTGCGGATTCATTTCGAAGGATGGCAGTTGTCGGCAGCAAGTGAACCTTTCTCGGACCATTGTTATGGCTGTGGCATAGTGGTTGTAGAGACGCCGCATGTAATGTAAATTGGTTCTTTTCAGGACCTCCATGAAGAATTGAAGAATTTTCTTCAAAGTGTCATTTAATTTATTCGCATATTGACTGAAGAAAATTCGATGGCATCAGTATCGGCTCGAACAGTAGCCGTTAACGGGGAAAATTTATTCACTAAGGTGGCGTCTTCAGCGATTTGACGGTAAATCATCGCGATGCTGTCGTCAGCGTAAAAAGAAATTTTCTCGCTCGATTCTAACTTTGGTTTTGTTGCTATTAGTGATTCAAAACAAGCATTAATTAAAATACATAAATCAGTTCTTTCAAGAATCACTGTACGAGAGAAAACTGTTCCGAGATAAATTTACTTTAAAGTAGAAAACAAAAATTAAATTGCTTCATCAACCACCGGCAAAGTCAGCTGATTTCATATAAATTTCATTAGTTACCACGCGATTGTGCTTCATTATCTTGAAAAAAAAAACCCATCGTTTCATCCTTTTCTTCTTTCCAATCACTATACAGTAACCAAGCTACCATGCTAAACACTGATGCCACCAAAATAGTTCATTTTTATAATCTACTTCTTTCCAAAAAATGCTGGTCCTAAGAAGAACCGATTTTCTTTCCCCAAATGCGCCACCAACTTGTGTTGGAATTTTACATTGTGCTGCTATTGTCCGACTGCCGCTCGATAATTTTTCACTGTGATGCCACCATTTAGAATACATTTCAGTATCGCCGCTGATGGCACAGAACACCATTTTTGTTGTTTGCCGTTGCTTCACATAAAATTCTGATTAATGATTTTTTGAGTGTATTACTTCTACGTGAAGTTAAACGATTTACAATGATATTGAATGCTAATATCATCTTCCAAACTTAGACGTACATGTTTAATTCAATTCTATACTTTCGCCTCTAATTCTATCATGAAAAAAAAAAAACAAAAAAAATAAAAATAAAAAAAGGAGTTGGTAGCGACAAGACGGACGCATGGAGAAAACAGAACCGCGCAATAAAAATCCTATTCGACTAGATGCTGATGTCATATTAGAAATTTAGAGACAGTACTCGTCGATAGAAAAAACCTTCCGCACGCGATGACATATGAGCAAATCAAACCACCTTCCTTTTGCCAGTGGAGATATATCAGCTTCCATACTGATATTCTCCCCTCCCCCTTCATACGGGAGTTTGGCAGAAGGAAGGTCGTGCGATATGTGCCATCACAAATATTGCCTCAACTCGTTTTCAAATCGACTTCTATAAAAAACATTCTTCATGCCTGCCGTATCCTAACGGAACAATCAATTCTATACTTTTGCTTTTAATTCTATCATGAGCATGTACGTCTAAGTTTGGAAGATGATATTAGCATTTCCATATCATAAAATTCTGGTTCTGAAAAGCTGATTTTCTATTCACAATGTGCCTTTCTAATCATTAATAGCAATTAAACGTTAGTTCGAACCCTGCGTTAAAATTTCACTTTGTGTTGCTGATATCGGTGATTACCACTCGACGACTTACTTTCTCTTCTGCTGAAATCACTGCTATCGGTGTCATGGTTGCCAGAGATGAATGCTAAAGTCGACGACGCCTACCTGCCGTTGCTGCTGGTCGACTACGTTGCTGCTAAGCAAAGATCTATCGCTTCCATCACTGAGGTTGAATCATCTGCACAACCATCCAGACGACTACCACTAGCGATGGTTTTCCGCAAGGATGTTATCGATCATATAGTAATCTTCGTTCGATCACTTAGTAGTTTGTCAATAACTCATTACAGAAAGGACTGTATGGTGGACTTCTCGTGCGAAGGTTTTTCTACAACTTTGCCCAACAGGTCGATGTTTGCTTTTAACTTATAACGGAGCTATAGCGCTAGTAACAGTAAGGGAAGATCCATAAAGTACGTCACGCAAAAATTGGCGATTTTCAACCCCCCCTCCCCCCTTCGTCACACTTTTTGTATTAAAATTCCAAAATTTTTGTATGAGTCGTCACGCTGCTCGGAACCCCCCCTCCCCCCTAGGAGCGTGACGTACTTTGTGGGTGGCCCCTAACTTATACTAAATTATAGCAAAATTTCAATCATTTAGTATAAGTTACTGCTACTGGAGCTATAGCTCCGTTATTATTGAAAATCATACAACGAACTGTTAGGCAGAGTTGTAGATAAACCTTTGCTCTAGAAGTCCTCCATACAACACATATTGAAATTTAGCCTCTGGAATGAGTATACCTCTGGAATGAGTATACATATTTCTAAACTTTTTATCAATTATCGATGATAAATAGTTAAAAATTAGTATTTACCGAAAAATTCATACAAAAGCGTTGACTCATCCTTGATCAAATGGTCAAAAAAAAAATGAAAATCCATCGAGAAACGGCTGAGATATTAACGTTCAAAGTCTATCAAATTTCCGTGACGGTCTCCGATTTTCGCAATCGTAAAGTGTACCCCAATATAGGAAAGACAGACGTAGTCCTACGTCAAAAGATTTCATCTGCCTCGAGCAAGGGAATTGTGAATATGATTTCTTCTAAAAATGGATGCATCTGTCTCGAATAACACAATGGTCACGTTGGCCTGTTATAAGGCAATGATAGAGATGCAATTCTTCTTCGAAAACAAACATAAAGCAAACATTTCCAAGATCCCTTGGTAACAGATGGCATCTATCCGGCTTATGAGGAGCGATAATGTCAGGTATTATGCAACGGGCTATCTCATTTTATACTGTTCAAAGCAATGCCAAATGACCTTTATACCAAATTATCTTACGCCACCGGGCTTGGTGGTCATATGGCTACCGCTTCTGTGTCATGCGCAAGAGGTCGTGGGTTTAATGCCAGGACCGTTTCATTCCTCCTACTTTGTATCTTTTCTTATATGTATCATGTTCTAGCGTGTCTAGCTATATCATGTTTTCTTATATGTATCATGTTGTAGCGATTCAACTGGAAATGGGGTTTTTATACCGTTTCCATCCTCTATCAGGTAACTGTTAAAATTCGAAACGACCTAAAAAAAAGCTCTTTTTCGGTATCCAGTTAGAATATAATCACCCTTCGATTACTATCAAATTGGTAATCCGTTAACCAATACAAACCGCTGACATATAACCTAATCCCACCCACATTCCGATAAAATTTCGCAGGAACTCGTGGCGAATTCATAATTGTTCTTGGCTTGCGTGTGGGCGTTTGATTGCATCATCAATTCCTTCCCATCCCCGATAGACCGTGAGGACAGGGCCAGCGCCGTTATCGACCATTCAAAATACTAGAGCTCTCGGACTGTGCACATTGCGGTTGGAGAGCAAATCCAATTCTTCCATCCATTGGTTCCCTGTGAAATTGCGAACGTTCTGGTCAAGTAGCAACTACGAAAAGCACGGTCATCATGCTCAAAATGATCAAAAATTATCTTACGCCAAATGACCCAGACCCTCTTCAGTTTGTTTTGATTTAAGCATTTCCTAGCCTTGTGAGTACTTTGTTCTTCTCAATGCGTTTTTGAGTGCTTTCTGAAACTTATGGCTCTCTTCAGCAGATGCAATTTTCTGCCTGGCTACAAACCTTTGATGTATTTTTGGGTTCACAGTTTCCATGAAATGAAAATCTTCTTACATTTTCAAAACTTGCCTTTTTTTGATAGTAATCTTTTCACCTTTTAGGATCTCTAAGAACCGGAACCTAGTTTTCCACCGTCCTACATAACTGCTACCAAATAGAATTTCGTTTCGAAAACCTGCGTTAAATTTCTTTGCCATACAAACTTCAGGTAGGTAACTCATGCTGGCTATTTTTACATATCCCGAGCAGGAGAAATTGGCTCAATAATACTTAATTTTGTTATTGATACCAAACTCTGTTATGAACTAACCCTGCATAAGAGGTAAAATACCAAAGGAATAATACCAAAAGCTAATATGCACAATACTTAAGCCATAACATACTCAGTTATTAAATTGAATTTCAATACCAAATGCATAACCAATTATTATTCGTTTGGTATTGAAATACCTAAGCATGTTGTGCCTCAAGTATTCTGCATATAAGTTTTTGGTATTATTTTTTGGTATTTTACCTCTTATGCAAGGCTACTTCATACCAATTTCTGTTATCGAGGTCGTCGCTCCTGCTCGGGATACGTTAGCGCCTGGATACGGCAGCGGCGTGTAGTAAACCAACCACTGTATCCGATTCATTATTGTACTAAAATCTTCCAATTCTGTATTCGTTTAATACAGTACCCGTATAAAAAAGATATATTCATTTTTTGTATTAAAACCTTGCCTAATCTGTATAATGCCAAAATTTTATATAGAATTGTATGTTTTGTTTTTTGGGTCTACACTTCTTTCAGGTTCTTCAGGTCCATTGTTTAAAATTCTAACATGTTAATCTACATAATTAGTATTTGTCCATTTAATATAATGAGAACATTTCCTAAAAAAAAATACGTTTCATAACAGCTCCTGAGATTCCATTGAAAAAAAAAACAGTCATGAATTAGATTGCTCGTGTACACCAGCTGATTTACGATGACCCCCTCAAGTTTGAGTCCAGTTTGGCCCCGCGCAGCCACCGGTATCACGTCGACAATATCGAGTTGCGCATACGATCACAACACGATCGCACGGTCGCCAAGCTCGTTAAATTGACAGTAGGGCTTCCAATTTTCCCGGGAATCAACTTCCCGGGAAACGGGAAATAAAATCTAAATTTCCCGGGATTTCCCGGGATCCCGGGTTATTAATTTGAGCGCTTTGATTGACAAGAATGTATTCGGAATTATTATCATAAATAAGTTTTGGAGCTCAGATTTTTTCGCCTTAGAACTGTTTAAAAATCGATTTTGCTGCTGCGTGTACAATGTTGAAATACATTACAAAAGTAAGAAACTAGCCAATTTATTTTTCATGTAACTTTATCTTTCCTTTATTCTTATTAATTTGAATAATTAATTAAATTGGCGTAAAATTTAAATATTCCTATCCTTCGATAGATTCTTTTAGAAGTCTGAGAAAACACTAAAAATTTGCAAAAATCGATTTTAGACACCTCCAAATTTTGTCTAAATCGTACAAAATTGAACTGAACATTTTATGAAAAGCATATCTCATTATGCCAAAGCGATTATGAGCTGACTCGTTGAATCGCAGATATTTTTCAAAAACGTGAATACGTCTAATGAAAATGAAATCTTTAAAATAAAACACCGACGAAGTAACCCTCTGTCTTGAACTTGAACTTGAACTTACTTTCAGTGGATATGGCATAGAATAAACATAGAATTGTTGAAGTTTCTGAGCAAATTTGCCGTCCATGTCAAAAGCTTTGCACCAAAGAATTTAGAGATTTCATCTTTATTTTGCAGATTCTAGATCTTGTTCAAGCATAAGGTCTGCAGTATCCTGACGAGATTTTTCTTAGGCCCATTGTCGCCTTCTGAAGTATGTCGTATTCCTAATCCATATAATACTCAAAGATCTGTGAAATTTGAAACATGTCGCTCTGCACAAGCATCTGCGTTCTCAAAGACACTATAGCTTTATTCCGGCTCTATCTAAACGGTTTAGAATTGCTTCGCACAATTCAGTAACAACTCTACTTAAGCATAACTTTATTTATTATCATTATGGGAAAAGATTCTGGTTTGTTTATTGGAAGAGGACATTTCCTCCATAAATTAAAAAAAAACAAGTTTTATTAAGAGAACGAAGAGCAAATATTAGTAAAAGTTTAATTAATTAGTACCTTAGATTTAATTAATAAGACTCAAAATTTGTAAAAACATTTCCCGGGAAATTCGGGAAACTAATGTTAATATCCCGGGAATCGGGAATCCCGGGAAATTTCATTTCCCGGGAAATCCTTCCCGAGAATGGAAGCCCTAATTGACAGTAATGTTTATTGCAGCTGATTATGTCCATTTGGTGGCGTGCGCCGCCACGCCGTTCGACCGGGAATTGCAAACGATTGCACCTTCCACTACTAACTGAACGCTAGTTGATGGCGCCACCATTCGATGCAGTGTATCTCAATGTGATAGCGCGCCCCTGTCTTGTTGGATGGCCTTGCACCTTTCGCTGCACTGCTTCAGAGGCATATCTAAATGGTAGCTCTAGCTCGTCGGGACTCCCACGCCTAAAAGCGACACAAAACCGTTTAAGTTGTAAATCATGAATTGTGATCGCACTTGCACCGGCGTTGAGGATGGTAAACGCATGCGGATCTATGTCGTCAGACAGCAGTATAGGCGTTGTGGTGTCCAGTTTTTTAGAGAACATAATTTTATGGAAACAAACCGAAGTTTTGAACACATAATTTTCAGGTTCTATCAATACCTTTTTATTGTCGAATTCTATAGACTATTACCAACTTTGAAGCCTAAGTCAAGCACGAAAATTTTCGTGACACCACAGTTATATTTAATGATATACATTTTTCTCTAACCGCAAGTCCGTCTCATTTATGCTCGATTTACCAAATGAAATAGACTCACGAGCTGTTGCAGCATTCAACCTGCAGCATAGCTCTACTTGTCTTGATTTTCCAACCTACAAGTCAAGGTGACGGATCCACCTCTATTGACACACCTGCCTAATTTGGCTTAAAGCGTGGGATCAACCAAATGATGCCCCATGTAGTCACTAATTTGCTTCTCATCGTTCTTTTCTTCTCCATCCGAGGTCAACTCATCCCGCAGACTTGTCAATAGCTCATGATTACTTTACATTGACTGACTGGTGAAGTATTTTCGATGGGAAGCTGAATCATCTCACCTCTCGGTTTCTCGCCGTTTGGCACTACTCGAAGTGCTAATCTCCCATATGCCACATTAGTCAAATTGCTCGCACCTACACACATATCTGCCCAAAAAAAAACGTCAGGATAGAAACGTCGACCAGCCATCATCAGAGATAAAATCGCCTATTTTCAAACTGAGTTTTATTATAATAGAATTTAGATACTTCAACAACACGATTCCCGAAAATAGATTCTAGAGAGTTTTTTTTTATTCATTTATATTTACATTTATTCTAATTTATGTTTTCGTGTCCTCTTCTTTCAGCTGGAAACAGGGATGCAACCATACAAAAACAGAGCCGGCCATCTTCAGCTAATAAAGGTTAGTATTATCTTTGGGAACAAACTAATTGCCAATCGAACAGTGTTGGGGTAGACCTACCAAAGACATTTTCATTCAAATCTATCATTTATTTATACAAATCGTCGAATCTGTAGACACCCGTCCACACTCTATGCATCTGCATACTCTGCACTGGTTTGCCTGCGTAGGCGAAGATTACGATAGCAATGGTTATGGTAACGAAGAAGGTATCGGTACTGGTTTGACTGAGAACGCGAATGTCGTAATGTGTTGTTTTTCCATTTTGAACAGTTGAACTATTTGGTCAACACATCCTCGTTAACAGCACGTTTGTTTCTTTTCCCACTAGCTCTGAATAACTAATAATATGACACTGGTTCCCTTCATGCAAATTAAAAAAGAAAAAATAGTTTTTTGCGCTAAATAAAGATCCATGAAATACGTTACAGGAGAATTAGCTATGTTCAGCCATCCTTCGTAATGCATCGAGTATTAATTCTCTATTTTATTTGTATGGGTCATCGCGCTCCTTGATATTCCTCCTGATTGTGTTATAAGGCGGCTCATATATTGTTTTGCTTCCTGTCTATAAACATGTTTTTAGATTCAAATATGTTTAAAATAACTATTAACTGTCGCTTTGAAATTATCCCGTTTGCAGACCAAGCTTTGTCTTAATGATAAAATGTATATCAAACAGTGATATAAATGCTAAAATAACTAATATAAAAACTCACATTTTTGTTCTAGAAACTAAAGCTTGAATAACTCAGTTTGCCATTATACAAAAAAATATTAAAAACAAATCTGAGTCTGAGAGTGTATCGAGCAATCGAGCATCACTTCCCTGCACGTCAACTTTCTAGACACGGACCACCACTGGTTACCAATTAGCTTCACGATTTCAAGCAAATCCTCTTCAAGAATCGGAACTTCGATCTCCGGTTGTCTTCTTGATTTTGCTCTATTTTTCTATTGCAGCTCAATAATGAATAACTAATGTTGGATTGTGATGGTAACATTCGTTCAGAAATGAGCTATAAAAGAATATATGAGGAAATTTATGACTGAGGTCATTTTGCCTTGTGGTGCGTTTTGCACTGTTCTTCCCTACTATGAGGCAAAATCACACAAGTAGGTGACCAACAATATTTTCACGTCAATCTGACAATATTTCAATTTTTTTTAAGGATTTGTGTCTAAAGTGTATTTGAAATACATGTTTTGCAGATCATTCGGCTTCGTGACCGTTCGGTTAGCAACGTCAATCGTCTAGACGCATATGCTGTGAAGTGTGGGTTTAATTCCCGCCCCAGTTAAAGAGAATACTTTTCATAAGGCAAAAAGTTCTCCTCTGGTCCATTGTTTTTTTTTTGTAAATCTTCTGTCCGTTATCTCATGCTAGACATTAAATTTTTAGTCTGTGCGACATCTGGTCGAGAACGGTGATTCTGTCTATCATTTATTAATACTTGTAAAGTCTCCGAACTCCATGAATAATGAACCTTCACAGAAAAAAAAACTAATCAGTGCGTAAAAAATAAAGACGTGGATAATTACACTTTTCTGGGCGTACATGGATCTTTCGTACAAATTCGCCCAAAATGTATGCAATTTCTATGATATTATGCCACTAAATCGTATAAATAGTGACATAATGTCATAGAGATTGCATATCAAAATTGCGCATTAGGGAGATAGATTCAGTTATTCCCAGCAATTTGAATGCGTTGCAGCAGTTTTTTGAAAAAATTGCCGATTGGGGCAATTTTCAACAGCGGAAGCATTCCGCGTTGAATGCAACCTATTGCAAGCAAATCGGATAAGCCTAAGTGCAAAAAAGTGTATCTCACATGTTTTTGTACATACACCCACACACCCACCCTGAATATCCTGAACAACTTTGCTGAGTATAACTTGAGTGTAGGTGCAAAGGACCTCACACGAGATCAATATTTCACACATGAGCAATTATCTGTGAAATCGAAAGCATAATTTTTATTCACAGCGTAGATTTTTTTTTCATATAGCCCCATTGATTACCTAAATCTTTGCCGAAGACAACAAAAAGAATGGGAAAGCCATTTTTAAGTTATATATTTTTGCTTAGGCCCTTTTCGAGACATAGGCTAGAGTCAAAATGGTAAACTAATTGTTGTGGCCAGTTATCGGCACGAACGTTCTATCTAGCAACTCGGTTTATGTGCTGGAGTATGCTTTAAGCTGTAATTTAGCCTGATTGAGTGTTTCTGTAGTTATAATACGTAATCGTCTACTTACAATTCTAAGTCCTTTTATTTATAAACTTGTCCTTGTCAACCTGGTAATGTTTCGTTACACTAACAATCGTCGTATGTGTCCTCCGTATAGTCATTTTACATGCTTCAGTGGATAGACTTCCTACTACCTCTAGGTGCACGGCTCGGATAGTGAGACATGTGACTAACATTACCCACTTTTTCACTTCATACCTTCGAACACGCAGCAAGAAGGGTCCACAGTAATCGATACCTATGAACGTAAATGCACGAACATAGGGGGTTATGCGAGCCTCAGGTAAAGGTGCCATCTTAGGAAATCTTGGGCTAGCCTTGTAAACGGCACACCACGAACATCGTTTTGCAATTTTTCGAACGATGACTCGGAGACTTGGGATATAGTACTTTTGGCGAACTTCGTTGAGTACAGTTTGATTATTGTTGTACGCAAACCGTTGGTGATACCATAAAACGAGTAATTCGATGTAGTAGTGGGTTTTTGGTAAAATCACCAGAAATTTTGCCTCATATGAGGCATGAGAAGAATTCCTCAATCGTCCGTCCAATCGTATTATCCCATAGTCATCAATGAAGGGACATAGTTTGCGCAATGAGCTGTCCTTAGCGAATTTCTGCTGTAGATGGAGTTCGAGCTGCTTATTCTTGTAGAGAATACGTAATTCTTCGGGGTAAGCTTCTCTTTGAACGCAGCGCCATAGAATTGTTTCCGCTTCCTGGAGTTCGTTACTTGACAAAACATATGGAGCGGGAACCTCGACAACAAATTTCTTCCTTGCCACAGCAACAAAACGACGAATATACCCAACGGTTCTAATCAACCGTTGAAGATTGAAAAATCTTCCGTAATCCACTATGGGTTCTAGAATAGCTCGATGATGTGCTTGCAGCGGGCGCAGTTCTTCCATTGTATCCGGTGTTGGCAGCTCCTGGGTAGGCCATTCTGGTTCTTCCTCATAGAGAAATGCTGGACCACAAAACCATCTGCTGTTCTCTTGAAAGCTGGGTCCGTTGCCCCATTTTGTAGCTTCATCCGCCACGTTGAGGCGGGATGGGACCCATCTCCATTCTTCCACCTTCGTCTCATCCAATATTTCGCCTACACGAAAGGCGACAAACATACCGGCCTTTGATCTGGCTGTATCCATGATAGGACGGTTCTAGAATCACTCCAGATAATTCGCCGGCTGACTGTTAACGTGTGACTTTGCTGTATAGATTTCAGTAAACGTGTACCGATGACCGCCGCCTGAAGCTCTAACCGTGGTATAGATAGCGGCTTTAAAGGTGCCACTTTTGTTTTGAACGAGACCAATGCACAACGGATCCGATCCTGGCTTATAATTCGAAAATAATTATAATTCGAAAATAAGCCACGCAAGAGTAATGTCGACCAATGCACAACGGATCCGATCCTGGCTTATAATTCGAAAATAAGCCACGCAAGAGTACGCTGCTTCGCTGGCGTCTACGAGGATGTGGAGTTGTAGAGTTTCGAGACTACAGGGGCTGTAATCCGGAAAGTAGCAACGTGGAATATTGAGTAGAGGGATTCGTTCAAGAACGGCGATCCAGAGCCGCCGTGTTTCTTGGAGTTTTTCTGGAATGACATCATCACATCCGATGTTGGTTCGCTAAATATCCTGAATCAAACATTTCCCGTGGATGACGAATGCTGCCAACAAGCCTAGTGGATCGAACACACTCATCACGACGCGCAAAACTTGTCGTTTAGTTGGTACACTTGTACCTGTACCTAGCGATTGAATGTCGTTTCGAAAGTTGACAACGAAGATAAACGAGTCTTCCTTCGGCGTCCAGCTGATTCCCAGAACTCGTTCGGTATCCGTCCCTTTCCCGACGGTGAAAATCTTCGCAATTTGTTGTCCGGAATCCCCAACCCGTTGCATGACCTGTACCGAATTTGACAGCCAATTCCGAATTTCAAAACCAGCCTTAGCATGAACATTCTTTACGTCGGTCGCCAGTTTCACCGCTTTTCCTATAGAGTCGAGACTGTCCAAGTAGTCGTCTACATAATGATTTTCTGTAATCGCTACCGCAGCCTCTGGAAAGTCTATCCTCCATTCTTCCGCGTTCCGGTTCTTGATATATTGAGCTGCAGACGGAGAGCAGGTCGACCCGAAGGTTGCAACGTCCATGACGAATTCTTTTACGGGCTCATCAGGTTTATTTCGCCACAAGAACCTTTGAGCTTGTCGATCTTGTGGGCGAATTTGAATCTGGTGAAACATCTCTTTGATGTCACCTGCTATGGCAACTTGGCGTTGCCGGAAACGGTACAACACTGTCGTTAGCGAGGTCAACATGTCAGGACCCTTTAGCAACATGGAGTTGAAAGAAATGCCGTCTATCTTGGCTGCGGCATCCCAGATGACTCTAACTTTACCGGGTTTATTGGGGTTTAGAACGACCCCTAAAGGCAAATACCACACCCGACGAGGATCACTATTAGTAGGTTCTTCTACTGTCAATTCATGCGCATATCCTTTGTGCTGATAATCAACTATTTGCTGTTTGACATTGGCGTACAATTCAGGGATTTTAGACAGCCGTCTTTCCAAACATTTAAGGCGATGCTCAGCCATAACCCGACTGTCGGGATATTCCACGAAGTCATATCTCTACAGAAGACCAATCTGAAACTTTCCAGATGGTGTGCGGATGATGGTTTTCTCCATGATTTCACGAGCACGTCGATCGTCTTCTGTTTCAATTTCTGGTGAGACCGAAACACCAATACTCTCTACCGAAAAGAACTCTTTAACCTTGTCGTGGAGTTCATCATCGGATGCACGAGCGCAGATATGTAGGAGCCTTGGAGATGAACTATCTGGTCCTTCCACATTTCCGTAAATCGTCCAGCCAAGCCTTGTTTTGGCTGCGATTGGTTCGAACTTCTTCCCCTCTTTCTTCTTCAGTGTGACTAACATGTTAGCGTTGTCCACTCCTATCAAAATACGCGGCACCGTACTCCCATAGCTTGCCACGGGAAGCCCTCGCAGATGTTCGTACTTATTAGCCAACTCATCATACGACAACGATTGAGGTGGCAAATCGAGCTTCTCCACTGTTCGCACATTCTCCAAACTGTATTTGCGTTCACTGTAAACTCCGGATACTTCCATTTGCAAGAGTTGAGAGCTCGTTTCAGTTCTTGTTATTCCGCTGGTCCATTGGAGACGAAGTGTTTCAACCTCGCCAATAGCGCCAAGTTCTTCGGCTAGTTCCTGTTCTACCAAAGTATAGGAAAACCCATCGTCGAGAAACGCTAGCGTGCGAACTGACGTCCCGTTCACGTGAATTGTTACCGGAATGATCCGGAAAAGGGTTGGACGAGAAAGATGACGGTGAACACCGACCCAGTGATCTTTGGATGATCCTTGCCAAGCGACGTTGATTCTTGTTTCTCCGAGTGCAACCGCTCGTGGTGACGCAATTCACATCCATTTAATCCACATATCGTTGCTTTGCACGGCCATTTGCCATGACCGATCAAGCAGCGCCTGCAGAGATTTGCCTGATGCACTAATTTCCAGCGTTCTTCGATGGTTGCTTTTAGAAAACCGCTGCAATCCTTCACCTTGTGACCTTCCTTCTTACAAATCGGGCAAGGTTTAGAATTGTATGTAGCCTTTGTGTAATCTGAGCTGATTCTCTTTCGCTCTTGATTGCGCTTTTCTGTATCCTCCGTGGAATGAGCGTTCAGAAAACCTTTCTCTTTTCCCTTTGGTTTTTCCGATTTTCTCGCGGGATCGGAACCTACAGTAACTTTAGTAGCAGCAAAAACGATCGTTGACATGTAATCACCAAATGCTCTCAGGTCTACGACTGCCAGATGACGCAGATGCAATGCCCAATCCAGCTTCAAGTTTGTAGGTCGACTTATCGACCAATTCCTGAAGTAGAGTAGGATTCGACAGGTGAGCCTCCATACCCATGGACTGTAGATGGCTGCAGAGATTTTGAACGACGAGACCAAAACTGATAAGTGTTTCAAGCTTGTCCGCCTTTGGGCTGTGTAGATTGTACCTTGTTCAGAAGGCACCGTACAATGAGCTCCGGTTGTCCAAATAGAGTTTGTAGTGTCGTCATTATCTGCGGCACCGACGATGGAAGAATAAGATGGCAATGGACTGCTTCCCGTGCGTTGCCCTTCAGGCAACGTTGTAACCGCATCAAATTCTCTCCTTCGGTATAACCGCACATATCAGTCGAATTGTAGTAACTACTAGCGAAGAGTGGCCATTCTGTAGGATCACCCGTGAACACCGGCAGGTCCTTCGGAACAACGTGCCTTGCTGCGATTTGCTGAAAAGTCGGTCTATATACATGTATTGGAGGGTGCAACGCTGGTTGAACGGCTGTTGCTGCCGTCCCGCACTGCTGCGAACCGGAACCCACTGGAGCCCACTGAAACCCGCTTTGATTTGAAACTGCTGGATTCACTGTCGTTTGGATATTAGCACCCATCGCGGATGCTTGTTGCACTGCACCTGAACCATTGATCGTTAGCGGAACACTGTTGACGTTTGGATCACTTGCTGTTCTCTTGACAATCGCCGGTGTAGTTATAGGATGCAAATTACTAGGAACACTCATTACGCGTTGGTTTATAGAGGAACCTACCAGCACCGATTGGGCAGTTGCCTACTGAATCCGAAACGTTTCTAACTAATGACTGAGACGGGTGACAGCTTTGGCCAGACTGCGCGTATATACCATTAACTACGTTCAAGTGTTCGATATTAGGTCTAGTACGTTCGCCGCTACAGGCAATAAAACTGGGATCTGATCGATTCAATTCTAGAGGAGCAATATTGAATGACATACCTGGGTTTAGCATCTTACTACTAGATAATGTTACCGTCGGATTCGAATGACTAGTCTGAACGGCAGTAGAACTTAAATATCGATCTGATTGTTGTTGACCGATACCTCCTTTCTGATGACAGTCCTCAGCGTGCGATCGTTGACGATTCGAAGAACTGATTCCTTGTGCAGCGGTCTCGTAAGGCGGTGAAAAGACCATGTTCATGGACGTGAACAGTTTATTTTTGCTGATTGTAGGAGGAGAAATCTGCAGAGGCGTCAAGTCAATCATCAGAGATGAATTAACTGCTGCCGACGCTTTGGATGGCTTCGAAGGAATCTGCCAGATGGACGCTGTTGGCGCGATAGAAGATACAGTTGCAGCTGGAAGTCCACTAAGCGTATCGACTTGGGATGTGTTCACGATGTGTTGGCTGGTATCTCTGTTCTCGGCAGACGTTCGTTTGGGTATGCTTCCAGTTTTTGACGAGCGAACGGTGGGAACCCCTGTTCCGGTACCGGAGGCCATAGTCAGCTTTTCCTGTTCCTCGACCCAATGCTGAACTGTGCTTCGAACACTTCGGACACTGCGTTGACTTCGAACGCTCCGATTGTCGTCTTCTTCTTCAAGCCCTGCTTGCAATATTTCGAATTTTTTATCGATGTACTGCTTCTCTAACTCTAACTTTTCTCCCATCGCCTTCCTTTTCCGTTCCTGCTCTTGCTCCATGGCTTTCTTCTGCAGAACTTCTTCTTCTTGTTGTCGTTCCATTAGCAACCTTTCGTGCAGTGCCTTTTCCTCGGCCAATCTTTGTAGTGCGAGTTCCCGCTTGGCGGCACGTACACTAGACGATGCAGATCTAGCCGAACTTGATCTCGCCGGCCCAGGGGGAGTGCATGTCACGCAGACAAACGAGTTGTTCTGTACGCTCTCGTCCACTCCGGCACATGAGAAGTGGATCCAACTTTCATAGCCGTCGCATTGGACCATCCACTTGTCGGCGCTATTCGGTTGCGTGGACAATCATGATGATCTTCGTCATCTGATAGTCTTCGAACTACACTTTGTCGTCGATTCGATGATGCCATCGCAGAGTAAAATTTTGCCGTACAGTGTAAAATTCTAAAACCTCGGTGGTAGAATTGAGGTTAGAATTCTTAAAGTTTGTTGTGGCCAGTTAACGACACGGGCTTTCGGACGTTCTATCTAGCAACTCGGTTTATGTGCTGGAGTATGCTTTAAGCTGTAATTTAGCCTGATTGAGTGTTTCTGTAGTTATAATACGTAATCGTCTACTTACAATTCTAAGTCCTTTTATTTATAAACTTGTCCTTGTCAACCTGGTAATGTTTCGTTACACTAACAATCGTCGTATGTGTCCTGTATAACACAAATTTCATGTTATTTATTACACCTACATGTATTTCTTTGTCGTGTACTTACAACGTATGATTGCGTTTTTTAAATAAATTGTGTAATCCAAATAATTCACTGTATTTAATTTTATTCTTCACGTGTCTTACTAATCCAATGTTCTTTGTTATAATTTATTATTGTTTTCGTCTCATTTCCCTCAAGTCTATTTCTGTGTCACGCATGTCAATGTCAATTGTCAACCGTCATCTTGACGCTTCTACCCTGGTGGTGATGTTGAGCTCAGCCTGGCTAGGTATCAGTGTTGCCAAAGTGATTCCGATCTGCAACACTAATTATGCAAATAATGTGTTTTTTTATCATAAAGATTGTATATCCAAACTTTAAGGAAAATAAAAAAAAACAAAATTTAAAACCTTGAAAAAAAAAACTGATTTCCGGGAGATCTGCTCACATACAAGAAGAATAATTTGTAAAATTCTTAATTACTGCAGTCCATTCTTGCCTGACGAACTTGGCTATACAACAAATTTCTTTGAGAGGAACCAGTTTCACTTGTGAATCAAAAGGATTTGAAAGCAGACTATTATTACTGCGGAGTAACTTACTGTTAGAGTTTTTAAAAATTATAAAATGTGAAGAATGTTTGGTTTTTCTTGTTTGGTTGTCACTTCAAGAAATACTTGTGGGGAATTTTTTGTTGCAACTTTAACATATTTTTTATTTTGAAAAATCTCAAGCATAATCTGGAACTGTTGGCAGAATTTATTGTCTATTCTAATCTAGGTATTCCGTTTCAGATATAAGAAGCTTGAATAATTTATTTGGCCCATTGTCATGATATATATTATTATAAATAAAAGATGATTTTCTAATAAAATCTGCTAATATGATATTTTTAGTGTCAGTATCTCCAACCGGGAAAAATCGGGAATCTGAAATTGATTTTGAATGGACACCAACTATGGCCAAACGACGTTCAAGTTATATTGAAGGCGATTATCTCCCCAATATCAGTGCTCAAAGAAAAATTTACACAATTTCGGAAATAATAAACGTAATTAATGTTGTTATAATATTGTGGTATTGGTATATATAATATTAGGGGCCCTCCTTAGCCGTGCGGTAAGACGCGCGGCTGCAAAGCAAGACCATGCTGAGGGTGGCTGGGTTCGATTCCCGGTGCCGGTCTAGGCAATTTTCGGATTGGAAATTGTCTCAACTTCCCTGGGCATAAAAGTATCATCGTGTTAGCCTCATGAAATACGAATGCAAAAATGGTAATCTGGCTTAGAAACCTCGCAGTTAATAACTGTGGAAGTGCTTAATGAACACTAAGCTGCGAGGCGGCTTTGTCCCAGTGTGGGGATGTAATGCCAATAAGAAGAAGAAGAATATTGTGGTATGAAAGTAAACTGGTCAAAAATACGTTTTTATCGCATTATCTATTTATAACACACACAGGGATGGGATCGATAGCATATCCAAATAATCAATTAATAAAAACTCGTTAGCGAGTGAGAATTGTTCGAAAATTTTATCTCGTTTACCGTTACTTTTTGAAAAGCATAACATCAAAACACAATGTTAAACATCATAGTGAACTTCATTATTGAAATTAAATTGGTTTTGGTAAGGTTTACATTAGGATGATAATTTGAAATGTTATCGCTAATGACAACCCGCCCATTCTTTACACCTGAGAGGTTATAAATTGATAATTCCAGAAGATCGAATGATGGGATAAATTGCAATGCAATTTTGAAGTCAAGTTTTTGTGGTAAGAATTTGGTTAAAATATAAATATGGGTTTTTGAGATATTTCAATTTTTTAATTTGAATATCGAAAATTAATTTACTCGAAAACACATTCGACCTTTTCATAAATTACTCGAGGGTCGAAGTTTTCTTAAATTAGTTTAAAATAATCTATTTCCAATACCGAAAATATGTGACAAGTTTCAAGTGGAATTCGTCTATATCAATCGTGTCCATATCTCATTTTGCTATCTAATCAATATTTGATATTATTGAGCTATTTTTGTCTGCTCGGGTATTTCTTCACCTGCAGGATACACATGCACCGATTTCTGGTGATCCTTTGTTTGCCGGCTTCACATTGATTCTCTCGTTGCAGAGACGGAAGGTGCTTTTTAACCCTTTGGCTATCAGCTGACGAATATTCGGATGTAAATCCGGTGGGTCGCTTTCTACCAACAAGACAGGTGGGCCTCCTTTCGCTCTGGTTGTAGTTCCTGTTTCTCTTTTCACTTTTTATTCGGGGTTGGCATCGATGAATCCACGTTATTTGACAACAGGAAGCTTTCCCAGTGCGTTTCGGACCTTTCCATCGACTGCGTCGATCACCGAGTCTCCCATGATAAATAAATAAATAACACACGACCGTGTTGCTGTTTCGAACTGCAAAGTAGACTTATTGCGGGAGTAGCATTATCTATATATGATCCTATAATGTGTACCCGCATGGTTCAAAACACTTGTGGCTGAGTACAATTTTAAGAAATTAATCAGAGAACACCGGCTAATGTGTTTGCGGGTCGCTAGCGCATGCCGCACCATATCATATGAGGCGGTGTGCGTCATTTCTGGGATGATGTCGATAGACATACATACTCCCGGAGGGAAATGTGGAGTGTTTCAACGATAAGGACTCGGTGTAAGTCCAACGTATCAAGAGAGCTGCTTCGCTGCTGAAATGGCAAAGAGCAAGGGAATCTGCAGTCAAAGGTCGCTGGACCCACAGACTGATTTCCGATGCGTCGTGCAGATCACATTACACAGGTGTTGTCTGAACACGACTGTTTGAAAAAGTGCTTGCATAGGTTCTGGTTTGCAGAATCTGTGGAGTGCCCGGAACGCGTAGGCGTAGTAGAATCGGCGGAACATGTGATGTTGAACGAAATGACATGTTGCTTGTCAGCGGCATGGACATGCCCCCGGACACTGAAAGATTGTTTCGGGATGAGAATATCGGGAATGTGGTGAATACGGAAGCCCAGAAGATCGGGTCGAAGCTGCGGAGGCGTCACGAACAAACCAACAGCTGCAGTAGAGGCTATTTTGATGCTATGACCACTTAGCTCATGGGGTCATGTCGCGATCATTGCGTTTCATGCACGTTGGTTGTTGCCGAGATGCTCTTCGCCTGCGTAAGTTAGTGATAGAGACCGTTAAGTCCCTTTCATGTCTTGAGATTGACTGGTGGTGAGGTTACCACCTAGAAGTCGTTGTAATGTGTTTTATAATTTTTTCTGCGTTAACATAAGTGTGAACCTTCTCCATTGTTCCCCTCTAATGTATCTCTAATTGTGGGCCGGGGGATACGGACTAGTTAAAGGGTTTTGGTTTTACTTATGAGCGTGTCGTTGAGTCGGAGGGCCCTTTTTAAGTATGTACTTTATCAACACTTCCTTTCCCTACCAAGTTTCGGTGAAGATAGGCGTGGCCAGAAGTAGTAATCTACATGCTTTTGTGATTTTTGCCTAGAAATTAAGGCCCACACCCACCTTGATTTTTTAAAGCAATCTGAATAGAGATTTCAAAAGAAAAACATGAGTATAACTAGTGTCCAATCTACGAAGTAAACTGTGCTATGCTAAAATTATGTTCTTTGAATGTTGTACCATTGAAACGATTACATAACTCTAGTTCAGTAAATGCAACTAGAATGCAATGCAAGTAATAGTAACAGGTTAAAATTAACTTAAAATGTGTATGTAGACGTATAACATTGTAGAAACTAACAAATACTCCATTAACATCTTTGAAGTGTTCATGTTGTTTTATGATAATCAGAAAGCAAATATTGTATGCTCGATATAATCTCTCACATAATCCGCGCTTCTCTTCCCATCCTACAGACCTGCAAAAAGAACGCGAGGAGCGGATAAAGCAGATCAAAGAACGCCAGAATGAGGAACGGCAGCGAAAGCTAGAGGAAATCAAGGCACAAGCACTGGCCACGCAGAAATACCGGGAACAGAAAGAAGAGGAACGGCGCCGTCGAATGGAGGACCTTAGGCGGCGGGAAAACGACCGGCGCTCACAGGCCGAGGAGCGACGGCGTGCGATACAGGAAGCGGACAACGAACGGCGACAGTACATCCTGCAACGGAACCAGGAACGGGACCAGAGAATGGAAAGCAAACGGCGCAACGAGCGCAGCTCGATACAGTTCGCCTTTGGGTCGTCGACGCCACGGATGATCGACACCACCGACAGCGGCATGTGCAGCTCGTTCTGGGCAAACCGGAGGTTAGTGTGGTCTAGATTTCAAAAATACATGATATTCGAATAACAATTTGTTTCGCACATTTTTAGAGCGACATCTATCACGAATGTGGCATACACGGGGGCACCACTGACGCGTCGCAGTTCCGAACGGGAACTGACCGATGGCAGTTCCAAGAAACGTGCTACCTCCGCTAGTGGTTTAGACCGATCGACCGACGGTAGGTTGTTTTTACTTGTTCTAGCGTTTTTTGTTTAGCCAAAAAGAATGTGTGCCTGCCGCGGCAGAATTCCCAGTAATTCGTTGTCGTCGTCAACTTTCCCCCGTTGTCGTCTTTCCTGAGCTGAAGGTGTGCGCGCGCGGCATTGAGTATTGAACGGGACTCCCTGCCTTTCGTCCGAATGTATTGCGTGTCTTCCCACACGATGCTACTACGCCGTTTTTGTTTTTGGTTTATCATCTAGTCGTTACTAGATTCACTTATTTTTGTAAAATTTAGTTTGCTTATTGTTTGTTTTAGATTTTGATTTGTTAGTAAGATACACCACCGTTACCCGTTTATTACTGTGATAATTCCGTTTGCTTAGTTTTGATAATTTTTATCAGTAGTAATTGTTGATTCCATCGTTGTTTAGGCCCGTAGGATTAAGTTCAACAAAGTTTCTATCTTAGGATTTTTTTAGCATCAGAAGAGGTTGGTAAATAAAAATTCTACAACACAAACACATTTGCTTTTCTAGAATAATAGTACTTATGAATTTTGAAAACTTCAATTGAGCTCAAAGTTTACTATTATAGTAGAATAAATAGACATAACTCTTTTTCCGGCAATACTTGTCGGTTCCTTAAATTTTACATCAAAATATCGGTTGAACAAGTCTCCAATCAATTAGATTTCGGAATTGATTTTCCAACGATGTTAACTTTAAACGGAATGCTCATTGAGTTTCAAACAAATTTTTGATGGATTTCAAATGAAATAATTCGATTCTTACGGTGTTGAAGACCAGCTTAAAGATCTAAATAAAGTAAAACAAATGGATTCCTAAGTGAACCCAAATGGATTTCATTCTAAATTAATTCCGCAAAGAATCACTAAACAGATACAGAACTTAATTTGTAAGCGTTTAGGAGTTCCTGCCATATTTTTGAAAAATTAAGGCATTTTTTATGTAAAATATTGAAGAAGCCGACAAAAAATCAGAACTTTTCTTACAGACTCAGCAGAATCTTTTTTGATGATTCAAATGAATCAGTGTTAGGGATGTAATATATTTCTTTTTTAACAATTCAACAAAGTGTGCCTTTCAGATTGCAGCCGCCTTGTGACCGAGAAAGAAAATGGATTTTCTGAAAGGTCTCAATGATTTTACATAATAATTCTTTAACAGAATCTATTTAGTTGAAATTTAGAAATCCCGGAATCCAAAATAGCTCTTGAATGGAATAGCTTATTAACTTAACTCGGAGTCCTGGATGAGCTCTGAACAAGTACCAGTGTTAAAAACTGTCATAAAGTGTTATGGAACGAATTTGATAATAACTTTTTTTCAGAAGTACAAATCAGAATTTATTATGAGAGCGAAAATTAAAAAATGTCACGACATTAATGTTATTTTTCACTAATTTGGCCGGAGGAGAAAGATTTCGGATGAATCACATTCACATTGCGACTGAATTTTCAAAAGATTTTTTCCTTAATTAGGGTGCTTTTTCTATTTAACATGTAGTTCCAAGTTCAAAAAACTTATGAATTTAAATCCAAATGAGTTATTTTTTTCAATTTTTGCCAATAGCTCAAGGGAATTTGTGCTGGAATGGAAAAGATTATTGTATTAGGTATAAAAACAATTTGCATTGGACTTTCAGCTGAATTACTATCGTGAACTATCAATAATTTTTAATATTCAGCAGCTTCCGAGAAATGAAAATGGTATTAATTTTTTAACAATGTAAACAAAATTATCCAAGAGTTCTTTTCGGCATATTTTTAGATGTTTCCTACAAATTTTTTCGTAGAACTTGCCGGCCAGGATTTCTCTCCTTATTAGAATTGAGTTTTACTTGAGTTAAGTTGAGTTGAATGAGTTTTTAGAAAATAAATGTGTTTGCGTTTTTTTACCAACTTTAGCTACCAGTTTAGAGTCACCAAAACAATATTTGTTATATAATAAACTGTAAGAAGTAGGTCTGTAAAGAGTACATTTTGAATGGAATCTAATTAGTGTTAGTTAGACAAATCGATCTGCATTAGCTACCGAATGAGTTAAGTTACGTTAGATTCCATTTGTTCTAATCCAGGCCCCCTTAGTCGTATCATCCAATATAGCCCAGTTCGTTAACAATAACCTTTTTACGCATCATTCAATGTAACGATCTAAGACTGCATTGTACCTCCCTTCGTTCCATGGCTCGTAAATTTCTGCCTTACAAAAGTGTTAACCTTTACCAGCGAAAAACTGAAACCCCTTTCTCACAAATTGGCTTTTTCTACTTTTCTACATCTTTCTCTCTTTCTCTTTCCCCGAATCCATCTTCGACACCACAAATCTGTGCTAATAAAAAAACCAACCGTGTAATTAACCGGTTCCACAAACGGAAATAAAACCTCACCAACACACTGAACACACCCCAACAATCGGTGGCACTCGATCGTACGCAACATTCGTGCTCACGCGTGCGCGTGTGCCTCCCCTCGGTAACTCGTTTGCACCTCACAATTGGCACTTGGCTCGCGGCGCGCGGATCTTGCACCACATCACACCGTCAACGACGACACGGCACACCACACCCCGCGCGTGTTCACATCCCGGCAGACATGCGACGGATGTCCAGCTCCATGTACGAGGTGTTCAACTGGGCCAGCACCAGCGAGTGCCCGAAGAAGTTGACCCTCTCGCTGGCCGGCTCCAGTATCAACATCGACGAGCCCCCGTCCAAGGCGGAACGAGCGGCTGCGGCGGCGGCCGCCATGAGAAAGGGTACACTGAATGACACTACTGCAATGGGGGACAAGCCGCCAAAGTCGGCTTGTACTTCCACCTGTTTTTTTTGCGATTGTGTTCTTCTTTCATATGCTACTCTACTACTGCAACCACCCATGAAGCAACTATTGTTTTTGTGTTATTTGTTTTCGAACACACACAAAGTTTTCGTTCTTTAAACCTTCATTTTTACTAATTCTGTTTTTGACCTTGTTGGTTGCAACTTTTTGGCATTTCCTTGTAAATTTTTCAATATATCCATTCATTTGTTTTTGCTGAATGTGGTTTGTACGATTTTTGTCTTTTAATTTTGTCAAACAGAGAGCCTATCGTGCGCTCGTGGTGTGCTCAGAAATGTCTATCGGCTGGAATGGAATGGCGTCCGTCTTGTTGTGTTAAATACGCTGTCTTCGCTTCATTTTTTCTTTATCTGCATTTTCATTTTTGTCTGACAAAGCTTTACTGCATACTGGCCGCCAATAATATTTGCTTTTCAGTTGTTTAGCTTTCGTTTATTTTCTGTTGTCATGTGTGTGATCCTTTCTCTTACTTCTTTCTCAATCTGTATTTGTTTTTCGAATATTTTCTCTATTTCCTGCGTACAAATTTGCTTATATACAAGTTTTTGTTTGTTTTTACTATTTTCTTTTTTTTTATATGAGATAAATTTATTGCCGAATTTGCAGGTAGTCAATGAAAATATGTATACTAAACGATAGAAAATGGTTCATATAATAATTCAAATAAGAAGTACTAGAATAAATGATTTTAAATTCATAGTCCAAATAATTCACGTACAAATACTTTGAAACATATTGTTTAAAATAAAACAGGGTCATAAATCTTTTTTTGATTCTAAAATAGAATCTCTTATTAAAATATGATTTTATACATCTTCAACTATCTTCAATAATTTATAAACTACAGTGAGCTTTCATTAGCTCGATGTTCTGTACCTCGATATTTTCCCTTACTCGATGAAATTCAAAGTCCCTTGAATCTAGCATTCTACGTTCCCTCTGTAAGCCGATACCTCCCTTACTCGATATTCTCCAAGTCGAAATAATTTTCCAATGCATTTTCACCTCGCTGTCAGAAACAGTTCATATGCATTATATAAACGGTGTCGGGCTATTTGGCCGAATGCTGTTAGTGGGAAGTAATGAAGAGATGAACCGGTAAAGGGCCGAAAATCGCTTAGTTAAAGATATATACAAAAAGAAGTAAGAAGTGAGAAGTGGCAAGCGTGAAGTTAGAAGTGAGAAGGGAGAAGTGTGTAGTGAGGATTACAAGTGGGAAGTAAAAAGTGGAAAGTTGAAAATGAAAAGTGAGAAGTAAGAAGTGAAAGGTGACAAGTGATAAGTGAAAATTGAGAAGTAAGAAGTGCAAAGTTAGAAGTGAAAAGTGAGTAGTGAGAAGTGAATTGCGTGAAGTGAGAAGCGCGAAGCGAGAAGTGAGGAATAAGAAGTACGGAGTGAGAAGAAAGAAGTGAGATGTGAAAAGTGAGAAGTATGAAATGAGAAATGAAAAGTGAGAAATGAGAAGTAAAAAGTGAAGAGTAAGAAGCGAAGTGAGAAGCGCGAAGTAAAAAGTGTGAAGTAAGAAGTGAAAAGTGAAAAGTGAGAAATGAGAGAGGAAAACTGCGAAGTGAGAAGTAAAAAGTGAGGAGTAAGAAGCGAAGTGGGAAGCGCGAAATGAGAAGTGAGTAATGAGAAGTGCGAAGTAAAAAGTGTGAAGTATGAAGTGAAAAGTGAGAAGTAAGAAATGAGAAGTGAAAAGTGAGAATTGATAAAGGAGAAGTGAGAAGTGAATAATGGGAAGTGAGAAGTGAGAAACAAAAAGTAAGGAGTAGGAAGTGAGAAGTAAGAAGTGATAAGTGAGAAGTAAGAAACGAGAGGTGAAAAGTAAGAAATGAGAAAAGAAAAGAGTGAAATAAGAAGTGAGTAGTAAGAAATAAGAAGTGACCAGTGAGATGTGCGAAGAAGTTAGAAAGTTTTCCGCTTATTTCATCTTCATTACTCTTGAAATCAGACCAAACTTTTCCTGAGTTTAGTGCTAAGTCAACTTAGAAAAGTAGCCCTTACTACAATGGTGGAAACTCTTACTAAAACACATGCAAAACTATTTCAAATTTACACAGGGAATTTTTTGGAATTTCAACGAATTTCACTTTTCCGAATTTTCACTTTTCCGTTATTCCGAATTTCCACGGATTTTTTTCCAAATTTCCACTTACTTATGGATCCTGTACACCCCCGGTGGTGCAAAGGGCCGACTATAAAGATCTCCATCCTGAGCGTCGCTTTAACCTGTCGCTTTAATCACTTTAACCTGTTGCCAGGTTAGATTTTGGTCGACTTCTTTTATTTCTTTATTGAGGCTTCGCCGCCATGAGCCTCTGGGTCTGCCTCTGCTGCGATGTCCCGCTGGGTTCCAGTCTAATGCTTGCTTACAGATTTCGTTTCCGCCCCTACGTAGAGTGTGGCCGATCCTGCCCCACTTCCACTGGAACTTTTTTTTTTTTTTTAATTTTCACGAGATATTTTTCCGCATTTCGACGGGAAATTATTTTAAATTTTTACGGGAAACTATTTCGGGATTTTTTTTTGCATTTTCGTGGGAAACTATTCCGAGCTTTTTCTGGAAAAATAATTCAAATCTCCACGGGAAATTATTAATTTTTCACGGAAAATTGTTTAGAAATTCCTCGAAAAATTATTTCGAATATCCACGAGAAGTTGTTTAATTAAGCCACGGGAGTTCAATCCGATTCCTAAATAACAATATATTTCCGCTGGATAATTGACTCATTTGCGTGATCATCCAACGTTTCATCCTATGCTTTCATAACGACTTTGAACTAGAAAAAGAGATTAATTTCAATGTGTTGCTAAATGGGATAATTTTAAAGAAATAATACAATTAATTATTCTAGTACTTCAAATATATGAACATATAACATTTTCTTACAACTTCGAGAAATCCTTCGCATGTATTCCGTCCTCTGCGGTAGTTACTCTCGTGGGCATGTGTATGTAGTGTCCAACACATAACTCGTTCATGAACGCTCGTGATTTCCGCTCACCATCGTCCACTCACCGTATCCTCTTTTGAATATCTCGTTCCCGGTTCCTCATAAACCACGCCCTTTTTGTTTGAACAGTTTCCTACCATAACGAACCGATTGTCGTTTGCTTTCGTAACATTCCACTAAGATTCCCCATACAAACCAAATCAAAACATAACTCAAGCTTTTTGTCTGTTGCCATTTTTGTTTGGAAAATTTTACTCCTAACAAATTTGATGAGTTCCGTTTGTTTTGCTCTTAGAAATTCAACCGATTTTTTTTTCTCAATTTTTCTTTTTCTTCAAAGCAGTTCAAAATTCGAATAAATACATTTTTCTTCTTTTTTCTCTTCTCTTTTTTCCCGTCGTCGACGCCCAAAACAAATCGAATCAATCCAATAATCATTATCTGATCAAAACAAAACATGAAACCCCAAATGAATTACCACACAAACACATGCGCGACTTTGCTGTTTCTCCACTGTCCCTTCTTCTTCCGAACCGAAACCGAAACCGAACGAACGGTCCACGGCGAATGTCTGTCACGCACACAGACGATTCAGCTGACATGAGCTACCAGCGTACCGTCAATCGTCGCAAAACCGATCTTATGCCCACCATTCCTAGTCCTCGCGATAGCTCTAGATCATCTCTCGGCACTCACACCCCCAGAACACCAGGTAGTATTCTTCGTTTATTTGTTTCACATGCATATTTTAACTACTTTCAGTCCCGCATTACCGAATTTTTGTTTGTTTTGAACTTTTAACTCATAACCCCGTGACCCCCTCCCCGATTGGCTAACAAAAAAAAAATCGAAAGATTGTAATCATTCATTCGCATACTTACATAAGATTTCAGATCCGCAGAATCGTTTTAACAATTATCGCCAAACGAAGACTCATTTCGTAGAAATAGCAGATATTTACTTTATTACATTATTACTTTAGACCTTATCTACATTTTTATTTTTAATCGTTGTGTCAATGTTGTTTTTGCTGAAAGTTATAGTTCGTAGTGTGTTGTCTGTGTTCGTTAAACTTGTTTAGTGCGCTGTACGCATGAATGTTATTGTCTTTTGAATAAGTTATTTTTAGTTATGTCCCGTACTCTACTACCTTCTCTAATAAGCGTTCTTCAAATGGTACAAGGAATAATATAGCCAGAACCTGAATTCCTTTAATTCAATCTTCCTTAACTTTAAAAGGAATCCAACTATAATTAAGAGTTATTTTGAAATCAAGTCCATAGGCCTCACGCTGAAACTGCTGCGATTATGAAGGAATACCACTGGGATTCAACTCGCTAGGATTCAGCAGGAGTGAATTCATTAGTGATTTACATACAAAAAAAAGATTGTGTATCCCTGGGATTCAGAATCCGATGTTCGAATGAAAGCAACAGAATCTCATTCGAATAGTATCTATTTGGAATTTATATTTTTCCTGATTGTATGATCCCTTGAAGCATTTGAAGAGTTAGCTAAAGTTTAGTACCACCCTTATCTTATTCCTTACCCAGTAGTAGTTACCCATCCCTTCGATACCAATGCATGAAATACAGCCGAAAATATCTCACGTTCTTGATTTCTGATCTTCTTTTTGCATCGTGATTTGGTTTGACTGCGAAAAACTCGCGCGCTTGCTCTGCATAACCTCAAAAACGACCGAAACACAAACCTTCGAACACGCGAAACACACTCCATTACACACGCACCTGCGCAGGTCGAGCCTTCTCGATGACACGCCTGGACCAGCTGGCACAGCCACGTCGCCGCAACGGCGAACACATCAGTGCAATCATCGAACGCGAACGCCGCCAGGCCCACGAGCTGGAGAACCTGACCCGGCTGTCCCTGTCCTCGTCCCGGGCGTCCCCAACGGCGGACGGCGGCGCCAGTAGTAAGCGCATGTCCCGCAGCATGTCCCAGCTGGCCAGTCCGTCCTCGTCCAAGTACCGACACCCATCGCAGGAGTCCCCGCACTCGGCCGGGCGCCCCGGTCGGAAATCTTCCTTCAACTCATCGCTGGGCGACTCGATGATGATGGGTGCCGGTCGGCTGGACACCTCCAAGAGCATGTCCCAGCTCAACACGGCCGGGCGGGTTTCGCGGCTTACCAAGACCGAAAGACTGCGCCAGCAGGTCCGCGAGCAGCTGAACGGATCGGCGTCCACCGGCGCTTCGTCTTCTACGACCGCAACAGGTGCGAGATTTTGTAAAACATCCAAAAGGTTGCCGCCCTTTCTGGGGCGGAGCTGAACTCTTTGGCTAGAGGGTTTATATAGTGGATTTCTTCTTGAGTAAATAATCTTTGGTTGAGCGTCAGTAACACACCCCCCTTCCTAGTAACAGTGGAGAGCGGAGTTCGCTAACACGTGGCTAGATGATAAGTCGGTATCACACATAGACGAACGTTCGCAGAAATTCGGTGTGTGGAATCTTTCTCTCACGATATCGGTAGAGTAATACCATTCGGTCGAATACTAAATTTCAGTATAGTGGTAGTGACTTCTACTTCATCCGACCAAAGAAACTTTCCCGAGATGGAGAAAGCATGAGGCAACGCGGTGGTCCAACATAACACATTTTGGAAACTCTTTATGGTGGTTTGGAAATTTCCATCTCAATATGTACAGCATAATTAGATTGTAATAATGAAAGTCGAGTATCATTTTTAGTTGTCTTGTTTTGATAGTGTCATAAGTAATGTACTTTGAGTAGCAGAAACATTCAATTTCTATTCTTCTGATCTGTAACTATGTTTGTCTTATTAGGGTTCTCTGAAATGCCTCACTTTGTAAATACACATATGAAGGTGTTTATATATACTTGAGTAGTATGAAAATAATAAAAAGTAGAGTAGAATTAGGATATTTTTATGCCGCCTTAAACTTGTTTCCTGCTTTTGTTTTCTGCTGGGGTAAGGTTTTGATAATAATTTTAAAACGGGTATCGGATTTTCCTAACAGTTTAGAATGCTTGGTGATTTTATGTATCATGTATGGTAATTGGGTCCATTTGCAAATTACGTAACGCTTTAGGAGTTGAAGGGGGTTGAACATTGTCTAATTTAGCGTTACGTAGTTTACAAATACTTACACTCATTAGTGTATACAAATGGTGAAGGTATAAAAGGGCAACAAAAACTAATAAAAATAAGTTGCATTTTTTTATAATAAATGTTTTTCATCGAACTTTTGGAACAATATACACCCGATTCTTTTTTTACACGGGGGATGCGTTCCGTGTAAAAAAAATTTCGAAATCCGTGTAAAAAAAGTTTTATGATTTCTCGACGAATCATGCAAAATGGAGGAACTTTGCAAAAATTTTGTATGGGATTTTTTTTACACGGCCGTGTAAAAAAATCCGTGTAAAAACAGAATCGAGTGTAATAAATGTTATCGAACTTCCAACAGCCAAAAAACGTCCATGAGTACTCCTACAAATTTTTATAATGAGATGATATTGATTGTACATAATACGCCCACACATCCCGTTTCATCGAAAATACAGTAATATTCCGATTTTATCACCCCCTTGGAGAATTTTGGGGTGATAAAACAGGGTATGTGACAAAATCAGAAAACAAATTATTTCCAATTTTTTAAGTCATTCTTCAAATATGAATAATTTTATGCATTGGAAAAGCAAAATGCGTGATTTTTAAAGTTATTTCTTGTCGAAATTACTTACAGAATCTTTCCCAGGTACTCCTTCTTGACTTCTTATTATAAACTACAGGCGGTGAATGTTACTTCACGAAAATTAATATTGTTTGCGGTATTATTTACGGAGATTAAAAGAATGACTAAAATTTTCAAATTTTCTGGCCATCAAATTTAGACTGTCGTAAAAATAATCATAACTATGGCAATTTTTATCCGATTTACAGTCTATTGTAATTAATCACTTCAGTATTATATTAATGAAAAGATGGTGAATTATCATCTTCCCGTGTTCTATTATCAGGTCACATGAATACCACAATGTGGTTCCTATTGAGCGATTCCAAGCAACAGCATCAAAATTTAAGAAAAATTTTAATTCATGATTTTCTATTGAGTTGAAACTTTGCACAGTTTTTCAATTTCATCTAAATCGTCATTTTTCGATATCAAATCTTCATATTGAGTCACGACTAACTTTTCAAAAGGGTGTATGTGAAAATGGTTCAAAAATATTTAAATAGCTGCACAGCAAAAACGGAATGTGCGTTTGTTATGATTTTTTCAGCAAAGTTAGACAACTAAATGGTGATTCTTAAGAAAATGCGCACAGTAAAAAAAAATTTTTTGCCTTTAAAAATATCATTTTTGTCACAAAACTCAAATATCTCAAAACCCTATCTTTTTCGAACGTAATTTTTTAGGGAAAACGGTCCATTATATTAGCTATCTACCATAAAAATTTGGTGATGGTAAACTAATAAACAAAAAAGTTATGACATTTCAAACATTTCACAATTTTCACATATAGTAAACAAAAAAAATTTCCGTGTATTTTTTTTCAAGAATCGCAGTTTGATGCTGATTTTATTGTTAAGGGCCTTGCGTGAGTTAAACAAGTTGTTTGTATGATATTCCATATTTATGTATTCATCGATATTATGTATATTATATGTATAAATATTATATGTATAAATAAATAAAAATGAATTAATATTATCCTAAGTATTAAATTAAATGTGGCAGTTACACAATGTTGTTATAGAAACTCTAAGAGTTTTGGGTTTGAATTTTGGTATGGGTTATGATATCATGAAAACAGTTTATTAATACTTATTTTTATTTATTTTATTCAAATTTTTAAAATATCGAACACTTTTGAATTATTATCAGCACAGTTTGAGTATAGTTTTGCTTTAATTTTATTTTCCGACAATGGAATGAAACAGTGAAATTTTTGGGTTCCTTGGATCGTTTTCGCGTTATTAAATTGCTCGCTGAGCTCTGAAGCCTTTATTTCGTACTCTTCAGTAGTAGTACAACAAAATGATAATTTGGTTAAATCTTTTCTTTTCTACGATTTGCCCAATCAAAAGTTCTTTCGCAGTTTTAATTGGATGCTCACGTTCTTTGGCTAAACTTGCTCTTGTGGCCATGCGCTTTATTGTTCCTCCAATAGCATCACAAGGACCTTTGCCATGTGATGTAGCAAAAATGCCATTCTGCATCAATTCCGTACATTGATTTAAATTGACATAGGCTCGAAAAATTCTTACGATTTTTGTACTGCGACGCTGCTCCATCAGACATGAAATATATCTTTTGACTTCTTTATGCTTATCAACGCGTAAAAAGTTAATCATTTTTTCAATGAACAAGTTTACGGATACTGAATCGTGTCTTAAATCTTCGGAAATTATAATAAAACTTAAGTGTTCAATTTGCGTACTTCCATTAAAATAAATAACGAATGGATGAATTGTAGCTTGTTGTACGTTCCAGTGATGGGACTGCACTTCATCTTGCAATACAAAGCTGTAATTTTCAGAAAAATCACAAATGACTAAAAATTCACCATTTTGTAATGTATTTTTCGTATTTTTTAAAAAGCTGGATTGTTCTGTTTTAATGAAATCGTGAGGATTAAACTTTCTAATTTCAAGCAAAAATATGACACAAACTCATCTACAGGTTTTACAATAGTTTCTATGTCACACCTATCCGTGGTCACCCATTGCTCAAATGATAACTGATCAATATATTTTTCTTCAAACTCAGCGAATAAAGTATTTTCCAATGATGAAGAATCTGGACAATCTGAACAAGATCGTAGATAGCAATTTGATGTTGTATTTTCACACAAAAGACTACCAGTTAACATTTTAATATCCTTTGTTAAATTGATTCTTTTCAAACTATGTAAAATAAGATTAATATTCTCATGGGTTGTGCACACACACATTATGTGTTCCTGAATTGGAAAGAAGCTTACATTGCCTTGGCCGAAGGCTTGCAAATGAGGAAAAACCTATTTTAATATTATCGTGAATTTCCTTGAAGCGTGTGTACGCTTCTTTCAAAGTCGTCATCATTAATCGTTTTTGGATTGCTTGACGCTTTCCATCTTTTTTACTGATACATAATCTTTTTGACCAGGCATAGCTCGACTTACTTCATCATCTTCAAAATATTGAACTACTATTTCTTTTGTCTCATCTGTTAATGCAGTACTAGACCTAGTATTTTTGGTTGAAAGACAGTTATTCTTCAATTGTTTTGCCTCTTTTAATGTATTTCTATTGGTTTTGAACTCATCAATGGCATCCTGAATAGACCACGAACTTGGCAGCATCGACAAAATCAATAATTTTTCTTTCCTTGTCGTGGCTGCATTCGAGAACCTTTCCTTCATATTTATAATTACCTCATCGTAGTCTGTATTTTCCACATCATCAGGTCCTAATTTGAAGCGGTTTCTTCGTACAGCTTCGTTTATTTCACGGTATTTTTTCTCCGGGTAATAAACGTAGTCCATCTTACTCCATTTAATCGGAGTCACTTTTATCCCAGCTATGCCCTCGTTAAAGCGTTCGATGTTGACCTTTTGGATACACTCATCTTCCGATTGATTTGTTGAAACAGATTTCGCTGATGGTACGGTGGCAAGGCTCTCAGCACTTAATACTTCTGGTAATTCCTCAGTTGTTGTCGATACATCTGGCAATTCCTCAGTTGCTGTCGTTTTCGAACTTCCTGCGCTCTGCTCAACCGATGATATACAGATTGCTCTTTTGTCAACGTTTAGACGGCAGGACGTGCAAATGCGTAAATTTGTATTCAATGTGGACATTGGAGCATAACCAGTCGCTTTCAGTTTATCTATGGTGCTTTCGGTGAGATTTCGTAACTCTTTTGAACACTTTTTCCATCAAACGGCCTACAACAGTTGAGAAAGCGGCTACTCATGTTGTTCGTAATATTTCAATAAACAAAATCACTTTTAAGTTTTTACTGACTAGTTTGGTGTCATTTGTTTGACTGAAGAAAAAATTACTATAAGATCTTTAACAACCTTAGTAGTAGTAATTTTTTGCTTTTTCGTGAGCATTGTCATGGTATGTACCTATCATGCATTTGTTGTTGTTGAAGATACCCGTTTCCTCCCGATCATAAAGTCTATTCTCTAAGAGGTATATTTTTTGCAGGTAAACTATAGACGTACACGTGTATATAAATCTTTGATTTTGCAGCTTTTGTCTTAAAAATAACATTTCTGATATGTTTCTATCAACGTTATTATTAACAGGTTTCAACACTATTAAAAGAATTTTTCGCCAGTCACGTGCAATGAAAATTATGACACTATCAATACTTTTGATCACAACACTGGATCGTGTCTAAGTTTCTTATAGATGCTATGAATAATTAAATCAAAATATCATGAAAACAACTTGTTTAAATCACGTCCCTTAACAATAAAATCTGCATCAAACTGCAATTTTCGAAATAACTTACACAGAAAATTTTTTTTTTTACTAAATGTGAAAATTGTGAAATGTTTGAAATGTCATAACTTTTTTGTTTATTAGTTTACCATCACCAAATTTTATGATAGATAGCTAATATAATGGACCGTTTTCCCTAAAAAATTACGTTCGAAAAAAGATAGGGTTTTGAGATATTTGAGTTTTGTGACAAAATGATATTTTTAAAGGCAAAAATTTTTTTTTTACTGTGCACATTTTCTTAAGAATCACCATTTAGTTGTCTAACTTTGCTGAAAAAATCATAACAATCGAACATTCCGTTTTTGCTGTGCAGCTTTTTAAATATTTTTGAACCATTTTCACATACACCCTTTTGAAAAGTTAGTCGTGACTCAATATGAAGATTTGATATCGAAAAATGACGATTTAGATGAAATTGAAAAACTGTGCAGAGTTTCAAATATTTTCGAAATGGTCGCTCAGGATCGACTGACATGCCCCCGTGGAATGCCTCTATTGCATCCGCATTATGGTCTCCATTTCAATCGTGGTCCGAAATCAATTATCAGCCTTAATTTGGTTATTTTTTTGGGGGAATTCTGAAGATCAAAGCATCGCTTTTTTAATTAATTTTTGAAATCAATTTTGTTTTGACACGGTGAAAGGTCGTTTTACCCTATTCAGGGCTTGGATGAATGAAGCAATGAAGATGAGGACCGATGCTTCAGCACCAGGAAGGTAGCTTCATGAGAGAACAGTTTCAAGGTGCTTGGTGAAGAATGCTTCCTCGTTCCACTGCTGTACGAAACAGATGAAGAGTGAAATCAAACACCCGCTAGTGCAGGGAATATTTTTAACTCTCTTGCCTCACTTATACTGAGTTGCGCATTTCAGTTGGAATGAATGTGTGAAAGAGAGGTATATGATACATTATCTCTCTTTCTCGCTAATACGGTTTTGTATTCACACAACACTCACTCGCATCTGAAACACTGCCGATAAACGAAGGAACCATCCTCATTTCACACTGCTCTACTGAACGATGCCTCCTCGGCACTACCCGGCTTGTGAAGATGCCACGTTCAAAAATCCCCACTTTCAATGTATAGGGTAAGACAGTATAATATGCCCCCCCTAAGGCAAAACCTTGATAACTTTTTAGTTTTAATCGCAATTTATGCAAACTTTGTGTTATTTGGTAGTGCAAGAAGTCGCAAATGCATTGCCCGTGACTAGTCATATAAAAATATTACAGATAACACGTAATAATGCTTTTTTGGAAAGTCGTGAAAAAATGGATTTCAAAAAGTGCCTGGGCAATACGCCCCACCTTAGCCAAAGACGTTCCATAGCCCTTCATTAGTATTTTAACAATCCCATAATAAAAAGGTTACAAATCCTTATGTGTTTGACATTAAAAAACCAACATAAGTCCATTTAATCAGGTTTTAATTACATTTTAATAATTTCCATATAATTTGGAAGCAACTTCTGCAAGCTCGCCGCGCTTGTGTCGTGTTGGTAAGGGCATATCGTCCTGCCTACACTGGGGCGTTTTGGCCAGTAAAACATATTTTCGAAAATCGTTACGTTTTTGAAATTGAAACCATTTTTATATCATATTAACCACTGAGAAAAGTTATTTTGTTGCCCAACTGAGTGTTGCCGTGCAAGTTTTGCGGACAGTATGCTAGCGTCGCTCCAGAATGTTGAGCAAACAAACATGAAAAGTTACATCAAAACTGTCACTTTTTGTATTTTGCTATTATTTTCATTATGTAAAACAAAAATACTTACACATTCACATAGTACGATGGTTTTGCAAACATGTATTGGTACCCACTGATTTTGACCCTTAGTTAGTTATAGTTTTCTAGAAATCAAAGGAGGGCGTTTTGGCCAGGTGGGGCGCATTATACCGTCTTACCCTAAAACTGTTTTGTATTTGCCTCTTCCCTTGTTCGTGCAGCCAGCAGCACATCGTCGAGCGCATACATCAATCGGTGCACCTAAAGTAAAACCTCACTGTGGGCTAAAAACGAAGCATTCGTTTGTTTTTGAACGAATATTTCAAGGCCTGCTATATGAATAAAAAAAATTTTCCCGGAAATTCTCAGTTTTTCTCAGACAGTAATAAGACACTAATAACACACTAAATTTATCAGAAGAGTGTTGAAAGCTTTAATTTCTGATTCTTTTCTCTCCTGAGTTATGGCGCTCCTGAGTTATGACAAGTATTGTGAAAAACCGAATTTGAAAAGGGACTCTAGCGAATTCCAAATCTGCAGGAAGATCTCTTCTAAATTTTTACGAGTTCTGCTTTCGGAATGTCTGTACTCATTCTAGTTAGACTTTTCGAAATACTGGTTTCGCATACGTGTCTTGAACACATTTGTGCATTTTTACATCGATGAAAAAGAAATCTGAAAGAAGTTACGAACAAACAACTGCGGCGGAAAAATTCTCTCTCCAGTGCTGGAATAGTTTGGCGCCAAGTGGAACACATCAAATGTATCAGTGGAAAAAAAATTAAGTTGAAAAAAGGAAGTGAGCTTAATTTTGTATTAGTATGTAGATACGTAAAAAAATCTAAAACTTATTGATTTTTAGTCTTTTTAAAAGATTTATTAAAACTTGTATAACCCTCGCTACTTTCTTTTCTTTCGCCAGCGTACGTACGTTAGATATAATATTCTCTTCCTTCAATGCTGCTTTTATTAAGGAATCGGTGGAAATTTGTGTCGATTGGCATTTACTAAACTGCCAACTTGGTCAACCAGCTCTCACAAAATTGGGCCAACCTACCCAAATGCAGCTTTTCGAGAACAATTTACAAACACTTAGGTAAAATTACCCTGGAAACTGTATAGAATTTTCCAGTGAACCATGTTTTTGGAAATCGGATGTAAATTGATGTTTCCTACCAATATCAGTATAGAATATCGCCACTGTGCCTTTTCGCAAAACCTACTTTAGGGTGGCTCAAAAAACACTTTTACTAATTTTTTGATGGGCCGCCCTTTTATTCGGTTCTATTTGATGCCCTGATGCTCTGGACAAAATTTCAGCCAAATCGGTCAACGTTTGGGCGGTGCTAAACTCGTTGGAAGTTTATATGGAAAAATGTATGCAGAAACATCCAAAAACAGCGATTTGCAGTTGGACGGCGCAATTTACAATCTAGAATCATGATACTCATTCAGTTCTTGTAGAATTAAATACAGAATGTTATGCTGAAAACCGCGAGAAGATTAGAGTTTATTAGACAAAGATATTCGCATTTTACTGGAGTGTTGAAGGGGTGAATTTATTTCTTTTCAATGGTAAAAGAAACGAAATTTGCTCAAACCCCACTTCAGAGAAATGCTAATAACTTAGCCGAGCAAACTCTAATCTTCTCGCGGTTTTTTGCATAACATTCTGTATTAAATTCTTTAAGATCTGAATGAGTATCATGATTCATCGGAACATTGTTTGGAAATTTCAGGAAAATTTTTCTTCTAATGGTAATTGAGAGTTTTCTCAAATTTTCCCAAACCAAATATTAAAAATTTTCCTCGAAAATTCTTTAAAATTTTACATTTAATGTATATTTGAGTTTTTCTTTCAAATTTACATGGATTTTTTTTTTAATTTCTTGCACATTTCTTCCACGATTTTTTTTTTTTCAAACTTGCACGGAAAATTCTTTATAATTTTTACGAAATTCTCCAGAAATTCCACGTGAATATTTTTCGAATCTTCACAGAAAATTGTTCCGAATTCTCCCGGGATTTTTTTCCAAGGAGAATTTTTACAGAAAATTGTTTCGAATTTCCATTGGATATTCCGGAAAATTCCTCCGATTTTTTTTCAGGAATTTATTTCTAAATTTTCATTGATAACTTTTCCGAATGCCCACGGAAAAGTGTTCTGACTTTCTATGAGATTTTTCTGAGAGTTTCAAGAAAATTCTTTTGTATTTCCACGAAGATTCTTCCGAATTTTCCACAGTAAAGAATTCCAAATTTCCAAAAAAAAAACTTCCAATTTTCCGCGGAATTTTTACTCTTTCTACTTATTTTTCCTAATTTCTATTCTCCCGACTTTCCACGAAAAACTCTTTCGAATTTTCTCGAAAAATTCTTCCGAATTTTCCCGAAAAAATCTTCCGAATATTCCCGAAAAATTCTTCTTATTAAAGTTTTATGAAAATTTCTTCCGAATCTCCATCGAAAGTTTTTCGAAATTTTTCTCGTAAAATTCTTTTAAATTCTCACGGAAAATTCTTGCAAACTTCTACCCGATTTTGTCACTTCAGATTTTGTCAACCCCCGACATTACCGTGATGTGCCCTAATTTCGCGCGCGCCCTAACTTCGCGCATTATAAAATCATTTATTTCAGTCAGAATTGAAAAATCTGGAGGATTACAAAATATCGTTGTTGTTGAATGTTTTTCACGAAAAAAATTGAAAAACAAACTTGGTTTAGTACACCAAATAAAATTATTTCAATTTGGTCCTCCCATCGATCGCCATATTTGTTTGTGCTTAGCACAGCGACGAAGAACATGACCCAAGTAAACAAATGATTTTACTGTACAAAACTGGCTACTTTCTGGAAATATTTGTATCCATTATGCTCTGTTGGATATGTTTATTCGTCATTACTATTGAAAAGTGTGAAATTTTATGTATTTTGTGTTTATTTAGACTTTCGCTTTGTGTGCGAAATTAGGTATATGAGAGTAATTATGGTGCCTAATTTCGTTTATTGTTGTTGCGTAGTTTCATTTGCAACATTCTAATGAAACATAAATAGAACCCGAAGAGTTCATTCCCATACGCTTTTTATCTAATTTTCAGGCGGACATCGACTAATGTTGACTTGAAAAATCTTATAGATCAGTGCCTGCAATAGCTATCAAATTCGATGTGTTAAATGATGCTAAACTTAAGATAAAACTACAGCAGCTTTTTGATAATGTATATATAATATTGAAGATGTGTTGCATAAAACACATATTTGAAGATGTCCTATGTAAGAGATAGCGGAACTTAAGACTTTCTTTCAAGGCGTCTGGAAAATTCAAACTTTTTTATACACTAGCTAATTTAGCAGGGGCAGTAAAGATTGCTCATACAATGCCTTTTTTCTTAAAATATGGTTTATATTTCAGAAGAAAACGATATTTTAGGAATTATGACTTGTGTCAACGTCAATTTAAATTTATGAAGTAAAATCTAAGCAAAGCTCCACCACCCACGGTCGAAATATAGGTACATACCATTTCGACTAAAGAATGGGTCACTGACGGCTGTCTGATACCGTTATCTGTATATTTAGAACAATGGATGCATGCTTCTATTGGTCAATTGATTATATTTCAACAAACCAATAACGATATTCAATTCCAAACATGAGCGAAGTTAGGAACACTTTTGCGCGAAATTAGGAACTACTCTTTTCTCTTGCGCGAAATAAAGAACATACAACGGTCTCAGATTCATACCCCAATTTTTTTTTTAAATAGCGTCAAAATTTGCAAGTAACATTTTTTTGAGAACCTAGAATCCTTCTACTACGTGATGCAGTAGCAAATGTTTCCAAATGGCCATTACATGTTTTTTAATGAACATTTTAACTTTGTCAGTTCTTAAGTGCGCGAAATTAGGGTACTTCACGGTATCACGTTTTCGACCCGATTTCAACACGTCCCGATTTAGTCACGTTTTCGACCTGATTTTGTCACCCCCAAGAAATCAGAAAATTTAAGTCGTTATTTTTTTTTCGTAAAATATACCGTAAACAACAATGATTTTCTTGAAATCACTTTCACCGCCCGTGTTTTTGTATGAATCATATATAATTTTAGGGGACCTCTTTAGCCGTGAGTAGGGTGGTCGGTATTGGCATTTTTTGTCAAATACCGGTTTTCGGTATTTGATGGAGTCAATACCGGTAATACCGGTTTTTATGAAAATTTCAGATAGTTAAAGAAAAACTTTTGATTTGGATTTGGATGAAAAACAGTAAGTATTTGTTGACAAACTTCGAATGTTGAGCCGGGCAAAGCTAAACTACATACTGAGTGACTCATCTCCCAATCCGCATTGGATTTTGTTAGCAATGTTGCCAACTACTGAGAATGCCCTCGTTAGTTCAACCGAAGTAGGACGAATGGTTCCAAGACCGTCGAAAATCAGTGTCAAATACTTGCCCTTAATCCCTTCCGATTCATAGTAGGAGAATTCCTTACGGATTGTATGCAAGGATCCTGGCGTCAACGTATTTGCCACCAGCAACGCAAGTGTTTTGCTTTGCTACAGTCTTTAACCGATAAACCAGAAAAATATTCATAGAGGCATCTTCTTCGTACCGATCATCAGGTATGGTCGTTGTCTCAGTTTCAACGATCGCACCAGGAATGATTAGACGCTTTAAGGTCCCATATGCTTGCTTTATCAAAGTAGCTCTGGATGCCTTGAAGAAAATGCCAAAATCGTTTCTGATTAATTGCTTCACAGCAGACTTTTTCAAAAAAGCAAAAAGATCGGCGTATTTGGATCGTCTCTCTTGGATTCATTCCTTAAAAGCATCGAAATAGTGGCGGAAATTTCTGTGGCTTGATTTGAGAATAGTTCCAACGTAAATTGGAACGCCATGTCGGCTTCATGTTCCACAACTTGAACAGGTTCGGAATTACTTCACCGTGCCTTGATATCAACCACTAATTCAAATTCTTTTCCGAATTCAGAACGAACATTATTTAGCAGAGAATCGTTTTTCACAGGATCTACGGAAAATAACTACTACAGCTCGTACTGTTTTCACAATTTCATACATTGCGGGAAAATTCTGGACGATATCAACAATGTTCATAGAAGAAAAAGTCAGATTGTTTATACTGACAGCAAAATTTTAAATACTGAAATTACCGATATTTTCCGTCTCTAATACCGGTATTTTCGGTACCCATAATTGGCCGGTAATACCGGTATTACAGGTTTCGGTACTACCGGTTAGACCACCCTAGCCGTGAGGTAAGACGCGCGGCTACAAAGCAAGACCATGCTGAGGGTGGATGGGTTCGATTCCCGGTGCCGGTCTAGGCAATTTTCGGATTGGAAATTGTATCGACTTCCCCGGGCATAAAAGTATCATCGTGTTAGCCTCATGATGTACGAAAGCAAAAATGCCTGGTATAGAAACCTTGCACTTAACAACGGTGGAAGTGCTTAATGAACACTAAGCTGCGAAGCGGCTCTGTCCCAGTGGGATGCAATGCCAATAAAAAGAAGATATATGATTTTGTAAGCCTTTTCGACAAGAAATAGCGGGTACCGTTCACGCAATTTGCCTTTCCAAGGTGAAAAGTGGTTCATATTTTTGAATTGAATTAAATCATTGTTTTTTTTTAATTTGTCACATTCCTTATTTTGTCACCCCAAAATTCACCAGGGGGTGATAAAATCGGGATATTACTGTATGTTTTCAAATTCTTCCGAAATTCGAGCTGAAGTTCTTCTGAATTTCTATGGGAAGCTTTCTAGGAGAGATTGACTATGATGGTGATATATGAGGTTATGGCTTTCAGTCTTCTTATACTCAAAACGAGATTTACGTTTTCATATGACGTTTTGTTTATGTTTAATGTTCTTTTATCAATGATTTCACTAAGCGTGAAAGACTGAGACTTGGAAATTTCTCGAAAAGTCTATGAAAATTCCTCCGAATTTCCATGGAGATTTTCTTTGAATTTCCATGAGAAATTCTCCTGCATTTTCATGAAAATTGTTTTTATTCACTACTGTATTTTCACGAAATATTATTCTGGTTTTCTAAATTGTACATTTTCCGTATTAATGAAGGAGAATTGTGTATGGAAGTCCAGAAGCATTTTCCGTTGAATCTTCGATTTTTCATGCCAATTTTTTTTTAATTTTTTTAACTTCGAACTGTTATTGAAAATTACAAGTTAAGCACAAAAATATCTGCAATGTTATAGAAATATAGAATTATTGTAGGTCACATCTTAAGAAATGTCTTTGAGTTCAATGCATTTCATAGAGCCCTCCCACAAATCCCCAAAAAATCTAAAAAATCTAAAAATTGGAAGGATTTCCATAGTTTAAGAAATAAAGAAATCCGAATAAATTTAAAAAAATCTTAAATTATTTCATATTTTTTTAAATGTCTCCTAGTGCAGAGAAGGATTGCGTCTAAAACGTGTAGGAGAAATTTTCACTGAATAACATGATATTGGATAGTAATAGATGTGTTTTTGGAACTTTCAAATAAGGGGGTCAAACGCAAAGGGGTGTAAGTGACAAAAAGTTAGTTTTGAGATAAATGGGTGTCAAGTTTTCAAGAAAAATTGTTAAAAGTTAAAAGTTAAAAAAAAATCATAATTTACTGCGAATTTTCATATTTTTTAAAAACATCGTACAAACTATATCAACATATTGCCGCAAAGCTTGAGAGCCAATCCATTTTTTGCTGTAGTCAACTCAAATTTGATAAAAATGTCACCTACACCCCTCTGCTTCTATCCTTCTCAAATATAGTCAAATACCTTGGGGTAGTTCTTAACTGCAAACATTATTTGTATAAGTAACTAGAACACGCCATTAAACGAAATTTGGTAGGCAATGGAGACTTAGCCAAAAACGATCCATTGGATGTATTTATTTGGCGATAGCAACAAAATTGAGCTTTTTTTCGTTCCCTTCAACAATTTTCAATGTACTCAATAGATTTTTTTACGCTGAATCCAGATACATATTCATATTTTCTGTAAAACGTCCAGTTTTTTATTCACAAAAGTACGTATTTTCAAAGAAATTTGATTTCTCTCCTCTGCAAAGTTGAATTTCGGCTCCTCACTTTGAGAATGAAGTTTGCATTTCATAGAATGGACCTTGCAGAATGCTTATGGTTTATTGGATTTTATTTGACACATACATTTGTTGCGAAAAACAGAATTTGATTCACAAAAGTACGTATTTTCATAGAAATTTGGCTTCTCTCCTCTGCAAAGCTGAATTTCGTCTTCTCACTTTGAAAATGAAGTTTGCATTTCATAGAATGGGCCTTGTAGAAGGCATATAGGTTGTTGGATTTCATTTGGAACGTACATATTCTGTGAAAAACGGAATTGCATTCGCAAAAGCGCGTGTTTTTTTATAGGAATTCGGTTTCTCCGCTCTACAAAGCTAAATGTCAGCATCTCACTGTCTGTTCAAAGTATGAATATCATAGGATGGGGTTTGCAGAATGAACAAGAGTTGTGCAAAATAGAATTCAATAACCCATATGCATTCTGCAAGACCCATTCTATGAAATGCAAACTTTAATCCCAAAGTGAAAAGCCGAAATTCAGATTTGATGAACAAAGAAACAAAGTTTCTATGAAAATACGTACTTTTGTGAATTTAATTCAATTTTTCACAACCAATGTTCGTGCCAAATAAAATCGAATAATCCACATGCATTTTGGAAGGTCTATTCTATGAAATTCAAATGTTGTTCTCGAATTGAAAAGCCGACATAGAGCTTTGTAGAGTAAATAAACCAAATTTCTATGAAAATATGTACTTTTGTTAATTGAATTCCGTTTTCACAACAAATGTACTTGCTAAAGAAAATCCAACAAACCATATGCATTCTGCAAGGCCTATTCTACGATATTCAAACTATATTCTCAAAGTGCGAAGCCGAAATACAGCTTTGCAGAGCAGAGAAACCAAATTTCTATGAAAATACGTACTTTTGTGAAATAAATTCCGTTTTTCACTAGAAATGAACGTGTCAAAGTAATTTCAACAACTTATTTGGATAATGTACGATTTCCTCTATATAATTCAAACCATATTCTCAAAGTTAGAAGCCGAAAGCCAGCTTTATAGAACAGAGACACTAAATTTCCATGAGAATGCCTAGTTTTGTGAATTACCCGTTTTTCTCAAAAACTGGACGTGTTACAAAAAAATCTGAATACATGACTTAAAACAGCGAAGAATAATCTTTTAAGTGCATTTAAAATGGTTAAAGTGAGTGAAACACTATTGACTAGTGACAAAATTGCTTAGATGAAACTCGAAAAACTTCAACAACTAGTGCTGGGTGCACTAAGCAGCAATTAGTGAGTAATTTTAGATCGTAAAATTCATTTTGAGCATTGTTGTCCGGCATATGCTATGCTACTCAACGACTTCCGGAAGCCAATGTCTAAGAATCTGAAGCAGTAACAGCGTCCTCCTTCTAACATTGCAAGAGTTTTTGGAGCAGCTAGGCGCAATTGACCATAGGAAAAAATAGGCCCCAGGGAGTACCTCGGACAAAATAATGGCGAATGTATTACAATTCCACTAAACACTTTAAAATAATTGTGTTGATCCGTTTTGAGATTTTGAGTTTTACCAACACTCGTTATAAGAGGTTTGGAAGCCTTTTAAGCAGCTCGTAAGCTTCCTTCCGAGAGGCTCCGAAGCCTCTTTGGAAGCCTCTTACAAGCGGCTTGGAAGCCCCCTTTTAAGCGACTCGGAAACCTCAACAGGCTCCGCTCAAGAGGCTCGGAAGCCTCCTTTCAAGAAGCCGCCTTTCAAGACGCTCGGAAGCCTTCTTTCTATTGGCTCGAAAACCTCCTTTCAAGAGGTTCGAAAGCCTCCTTTCAAGTGGCTCCGAACCTCCTTTTGAGAGGCTCGCTCTTTCAAAACCGTCCGGCAGCGTCCTTGCAAAATGCTCAGAAGGCTCCTTCCTATTGGAAATCAATTTTCAAAAGATTCTAACGCTTCCCTTCCCTTCAAGAGATTCGGAAGCATTTTTTTGATAGAATTTCAAATAGAAAAAAAAAACGATTTTAGACGTTTTTGCTTCATTAATATCAGAGGAGTTTCTGTCAATAGTTGCTACATCACGAAGCTTGGACGAAATCTTTCATTTGTCGTAACTTGAAATATTTTTTTTACTGCCACGAATTCTTGTATGAATTTGTGGATTTAGTTTCACATATTTGGATAATTTTACGATTATAGTTTCGCAAATATTGTAGCTAGAGCTGAGAAATATTATTTCGGAGTCATGCCACAATTTTGCTATTTTTTTTTAAACTATTTACAATTCGATGTTTTTGATGAACCTGAAAATTCTTCATGCGGATGAGGATTGTTGATCATTGTTCGAAATACAAAGTTTAGGACATGAGAGCGAAATTACAAAAATCTCACAAAATGTCATGACATTGATGTCATTTTACATAAATTTGTCTCGCACTCCGCCGATTTCAGATCATGAGCAATGCCTTGTTAGACAAAGTTTAAGAACCGTTAAAGCATTCCAGGTTAATCAACATCCTGAATGGGAAAAAAATTTCGAATATGTTTCATGGATAATCAATCAAAGTGTAAATAAATACACATATTAATGATCAAAAGTCTGGGGTCTCCAGTAGCCTTGCGAGCAAAGGCGTATGAGATTGCCAATCCGGAGATGGCGAGTTCGATTATTGGTCCGGTGAAGGATGTTTTCGGGTTGGAAACTTTCTCGACACCTTGGGAATATTGTATCCGTTGTGCTTGCCACACAAGATACATACTCATGCAATGGCGGGCATAGAAAAGCAGGCCGAGTTCCAGCTAGAATGTAGAGCCATTGAAGAAAAAGAAGAAAGATTAAAAAAAAACAACTAACCAATGTGGGATGACGTACTTATTTCCACATATTACCGTGATACTTCAATAATTATTTATTCAGTTACACAACACAAGAGATACTGTGAATCTGATACAATGTCTTCTTAGTCAATTTATGCAAATTGAACTATCAGACGGTTTCGAAGAGTAATGAATGTAAATATGTAATACAGATGACAATTTTATCTTTGACTTCTGCAACAACTACAAATACAAACGCTTCATTGCTAACTACAAAAAAATGGAATAAACGCTTATCTAACATATATGTTTGCATGTTTGTTAAATCATTAATGTATATTAAATATAAAAATAATGTATTTAGTAGTATACAATGGAATTATTGGCTTTTAACTGTATAAGACTAGGAATCTGATTTTATTATCTTATCCAGCTATATATGAATGCTATTCGCAGCTTAAATTTTACACCTATCAAATATTCATCTCAGCACATTATATTCAAGACATGCCACGACATTCCACCAAACCAGTTAAACCCTTATTCTTTCCGACAATATTTCCCCAATAATGTTCCATTTATCTTGAACTTCCCACCCGAACTGCTCCTCAATCCAAAAGTTCATCCATGTTATCTCAACCTTTTCATTATATTTCCCGAACTTTAATTAAAAACTATGATCCATCAAACACAACCATATATACAAAACTGCGATCATCATCCGTTCTGCGTTCTTCCGTTTTTCTCCACCGTCGTGTGCCCCGGTGCCCGTCTCTTCAGGTTTGCGATCCGGTGAAATCACGCCCAACAGTCTGAACACGTCCCGCCCGGGCAGTGCAATGTCCAACTCGACGACGGCCTCCGGTGTGGTCTATCGGCGGTCTCTGCCGCACTCAGCTGGAAGCCATCAGCAGCGGAAGCAGCGGCCCGTCTCGATTGCCGTCACCGGCGTTTCGGCGGGCCCGAAAGAAGGTTTGTTCTACATTCAACAACCGGTTACACGTTCATGATGATACTGTCTAATCGCTAAACACATCCTACATACACACAAGCCACACAATGCATGCTTTCCTCTTTCCCTCTGTGTTCATCACTCGAATCATGCATTTGATCCCGTCTCCAGAGCACCCCCTCCGATGTTCCTGGTCCACCCAAACCCCTGTCTTGCATAAGGTCCTTCGATCCCTTAGTCTGTAAGTTACAGTCAAGGTACTTTCTAGCACGAAGCACGCCGTTTATTCATAATCGTTTTCATAAAATGTACACAGTAAAAAACATGAAATTATAACACTGGTAAATATTGTGACGCAAACATTAGTGTCATTAAGCTGAACAGCGTTATCCGTGTCTAGAAATGGCGACAACTAATAAGCGCCACTGTGCCTTACATACATGAAAACTCTAACAAACGTACCGTCATAACACGTAACGCAACTACTTCAGTTACCGAACGAACAACGAACACCCTGTATTTTTATGTAAAAAGCTAAGTTCCGATCGATTGTATACCAGCAACGCATCTGGAATGCTCGCCCTCAACTCCGTAAATAAATACCCAAAAGTATTTGTACTATTATTTCCTACTGCATATTTAAATAATTTTCGATGTTGTGTTTTTCTATATGTTTCTGTAGCATTTATTTAAAACCTTTTATTTTTTTCATTTTTACAGTAATTATTTCATTTAATTAGAATGTCATTTGATTTACTTTTTGTTGTCAGAAAGGGGGTTTTATATGAGTATCTACTTATTTTATTTGAGTTAATTCTTTGATGCACAAAAATACATGAAAAATTAACCGGTGTAAGTTGCGGGTGAAAAAAAAAAAGCTTAATTGGTAGTAAAATTATGAAAAATAAAATAGCTTTTCGAATTGATGCAGAATTTGATTACAGATCGATCGTTGATTAGGCTAAGGATGTGATTGAAGTGGTTTGTTGGCAAGAAAGTAATTTTACCGCGGCGCCATTGGCCGGCCGGCTCCATTACTGTGGAGCCTTTTGGAAATCATGAAAAACATAACATAATGTAATGGACGGAGATGATCCAGGTTTCGGCTGTAAATCTGTTTAGATACAAAAAGCGTGATTTATTAATACACTTCTCCCCAATTAGCTCAGCGTTTGTGCGCCTCAGGAATACACTCCTTTTCTGCTAACATGGCGACTACTCACAAGAAGTTACGAACATATTTTTTTCCCTTTCTTTATTTTTTATCATTTTCTCCGATGTTGATCAACCGTCACTAGCTCAAGAGAAATTTCCGGTTGTCCCTTGTGGCTCCATCGTTTCACTGTCACGTATTTTCCTACTGGAGAATCGAGTTTTTCATCTTACCCCAATACATTTGTCGCCTGAAAAAAAAAACTCAAATTAAAACACCTAGCGGTTGCATTTCTTTTGCATTTTCAAAGTTCTGTAATCAATAAAACCGACATCTATTCTGGCCGTAAAAGTTGTGCACGTTTCCATCACCATTCCATTAGGTACCAGAAATCACAAGAACGAGTCAATTTATATTTAAACCCTTTTTCCTTTATTTTTTAAATCAATTTAATAGGGGAGCAATGATATGTAAAAACCGAAAACAATAAAACTATATTATTTAGTCCTATTTCTAGCCAACCACTACTTCAATTGCATCCCTTTGAAGCCATCGATCAAACATCTAATTCAGCAAGAAATTGAATAAAAAATAATCCAACATCATTATAACATTACGCTTCCTCTATTTTCTTCAAAAACACCCACCATCGATACAGAAAAACCTCCACTTCCGAAAATATCAGCAACGAATAACAGTAGCTCCACCAGTTTGGAGCGCAAGCGTTCCCAGAGTGGAACCAGCACTCCATCCAGGCCAATCACAGCACCAGACAGTGCAACACCTAAGAAACACCACACTCCGATGGAAAGGCAACGGCTAGGCAGCGGTACCAGCAGTGTTCGTGGTACTCCTAAGGCATCATCGACCCCGCTACAGTCACCTGGCCCCGAGAAAGCAAACCGCACACTGCAGGACTCGCTACAGAAACAGAAGAAACAGCCATCGGTAGTCGACGATCACTCGCAACAGCAGCATCAGCAACAACCACAACAGCTGTTGCCACAGCAACAGCCACCGTTGTTGGCGAAGGAAGGTTCTTCGGTCAGTGCGAAGAGCAGCAACGAAGAGAAGGTGGAAGTAGTGCAGCAGGAACAACAAAAGCAGGAGGAAGTGGTTGTGCAATCAAACGAAGTCATCACCGTCGTTGAAACTGTTGAGCAGCAACAACAGGTGGTTGTAGTTAGTGAAACAAAAGTTGCCGAGGAAGTGCAACCAGAGGAGGAGAAAGTCGAACAGCCTCCACAAGTCATGGAAGTCAGCAGTCACGAAGAGAAGAAAGATGAAATGAAGGAAAGTACCATCGCGAGCAACAAATTGGAACCCAATCCAACTTTGGATGGTTCCAATGCAGACTTGATGACTGCCTCCATGATCGCCAAGCGCATCAACACAGAAGAGGAAGCCAAAGCAGCTTTGGCCGAACGGCGCCGTTTGGCTCGCGAAGAGGCAGAACGCCTAGCCGAGCTCGAGCGGCAGCGAATCGCTGCAGAAGAGGAAGCCGAACTCCAGCGCCAGCTAGAGGAGGAAGAGCGTCTCCGCAAGCTGGAGGAGGAAACCATTCGCTTGGCCGAAGAGCAGCGCCGACTGGAAGAGGAACGACTCCACCAAGCCATCCAGGACGCTCAAAAGCGCGAAGAAGAGGAACGCCAGCGCCGTGAAGAGGAGGCTCGCCAGAAGGTGGAACGCGAGGAGGCAGAAAAGAAGGCCCGCGAAGAAGCCGAACGGCAACGCATCGAGATGGCCGAGCGACTTAAGAAGGAGGAGAAGGAGCGCGAAGAGCGACGCAAGCGGGTGGAAGCCATCATGTCTCGCACGAGAACTAAGGGAAGCGCCAACAACACGCCAACGAAGGTAAGTCTAAACTACAGGAACCTCCCCTAATACTCCTTTAACGCATAATCACACCTTATTGATACTGTGAGCCAGATTTGTCACCTTTAAGGTATTTTAGCGGGGCACATTTTAGGACAGACCATTTTCTTGAACCGAACTTATGCTTGATTTGAGGTAACCGGTATTTCTTCGCTTCAATTGAAAAAAAAGCAAAAATATATTAAAAACGGACCTTAAAGCTAACGGGATTTATGGCTCTCCGAACAATTGTCTGACATTTTCGTTATTCAGTGAAACTTTCCAACTCAAATTAATTTTATGCATCAAGAATTTGAAAACTTTTGGAGGCTTCCAAGCCTCTTGAAAAGAAGATGCGTAGATAAGGTTGATAAGAAACTTCCGAGTCTCTTAAAAAGAGGCTTCCAAGCCTCTTGAAAAAAGCCTTCCGAGCCTCTTGAAAGGAGGCTTCCGAGCCTCTTGAAAGGAGGCTTCTGAGCCTCTTGAAAGGGGGCTTTCGAGCCTCTTGAAAGGAGGCTTCCGAGCCTCTTGAAAGGAGGCTTCCGAGCCTCTTGAAAGGGGGCTTCTGAGCCTCTTGAAAGGAGGCTTCTGAGCCTCTTGAAAGGAGGCTTCTGAGCCTCTTGAAAGGAGGCTTCTGAGCCTCTTGAAAGGAGGCTTCTGAGCCTCTTGAAAGGAGGCTTCTGAGCCTCTTGAAAGGAGGCTTCTGAGCCTCTTGGAAGGAGGCATCTGAGCCTCTGGAAAGGCGGCTTCTGAGCCTCTTGAAAGGAGGCCTGAGCCTCTTGAAAGGAGACTTCCTGAGCCTCTTGAAAGGAGCCTCTTGAAAGGAGGCCTGAGCCTCTTGAAAGGAGGCCTGAGCCTCTTGAAAGGAGGCCTGAGGCCTCTTGAAAGGAGGCCTGAGGCCTCTTGAAGGGAGGCTTCCGAGCCTCTTGAAAGGAGGCTTCCGAGCCTCTTGAAAGAAGGCTTCTGAGTCTCTTTAAAGGAGGCTTCCGAGCCACTCGAAAGAAGGCTTTTGAGTCTCTTGAAAGGATGCCTTTGAGTCTCTTGAAATGAGGCTTCCGAGCTTCTTGAAAGGAGCCTTCCGAGCCTATTGGAAGGAGACTTCTGAGCCTCTTGAAAGGAGGCTTCTGAGCCTCTTGAAAAGAGGCCTGAGCCTCTTGAAAGGAGGCTTCTGAGCCTCTTGAAAGGAGGCTTCTGAGCCTCTTGAAAGGAGGCTGGAGCCTCTTGAAAGGAGGCTTCTGAGCCTCTTGAAAGGAGGCTTCTGAGCCTCTTGAAAGGAGGCTTCTGAGGCCTCTTGAAAGGAGGCCTGAGCTCTTGAAAGGAGGCTTCTGAGCCTCTTGAAAGGAGGCTTCTGAGCCTCTTGAAAGGAGGCTTCTGAGCCTCTTGAAAGGAGGCTTCTGAGCCTCTTGAAAGGAGGCTTCTGAGCCTCTTGAAAGGAGGCTTCTGAGCCTCTTGAAAGGAGGCTTCTGAGCCTCTTGAAAGGAGGCTGAGCCTCTTGAAAGGAGGCTTCTGAGCCTCTTGAAAGGAGGCTTCTGAGCCTCTTGAAAGTAGGCCTGAGCCTCTTGAAAGGAGGCTTCTGAGCCTCTTGAAAGGAGGCTTCTGAGCCTCTTGAAAGGAGGCCTGAGCCTCTTGAAAGGAGGCTTCTGAGCCTCTTGAAAGGAGGCCCGAGCCTCTTGAAAGGCGGCTTCCGAGCCTCTTGAAAGGCGGCTCCCCAGCCTATTGAAAGGCGGCTTCCGAGCCTCTTGAAAGGCGGCTTCCGAGCCTCTTGAAAGGAGGCTTCCGAGCCTCTTGAAAGGAGGCTTCCGAGCCTCTTGAAAGGAGGCTTCCGAGCCTCTTGAAAGGAGGCTTCCGAGCCTCTTGAAAGGAGGCTTTTGAGCCTCTTAAAAGGAGGCTTCCGAGCCTCTTGGAAGGAGGCTTCCAAGCATCTTGAAAGGAACGACAATTCCGAGCCTCTTAAATGATGGTTCCAAGCCCTTTGAAAGAAGAATGCCTAACAATTCTTGATACGATGCTTTCGAGCATCTTGAAAGAAGGCTTCCAAGCATTTGAAAGAAAGCTTCCGAGCCTCTTGAAATGGAGGCTTCCGAGCCATGGGCAAGAGGCTTCACAGCCTATTGGCAGGAGGCTTCCAAGCTTCTTGCAACGAAGCTACTGACTCAGTAGTACTGAGCTTCCTAAACATAGGCCTTCATGTCTTTCCGAACCGTTAATTCGACTCTAGATTTTAGTTCAGAAGCATATTATTCAACACTTTGTCTCGATCAGGTAGATTACATTGAAGATTTTTAATATTTAGTCATTTGACATTTTGTCCTTTTGATATTTTGTCCCCCAATCCTTCATATTTAAGCTGTACTGGGGCCCCTGGGGCAATCGAAGGTACTCCTGGGGTACATGTACCCCAGGTTGAGAACCGCTGTTTTAGCGCATAGTTTTACATTTAACAACATCGACCATTGCTCAATCTTATCCTTCTTTCACAGCAATCCGACGAAAACAAAGATAATGCCATGAGCAAGAGTGTGATTGTGACATCTAGTACTGCATCAACGATGTTGGACCAAACGATGTCGATGACCGAATCGATGCTGGGTTCGATCGAACAGCAACAGCAACCAACGGAAGATGCGGAAGCTGCTGCTCAAACGATTGAAGAGAAAACAGAATCGCTCGCTCAAAGCCTCCAATCGCTGTCCCTAACGGCGACGGAAGGAAACCAGCAGAACCAGGAGAACAATAACAGCAGCAGCAACAGCAGCAACGATAGCAGTCTAATCAGCAACAATCACAACAACAATGTGAACAGCGGTTTCACGACGACTGCTGCCAGCAGCAACAATGCCACCGACTACGAACGCTCGGTGACGGAGAAGGAAAACCTTCTACTAGGTAGCTTTAACAATAATCTAAAGAATAGTAACGCCACCAGCAACGGAGGCAGTGATAACGGCAGCAGTCTGCAGCCATCGTTGGTGGAGTCCAGCTCGACGCCAGCGGCTGCCCATGTCAATGGAAAGTCCACCAACGCCGGTGATGCGACGACAATCGCCGAAACGACCGAGCTGATCATCGAGGATGCGATCATGAGCGGTCAAACCAACGGTCACAAGAACGGCAGTATTGATAATGTGTTGTAAGTAGACTATGTTCTTTTTTTTTGTATTTTCTTTATACTAATCCTTTGAACGGCGTAAAACCCTAGTGCAGCGATAGATTTGAAGTACTAGATCGCACTGTTCGAACATCCGCAAACGCCTGACGTATCTGGCGTAAGATTTTAGTGTCCGCTTCTGTATGATCAATGTTTAAGTTGCCATCAGAAGTACCCTGTGATGTACACCTTCCTGACATCTGATACCACCCTGCCGTTTCTAATGCTCACAATTGTGCTCCGATTCTTCTTTTAGATTACGTGTTGCGGATATTTAGAATGCTAAGAAAGATTGTACGCATAGAAGAGAGAAAGTGTGTTGACAGAGAGCGAAAGTGATTGATCCTTGAAAGACAGTACAAACGTAGAAACGAAATCGAAGTCAAGTTGGCAATATTAAATAATAGGTACTTATTAATTGACACCTATTTAGCGAGTGATAACGTTTCAAGCCTTATCTAAGCCACCCAATGTGTTTCATTCTCTGTAATTCCTGTGTAACCATAAATAAAGTGCCTAAATTCACAGTCAAAAGCTAATCTTGTCCCCTCACTCACGATCACACAAAATTGTAGTCTAAACCCTTTACTAGCTGTTTTGATTATGTTGAGTGATTAGTTATCAGTTCAGTGCGGTACTAGATTATTTTTATAGGACAAGCTCATCGTGTTTAAATTCAGAGTACTATAACTTTGTTTAATGGCGTTTTCTAATGTAATGTTTCTGCTTATTAGTTTTACATTTTTTTCTACAAATATTAAAAAAGCGTCAGTGTGAGGTAAAAATAAATTTAAAAAAAATACTCTATAATAATTTGAATTATCCAACAAAATTAAAGTATTAGTGAATTGCTGCCTGATGTAAACAAATATTACTATTCAATGGCTACATTACTGCAATCTTTTTGCAATCCATTAAGGTTCAATGCGTGAGCGATCTGATCCGTGCGATGTTCACCATCAAGCTTAACTTGGTCTTGGATCACACACACATTCGCATCCGTATTGGATGTAACAAGTGAACTTTTTTTCAATAGTGTTTAGCAAATATGTGACCTTCCGATGGTTTGTAGCAATTTTTACTAATGCATGAAACCTCCTGATTGTTGATATTCTGTTATATAGTGCTCATGTTCACTATAATGATAATTTTTAAGCAGTGTAAAGTATATTTTGGTACATAAAAAGCGTCATTAGAAAAGGTTAGAGTGCACTGTATTTCATCTTAGTTGCTGATCATGCTGACAGCCAGTAATAGAATAGCTTATGTATTTTTATTTATTATCATGTGAAGTACTAGAACAGTGTAATCATAATATATCATTCCCTTGCCATGTCCGTGTCGTCGGTCGAAGCCAGCAGCCTGTCGAATGTTAAAATCGTGCCGGAAACTGCCCGAAGCCTCATTAACACACGTTTTACACGTTTGCTCTTGTCTCTTCCTCGAAACCGATCTAGTACACAAAATACACCGGCTGTTGACGGTTCCGCGAAATTCCTAGCGCACTTCGACACTCAGCCACTAGACTTTGCGCTCTCGTCAGCAGCCGACGGCGTCGAAAGCAGCGATAATCACAATCAGCTGGATTCGACCACCTCTACCAGTACGAGTACGACGACAACGACCGGCACGACAGTGGTTGGTCAGTTGATCGAGTTCAGTAGTTTCCAATCGCTGCCCGACGAGGCACAGCAGCAGCAGCAACAGCAACAAACCATTAGTGATAACGACGATCCCTTCAACCTTAACCTCGACAACAACAACAGCTTGCCCGCCGTCGATGGCAGCAGCAGCCATGTTGAGCTACTCGAGAGCAGTAGTAACGGTACCTCAAACCCCTTCTCCAATTCCCTGTTCACCAGCAGTGATGCAAATCTGATTAGTAATAGCAATTTCCTAAATAATAATTCCACGAGGCTAGTCGCAACATCCGACAGTCAAGACAACCGAGGTAAATCACGTTTTGTTTTGTAGACTATTGTTTCTTTTCTTTTGATTGGAGTACTAGAATTGACCACCATCGTTACGGATGTAGGGTCGTCAATACTCACATTATGTGGTGTATGTTTTCTAAGTTAGAATATAGTTTGCAATAATTTGTTTTGAATCGCTTCAATCCATAGAACATAGTTTCTGTTGCACAATTTTTCACTTATTCAATAGGTGGTACTAGAATTACATGTGTGATTGATTAGTAGTTCAAAATTATAAAAGTAAGCATTCTAGTACTGCATATTCATAGCTTTACACTACGTTACTTCAAAAAGCGCACAGCGCTGTACATTGTAATGTGTTTAATTCTAGTATTAATATTCACAAACGTTGTTCAGATTTTGTTTATCTGTCTGGCACTATATCATGGACAGACAAGCAGTATTGCTACAACGTTATTGGTACTAGAATTCACAGCGTTGCGTTGTATGTCGATGCTATTATTGTTCCATCAGCTTATGTCTTTTCTCTTTTCCAACAACTCCTTCGACCTTGGACCACATCTACTACTGCAAACTGTCACTCACTACTGCTTCGCCTCCGACTGTGACCATCCAAATACGCATAACTGCACAACTACTCTACGACAACCGTTCCTTCCTTGCTGGATTCCTCAACGCTTTCAATTTCTTCCCGTTTCACGTGTATGTGTATCTGCTCACTTTTGCCACAAACGTAAACACGACAAATGCACAAAGATCTCTCCTACAAACAATCGGCACTGGTACTGTACGTCATCGCATTTATTTATGGTTGCCTGTTGGCGGCCATTCGATCGAGTGATTAGTGTAGTAAGTGGCGCGCGTTCGTGTGTCATGTTTTGGTATGGGTGGTTGGCAGCACTGTATTTTTGTGGGGCGTGATTGTTTTTGTAAGTGTGTGCACTGTTTCAGTATGTAAATTGTTTTATTCGTATTTTAGGCTAATTTAGGAAGTCCAGTACAAAAGGCTGAATCACAAAAGGCCGAATCACAAAAGGCTGAATCACAAACGGCTGCAGACTCAGAAGGCCGAATTACAAATGGGCGAACAATTGATCGAGGTCTAATCTTCAAACATATAGAACTGAGAAAATTCTAAAAAGCTTCTTTGTTTAACTGTGTACTATGACCAATTTTTGAAAAATGCTTCACATGTTTCACAATAATTATTAGCATAAATCCAATCAATTGGGTATCGTTCGTCTAACTTGAAACTTTTTTTAATCTATCGTTTATTTGGAAGTCTCATTTTCCGTAAAGCGTTACGGAGCCGAAATCGAGTTTAACAATACATTTCTTGTTTCTTATACATAGTGTTAATTTTGGGGAACCGAAAGACTCGTGGTTTGGTCGAGGTTAGGGAATATAATAATACAGTAGGAAGTAGGATTTTAAGGTATTTAAGTAATTACGATGATGTTCACAAAGTTCACATTCTTCGCGATGTTTCATATCTGTAACGGGACAAACAAACTTTTTTTCTTAGACAACAATGATAGGTAAACAAACGGAAGGAAATAACGACAAACATTGAAATGGAGAACAAGAGGAAGACATTTGTAATGGGGTACGAAAGACAAGGGGATTTGCAGACTATGATTACAGTCTTACATTAGCAACTTTCAAAAACTGGTGACCAGTAACTTGAAACTGGATGACTTAACTTCTTTGATCAGTAAAATGAGTGCAAAAGAATAATGACTGGTCTAGAATCATGAAAAATTGATAAACCAGTCCATTTTAGTTGCATTGGCAAAAGTTAATCAAGTTGTATGACGGAGTTGAGAGGCCTTATTTAGAATCCTTTCCCTATTGAATGTTTGAGGAAAATTGAAAATTGCGTAACATATAAATTAAGCATTCGTGAAAATCAGTCTTTCCCATTTCATGTTGCGTGCTCGTGTTGGTCCAGTTTATTTAAATTTAATATTTTGATCTTTTGTAAGCCGACCTTTTTGTGCCTCCGGCCCTTTTTTTTGTGTTTTTCAGCCTTTTGTGGTTCCGCGTTTTGTAGTAGATCCAATTTAGGAATGATCATTCTGGGGTCTAATTGGTCAAACGGTCAAAAAATCAGTCAATTGATTATATCGATCTAATACGATATCATTATTAAATCAAAATAAAAAAAACATCCCAGTTGATACGATTTTAGTATCGCCATTAGAATCAAGTGAAAAGTGCAGAAAGCGCGACACGCCATTGCTGATTAATACGCCGCGTGGAGTTTTGGGCAAATTAGCTAATAATCAGCCTGAAAGTAAGACCAAGCGTCCATATCTCGATAAGTAACAAAATAAGCCAGTTGATCGAGGCAACTTATTATATTGTATTGGTGTAGTGTATTTTTTCTTAATCAAAATTTTAGTTTCCTGCTTTATATTAGGTTATTCTTTTTTATATATTATCTGTATGGTATTACCCACCAGCAGTAGACCATTCTATTCCTAATTACAAAGAACAATTTTCGTATAACGTATTACGGTAGTCCTTTAAAATGTAGAACTCGAAAACTGTTTCACAAACTTGTTAATTGTTCAACTTCAACTTACTCTTCATCCGTTTGTCTATCATGAAATATTAATCTCGATTTTTCGAGCAGCATGTTGATTCTGTTGCGGACTGAGGACTGTATGGAACGATAGATTCTTATATTTCGTATCCAGATTCCCATCGAGCTTCAAATTTCTTTTTTTTTTCAAATTTCTCGTCTCAAGATCTTTTGTAAATTCTTCATAACCTTGGTCTAGGAATCTTGGCGGCCGTATTCTTATAACATAAGGACTTATGGAGGGACGAATAGGCTTTGCATTTTTCTTACGTTCAAGTATTGAAAAAAATCTTACAGTGGATAAAAAGGGTTGATAAATCCAGAAAAATGTCTTAAGTAATTTGTGTACCGCCCCTGGAATGGTTTTGTTTGCCGTGGCTATGAGAACTTCGATCCAGAACTTTCAATTGCCGAGTTTGTTTCATCAAAACAAACTTAAGTCCCGCCATCCTAATATTTGGTTATTTCATTGATTGTGCGTACGGCTGGATTGCCGAATAATATGCAATAAAATTGTAGTATCAAGTGACGATCTTTCTATCATTCCAAGTCATTTGAGTACATTGTGATTGGTCGTAGAACGGTAACACACATCAAATGCATTAGCCCAATGATCCGCAGCATACCTAGGTACTATCAAAGGCCGCACAGAAATGTTGTTCCACAGTCATACACTGCGTGGTTTCTGTTTCTGTCTGGTTTTGAACATAATCTGTTTGGGATTCTGAACTGAATCCCTTCGAAGGTTCTGAACAGAATCTGTTTGCGATTCTGAAAAAAAGTTCGAATGGAACAGAATCCATAGTTGATACTCAACGTATTTTCTGGATGTAATAATCCAGTAAAATTTCAGTTCAATTTTGCCAAACTTAACTTATTTAAAAAATCAAGCACTCTTATTATGGAGTAGTATATGACACCATTATTTTTACCTGTATTTTAACCTTTAGTTCCTTTGAATCTGCGATTAAAGATAAATTTGCGCCATTATTATAACCCGGGCGATAACTTCGAAGGTATTCATTTTATTAAATCAGTAGTATTAGCATTGAGCAATTCGCACAAATTCGTGGGTCATACAAGCATAGCTCTAGGTAGCGCTGTAGTCATTCAATACCTTTCAATACGTACGATCTTTGTATTATTACGCAAAGGGACTCAAAACCGCGGATCATTGCATTAGAAATTAACTCCATCATATCTCATTCTGTTATTGATACCACCTCTCTTATGAACTAGCCTTGCATAAGAGATGAAATATCAAAGGAGTAATTACAAAAAGAATAATAATTAATATGCACAATACTTCAGACATAACATTTTTTTTCCTGTTCGGGTGTGCCGCTCCGACCAGTTATTAGATGTATTGTAGCGTTACCCGTATCCTTAGTGTTAAGGTGCATGTCGAATTATTATTTTATTTAATCAGACTAAGGCCGAAGTGGCCTGTGCGGTATATAAGAGTCTTCTCCATTCGGCTCGGTCCATGGCTACACGTCGCCAACCACGCAGTCTACGGAGGGTCCGCAAGTCATCTTCCACCTGATCGATCCACCTTGCCCGCTGCGCACCTTGCCTTCTTGTGCCCGTCGGATCGTTGTCGAGAACCATTTTCACCGGGTTACTGTCCGACATTCTGGCTACGTGCCCGGCCCATCGCAGTCGTCCGATTTTCGCGGTGTGAACGATGGATGGTTCTCCCAACAGCTGATGCAATTCGTGGTTCATTCGCCTCCTCCACGTACCGTCCGCCATCTGCACCCCACCATAGATGGTACGCAGCACTTTCCTTTCGAAAACTCCAAGTGCGCGTTGGTCCTCCACGAGCATCGTCCAGGTCTCGTGTCCGTAGAGGACTACCGGTCTAATGAGCGTTTTGTAGATTGTCAGTTTGGTACGGCGGCGAACTCTATTCGATCGGAGCGTCTTGCGGAGTCCAAAGTACGTACGATTTCCAGCCACTATGCGTCTCCGAATTTCTCTGCTGGTGTCATTTTCGGCAGTCACCAGTGAGCCCAAGTACACAAATTCTTCTACCACCTCGATTTCGTCACCACCGATGCAAACTCGCGGTGGGTGGCTCACATTGTCTTCTCTTGAACCTCTTCCTATCATGTACTTCGTCTTCGACGTGTTGATGACTAGTCCGATCCGCTTAGCTTCCCTCTTCAGTCTGATGTAGGCTTCCTCCATCTTCTCAAAGTTTCGTGCCATAATATCTATGTCGTCGGCGAAACCAAATAGCTGGACGGACTTATTGAAAATTGTACCACTCGTGTTAATCCCTGCTCTTCGTATTACCCCTTCCAAAGCGATGTTGAATAGCAAACACGAAAGACCATCACCTTGCCGTAACCCTCTGCGGGTTTCGAAGGGACTCGAGAATGCCCCTGAAACTCGAACTACGCACATCACCCGATCCATCGTCGCTTTGATCAACCGTGTCAGTTTATCCGGAAAACCGTGTTAGGTGCATGTCGAAGTAATTACTATTAATAAGCAATGCAGTATCGGTTTCGATACAGTTGTTGTTTTGTTTTCTCAAGAGCACCATGACAAGGTCCCGCTATTTAGACCCTTCACAGAGAGCAATCCCATTGAAGGCGCGCCCCTTATCAATAGGATATCAATCCTTTCTTGAGAAAACAGAACAGTAATACTGTTTTTGGCCATGCATCGGAGCCCTAGCCACATCCTTGTCTTGCTTCTAGAATATCACCAGTGAGGCTACAAACCCGGGATTCAGCTCTGTCTACAAGTCCATTTCAAGCATGAGAATTTGTTCAGTAATAAGAACTTCCGTGTGTTCGTCTCACTACCATTGTTCACCAGTTCAAGAAGAGTTAGTACGTATTTAAACCTCTAACTCGATTTTTCCCAACAGTCAGTTCAGCCTAGAACCGGGTACCATGGTTTTACAACTAATTGCTTGAAAGGTTGTTTCCGTTACATACAGTTTAGCCTCAAACGAGAGGAATTCGGGTCTTTCAACTGTCTGCTAAGGTAACATTAATTATGTTATATTTCTGAGACTGCTGTTGGTAGCGGGGACTAAATACGATGAATCCTTAATAACCACAACTTATTACCCTAGCTGAAAATATGGATTAAGCTAGGGCTCTGTTTGGTAGAGCTTACACCGCAACACACTACGCCAAACTGATATACCGTGTTACGGGACTCAGACATAACATACTCTGTTATTACAATACCAAACGTATCACAAACTATTATTCGTTTGGTATTGAAATATTAGTAGTATTATGCATATTAATTTTGGTAATTTTGGATATTTGTTTTTTTTTGTAATTTACCTCGTATGCAAGGCTAGTTCATATCAATTTCTGTTATCGATGTCTTCGCGCCTACTCGAGGGTGATTCCGTTAAAAAAACATAATTTCATAGACCACACTTCTATGAAAAAAAAAAAACAAATTGTTGGGAATGTGGGATTGCGATTTTTTGAAATGCATGTTGGGAATTGGGTTTCCTCAGTACCCGCTGAGCTGCGGAGGACGACGGAGGCCCTTCGTGCAATTGCACAAATCGAGTTTTAGACAGAGTAATTAATTTCCACTCCGGGTGGCTTATACCCGGAATATAGGCAATTAACTTTAATTGCACTGCTCCTATGGACTTCCGACCGCATCGTCTGAGCTTGAAGACCGATTGGCAAATAGTACACACAATCTCACTTGATCAGTACAATTGCTGATGAAGAATTTTTGTAGCGACCAGACTCACGCTCCTCTGATGTGAACGTGTACTATACACATGTGGAAGTGTTGGCTTGAGAAATGGATTGTGAGTGATTCGACTATGCGTCCAATTTGGGAATCTCGGGAAAACTACTGAATGAGCAGCCGGTAAATTACGAAGGCCGACGGAGGTCGGTCGGCACCACTATAGCACCACTATAGCGTACTGAGGGTCGTAGGTTCGAGTCACATCGAAGGGAAAGTGTTTTTTTTTGGATACATTTTCCACTGTGACCAGTTGGTTGATCTGTTGTGGCAGGCATCGTTTTAATGTTTGTGCCTTAGTAGTATGTCATATCACTATGGATTTGAGTGATTTCCATTTGCTGATTGTAGGCATTATCCCAATAAGGTATAACATTTCTAATGAAATGTATTGCCTTACTGGGAGAAGTCATCTATACATCTGATGATTGTATTGTATTGTATTGTATGCGCCTTTTTTGGAAAAGTGCTTCACAAGTACATAATAAATGTTCGGAATCTTCCTTGTCCCTTTCACAGAAACGACAGGTATCATATTGAGCTTGAAATGGTTTTTTTTTCAAATAATATTTACTCGGACAGTGTCCTATTATTAAACCGCAGAAGGTATTTAAATCTTTTTTAGATAGGCTGAGCAGTTTTTGAGTAACAGTTTTGTTGGATGATATAAACCTTTTAGATTGTCTTGCTGTTATTGTTTTTTTTTCAGATTTCATCAGTTACATTTTTCCCAGTTCTTTAGTTCCATTTTGAGGTTCCAATTTGATGGTTTTAATGATTGATAAAAAATCTGCTTTTTCGTTGCCTTCAATTCCACAGTGCCCAGGTACCCAAAACAGACTTACTGAACTATTTTTAGCCACCTGTTGTAGTAATTGAATACATTCCCAAACCAGTTTAGAAGTACATGTAAAAGATTTCAATGCTTCTAGGGCAGCACATATGTTTGCATTTCTCTAGTTACGCTGTAAACAATCAGAGGCACATTCAATAATTGCTTGTATTTCTGTCTGAAATACAGTCGGACATCTACCCATTAGGGTGGTTCAAAAAATCGATTTTGCTTCACAGTGCTCATCAGATTATTTACCATGTTCTGAGTGTCCCCTGAAAATTCGAGCTCATTTGGATTAAAACTGATTTAGCACAAGTCGTTTCAAGTTTGCATGCAAATTAGTATGGGGAAATTTATTTTTTCATTATACTGTTAATGACGTTTCCTCATTAAGCGTACACATTAAAGAGTCGTTCAAAATTATATCTCCTTTCCATCCAGTCTTCGTGAGCGATAAAAGGATTGATTTTAAATTCTTTCAAAATACTAAGATGGCCCCTAAGATCTCCATCAAACAATGTTTTTGTTCTTGCGGTTACCTCCAATACACGTTACCGGAACATAGGCAATTAACTTTGATTGAACTGAAGAATCGTATGTTTGGGATTCCAACCGTATCACGTCAACTGACTCGTACGGTGTAACGGGTCAGTCCGATGAGTCATGCTTCGGAAACAACCCTTCGGCGATCGGCTAATATCTTCGGGGACTTTTCAGAAGGTGTGCTGCTATTAGCCCTAGCCATCACTATCCTGTATACATCCCCCCCATGTAGTGTTTTTAGTCATCCTACACAGCTCACCTGGATGTGGGGAATATAGTGAGCCTGAATAAATCATTCGCAAATAAACTAAAATATTTTCAAATGACAGAATATAAATGAAGATCATTCAGTGTTCGTTTCTTGAGGTGGAAGGACGCTGATTATTCATCGATCCACGGAAAAGGAGGACAAATCGTTTGGCTACGACACTGGAGTCTTTCGATCCTGTCCGCCTCGGTTCTAGCACGTCGCAATCTTCTTTTAGTTCTAAGACAGGTGCTGCGAAGATCAGCAATCGTGTTCTTCCACCAATGAACTGATTGGCGGTTGCCGGTAGGCTTAGTCCCCTTTGGCATTGTTAAATCACAAGCTCGTGTCAGTACATCGGATAACTTGTCGCCGCTTAGGACAAGAGTCCGATTTTCCAATCGTAATGATTCCTCTAACAGTTCCTAGTTGAACTTTGAGATACGCCATCCTAGGTTAACCGGAGTTGAACTTAATCTGTAGATTAAAAAAACATTTTAATAAAGTTTAAAAAAAAAATCCTAGGTTAATAACTGTATTGACCCGCCTTGTGATTCTACTGGGGGTATAATTGACCATAAACCATATTTCCTGATGATCGGTCGATGTATATCCCTCATTAACCCTCCATTCAGGGTCTGCCGTCCATCCCGCGCTGCAGAAGGTCACATCGATACATGACTCACCTCTCGGACCTCTGAACATGGATAATTGCCCATCGTTCAAAAGGACCACGTTCAGTCTCGCTAGCGACTCTAGCAGGATATTACCCTCTGGCGTTAGTGAACCGGGATCCCCAGTTAGTGCGCCTACAAGACTATCTAATACCCTCTAGAGCAGAGCTTCCCAAACCTTTGAGTATGCGACCCACCTAGCAAAATTCTATATGTCTCGCGACCCACCTATGAAAAAATGCATTTTACCAAGTAGTATTAAGCATAAATTGAATCAGAATGTCATCTGTTTCGGCTTCTTCCACATAAAAAATATTCACGTTACCTTACATGTACAAATGCAAAAAATGACGAACATGGTATTGTTTATCAAAATGTTAGCGTTTTCATTTTACTTCAAGGGGACAGCTTTTAGGCATAAATTTTTAAATAAAATAAAATTGATGGATATTTAAAATAAAATGCGGTTTGAATATGAAATAATGTTCCTGAAAAAAATGATCAAAAGGTTCGGCATTCGAGCTGCAATTAATATTTGTTCTGCGCGACCCACCAACAATCCGCTCGCGACCCACCAACAATCCGCTCGCGACCCCCCTAGGGGTCGGGACCCACAGTTTGGGAAACCATGCTCTAGAGTACTGTTCTGTATTCTATCTAGGAGGACAGTAGCAGCTAGAAAAGTAAACACCGTTTACTTTGGCTATTACGAAACCTGGATTGGGTACTTCCCGCATGTCCAGATTGACACTGTTCTGGACTTATCCGCAACCCAACTACCGTTTCCAGCAAGGGTGCAATACGGGTCCGATAGCACGGCATTATCAGTCATGTTCTCATATACCGACCGTTGTAGCAAATCTTGTGCTGCCTCGTAGTGGTTGAGATTTTGCTGAGTTACTTTTGCATGTCCGAACCAGTTTGGAAAACAAACAGATCAGACCAGGATGGGTGTTTTGTTGTCTACGCCAGGAGCGCGTCGGGGCAGCCGGGCAGGAGAGAGCCTTGTGGCCTTCTGCTTCACTTATGACTTATGCATAACTCCAAAATCGAAACACTTAAAGACAATCCTCACGGAAACCAAAACTAAATGATGGGTGTAAGTGACATTTTTGTCAAATTTGAGTTGACTAGGGGCAGTAGGGGCAATATGAACATACGGGGCAATATGAGCCACCCTCATTTTGAGCTTATTGACAAGTTTTATCATGTAAAAGTTATATGATCTTTAATCAAAAGATATATTAAAATTGAATATTGTGCACACATGATTGTATTGATACAAATCTGAATTTATCATAAAACTTTTTTTTTCCAAAACCGGTCTCTATGGGGCAATATGGGCATACCTGCACAGAGCAAGATATCAGGCCTTAAAATGCGAACAAGTTCAAATTTCAGTAGTCAAATACAAGAATATTATCATATATGTAAGATTCATTACGGAAAAATTACAACAGCGCATTACTGCGATTGAAACAGAAAAAAATGATCATTGACCAATTGAAATGTGGCTGTCCAAACGGTGAAGAGTGACAAATCGGTTCAGTCCGCTGTTGTGCGGTTATTTAATTTTATTTGATATGGAATACTCACAACTGTTGCAGGAATATCATATTCTTCCATATTACGATACTTTTTTCGCCTAAATAAAGATTTTGGATGGGTGGCCCATACTGCCCCAAATGGTGGCTCATATTGCCCCGTATAGTCGGGGACACACATTGAAATCAATACATTTTCAAAAGTGCATTCCAACAATTTCTAAACGCATTTTTCGTCATTCATTGACGTAATATGAAAGGTAACATTCTCTAGTACATGGTTTCCCAAACTGTGGGTCCCGACCACTAGGGGGGTCGCGAGCGGATTGTTGGTGGGTTGCGCAGAACAAATATTAATTGCAGCTCGAATGCCGAACATTATTTCATATTTTTATATTATTTCATATTCAAACCGCATTTTATTTTAAATATCCATCAATTTTATTTTATTTAAAAATTTATGCCTAAAAGCTGTCCCCTTAATGAAGTAAAATGAAAACGCTAACATTTTGATAAACAATACCATGTTCGTCATTTTTTGCATTTGTACATGTAAGGTAACGTGAATATTTTTTATGTGGAAGAAGCCGAAACAGATGACATTCTGATTCAATTAATGCTTAATACTACTTGGTAAAATGCATTTTTTATAGGTGGGTCGCGAGCCATATAGAATTTTGCTAGGTGGGTCGCATACTCAAAGGTTTGGGAAGCTCTGCTCTAGTATAAGTCAACTACATTTAAACGATGTTCTTTTGAGTTTTTCGGCGCTTTTCGGAACGATTTCCTTAGGTGGCCCATATTTCCCCGATCACCCCTATAGCAAAAAGTGCTCTGGTTTCAGAGCTTTGCGGCAATATATTGATATACTGCCGTGAATCGCATATTTGTCCCATATGAATAGGAAGCCCAGCAAAGATGAAACAGATATGCGATTCACGGCAGTATATTTTCTACGTTATTTGTGAAAATGTGAAAATTCACAGAAAATTAGTATTTTTTTTTAACTTCCATACGATTTGTATGGGACGAAAAAATATTGAAAATTTTTGCACCCGTTTTTCTCAAAACTAGGTTTTTGTCACTTACACCCCTTTCCGTTTGACACCCTCAAATGTACTCGCGTTTTCAAGAGCACAACACTCAATACGGAAGCAACGCACAACTGCCATTTTTATTATTTCAGTTTTGCTGCGTCGCAGCATGCGTCGAATAATAAACATTACAGTTGTGCGTGGCTTCCGTTTTGAATGGGGTGCCCTTGAAAACGCCAGTGCTTTCAGTTTTGAATTCCGTGAGGATTGTCCTTGAAGCATGCCTGAATTTGTTTGTTTTTCTATGTTCATCGGGCATACTGACCAACCCATCAAATCCTTTTTTAACCGAATCGCGGTATCCTGTATTTCGACGACACACCTTCGACGCTACACCTCAGTGCAGCCGCAATGTCTCCGGACTTGGTTATTTCATCCAGGCCCCGACACTGAACTACTTCCACTCGGCATAGGTCCTTAACATGCACCCTATTCAGTTCAACCAAAGTTAATTGTCGTTTTTCCGGGTATTAAACCACCCGACTTGGACGTTAATTTACAATGTTATGAAAACTCATATGTGAATATGTACGTTCTGTGGAAGATATTGATTTGGAAAATATATTGGAGGTAACCACTTCGATGGGACTCGAACCCATGACCCTACAGTACGCTAGACTGGTTCTTTAACCAACTAAGCTACGAAGGACCTCCGTCGGCAATCGCTCCTTTCTCTCTCAGTCGGCTTCCTTCTCCGCTCGTTTCGCTTTTTTTTTTGGGTTCATGTGAACTTCAGCATCCTTTTTGGTGGGGACACTTGCTCCCGCCGTTTCTTAGGGTCAGCCGTTTTCCTGACGTTTGGCCGTATCCTTCCTCTCTGGTGTTACTGGCTTGACACTAGCTTCTTTCTGATCAGCTTCCAATCCGAGCTTACTGAGCTTAGGAGTTGCACCGGTGACGGCTATGCGTCTTTGGAGTTTTGCACTCTGGCGCTGTTTATCCTCAGTAAGGAGCCAAATCTTCAATTCAACCTGACGATTTGACCAGATTTTCACCGTTTCACACTACTACAGAGTATCTCTATCCCAATGTAACGGTATTGGTATTGAGATACAATAGTGAATAACCAATTGTATTTGAGTTCTTAGATACTAAGGATTAAATAAAGCTGTTTGCGTGCTAAAATAAGCTACTTTGATACTTGTTATAAAGATGGGTGGAGAATAAACAAGGCGAAAAAAGCCCTCCGTCTTGTCTTTGATAACTGAACGAGCGATATATAAACGCTAATCAAGTTGAAAAACCGGAATGAGGGACTCTCGAAGTTGTATTTTTCCGCAGTCCGTACGTTAAACCTACCTACGCTACTAGTGTTCTAGTCTAATTGGCCCTAATAATACGCCCGCATGCAACTAGTTTAACGTACGGATTGCGAGAAAAAAACTTTGATAGTCTCCCATTCTGGCTTTCAACTTGATTAGCCATATTATATTGTGTCTTTATAAAGGATCGAAATACATGGGGAACAAAATTCGGCGAACATTTTCAGGAGCATAACTCGGGATTGGTTTACATGCACATATTTGAGCAACAAAATGAAATATAAAAACAGATGACATAAGGAATCTAGATTCTTTTTCCATTCTGGATTTTATCATAATTGACCTTTCAAAAATTATATCTACCCAAGTAATCAAAACTTCTTTTGAAAATACGTTTCCCGCTTAATCACCTCAGTCAAGCTGGTTAAGCGAAAAACGTACTGTTGAAGGAACTTTTGGTTACTTGGGCAGTTTCATAATAAAAGAGAGAGCGAAAATGAATAAAGCTTCCAATGAATGATTCATTTTTTTATGATTAAATCATTCAACTCTATGATTAAAGATTATGATTAATGATTTATTCATTTTTGACAATGATTAATGATTATGATTAACGATTAAATTAATTTTTGACAATGATTAACGATTATGATTAATGAATAAAACGTTTGGAGTATGAATAACGATTACCGATCGTGATTAAATGTTGACACAATATGTGTATGATTAATGATTAACAATCGATATGATTAATGATTAATGATTATGAATAATCAAATTAAATGAATGGCATATTGATCAATAAAAGTAAACTTTCTAAAAAATTGTGTAATTAAAAGTTATAAAAATTATATGATTATGATTAAAGATTAATGAATAGAAACGATGTATGCACTGATTATTAAAATTGATGATTAATAAACAAGCAAAAAAAAATCATGAATATGATTAGTGATTAATGATTAAATGTAAAAATTTATGATTAACGATTAGTGATTAATGATTGAATCGTATTTTTCGTATGATTATGATTAATGAATAATGATTAAATTACTAATTATTCATTAATCATGATTAAATCTATGATTAATCACTAATGCTCTGGTTTTATTGTTCCAGTCAATTCTTTGACTCATTTAAGGTCAACTTTCCCAAAGAACCCATATTTTTTTAAGTCTCTAACTGATTGGAAAAATCGAAATCAAAAGCTGAAAATGTGCTGCATGTGTGAACCAGCCTGAATGATTGGCCTGATGTAGGTTCAAAATCGGGCGATTGTAAGTCCAAGCTTGAAGTGACAGCACTTTTTAGATTCTTTGTTTTTAATTTTAAAATACATAGTTACAATCGGCAAAAATATGGGTTTATTGGGAAGGTTGGCATTCGTTCGACTAAATGAATTTTAGAATATTTTTGATAAGAAATGTTAATTTCTGAGGTACACCACCTGTTTTTGTTAAATGATTAGGGATATGTTAAACCTTATTTATGCCTTTTTTGTCACAATACCGACGTCAACGCTGGGTAAAAAATTGGGTTTCTTCCTTTCTAGGTAGCATAAAAATATTATGCTTTTCTGTATGATACTAAACACACATTTTTGTATTGCAAATATTTGTCGTTTGCATTCTTCTGTAAATACACTATTTCGCCTTTCATGAATTTCACTTGACGTTCAAATGACTACGAACCCAACCAATTGCAATAAAACCTAATTTCGTGAAGTGATGGTGTCGTTTTCCATAGAATTATTTCTGCTTTGTCATTAATCAAAACACACGATTAACATTTTTTTCTCCCACTTATTTCAGACTTGTCGCTCTTGTGAACGAGTAAATTGAACTAGATTTTAAATTGCGTGCGTGCGTGCGTGATCTACTCATCCCAACTCACGTTTTGAATGCGGCGCAACGCTACACATCTGGACCCCAGAAACGGAAAGGTAACCAAACCGTGTGAGTATCGGAAGCAACGCAACTTCATAGGTAACGCCGCTACTTTAAGAAACTGTAGGTTTCCTATATGGGATCTGTGTGGGCACTTGTGTACAGTTTGTGAGGAAGGATCAAAGAGAACAGAACATAGTAATGCGTGCATGCGTGTGTATGTAAATTGGAAGCTTTTTAGGTTAGGTGTGCGGGAGTTTAGCTGCAAAACTAGTGCTGTACTAAAATGAGACAGAAAAAGTTCGATTAGGAAAACAAAAAAGGCGCTGCTTTGTTGCTTCAGCAGTCCATAGGCATGCGTGCGTACGTTGTATAGGAAATTGTATCCTCACTAGTGGGTGATAAGGAAGCAGGGAAAACGTAAGAAAAATAGAGGAGGTACTAGAATCAATATGAGAGACGGACGGCGATGCGCTGAAAGAGTTGTAGCTAGTTAGATTTTTTTTAATTGGGTGAGCTCGAAAGAGGATTGGCGAATGATCTGAATAATTGAAGGAGGAACGGATGGGACCGTTAAGTCAGGATCTGGAAACATGTATCGGTCGCCGTATGTAAATGGTATTTTCGGTAGTAATGTTTTGGAGTGTATCTTTGTGTAGTAATGGGTGTGAGATTATGAGGTATTATTATATTTTGAAGACTTTTTCAATTAGCGTAGAAATGCCTATATTTACAAATATTTTTTCATATTTTTCAACAAATTCCATATATTTTTTTCAGAAAATATATAAACTTAGAAAGCTTCCATCCAAATTGAATTTTTTATTTTAGTTTGAAGCCAAGTTTCTCAAACTTGGGTTTCATTTTAGGCTACAATGATAAAGCATTATTGTATTGTTTTTGCGCTGTTCAATTATGAATTTAGGTTGCAGAAATTTAAATGCTTATAATAATTTTTGCCGTACAAGGTTTTAGTTCCGGACTGATTCATATTTGAAGGATTTTCAAGCTTATGATCGGAGTTTGATGGGATTTTCGTTCAATAAAAAGTAAACTAGATTCAGAAAGATGCACTTAAGCATCTTTAGGTCTCCAGTTCTTCTTGCGAGTAAAGGCGTAGTGTTTACAATCGGGAGATGGCGAGTTTCCGGATGAGAACCAATCTCGACACCCTGGGCATAGTGTATCCACTGCACTTACCACACAAGATACATACTCATGCAATCGGTGGCAAAGAAAAGCTTTCAATTGATAACTAAGGAAATGCTAATATTGAGTTGAAATTTAGGCTAAGTTCCAGTTGGAATGTAGAGCCATAGAAGAAAACGATTTCAAAACAAAACAATTGAATAAAGTATCATTCAGAAGTTTATGAATCAATTTTGAAAACATAATTTCATAAATAATCTAGTACTACAATTCAATCGATTTGCTACAAAGAAATTTGTGATAGAAATTTCTTAGAGATCTGAACTGATTCTCCTGTTGAGAGAAGATTTTAGATCTAATGCTACAAGTTCTTTGAGATTACGTTGTATGTTCTTGTTCTTCATTCTCGTTTTTTTTCATATTGAAACAAAAGGTCTCAGCAGTGTTCGTATTTGCTGCTATATTTTTTGTTACATTCAATCTGGCATTAAACTATAACATGCGAAGAAAATTTTTTCAACAACGCAATTCGATATCTTATTTTTCCTTTATATTTATGTTTATATTTTTTCATAACGATTTAATATTGAAAAAATCATGGATATGAACTGATTTTCAAAGGTCACACATTTTCGACATTTTTATATTTATCTACACAATCGTGATATGTTAAAGGTAGTTTTACTTACTTAAAAATGTAATTATGTGTGCAGAACATTTCGCTTAAAATTGTAGTTTGATATTTTTGTATCTCGATAGGTTATGATTATGTATAATCTAGTACTTCATTATCAAACCCCCTAAACAACTACACTACATGTTTACACTTACATTTTAAACTTGATCCTGATACCTCTGTTTCAACTGACGATTCCGGTGCCCGCCCACTCGCCGTCAGTAGGTGCTATTTATTAAAAACGTTAAACGAGTGGAGTTTCGAAGAAAAAAATCACCTAGATGTGTTGCAAAAAATCATAGAGCATGCAGAACTTGAATCAAAACAAATCGCAAATCGCTACTGACTGTTGATTGCAATTAGAACAAAAACACTGGAATAAAAATCATTTCACCAATTCAGGATTTACTGCATCTACAAACAATACGAAACAGTTTCAACAATAAAATTCAGATACAATTTGAACGTGCTAATAGAATGGAAACTATTGAAATTACCGAATCAAAGTAATATATTACTATATATTATATAAATGTTGAGAATCGTAAGTCACACTATTCAAACAAATTGATTATTATTATAATTATTGAATTATTACATTTACCAGTTCTTAACAAACACTTCTTGACGTTGCGCAGGAAGTTTCAAAACAGAAAATCCGAAAGAATGTGAAAACAAAATATCAAAACTGAAGAATAGGCCGAAACGAGCCGAGTAAGCTTAGTTTGACTAATTTCTTATATAAGGAAAAAGCGAAAATGCGCGAAAGCCTTTAGTGCAGTGTGTCGCTGAGACTTTAAATACGAGAAATGAAGTTAGAAATGTTTAAACCTAATAAAAATTACTAGTATTCTAATCTGTTAAATTATGTATAAAACACAAGTAAGAAAAAAGAAAACCTACCATTACAATGTAATTTAATGATTACACAACACAAACACACAAAATAAATGTTGGGAGCAATGAACCAACACGAAAACACTAACACTTACACATAAACACTCTAAAATGAATACACACAACACTTGTGTTTAACTACACAGACAAACATATTGAAACGGGAGAAGCATGTAAAGCGCAATTCAACCGCAAACATTGATCGAGCGAGGGAGGTGAAACAAAAAAGTCATTAAAACAAGTTAAATCTACCTTCCGCTCCCCCTAGCATAAGCAATTAACCTCTAGAAAAGCTAAAGACGACGATGACGGTAAAGTTGCAACAACGCGGAGCAGCTTGTAGCACCGTCAACTATTCAAACTTTGATTTTTGATTTTATTCCGCAAAATACCAACAAAGACATGAGAAAATTATCCCGAAAATAACGTGTTAATCAGCTATCACACAAACACACACACTTTCAAAGCTGTTTTAGATCGATGGTTTCGTTTAGTTTAGTACGTTCCATTTTCCATTGCTTACGGGAAGACGCTCCATCCGCAATCATAACCTCAAACACCACTGTTCCAGTTTCTCGCGAAGCAACTGATCAAGCAGGATGTGCTATCGAAGTCCCCTTCATTGAGTGGGTTGAATGTTCTTTCAGAAACTATCCAGAGATTCAGCGAATATATTTTTGAGAATATACGAAAACAGTAAATCAACGGTTGTCCGCTTAGAATTAGATAGTACGAGGCACATAATAATCACAGTCACTGCTTGAGGATAGTCACACACATTTACCATTTATAAAAAGCAAGAGTATTCATCTCAAATAAAAGATAGAATGTTCACAAAAAATTCCTTCGATTAGAATACATGAAACACAATCAGGATATAAAACCATGCAAAATATATTTTCTCATGGTAATTGGGTGGACAATGGCTGAAAGTTATAGCTTTGTGACAAATGGGATATTGAACGGAGGACAGAAAATGGAGCAAGAGCACGGGAAAGGACTTACTCCCGAATAACTAGTTTGATAGTAGACAAAATACAACTGATGATGACTAACTGAGATATGATGAATGAAGATGGAGAAAAGAATAAAAAACAAAGATGATAAAACTGGCTGGACAGAGAAAAGAAGATTAATAATTCTATTAATGCTTGTAATAAATGCTTTATATATAAAAATATATAAAATCAATAAAAACTATTTAAACAAATTTAAGCATTTGTAAATAATCCGAAATTTCTTGGAGTGGTCAAGCAAACTGGATAATGCTTGAACAATGCTCATGGAGGATCATGATGGGTTGCAGATGGAAGATGGAACATGGAGAAGGCAGTATAAATTAAATGAATTGCATCAGCTGTTTGGAGGGTATGCTACTCCGTTTGGTATACAGTCATTTGGCATAAAGCCGTTTGGCATAAAGTCGTTTGGCATAATGCAATGAAAACGATCTTATTTTTAAAAATCATATTCTTTACGCAACTCAAAGCTGGACTTCAACATAGACTTCTTGATATTCACAATAAATAAGGCATCATCAACTCTTTTGCATTATTCCGAACAATCGCGTAATAAAAAAGAAGGAAAGACCTCCCTTTTTGCATTTCACCGAGCAAATGCGGACTTTAAAAGATGGCATCATCAACTCTTTTGCATTATCCTGAGCAATCGCGAATATTAAAAGAAGGAATGATCTTCCCTTTGCATTGCACCGAGTAAACGTGTACTTTAAAAGAAGGCATCATCAACTCTTTTTTATTATCCCGAGCAATCGCGTAATTAGAAGGAATGATATCCCCTCTCGCATTGCTCCGAGCAAACGCGTGCTTTTATTATAACCGGCAAGAGCGACTGAGGTAGACGGAACCGAACGGAGAATACTCACGGAGGAACGATTGATTAATAGATAAGTGTAATAATACTTGATGGGTTTCGGAGCTGTTGTAGAAGAGATGTTACTCGCTTGGTGGTTCGTGTTGAAAGAGGCCGACAGTCGCCGGCTCGTTTATTCGACTGGTATTGGTCATTTACCATTTGCTATAAAATGGTTTATAGCAAATACACTGAACATACTTTTTGATCGTTTTAAAGTACATATCAATCCTTCCCTTTTTCAAGATTATCGATGGTCTATAAGACCTAAGAAAGGGAACAAAATTTTCAAATATTTACAAAGAATCACTCGATCACTTTTGACATAATTTCTTCTTTTTTTCGAATGCCTTGGCAGGCCATAGAGCGCCAAATTCGATTCACTGGTTCTTCTTCCGATGTGGCTTGACCGGCGACCGGAACCTCCACAATGCTCACTCCGAGAATCCCCGGAAGGGCTTTTCGCTGACTCATCATCGACACGCGTTCTTCGTTGTGGTAATGGATCGGGATCATCGACATAGGGATCGACATGTACCATCATCGATTGACATCTCCGGACGCGCGCATCGCCAACGGCCTTCATTTGACTTCGGAGTACCGTGGCCATCATTCCGCCTCCAACTGTAGTCTGTAAAATATTTTTACAAATACGTTTACGAAAATTAGCATACAACCATTTATCCTGAGGGTTACTGTTCCTGTACCATAAGGCATCATCAGCCATCAGGCTGTGCAAAAGATCTTTTCTATGCTTTTTGCCAATATCATCATTAGATCTAGTAATTAATTCATCATTGAGATAGTCACAGCTAATTAATGGTACTTTACTGTTATTGTTGTATTGCTTTACATTAATCATATAGATTAACAATTTAAAAGTATAGCCTAAAACCTTCTGAGAAGAAATAAATCCTTCCATCGTCATATCATTTTTAAAATTTATTAAAAATAGTCCAATTAGATCCTCCAGTTTTGCGTATAAGCATTTTGGGTCAAGTAAAAACATTCTAATTACATCTTTAACCATTCGAACTATTCTCTCCGCCTTGCCATTAATAGCAAGATTATACGGATGACTGTTTAAACCCCATATTCCTTGCCTCTCAAAAAAGTGAGGACTTAATAGAGGACCACTACTTGGCATTCTGTCTGGAAACCCATATTTAGCAAAATATGCTAACAGCAGTTTTACCAATTCATCATATTCTGTTCTATTTTTCATCCATTTATCTTCCATCCTATTTGAAAAGCCATCAACGTTTAATAATTTAACGTGATGCTTAAAGTAGACACAGTCCTGTTGTATTCTACCAAAATATATTGTGGAAGTAATCCATTTCGTATTATTCAACTGTTTTGGTTGCTCTGCCATAACAGCAGGAGCATCACAAGCATTAACAATCCTTTCCAAATCAGCAACTGACTGCTCCAATGGGAATCGCAAACAAATATCAGCACTATTATCCCTTATTGCATCGGGAACGTCAAAAGCTTTCCTATAAATAGGTGTGTCAATTTTTAAAACAAATTCGGTTTCATTACCTTTAATAGGAGTCAAAAAATCTTTAATGAAAACATCAGACAATTTAGTCTTGACATAAATCATTAAGTCGTTGCTCTTGTGTTCAATTATTCTGTTTCCAGTTACTTGTTTATCAAAACTATTACGCCAGTTGGGAAAGAAAACATCCAACCAGGTTCTCCCAAATAAAGGAACAAAATCATGATTACTATCCAATACTAGAAGTTTCAATTTTGCCTTCATATTCCGAAATACAACCGAAACAACAACTTCCCCAGCAATTTTCAAACTGGAACCGTTTACCACTATTAAATTTCTAAAACTTTTCTGTAGGGGAACATCGAAATTAGCCAAAAATAGCTTTTTTCCAATCACGGAAACGTCAGAGCCACTATCAATCTCCATCTGCACATTGATGCCTTGAATAGCTAGTTCTAGTAAACATGGATGACTTTTGTTAATGGAGGAAACATGCATGCACTGTAATTCACTTGGATCCGAATCATCACTCTTGTCTTCCAAACAACTCATCATATTCGACAAATTATCGTCATTTTTCGCACAGGTTTTTTCAAAGTTGATGTTGTTGATCGGACTCCTCTTGAAATGTTCCAGCTTCGGGCACCCCCTGCAAACATGTCCTCGAACTCCACAATAGTAGCACACGCGGTGGTCGTTTACTAGTTGCTCATCGCCTTTCAGTTCCACCGGGTGAACCACTGCATATTGTTTTCGCTGTTCCTGGAGTCGCATTTGGCTGGCCCGTCCTGTCTGCGAACGATGATTCACTCGATCGTTGTACCTATTGTAGGGTTTTGCGTTGGGCTCGTCATCACCTGAAAAATGTCTATAGCCTGTTCGGCCCACTGAACAATACCCTTGATTTGAATCTGCCACGCGTTTACCACGTCTTCCAACAATAGAAGCGATTTGTTTAAAAGAATTGTCTTGAGTTAATATTTTTGCATTAGAAGCAGCTAACTCCCATGTAGAAATAATTTTCTCAACTTGAGCGAGATTCAATTTGTCCCCATCTTCCGCTAATAGCTTTTGTCTCAAAGCGTCATCCGACAAGCCAATGAGTACGCGATCAAGTATACGATCCTGTTTATCACCTTTGAAATTACAATACTCAGCTTGGAGTTTAAGCGAAAAAAGAAAATCACTGGATGTTTCACCAGGTTGTTGTACTCGAGACTCAAATTTGAAACGTTGGATTAAGGCTGAATCCATTTTATCCAATTTTCGCTTAAGTTTTTCGATTAGCTCTTCAAGTGGTGCTTCATCAAGCAACCGCTCACTAAAGTACAAATTCTGAGCCACTTCAAAAAGATAATCACCTCCAAGAAGGAACATGTGGTCTTTCTTGTCGGCATCTGCTACTTTGTTGATACGAAAATGGTACCCTAACCGCTTAAACCATGATGAAAAAGATTGTCCCTTACGGTACGGATCGATGTTTGATGCTACGTACGACATAATTTCTATAGCTATTAAAACCAACCAATAATTAAAATTTTATAAAATAATAAACCCAAAATAATTCGGATAAATGTTTCAAAATAATTTGTTAAAATGGTACCATATAAGCACCCTAAATTAAATATTTCAATTGGTTCTAAATAATTTGCGCATAATTTATCAAAAGCAACATACTTCCATTGATCATCAGAAAAATAAAATCGAAAAAAATTCAACAAATAAATTTATCAAAACCGTCTCAATTTAAGGCGTATCCGTCATTCATGCGAAAAACGGCCTCTTGTCTAATTTGTTTCAACACAATACACTCTTTCACCAACAAAATGTATATCAGAATCAAATGATTCACTTTGCACGTTCAACTGTTTAATAATTTAAAATACAAGAAACGACCACACTGTCGAAACAAAACGACTTACCACAATCCAATAATACAAAACCCGAAAGTTTTTTTTTGTGCTCCGGCACCTTCCACGGATCTTAATTCCAAAGGGGAAAAATGTATCCGTCGACAATCCCCGCTATCTGTATGGAATATAAAGAAAAACACTTATTAATCACTACCTAAATAGTTTCAAAAAACTGTTCACTTTTCTTTTGTTGTTCCAACCTTCTGTTAAAATAATAAAACAATAGGCGTATTTTCAATTTAGCATAATTATTACCGACTAAACACAATAAAGGAAAAATAAATCCTTTATCCAAACAAAAAATCTTTTTCAAAAGTTTTTCTTCTCCGTGTTCCCGTGTCTGTTTTGTTTCGATGAAATGAAATCACTATCAATCATACACCTCTTACACCACAAAATGGTGTTTCACTAGCACAAAAACGTGCTTTCACTAGCTTCTTCAATCCCTTTATACTTTACCAATACCGTTTCTCCTCGAAAATCCCAGTCGGAAATGTTCCGATATCTACCACCTGCTCTGCAACCAGTCTAAACTTTCTGTGCCGCTGCTGTTGAAATCGCGCTCCGCCCCGGAGGCAAAACTGCACACTCCTAGCGAAGAAAGTCTATATGACAATCGCCCGGGGAATAGCACTTTTTCTTACATCACACGCGCACTTTTCGTAGATTTTCCTCGTCGCCAATATTATAACCGGCAAGAGCGACTGAGGTAGACGGAACCGAACGGAGAATAAGTGTAATAATACTTGATGGGTTTCGGAGCTGTTGTAGAAGAGATGTTACTCGCTTGGTGGTTCGTGTTGAAAGAGGCCGACAGTCGCCGGCTCGTTTATTCGACTGGTATTGGTCATTTACCATTTGCTATAAAATGGTTTATAGCAAATACACTGAACATACTTTTTGATCGTTTTAAAGTACATATCACTTTGAAAGAAGGTAATAAGGCATAATCAACTCTTTCGCACTATCTTGAACAATCGCGTAAATAAAAGAAGGGATGATCTCCTCCCTTTTTGCATTGCACCGAGCAAATGCGAGCTTTAAAAGAAGGCAACATCAATTCTTTCGTATTATCTCGAACATTCGCGTAATTTGAAAGAAGAAATGATCTTTTTTATGCATTGCTCCGATCAAACGCGTACTTCAAAAGAAGGCATCAACTTATTTTATTTATTCAAACTGAAGCCGGAGTGGCCTGTGCGGTATATAAGAGTCTTCTCCATTCGGCTCGGTCCATGGCTACACGTCGCCAACTACGCAGTCTACGGAGGGTCCGCAAGTCATCTTCCACCTGATCGATCCACCTTGCCCGCTGCGCACCTCGCCTTCTTGTGCCCGTCGGATCGTTGTCGAGAACCATTTTCACCGGGTTACTGTCCGACATTCTGGCTACGCGCCCGGCCCACCGCAGTCGTCCGATTTTTGCGGTGGTTCTCCCAACAGCTGATGCAACTCGAGGTTCATTCGCCTCCTCCACGTACCGTACGCCATCTGCTTCCCACCATATATGGTACACAGCACTTTCCTTTCCGGTGAACTCTATTCGATCGGAGCGTCCTGCGGAGTCCAAAGTACGTACGATTTCCAGCCCCTATGCGTCTCCGAATTTCTCTGCTGGTATAATTTTCGGCAGTCACCAGTGAGCCCAAGTACACAAATTCTTCTACCACTTACTACTACTACGCACATCACCCGATCCATCGTCGTTTTGATCAACCGTGTCAGTTTATCCGAAAATCCATGTTCGTGCATTAGCTGCCATAGCTGGTCCCGATCGATTGTACCATATGCGGAATAGCTCTCCTGGTAGTTGGTCAACCACAGGGGCTTTGTTGTTCTTCAGCCGGCCAATCTCCTCCTGGATTTCCTGGAGATCCGGAGCCGGTAGAATTATGTCCTGCGCGCGTTCTCCCAGGTCCATCACCATACCGGCATCTTCTTCTGCCACATCGCCATTCAGGTGTTCTTCGTAGTGCTGCCACCACCTTTCAATCACCTCACGCTAGTTCGTAAGAAGGTTCCCGTTTATTTCCTTACACATATCAGGTTGTGGCACGTGGCCCTTACGTGAACGGTTCAAATTCTCATAGAACTTTCGTGCGTTATTAGCGCGGTACAGTTCCTCCGTCTCTTCACGGTCTCGATCTTCCTGCTGGCGCTTTTTCCTCCGGAAAATCGAGTTTTGTCTAATCGAGTTTTGTCTATTGTCTAGCAATCTCGCCCATGCTGCATTCTTCTCTTCCACTAACTGCTCACATTCGCCGTCATACCAGTCGTTTCTCTGATCCGGGGGCACCGTGCCAAGTGCAGCAGTTGCGGTGCTACCAATGGCGGATCGAATATCTTCAAGAGACGCTGCGCCTAGCTGCTCTTCCGTTGGAAGTGCCACTTCCAGCTGCTGCGCGTATTCTTGGGCTAGTCTACTGTCTGGTAGCCGCCCAATGTTAAGCCGCGGCGTCCGACTTCGACGCGTGTTGTACACCGTCAAGAGTTTTGAGCGCAGGCATACTGCAACGAGGTAGTGGTCGGTTTCAATATTCACACTGCGGTAAGTGCGGACGTTCGTGATGTCGGAGAAGAATTTACCGTCGATTAGAACGTGGTCGATTTGGTTTTCCGTTTCTTGGTTAGGTGCGATCTCCATGTGACCTTGTGGATATTTTTGCGGGGAAAGAAGGTGCTTCGGACTACCATTCCGCGGGAGGCTGCGAAGTTTATGCATCGTTAGCCGTTTTCATTCGATACGGTGTGCAGACTATCCGGTCCGATGACCGGTCTATACATATCCTCCCTTCCTACCTGTGCGTTCATGTCACCGATGACGATTTTGACGTCCCGCAGTGGGCATCCATCGTATGTCTGCTCCAGCTGTGCATAGTACGCTTCTTTCTCGTCGTCGGGTCTCCCTTCGTGTGAGCAGTGCACGTTGAGGATGCTATAGTTGAAGAAACGGCGTTTAATCATCAGCTTGCACATCCTTGCGTTGATTGACTGCCACCCAATCACACGATGGCGCATCTTACCCAGCACTATGAAGCCGGTTCCCAGCTCGTTGGTGGTGCCACAGCTTTGGTAGAAGGCAGCCGCTCGATGCCCTCTTTTCCACACTTTCTGTCCTGTTCAGCAAAGCTCCTGCAGCGCCACGACGTCGAAGTTGCGGGGATGTAATTCATCGTAGATAATCCTGTCGCAACCTGCGAAACCTAGCGACTTGCAGTTCCATGTTCCAAGCTTCCAATCGTTATCCTTAATTCGTCGCCTAGGTCTTTGCCGATTATATCGAGTCGCATTATCTCTTATATTGTTCGTAATTATTGGTTTTCCAGGCGGCTTATTGGGCCTGCGCAAACCTCCTGTCTCGTCGGAGGGCCGTCGTGTCAGGGCTGTTTATCGTCCCACCTAACATCAGGACTTGGGCTTGTGCGTTTTGAGCGACACACGGTCGCTTTGGTGGGGCCTACTTGCGGATACATGCAGCTTTTTAAAGAGGTTTAACAGGGCCCACTGTCAAACCCCACCATATCCTAGGCAAGCCCCACAACTCGCAGATGGCCTGGGGAGGGATCGTCAAGCCCTTGGACATAGTCCCTTCTGCCCGTAAAGGCATCAACTCTTCTGCATTATTCCAAGCTATTGCGTAATTTAAACGAAGGAATAGGCTCCCCTTTCGCATTGCACCAAACACCATTTAAAAGAAAGGCCACTTATTTCACCTTATCTCGAGCAATCGTTTGATTTAAAAAATAAATGATACGAACAAAAGTTCAATAAAATAGAATAACTTTTACTTTTACTTTTTGGAGAATAATACGTTCTGAGGTATGGTCTATATTCTGGGAAAAAGATTCAAATGTTACGGTTTTCGACAGACAGTTTTCTGGGAAAATGTTATGAACCTACATCGTTGATAAGAATATCAATTATTCAAAGATAGCCATCTAAATTGAAAGAACAGCCTATGTGCAAATGAAGGGAAAATTCTATTGAAATAATAATCAATGCCAATAATAACTATTCTGAAAGAATTATAATTTTTCTGAGTATATATTATTTTTAAACAATTATGCCAAACGACCATTATGCCAAATTATTTTATGGCAAACGACTTTATGCCAAACGGCGTATCCTCGTTTGGGGTATCCATCCGTCGTACCGCGAAAATCAGACGACTAAGGTGGGCTGGACATGGAGCCAAAAAGCAAAGAACCCAGCATAAATTATGTGGCTTACCCGGATGAGCAGCTGAAAGGCGCAGGTTCTCTTGAAGATGGCGATCCGCCATTGGCAGCACAGTAACCACTGAACTGGACACGGTGCCCCCGGATCAGAGAAACGTCGATGTGGCAGACTGTGATGGTGGTATGGCGACGAGCCTGAGAGCACGAGAGCAGGACATACATTTTCCAACTCAGGATCTCCAGGAAATCTAGTAGGAGAACCACTGCAAAAAAAAAGCTCATGAGATCGGTAGTCCTCAAAGGACATGAAACTTGGACCATGCTCGAGGAGGACTTGCAAGCACTCCAAGTATTTGAGAGACGGGTGCTTAGGGCCACCTTTGGTGGTGGGCAAGAGGACGGTGTGCCACCCTATAACCACCCTATATGCCACTAGCCACCCTATAACCAGAGACCGGCGGCGGAGTGAAAAACTGTCGAAATGGCAACGTATGAAAATGCATGAAATCGTGAAAATAATACTGGCATCACTTGAACTTTTTGCTTGCTTCTTATGGATGCAAAAAGTAAACAAGTCGATTTGGAACCGCTTTTGACGGTTCGATTGGAAACAAAATGGCGTCTTCGCCGATCTCTTATTGTAGTATTTCTAGTCTGTGCCACAAAAAGGGAAAGGGAAAGTGAGTAGCAAGAAAAGATATTTTAGTTACTATATAAAGATTGTCGCTGTCGTCGCTGTCCGGAACATCTTTTGCTGGCGAGGATAGGGGAGCTAAATGTCAAAGAAGGAAAATCCATACGATTTGACAGGTATGTACCACACATGTTTCGGACAGCAGAACAAAGGGAACCGAAGCGACAATCTTTATCTAGTAACTAAAATATCTTTTGTCGCAAGTTATAAGCCACGAGTTTGAGAAGCCATCGTGATTGAAATACCAGATCAAAATTGAGTGAATATCATCGAGTTAAATGCGCTGTAGTTTTGCAAGTAGCTAGGACTGTTGTATTCCAACAGCGATGAAAATAGGTGTAGAGGAAAAGTTTTCCGTTCTGTTGCGCGAGAAAAAAAATCGTTGTGAAGAAAATTGGAGGGGTAATGGAAAATTATGGAAGGAGAGATAATTTCAAATTCTGCACTAAAAGTGCCATGCAATTAGCGCTAATATAAAAAAAGTATGTGTTAAGAGCATAATTGAGCAGATAGACTTTTTGTTCAGCGCAATATTCCCTAGCAAACTATTGGAGCTGAGTTTAGGCAGTAACGGTTTTTTTTTTCGTTTTGAATTTAGCATAGGCTCTGGACTTGGGTGCCTTTTTACGGACTGGAACCAAATCCACCATGAAATTGTGGATCATATTTTGTTAATTTAAGATAGCTCATTCCGCGATTTCGGTTGTGGATTGAAGATTGTAATTTTGGAACTCGCCTTTAAGGTCTCTCCGCCGGGCACGGGAAAATAGAAGTATCGAGCAGCTTCACGACAAGTAATACAAGCTTGTCTGGCGCTAAACCAGGCCTAATTGATCTCCTACTCCCGTTCCATCTACTGTCCCCGCTTTCAACTATAGCGTTCCACGTTGCTGCAGCGCGATCCCCCGCGTTTTCCTTTTCCTCCAGAATCTGTCCGCACTCTTCGTCGAACCAATCGTTTCGCCGACTTTGTCCCACAAACCTGACGTTGTTCTCCGCTGTGTCGTTAATGGCTGCTTGAACTGTATTCCAGCAGTCATCAAGAGGGGCCCCATCGAGCTCTCCGTCTTCCGGCAATGCTTCCTCGAGATGCTGCGCATATGCAGTATGGACGTTCATTATGCTAAAGTTGAAGAACCGGCCTTTGATCCTCAACCTGCACACTCTCTTATTAATCGACCCCCACCCGATCACGCGCCTTTGCATATCGCTATGAAAGCTGTTTCTAGCTGTTGGGTGTTGCCGCAGCTCTGGTAGATGGTATGATTACTTGGAGCGCGATGCCGAAACCACGGTCCTTGAGCACATCGGCGAGTATGCGTGTGCTCTCGATGAAGTTGAGAGATTTGCAGTTCCACGAAGTCTTTGCCTATTGTTTCGGTCCGTATTTTCTCGCTGATTATTCGTTGCTGGTTTTTTAAAAGCTGGCTTTGCAGCGGCTGACACCAACCCCCTAAATTTCTAGAGGACTATTCTGCCGATGGACCATGGTGCACAATTTTGCTTAGAGTCTCTCGTTGGCACTCGGATGCCGCCCCTGACATGGGGAGCAGAAGCTGTTTTGAGTCGCTCCTAACATAGTGAACAGACGCTCGGTAAAATTTGCACCTCTAGAGAGGATCAACCCCCCCGTCCCTGTCAGCGTACGACCGTACACGGTTAGAAAAAAGTACTTAATATTAGGTACTTTTCACTCAAATCGGGGGTTCAGTGTGGGAACACAAAATTAAGTACTTTTTTCTTGAAATTAAATAAAATTCACTCAATATTAAGTAAAATATACTTAATTTTAAATAGAAACTAACCAAAAGTTAGGTAAATTTCACTCAACTTTTGTAAACATGAGATTACTCAACGTTGGGTTCCCACACTTTAATGCCCTTGTTGAGTGGTTTTGCTCTTCATTTTATGACAACAAAAGGAAGAGTGAGGGAGATGCAAGAGAAAAAAAGTACCTAAAATTAGGTACTTTTTTCTAACCGTGTAGTTCCCACAGCGGTTGGTTACCCGATCTTCCCTAAGGTTGCTCGTATCCCGGCCAGCACCACGAGGAGGTAGGTGGAGTAGATAAGATCAATTCATAAGCCATCGGTAATAAAAAAAATGGGAAGATGTATCAGTCGTGGTAATAGCACCACTTCTTGCACTAGTGCATTTTACACCTAGTGGCACATTATATCACCACAAAACATTTTCTGATCAATGAACCATATTCATCCAGGGTTGTTAATCATTAAATTATCGTCGTTAATTGGCGGTTAGCGACGTCAATCGTCTAGTCACATGTGCTATGGAGTGTGGATTCGATTCCCGCCCCGGTAAGGAGGAAACTTTTCGTGATCGAAAAATTCTCCACTAGTCCATTGGGTGTTATGTGTCCTGTCCGTTGTCTCATGCTAGGTGTTAAGTGTTCAGTCTGTACGACATTTGGTCGAAGACGGTGTTCCAGTATTTTTAAAGTTTAGATAGGGCATGTGACCTAATGATGAAAAAATGTGTTATAATTTCAGTATGTTTCTTAAAGTTGTTGAAATAAAATTAAAGCTGCCGGTGGTCAGATTTCAGTGGGATCATCCAATTTTCAAACTCTTGTATAGTTTCACGCGATTTCACTATGAATTATATTTTCATTGCATGCAACTTTGTCTCTCAGTACTAACCGAATTTTCTCGTTCATCCTCTCTTATTTGTTTTTTTGTTCCAGCATATTTACTGGAACTGGAAAACACCGCGACGGAATTGCGACTTGCCAGCTACAAATGCTTCATCCGTTCGGTATCTGTTCAGTTCTTCAAGTGCCGTGCTCGCGTAAAGACGTAAAAGTGTAAGTTCTCCTTTCGCTTGTGAAGAGTGTGGCTGTGCGTTGAATGACAGACAGTGGAGATAGATACGATAGATACATATTGACCTGACCCTTATAAAGTGCTGTGCCCTGAACTCAGTAAAAGTGTTACATTCGCTATCTCCCGTTCCGTGTTGTGTCAATACGAAACAGCTGTGACTAATGGGCACTTTTTTTTCTTTAATTTGGTTGATAGATTCGGACAAGCCTGTTTTTGTTTCGTTTTCCTAAAGAATCATTGTCATTCTAATAAATTATACCTACCCTATGATATATTTTTTTAAATCAAATTTCAACAACCACATCGGAACAAAAAGATTCCTTGTCCGGATCTACCGGTTTCCTGCAGTAGCTTTTTCTTATTTATCCTCTCGTTTTCATACAAAGTAAGTGCCAAACCACAGAAACCGCGTAAAAAATCGCAACCAACTCGCAGACGTAACAACAGCAACAACAACAACAACCAGCAATCATGTCGGTCAACCGTGCTCCTAAATCCGGATTCGCCGCCGAAGCCCAGAGAAAGGTAAGTGAGTGCATGTCACGGCTTTTGAACTGTCTCCTACACGAGGCATTGAGATTTAACACGATCGAAAGCCACAAAGATACACAGGCAACCTATAAACGGGAAACGTGGGCTGGTGAATGCGGGTGAAATTTTTTTTTCGACGATCTTGTCCCAAGGCGAAGTTAGTCGATGAAAGGATCGAAGAGTCGATGAAATTCTGTTCGTTTGATATGTTGCGCGCGCGTTTGTGTGAATGTGCGTGTGTTGTGTGTGTGTGTGTGAATGTGCGTGTGTTGTGTGTGTGAATGTGCGTGTGTTGTGTTTGTGTGCGTGCGTGCGCGCACGCGTGTGTGTGTGTGTGTGTGCGTGCGTGTGCGTGTCTGTGTGTGTGTGTGTGTGTGAGTGTTTGTGTGGGTGTGTGTGTGTGTGTGTGTGTGTGTGTGTGTGTGTGTGTGTGTGTGAGTGTTTGTGTGGGTGTGTGCGTTTGAAAATGTTGATTTTTGTAATTGAAACGGTCAAATTTTGAGTGCGGGGGCGTGTGGGTATGTGCGTGCGTGTTGGTGTCTGTGTGTGTGCGGGTGTTTGTGTGGGTGTGTGCGTTTGAAAATGTTGATTTTTGTAATTGAAACGGTCAAATTTAGAGAAGGTCTACACTAAGGAGTTTGTATGCAAAAACATCAAAATTCTGCACTCTGACGTTAGACGTTATAGACTAGGGGAAAGTGGGGCAAGATCGCAATATGGGGCAAGACAGTCAACGTTGATTATGACTTAAGTGAGCATTATATTCACATTATTATTACAAAGGTAAAATGGCGATGTTGCAAGAAAGAATTCTCTTCGTCGACTTCCCATCTTTTTAATAAAAGTGACAAGCATTGGATTTCTTTTCAGTTTATCACCTCAGAATGCAAGTTCGCATTGTGCTTTATCGTTCTGAGGTGTACAAAGAAATGTGCTGCTTGTCACTTTTATTTAAAAGAGGGGGAGTTGACGAAGAGAATCCACTCTTGCGACATTCGCCCTTATTCCAGATAGAGCTTGATTTTCAAGCGAAACATTCTCTGAACATAATCCCTAGAAGTGCAAGGAATGTGTCACCAGTTTTAAATAAATTTAGCACACTTTGAACATGATTTCTGGTCCTCGCTCGTCTTGCCCCGAGGGGGTGGCCATGTCGCCCCACAGGATAAATATAATAGGCATAATAATAACACGTTTTTTTAAAACCAGTATATCAGGTACTGAAACGTCAATGTCAATGTCAAAGGCAAGTCATCATAAAGGTGTATCACGCACAAATCAGCAGAAATCGAAGGAGTTTCACTATTTTTCAAAGATTACAGCATAGGGTGGCTATCTTGCCCCACTTTCCCCTACTACAGGACGGTTTGCAAGGCCCTCCAACTCCAACCGGGCTAAAATTTCCACCCCTTGATGATCTTCACAACTACATATTGATCGATCGTGAAAAAAATTAATTGTGAGCAATATGGCAATAAGAAAATCGATTGAAGATTACTATATGAAACGTTTGCCAATTTTGTTACTTGACTTTTGTACAGACATTTGCTCCTTTCGTTGAGCTGAGTCAATTATTACATAACACTATGGATTTCCGAGCCTCCTAAGAAAAGTTTGCTTTATGAGTGAGGGTTTCATCTTTCTACTTTGTTGTATCACAAAAGCAAAAAAACAAGATATTAAACCATCTAAAAACCCCAAATTGATTCACCTAGTAATGATGTTGTCTTTCTCGCATTCAGTCATACAGATCTGCTATGCTCGAACTAGTTGGGAAGCTCTTTTGGTAGACAACAAGTATTTCCTTTTGCTTCTTCCAATTTTGTTATGGACTTGGTCTACTTTGTTCGGTCGAATTGAAAATTGATTGGTGCACGTTCTATCGTGTTTCAGCCCACTAAGCAGATAGCTCGCGGCGTCCGATTTTGTTCTGTTTTGTGCGGACGAAATAAAAAATAAATAATTTCTGCGCGTTTCAGCTCACCAATCAGATAGATAAAAGTAAATTGATAAAAGCCTACAATAAAAAGTAAACAAATTCAGTTTTAATATCCTTCGATAGCATCTTCTAATAGCTACAAATCATATAAAAATGTTCCGCATCTTCAATTAAATTACTCAGAAAAAAACAATTTTTGATTGGGCCTACAACGTGTTATTTTCAAAATATGTGTACGTCCACCCTAAAAACGACCAAGCTCGGAGAGAAAAATTCTCTCTTCCAAAAATGAATGACAAGCAAACACAGAATGACTTATCAAGAAGGTCTATTCCGGAGATAAAATGAAAATAGACTTAAAATTTTCTTTTATCGATTTCTACACTTTTTTGGTAATTTTCAATGCAAATAAGGTTATGGTTAAAAAAAACAGTGTTTATTATGTGCTGCTCGAAATATCATAAACCTGTTGAATTGACCTTTCCTTTCCCGCCAAAAAATGTATCTCGTTTTATTGTCTCAGTCAAGTCTTTGGCTTATTTAAGATCAACTTTCCCAAAGAACCTATAATTTTTAAGCCTCTAACTATTTTTTTGCTTTAGAAATTACATCGGAGTAGTGGACTCGAAATGTGAGGCCACTATCCAGCATAACGCCCAAGTCTCGTACTTGCGTTACTCATTGCAACGGCTGGTCTGCGATGGTATAGTCAAAGACAGGTTTAGTCTTTCGATGAAACGAGATGATACTGCATTTAGCAATGCTAACTGTCATGAAGTCTCTGGAACACCACATTACAAAACAATCTACCATCTTCTGAAGCTCCATGCAATCTTGTAGACTCTTAATTATCATGTAGATCTTGACATCGTCTGCGAAAAACAATCGGCATCCGGGTGGCAACAATATATCGATTTCATTTATGAATAGCACAAAAAGCAATGGGTCCAGATTGCTTCCTTGAGGAACTCCGGAAATGTTACAAAACGTTTCAGACTGTTCGGTTCCTATTTTGACACACAGTGTGCGATTAGACAGGTACGATCTTAACCAAGAGACAAATGCGTGGGAAACGCCAATTTTCCGTATCGACAGTCCGTATAGACAGCATCAACCTGAGCACCAGAATCCATGCTACGTAGGCATGTGGAAAGGATTTGAACTAAGTTCGTTGAAACAGATCTCTTTGGAAAGAATCCGTGTTGATCAGAGGAAATGTAACGCCGGCAACTAGCAAACAGAGCATCATTTACAATAATCTCGAACACCTTTGAGCTAGCACACAGCGAAGTAATGCCACGATAGTTTTGAATGTCTGCATTGTCACCTTTCTTATGGACAGGGAACATAACCAATTATTTCCAACAAGTAGGGAATTTACGTTGCGCCAAGGAATTATTGAATATAACAGTGGGTGGATTTTTTTTTTCCTTGTCGGGTATTTTTATCACTGCGAACATTTTTTTGATCTATTGTAATATATTCCTCTTTTTTTCCTAGTTATGTCATTATGGCGTATCGCTATTGGGAGTGATCGTCATTGTTTGACTAACAGCTTCTCCTCAACACGGCTCAGCTTTTCGAATGAAATGCACCACGGAATTGGGATTTGTTCTACCAAGCTCAAGTGGTTCTATAAGCCCCTTGGTGAAGAACTTTTGTCTTGTTCGAAAAATTGCCGGATAACGGCAATACAGATGCTCCGAGTCTTATTTTTCTATGTCACAGAAGCGACATAGATCATTTGAAGTTTCCCTATAAGCTTTAAATGATATCTACTCAGACAATGACCTGTAATGATACCCGTATAAGTGCTTAAGTCTCTTTTAGATAATTCTAAGATGTTGGGAGTCATAGCAACATTTGGAGTGATAAAGCGTTTCGATTGCCTGGCATTAGTTGCGTTCCTAAAATTGGTTTCTATTTTCATAGATTCTCATACCTTTAGCTCCATACGAAGAGAAGAAGTTGGTAAGCGTTCCGGTCCTGTAAACCGACGTGATGACCCGAGTCTCGCCAGCATATCGTTACCATCTATTCCACAGTGTCCTGGAACCCAATATAGATTGACTTGGTTCCGACAAGACAATTTTTGGAGGGACTGAATGCATTCCCAAACTTGTTTTGAAGTGCATGTTGCCGACTTCAGAGCATTCAAAGCTGCTTGGCTGTCGGACATTATGCATATATTTGAGTGTCTGTAGTTCCTACGCAAACATATTACAGAACACTCTAGAATTGCGTGAACTTCCGCTTGGAATACGGATGGCCAACTGCCCATGGGAATCGATATGTCTATCCCAGGGCCAGTAACTTTTGCTCCCACTTGGTTGTTCAATTTCAACCAAGTATAAAACATAATTGATTCTGAACGAAGTGTTGGTCCTCCATTCAACTATGTATTGCGCCCAGGATCAATTACTTTGAACAGTCTATTATACTTTGTACGTTTTCTCCATCCAGTGGATATACAAGAGCATCAGCGCATTTTTTTTAATACACAGGCAGGAATTCCGTTAGGACCAATAGGAATTCCGCTGGACTGTTTCAATTTATCGATTGCTACTTTAACAAGATGCGTAGAGATTTCGAAGCAACTTAACTCGACCGCATTCCTAGGAGTATCATGAAGTGCTGCAATTATTTGCGATTCCGATGCCACAGAACCGTTGAATGCAGTCTTGAAATGTTCCACGAACAGGTTGCATTTACCTTGCAGTGCACTTGTCCTTAAGGTGCATTTCCATCGGCAATCCATTTCATTTCCTTTGGAATTAACGAAAGACCAAAACTGCTTCGGGTTCCTACGGAGGACTGTGTGCGGATCACGTATCGCTTGTAGAGAAAACCGTTGTACAGACGATAACTGTTACTCGCCTGAGTGAATATCTGCTTCAAGAATGGACAACGGGATCGACAGTAACTACGTAAAGCTTTTGACCTCGCTCGTTTCAACTGACGTATTCGGGAATTCCATGTTGGTTTAGGGGCAGGTCGACGAAGAGGAACGCAGTCAAGGATGGCTTGATTCACCTGCTCATTGAAGTAATCCACTGCGTCATCCACGCAAGTTGCCGTATCAAGAGTTCGCCAGTCAATGGCAGAGATTGTCTCACACAAAGTGCGCAGTAGACCAAACCAGATTGGATTCATTGTAATCTCCAAGCTGAATTGCGACGTCCAATTCATTCAAATCTAAATGAATTGCCCGAATAGATTCGATATGATTATTAATATCAGTGACATTTTTTCGCCGGTCTGGCGGTAGGTAAAGAACTCCGATGCTAGCAGTACCGGTGGGCATTTTAATCCTGATAATCCATAGTTGTTCGAGGGAATCACAGACAGGTGTAGGATCTATGCAACAACTTAAACGCGTCGATACGCCGCCGCCTCTTGATTTAGTGCTGTTTCGTTGGTTGCGATCATTTCGAAAAACTGTATACGAGGTACCGAACAGTTGCGTAGACAAAATGCGGTCATCAAGCCATGTCTCTGTAAGGACTATGACATCGTAGAATGCATCCGAAGCAGTAAAGAAGAATTCATCAATCTTAGTGCGTAAGCCTCTAACGTTCTGATAGTATATTTTAAGTTGGCCTTCGGCTGAATCCGTACTATTACTGACAGGAAACTGGTGGATATCAAAGTTGACGGCGTCGGATGTTGTACTGCTACAATGTAAGGGTGCATCAGGCAGAAAGAATGAAGGACAGCTTGGATACTTGCCTGCGAGGAGATTTCGGAAGACCCCTTCCCTATCCACGAGAGCAAGGCCAGGGTTGCTCCGATGACAAGAATCGGTTTCTCCAAAATATGGTCGTTCTTGGGCAGGGACGAAAGCCGTAGCTTTCACATTTGAACAGGTTGGATGAGTGACGAAGTAGATGGCGTTGAAGTTGGTGTTGGTGTGGGTGCAATCCGAAAGAGCATCATGCAGATAATAAGAAGAACAACTAAGGTACTTGCCTGCGAGGAGATTTCGGAAGACCCCCTCCCTATCCACGAGAACAGGGCCGGTGTGACTCTGATGACAGGAATTGGTGGCGTCATGAAAAAGGCTGCTGATGTTGGATGGCGCGAGTGTTTCGGGAGGGTTGGGGACTTCCTTGTAATGGATGTAAGCCTTTTTCACATGTTAAGCGAAAGCTCGAATTGTCCGAATTTGTTCTGTTTTGTGCGATATAAGTAAAAGTTAATTTGTGCGCATTTATGCTTAGTACACAGATAGCTCATCAATCCGATTTTGTTTTGCTAATAAGGTAAAAATAAGCAGGAATAACTGTTAAGTCGATTAAAAGACGATTTATGGATACATGTGATATTTTCATTACTATGTACGCGCCAGGACCAAAAATATTTCATTTTGATTCAAAAAGTGTGAATACACTTCAGCTATCTTTATGACATGTGGGGGCTTATTGTACACTACTATACTGCCATTCTACACATAATTGTCCCATGTTACCTTTGATGAAAAAAACTAAACTCGAGTCAATTTGTCCCACTAATTTTAGAATCGATTTGATCTTGAAATTTAACAAATATTTTTGGGATGTTATGAGCGTAGGCAACACTATTCCAGGACATAAAACGAATCATTGCTTATTTAAACGGTTTTTAGTCTCAATTATCATTAAACGACAACTTCATTTTTTCAGTGGGACAAATTGACTCGAGTTTGAGATTTTTTTTAGCAAAGGTAACATGGGATAATTATGCGTAGAACGGCAGTATAGCTTCGGAACTCATGTGTTCTCGAAATGGTCTATTAGAGTTACAATAGAGCTATCACCTTCTAGCTCCCGGATCTAAACTTTAATGGTTGCACGAATATTCTATACATAATGCAACTGCCGGACAGTAGGAGTTAGATTATAATATAGCCTCACCACATCTCGTTTTGTTTTTAGTGTGTTTGTTATTGTTCAAAGATGGGCTACTTAGCCTACAAATTTTAATATATCGACGTAGGGGGAGAGTTTCCTGAACAAAATATGATTAGAACTCACCGAGAAAGAGAAATATCGAGATAGGGAGGTTATCGATATGTAGAAAGCCCAAATATATGTAGATTGAAGGGATCAAGAAAGCCAACGAGTCAACTCTCTACATCTCGATGATCTTTATCGAGATATGGAACATCGAGATGTAGAGAGTTGTCTGTAACACACAGTTTCGTTATGGCCCTTGACTTAATGGGACCTTCATGATGTATTCTTCGGATTGAAGGATAACTGTATAGGTATTCCAGTTTCAGTTTTTTTAGAACTTTATTCCATCGTTAGAGCCCCTTAATATTCGTCGGAAACCCACATCTTTGAACAGAAATTTATTAATTTTTACGAAATGAACATTTTGTAAAATAGCCAGACATGTCGTCTTCGTCTAGTGGATCGCACATACCGCACACTTCACACCATCACAACATTACACAATCGACAGAATATTACCCATTGAACGAGGGGGAAATCTTTCCGGGCATAAACAGCAGGTCCTTGGCGAAGCCTCTGGGGTGCCGTAGTGCTCTCACAGTATGTGGTCTGCATCGGCAAAAAGCTTCGTTGTCGCTAGGTCCAATAGTTTGAGATTTTGATCATCGTGGAAATAATTGCAATGCTTACTAGTTTCACAAATAAATTTAATCATTTTAACACTTGAAATACGCTGATTTTCTGCTCTGATTAACGTCTCAGCAGATTTCAAACAATCAGTCTTTGTGGCACTCTGATTACAAAAAACTGAAAAACTCACGTTCCTGTTCCAAGTTCCAGCGTTGTAGCCAACCGTCGTCCGTTTACGACCAAACATCATAACCATCATCAACGCGATGACATCATCCTCGCGGCATGTATATCGAAGCAGCAGTTGCCGGCCGGGAGAAGCTTTCTCACCAAAACACCATACCTACCTTCAACTGTACTCGGGACTCGAAGCTATTCCTGCTTGTATACTTTATTTCTTCATATCTCCAAAGCACACGAACCTATGTGTGTTTGTAGGTATGCAGTCAAGTCAGCGGTCATGGTAGACATAATTGAGTGAAGCAGCACATTCTCAAGGAGGTTTCTTGGTCAACCGGACAGAGGCCATTGGTCTTGTGGTTGTCGTGCGCTAATGGGACTGGAGAAGCGGCTTCTTGGAGGATGAGCTTATTCTTCCGAAAAGGATAGGTGTGTTCTGAGCTGTCACATTCATTGCGAAAGTGATAGCGTCACGTTGTTCTTTATCATCATCGAAAGATATACTTTGATTCATGCGTTAGTGAGTAATTCTGAATGGCTTTTGTAAGCCGGTTTTGACCTACATAGTAATCTAACGGTTGGTACAGAAGTGAAATTTGTGCAATACCAATTGCAATATTCAATTCAAGTGACTTCTCAATTTCATCGAATTCGTAGAATATGACCAAATTATAATTGATGACCAAGCCTGTAGGCTTTGTGTGAGTAAAAAACACTATGTCACACCATAAAACTTTGTTATCAATCGTTAGTATTGTTAGCAAAGTGCCTTTGGTAATGAAAGCACATTTTTTTCCCATTCAAAACTGATTATTCTTGGCTATGCACTGTTGGCATAAATCACGGATAGAAAAAGCCCCTACGGATTTAAATCGCTCCACTTATAATTATTAATTATTTTTTTTATAATATAGCATTGGCATAAAGGACATATGATACAATACCCTTTAGATCAATTTTCTAGCCATCTAGTTGTTCTGCTTCTTCCTAAATTCAATGCTTACATTTGTCCGTTTATCAGATTGGTTTCGCCTCTTCAATTGAGGTCCGAGTTCTCCGACAGCCGTAATGCGTTGAAAATCGAACGTGTAAAAGTGGATAACCAACTGTGCGCTAGTGGACTTCAGAGAGAATCGAAATCCAAACATAAATTAGCCATACAGGAATTTCGAATTGCAGATAAAACTTTTCGAAGACGCCCCTGATCCCGGATTGTAGCTGTGTGTCGACCGGTCAACCGCGTCGGAATGGGCCGCGAAAGAAACGACGCGATAATGCCTTGGTGGGCTTTTTCGGTCGTTGTGTCATAGAGTGGAGAAGTAATTCCGTTGAAAATGGATAAATTTGTTTTGAATTTATTCCAGCGTTCAACACCAGGTTAATATGGTCTCGAAATAAAATGGAAAGTCTGTTGAATTCACCTATCTATAACCCAATATTTTTTATGATATTATTTGATTATGTATGACTAAAGAAGTAATAAACCCAGTAGCATTATACCTTTCTAAGGACGCTCTTGAAACTATTCAGAGTAACAGTGACTCCCATTCACTGCCCGAGCCATCCCCAACGGGGGATGTACGGCAAAGTCGAACGCTTTGACAGTCATTATTCTCAAATGGTTTTCGCATACCTACTTCAACACCTTTTCAAAGCAATTTCATACTTGTCGCAACCTAGCGACAGCTTTCAAATTTTTTGGTTCAATAAAAGTTAATTGTCTATTTTCCGGGTATTGGACCACCCGACTTGGACATTAATCTAGTAGGTTCTGAAAACTCGATGTGAATATGTACATTAAGTGGAAGATTTTAATTTGAAAAATGTATGGGAGGTAACCACTTTCCTTGGATGGGACTTGAACCCACGGTGCAGTATTATCAACTGTCCGAAACATGAGTCCAATGGCAGATACTGTCCGAAGTATAAGTTAAACAGAGGCCGGATTCGCGAGACACAAATTACAAATATTTAACGCTACTATTCAGACAACAAATTAAACCCATTGCTCAGATTTCCTATTTTAGGGTTTTCTTATTTAGAAATTCTGACTTGAAAAACTCGCTGTGTGTTGGCATCAAGTTAAATTTGAGCGCGTCAGTGCCTATAAATGTCACTCAAGAGTATCAAGTGTCTAGTGTCATAGCATTTTTCATGAGAAAGTGAAACGATTTCTTCCATAGTGTCAATACGCCCATTCCCTCATTTACGGCTCTAGCAGCATGTCTGTGATACAGATACGATTTTCCACGACTCGCGTATAATCAAATATAGTGAGGATCGTAGTGCGACATACTTGTGTCCGGTCGCAAATTTCCGTTGGTCAATTTTCCGGCTCGTGTCGAAGCACAAATTTCCGCTGGCTTCTGCCAAATGCTTCCACGTGGTTTGTACGCTACAGCTACGCCAGCATGCAGAATTTTGATGTCGTGTGTGAACATAGGTATGTTTTGTTTCGCTTTCGTAACAATTAATGAACAACATTTATTAAGTTCAATCAAAGTTAATTGCCTGTATTCCGGGGCTTGAACCACCCGACTTGGACATTAATTTACAATGTTCTGAAAACTCATATGTGAATATGTACATTATGTGGAAGATGTTGATTTGAAAAATACTAGACTGGTGCTGTAAGGCTCTATAAACCGTAATCAATCCGATAATGACGATGATTTTATTCGAATCCGCACTAATACTAATAAAGTTTTGGACTAAATTCAATATTTGGGGCTATTTGCCGAATGACCGCCATCATAGCATATTCATTACATTTTCATATTAATTTTTCATTTATCCAAACTAACAATTACTAAGGAATTACTGGAAAAACACTGAAAACTGCCTTTTTCCTAGGCCGACATTCGCATTTTTATCGAACGCATACTAACTCTGAACGTTTGGAGCAAACATATACACTTGATTTTTCACCTCGGACGAAATGCTTGATGGCGGATGGATTTTGTATTTTTTTACAATTTCTAAACATTGTCTTGCACATAATGTGCATTAGACTGGCCCAGGAAACAAAAAGTTGTCTAATTCCACGGGGCACCCCCCAGGATTGTGTCTTTGGGTGAGAAAATCAATCTCTGAAAATTTCAGCTCAATCGCTTGTTGCATAAGCTGGCGCATTTGATTTGAAGTTTGTATGGGGATTTCAGCCAAAATGTATAGGAAAATACACCTCCGTCACTCATTCGATCTGGAAATTGGTTCTGATTGCTCGATTGACCTCAGAATTGTAAAAACGGCAGTTGATATGCTACAGAAAAATTTCTCAGAACATTGTATGATGATTAAATGAACTTTTATATAGGTTTCGGCTGATGCGATTCGATCAAAAAACCCAAAAATACACAAATCAGCTCCTAATAAATCAGCCGAAAATTATATAAAAGTTCATTTAATCATCATGCAATGTTCTGTGAAATTGTTCTGTAGCATACCAACTGCCGTTTTTGCAATTCTGAGGTCAATCGAGCAATCAGAACCAATTTCCAGATCAAATGAGTGACGGAGGTGTATTTTCCTATACATTTTGGCTGAAATCCCCATACAAACTTCAAATCAAATGCGCCAGCTTATGCAACAAGCGATTGAGCTGAAATTTTCAGAGATTGATTTTCTCACCCAAAGACACAATTCTGGGGGGTGCCCCGTGGAATTCGACAACATTTTTTTCTCCCCATAGCAATCTGGGCCAGTCTAATGTGCATGGCTATCAGTAAATCATCGCCTATTGAATCCTGCTTTTCACAACCAATGGATGAAAGGTTGCGGAACAAAAGATCAAAAAGGCAAAACCTCGAATGAACAAATTTTAAAAATCTTCTGTGCCATCTACCAGGTCAAAACAGAATGTTGAATAATATGTTCAAAATATGATTCTTAACTAAAATCTAGAGTCTAGAGATTCAAAAGCCTCCATTTGAGAGACATGAAGACTATTTCCCGAAAAGCTCAGTTGCTTCGTTGCAAGCGAATTGGAATCATCCTTCTACGCTTCTCGGAAGCCTTCTTCCAAGCAGCTCGCAAGCCTCATTTCAAGTGACCAGGAAGCCTCATTTTAAGAGGTTCGAAAACTTTCTTTTAAAAGGCCCGGAAGCCAAGCTTTTTCTATAAACTTTCTTTTTTTTTCTGCTTTGTTTAAAAGCCTCGTTCAAGGGGTTCGGAAGGGATTTTTAACAGGCTCGAAAGCCGTATTTTAAAAGGCTCGGAAGCCTATTTTCGAGAGGCTTGGAAGCCTCCTTTCTAGAGGCCCGGAAGTCTTCTTTCAAGCTTTTTTCTTGAAACTTTCTTTTTTTATTTTTCTCCTTCTTTCAAAAAGCTCGGAAAGTTTTTCTAAAAGGCTCGGAAGGCTCTTTTCAAGAGGGTCAAAGCCCTCCCTTAAAGAGGCTCGTAATTCTTCTTCAAGAGGCTTGGAACCGTACTCTCGAAAGCCTCAGAAGCGTCCTTTCAAGATACTCAAGCCTCACTTCAAGTGGCTCGAAAGCCTTCTTTCAAGAGGCTCAGTGGTTTGGAAGCATCCTTTAATCCAAAAGGCTCGGGAGCTTCCTTCTGACTGGCTTGAAAGTCTTTTTTAAAAGCCCGGAAGACTATCTTGTAGCACAAATCTTACTTCTTTGGTTGCCACAGCACTTATGTGACTAGATTTTGTCGTATATGAGTTACAGAAACACGTGTATGACAAGTATGCTGCTCGGGATTATTTAAAAAGCTCGGAAGCCTCCTTTCAAGAGGCTCGGAAGCCTCCTTTCAAGAGGCTCGGATGCCTCCCTTGATGGGGTTTAGAAGCCTCCGTTCGAGAGTCTCGGAACCCTCTCTTCAAGGGGCTCGGAATTCTTTTCCAAGAGACTTGGAAACACACTCTCAAGCAGCTCAGAGGCTTCCTTTCAAGATGCCTTGAAGCTTCTTTTTAAGTGGCTTGAAAGCCGCCTTTCAAGAGGCTCGGAAGCCTATCTTCAAACGGCTTTGAAGGTTCTTTCGGAAAAGGCGCGGAATCCTACTTTCAAGAGGCTCGGGAGCCTCCTTTCAATATGCTCGGAAGCCTTCAATAGCCAAAACAGTCCCTACAGTCAGTCCCTCGATGTAAGAACTTAATTTTAATTGGAAAGTTTCATATACTTTAAGAGCTACGATTATTTTCATTTACAGCAAAAAAATCATAGGGGGTACCTCAATTATTGCAAAAGTTCGAAGGGGTACCTCTCAAGAAAAAGGTTGAGAACCGCTGTAAGTTACGAAGGACCTCCGTCGGCTACTGAATGAGCTCGAGATTCCCAAATTGGACGCATAGTCAAATCGCTCGCAATAAAATTTAAAAAATTTAAAATTTTAAAATTTTAAAATTAAAAAAAATAAAAATTTTAAAATTTTAAAATTTAAAAACATAAAAAAAATATTTTAAATTTTAAAATTTAGAGGTTTAAGATTTAAAAATTTTAAAATTTAAAGATCTAAAAAATTTAAAATTTAAAGATCTTAAAATTTTAAAATTTGAAGCTATATACTACCCTGCGCGGTGGCATATGTAAAATGTTGAGAATCGAGTTTTGGACGACCGAAAAGTCGCGCAAAACTCTGTATTTACTTCCATTTGCAATGAAATATCCCACTTGTCTCGACCGGAGCAAAGCGCAATACAAGCGCATGATCCACCGAATATCAAATAGATATTTTTTTATCTCTTCGCGACGAATACTTTCTACGTACTTACTTTCAGCCATCGGGATAAAAAATTTATAAATTTAAAAATTTCAAGTTTAAAATAAAAAAAACTTTAAAAATTAAAAAATGCAAAAATATAAAAATTTCAATGTTTTAAAAATCAAAGATTTAAACATTGAAAACTTTAAAAATTTAAAGATTCAAAAATTTAAAAATCTTAAAGTATAGTAATTTTGAAAATTTAAATTTTAAGGTTTGAAAATTTAAAAACCTTAAAATAAAAAAAAAGTGATTTTAACATTTAAAAATAAAAAAAAGATATAAAAATCCAAAAAACCCAAAAAAAATTAAAATATTGCGTTGTTTGCACTTATTTAGACTACTGAGCAAAAATTGTTTTCTCAGTGACGATCCCTCATCCCACCAGAATCATAAGCATACTTCGATGTAATAATCGATTTTCGGGAGTTTGTGTTGTTTACTTTTAATTGTCACTGCATTTTATTGAGGCATCAGCTAATTTATTACATTTGTAAGAGCAAATAATGAAGAACTATTCATTACAGTTGCCACGAGTAGAAAGGATCAACCGTTTCATAAATGAGGCCATGTAATCAAGTCTCCCGTTTATTAGATGGCATTCTCCCCATATTCCATACTGAATGGAAACATATCGGAGAATTACTGAAAGTACTAACGGATTCAATAGAAATGAAAGTCGTGAATGGATTACTCTGCAACTGCAAGCATACCTGTAACAAGTATAATGAAATACATTTCAGTTAGGCTTTTATGGGCGGTACCGGCGCTTAGGAAGAAATCAATTGCAGGAGTTGCAGGAATGGTCTTAAGTAGACTAATTATCAGACGCCGACTAACTTCTTAAGAGAAAGTTCTCAAACCAATGTGCTTGTGACACCTTTTGGAAATGGAGCAAACATGCTGCTGGAATGTGGTTTAACTGAAATTCTTTACTTGGGTACAAATTGAGTTTTTCAAAAAAGTATTTTGGGATTTTTGGATGTCAATAGAAATCTATAAATAATAACCAGGCATATTCCGAAAATCGGACACTTCCACTGTAATACGGCCTTCGTGAAACGTTGAAAATGGTAATAGAGGTGCTGCCAAAATAGATCATCCAGCTATTGGTAGTGTCCCCATTCGCAAGTAGATAGTTGAGCATAAATGGATTACTAATTATTAGACTTTTCGTAATGGAACGTACACACGGTCAAGCAGTTTGACCAACATTGACTCCACCTCTCGTTTATTCAAACACCCATCAAGTTTTTCCAACAGCGGCACGAACAATCAATTTATTCGACCAACAATATCACACACGAACGACCGAAGGGACAACTTGAGCACCAAGCATCAAAAAATATATGAGGGTTTGTGCAACTTCACTACAAATGCTCAAATATGTTCGGCGAACCTTGACTCCACCCCGACTACTCAAACCAAAATCAAACCGTTTTAATTTTTTCCAACCAAGCCGCCAACTGTCAAATGGTTGTTCGAATAACTTCACACACGTTCAAACAAAGCAGCAACTGAAGCGTTTTCTTGGGGGCTAAATCAATGTTTGTCAAACTGCTTGACTGGTGTGTACGTTGCATAATGTCGGTACTTTGTAATTTTCGGGTACTTTTCCAAAACGGCGTATGTCGCAAATTGTAAACAAACCCGTTTTCAACAGCATATGGCATCAAATTCATCTAAACATGTGTATATCTTCAAAACTACATGAAAATGTGTTATTAAAAATGTAAATTAATTTTTTGCAAAACGGTGTAACATCATTGTTGAAAATACTGTACATACACCGCTTAGCAAAAAATGTACTTTAAAAAGTTTTTTCGAACAACGTGCATCTGCTTGTACTTTTTCATCACTGATTTCAAAATTTAGCCTTTTGCTTGAATATTCTGATTTTCGTTAAGAAAAACATTTTAAGTTGTTTTTCTGCAGCAAATGTTGTTACGTCGTGTTGTAAGTGTTGCAATTTTTTGTCGCATGTGCGTGAAACGTTTCAACTTGATGCAACATTTCGACGTATCAATAATGCAGCATACGGAGCAGCGTAACATTTCGACGAAAGTAGCATGACCCCGGTGATGCTGACTTATGAAAACGACGTATGTGATTTATCTGTTGTAGAACGTTGTAACATATATTTTTATCAAAATAACTGAAATGTTCACACGCAGTGCAGATTTCAGAGTCAGTGACGATGAACCTTTTCATAATGTATAGTTGAGGTGTATTCAATTGCGATAAAAGTGTTTAGTTTCTAAATAGGAATAAAAATGAAATTTGAAAACTTCCAAGCCCATTTTCTCAGCTTGATCAAAATGTTACATACGCCGATTTGAAAAAGTTCCCGAGAATTGATGTTCGTCTTCCCATTCATCTGCCAGATTACTGCGATTGAGGAGAAGTTAAGGCTCCCCCAGACCTAAGCGATTCCATCGCCGCGACGGCGACAACCAGTCGCCGCGATTCTATCGCTGGGTCGCTGCAGGCAATAGCCTATTTACGCTTCCATACCTACGGCGACAGAATCGCTGTCGCCAAGCGATAGAATCGCGTCACGACTGTCGCGTCGCGTGTGTTTGGGGGAACCTTTAATTGTCATCAACGATCTTCTCAATAGTCTAACAAATCGTAACACATCTATATAATAAAAATGAAATGGTCTGTGTTCGTATCCGCATAACTCGAAAACGGCTGAATGGATTTGATTCATTCCTTCAGCAGATATGTTCATTATCGTTTCCGACGGGTTTATATGATATTTCCTCATGCGAAAATTACGAATAAGTTTGAGTAAATCGTGAAATACTAAAATTAAGACTCTGTGGAAATTTAGCATGGGCATTTACGCCTACTATGCAGGACAACGTCTGCCGGGTCGACTAGTACAATATAGAAATTTAAAAATTTAAAGATTTAAGAAATAAAGAAAATAAAAATGTAAAGGAACCAAGAATCAGAGAGAAAGAATAAAAAAAATGAAATTTAAAAACATAGAAAATTTAAAAAAGTGGAATTAAAAGTACAGAAATTAAAAAAAATAAATTTAAATTTATGAGTGGTGAATTAGATAACTAGTTAATTGAATAATTTGATATCTGGAGAATTGAAAAAGAATGAAAACTTAAGTATTGGAAAATTGGAAATTAAAAAAAAATGAAAAATTTGAGAAAAGGAAAATTAAAATTGCTTGGTGTGAAAAGTAAAACTTGTTAAAAGTAAAATTAAAAAAAGTCGACTTCATGCGGCTATTCCTTGCTTTAGTCCTTAAGTGTCAAGCAAAATAATTCAAGACAAAATTTTCAAAACGACTTATCTGCTTTTGTAAACAAAGATTCAAACGACGATTTGACGAATCTGATAGCTCTCCCACGCAAACCAACACCATCAGCAGGTAGCGGAGTCCTCCATCTACCTATTGATGGTGTTGGTTTGCGTGGGAGAGCTATCAGATTCGTCAAATCGTCGTTTGAATCTTTGTTTACAAAAGCAGATAAGTCGTTTTGAAAATTTTGTCTTGAATTATTGTTTTGGTATGGGAAACAAACAACGAGATAGTTTTTATTTAAACAACTCTAAAGGCTCCGTCAGACGTTTCAAGCAAATCACTCGTGCGAGCGGATGATTTCTGAAAGCACTCGCAGTTTCAGATTTACTCTCATGCAAATATAAACAAAAATGAAAAACCTGTTTTAGGGCCAAAAAATCTAATTCCAGTTCTATTCATGGAGTGCAACACTGCCACCTGAAAACGTTTTCACTTTTGCAAGCGAAAAATTTGCAAGTGTTGCACTAGCAAGCGCAATTTTGTTTCTGCGAGTTGCAAACTTTTAACGCTTAGCAGTCACACAATGCAGGCGAACGTTTTCTTGCGAGTTGTCATGCAAATTTTTGGCAGACGTCATTTTCTGCGAGCAAAATGCTCGTTGCGAGCAATTTGCTTGCAACGTCTGAAGGCACCAACCCGTGAGCAACTTGACGTCTCCAGTACATTGTCAGTGTACCCCGAAAAATTGGTTCAGGTGGTTCTGTCAAACTTACTTATATCGGGAGCATTTCTCGATTATGGCGTATAAGGTTAAAGATAAACCTAATTTTATTTTTATTATAACACAATTATTATTTATTATAACACAATTGCATTACTCATTAGTTGTTTTCGTATAGGCTCGTATAAACTGGGTGCTGCGTGCTTAAAAACATAGATATCACTACAACGTGGTTTGTTGCTGGATTATTCGAAACAATTACTTATAGACGAATCCAAGTAAAAATAAGAAGAAGACACACGACGGTGTTAACTTTGACAGATCCTACAGCTCAGCATAGGGAGATCATTTTAAAATGCTTATAATAAATTCTAGACAAAATGTAATTAAAATCTAATTGAAGTATGATACGGAAAAAGTTCCGAACTGTATGATAGGTACGTTTTTGGAAAAAATCAAAAATTGAGATAAGCTTCCAGATATGTAATTCGGAACTTTTTCCGTACCGTACATCAATCAGATTTTAATTACAATTTGTCTAGAATTTATTATAAGCATTTTGAAATGATCTCCCTATGCTGAGCTGTAGGATCTGTCAAAGTTAACACCGTCGTGTGTCTTCTTCTTATTTTTACTTGGATTCGTCTATAGGGGTACCAACCCGAAATTTTGGTTCAAGTTCAGTTGGTTCTGTCAAACTTGTGATTTCATTTTATGAAAAGTGAAATCATTCCAAACTAGAATTAATATTAGGAAAGAGGCTGTAGCTGATGACTCTAAGATGACCGACTGAATGTTGAAGGAGCGATTGTCAAAACAAATCAAATGGCGGAAATTTTACCGACGGCTAATTTTCATCGATAGCGCTTAAATGTCGCATAACTTGGAAATTTATAAGAATTTCGCAGATAGAATATGTTATGTGAAGTATTAATGGGTAAACTGAGCTGGAAATACAGAGGAGGAAAGTAAAGTTATTGGATAAATTGGCATGGGAGATGTCGCTTTTTAAAATAGCTTATAAAATTATTTTTTATTTTTATTAAAACCCCGCGAATACTTCTCTAGTTAATCCAATTGTCAAATCCATACAAATAAATTAAAATAAACCCACTGCCTTTTGAAAACAGACAAGATAATATATTTAAATGAGTGTTTGTACTTTTTTTTCTGGAAAAATCTGAATTAGCCGGACTAACGAGAGGCTTTCTTTGAGGTAAAAGTAACCTTACACCTTGGGAAAACTTTCCGCCGGATTTTGGTCCTCGCGTCCCGTGTATTTTAAATGGGGCCGGGATTGTGATTATCCGTGCGAATAATTCGTGCGCAACATCGCATATGTAAAACACGCGAGAAAAAAAATCTCAAACCAAATTCCCGAGGTGTGAGGCTACCTTAATATGAAATTTTGGGTTGGAAAGTTTCTCGACTTCCCTCACGCAAAAAGATATTGCAGTTGAAATTTTCATACCGAGGGTTAATTTAAGAATATGCACCGACGATTTTCTGCAGTTAACAAACCCGTACATCATTACGCGCAGTGAAAATAAACTGTGGTGGTTATTTATTTAATTAAAATAGCACATCGATTTAATTATTATTATTTAATCAGACTAAGGCCGAAGTGGCCTGTGCGGTATATAAAAGTCTTCTCCATTCGGCTCGGTCCATGGCTACACGTCGCCAACCACGCAGTCTACGGAGGGTCCGCAAGTCATCTTCCACCTGATCGATCCACCTTGCCCGCTGCGCACCTCGCCTTCTTGTGCCCGTCGGATCGTTGTCGAGAACCATTTTCACCGGGTTACTGTCCGACATTCTGGCTACGTGCCCGGCCCATCGCAGTCGTCCGATTTTCGCGGTGTGAACGATGGATGGTTCTCCCAACAGCTGATGCAATTCGTGGTTCATTCGCCTCCTCCACGTACCGTCCGCCATCTGCACCCCACCATAGATGGTACGCAGCACTTTCCTTTCGAAAACTCCAAGTGCGCGTTGGTCCTCCACGAGCATCGTCCAGGTCTCGTGTCCGTAGAGGACTACCGGTCTAATTAGCGTTTTGTAGATTGTCAGTTTGGTACGGCGGCGAACTCTATTCGATCGGAGCGTCTTGCGGAGTCCAAAGTACGTACGATTTCCAGCCACTATGCGTCTCCGAATTTCTCTGCTGGTGTCATTTTCGGCAGTCACCAGTGAGCCCAAGTACACAAATTCTTCTACCACCTCGATTTCGTCACCACCGATGCAAACTCGCGGTGGGTGGCTCACATTGTCTTCTCTTGAACCTCTTCCTATCATGTACTTCGTCTTCGACGTGTTGATGACTAGTCCGATCCGCTTAGCTTCCCTCTTCAGTCTGATGTAGGCTTCCTCCATCTTCTCAAAGTTACGTGCCATAATATCTATGTCGTCGGCGAAACCAAATAGCTGGACGGACTTATTGAAAATTGTACCACTCGTGTTAATCCCTGCTCTTCGTATTACCCTTCCAAAGCGATGTTGAATAGCAAACACGAAAGACCATCACCTTGCCGTAACCCTCTGCGGGTTTCGAAGGGACTCGAGAATGCCCCTGAAACTCGAACTACGCACATCACCCGATCCATCGTCGCTTTGATCAACCGTGTCAGTTTATCCGGAAAACCGTGTTCGTGCATTAGCTGCCATAGCTGGTCCCGATCGATTGTATCATATGCGGCTTTGAAGTCGATGAATAGATGATGTGGGCACGTTGTATTCGCGGCATTTCTGCAGTACTTGCCGAATGGCGAACACCTGGTCCGTGGTGGAGCGTTCGCCCATAAAACCCGCCTAGTACTGCCCCACGAACTCTCTTGCAATTGGTGTTAGTCGACGGCATAACATTTGGGACAGTACCTTGTAGGGGGCATTCAGTAATGAGATTGCGCGGTAGTTGCAACAATCCAGCGTATCGCCTTTTTGCAGATGGGACACACGACACCTTCCATCCACTCCTGCGGCAAAACTTCCTCCTCCCAAATCTTGGTAATGACCCAGTGCAGCGCTCTAGCCAGTGCCTCACCACCGTGTTTAAATAGCTCTCCTGGTAGTTGGTCAACCCCAGGGGCTTTGTTGTTTTTCAGCCGGCCAATCTCCTCCTGGATTTCCTGGAGATCCGGAGCCGGTAGAATTATGTCCTGCGCGCGTTCTCCCAGGTCCATCACCATACCGCCATCTTCGACTGCCACATCGCCATTCATCGCCATCGATTTAAATACTCTACAAAACTATCCTTAGTTACGAAAATAACCACGTTTTATTCTGATCCAAATGAGTTTTGAAAAGAAACTACCTAGTCATGATAATAGTATCAAATCAACCGCAAGTTCCTCTGTTCTCACTCTTATCATTTTATGATAATCAAGTTATGAAGCTGTATGATGAAGAATAATCATTAATACAGCTAATAAATTTAACTTCTTAGATTCAACTATTAAAACTGCATAGATCAGTGGAAACTAGTTATCTAAAATTAAATGGGCGATATATAAAACAAATTTCGTTTTCCAAAGCGACTAATTTCAACATTTAAAGCATTGGAAGTTTTGTTCAGAATCTTTTTATTTCATTTCTTTTCATTGCAATTACCAATTCATTTTATCCATATGACGCTCCTGTCCGTTGTTTGTTGACAACAAATGACGAAACAAAGAAACACGGTTTCTACGGAGGAAAAGTGTGGAGGCAGTGTAGGATGACCCATTGTTTATGTTTCGAAGCGCCATCTGCGATTTTGCAAATTTTTCAAATTTCATTGTGAACTACATGAATCTGTCAATCAATTGGGTTTTGATACATATGTATGTCAGTTCGGAAAGAGCAATTGGAGCGATAGGAAGAATTCCACTGATAATGAAACCAGATTAATTTTACTTCTGTCGATCGACGATTTATCGTTTAATTATTCTTGTTCTCCCATGCATAGAATGATGTGAGAGATTTTTTTCTGACGTATTAGAATGCGATTTTTTGTCTGCCTTTTTCCATCAAAGATAGGGTGACCATATGAATTTTTTTCCAAAGGAGGACAATTCACCCGAATCGTAGCGAAAAAGGAGGACATTTGGTTTTTTCCGATTTTTAGTTTTTAATAAGATTAAGAATAATAAATTTGTTAGAGTTTTGCACACAAAGTTTAAGTAAGTGGTAAGATCATCACATACAACTCTGATCATTTAGCAATAGATAACTGACCGAAAATTAGGTTCTATCAGGACCGGACACAAGATTTATAGACCAGTGGAGATTTTATTCTTGAATGCCATTGAAAATAACAATTCAAGGCAATAAAGCATGTAAATGATAATGGTACCGTTAACTATATGTGTCATTAAGTTTTCAACTGAAGAAAATCAAAACTGTTCAGATTTAGACTAAAGAACCTCAAATGTGCAACTTAGTCCAGATTTGTATTCCATTCTGGACATGGCATGGCGGGTGCTGTTTGCCCCACATATTCAAGAAACGTACCTTGCGAAGCGTTCAAGGACTATTAGATGGGTGTTTACTTGTAGAACATTTCGAGAAGGATTTGCATATTTCCTAATCCATTGTTTATAATTCCGCTTCTTGTGATATCTTCGACACCTGTGTTACTGTCTCTCGCGCTTTTAATTTTCGATATTTACATTTGATTGATTGATTATATTATTCGAAAGCTCAAAGGAAAATATTTCATATTAGAAGGCAAAAAATGCAAATGTGTGCATTCTGCAACGAATGGATCTTTGTTGCAGTTACCAAGAACAATTTTCGAAGAATTTTGGAATTCAAATGGATTGAGAATGTAGACACATAGATTTTAAAAATCCCCAGAACCAATCTGGTATTTTCCGCAAGCAAATATTCAATGTTCAAAACCGCTCCACGTTGTACTTGACACCAAACCCCTACACACCAAACGTCAAGAAAGGTCTTAAGATTATGAGCGGAATTCAATAATTGCCGCTCTTTGAATGTGTGCCGCGTCGCTTCACTTTTTTGGCGGGTCTCGAATGATTCAGCAGACATGAAATCATTTTATTTAAACATACCCCACCTGACGATGGCTTCGGCTGAAATTCGTATTACGTGTTCACAGGTAAGGTTGTGGTACATATTTAAACACGAAAACATCGAAAACGATGTGATCAGTTCCTCCTCCTGAAAATAGAAGCCTAGTTCGCAGTAATTTCCGCCATTGACAAGAGTTCTAAGGAACTAATCATAATACTCATGCAAGATTGATGTGGCCTGATATCCGTTCGTTTGCCGTCATGCTGAACGCGAGGTGTTGATGAGCCTCGTGGCATATGATGAAGGTGTGGAATAGCTATCTGTGCTTTCGTACCAACACACATGCCCGACAAGAGTTGATCAAGGATATAAAAATATCTCTTTATATTGCTATAAACATCAACTATACTTGCGTTGTGCTTATTCAGATAGTTGGTGGAGGTATTTTTTTCTCTCGCTCATCTGGTTTAAGCTGGACAGCAGGGCCAACAATCAAGCTCCCATCGCATGATACCACCAAGTATGGTTTTAGAGTACGGGGTTGAGGATGGAGAGCTCTCACTCAGCAAAAGCCGGCGGCGGCCGACTAGTTGGGGTACCACAACACTGACGGCCGTGTGCCAAATGTACCGGTTGGGTAATTAGAATTTTTTCCTCTTGTCATAAGACGAGTTTGTACAATCCCATTTAATTCCACCACTTAATTGTATCTTGACAGATACGTATTTCGACCTCAACAGTAAGGTCGTCTTAAGTCGAGTCAAGTACGAGACACTGAAGACGACCTTACTGTTGAGGTCGAAATACGTATCTGTCAAGGTACAATTAAGTGGTGGAATTAAATGGAATTGTACAAACTCGTTTTATGACAAGTGAAAAAAATCCACTAAAAAGTTCAAAATAATTTTCTTAACATAATAGAATTTTTTGTTAGAACACCAAAGTTATATTATTTGTTTGAAATTCAATTCCTTAAAATTGTGAAACGCAAAATTCGATTCCGATTGTTATCTTCCTCGAAATAAATAACTCTACTTTGAGTTTCAGTGTTCACGTTGGAACACCATTGCTCACTCTTTTTTCAACCCATCCTGTACAGAAAGCGGGTATAGTTAGTGCCGAAAGGTTTTTTTTGTACCACTCAACCGGCGGCGTGCGCGGTCGCTCTAGGTTTGCTTTGGTGGTGGGTATAACATACGTAGTTATTGAGAAGTTCCACAGTCACATCCATTTTTTTGCTGACCTTCGTAAATTAATGATGAAGCAATGAAGGACTGTGTGCTGCCTTGTCGTTCTTATAAGGCGTTGCACCATGTGAAGTTGTCGTCCGCGTGCGTCGGTTGGGATTTTGCACATGCGATCGTTGAGAATGAGATTTTATTTTCGTCATCGAAGGCTAGGCTCCTACTTTCTCAGCCTTCCGGAATATGATATGCGTTTAAATATTGTGATAAAATATTTTATGGAATTTGATTAATGCTATAAAATCTTTCCGTCTTTCCAACGTCCAACAAAAAGAACAAGTGGCAAATGAGCAAACAGACTAAAACAGAAACCAAACATGGTTTAAAAAATTCCAACGATGCGAAGCGCGTTTCAAATACAATTTAAGTATCGGCTATGTTGGTTTCTGTTGGGGAAGGAAATGAAGTCATAGGATGACGTCAGTTTTCAGCTGTTTGTTGAGCCACAGAAACTGAATCCATTTTTGTGTTGCAGAGTCCTACAAGCGTTAATTCTAGAAGAGATTCGGAATGAAATGATTCATGAGATTATGGAATATTTCAATCGCTGATGACAGAATAATATTTCCAGACTTTTAGCTTATCTTGTGCGAAGTGGGTGTGGATTTATCTTTTCTGACATTTGCGGAATATAAAAATACTGCATTGCATAAAGAATGTTCCATTTAGAATTTGAATACTTAAATGAAAAGTCTTTCGCCATAAAAAAATTATAATTTTAGCCAAGCAATTTCGATCGATGTACTGACACCCAGGTTTTTTAAGCGGTATGATTTTTGTCGATTAAGGGCCGATTTCTTCACCTCCACTTAACTCTTAAGCGGTGCTTACCCATACGCTTAAACTTGGTTTAAGCCCTAAGCGGAGGTGAAGAAATCGACCCTAAGACCTTTAGCTTATATGAAACACCTGCGAGATCACCTCCAAGTGCAAGTGTGCGTAGACTAGAATAGCGGCACTATCAGGATGATGGGAAACAGCTCGAAGGCGTGCCCAGAAAGTACAAGCTGCTGGTATCCGAGGCGGTCTGATAACTAAGGAGAACTACGTCCTCAGGGTACCAGTAATGTATTTAAGTTTATAAATTTCAAAATTTTTATTTTTTTAGTTTTAAGTTTTTAAAAAAGTAGATACACACGAGAAAAAACATCTGTTTCGATCTGTCTCATAAAATGCCTTATAACGGGTGGTCACTAAAAAACGGGAATATCATTACTTTAATACTTTTCTATGAGAACATTAATGCTTTCATAAAAATATTTTCTTATGTGAATGAATCCTTAGAATATTCAGAAAATTGTCGCCACACACTTTCACTCCAACATGTTCAGTTGTTTCAAACATGCCGTCAAAGCAGGAAGGATGCGCGCCTCATTGTACAATTTTATCAAGCGAACAAAGATCGTGGGAAAAGTACACGGTGGACAATTTTGAACGTGAAAATGTTTCGAAAACTGTTAAAGTATATTAAATAGACCGAGCTCCATTGTATTCTAAGGTGATTGGAAGGCCAAAGACACGAAGCAACTCATCAATTGGCGATTTGGCGTTGCAAGAAAAAGAAGAAGCAGAATGTCACGCATTCGAAAAATTAGCACGGGAAAGGATAGGAAGAAAATTTTAAAACACTTCTCAAAAATTCTAGAAGTAATTTAATTAAAAACGGTTATCAGCGCGGGGTTGGAATTCTCTTGCAGTGCATAATAGATGTATAATTTAAATTTCAAAATTTTATTTTTGATGTTTCGTTTTATTCACAATATTATGCATTTCCAACCCCGTACTGATAACCGTTTTCAAATAAATTACTTATAGAATTTTTGAGAAGTCTTTTAAAGTGTTCTTCCTATCCTAACCGTTTCACTCCGCCAGATTTTATATCTATTGACTTTCGTCATATCTCGCTAGACTGTCTACCGAGGCTAAACGTAGTCCAGCTGAACGGCAAGTGCCAAGCCTCAGAGCACCGAGCGGTAAGTCCTGTACTCATGTGGCTTTGTGCAGCGCGGGATAGACGGATGAGCTTAAATTAAGGGACGAGGCATATACTTCGACAGACCATCTTTCCAAAGACGAGCCAGCATCGGTCTGAAAGTATCTTTAACAAAGATTAAAAAAAAAACATCACGATGTACGTTTTATGGTCGACTATACCCTAACTAGGGCCCTCCTTAGCCGTGCGGTTAGACGCGCAGCTACAAAGCAAGACCATGCTGAGGGTGGGTGGGTTCGATTCCCGGTGGCGGTCTAGGCAATTTTCGGATTGGAAATTGTCTCGACTTTCCTGGGCATAGAAGTATCATCGTGTTAGTCTCATGATATACGAATGCAAAATGGTAACTTGGCTTAGAAACCTCGCAGTTAATAACTGTGGAAGTGCTTAATGAACACTAAGCTGCGAGGCGGCTCTGTCCCAGTATGGGGATGTAATGCCAATAAGAAGAAGAAGAAGAACCCTAACGGAATTAAAATGCGGGTCAAATTAGTTAATCCAGAATGGCGGTTCTTAAAGTTTCAACCGGAACTGTTCGAGGAATCACTACGATGGGAAAATCGGACTCTAGACCTAAGTGGAGAAGAGTTATATGATGTCCTGACACGAGCATATGACACATGTCCAGGAGGACTAAGCCAACCGTGGACAGATACAATACCAGATGTATTTAGTAGCTGTAAGTGGTACCCAGTGGATACCCAAGTGGGAGTTGTCTCTGCTCAGGCAGGGATGCGCTAGGGAGTGGAGGGCATTACCAGTAACGTTCTTCACGAAGAGAGTGGTCTGACTGCCCACGTTTACAAAATGGTCAGGACCCAGAGGTGACGAATCTTACTTATCACAAAGATGTGCCAAAAATCAGCTAATAACTGTTGGTTCGCCAATAACATGCACTCTTAAGAATATGATGTCTTTGAAAAAACATCAATTTTTCATACCAGTGTGAAATAAACATTTCCTCAGAGGTAACTCAAACGAAAGTGCGTATCATTCGGGATCACTGTTTTCTTTTTGTTTACCTACACCAAAACCAGCAATCATCTGGTTTGTATAACGAGAAATAATTGGCAACTAATTGCGCCTTGCCTTTTTGCTTCTAATTATCAATTGAAAGCTAATTTCACAATTTACGATCGGCTACCGTGAACGTCATTTGACACCATTCGAATTCACACACTGTTAATTTGCTGGTTGAAGAGTTCGTTAATTCAATTTGCATTGATACTTGGCCGATTATTGAATTCAAGCTGGTTGTTCTAAGCGTTGAAACAATGGAATTCACGATGCCATGCTTTTTAGCAACAATCTGGCATTTGTACGACCGCGCAACACTCAAGAATAGGCAGCCCAATTTTTGCTAATTTATATTCGTTAATAGAAGAATAACGGTGAAACTGAAAAAAATTGAAACTGGCATTATCATTCGACAATGTGCTATTTTTTGTTTGTTTACTTAATTAATAGTGAAAGTGTCATGATAAAATTGTAAAAAAATGAGATCATTCTAAAGAACCAATTTGTTTTCTAAATAAATTGTGTCGCAAAAAAATGTATCAGAAAATTAATCAATTTTTGGCGAGGTAAAGTTCGCCGGGTCAGCTCGTTAATAATAAATTATACCAATTGACAAAAAAGTTTAATAAGAATAAGATTGCGCAGATTTCCAATAAATATTTGCTAAAAAAACTCCAATTCGATCCCATTTTATATAGTTCTAAATAATGCATTAACATAAATAATGCATCAACATTTTTATAGTTCTAAATAATGCATTAACTAATTAAGTATTTCTCTTTATTTTCAGGTAATTTGAACTTGATAAAGTCGTGTACATAATTGCTTCAACAGCACCAGTCCAAACTGAAGAAATTGTGAGTATAAATACCGAAGACCTCAAATAATTCTCAAACCCACACCCTGATCGTACACAAATGTATAACTTTGCATCACCATAAACGCAATCCAACAGTGCATCATTGATTGCTACCGGTTTCGTTATTTACGGAGTCTCGCGAAGTTGTTTACATTATTGTCCGAAAATGGGCACGGATTTTGTATTGACCCTGTAACCGGTTGCCTGCTGTGGCTATGGCGTTGGTGGTTCAATTTTTAAATTTATTTCTTCTGCCATCATCGAGCGGTGTGTGGTGCCTTTTAACGGCGTCGCATTTACTGTGATTGTTATTTTGCTTCGCTACAATGTACATATATCGAAATTGTCAATTCTTGTCTTGTAATATTATGTCCAGACTTTGTTCAGAGTTCATTTGTATTATCGACACGAGAGATATTGTCAGCCATAGTCTGAATGTAGTATACAACTGGATTTACGATTATGATAAAGTTGCTTGAGTTTCCAAGGTTTAAATGATACATACATTGTATGGGAATACGACTGAAGAGTTGGTTTAATTTTCTAATTAACTAGACTGAAATGTCAAAAATTCATTTGTTTATCCTTCGTATATTTGCAAGGCTCACCACACCGTTAAACGTTACGGAGCCGAAATCAAGTTTAATAATACATTTCTTGATTCTTATACATAGTGTTAGTTTTGAGGAACCGAAAGACTCGCGGTTTGTTCGAGGTTAGGGAATACAATAATACAGAGGGAAAGGAAGAGATTTTAGGGTACCTAAGTAATTGCAATGCTGATGTTCACAAAGTTGACATTCTTGGCAATGTTTCACATCTATAACGGGACAAACAAACTTTTTCTTGGGAGACAATAAATAATTAATAATTTAAGTTTAAAAAATACGAGCCGGATCAATTGAATTTTCATGCTAATAATCACTATGTAGTATTAGCATCAATTCAATATAAGCACCTACCGAAGAACTCATCAAAATAAAACCATATGATCACCACTTCTTAAATTAAACTCTGGAATAAACATCTGCAACCACCTAAAACGGGGTATCAAACTTCGTCGGCTCAATTGGCAACAGCCATCCTCGGTATTCCGGGACCCGTTTTGCATATTTATATACCCACATTCGTACTTTTCTCCGCTGCTTGATCGTGCTCTTGCTGCCCTGGTACCTAAATGCAAGTGGAGCTGCGGTGAAGTCGTTTAAGGAAATCGAAAGGCGTTGGTGCCAAAAATGGAGAAGGCAAACATTCAAATCAGCTCTGCCGCCGCCAGTCAATGCTTGACGTCGTGACTTGGGGAATCAGCATGTATTAGTTACATAAAGGTTAACAGAGAGGATGGAAGCAGACTAACCAAGACAAATGTTCATCCATACAGTGCTTTGCGGCATAGTTATAGTCTTCCTTTGCTGGTAAAAATGGAGAGGTCAGTTTGAATGTTCAATGCACAAAGCACTTAATGATTTTTGGGCCAGCAGATGGTGTCAGACTGATTGCAGTTTGAATTCGTATTTTTGGGCATTAGAATTTTACAAGCCTAACAATCTTGCTCTTCTTCTTTTTGACATTACAACCCCCACTGTGACATAACCACTTCGCAGCTTAGATGTTGTTTAAACAATTCCGCAGTTTTCAATTGTCAGATTTCTTACGCCAATTTAAAGGGAAATCGAGAAAATTTTAGACCCGAAAATGTCATTCACTGGACCGGGAATCAAACCCATCCACCTTCAACATGATCTTGCTTTGTACACTCAACCTTCTTTTTGCACTTCTTTATACGTCACTTCGTTTGACGTCCTCCTTTTTACGACACGTGACGTAAGAAGAATTTTAAGCATTATTGACATCCAAAATTAAACCTATAAGAAGGCACTCTTTGAAGAAACCCAATGAACTAAGTAGTGGTTTTGCATTTTCAACATTTCCCTTCAAGTGTTCCGTTCCAGGTCATCCAGGTCGTGGACTCTACACGCGTAACCAAAGGGCTGATAGCTCTTTTTAAAACTGGTATATTTCCCATTTGATCAACTGAGCCAAATTGGATACACCTTCAATAGCTGTTCCTTTCCATGTCATCCAAGAATTCCATGGGGCATAGGCATTGAGGTTTACACGTGTAACCAAGGGGCTGTTATCCCTTTTTTAAATGGTTCATTACCCTATTCGATCTATTGAACGAAATGGGATATGTATTCAATAGCTGTTCCAATTTAGGTCATCAAAAACGTCCCTGGGGTACAGACTTCAAGATCCACGCGCGTTTTCAAACGGCCGATTTTTCTTTTTTAAACTGGTTCATGTCCCATTTGATCCATTTAGACAAATAGGATATGCCTTCACTAGCTCTTCCTTTCCATGTCATCCCAGAATTCCCTGGAGTTTAGGCCTTGAGATCTAAACGCGTAACCAAGCTGTTATATTTTTTTTTCAATGGTTCATGCCCCATTTGATCTGTTCCATATAGGTTATCCAAGAATTCCCTAGAGTATAAGCCTTACGGTCTACACGCGTAACCAAAGTGATGATGATAAAACTGATTTTAAAAAGGGGCTTATGTTCTTTTAACGTGGGAATATGCCTGCGTTTTCTATATGGCCCAAGGATCTGTCGAACCGCACTAAACGTCAACAAAAATTACCCATTTTTCTGTCGCAGCTTTCGGTTAAAACTGCTAACTTGCTAACAAGTCGTATCAAATATCCCTCAACCCCAAATCTGAGGATTTCCTACAAAAAATGTAAGTAGGAATTGTTATGAAATGGTTTCCGTTCCCCCATTACAAACAATATATCGCAAGTCAGTCAAAAAGCCGCTTATTGGAGCATGCATTCAATTCATGGCTAATTTGGTTAGGTTAGGATGTTACATTTCTAAATGGCGCAAATAGATCTTTCGTTAGACGTATTGTCCTTAAAACCTGTATTCAAATTCTTGAAATTCTTAGAAGGTCTGGAATGGAGCACGTATTAAATTTATATCTAATTTGGTTCAAATGAGCATGTTTGCATGCTTGGAGCATGTTTTATTTATAGAAGGAGCAAATAGATCTTTCACTACGCGTATTGACCTAAAGGCCTGTTCTCCAATTCTTGGAATTGGTTAGTTTAGCAAAGAAAAATGTGAGATTTTTAACGGTTTAACATGAAGAGCATACTTTTCTGATTCCCAACCTATTTTAATTTTATTCGTGAATCTTTTATTTCCATGTTTGAAAATAAATCATTTCAATCAATAGAATGACACTAACATTCATAGAATAACAGTTGGCCCAACGGGGTCCTTTCACAGTTTATGTGAATTTACAATTTTATGCACTAGGGGGACGGATAGGGTCAGGCCGAGCGTTACGATCCAAATTGAACCTTCCATACAAAAAGTGTTACGAGGGGGAAGGAGGATGTCTATAATCATCAAATTTAGCGTTACGTAATATCTGAAAGAATCCAAGAACAAATTTTTGGTTTCATATAAATTTAAAATGCAAATAAAAAATAAAAAATAGTTCATGACATTCTGTGACATTTTTTTAATCTCGCTCTCATGGCTCACACTTTGTATTTAGAACAATGATCTGTTCAACAAAGTTCTAGGACTCTTCAAATACTTCACGACAATTACAAAATCCGAACTGTAAATGACTTTTGGAAAAAAAAATATTAGAAAATTAGTAACAGCATTGCCATCATGACATTTCCCATCATTGCCAGGGAGTCGAGAATGTTTCCCAACCGAAAACATCCTAGATCGCCCTGATCATCCGGACCAAGCCTTTGCTCGCAAGGCTAACTGGAGACCCCACGATGCAATATGCACTCGATTCATATCCAATTTTGGTTAAAATGATCACTTAGAGCATGTTTGATTTCTAAAAGGAGCAAATGGATATTTCATTACTCGTATTGACCTTAAGTCCTGTACTCTAGTTCTTGAAATTCTTGGATGGCGTGGAATGGCACAGATGTTGAAGGTATGTTTAATTTGATTCAAGAATCTCCAGGAATTTTATGTATGGACCGCTGGAAGCATGAACCATTTAAAAAAGGACGATAGATGATAGCTCATGCGTGGAGGCCTGAAAGCCTAAACTTCAGGAAATTCTTGGAATACCTAGCACATGTAATAATACATACCCAATTTGATGATGATGATGATGATACTACAATCTATTCTAGCAAAGCACCTGTCGATAGCACTGGTCATATCTAACAAACGATTTGATCCTGTTTATATTATTGAATGCATTTCAACAAATTCCTGTATGAAGGGCCAAAAATGGGTGGGATGGTTCAATTAGCAAAGACACTTATGCAAAATCCACGCGATGAATACCGTCATATGGGGGGAAGATAATCATTGAGGCGAAGATGATCATTTGATGTGTCAGTCAAAAGTGCCTAATTTTTTTTATGAAGTGGTAGTCTAATAGGTCAACAATCAATAGTATTTGTTCAAGTAATGTTACCGCTAGGAAGAAAATCCGAGTTTTTCGATTATAACCATGAAAGTGTATTTCATGGAAGAAAGAGAGAGATAGTCATAAATGACGCAATTTTCGTTTCTAATATTGACTTCACAGACTTTTTTACGTAGTAAATTCATCATTCATACAAATAACCTAGTGCATAGCTTCCCAAAGTTGGGGGGTCACGATCCCCTTCCATAAGATTTACACAGGGGGGGGGGTCGCGACCCACCACTTTGGGAAACTATGACCTAGTGTATTTTGACGGCTAGGTCATATTTTAGAAGAGTTGTCTTGATCAACTTCACCCCAAACCAGATTAATTAAAAAAATGTGTGATAATTTAAGAAAACTAAAGTTGTTGATTATTGCAACGTATAGCAGTATATGTTTTGAAAATATTTGTTTCGATTAAAAAAGTAAACACCAGGGTTTGCAGAAATCACTCTCAATAGATAACGAACAACGATAAAAGAGAGGCAAAACTGTTCCGAATCATAACAAGCCATGATAACAAATTTATCAAACTTGTATACAAGTGCGAAAAAACAGAATCGGATAGGAAGCCCCCACAGAAAAATGGTGATTTTCGCTTTGTTTTCGCTCATTTCGTGTTGGTTACTGTACAGATTTGTAGAATAAGTTGAAATGCATCATCAGAGCTAGTGCTCCCCGCATTTGGAGCTTTCTAAAATAAATTTATCATAGGGGAGGAGAAGACCACCAGCTGTCATCGTGAGAAAAAGTAGAATCATTGAAATTTCACACGGTGTGGTATAGGAAATGAAGTATATTTTTGTCCTAAAACAAAAAATAAGGACGTTTCTCAAAAAAATCTTGGTTTACGGGGTTAGAATTTCAAAAGCACACAAAATAGACATGATATCTCGATTTTTATATATTTTTTCGAATAAGCATTTAATGCTTAAGATTGTTGAATTTCTAACCCCAAAAACTAAAAATTGCTTGGCAAAAAAATTTCTATAACGTTCTAGAGACATTTTAATTCTCAGTTTCTATATCATGCCACGTCAAATTTCCATGGTTCCACTTTTTCTCTAAACTTTTCCAGGTGGCAGCATTGATGAAGGAACCTCCCCCATGGGGTATAGCCTCCCGAATCAGTTCTCTATCGTGACAGCTTGTGAAAAAAGTCTCTCGCGATATGCTACATATCGTATATGTATACAGAGATGATAAGTGAGAGACTTGTTCATTCTCTTTAGGATTCAATCCATGGAAAACACATATTGTTATTGCATGTTTTGTCTTAAAAATGATCATCTTCACCCAGATGACGGTACTAGAATGACCCGAGAAAGGGGGGCTTTTATCCACGAAATGTTAACAATAGGTATTTGGCAACCCTGATGGTTTATTTTAAATATCTTATATATAAAAATGAAATGGTCTGTGTTCGTATCCGCATAACTCGAAAACGGCTGGATGGATTTTTTTCATTTCTTCAGCAGAAACATTCGTCATAGTTTCCGACGGGTTTATATGATATTTCCTAATGCGAAAATTACGAGTAAAGTTGAGCAAATCATGAAAAACTAAAATTGTGATTCCTATGCGAACTTTGCATGGGCAGTTCGGAACGCACATTCTCGCCTACTATGCAGCACAACGTCTGCCGGGTCAACTAGTATAGTCATATAATAAATATATACATACAAAGGAATTCTCGCTTAATTTTTCAAAAGGACCTAAGTAACATTTTTTTCATGATTTAATTTGAATACTGCAATCAAAAGCTTTCATGTTGTTCTGTTGATTGCGCTATTAAAATTAATTCATGAAAAAAATGTTACTTAGGTCCTTTTGAAAAGTTAAGCGAGAATTCTTTAATCAAATTTCAAATCATTTGTCCTGGATGGGCGTGATCCATTTTTCAACACCAGTTCGTTTGGTAATAACCTGTTGTCATCAGAGATGGGAAAACGAATTCTCCGTCGAAGAATATCTTTGATAAAATCAGGAAATAGGTTTTGTTTCAATTGAAATAGAATTCTTGAATTCTGAAAACATGAGGTAAGAAGACGGAAGACATTTTCAAACAATATAACATGCACGGAAGAAATAAACTACCCAATAGTGAGTTTAATTCACCCAACCTCGTACATCCGTATGGGAAGCCTAAATTAAGTAAGTAGGGTCGAAGTAGTTTGCCTTTACTCCCATGTTAAAAAAGTACCCAACGGAAAATTTATTGACCCAAATTTAAGTTTAATTCACTCAATTTCGACCTCAGGTAATAAAACTTAAAATTGGCTTCCCGTATTGAACTGGCGTTGGATTGTTTGGCTCTTTTGTTTTTGACAACAAAAGAAAGAGTGGATGAAAGAGAAGAGAAAAAATAACTCAAAAGTAAGTTTGAAAATACTCAATTTTGGGTACTTTTTTTCTTCCGTGTGGGTATTCTGATTAAAATTAATATGCATTTGATTAAAATATATTAAAAAGGAAATTTAAATGAAATTGAAGCAAACGCCAAAATCTTCTCTTTTAGCTTGAGCTCTTCATTATTTGAGGTTTGCTGTTCATTAATTTATGCTTTCCGTATCCTTCTTTATTTTTCAAACACAAATTCTGGAGGCGAAAAAATGACGCACAGAGAACAAAACACATCTTGACTTCAGCGTAGCACACTACGATGGCAAGACCAATAGGGGAGGAGAAGACCACCAGCTGTCATCGAGAGAAAAAGTAGAATCATTGAAATTTCACACCGTGTGGTATAGGAAATGAAGTATATTTTTGTTATAAAACAAAAATGAAAGACGTTTCTCAAAAAAATCTTGGTTTACGGGGTTAGAATTTTAAAAGCACACAAAATAGACATGATATCCTAATTTCTATTTTTTTTTTTTCAAAAAAGCAGATAATGCTTAAGATTGTTGAATTTCTAACCCCACAAACTAAAATTGTTTGACAAAACAATTTCTATAACGTTCTAGAGACATTTTAATTCTCATTTTCTATATCATGCCATGTCAAATTTCCATGGTTCTACTTTTTCTCTAAACTTTTCCAGGTGGCAGCACTGATGAAGGAACCTGCCCCATAATACATATCCAATTTGGGTCCTTAAATTGCTATGATTATGTGGTCTGGGTTCAGCCAAACTGCAACAAGCGGCTTTTTGACTGACTTGTAATATTTTGTTCGCAAAAGGAAAACGGAAAGTATTTTATGTCAAATCATGGGTACAATTGTTGTAGGATATCCTCAGTTATGGTGCTGAACGATGCCCGATGCGATTTGTGAATAATTGAATCTGTTACCGAAAACCTTTGTGAAAAAATAGGAAATTTTTAATTGGCGATTGGTGTGATTTGGCAGAACTCCGGCCATGTATCATATTTGAAAGTGTCCAAAGGTCAATGAATGAAATAAATAACTAGTTATTTAAGCACAATTTGTTCTACGTCATATTCTTTTTACATACACAACCCACCACCCCCCAACTGGGTGATGATTATTATAAAATGGTTTACAAGAACTACTATCAAGTAACCAGATTTAACCTTTTTAACCTTTTTGTTTAGTTGCTCTGTGGTTTGGAATTTTATTTTGGCATGCAATATTGTTTGAATTCGCCTGACTTGCTTTAACTGTTTCCATTATTGAAGAAATTGAGAAGATGCTCAAGAAGATGATTTTGTGTATTATTTTTGTATTAGCCAATTCAAAATATGATGTTTTATCTATACAGTTTCAAGCAAAAAACATTATTGAAATAATTCGAAAACGAAATATATCGGAAGCGATATATTTTTATTAGTGGAAGTGTCGTTCATTTTGTGTAGTAAAGATCCTCCATGCACATACCGCGATACGTTATCATCGAACATCCGTCTGGCACAAATGTAAAGGGGTTTTCCGTTTGCAATGATATCGCTGAAAGCCATAAAAACAGACACTTGTTTTGTGCAAAATATCGCCGTTTGATAGATAGGACCCACATGCGGAACAATAATGTATCACAAATGAGATCTTCCGCTCTAATACTCTTCACCCTGTTACAAATGTATGTAATTATTATTATTATTTATTATTATTATTTTATTTATAATCCATCTGACAGAAGTCTTAATGAATGCTACTTAATCTATTTAAACATTATTTAAACATTATTTGCGCGCATTGAACGTATAATTTTCTGTCTAAATACTGACGAAGACATACCAAACTCAAACAAGTAGGCTACATCATTGAAGGCAGTTATTATAGAGGACATCGGTTCATAACAGCCATATAAAGACCGATGAAAATAGGTAGCAAGCATCCGTTCGAGGCTTCTACGTTGTATCCTATTAGGAGCATTCAGAGGCAACCTTGCGAGGAGATTCGAGAGTCTATTTCACCGTTCAGCAGCTTGGCAGCAGTGACAGCTTGTTGAATAGTCCGCCGTTGCTCGAGCGTTTCGATTCCAAGCAAACAACACCGGGCAGTGTATGGTGGGAGGTTGACACGGTCCCTCCATGGAAGCAGTCGTAGAGCATACCGTACAAATCGCTTTTGAATTCGTTCCAGTCTGCCAATCCAGTTCGCTTGATACGGGCACCACACAACAGATGAGGACTCCAAAATCGACCGAACTAACGACTTGTGTTGTCCTCATGATGAACCCTAGCTGACGATTTGCGCGATCGATGATTTCAGAACGATGATCGTTGAAGGTAAGTCTGGAATCAAGCAGGACACCCAAATCTTTTACTTGACTGACCCTCTGAATAGTAGTTTCTCCAATTTTGTAATTCATATGAACAGTGGCTGCAGAGCGATGGAAGGTTATTACGAAGCACTTATTGATGCTGAGAGTCATGCGATTAACTTCACACCAACGGACGAAAGCGTTCAGCAAAAATTGCAATCGTTCACAGTCAGCTAGACATTCAACGACAACATAAATCTTGAGATCGTCGGCGTATAAAAGTCTGCATCCAATGCCTAGCAGAGCAGCTACATCGTTAAAATAGATTGCAAATAGAAGTGGCCCAAGATTACTTCCTTGGGGTACACCCGAGAAATTTGAAAACCAGGTGGAGGAATGCGATCCAATCTTGACGCAAAGTCTTCTGCCGCAAAGGTATGACTCCAACCACTCCAGCATTGCGTTCGAGGTACCAAGTTTTGCTAACTTGCACAACAAGATGCGATGGTCGATTTTGCCGAAGGCTGCCTTCAGATCGGTGTAAACGGCATCAACTTGCTTCCCATCCTCTAGGTGATTGATGCAACTTGAAGTGAAGTGAAGAGGATTAGTTGTTACTGACCTGCCAGGGTAGAATCCATGATGATCAGTTGACATTACTGTTTTCGTTTGTTCGAACAGATAATTATTGATGATTATCTCAAACAGCTTGGAGCCGGCGCACAGTGACGTGATACCCCTGTAGTTCATAACGTTGCTTTTATCACCATGCTTATAGATTGGGATCATAAAGGATCTTTTCCATTGCACAGGGAACTTTTTTTGCTTTAGCGAAAGGTTGAAGATGTAGCGTAACGGAATGGCAAGTACATCAATGCACTTTTTAAATACGATGGCGGGAATCCCATCCGGCCCTGGTGTGGTAGACGATTTCATCTTCTTCGCAGCAACTCGCAAGTTATCTCCAGTCACGAGTGGAATACCAATGTAACACAGATTTTCGGGTACATTTGAGGCAGCTAGTGTTGCATCATCAGCTGTTGCACAATCAGTATTATAGACGCTCGAAAAATGCTTTGCGAAAAGTTCACATTTTTCCGAAGCAGTTGTTGCTATTTCGCCGACAAGGGATACTATTGCAGGCACACCCTCGTTCTGTTTACGCTTAGAGTTCACGAAGTTCCAGAATCGTTTAGGATGTCGACGGAGGCTTCTTTGCATTCTGTCAACATACTGCATGTAAAGATGATTGTTGAGCGATTTGTATGCATCACTAGCAGCTTGAAAGCGGCGCTTTTGAAGTGGCGTTCGTAGTCTGCGGTAGTGACGCTGGCATGCATTTTTCTCGCGTTTTAGCGAACGTAGTCTGCCGTTCCCCCAGGGTGGCTTCGCAGGTAAACGCTTTTTTGGAACGTTCGATGAGAGCCAATTCAAGATAACTTCGGAAAATATTTGTACAGCATTGTCAACATCAACACTAGCGAGGATTCTTGTCCAGTCCACATGATCTAGGAAGTTATGTAGCGAAGCAAAATCGATGCGCTTGAAGTCCAATGGAAGAGTGTCTTCGTGATTGAATAAGGGTTCAAAATCGGTAACGAGAAATGCAATTTCTAATGCAGGATGCGGGCGATAATGACTACACAATGTGCAGTGCAAGTCACATATTTCATTGGTGTTTAGAATGTTTGATCGTGGTGGTCTTGTGCACCATGTGCAATTTACAAATACCATTCGTAAATCTGCATATGAATGTAAATATTTATCTGTGGATTGGTTCATGGAACAACTTCCAATTCCATTACAGAGCGCCCTTCAGTCATCTCTTCAATCTAAACGATCTAAACTCGTCAGAAGCGTGCTACGTCATCGTCATATTTATTCAACAAAAGCATTAACTTCCACCGCGACCACGCTGTCAACAAAGACGCGCGACTTTCTAATAACGGTTCTAATCACATTCAAGCACGGCGGATCGCTCGGTAGTCAGCAGCTGACACACACATACCGAAAAGAAAAATTGAAATAAGGCCCAAAGGGATTCCTCATTCGTGCCACTTGATGGTTATAGGATAGGATCGCTAAACAAGACAAGCTCCCTTCCCCGGGAGCCCCTATCCGATCCCAACATCAATCAAGTGACGACGCGAGACGCAGCAACCTAAACGGCCGACTTCCTTCCTATAACTAAAATATTAACAGCGCATTTATCGAAACGCGTCGTCTAGTTCGGCGTGGTTGAAGCTCACGCTGATCATGGTAAGGGGGACGGTGGTTTCATTAGTTATTCCCAGGATTCACAAAGTTTTTTTTTGCCTGAAGTCAAAGACGTGGCGAGGAAATTCTGCACACTTACCTCATTTCACCGTATTCGGTAAATTTTACCGAAATCTCAACAGCTGAACTGTTCGGTAATTTATTTTGCAGATTTTGTGTAAATTTCTCCATTGCTCAACTGTCAAGATCACCGAAAATCAGTTAAATTATTTACCGAACAGTTCTGCTGTTGAGATTTCGGTAAAATTTTACCGAATTCGGCGATTTATTTTAAGTGTGTGCTCTTGTGCTAAAATGCTTCTTTTGGGGGTTAGATACGTTACAATAGAATCGGCAGTTTTGGACCCATTGTATTATTTTTTTGAATTTGGATTAGTATAGACCATAAATGTTGACAAAAAAGAAATATAAAATTCACAAAAAAAATCTCAGCCGAAAGATTATTTTTTGTATGGGGTCAACGTGTTACCTTTTTTGTGTCTTTATTAGAGCGGCTTGTAGTCCTTGGCTGGCTAGCCTCTTAATGTGGTACCTCTCCAACCTGTGCAATTTAGACCACTGCTCTCACCATAAAGAAATAAATTAAATACATTATGCTTGTTTGACATCGCCGCCAGCCGGTATGGGAATGTGTGTCATCAACATAATCGCTAATGCCGCATCGCTGATAAATTGACTGTGATGATTGGTGTTGTGAGTATGGATAAATAAATAGCCTAAGTGTATGCGTTGTAGACCCGTTTGAAATTCCTTTATCGCCAAACGTAATCGTCATGGGCAGATACCGACATAGATAGCCGCTATGGAATGCATTGTCTGTTACACAGTTGAAAGGAAAATAATTCTATATTCGTAGGTATATGACGATTATTGGACATATTGGACATTGAATGGATTTGTTCCTTTTCGGAATTATTAAATTTATTATATTGTGGATTTACTTGACCAATGGATTCGAAGGTCGGTTCACTTGCCTATTCCAAACGTTCCCTTTTGCAGCAAGGTTTGCCAAACTCAATAAAAAGTTTGGTAGATTGCCTTGTTTTTTGCTCCATGTCTGTCAAAACAGATGTCAAAACATCCGAAAAAGAAAGAAAAGTCCGAGGGAAACAGCAAAAAGCACGTGGCAGACTTGTCAGTTTAGACAGATTTTACTACGAAAACGGATGTGAAGGTGAAAACGGCGATTTTAACGACTGTTCAAGGGGCGACTATTTCGAACGGTCGGGTCCAATAGGGAAATCCACGTACAATACCAGCGCTTGGATGGGATGGTCTATTAATGAACATTTTCAAGATCATCCAGCAGAGCTTGTTCTTTTTACACTGAAAGCACTTTAATTGATAAAGGACAGCCATATTCAAAATTCTAAAAATGTCATAAGTTAATGTTTCATACTTACCTAATTTTGTTATTGATGTGTTGACCTCATAGGACTTAATTCGTTCCGGCATCGGCTTTTTCCTTCTTGTTGAAGATTACTACTAGAATGAGAATGTTGTATTAATGTTCACATGGGGAAAAATGGCCAAACATATAAAATCACTCGTAGAGTTTCTGAGCGAATATTTTCATTACAATTCATTATTAGCTATTCAGCATCGAGTTGGAATGACAAGATTGAGAAAAATCCCATCAATATTTTGCGATTCTTTCAACTCATCTGTAAGCTTTTCATTAAATACACGTCCATAATGATACACGAAACATGAGGTTGTGTATTTTAATTGAACCCTTTTAGGGCGACCATAGAAGGAAAAATGGTTTAAAAATATGTCAAGTCTTTTTGTTCAGTTTAAAAAAAAGTTTAACAACAACTGCACTATTAAAACGTTGATGCCTTTTCGTTAAATGACAAATTGACATAAAACAGTTTATAAAAATGGTTATCTTCTTCTTAGTTTTTGGGTAATAACACTTTAAAAGTTTTCAACTTACTTTCGATACGGTTCTTATGTTTTTGGATTGTCATTTGAATATTAGAGTCACTGAAACTTGCACACTGAGAATACTTGAACAATCCCAGTCAATCATTCAGTTGATTCTTTGTGCGATTTCACTGATTCTGGTCCATCACGGAGTAGCAACCATAGATATGTGAAGTCAGTCGAAGCTAAGCTAAGCTAAGTTCTTATGTTTTTGGATTGTCGTGACCGTCCAAACTATTCTGGTGTGCGTTTAAAGAGAAATACAAACTCCCAACATCAAAACATTTTCCGACCACATTCATTCTAATAGAAGACATATAACTATTGAATGTGCGTAGAATATCCAAAGTTCTCCGAAACGTCTTGGAGTTTAACACATTTAGTAGTTTAGATCTATCCGATCAACCAAGCATTGAATGGATCATCCTTGCTTAGGTCGATTGACTGTGTACGGAGAAGGGCCGATTGACTGTAATTTATTCGGCCGAGGCGGCCACTAAACCAAAAGTTGTTTGACCACATATGCCGTTCAACCGGTAAAACCATTAAACCGAAATCCGAAGAAGTCATTGGCTGAATGGATAATTTAGCCGAAAATATCATTTGGCTGAACGGGTCATATGGCTGAGAATGTCGATTGACTGATAGAGTCATACGGACGAAAACAACATTTGGCTGAACATGTCATTAGCCGCAAATGACGTTTGATCAAACGGAAAATGACAATTCACCTCACGAAACGTGTGGCGGAAGATGTTATTTTGTCCAAAGGATTATATTGTCGAAAATTTCGTTTGGTCGAAAGGGTCATATGCCCACGAGTATGAGCATTATATGACCGTATAACTTGTAGTAATGGTACTCCGTGATTGATCTGAACTTGAGGAATGTACACGTTTCGGAAGGTCATATAACGTAAGTCAATAATGGTGGAAGAATTGTTATTCCAACTGTAGTTGCTACTAGAGATTGAGTATGTATGTGAGTGAAAGGTTAGAAATAAGAAGAAATAAGAAGTGAAGAAGAAATAAGAAGTAGGATGTTGAAAATGAGATGTCACGCTTCACTACTTACGTTGCACTTATCATTTTTCACTAATCACACTACTTATTTCTAACTTTTTACTTTTTCTCACAGTGAGAATTTAGAACTGAGAATTGAAAAATGAAAAAGATGAAATGAAAAGTGGAAAGTATTAAATGAGATGTCAAATTGCTCTACTTACTTTCCATTTCTTACTCCTCTGCACATAATCGCATATTTGCAACAATCGACAAAAGTAAGCATAAGAGAAATGGAACGACAAAGTTCGTGATATGCATTAAATCTAATTCATTTTCATAAAAATCCGAAATTTGCACAAAAACTTTTTGCAGATGAAATCATTGGCAGCAATATCTGCATCACTTGATCTTGATCACGAGATTTTGAGAACAAACAATTTGGAGACAATTCATGAGCCTAACTCAAAATTACAATAAACTGCAAAAGTTACAAATATGCGATCAAAGGCAGTTCTCACTTAAAACTGTTTACGCCTTTATGTTAGAGGCTTGAAGTAACTGAAGAGTAAAGATCAAGCAGTAAAGAGGCGTTCCATGTTTCATTTCTTTTTCCTCACTCTACACTTCTTACTTCTCAAATTACCAATTTTCACTTTCCACTTCACTGCTAAGAAGTGAATAATAAGAAGTAATAAGTAAAGAGTAGAAAGGAAAAAAGGGCAAGTTGTACTTCACTACTCACTTCTTACTAATCACTTTTCACAGAGAAATGAGAAACGAGTTAAAAAGAAGTGAAAAACTGAATCGTTGCACATCCCTTCTGACTTCTCGTTTCTTACTTACTTCTCATTTGTCACCTCGATTTTTCACTGTGAGAAGTGGTAGGTGATAAGTGAGAAGTAAGAAGCTGTATAAATTAAAATCAAGAGGAATTGAGATAAATGTATGTATGGTTCATTCACAAATTACATAACGCAAAAATTGACCATTTTCAGCACCCACCCACGGTGACCCAACCCCGTGTGACGTATTTTGTATGAAAGGGTTATGAAATTTGTATGGACCGTAACGACAGGTACCTTCCCACCCCCTAAAGCGTTATGTAATTTGTGAATGGGCCCTAATGTATACGTACTACAGTAAAAAGGGTTATGAACAGGGCCTGGTGGTCATATGGGTACCGATTCTCCTTCATACGCAGGAGGTCGTGTGTTCAATAACAGGCCCGTCCCTTTCTCCTACTTCGTATCTTTTTCTATATATACTACTTCTCATATTCTAGAACTAGAAATGGATTCATATCATTTCCATCTTCTACTATACCTTAAGCTAGCTATTCTAGCATTTTGTTAGAATTAGAAATGAACGGAAAGCCCCTTTCCTAATAATAAGAAATTCATTCCCACATTCCTTCCACATTGGCAACAACCCAGTCAACACAAGATCGTGATTCAAAAGTAGAGGCGATGTACGTATACATTCCAATCCACATACAATATGTACGTAAATCGTCTACACTTTAGCATCTTATGTAGCATCATATACGCATCATTCTTCCCACCCGCGATGATCGTACGGACGTGGCCGGCGTCATTATTGTTAATTGAAAAGTTTTCAAGGCTCTCGAATTATTATGATTGTTCTGGTTCTGGTTCTGCTCTAGTTCTGGTAATACAAAACATACTACAGTAAAAAGGGTCACAAGCTGAGATTTGACAAACCAGTAAAGAAAACAATAGTAGCTATTTATATGAACCGCACATTAAGTTTTATTGCTTATATGGGAAGTTGCAGTGGAAGTAGCTAGCTTAAGGTATAGTAGAAGATGGAAATTATATGAATCCATTTCTAGTTCTAGAACATGAGAAGTAGTATATATAGAAAAAGATACGAAATAATAGAAAGGGACGGGCCTGTTATTGAACCCACGTCCTCCTGCGTATGAAGGAGAATCGGTACCCATATGACCACCAGGCCCTGTTCATAACCCTTTTTACTGTAGTACGTATACATTAGGGCCCATTCACAAATGACAAGCAGGAAATGCTTTGGTTCTACACGAACCTTAAAACTACCCGAAAGTGGGTTGTTTTCACTCAAAACCGTAGTTTGGCCTAATAACCCAATTTTGAGAAAAATGATTATTCTCGCACTAGGTAGTTTGCCTAACTACGGGCAAAAAATTACCCAAGGCTGAATTTAATTTACCCAACGTTGACCGTAACCTACCCAAAACTGTGAATATTGAATTCACTCAAAATTTGAGTTATTGTACTAAACAACCTCGGTGAGTTTGATGCATCTCGTTTTATGTTTGACAACAATCATGGAAAGGAAACGAAAACATTACCCAAATATGGGTAAAAGTTTATGCGATACGCTCATCTTTAAGTACTTTTTACGTAAATTTTGGGTTTAAATGTCTGTACGTGTAAAGCAATGTGGCCAAGATTGCGGCAATATATTGATTACATTCGACTCTCTACATCTCGGTGTACTACATCTCGATATCTTTCCCTATGTCGACGGTTTGCTAGCTCCTTTCGATCTACATACATATTCACTTTCTACATCTCGATAACCTCCCTATCTCGACATCTCTTTATCTCGATGCGAATGTCGATATATTAAAATTTTTTAGGCTACTAGACCAATTTGGGACAAAATCTAACACATCAAACACACGAAATGACATTTGATTTGTTATCGTTTTTCATAGCAACAAGCTTTATTCCGATCTAGTACCCATTTCAATTCTCCGTCCATTCCTCGATCTCTCTTTATCTCGATGGTCCCTTCAATATCAAGATGTGAGTGGAGTGGACTGTCACACCAAATTTTCGTTTTGTGAACCAGCAATTTCGATTGCTGAAACCTCTCCAGCAATGAACTTTGCTGATTTACAGAAATTTTGTAGAAGGTTTGCTGTAATACAGTAATATAGTTTGCTGAACACACCCTAGCAAATTATATTTGTCTGTTTTTTGATCTATTTGCTGGAATACAGTTATAGATCTGCCGAGGAGCTTTATAATCTGTAATAAAAACATGTACTGGAATTACCAGCAAACCGTTCTGTCTGTCAGTCATCACTGAAAATTATTGACACATGTTCAAACTTATTTATGCCAAACTTTGAATATGCCTTTTCTAAGTGCAAATTTGTTTCACTGTTTTGCGAAACATGCAGTTTCTTCAAGAGATTTTGGGTAATTTAAGAAGTAAGAAGCTTACAATCGGAAAAGAAAACTTATAAAACTTTCAACTTCCAATTTCCTGATGATTTACCTATTTAGATTGCTTATTTAACAGATCTATTTGTGTTATAAAACCAGAGCCATACAATAGTGCAAAAGACAACTCTTTCGTTAGAACAGCCTTACCTGTATGAAGAGGGCGAGGAGAACGATTAGAAACAAAATCCAAAAACTCCATCGTTTTGTACCAAAATACAAGTGCGATTATATTTTTCAACTATGTATAAATTAAGAGTATAATGTATATGTATAAATTAAGACCCCAGACAAACAGACATATCACATTGAACATTTACTCATAAAATTCATCGTCGTTCAAACACTAACGACATCTGTTGATTTCAGTTAGTTGAACAAATCCGATGCGCACGCCACGAGTGATGACCAGTAAATCAGTGAACGATGGAAATTTTACGAGTGTTATGTCAGTTTGTCTGTATTAAGAGTATCACATCGCTTATCAGAGTGAATCCAGATCCAACAATGTCTACCGACTAACTGATAATCCTTCCTGTGATTTTTGTGGAGACGCAGAGGTAAACACGGTTTTCGAATAGCAAAAATCACCTACTAATATTCCTTCTCTCTTCCTAACTGACTACAAGGACGTGGCCTCCACCGTCATTGATCATTGTTGAATTTGTTTATTTGTTTATTTGAAAAAATATTTCAACGAACCTTTGTGGTCTTATTGAAATCTTACTCACTATCTAATTTCAATGACATTGAACATAATCTGAAGTTTAACCATAGCACATTTATAGCTCACACTACATCAGAGAAAACCACATAAAAGTTTTTAAAGCCACATGAGCATTACAACATCATATACTAATACTAAACCATCTTAAAATATAACGATTACAATACAACATTCTGATCTTTTTGATTACGGTTTTAGGGTCTCCACACAACACGCCGGTTTTCAAATTCACGATACTTAATACCTGTTGGCCATGTACTAGGCTTCATTGCAAGGGTTTTGATTCATTCAATTCATAACAATTTTGAATGAAACAAAATCTAATTCTTCGTTTGCTCTTCCTCTCGGCACAAGTTTCTTAACATTCAATGGACTCACATTACTGTCAAGACCTAAACAATCACATACAAGCCGAGATACATCGTTTTCAGTGGTATGATAATCAATATTCGTTAGGTATAGAGAAAAATTTTGATCTACACATTCTTCTGGAGAAGCAATAGGTAAGGCAATATAAGAATTGGTTACTGTAGACTCATTATTCTTTGTCCCGTCAAATAAAATATCGTTTCGAGTGGATATATTAGGGGTCGAATGAATCCTCCCGAACGTGCTTTGCGGTGCAATAGTGGCGAGCACTTGAACAATTTCTGCTACCTTTGATTCCAAATTGGCAATGTCTTTTTCCATAGCGGACGGTTGATTAGAGCAGCAGTCGTTGTTTGCTTGATCTTCAGTGTGAGCATCCCGTGTTGAACAAAAATCCGCCAAACAGTCATCACACATCCAGAGTATGTTTTTCGAAAACAGAGCAGCAACAGTTGTATCGGATAGGCCCACACAGGCAGCGTGGTATCGTTGTGCGCACTTGCCCTCACATATAGTATAGCACTCCTTCTTGCGATCAATACTATGGCAGCATTTGTTGCACTGCATTTCATCGGTCACTCAAACAATTAGGTAGCTGGCTGCTGATCAATGGTAGATGAAAATAAACTGGGATTTCTTCGACAACTCGACTTCTTCGAATGTTCACTCCAAGGCTACAATATTACGGAATGATTTATCTAGCGATTTATGCCAAGAATATGATTTATTTGAATTCAATAAACAGCAGATCACTAATCACTCACTCACGAATAATTGAGCCTCTAAAACTTGCACACTGAGAATGCTTAAAAAATCTCAGTCTATCATTCAGTTGATTCTTTGTGCAATTTCACTAATTCTGGTCAATCACGGAGTAGCAACCATACATATATGTGTAGTAGGAGTAACACGCATAGATATGTGTAGTCAATCAAAGCTAAGCTAAGCTATGTATAAATTTAGAGGATAAGAATTAATAAAGTTTGGAAGCAACGCTCATTATTATAATTTATGTATGGTGCATCTAACAAAAAAGGTGGGCATTTCCTATTTTTATCCATGATAATGCTGAAAAAATAGCAAACAACGTTTCCAAGTAGATAGCTGGAAATCAGCATTTTTTTCTTTTTGATCGACGGTCAGCATTTGAACTCACTCACTCACTTCTGGTTGGCTGGTTGACCAGTAATTAATTTTGCTGAAAAAAACTGCTGGAACAACAGTACACAAAAATCAGCAAAACTTTACTGGTTTTCAGCAAAGAAAAATTTAGTGTAGTTTGTACGATATTCATAATGAATGTGAAAATTCAGAGAAAATTGCAACGAAAAAATATTGAAAAACTTTGCATCCATTTATCTAAAAACTAAGTTTCTATCACTTACACCCTTTGGCGTTTGATCCCCTCAATTGATACCCACTCCGGGTGACTCAATACCCAGAATATAGGCAATTAACTTTCAATGAACCAAAGTAATTTTTATCGAAATAAAAATTTAAACAAATAGAAGTTTTTTTTTACTATTGGGACACAAAATTGTTGATTCAAGACAGAGTAAGTGTATGCCAATATTTTTCATTGAATCGAGGCCTACATGTTAATATTTTTTACCTCTTGAATGTCAAAAAAATACTCACTTAGCCGCCATTACCTAAGTTATCTAACTTGTACAAGAAATCAGTCTAATTTACTGAGACAAAATGCTGTCGAAAATGTTATTTGCTCTCCAAATCGGTATCGGAAATAAGACTCTACTTCCCTACCGTATCTAGTACCCCTATTGTCGTTAGATTATAGCGCGAACGAACGTCCGCGCTTCATTGACGACGAGACACGTCGCTATCTTCATCCTCTGTATCAAGCTTTTTATCACCTCCAGTCGACAATCAACGCCACCGCAATCGTCCATTCGTCAACGTTGGTTGGTTGAATTCCTAAATATATACTAAGAGGTATTAATTCGATTCGTAAACAAAACACCTATTAGTCAGTTGCAAACTAAACACAAACACCGCCCGTAGTTTCGTAGAATGTGCATCGTGGTATGACCGAGACAAGTGTAGGTTCTACATTCACCGAACACGCGTACCACTTAGCTCAGAGGTTTTGTACCATCATCATGTACCTTCGAGCGCGCGGAGGTACTGCGGCATATGAGGGTCAAGCGCGGTAAGTGATAAATCGGAAAACAAATAATGGATTGTGCTGTCTGAACAGGGAGGCGAAATGAATCCGAACGAGATAGGCAATGGGTACAATTGGTGGGCACTTGGCGCAGTTGGGTTGATTGTTTGGAGTATGCCATAAAAGTGCAACAAATCGTTCGATATATATTGAAGAGCGTTTATTACTGCTTGCATCATTGGCGGTTCTATCGGCAAATCGTTTGCTTTCTTGGCGACAGCGACGTGATAAGTTTGGTTCAGTACCATGGGCGTTGGGCATGCTTAACGCGAGAAGTGTCTCGAGATATGGAATTCATGCGAATATCGTTAAACTGTAGATATTAGAGTTTATGGCTTCTTTACTTAGTTTACTTTAAAATAAATGATTTATCCACCTAGAATGGTGAAGGATTTCTCGTAAAACTATTGTTTACACTTGCAATTCAGAAACTTATAAATCAACAATACACAGATATTCTTCTGTTTAAAGTTTATATAAAATTGTACTCCACCATTAAGGACAAGCATCTCGGAATGTAAAACAAAATTTACTCGCGTTTTCAAGGGCACACCACTCAATATGAAAGCATCGCACACGGTATACAGAAAACAAGGTAGGCTCGTTAAAAAATGACACTTCGAATGTGACGCATATTTTATCGCCACATGTTGGAGTACAAAAGTAACCATGTTGCGATCGTAGAGCATCGTCTCGGTCCAGCTTGTGCGAAGATAGCAGTGAAGTCACATGTTTACATTCAAACTGATTATTTACATACGTGATGAGCCTGCCTTGTTTTTTTGTATGCCGTGGCATCGCACAACTGTCATTTTCATTATTCCACGCATGCAAAGCTGAAATGATAAAAACAAAAGTTGTCCGATGCCTCTGTATTGAGTGGTGTGCCCTTGAAAACGTGAGTGAATTTAGTTTTGGATTCTGTGATGCTTGTCCTTAAAGGCCCAAACACAATGTCAGCGGAACGGAAACGGCAAATTTGACAGAAGATATATGGGCAAACTGTCAAATTTGCCGTTTCCGTTCCGCTGACATTGTGTTTGGGCCTTAAGGCAAAAGTTTCTGAAAAATTCGAGATTAATAAAAATGTGCGTCAGACTGGGTTTGAACGAATAACCCCTGGTTCAGGAGCCTTGTTTATGAACACCACACGCCCATCGACGCTTGAATACTCCGTGAGCAAACTGCGTATATAAAGCGTTGTTGGTGGAAAAATACATACATGTGATTTTTTTAGTCCAGTTCGCTGACTGTGACGACTGACGAGACAAACGTTAGACGAGACATCACCATGTGAGTCTGTACGTACATACTCTCGAGAGAGCCAATGTCATAGGAGAATTCGTTTGATAGACGTATTGACATATTGCTCATATTGCTGAAAATTCCATCAATCTAGTGTACATCGAAATCATCATTCATAACGTTCTGCTTCTCCTTCGATTCCATATTTCCAACAAAGGAACTATAAACCTATGAACAACAGTCCATAAAACTGTCAATCGGCAACCCCCTTCGTACCGTATAGGGTTGCGAATCTGCTCCGATTGCAAGATTTATTGCGACTGAGTCACCCGTGTCGCCATACCGCACTATTTGTTGCACAAACTCCGCCACTGTTGCCGTGAGCAGTTTTTGTTTTTGCCAAGACCACGATCGTGACCGCCGGTAGATCCGAGAATGTGGTCTATGAGTCGCTGAAACCATACGTTCTGCCGCCGTCAAGCACAGCGCCAAAGCAATCATCGTCTCTCGCGATCGTTGGCTGCCGTATTTTAATTTCGAGCAGTGCACATTGGGAGTTCTTCCAATGGATTTAAGAAAATAATAAGTATACTTTAGAAAGTTATTGTTATCAAGGTTTTAAAAATCAAACTTAAATTTGGATACAACATTTGATATCAATAAAAATCTTCTTGCCAAATTTGATCGCATTAGGTCATAAGAAAATTCATTGTCGATATTTTGGTCGTATTTGCTTTTCTGATCCGAGAATTCCACTGTACGCGAGCACAGTTGGTCATATAAGGGCATTAAATTATGCTTTCGTAGTCAAACACACTTGGGTGCTAATTTTTCGTGCCCTCATTAGCGGCGCACATTTGCCCAGTTTTGGTGACGTATTAATTGTGCGATGATGCGAGTTCGGATTGAATCATTACCACGATCGGACAAAAATGGAATATTTATGTGGCCTTCTCAGCTTAGCGAAGGTTCGACAGTTTTAATGTTTTATGGAATCCATGTGAGAACTGTGATCTTCATAGGCATATTATGGGAAGTCACCGATACTTTGTGTGACCCAGTTATTTATCTCTAATGGTCAATGGATATGGTTGTAAATGTTGAATAATTTGTACAGCTTTGTCACTGTGACAATATTGTTCTGCTTTGTTCGATTTTCTTGCATTTACAATCCAATGAAACAAATGTGGGTCCATTGTACGACTTGATAGATCTTAGCTTTCACAGGGTCATTAGCCCTCCCGGATCGAATCTTTTGTCTATTTGCAACAATGTGATCATTGCCCCTAATTACCCGACAACAACATTTCTGGCCTGTAGATATGTCGGTAGAGAAATTTTGAGAGCATGACGCTGGAGATTTTCAACCCCTGAATGAATACGACGAATGGAGATGGGGTCCCTCACTAGGATACCACCACAGCCAGGTTGTTCGCGTTTTGTGGTCATGTTAACGAGCACAAATTCGGAAGACAACGAGAACTGAAATTTTGCGAGAAATGAATGTGTGTGAGCAAAGGAATTGGAAATAAGAAAACCAGTTTTATACTGGCGAAAGGGAAATGCCGAAAGTTGTAAAAATTGGGAAAGGTGTTTGCCGCCAGCCAGCATGGTGGTTGGTGAGGATAACTTCCCAAAAGGTGGAGCAACTTGCTTTTACCTTTCTTTTGCATGGTTGACTACCCGACAGTTGCATCCTTAATTATTGCGCACTTTTAATGGGGTTAACTCGGAAAAGAAGGCCAATCAACTTGATCATGATTATTTTATTTCGTTTTGATGCCGAGTGTGACTCACTAATGATAAACATTTTGCTTGATCTGGTGTTATCGAGTTATCATCTATAGGGTTCAGTTACTTGGCACTACTTAGTTTCTTTTGCGTAGCAAAATTAACGTAGATAGGAAAATTAACTCTCCATGGTCAAAGAAAATATCTAGACTATAAATTAAACATGGTGGAAGCAATTTACTGAATCTGAAATTCCATGAAAAATTGAACATTTGCATAAACCATCAACATGTTCCATAATAAACTCAAAACCGAAAGTTTTTCACAGAAAATATACAAAATTTCCATAGATAACACAAATACAAATTTACCATGAATCAATTTTTTTTAAATTAAATTTCAAGATCTTTTCATACACAAACAGAAAAAATAATAAAATCTAGAAACCTACACTTTCAACAAAAAGTTTCCTGTGTCTTTTTGCTTAGAAGTTTTGTTATATTTTATTGCTATCTATCATTTTTTCTGATTTTTTTGTGGAGACCAACTATTATTTGTTCAGAACTGGAACAGATGAACCGGAAAAACGGAGAGAATCGGGAGTTTGGTTGGCATTAAATTGTTTTTATATTTCGTTTTGACAGATCGAAAAAAAAAACAGTTTCCTAACTCTGTGTTTTTTCTTTAAATAACTTTTCTGGTAATTATTTGGATTATGGATTTAGGACCTAGGCTTCAAATCTATGTGTGTTAGTTGAATGAGATCTTCATTACATTCTAATACAAATTGTTATTAATATGCATGTAGTTTGTTAAAAAGATTTTTGTAAGCTCAGCTATTTTAAATGTACCGTCCTTCAGAAAATTAATACACGGTGTCTCTATGGGGAAATATTATTTTTCGAAAATCAGTATCTCTGAAACACCCACTACGCAAAAGTATATGATCTCCTCTTTCATATAGTGGGTAAACTAAAATGTTCTATCGTTATATATTTTTTTCACTATTTTTGATGAAAAACCCATAGAAATCTCAAAGGATTGAACCCTCCCAAAAATGTATGGAAAAATGACCCCGATAGAACATTTTAAAATACACCTACGTGATGGAGGAAAACCTATACTTTCGTGTAGTGGGTATTTTAAGGATACTGATTTTTTAAAAATAAGTCTCTTCGGACAAAGACACCGTGAATAATCTTAAGAAAAGTAATTCATCGGAAATCTGCAATCTTCAGAATCACTGTTCACCGTTGTTTTACATGTATCGTTTTTACTACCTTCAATAGTTTGTAGTAGCCATACAGAAAAATGTAGAAATGTATAGCCATCGGGAAAGAAAGTATAGCGCGTGTATTATGCGAGCAGAAGAAAGAATATCTGTTTGATATGCGGTGGACCATGCGCTTGTATTGCGCTTTGTTTCGGTCGAGACAAGTGCGATATTCCATAGTTTGCAGTAGCTATCGGGCAAGTAAGTACAGAGTGCTGCGCGTCCATTCGGTCATCCAATGCACGATCCTCCTCAGTTTTCATTTCCCATCCCATAGATCTCATCACTTACCGCAGTGAATCCAGATAAATTATCCTTTTTAAGTAAAACGGTTTCCTATCCCAAGACAATCGTGGTGATGCAGAGGTATACTCGGTCTCTTGTAGCAACGAAAGTCGGACTACCAATCCTTCCCTTCCTCTATGATCGTAAGGATGTGGCCGGCGCCGTTATTTTTCGTGTAATTTTCCAAATAGAAGCTTTAATTCGTTTGTAATCTTGATCCTCAGTATGGAAAACCGATGAAAGTTTTAGTTTTTGGACGCTCATACGCCAGTGTTCGGAATATGAGTTATGTTCGGAATTTAAGTCAAAATGATATTAATCTTAATCGATATTCAAAGCGCAGATTTCATTCCGGAATTCATGGATTTTGAGAATTATTCGGAAACCTTTACAGTTTTGTTGATCCAAAAAAATACACTTGAGAATGATAAGATCTCTTTTCGTGAAGTGAAAATCTAACAAGTTTAATAATTCCCATTTATTCTTCTTATTGGCATTACATCCCCACACTGGGACAGAGCCGCCTCGCAGCTTAATTAAGCACTTCCACAGTTATTAACTGCGAGGTTTCTAAGCCAAGTTACCATTTCTGCATTCGTAAATCATGAGGCTAACACGATGATACTTTTTTTTTATGCCCAGGGAAGCCGAGACAATTTCCAATCCGAAAATTGCCTAGACCGGTCTTGCTTTGTAGCCGCAAGTCTTACCGCACGGCTAATTCCCATATGTTCTTCAAATAGGAAACAAAAAATCCTGCTTTCAAAGTAATGACACGAAAAATTATTTAAAGAAACTATTCTCAGGTTTTAGAAATTTTGAGAACTCCGAATTACTTCAGAATTCAGCGATATTTTTTTTATTTCTAGAAACCTTGAAAATGCTGCTTCTTTTACTAAAAAATGTACACATTCCCGATCAGAAATGCATAACAAAATTATAACTCAATTCTATCAATTGTTTTTATTTAAAACAACGTGTGTTATAATTAGATAATTCGACAAAAATATGTCTTCGGGCAGTTTTATTTTATATCAAAATTATAACAACATTAGTTATGAATATTTTCACAAAACAATTGCTTACATTTTTTGTAGATATTGGAAAAAAAATCGGAGGTAATCACCCTCAGTATAACTTGAACCAGATCGATGTTAATACATAGCTGGAACAAAGTTAATTGCCTACATTATGGATGGAAATCCGTCGTGGTAGCGTAACAGATTTCTATCCGTGATGTAGGCAATTACCTTGAAAGTAGATTTTTGTACAGAAAAATTATATCAACGTTTGTTATAATGTTGATATAAAGGTATCAACCTCTGTTTTAATTGTGTTACGGCTAGAGGGATTTTTGATATATTTTTTGTTATTTTAACAACTAACCAGCAAAATTTATAACACATTTTGTTACAATATTTTTCTGAAATAAATAACTCCCCTTGTTATAATTTTGTTATGCATTATTGATCGGGATGCTATCAAATGGACTGCACTATGATTTGCCCTATGGTATAAACATTTGCATCATTTTATTGCACATAATTGTTTCCAAAAGCAACTGTTTGCTGCATTGTGCAAAATTATAGAATAAAGTACCCTAAAAATTATTAGTAAATCAAACCTTTCAAAATGTTCGGCATCTGGATTTGAACATATTGTCTCAAGAAATTGTTACAAATGAATTGAAGAAATAGACTTATGAGGAATAATTCAGGCCTGTCAGTGGATCACTTTTCAGTGACTTGGTCCATTTTTTTCGGGTCAGTCACTAAAAAGTTTTGAAATTTGTACCTGCGCATGATGCTGGAATGGAATTTAGGAGCGGTAAACTAATTCACATATAAAATACATAAGATTTTTTCCATATTATCCTGTATGGAGCATAAAATATATGAGTCAATCTCCACCCAACATCCATTTTGATTTATACTAAATTTTTTTTCCAATTAGGTATTGTAAGATAGACGTTCGGATCACACAAAAGGGGCAAACGAGTGGCTCTGCTATCTGAATTCAACTGACTCATCATGTTTTTATTACGTAAGGGGAACAACAAAAGTTCAGTATTCAATTGTTCTTGATTGACCAATACAAACCCAATCTAATAAAACTAGGGTGGTCCTAATAATTCGACTTTACAACGGACACCACACATTTTATCACGTCTCGTCGATAAACCATTATTCCGTTGAATCGTCTGATGGTGTAGCGTCATCCTCACTATCTTCTATTGGTTGGTTTACGGACCAAGGCTTCATCCTTTCTGCAGCAAACACAGTAGATATTCGTCGCTGTGTCAAGTGTACTCCGGGAACATCAGATATCAAGTAGCGGTCATTCCCAAGAATCTTCTGGATCACATACGGTCCCTTGAAGCGCGGTTCCAATTTCCTGCTCTGTCCTGTAGCCTGTGGATCTCTGGCAACGAGAACCAGATCACCTTCGTAGTATTTTCTTGCCGCTCGTCTTTGCTTGTCGAAATACTGTTTCTGCTTACGCTGCTCCATTTCAATTCGTGCATGTACTTGCTGCTTCATTTGTTCACGGTCCATTGTATTCTCCGAAGCAAACATCATCAGCAGTTGGTTTTGAATGATATCACGCGGATTGTATGTAAACAGAAGCGAGTTGGGTGACGCCTTTGTGGTAGTATTGACCATCGTATTCAAGCCCCACTGGATCATACGCAAGTTTTTGTCCCAATCCTTTCCATCGTCCTTCACCATGCACTTAACGGAGTCCAATATGCTTCTGTTCGCCCGTTCCACTTGACCGTTGGCGCGCGGTGTTCCAACCGCAACCTTCACATGAACTATTCCCAGTTGCGTGCAGAACGCCTCGAAATCCTTTGACGTGTACGATGTCCCTCGATCGGTGATAATCCGTTTAGGCTTTCCGAATGTGCCGAATACTTCATTCAGCATTTGAATTACTGGACCAGTCTTAGTGTTTCTTACAGCTTTCACCACAACATATTTAGTAAACCCGTCCACTAACACGATCAGGTATTCGTTTCGCGACGATGATCGAATAAAAGGTCCCAGATGGTCTAGGTGAATGGTATCGAATGGAATTGGATTCTTCTCGATTGGATGCAAAAAGCCTTCCTTCGCACCCATTTTTACTTTTACGAAAGCACAATGCACACACGCTCCTATGTATCGTCTCAGATAACCTCGCATCCGACGAAACCAGAAATTTTTGCGAACAACTTCCAAAACCTTCTCCACGCCTTTATGCCCCAGATCATCATGATAACAGCGTGCAATTCTCCATCGAGCTCGGTTCGGAACAACCCACTTCAACCCGTCGTTACACCTTCTCATCACACCTTCACTCTGCAGCGCATATTCTTTGTGAATTTGCTTGCCTTTGTTGTCCTTTGGTGGAACTGATAAAATGTTCATGATTGTATGCAGTCTCTGATCTTCACGTTGCAATAACTTCAACCATTCATCTTCTTGAATTTGCACCTCCATCACATGTGCCACTGCCGGTTCCGGTTCTTCAGCATCCGGCTCTCCAACCGGATTTCTGCTAAGACAGTCTACGTGCTTCATTTTCTCACCCTTTCTATGAACTAGTTCAAAGCTATACTCTTGCAGCTTCAGGAGCCATTTGCTCACCACTGGTAACATTTGTCTTTTCTCAACAGTCTTTTTAACGGCTTCACAATCAGTGACAATCACGAATCGTCGTCCCAGCAAATATTTTCGGTAGCGTTCTACAGATTCTACCACAGCTAGCGCTTCCAATTCATAGCTGAATTTATTTTTTTCCAACGTTGACGTCTTCCGGCTGAAGTAGCTGATAGCATGGAGCCCATCTTCCATCATTTGTAGTAGGATTCCCGATAGCCCATGAGAACAAGCGTCTGTGTGTAGTTCGATGTCTCTGTCGGGATCGTACATTACCACTACCGGACGGCTAATAAGCACTGCCTTCAACGATTCAAACGCCAGCTGCTGATCCTCCTTCCATTCGAAGTCGACATCTTTTTTGGTCAGCCTGGTTAACGGCTCTGCAGTGATGCTGAACTCTTTGACAAAACGACGAAAATAGTTTGCCAAACCAAGAAATTCTCTCACATTACGCACACTGCCTGGAATGGGAAACTCCTTTATAGCGGCAACCTTTTCGGCTCCCGGTCTAATTTCACCTTCGCTGATTTCAAAACCCAGGAAGTCTATAGTTGTTTTCAAGAAATGCGTTTTCTCCAAATTCGCTGTCAACCCGCTTTCATGTAGTTTTTCAAGAAAGAGTATCAGCTTCTCCATGACCTCTTCGATATCACGTCCACCAAACGTTACATCATCCAAATAAGCCACGAATCCTTTCGATCTCAGTGGAGCGATCACCATATCAATCATTTGCTGGAACACTGCACTACCATTGGACAGTCCAAACGGCATCTTCACGTATTCAAAATGACCATGCGAGGTCGAAAATGCGGTAAATTTCCTGCATCCTTCCGCAATAGGTATCTGGTGATATCCACGAAATAGATCTACAGCCACAAACAGCCGCCCTCCAACCAATCGATTCAAACAATCTTCAATCACAGGCATAGGCCATTTCTCCTTCACCATCTTAGAATTCACTGCGCGATAATCTACCACCATTCTCCAATCACCATTCTTCTTCCGAACAAGCACAGTAGGACTGTTGTATGGCGATTTTGAAGTCTGGATTATATTCGCTTCAAGCAGCTTTTGAACTGTTTCCTCAACCACTTTTTCACGGGCGTATTCCATTGCATACTGCTTCGTGTACACCGGCTTTTCAGGGTTCATTATTTCCATCACCATCTCGTAATCCCTCACTGATCCCATCTCATTATAATTTTTGGCAAAACAATGCCGATACCGCAGTACCACATCAAAAATTCTCCTTTTATCCTCTGCACTGCCTTCGACGTTGATTTCCTCTGGTTCCACAGGTTCAAACGCACGAATGTTCAATACACCATTAGGTACTCCACTAGCGGCTGCGCCTGTCGGCTCACTCTTTTCTGAAGGGATTTTCTCGATTCTAGCACTTCCCCTTTCTTTGACGAACCTAACGTCCTCGCGATCGAGAATGTCCCGGCCTATTATTACAGCGTTGGCTTGCACCTTATTCGGAACTACACATATAGCTGTTTCTAGACTCAACCCGTCGATCGTTAACTCTTCAGTGCTTTTTTCTGTCACGCGCACTTTATTACCTCCGAACCCAACCAATACCATGTTGCACTGTTCAATGTTACTCAAAGCACTCTTGCAACTCTGTTTAATGGTAGTCACCGCCGATCCGCAATCATACAGTGCATCAAGTTCGTATGTACCGATTTTAACCACTTTGACGTAGTTACTTTGTTGGCTGATTTCTTGCATGGCCCTCACATTATCTTTTGGGACAACATTGCCGCAGTTCTTGGCAATGTGACCCTTTTTATTGCACCGGAAACACTCAATGTTTTGCAATCTTCCATTGCTCTTCACATTGCAAGTGGCAGCCACATGTCCCATACCACCACACCGAAAGCATTTCATACTGGCTGCCACAGTTGATCTGGCTGGTTTTGATGGTATATTACGAACACTATCATCACTTCTTTTCAGTTCTTTGAGTTCAGCCAACCACTTCAACTGTTTCAACAGATCTGGCAGGTTATCAGCTTGTGTTATTGTGCCATACCGGCCTTCTAAGCCCATCACAATATACTTTATAATTGCCTGATCGGATAGTTTGCCCTTCTTCCCCATTGCAACGTGGCTATAGAAGTAAGTTTCCAAGCTCTCATTGAGTAACTTTTTGCGACACATCATCGCCTGGTGGATGCTAACTACATCAACTGCCGTCGGAAAATCGCGCACGAAATACGTTTTAAATTCTTGCCAGGTTTTCACATCTCCCCCACTGAACCAAAGTTTTGCTGCTTCTTGCAGATTAGCTATATCACACTGCAACTTCCACTCGTCCCCCCTTTATACAGGGCCTCAGCCTTTTCGATCGAATCGATCCATTGTTCAGCCGTTGGAGTGGTTATTTCATCTGGATCAAAAGCCACGATAATGTCTTTCACGTCACGAATATCAAACCGACGCTCTACATTACGCGCACTCAGAATGTTTAATGCATCAACCAATTGTTTCAGGGTTTCTTCAGCCATTGTGCCAACAGAGGTTTTTGCAATCGTTTTTCTCTTGTACCGCGGATCTTGTTTGGATAAAACCTCGAAATGCTTCTTCTGAATATCGCTAAGCGATCCGTATTCGTCGATTTCAGACTCGGAATTGCTCTTAATGCCTTCTAGGGCAAATTTCGCAGAACCACTAAACTCGCCGACCTCGGTACTACCGTCTTCACCGACCACGTGCTCGGCAACCTTCCTGGAAATCTCTTCCAGCTCACTGTGAACACTCATCACCTGTAGCCGACATAAGCTTAAATCCGTCGATTACCCGCCGCCGCGAAGGATTATCACGATTCGCGTTTTCCCGAAATACGGTTTTCAGATCCTGTCTACAGTATTGTAAGATAGACGTTCGGATCACACAAAAGGGGCAAACGAGTGGCTCTGCTATCTGAATTCAACTGACTCATCATGTTTTTATTACGTAAGGGGAACAACAAAAGTTCAGTATTCAATTGTTCTTGATTGACCAATACAAACCCAATCTAATAAAACTAGGGTGGTCCTAATAATTCGACTTTACAGTATATTCTGTTGGTGTTTTGAATTTTGAAATTGTGTGATCTTAGTAGAGTCTAAAAGAAAAATAATAAACTAATAAATAATAAAAAAATAAATGACTCACCCATGAATTGAATCGCCATGCCGTTTCCACTTTTAATCCTATATCTTCAAATTGACATTCTAGCATAGCTGCTAGAATTTGGAAATGAACTCATTTCCTATATCCAACCTGAATTCCATCAATTGCTTTCTCCGTTCACTTTGGCAACTTGTTAACCAAGACGAACCTCTGCCCGTCAACCTCACCCGAAAATTTCAATAACATTCCGCATGAACTCGTGGCAAGTGCAGAGGTATGTTCGGCTTGAAGTGGGCGAGTGATTGCATCATTACTTCCTCTCCTTCCCTATATTGACTTGCATTCTGACGTGGCAGGCGCCAGTGTGACCTAGCAAATGAGATCACCAGTACTTGTACATAATGTACATTGAAGATGAGTGCTAGTCCCAAGCAAACATCTGTTGGTGCTCTGTGCAAGAACATCTGATCTGGTCATAATGGAGTAGCAACTACGGGCAGTCAATCAAGCTCAGGCTCAAGCTCTACACTCAACTTGGATTTGGATATCGTACTGAACTCCTAATCACCGCGGCTTCATGTACGAGCTAACTTGCTTGTAATTCTGCAAGGAGAGCGCTAGGGTTTTTTTTAACCACATCGTTTCGACCACTTGCCGGAAATTTATTCCGCTTCATAAGTTGTCACCCAATCGAGATGTTTACATATGGGTTAATTATTGAACTATTTTTGGTATTTTTGAAGAAGAAATTTCAGATAGAAATGTGTTGTGATTTTTAATGTATTTTGATTCACATATTTGGAGCATGCAAATAAACGCAATATTCAAGTGGTCTTAGTGTTCTTTTAAATCGAAACAAATTTAAACTGTGCTTGCTTGTTTGGGAGGATTCATCACCGTGAGATTCTTGTTTGAATTTTTCATTGGCTTTTATCGGTGAGTACACACGCACTAAGCTCAAAGTATAATGGAGCAATCGAAAGCAACGAAGAATAGAACTGAAAGATATCGCAAGCGAGCGACAAGTATGAAATTTTTATTTAATAGAATGTGAAAGTGTGCAGAGGGCCATCAGAAAACAATATTGATTGAAATCGCTGTTATTTTGCCTAACGTCCACCCAGGAACGGCTTGGCTGATAGCGTGGAAACTATCATACCAGGCAAAATAACAGCAATTACAACATGCACAACCTAGTAACATTTTGTTTTTATGCTTGTTTCATAGCACTATTGGAGAGTAAATTATGGTCTTATGGTGCGTTATAAAACTAAAAATGTTACATGGGCGTTTGAAAACGGTTCTAGTGATCAGTGGCATATTTCCAGATATTAGGTTAGGCTAGAGAGAAATGTTAAGGTGATTATACAATCAAGCCATGTGGTGAATTTTAAATTCACCACTCGGTTTTCTACTCCTATTATCAAAAGATCAAATTTAGCGTAATAATTTTCGTACAATGCTGAAATTAAAGTCGATTGTTTAGCATGAGTAAGCAAACGATCTACGGATGTTTCATCCCCATGGGCGTTGTGGTTCTAAAAATTCGTGCTCTTGAAAAATCACTAGAAAAAACACGTGGTTTCCAAGATGGCCGGTTTGTGGCTTTGTTGTATAACCACCTTAAAATGATACTAGAATATATTCAAATTACTATCGTAACAATAGTAATTATTTCAAGATTACCTATTCTGGAAGCGCACTTGCATAGTCTGCACTGAGCTCCACATATCCTCACATCCATCCAATTGCTGCTGATGAAGTAATTCCGATAGGTGGCAGAGCTACTTAGGTGTATATGACAGCCAAGGCACGTATAAGCACCGCTATAATCGTGCCCAGACCGGTGTATGATATATGGCACTTGCGTAGCAGCAAATTAGCTGATTGATCAAAGATCGATTTCACAATTGTGTGACAATGACAATCGACCGAGCTGCTAGCGCCTGATTATGGAACGAAGCAATCTTCTAGGGCGGATGACATAAACTACGAGTTTTCTCTGTAAATGCGAAACATTGCTTTTTAAGTTATCTTCAGACTGAATAACATGTTATCAACAACAACATGGCCGGGGTTCTGCCAAATCGCACCAAGTGCCAAATCGTATCGGATATCCCTAATCGTCATAACTAATTATTATTATTATTATTATGGGACGTCTGGTATGAACACACGCGTCCTTATCACGCCATCCATGATTCAAATCCGAGTTACATTATTTGTAAACAAACTGAAAATATTTGATAAGATTGTCTGCATTTAATTTGAGTATCTTATGAAAATCAATACATTTTCTTGTAAAAAAACGAAATTTCAAAAAAAAATATACGACCTCCTCAGTGTACATAATTCTCAGAAAATCTAGCACTCGCTGGTTAGGTTACTATTTCTGTGCGTAAGGTAGTAATTTACTACTTCCGCATATTTTCTAACTGCAACACAACAAAAAAAAAAACATATTCACAATTTACTACAATTTACAATTATGAAAAATCACGGAAATAAAGTATAGAAAAAAGTACAATTATCAGTGACCCAACCGGTATGACAATGAACCGATAGGAAAGTGTATCAATTTGCCATTTGGTGCCACCTACGTCAATATGCGCACAGCAATATAAAACCACAACGTGACCCACTCATTGGTCAAATAAAATGGAAAAGAGTGAACAACAGTTGATGTGCACAGGGAAGGCAACCACCAGTCAGATTATTTGAACTGTCCGGACAGATCAACAAGAGAGGGGAAATTTGTTTTCATGCAGTTTTTAAATCAGAATCATTCTCCATCAGGTCTCTATTAATTCATTTATATTGTATTACTTAGATTCATTTATATTATTAAAAGTGTTTAAATCATGAAAGTATGGCAAAATTGTCCATCACTTTATTGTACCTATGGTACATTTGTTTGGTTTTCGTATCACATTACACATATGTACAAGAATCAGCAACTAGCGCGAAGGTTCATAAACGCATCTCCCAATGAACTGCTTTTTCCTATCAGTCAGCACTATTAACCTAACCCTTATTCACCCATAGAACAGGCACAGGCGCAATGCAATAATGATGTGGTCCACAGACCCACTGAAACCGGTCTTGCAAGTATAGCGAGATTGAGAGTCTGGCACTAGGTCCCGCCCGGCTTTGCCCTGCCGGTTCGCGCTGACATTGCTCAACTCTGCCGGGCGCGCGATGTGATGCTGTGCAGACGCCCCCTCTCTTTCGAATAAGGATCGCCTGTAAACTCGCTTTCTCAAGATGAGCTTTCGGTGTCGTTTGTCTGTGGCGAGCAGGCCACGTTCGTGAGAGTTTGGATTTAGTTTCGACCTTTTCGAATAAATAGCTGTGAGTTCTGCATTCTTGCACGATCACCATCATCGTAAAGCTGACTCAGCCTGATGCAGGATGACTTCACGAAGCTTGCTTCGGGGTTTCGTATGAAATTTCAATTGTTGGGGAGCAGAAATTCACTACCTTATGTCTTAACTTAAAATATTCAAATATTATGTTATTAAAACTAAATCCATCTAAGTGGTCATTGCTCGACAGGTTTAATATTAGTAATATTTAACTACATAATATAAAACCATTATTAATTATATTTTTTTTTCTTTTTGTTCCAGGTAATTATAATTTCAATGTTGAGCATTCTAACAGGTAACACAAATTATAATCAAGCATTGTGACGCCGCTATACTTGAGAACTAATTTTTAAAACATGAATGAAGGTCATATGAATGGTGTTAGCATGTCAAACAAAAGGTGCTCCTTCCTGCGCCTTAAATCAGTGGTGAAAATCACATCAAAACTTGTCATTATCTTCAAAATCGCCTAGTCCACAATAAGAACACATGCACCAGTTGTGGCACTATTCCTTATTTTATTTCCTATTATGGCAAATCCTGTCGTTCTCTTATATAAGAAAGTTGCTTCCCCGAGCGCGAGTGACTCAGTTGATGATTGAAAGTGAAATTTTCTCGCAAGTATCAGACATTTGGTTTCACTCTAGTGAAGATTTCTAGTTATTATTTATTTTCTCAGACTAAGGCCTGTGACACCCATTTTGAACGAAAGATAGTTGATTTGAGAAGAATTTTCTTCAAATTGAAATTGGCGATTATGGCGTCGGTAGCGGTCCCAGCAACATCAGAGCTGTCCATCGGTGGTGATTGCTACAAAAAATTGCCGCGCTGTCGTCTGAAGCCATTCAGTAGTATAAAGAGGAATCTTTTCGCAAATTCAAGTATCAAATTGAATTACCGTATATCAAACCCTCTTCTTCGTATAGTAATGGTCCGGACAAAAGACCGATTTTTGAATTTGTGTCTTTGCAATTACAAACTGCATGTGAGCAGGTTCTTCCCAGGCTTCCGAATGGGAATGACTATCGCAGACATCCTGGATGATGGGAAATAGCTGAGTCACAGACACTAATTGAAAATCAGCAAAATGTGTTTGAGTTCGAGATTCAGGATGTTGTCGAAACCTGGGGCCTTCATGTTTTTCGATGATTTTATATAGGCCATCAATTCGCCAGCTGAGATCTCCGACTCCTCCGAGAAGTCGCTGGGAGTAAGATGGTTGTTGTCTGCATGCTCGATAACGGCTGCTTCTTGTGGACTGACGATGTTCTGTACAAGATTATGTGAGCTGACAAAGTGACGACCTACTTCAGTAACCTTTTCCATTGGTGTCTAATGGGATCAAAGGTGGAATGGTTCGAGGCTTGCATTTTAGAATTTTGGTCAACTTCCAGAGCGACTTAGGTCAGTCTGGGAGAGCGTGGATCTTATTAGAAAAATCACTGTTTCTGAGGTCCATCATTCTGGCCTGTATGACTTTTGTCAAGCCATTCCAAAGGGATTTCATTGCAGGAAGCCCAGTACGTTGGTACAGTCTGTGAACCACGTTGCGAAGACGAATGAGATCTTTACTTACCTGACGAGCCGTTGAACAGAATCTATGACAAAAGGTCGAAAGGACAAAATGTCCCTTTGACGTATGTCCCTTTCGAACTTTTGTCCTGTTCGACGTTTTGTCCTTTCGACCTTTTGTCCCTTTCGACCTTTTGTCATTTTCGACCATTTGTCCCTTCGACCTTTTGTCTTTCGACCTTTTGTCCCTAACCCGTTGGAACATGCTGCTTTCTGGCCACCGAGATTGCCTCTTCGATTGCGCACAGCTGGCGGTCGATACTTTCTGGCATCATCCTGATCAGCACACATGTTGCACAAAAGTTTCTGTGACCCACATACAATCCAATTTAGTTACATTTGAGTTACTGCAACCAAATTGGTGTGGATTGCGCTGCTAAGGTTCTTCCAGATCGCTACCCCAGATCATTCCGTTCTTATTGCTTCCTGTGTTTCCCCAGACTTGATGTCTTGCATTCAGATCGCCGGCGATGATGTACAGCTTGACGATATCTCTGCGAAGGGCGGCCGATGTACCGTCGATCTTCTTGGCTTGAGTTGGACACGATGAGGGAGATTACTCCGACGGAAGTATTGGTATCGCTCGTCGGGGAGCCGGTATGGCTGGAAGGTTAGTCTCGTCGAATACTGGAACACGATTCCTTTTCGGGAGATACTCAGCGCGCTTAGGGCAACCTTTTGTGGTGGCCCTATGATTTTCGCCACAGTTAGCGCACTTGGGATCCGCTACCTCCATCTTGTCGCACTGCTCGGTGAGGTGGTGGTTACCGCACTTGTTGCAACGTGGGGTCATATGGCAATTCCGGGTGCCACGTTCAAAATTGTAACAGTTTGTGCACTGCATAACATCGCGATGCACAGGCCTGTACCGTTCCCAGCCGATGATAGTGTACATTTATGGTTCCGATCAGCTTTAGGCCCTTGAACGTGGTAAAGCTGGTCTCGGTGATTTTTTGCCCTGTCGTGGCGAGCATATTTATGGACCCCGAGGTCCTCGTTGGCCGGCATCACCATGGCGCCCTCGCTGCACAGCCGAAAGGTGCACTTCAGCCCTTTTGCGATTAGCTGGCAAATTTTCGGATGCAAATCCGGTGGATCGCCCTGAACGAACACAGGCGGGCACATCTTCTTCTGGTTGCACATGCGGCAGCTGCGATTGCTGCTTCCTTCTCTTCGGCGGGTTGCCATCATCGTCGATTGGCAACGACGAATATACGTTGCACTACAAAAGCTGCTTGGAGGGGTTACCCGCGTCTCCAAGTGCAGTGCGCTTCGGCACCTTTCCCGCGACCGAATCGGCCACCGAGTCTCCCATGACGGGTCCGGGAGAAAATAACGCCAACGCGACGAAGCGAAAACGTAAACACAGCGAACGACAACATCGACCTTTTTGTCTAACCCCTGTACACCGACCTGCTAAAATTGTGCCTGCCCGGATAAACCGGGTCCCTTATCCTCCTTGCCTCGATCCCCCCGGGACCACGGGATGCTTCGATACTTCGGTGGGGGCTGTACTCATGCACTTCTTCTAAAATTCCGGCCCCTAGCTTATGCTATATAGTTCGCCGACTGGCTGGCTAATCCACTGCTACTCGATCCCTCGGCGGTCGTGCCACTAACTTCCTAACTCGAATCCTCCTGACTCTCCCCGGCGTCGAGGGTGGTCCACCAGTTCCGGTGAAGGAAGCTTCCGCACTGATGGTGCCCCGACTACCGGCGGCTATCGCAGGGGACGCTTTCGCGCATTGCGCCTACTTCGTCTTCGGATTGCAGAGGTAGTCCGACAGTTCCGGTGGTGGATGACGTCCACACTGGCGGTCCCCACATACCCGAAGAGCTTTCTTCTTCTTTCTTCAGCAGGTTGGCTGTTCGAGTGTCAAGGTTGGTCCGCTGATTCCGGTTGGCAGAAGACTTCCGGTTCGCCGGCGCCTCGACGACCCGAGGCCAGACACTGCTCACTGGACTCACACTGGATTTTCTCCCGAGACTACGCCTATTCGCTGGTCACTTCTCCATCTACGCTGCAGCTCTGACAGAATTTTCGTCACGAATCTGCTGACCACATTTCACGTGCCTTCTTCGTGACACATTCGCTCTGCGATGTTGTCCGCCCGTAGGGCAGGCATTTCTCTACGTAATTCCGCAAACCTTGGACAATCGAATACCACGTGTTCTGGAGTCTCTTCGACATTCTCACGCTTTGGACATAACGGTGAATTAGTATGTCCAAACCGATGTAAGTACTTCTGGAAGCATCCGTGACCCGACAGAAACTGCGTCAGGTGAAAATTCACTTCACCATGCTTTCTGATCATCCACACCGACAGGTTTGGGATGAGCCGGTGAGTCCACCTCCCTTTCTCCGTAGTGTCCCACTCTTGTTGCCATCTCGCCATCGATCGGATTCTCACCTCCTTCCATACGTTTTTGGTGTCTCTTCGCCGATAACACTCGATTTTTTCCTCCAGGGTGATGCAGATGGGTAGCATCCCAGCGATAACGCATACTGCCTCTGACGATATCGTTCTATATGCGCTCACGACTCGAATGGCCATCAGCCGGAACACCCTTTCAGCTTTTCCCGGTTCCGCTTGCCCCAAGCAGGAACCCCATACCGCAGTATCGATGACGAGACACTAGCTAGCAGACGCCTCTTGCTGCTTCTTGGTCCGCCTACGTTTGGCATGATCCTCGCTATTGCGTTCATTGCCTTCGCCGACTTTTCACAGGCGTAGTCAACGTGGCTGTTGTAATTTAGCTGATCGTCGATCATCACTCCCAAGTGCTTCAGTGATCGCTTCGAAGCAATCGCATGGCCTCCGATCTCCATCCGCTGGATCGCTTTGCAGTTGCTGACTAATAGCACCTCCGTTTTGTGGTGAGCTATCTGCAGCTTAACACTGCTCATCCAGCGCTCGATCATGGTTATCGTCTCCATCACCAACACCCTGTGTGTGCGTGTGTGTGTATGTGTGTGTCTGTGCGCACAAAAATGTCACTCATTTTTCGGGCATTTATCCTTAACCGATTTACTCGAGACAAGTTGCATTCGACGGGGAATCTTGTAAGTTGTATTCGAAGGAGAATTCTGCCCTATTGTTTCCTGTTGGAAATCGGGCCAATGGGACTATGGACTCAAAAGTTATGACTAAAATATAATTTTACATACGCAAAACCCAAAACGGGCACATAACTTATTCAATTTTCTTGCGAAAAATTGCTTTCGGCGGAGAATCCTGTCTTATTATTTTCCTGTAAAATATCGACCGGATCGCACTTTGAGCTTGATTTTTGCTATTTATTTTTTTCGATATTAGATTTTTTTTATATAAGTTGCTATCCGTAACTCAGATTTGCTCTAGTTTGACGTTTGACTACCGCCATCTGGCTCGTGATTTGCCCAACTAACTGAAATCAACAGATGTCGTTAGTGTTTGAACGAAGATCAATTTGATGAGTGAATGTTCAATGTGTCATGTCTGTTTGTCTGTGCTAAAATGTCTGTTTGGATTACGAGCTTTATAATATTAAACGATAACATAATATGTAAACTTTGACATCAAGATACTGATTATAAAATGAAAAAGCACTATATTTGGCTTATATAAAAAATTAGCGCATTTAGACTTCTGATTGATTATTTGTACAATTGAAATATCATAATATCAGATTCTTTTCACTATTTTACATTACAACATTCCAAAAATGAATATGTAGAAGCTACGGTGATGGCTTCTACCAACAATCTGATGACAGTTACGTCTAAATTTTGCCACTTGTACTGTCGATACATTTTTCAGCGACAGGTCATTAATTGTTTTATATTTATGAAATAAATGCATACAAACATATATGATGGAAATAATGGGATCTATCCCCATTAATTGTTGTTTCGACCTCTGTAGCTTTTCGCGATACATTTTATAATAAGCGAGAAAGGCATCATCACCGCTAGGTGAATTAGTCTGCGTTCTTCTAATCTAATAATTTAAAAACAGGAAAACAGTGAGACAGAATTCACCGTCAATTGCAATTTGTTGTACATAAATCTATTAAACAATGTGCTTAAAAATGAAGTATCGCTCATTCACAATTTATTGTAATAAGCAAATTATGTTGCACGCCGAGTCGTTTCTACTGAAGCGATAAATGTTATAAAGTTGTTCTTTCTAATACTTTCGTCTTCATTACGACGAAATCGAGATTCGTACGAATGAAGTGAATTAAAATGTGTGTCGTAGTACTTTAAATGTGACGATTGTGGATTGTTTATTCATGTCACGCACAAATTACATCGAAAGTAGTTCGATAACCGACGTTATATGTCTACGTTAAAAGTTAAATCAGCGCAGCACATCAAAATTCATCGAACACATTGCGGAGCATTTACCGACTGTCGTTGATGTTTCTTGCCTTTGAATCCGTATCGTGTTTGTACCAATGTATGTCATTCGATTATTCTTCTTTAGCTCATTGAGTTTGTCGTTTGTAGAGTAAAACAGTAACAACTTTCTTCAATTATTGTATTCAACTATTGCAAAATCGGCACGTCAACGATCTCTTCAGTTGCTAACTTTCTGAACTGGTTGCTGGATCATCGAAATCAATCCATTCCAATGCTTATTTTTTTCCTATCAAAATTCTCGCTTAACTTTTCAAAAGGACCTAAGTAACATTTTTTTCATGAATTAATTTGAATAGCGCAATCAACAGAAAAACATGAAAGCTTTTGATTGCAGTACTCAAATTAAATCATGAAAAAATGTTACTTAGGTCGTTTTGAAAAGTAAAGCGAGAATTGTTCACTAATTAACGATCAATCAAGATAAATTGTTTTCGGGTAATCACAGCCATCACATTTGCTTCGTTCATCGTTCGCTCAACTCGAACTGTTTCAACAACGAACCGCAAAATCAGCTGATGATGATAAAGCGGTCGTTGCTTTTGATTGGACATAGCAGCAGCTTTCCGCTTTGTAAGGGAACAAAATAAACCGAAATCGTGTACCCCAAATGTGTGTACATATCCCGTAACTAACTGAGCTGTGACCTACCGAGTGCGCTCAGTTCGCGATTTTATCTACTGTCTCAATCGGCAACGGTTGTTTGATTCGGAAGTTGGCCTGATCAAGAGATGAAAGTCGTAAAGAAAATCATTGTTAAGCTGCACCAGATCATATTTACGACATAACGGCTGCCAAATATCCAGCGAAGCCATGAATCCTCAAACTAACAAATGTTGTGTTTTGCAGCTACTGCTTTACGGTTGTTTGAACTAATTGACGACATACAAATATGCCATTTTTTTATGTGTGAATTCGGTTTTTTGCGTAAAACAGCGAAAATCCAGTGGACTCATACTTAAATTTTCATACCTATAAAGGGTGAAGGATTTATGTAAAATTAGGGCACATTTTCTACCCAATCGGACATGTTCTATTAAGGAGCGAACGGATACCCCAAATGCTTTGAAACACTCAATATCAACCCCCAGAAACTCCTAGTCTTGCCATCGATTACAAAAAGTTGCCAATTTTAAGCCGAAAATCTATGAATCATAATCCTCGTTCGCCATCAGTTATATTTCTTTGTGTCGGGCTCCTGGCTGGTCAATAGACGATCGCGCACACTCGGTACCATATTTGGAAAGATCTCTGTAGTCTCGGGGCGACTACAAGTGTCGGCAGCCTCAACCCGGAGACCAACTTGGTCTGTCCATCATCGGAAGGTCGATCACAGATGTGGACACCTCATACCAATTCCGTCAATGCGGTTCAAGTGGTCGATGATGACCTACCTACATGCTGCCGAAATCCCATCGGGAGTAACCAAAATCATGCCATATGAATTAGTTGTCATGGAGTGACTAACCGCAAGAACGCGTGGAGATCTGTGCCCCAATCCAAGCTCAGCCAAACAGGTTTCAATGTCGAGTCTCGCGTCACCAGCCAGCGACCGACCCGTGTGCCACCACTACGTATAAAGTTGAGCATTTCATGAAGGCTGCATCCATCGTTGTTGTGCTGTGAACGTAATGGAAGTGAACCGACTCGGTGGAGGCGAACATGTTGGGTATAAAGTTTACATCCAAATAAGGAATAATCTGTTAAATTGAAATTAATAAACAGAGGGATCGAATGGAAACGGAGAGCAACGGAAAAAAACGCATACTCGAACGAATGATACCGACCCGGCAGTTTGTGTGCCGGTGATGAACCGCGAGTTGCATTCAATGACGCGAGGGAGGCTGCATGATCGTGTGCATTCGCATTGTGTGCATTATAGAGTCTAGGGGAGAACGGGGATAGCACTGTAATAGTATCAATGGACGTTTTGGCTAATATTGGTACATAATAAAAAATAATCTTCTGAGTTTTAAGAACTCATGAGGATATTTAAAATTTAGGAAATATCCATTATTTATGTCACGCATCGATTGGCCATATTCATCCCACCTTTTACATTATGTCTCACTTTTTGTCATAAAGCATTTGCATATTTTGAATGAATCGTCACTGTAGTAATTACATAGTAGGCTGATTAGGGAATAACATAGTTTGACACTGACGAATATTTCATTATGTAATTTTCGATAACATCAGAATGCTTTGGTAGAATAAGAGCCGATTGATGCCTCAAGTGAAACTTTAGAAAATATTTAAAGCTGCATTGGAGGGATTTTTGATGGAATGTCAAACCTTACAATTGCTGCCGAAAGTTCTTTTAACCCTGTTTCTGGTTCGCAATTGGAAAGCAGAAATTAAGAAACGGTTCCTTTGTTCGAATCGAGTGAAAATTGTAGAAGCTCCAAGCACGATAGCGGATCTATCGCTGCAGGTACCGATGCTTCAAGCCCAACGAACGCTGCTGCAACCGCTGTCAAACCATTTTCTGAAACGTTTCCGAATCGCATTGTATGTTAAAATGGAGACAACAATCGTTCTGGTCAAGGACTATCTTCTGTACAAGAAAGCAACCTTGAAATTATCGAAAATTCCGCTCTGCTTCAAAATTTAAGGAGCTGTAGTCCTGTTTATGGCCATTTCGGTGCTGAAGACATTTCGAAGATGTTGCCGTCCTTTTCTGGACATTCTGAAGAAGATGTGAATCATTTCGTAGCTGTGTTTGAAAACTCGAACTCTTGGCGTGAGCGATTTCATAATGAAGCTAGTTATCATCCGTAATTTGAAAGGGATAAGCTCAATCCTGGTTACATGCTCAAGCGGATTTCATGCTCAAAAATTGTGTAAATGTTTTCGATTCTTCTGAGTTTCGAAAGCGTTTGAAGAAGAAGATTTAGTCAGGTTCAGCGGAAACATTTGCTGATTATTGTCAAGCCAAACAATTTCTTGCACAAAAACTACAGATGTCTGAATCGGACCTATTAGAGCTTATTATTGAAGGAATTCAAGATCCGCTGTTGAAAAACCAAGCCAAACTTTCAAATTTTAAAACTGTTGCAGACATAGTCAGAGCTTTTCATATGGTTGATTGTTATTCTAGTCCACGTTTATCCCCAGCCATGTAATTAAAATGCTTTTCTTGTCATCAAGTTGCACACATTGCAGCCTTTTGTTGGAAGAAACGTGATGCTATGCAGAGGAAAAACCGACGACGAGAGAACATCATTAAAGAAACCTAAATTTTTGACGGCTACTATAAAGAATGACGTTATAGGAGATGGACGTCAGGGATTGATAGACTTTAATATGGCGTTATTAGTGAAAATAGACTTAAAATATTAGGCATTTTTAGCGATACATATTATTATTCAAAATATTAATTTGTGAATTTAATTTTGCATTTTTGCTGACATGCACATTGGACTTTTCGATGCCATAATCGGATGAGATATAATCATGCATCCTAAAAGCTGAGCTGAGGGTATTAAAACGGATATTGGTAATAAAATCTTTTCTTACAAAATGATCAAAGAAAAAAAAGGTGCGGCCTGCGGGTCATTGAGTAAATGTAAGTTTTTGTTTAAAGAAATTGATTACTTGGGAATATACAATGTTTCTAGAAAATTATAATTTTGATTTAGAGTATCGGGATGGCTCTACAATCCAACATGTAGATGCTTTAAGTCACCAAGAGACAACGATTAAAAAGTGCTAAAAAGATGAAAAAACAAGAATAATCCACCTAGCGGTGGTGTCTTTCCCGTTTATTATAAAACAAGAAAAACACATAAGAGAGGTCAAAATTGAACTTTTGGGAGATAGATTCAGATATTTCCATCAATTCATATTTATTTGCGTTCATTTGAATGCATTGCAGCAGTTTTTGAAAAAAAAAACCAACTTAATTCACCGAGTGGTGATACTGCCTTCCTCGTATTTAGCCAAGACACCAACCTTATATGGCGCTTATAAGGTTCGATTCCATTTTCTTAATAACTTTTAAACGCAATGGGCGATCGTTATCAAATTCAATAGTGATCAACCAGGCTTTGTCCCCTGTCGAATGCAACTTGTTGCGAGAAAATCGGTTAAGAATTACTATATGAAAAAGTGGCTAATGTTTTTCGGTTTTTGTATGCACACACACACACACACACACGGACAGACAGACATTTGTTCAGTTCGACGAGCTGAGTCGATTAGGATATAACATCATGGGTCTCCGAGACTTCTATAAACAGTTCGATTTTGGAGTGAAATGATAGCCTTTCGGTACAACTTTGTTGTACGAGAAAGGCAAAAACGTTTTTGAAAAAATACGGGGGACCCTTGGAAAAATAAGGAAAAAAACAATGTTTTTTTTCATAACTCCATAACTCCGAAAATCAGGTAAGGAGCTGTACACAAATTACGTAACGTAGGGTTGGCCAAATTAGGCACTAAGGTGGCCAAGTCCGGTACACTTCCCCTACAACTAAAAATATGAATATTGTAGGGTAAATGATCCAATAGTGGAGGAATTAAGTACGTTCCAACACTAATCATTTCCCCAGAATAAATTCAAATTTTATTTCACTTACTTTTGATATGTATCCGAAGGCTCTTCGCTTCTATTTCAATAAGAAAATACTTTCGTTGGTAAGGACATCATAATTCAAACCTACAATTTAAACTCCAATTATTGGTTGATTTAATTTATTTAATTCTCATCTAAACCGATCACACTGGATCAACAATTTGACACCACAATGTACGATCCGAGGCCAACTTTCTCCATCCTCGAATGCGCCCCACGCTCGTCAAGTTATTCTGTACCTGATCAGCCCACCTCGCTCGCAGCGTCTGGGTTGCTTTCCGGAAATCTTAAAACATGCCCTGCCCACCGTACCCTTCAAGCTTTAGCTTCCTTCTGGGTACTGGGTTCGCCGTAGAGTTGAGCGAGCGCGTGGTTCATCCTTCGCCACCACACACCGTTCTCTTGCACTGCACACTGCCTCAACTACTCCAACTACAATGCAAGTCCTCCTTGAGCATGTTTCAAGTTTCATGTCCGTAGTGGACTACCGGTCTTATGAGCGTTTTGTACATGACACATTTGGCGCGGGTGTAAACATTGTTATCAGTCATATTATCCAATTATTGATACAGTGTACCAATATTTGCGATAAATTTTAATCTGCGTTCCTATAGTTACGAATCCCATTGTTTTCTTACGGGACCCCCAACTATAGGTACACAACCGATGTTTACCGATTTAGATGTTCTAGCAAAGTTGTTTTAGCTCGGTTCGGATATCTACAGATTTACTTTTTGTTTGTCAGTGTGGGTTTCCGCGTTTCATTTGTATATTTTGAGCATACCATACTACCTCCACTATTGGTCTATCGGACTATCGGAACTTTTACCCTACCACTCATAGAAAAATCTACTCCTCAGCTTTTTTTCCGTCGCAACTAAAAATAAGTGCCAGCGGATTGTCGCATAAGAAGAACATATCTCCAGAGTAAAAGCTACTTTGATATGTTTGCAAATTTTGCCAACACGTGGTGGAATTTGGCAGTGAATGCTATGATAGCACGTTCTATTTCCAATGCGGATGTATTTTACACATCAATGAGAGCTTTGGAAAATGATTACGAAAGTTGTCATTTTGTTGCAAATTGTGCTTTTTCATGGTGATTTGTAGCCATCTTTGTGAGTCTACCGAACATCATAACATTTTGCTCGAGGAACAGTTTGGTCGATCAACCGTTCCCCAACTGATTCGAGTTACCAACGACTTAAACGGAACAAGTTTGTCTTATACGCAGAAGGCTAACTTAATCCGAATCCAATCCAAATCCAACTCAAATTCTTCTTCTTATTGGCATTACATCCCCCACTGAAACATTGCCGCCTCGAAGTTTAGTGTTCATGAAGCGCTTCCACAATTATTAACTGCGAGGTTTCTAAGCCAAGTTACCATTTTAGCATACGTATATCATGAGGCGTATATCGGGGCCCTCCTTAGCCGTGTGGTAAGACGCGCGGCTACAAAGCAAGACCATGCTGAGGGTGGCTGGGTTCGATTCCCGGTGCCGGTCAAGGCAATTTTCGGATTGGAAATTGTCTCGATTTCCCTGGGCATAAAAGTATCATCGTGTTAGCCTCATGATATACGAATGCAAAAATGGTAACATGGCTTAGACTACGTTCAGATTATGACCTATATCACTTGATATAGCGAATCTTGACATGAGATGCCATATGCATTATTTCCAGTGAAAACTAGATGTACAAACATTGATGTCAAGATGCTCTATATCAAGTGATATAGCTCATAATCTGAACGTACTATTAGAAACCTCGCAGTTAATAACAGTGGATGTGCTTAATGAACACTATGCTGCGAGGCGGCTCTGTCCCAGTGCGGGGATGTGATGTCAAGAAGAAGAAGAAGATATCATGAGGCTAACACGATGATACATTTATACCCAGGGAATTCGAGAAAATTCCCAACCCGAAACTGTCCCAGACCGGACTGGGAATCGCACCCAGCCACTTTCAGCATGGTTTTGCTTTGTATCCGCGCATCTTATCGCACGGCTAAGGAAGGTCAAACGTTTTAAATTATATCCAATGCAAATTCAATTCAAATCCAATCCAAATTTAATACTAATCCAATTCAAATCTAAACCATATCAAATTCAAATTCAATCCAAAGCATATTCAAAACCAATCAAATCCAATTCAAATTCATAGTGATCCAAATTCATAGTGAGGTGCTCCGAAATACGTCAAATAAATGTCGAGCCCTCGTTTTCACTTATATAACATATTTTTTCCTTTTTTATTCGGTGTTTGCTTATGATATCATATATCAAACACCTAAATTTGATTTTTAGGCTATGTTGGTAATAATTAGAGTTCTTTAAAAAGAGTAACGTCATGTGTCACGTTGGACAGGTCTCCTGCTCGTTTGGAACGCGCATTTGTATGGAACTGACAGATCATTCCCTTCCAATTTTGACACATGAGGGCACTGTTTTTATATTAGTCAATGTAGGGTAAAATGTCCAATAGTGGACCCCCTAGTAGCGGAGTTTTGCTCTTCCTGTCATACGGCTTAGAAATTTTCAAAATATTAACTCTGTTTGATATCTAACAACAAGCTCTGCATCTGCTCTTCACGATACATACATAAAACACCAAAATACACGGCGTTATTCGTTGAAATTAACATTTTAAAGTCTAATTGAATTCGCCCTTTAGTAGACCCCCTGGGGGTCCATAATAGGAAATTGCTTCCCTATAGTCGACACTTCATTTGATTTTCATGTCCCGTTTCGGGACGTTCTTCTTCCCTATTATGGACCCCTCAAAATATTCCTATAATGGACACTCTCGTGTTTATTTTTCATAGAATTGTAAAAAATCATCTAATTTGACTTTCCATAGCATTTCCAACGAATGTAATCAAATCATAGGGCTTTAAGGTAGGTTCTCCCGATAGAATTTCATAGCGAAAAGTTGACATTGTGCAATAATTATGCAAAAATGGCTGGAGGGTCCACTATTGGTTGGGGGTCCACTATTGGTCACTTTACCCTAGTATTAATAAGAATCATTATTTACCAAGATAATGTTTGCACTTGCTTGGGGTTTTCTAACCATTGCAACATAGGTATTTGCAACCTCTTCTCGACGACAAGACTTACATTCATATACACCTGCACCTGCCACACCAACATACAAAGGAAATTTAACTGATCTAATTATGAGAACGAATTTTGTGTGACCACTTTTCATTTCTTTATTCAAAGATAAATTTAGAGCCATGACAAGAAAAACCGGAAATGTTACACCAGTACGGAAAGACTGTGTTCAAACACATATCTACCCAAATCTCCCCTTTTCCACTACATGATTGCTAGTTAACGCACCCGATGAGACAAACAAACCAGATTTTCACAATCAGCCAGAGCAACCCCTGTTCGTTCGTTGATTATGGTTGCAACTAGAATGCCTGTAGTTATGTTATGTGTGCCTCAATACTTACGTATGTAATGCGGCAATAATTGGGAGTATGAGGCAGATGAGGTTGTTGCGAGTGCATGGGCTATAGACAAAATGAGGCCGACGGGGCAGCAGAAAATAAATAATCGAAGCCAAATGTGATGATGAATGGTTGCTGGCGGCGACGGATGCTGAGGCACGCACATGTGACGTGTTTGTTGTTACAGCAACGTCAATCTTTGGAACTTGGAGTGTTTCTCCTGTAATGAAGATTTTTTTTCAGATTCACATCCTCTTGGATATTTCCTGCACAGATAGGAGATGTTAAACAGCAGCATTTGCAGGGAATCAATATTCGAGCAACGCCTATAACAATATACTCTTTGTCATCAACAGAGTTTGTTACTGACAAACGCACCTAACGACAAACCTTTATCAGAACCCGAACACAATATGACAAGAATCATTTACCTTGCATGATCTGATATTTCCAAAAATACTATGCTTATTTTGTAATCATTGTTTGATTCTCGAAAATTTTCATAAAAGTAGAAACTATGATAGCATAAAACCGAAATTTTCTCTTGAAATAATGAAAAATAACGGGTTGAAAAGTTAGCAACGAGATTGTCTTCTTTTTTGTTGCTGACAAATTTTTTCGGATCTTTGTCATTATTATCTCCGACAAAAACAAAGCTTTGTCGTTGGTTCTCTTTTGTCGCTTGTTTCGTATGCGCATTCTAAAAAAATTGATTCCCTGAGCATTTGCATAGTTAAACTTTTTTCTTGCAATTCCAGAATACCTGGTTTTACAGCTCGTGTTTGAGTGATAAAGGTGCCTACCTTTTAATACTATGAAGGTAGTGTTAAGGCCATTATAGCAATCAAATGAGTTGCATAATAGTAATTTGTACAAGTACCGTAATTCGGGGGAACATTGATAACCTGGGTAACATTGATCAGTTTTTTCAAGAAATTAACAAATATTATTTCTTGTTATCACAATTATTTATTGTGATTGGAGTATCATAATCTTGACTAAATTTGCTACTGAATGATATAATCTTCGGATGAATTTGCATTAATTTTTGAACTCACAGCAAACTGCCAAAAAAGCACAATTACAATTTTCGATTCCTTCCTGATGAAAATAGGAAAATGTAATCAAAACGCGATCGCTTCGCATTTGGTAGCCTGATTGAAAAATAAATGAAACGTGATAGGGGTAAAAATAATCTTACGCCAACAAGCAGAAGACAAACAGTTTTTCTTTTTTTTTAGGGAATTTCAATCTTTGAGAGATTAGAAACAATTACGCTCGCTTGCCTTACTTTACATGGAGCTTTTTCTAACTTGCGTGGGGTTTGCTGAATCAACAAAACCTTCCGGCAGGATTGCCTGATGGAATGTTTTTAAGCTCGATGGTCTTAGTGGAACAGATCTGTGTGGAATAGAAACAAACGCTGTTCTTCGTAGCATAATCTATTGGACTTCAGGACTAAGCAGAAGACATCTAGACTTGATTACGGTTAATAAAGACTAAGTAAAAAATTCTAGTTGAAAAGTATGGACTGTTATATTTTGTTATATTTTGTTATATTACTTAATTCAAGTTGCTAACCCGACCAGTCAGTCATAACAAAATGTTATCACAATTATATCAATATGTGTTACAAATAACAATACTTGCAATAATTTTGTTAAAAAATCTCTGTCAAAGATGGAGGAAAGAAAATTTCATGATTGTCATAACATGATTATAACATAAATAATGTGTTATGTTCAATTTTAACGAAAAAAATTGCCCACATTTTTGGTAGATAGGAATTTGAAAAAAACGAAGGTACTACCTTCAGTATAACTTGAACATGCATTCAAAGTTGAACCAGCTGGACAAAGTTAATTGCCTACATTATGGATAATCATAATCTTTTCAATAGCATAATTTGTTATAGTATAAACTATTTTCACCACATTTTATGTAACACATCGAGTTATATTTTTGCTCAATCATTAACATATTTAGTAATATTTTTGTTAAAACTTTTTAGTTATTTTAACTACTAATGTTTTATAACAATTGCTGTTATTAAAAACTGCTGTAGCAGAATAACAAGCTCTGATATAAATCTGTTACTATCTACTGGTCAGGAAGCAGTACGACTTTATGAACACTCTTCCTCAACGCACTTGGCCGATACTTGCCTGATTTTCTCAAAATTGCACGCGACGTACTCTTCAGGAAAGGTACCACCGCTCAAACGGGGGACTTGATTCTTTATGAGTGGATAGCATTGCGAACTATCGTTTGGCGCGGCCGTAGTGAACGAAAATGGAAGAAACGTGGCGACTTGGAGTTTGAAGGTGTGACGAGGCAAGCGTCCTGTAACAAGATATTAACGCATTTGCCCAAAAGTACACGCGGCGCTCCTCAGAGGAAACGACGCACCGCACTTTTTGCTGTCCGTATACTCGATTCTTATGGGGAGATAGCATTGCGGCGTTTCCAAGAGTGCGGTTGTTCCTTTCGAATAGGAAACGCTGCGTGGAATCTTGTGCAAATGCGCTTTTGGAAACATTACAACAGCCACGCGGTGTATCGTATTGACAACTAATGTCATATTCGGCCAAATGACCCATTCGGCCAAATGACCTATTCGGTCAAATGCCCTATTCGGCCAAATGTAGAGGTGTGCGCCGCCGCGTCACGTTAAATACTAAAAAATATGGATATCCGAACAGAGTCCTTTACATAACTTTGAAAATTTTCATCTATTTTCAGAACAAATATTGCTTTTTCAATTAGCATGATTGTATATTCCGCAATTGCTAGTTGGTTTTTAAATCAAAACGATGGTCAATATATAGGATGAAAAAACAAATATTAAATCGACTATCTGTGCTACAAGAGAGGTGGTAATGTACAGGAAATTGCCTTGAACAGTGAATAAATCAGAAAAAATATATTTAGCTCTTTTAGTGGAATGTATTCAACCGTCTAAGACGAATTAAGTACCACCAGTTAACTGGTGGAATTAAATGGACAGTACTTAATTCGTCTTAGACGAGTGAATAAATATTTCATTTTACATTGCTACTTCCAGACATCCAGCCATCTTGCCCCATTTGTTCATGTTAGAGTGTCTAATTTTCGGTCAAATTCATTTATTTCAACACAGTCAGTACAACATCACCTACATTACTTATAATACTTTCACTATATTAGGCCGTTACAAATATTTAAAAACTATTTTGTCCCCCCCCCTCTGATTTTACAACATATAAACAACAAAATAAAATTCGGATAATTTTGAGGATTTTCAAAACATTCTTTAACAAATCCGAGGAGTGTTTTTGATTTTTTTTCATTTTAATATTTATTTTTTATTATCCCCTCCTCGGAGACCAGTAGGACAAAATGTTAATTAAAAATTTGTAACGGCCCTACTAAAAATGGTTAAATTTTGCATTTCTCTACGAGATGACACGTTTTAAAGAAAGTGTGTTTCGCATAAGGAACAATGGTGAAAAATATTTTACCTATAGCCATACTCTACCACAATGAAATTTTTCCTCCTACAAAGTCATAGTCTCCAGTTTTCGCGTAGCATTGATATTGACATTTTTCGCTGGATTACTCCAACCAAACACACAACTAAGACCTACTGCGATGTCTAACGTCCAAGCATCACATAGGGGAGTCTGGGGAGACTTGATCCCCTTTTCTGATTTCCGATGTATCACAACCAAACATAAATAAACATACGCGATTTCCGCACAGACTCTTTAAGAAATATAGTATTTAACTATATTATTTTTGATGTATGACAGTCCCTAAATTGTTGTTATTGATCCACAATCGACTTTTTGGAGAGCTGTCAAAAATCAACTTTTAAAATATTCGGAGGACATTGATCCCTCTTCAAAAACTTGCTTTGCCCTCAGATTTTTAAATATTTTCATTCAAAATACGCGGAATTTTCGAATTACATGAACGATTTTTGTTACTGAATTCGACAGCCCATGCTATTTTAAAATTTGGGTATATTTATGGCTGTGTGCTGTGAAAAAAAAACGAAAGCATTTGGTCATTGTTATGAAAAGTAGTTCAAACTTTGCGTGGCCAATTAAAAAATCTTTAGGAAGGTCAAAAGATACAAACCGCCTTGCAGAATAAATAAGGTTGTCAATCCAAAAATTAACTCACCACACATAAAGGTCATTTTTCTAGTGGATCTAGTCTAGATCAAGTCTCCCCGGGGATCAAGTCTTCCCACCTTCCCCTACGCTTCAAATTTGCATTTCAAGAGTTAAAGTACCGTGTAGCATAAGAAGTCGTCTACAAGCATCATACTATATCCGATCGATTTCCACTAGGTGTAGTTTTCGAATGCTCCTTCGTTGTAGAGTAATATCCGTTCCCATCTAATCACGCAAAATATTTGAAATGGCTTCTACACTCCGATTGCCCAAACGCCTTTCAGGTCATTGCCTATGGTCACCATGAATTTCTCTTGGTATGGCTTAAAGGAAAACAATCTACGACACATCCCACCTACTACTAGTACTACTCCATCCTTCACGATATTGCAAGAAATTCTCTCGAACATCACTGTGATCCCTCGTCAGCAATCTTGCTCACCGCTAACAAATTTCCTTTTTAGTGCCGGAACATGATAAACGTCCTTCAGTTTCACGTCAACTACTTGACCGTTGCTATCGACAGTTTGACTCGAAAACTTAGAAATGGTCTAAATCCAATGTATAATACAAACAATCAAGCCTACTTCGACGGACAGCGAACGCGTCTTTTTGAACTCGGCGAACATTTGATCCGGAAACTCTACTTTCCCATACAAACGCAAATACTATTTGCTTTTTGAAGTCAAACCAAGGATCGATTTAAATTGAAATTGAATTTAGTTTTAATTTGAATTCTGTATCATCTGGCCTTTTTAAAATATATAGGGGAAAATACCTATTCTTGGCAGTCTAAGACATTCACCAAATTGAATGATAAAAATAATCAATAATTACACTAAAAAACAGGTACAGTTTAACTGGTATACATTTGTATGCTCTTTCTTTTATGATTGGTATTCACTAAATATAGCAGCTTTTACCACAAACTCAGTAAATTTAATATAAAGTAACAGGTCAACGTTTCTTCTATTGGCATAGCAATTTCTATTATTAGCAATGAGTTTGCTCCCTTTAGCAACTAGACATGGAAGTAGAAAACTGGTAATGTATTGGTGCCAAATGCTGTTTGTTTATATCCTCCAGTAGTAAAATTCATTCATATTAATCGGCCGCACGCTCATCTCGCTTCACTCAATTTTGGAACAAACTTTATTGTTTATCAAAACTGGCTTAACACAAAACATGAATTTTTAGCTTTGGCATCAATTTTATGTCATGTAGACAGATAGGCAAAAGCATTTAAACACATTGTAAAATAAATTTAACCCTTATGCGGCAGACGTGAATGGCAGATAGGGTACTAGTGTATTCAGATATTGACATTTCCATAACTTTTACCATTTTCAACATATTTGAATAATGTTGGCAATTTTGGAGAAGGGAACTTATATGCTTTTTGTCCGCTGCCAAGATTTACATATTTTGTCTTTTGTAATGCCTTAGAGTCGTAAGCAAAAGTCTATCAACCAGTTTCAAATATACAACTTGCTATTGCGGTCCTTACGTGATATGTTTGTTTCATCAAAAAAAAATCTTGGTGGTTGTGTACAAGACACGACCGCTCGACGTAAACTACTTAAAACCAAATCTATACACATAAGAATTAATTTTTGTCTGTCTGCCCTTATAGATCAGGAAACGGCATGAACATTTGTATGTAGAGGTTTTTGGGAACGATAAAGATTCTTATGATGGTATTAGACCCCTCATCTTCTGGAGGGGGACTCCCATACAAATAAAGTACAAATTTCTGCTGTAATCGAAAATTAATCTAAAAAATGGAATCCAAATTTGCAAATTTCGAATACTTCTTTTAAATAATGTAAAAAATATATAATTAATCAATTTTAGGTGAAACGAAGCTCGTCGGTTCTGGTAGTATAGTATATTAACAATATATTCTACCTCGTAAGTCTTCATATGTTGAATAATGGGCAGCACTGTCCTATCCAGCCGCTGGAGCCACCCCATTCTTACACTACGTTTCACAGTTGAATAATAGATAATACCCTAAAAGTAGGCAATTATTTATGGTTGAAATGCGCTATGTAGGAACGGGAATGGTTATGATTTTTTTTGATGAGCTTGGAAAGTATTGAAGTTGCAAAAGGAAAACGGTCCTGTCAGCCACATAAGGGTTAAAATACTACGGTGTTACTATCACTTTTGATATTGTCAGATTTTCTGGATATGATACACTACGCGGCGTTTGTAATGTTCCCAAATGGGCACTTGCACAAAACTTCACGCGGCGAATGACTGTCGAAAGGTACGGCCGCGCCAAACGATACACCGCAATGCTATTCACCCATAAGAATCAAGTAAACGGGGTGCAGAAAGCGCGGTGGTACCTTTCATGAAGGGTTCGCCGCGTGCAATTTTGAGAAAATCAGACAATATAATGCATGGTTTGCGTAAAAAATATGAAGCATTTGTATTTTAACACTTTTTTAAATAAATGCCATCGCCGGATATTTTGTTCGTATTTTTGCTAAAATCAACTCACATAGAATTGTGCGTGGTATCTCCTTAGCGTGTGTTTGATATGCTCACAAACACATTCTCTCGCTCTATTCCGAAGTGTGCTGCTGTCAAAGAAAACGAACAGTCCTGATTTTATTTAGTGAAACATAGAGCAAATATTGCTTAAATTTGCTCTTTGTGGTGATAATCAAGTGGTGATAAAGTGTAAAAAGTAGTTTACGTACTTAATTTGTCGTGTCATACGCAATTAAGAGGAGAAACAGGCGATCCAAAAAAGTAAGTAACAGTTTGCTTTTCGTGCGCTGCTTTCTTTGGCAATGCAATAATGGCAAGAATTTCGTAGGTGCAAATTTGTTTCGGTGATTAACACATCAAATCTTGCTACTTTTACACAAACAACTTATTCAAATGAAAGCTAAGACTTAAAATTGTGTGATTGAATCAAGATTATGTTCATAAATAGTGTATGTTTGCTGGAAAACGCATATATTGTTGAGGGTGCCAACAACTGTCGCACCCTGCCAATGCCGTATTCTACCCTACTTTACCACTAAACTTCGAAAAAAACTTTTCAAAACAAAAAAAAATAATGTTTTTAAAAACATCGAAAATTCCCGGGATCCTAGAATTTTCATCCCGAATCCCGGGACACCATAAATGGCCGGGAAATGGAAACTCTATACTATACCGCCGTTATACGCATAACTGTCCCATGTATATAGGGAATCCCTGCAAGCATGGGACAAATATGCGTATAACGGCAGTAGTTTCAGCACAATAATCTATTCGTCTATGATTCTAGCAGATGATTCATTCAACTGTCTAGGACGAGTTTAGTACTTTCCATTTAACTCCATTTAATTCTTTACAGATACGTATTTCGACCTCACTTGTGAGGCCACCTTCAATGTCTCATACTTGACTCAACCTTGTTTTGTGTTGATTTTTCGTATTCATATGTACATTTGTATTCATCGATATTATTTTAAACTTTTCTTCCCTCTTTATTGCAGATCAACTCCAAATACAGCGAAGAGCTTGCCGCCGAGTGTCTGGAATGGATCAAGGAAGTCACCGGCGAACCCATCAACACCTCCGGCGAGATGGACAACTTCTACGAGGTGCTGAAGGATGGCGTCCTGCTCTGCAACCTTGCCAACGCGATCGAAACCGGCACGGTCAAGAAGATTAACACCAGCAAGATGGCCTTCAAGTGCATGGAGAACATTTCTGCCTTCCTCGAGGGTGCCAAGAAGTTCGGCGTACCACCACAGGAAACCTTCCAGACCGTTGACCTGTGGGAGCGGCAAAACCTCAACTCGGTGGTCATCTGCCTGCAGTCCCTTGGCCGAAAAGCCGGCAAATACGGAAAGCCATCGATCGGCCCGAAGGAAGCCGACAAGAACGAACGCCAGTTCAGCGACGAGCAGATGCGCGCCGGTCAGACAGTCATCTCTCTGCAGTACGGTTCCAACAAGGGTGCAACCCAAAGTGGTATCAACTTCGGCAACACCAGACATATGTAAGAAAGCATTCCGCCACCTCTTCCTTATGTGTATTCGTTATTTCGCGTAGACTACTCCCTGCGATCGCAAGCGATCAATGAGGATTCAAGTATAAGAACAAACAGTTAAAATTCGTAGACAACGACTTTGGCAGCAGCAACCCATGTGGGTAAACACCATCGGAAATACATGTTTCCCCCTTAGTCATCGTTAGAAGGCAACCGTTGAATTTTACCTTCGTTATAAGTTATACATCGACGATGTTTATTAAAACTAAAAAAGTTCTAAAGTGCATTTGACCATTCGAGTAGGCCTTACTGTTAGTATTACCGACAAAAGAGATGAAACCGTATTTAAAAAAGATTTATGGATTACCTAGGGGCTGTCTATATACCACGTGGACAAGTTTTGATCAGTCTAATATACTTCCCTCCCCCAGCGTTGTCAACTGCTCATGTAAATTCTTTAAAATGTGTATGAACCGTGGAAATTCTCCATACTTCTTCCTTCCTTCCTTCCTAAACTGTCCACGTGGCATCTGGACAACCGCCTAGATATCTATTCTTTGTGAATAAAATATATGTAGATCCAATTGATGCTCTTTGCAGACAATAGAGTGCTCTTAAAGTGAACCAGAAAGTAGGACAAATGGGTGCAACGATCCAATCATTCCAACCTTCAAATAACGATAATGCATTTAAAGCAACAAACCATTCCAACTTACCGACCTTTGGTGTTAGCAACAGGTGTAGCCTTATAGCCAAATTAGTGCGTTTACAAATCCGTTATACTTACAAAGGATAAACGATTTTTGGTGCCATCGGTAACCAACCAACAGAGGTATTTATCAATGTCTATTTAATAGAAAGTTACAAATGAAAGTCGTGCGGTTATCTTATGGTTGCTGAAAATTCTACTTTTGATTTCGACAGACAGATACAAAACATAAGGGCCTTATACATACACACAATCCGGAAAACTATATGATTTTGGTAATAGTATTTCCGTTGCTTTTTTTTACATTTTTTCAAACATTTAACAGTGGGTGGAACGATGAGCGGGGACAAAAAAAAGTTTGCCATTTCTGCCTTGAAAACATTCTTTCCTTCCTACTAGTACTATTTATCAGATGTCCCGAAGCAGGTTTTTCATCTTTGCTATAACTTTTTCGTGTTTTGGATAAGTTTATATTATTTAAAAATAAAGATTTAAATAGATGTTCATTGTTTTATAACTTTCAGATATCCGAAAGCATTGGAGCATTATGCACATAGTGGTAACACAATGGTAGAATGATTTGCTTGATTATGCTGAACAATCGTCTTAAATCTCAGCACTGTAAACTACTATTAGGTCAGATTTTGATTTTTTTTTCAATGGGAGTAGAAAAACATTTGGAGGGTTTGAAATTCTTCACAAGATTAATTGTATAACAGACAGTATCCAGCCCTTTAGACACCTGGTATAACTCGTGATTTATGCGACACCGCCAGATACCGTTCTCCGGTTTACCTTTAACGTTCATGGTTCGTGGCCGTATAAAGACGCAGGAAGCATCAGAGTAGTATACAGCGCGAATTTAGTCTTCTTTTGCAGAATACGGGACTTAATCCGGATACAAAGTCCGTAATAAGCCCTATTTACAGCTGTAATACGCCTTTTACCTCGCGGGTAACATCGTTATCGCACGTCACCAATGTTTGAAGATACACAAATTCTTCTACCACTTAAAATGTTTCACCATACAGCACCATTTCACTACCACCACCAGTAATGAACCCACGTTGATTGCCTGCGACCATGTACATACTTCGTTTTGCTGGTATTGATCGTGAGTCCAATCCTCGCTGTCTGCCTCTTCCACGGCACGGCGGTCAATCCCGATAATATCGATATCGTTCGCAAAACCCAGGAGCATATGCGATCTTGTGATAATGGTACCGCTTCTTTGCACACCATCTATCCTAATCGCTCTCAGTAGACTCGAGAGTGCATCACCCCGCTTCAATCCATCTGGAATAACAAATGGTGTCGATATTTCATACACTTGATTTCGATCCGCCCAACGTTATACGAAACAGTCATATCAGTTTCGCCGGAAAACCATGTTCAAGCATAATTTGCCATAATTCATTTCTGTTTCACTGAATCGAAGGTCGCTTCGAAATCAATACACAGATGATGTGTCTGCAAGTTGCACTCCCGGAACTTATCAAGGATTTGTCTCAGGGTAAACATTTGGTCCGTCATTGATTGGACCTCACGAAAACCTGCCTGGCATTCGCCGACGGAGGACTCTTCAAGCGGTCTCCATCTGTGGAACAAAACACGCGTCATAATTTTGTACGCCAAATTAAGGAGGGTTATTCCTCGGTAATTGGGGCACTCCAGTCTTAAAGAGAGGGAAAATGAGGCCGTCCATCCAGCTAGCAGGCTATTCCTCGTCTTCCCATATTTTCGACATAATATGGTGCAGAACTTCAAAAAAACTGCTCACTGCCATGTTTGAGAAGTTCAGCCGGGAACTGGTCCTTCCCCGCAGCCTAATTGGTTTTCAGCTCTTTAATAGCTTTTCTAACCTCATCTATGTGACTTTACAGCTTGTCCATCAAAACGTCGGCTCCAGGGGCACGTTCACCTCAATTTGGGAGATTTGTGCCATAAACAGCTTGTCCATAGTCGCTAATGTTTATTCTGTATATCGATGCACCGTCACTATCACTATTCAATAAAGTCTCGAAGTGTTGTTTTCACCTGGCAGCCACTTCGGTTTCTGTCAGAAAATTCCCTTCTTGGTCGTTGCACATGGCGGGAGATGGCGCTATCTTTTTCCGCATGCCATTGACAGTATCATAAAACCTCCGCATATCATTCTGCTCCATTCTTTTCTGCGCATCATCATCATCATAACTTTCATTCTGCGGTGGGTTCGTTTTGCGGCTGGTCTTGATTCCTTGAACCGATCTCTATTCGATCGGGTATCCGACACCAACGTCCGGCTTCTAGTTAACGTTCTTCTCAACTGTCCCGTCCTGGGTCGCCTCAGTGCAGTGCCTACCACTTCTCGTGCTATTCTGCTCACCGCTCCATGGATCGACTCCCATAGATCGTTGATGTTATCGCTAACGTTGATAGCACTTATCCGTTCGTCGAGCTTCTGACGGTGCTCAGCCGATACTCTTTCCGCCGGCAATCGCTGGATATATTGTAACACATCGTTCGCTGTGATCTTTCGGTCGATACAGTGGACAACCGTGATCGAATTTTACTAACAACGAGGTAGTGATCAGAGTAAATGTTCGGACCTCTGAATGTTCCGCACATCCATAACATCCGAGAAATGGCACCCATCCTCCAGAACATGGTCTATCTGAATGCAAGTTTCACCATTTGGGTGTCTCAAGGTGTGCTTTCGGATGTTCTTTCGTGTAAAGTAGGTGCTACTGATGGCCATCCCTTCTTTTTTTAGCAAGGGTAAACGCAAATCAGACACCTGAGGAGGTTAACTCAGGTAGTGTAGTGATGGGTATGCATTGTAACTCTCATCCGATCCTCTAGAACCAAAACCTTTTCACCAGTCCTTATCCCCCGGCCCGCAATCAAGCAATAAACAGGAGGGACTCACGCTAACTAATGCTCATGCTAACGCACAAGGCATTATAACCAGAGAATCAATTTTTCTTGGATGCACATGCGAAACAAGCGACAAAAGAGAATCAACGACAAAGCTTTGTTTTTGTCGGAGATAATGATGACAAAGATCCGAAAAGTTTTGACAGTAACAAAAAAGAAGACAATTTTGTTGCTATCTTTTCATACCGTTATTTTGCATTATCTCTACAGCAAATTTCGGTTGTATGCTATCGTAGTTTCTGCTTTTATGGAAATATTCTTTGTTTTTCCTAACTGATTTATTTAAGGCTCATTTGTTTTTGAATAACAAAGTTATCTTATCTATATTGCATTTTTTCGCGCTTTTTTGCGAGCCGCATACTTTTCTTGTTCTAGCAGATCCTCCTCTTTCTTCTTCCGTTGTTCCTCAGCGTATTCTCGCATCATTTTTCTTTTTTTCTCTGTATAATTCAGAATACCCTTGCGTTCTTACCACAGCTGATCAGTTTTATTTTAAATACGATTTTCGTTGATCCTGTTCTTCTTCTGTTTCCGTAGATTGCTGCATCTCCTCGTCCAAAACTTCGATTGTCTCCTCCTTAATAACTTCCTCTTCGGCACATTCTTCATTTTCCTGGATTCCGCTTACTACTCCAGCATAAGTGTTTGACTACCTCTTGGGCTTCTCCTGATTCCGTTCACTTCGCAGAGGGCATGCATCTTTGCGATGCCCTTCCTTCCTACACTCTAAACTCTAAACACTTGTTCTTCAAGTCCTCGTAGAAAATCCTGCCTCTATGATTCTCGATTTCCAGCGACGACGGTATTTCATGTTTCACACCTATGAAGACGCCACGTACACCTGTGTATAAATGATCAAGGCCCAAATCTACTGGAAATTTTTCGCGAATTGAACACTCCACTGTACCGTATTGCCCAAGCAACAAAGATACATCTGCATCGGGTATTTCTGGTGGAAGGTCAAACACCCGGACATATCGAATGTTGCTGCCCGCAACAATCATCCGAACGTCCACAGCCCTCCCAACAAACATTCACTAGTTGAACTAACATCAGTATGATGATTTAATTCAGCGCTGTGTTGAATTATGTCTGTACTATTTCTTATCACAACTTCTGTTCAAGCTTTGTTCACACAATTTTGGCGAAGTTATACAACTATAACATCTCATTTTGAAAAACAACTTTATTAACTGATTCGTTAAACCTTTAATAGGCATTTTACTTAGCCTCAATTCAGCTACATGTGAATTCTTCGAAAATAATAACGCATAGAAGGTAACATCAGTAAGATCTCCAATGAACGTATTTTGAAGCAATTGCTATTTTCATATAATCATTTTAAAATTTTCCTAAATCGGGTCTCGAACTGCTGTCATTTGATCATCCGCCGGTAACGTTGTCATCCGCGCCATCCTTGATTTGTTAGATATGGCTCACTCAATGCATAACATAAATAATCTTATTGCTGAATATGAATCATAATTGGACTCTTATTCAATAAGTCGATCTGTCAAACTACAGTTTGTTAATAACTGTACAAGATTTTTATTTCAACCATTGTTCAGCCAGTCATAACCATCGCACACTAGGAAAAAATACGTAAAAATAATGTCGATAAACGATAAAATAAAATCCGTCCTCAATGCTATTTATGAATTTATGAAAATAAAATCAATGTATATTCGGCCTTCCTCAGAATCTCTTGATAATCGGTTGCGATATGATTGTCAAATGCTAACTTACTTACTTACGGATCCTGTACACCTCCGGTGGTGCAAAGGGCCGACTTGAAAGATCTCCATCCTGAGCGTTGCCCGGCTATCGCTTTAACCTGTTGCCAGGTTAGATTTCGGTCGACTTCTTTTATTTCTTTATTGAGGCTTCGCCGCCATGAGCCTCTGGGTCTGCCTCTGCTGCGATGTCCCGCTGGGTTCCATTCTAATGCTTGTTTACAGATTTCGTTTCCGCCCCTACGTAGAGTGTGGCCGACCCAGCCCCACTTCCGATCCCGAATTTCTGTTGCTATCGGCCTCTGGTGACAACGACGATGGAGCTCATTGTTTGAGATCCAGTTGTGAGGCCACCAGGCCCGAATTATATACCGCAGGCATCTGTTAATGAACACCTGCAGCCGTTGAGTGTTCTCCACTGATACACACCATGTTTCGCTAGCGTATAACAGCACAGATTTCACGTTAGAGTTGAAAATTCGTATTTTGGTGCGTTCACTTATCTGCCTGTTTTTCCAGATATTTCTTAAACTCGCAAAGGCAGCCCTTGCTTTCTTGATCCGTGCGCCTATGTCGATCTTGGTACCGCCGTCCGACGCCATTTGGCTACCAAGATATTGGAAGCTTTCAACATTCTCCACTGGTTGCCCGGCTACTGTGAAACTGGAAGGAGTCGCCGTGTTTACATCCAACGATTTGGTTTTGTTGACGTTGATGACTAAACCTGCCGAAGAGGAGCGCTCGGCAAGGTCGTTGAGCTTACCCTGCATATCAGAGCGCCGTTGCGCGAGGAGTGCAACGTCATCAGCCAATTCGAAGTCGTTTAGATGCTCCATGGTTATAGGCTGCCATAACAGCCCGCGGTTTGGTTCACGGTCAATCGCACCTACCAGAATCTCATCGATTACGATGAGGAACAGTAACGGTGATAGGATACATCCTTGCCTTACACCAGCTACGACCCGGATAGGGTCGGACAGGACCCCATTGTGCAGCACTCTACACGAAAAGGCCTCGTACTGTGCTTCGATGAGGCCGATGATTTTCTCAGGAACTCCCTTGCGTCTCAGGGCGCCCCACATATTCTCGTGATTGAGACGGTCGAAAGCTTTTTCGTAGTCAATGAATACCAAGTAAAGGGACTCTTGGAATTCGTTGACCTGCTCCAGAATGATGCGGAGCGTGACAATATGGTCCACATAGGATCTTCCGGCACGGAATCCGGCTTGCTGCCGCCGGAGAGTCGCATCGATCTTCTCCTGAATCCGGGCTAGGATAATTTTGCACAGAACTTTGAGAACGGTACACAGCAACATAATGCCTCGCCAGTTATCGCATACAGTCAGGTCACCCTTTTTGGGCACCTTTACTAAGATACCTTGCATCCAGTCGACCGGGAAAGTTGCGGTGTCCCAGATATTATGAAATAAACGATGCAGTAGTTGAGCGGATGTCATGGGGTCAGCTTTGAGCATCTCGGCTGATATGCGGTCGACCCCTGGGGCTTTATTCGATTTCATGCTTTGGATGGCTGGATCTCTAGCAGTGATGGAGCTTCGGTATTGACGCGTGTTATACGTCGGATCCTAGGCAGACCATGCCGAGGTGGTGATGGCCTGGCTGGCACTTGAAAAAGTTGTTCGAAGTGCTCGAACCAGCGTTTCAGCTGGTCAGTTGGGTCGGTCAATAACTGATCATTCGCGTCTTTCACAGGCATCGTTGCATTCATCTTCGCCCCGCTTAAGCGTCGTGAGATATCGTAGAGGAGGCGAATGTCCCCGGTTGCGGCGGCTCTCTCTCCTTCGTCGGCCAGAGAGTCTGCCCACGTCGCTTGTCCCGTCGACATGAGCGTTTTACTTCCTTCTCAAGAGCCGCGTATCGTTGGCGGGCTAGAACTTTGGCTCCTCTGGTTTTTGATCGCTCTATCGCGGCTTTGGCTTCTCTTCGCTCCTCTATCTTCCTCCAGGTCTCATCGGTGATCCATTGTTTTCTCTGGGTGCGTAGCTCGCCCAGATTGTTCTCGCTGGTGGCGATGAAGGCATTCTTGATGGCGGTCCATTGGTCTTCCACGCTGCCACCTTCCGGAATATCTGCAGCACGCGTCTCCAGTTCTTCAACGAAGGACCGTTTCACCGTGGCATCTTCCAGTCGGCGTGTGTTGAATCGTCGTCCAACTCTGTCCTCCTGCCGACGAATCCGCGCAATGCGCAGGCGTATTTCGCCGATGAGGAGGTGATGATCAGACGCGATATCGGCACTACGTTTATTCCGTACATCAAGAAGGCTCCGTTTCCATTTTCGGCTGATGCAGATGTGGTCGATTTGATTTTCTGTAAAGCCGTCACGGGAGACCCACGTGACCTTGTGAACCGGTCGATGAGGGAAGAGCGATCCCCGATCACCATGTCGTTATTACCACAAAATTCTGCGAACAGCTCTCCGTTTTCGCTCATTTCTCCGAGACCATGGCGTCCCATAATGCGCTCATGGTTCGAGTTGTCGGATCCGATCTTCGCATTGAAGTCGCCCAAACAGATCTTGATATCACCCTTCGGAATTCTATCTACGACGGCATTGAGTTGACTGTAGAGTTCTCTTTGTCTTGCAGATCGGCAGCATCGGTTGGCGCATAACATTGGATTATAGTAAGGTTTCGGACCCGTGTTCTAAATCTGGCAACGATTATCCTTTCACTTATAGGTTCCCACTTCATAAGCGCAGAGTGTGCCTGAGCGCTTAGTAGGATGCCAACTCCGCGTTGCCGGGGAGCGTGTTCACCTCGTAAACCAGAGTATAGCAGAACTTGTCCCGACGGCGTTCTGTGTTCTCCAAAGTTTGGCCAACGGACTTCACTCTGTCCCAGGATCTCAAGCTTCATGCGGCGTGCCTCATTGGCAAGTTGTGCCAATTTACCCTGCTGGGCTAGGGTTAAAACGTTCCATGTTCCTATTCGTGTCCGTTGTTTCGCGCTAAGAGTCGTTGCCATAAAATCAGTCCGTAATCTTTCATTATCGGATTCTCGAACAAATTTATGTTTCGGGAGCAGTAGGTTGTTGGCCCAAGGTTCCCTATCCACCGGGATGGGGCTGCCATCTTAGGTATAGCTTCCGGGGAATAGCATTTCATACTCAGCCGCTGGATGCCAGAACAGACGCTGTTGGAGCCGCACCTCCTTGGTGGACAGACGCTCGATCAGTCGGGTCAAATTTGTTTAAAGTCCTACCCAACACCAGGACTAGGCTAGTGCGCTTTGAGCGGCACACGGTCGCTTTGAGGGCCTGCTTGGGGACACATGCAGCTTTTTATAGAAGTTCAACAGAGCCCACTGTCGAATCCCACCACATCCTAGGCAGACCCCACAGGACGCACCCTCTCACTCTAGCTGATGTCAGAAGGACAACAGTGCCCAGGCTGCACTACCAGCTAAGTACGCAACCCTTAGCTGGCGGTCAATTGTCATCGGAAGACCCGTGGAAGCGTGAGTATTGGAACTTGTGAGGACCAGAGCTATGTTAGGCGCCCCTTCCCGGATGTCAACTCACCATTTCGCAGCCCTGTCAAATGCTAAGATTATTCCAATTTCGCCGCAATAAAGATCAACATCCATGCGATAATATTGGGATTCCACACATCAAAGATTCAATAATTTCCCGATGTTATTCAACGGCGTTATGTCCGGCTTTTAGTAAATTTCGTTAGTTAGTAAAAAATTAGTTCAGCATGAATGCATGATTTTTTTTATTGCTCCAGCTGTTTTGTTCGTTATAATCTCCGACACTTTAATAAATCACGAAAATAAAAAGCATGTCTTGAAAATAAATCTTCATTTTTCTCTAAATCAAATTTCCCAAATCTAGAATCCAGATTTTCTCTCAAACTGAAAAAGCATGTTTTTTCACACTATGCGATAGATCAGATAAATGTGAAATCCAATGGTTAAGAAGGACATAGGTTAAGAAGGATGTCTAATGCCTGCTTATTAACTTACTATTCAAACTCAATTCGACCACCCTTTCAGAGCATCACATCATAGTCGAACAGAGAACTTTAAAAATCATTAGTTCAGTACATTGTTAAACTTCCCCAATGTGCTGAAATGTGATAAAACGAAAACGTAAGTTCGACTTCAAATAAAGGTAGTAAACAAATGAATAGGCCATGTCGAATATTAGTTAGATTAAATGTTGAAATGAAATCTGTCTAGCAAATTATTCAGCATCCATTTTATTCAGCTACAAAGATCACAAATAAACAATATTTCAACCTAGATGCTTATTTGTAGCTTGTCGTTGTTTGTTGGGCTTCCACTCGAATACCGAAACTTTTGCGGTTCGCGATTCTTCCTTAGGGCCGATGCCCACGTAGCGTTTTTTCAACGCTGCGTGCACGTGGCGTTGAAAAAACGCAGGTATGCATCGGTGCGGCGACGCTGCGTTACCGCTTTTTCCCGATGCACACATGCGTCCTTTTAACGCCGTGTGCACGCAGCGTTGAAAATACGCTACGTGGGCATCGGGCCTTAGTGCATCCTACATGGCTTCCGAAGAGGTGAACTTCACGAATAAAGACCGGTCCTCAGTATAGACACTATAGGTTCCATAGACGAGCTGAGACGAAGGCGAGTGTAGCCAAACGAGCATGACGTCACAATTGCAATCCAAGCAACGAAGCGTGTGACGTCAAATTCGCGTAATACACTGTGAAAAAGTGGAAAAACACACTTAATCGAAATGACCCAACCGATCCTGCGCTCGTATATGGAACCTATATAGTGTCTATAGTCCTCAGTAGTTTTGTTGCCATAGTTGCCATACGATTAACATCGGTGTCTAATTGTTTCACAAAACCGGCAATCTCAACGCATGTTGGACGGGGAGCGGACAGCGGAAAACGGAATTGCATCGTATTCACTAGCGTCATGAGATTGTTTTTCTTTTGCATTATCGCTCACCGCAAGGCACAACGAACGAACGACCGTATTGATCCACACACAAAAGGCAAAAAAAAACTTCTGTTCGGTACATACACAGAAAAAAATTCCATGGTAACGGTTACTATTTTGTAGACTACGCCATGTTTTTAAAACAACCACAAATTTTCAGTTAAATTAACCACGCATTCGGACAAATTCACCACTGATTCAGTTCATGCAACAACATTCCACCAGGACCACAGTTGATTTTTACTGCGCGCATGGTAAAATCAAACGGGTTTGCTGTCTGCTGAAAATCGTCGGTGCGTATTTTTAAATTAACCCTCGGAATGGTAGGTTCAACCGCAACATTTTTTTGCGTGTACAGTACCTATTATCAGACATCATGCACGCGTACAAAAAAGGATGAGATTGAGCAAAGATTGGTACGCGCACATAAAATTTAGCGCACGCGAGTCTCACGAAGCTTGTGTACCTCATATTAACATCGGTGAGTTGCATTGAGACATCTCAATGCGATCAGCTCATGCGCTGTTTGCCATCAAGGAACTAGACTTTACTAAGGTGGCGCAGATCAGCGCTGCGTTCCACAAGTTATCTCTTTCGCTCTCCCGCTGTTCTTATGCAACGCAAAAAAAAATATTCATTTAATAATATTGTTGCCTACACGGAGAAACACGTTTACTCATTAATGGGTACTTTTTCTTTGCTATCTCTTTCCCTCTGCTGAAAAATTTACCCATTTTGAGAGAATAAGTGGATCTACTCATTTAAATGAGTAAATCCACTTATTCTCCCAAAATGGGTAGATTTTTCAGCAGAGAGAAAGAGATAGCAGACAAAAAGTACCCATTAATGAGTAAACGATTTTTACCGGGTAAGTAACGCCAGCTATGCATTCCTAGCGCATGAGATGAGTCTCATGAGACGTACTTGAGACACGCTCACTCAGCTATTTTTTGCGCGCGCTAGCTTATCTCGTCGCACCAAATCGATGCTACGTGAGCTTGTGTAGCTCATGGCACACTGTCTCATTCAGTATATGCGCAAAATAGCCAGCAAGAATTAACCCCCAGAAATTTGTATGGCGAAAGTCATCTAACGCGAGTTTTCTCAAAATAAGAAACTTTTCATGATAAACTATTTGGTACCGATTATGTAGGAAGGTGTCCGCTACCATGCCTACCAAATATTTTTTTGATGAAAGTGCTTAACTTTGAGAAATCGAACCTTATAGATGCCTTTCGTGACACTTATAAATCATAGTCAACTTTGTTTTAGCATAGGGGGAATGGTCTTGCTTGACTACTCTATTCAAATGTTGAGTAGGGGAAAGTGGGGTAAGATGGCCATATGGGGCTAGACAGCCTACATTAATTATGCCTTAAGTGAGCATTATATTTACATTATTATTACAAGGGATGGTTCACAATAATGTAAAAGGGCTATACAACTGAAAAATCAAGTGAAAAATGCACTTTGTCAACCACACTTTTTTTGTAATATTGATTTGAAGATGGTTTAGTTGAAATTCGAATTTTCTTATAATTTTCTAGTTACATAATTTAACAATTGAAGCCTAAATTACTAATTTTTCAGGACAAATTGATATTTACCGAAGCTTTTATATAACTATAGCATATATACAATAATAATTTGAGGAGATTCACAGTAATTAGGCTTGATAGGATATAAATCTTTGGATATACGTCGGCTTGGGACGGTATTGCCAACTGTATAGGAACAAGGTCATCTCCAGGATTAAGAGGTGCCTAACACTTAAATGCATTTAAAAAATGATCAAAATAGTTTCTGCGTGAATCAGAGATGATTTAAAACAAAGGATATGGTTTTAACAGTAAAAATTAGTTTTAGGCAAATTCTGATATTGTCGTAGTGCCAGTTGTCAAGAAATCAACATGAAATACGACATTTTAAACGAAGCATCATTTGAACATAATCCATAGAAGTGCAAGAAACGTGTCCCCCATTCTAAATAAATTTAGCATACTTTTGATATAGTTTTTGGTCCAAGCTGGTCTTGCCCCCAGGGAGTGGTCATATTGCCCCATATGGTAAATATAGGAATAATAAAAACAGCCTTTTTAAAACCAGTTTATAAAATACTGAAACTATATTAATCAGTGTTTATTGATACTTATGTCAAAGACGGGTCATCATAAAGGTGTTTCATGGAGAAATCAGCAGAATTTGAAGCAGTGTCACTATTTTACAAGGGTTACCGCTTAATATGGCCATCTTGCCCCACTTTCCCCTATTTCATGAAAACTGCATTGGTACATGCCGAAGACTATTTTTCAGAATAAAGTGATGTAAGGTACAGTGGGGTAAGTGGGTAAAGGGGTAAGTGAAAAAACGCAAGTATTTCACTGATGAAGCACAACATTATTCAATTTCACTTCACAATCATACAAGACCATTCAAATCAATGCGGTGAATAAGTGAAACATGAAATAATGAACCATTTCAACGATTTCAACATGCGAGAGTAAAAGTTTATTAACCTTTCAAATTTATCTTTTGCACAAGTTGTTTTGCGTGTCAATAAATACAAATATTTTTTATGTTGGTTTCCATAACACATTCAATTAGTGTATTGATAAGTTGGTTTTCTTTGTAGTTTTGAATTCCAGCCACAAAAATATTGATATGAACACCAAAAATTTTGAAAAATTTTTTTTATTGCATTGCCTTTCTTTTTACCATAGGTAAAATTTTCCGACACTGAATGCATTTCTCTATTTTTCCAAACACAAATAATTTCTATTAAACGTATATAAACAAATGATACCAATTCGAACTTATTTGAAGGCTTTTGGTTATTACAGTGATACGTGGTAATATTAAATCAGGAATACAAAGTGTCAAGCGTGTCAGTCTTTTAAATAATCCTTGTTTGATAAATAATTCGTGAACTTGTTTTATTTATATAGCTTAAATACAAGAATCACTACTATTGCAAATATATCAACAATTATGATTCATTTAGTTGAGATTTATAAAATTTATTTATTTGTTAATGTAAACTCTTCTACTGAAATCATAAGTAGATTGTCAATGAAACACAATATGATTCCAGGTTTGATGAATATTTCAAAGATAATTTCTCTGCATTATCTGCCTAGGTTTATTATCTTACTATAAACCTGAAATAGAAAGTAGTGTTAGACACAAATGGAGATGAGATATTAGACCTAAAAAAATTCAAGTAAAGAAAACAAAAATCATTTAATGGAGGCATTAGTGCCCTTTGACTTTCATGAAGTGTCAAAAAGCATCACAACAAATCACAGTTATGCTCTATTCAGTATAATTATCATTTGCATGAAATATATGAACAGAAAATGTGTACTTATATTGAAAAATTCTCTTTAAAATCATTTTTTTTCACTTACCCCACATGTGGGGCAAGTGAAAAATTGAAACCGATTTTTTTGTTTTCCAAATATTTTGTATCCTAAAAGTATTTTTCAAAAATCTTTTTCGCAGACATATAAAAATTGGATAGATGATTCGTTATGTCATAAATATGATCAATTTCAATATTATATTCAACTTTTATGACTTGATGAACATGAAATATACGATTTCCTTTACCCACTTGCCCCACTGTACTTTATAGACGAAACTTCCACAACACTCGAAGGAAATGAACGGAAAAATTGAATTGGGAACATATTAAAAATTTAACCCCCAGAAGCACCTAAAATATTTTTTCTGGTTTTTAGACATTTTTTCAACTAAATCTACTAAAAAGTCATAGAATAAGCACTCTAAACATCCTAGTATCAATGACAAATTGGTAGATAATAATTTTAAAAAGCTACTGACGACTAATGCTGCTATTATGTGGAGTAAAATCTCGTTTGATGCACTTCTAAATTTTTATGGATTTGGCTGAAAATAGATCAGGAGACTCCATTTAAGATATTTATTGAAATAGGCAAGGCAAGAGCACGCAACTCAAGTTCAAAGTTAATTGCCTATATTCCGGGTAGTATGCGGTCGGGTCTGAGCTTGACGACCGATTGGCAAATAGCACACACAACCTCACATGATCAGTACTATTGCTGATGAAGAATGTGTGTAGCCGCCACAAACATTCTAAATACTCACGCTCCTCTAATGTGAACGTGTACTATACACATGTTGAAGTGTTGGCTTGGCAAATGGATTGAGAGTGATTCGACTATGCGTCCAACTTGAAAATCTCGAGCTCGTTCAATACCCGCTAGGTTGCGAAGGCCGACGGAGGTTCTTCGTAGCATAGTTGGTTAAATCACCAGTCTATAGCGTACTGAGGGTCGTGGGTTCGAGTCCCATCGAAGGGAAAGTGGTTACCACCAACACATTTTTCAAATAAAAATCTTCCACATAATGTACATATTCGCATCTGAGTTCAGAACATTGTAAATTAATGTCCAAGTCGGGTGGTTTAACCAGGAATATAGGCAATTAACTTTGATTGAACTTAAAAACATTGTAATTCCTTCATGGTTCTATTCACCCAGAGGAACTATCCTAAATGCCAAAGGCAATGAATCGCATGCTTTGAGCGTAAATACAGCGGCACACCAGGAGTTAACTTTCTGAAATCAGTATGACGGAAGGCATCTAAGGTTCGATTTCTCAAAATTAAGCACATTAATCCAAAAAATATTTCTTAGGCTTAGTAGCGGACACTATCCTTCATAACCGGTACCAAATAGTTTTCCAGAACAGTTCCTAATTTTGATAAAACCCGCATTAGATGTCTTTCGCCATACAAATTTCTGGCGGTTAACTCATGCTGGCTATTTGCGCATATACGATAGCGTCTGGATGTGGAAGCGGCGAGTAGAAAATCAGCTACTGCCAATAATTCATTGAAATGTATTATTGATTTAAAAATCAAAAATCTGTCTGTCTGACCCTTACTAAACCGATCGCCATGAAAATTTGTATGCAGACCGTATTTTGGGACCGGAGAAGATCGTTCGAGACCCCTCCCCCCTTTTGAAAGGCGTGCTCCCAACACCAGTTTCTTAATTGTGCTTATTCTGCGTCTCGAATGACTCAAAAATTGTCGACACGTCTCATGCGCCTTGATCGTGTAATATAAATGGGAGGTATCGACAATTCTCACTTCCTTCGCCTCACCCCATACGAGAAGCAGAATAAATACGAATAACTCGAGAATAAATCAAGTAAATGGAACCAAATCTACCACTGGAGGTTTCCTGAAGGGAAGATATGTTTCTGTGGCGTTTCGAAACCCATCCCTATTCTGGAAAGGGGGACTCCCATACAAATGAAGCATACATTTCTGCATAACTTGAGAACTAATCAGAGAATAAATCAATTTTAGGCGAAACGAAGTTCGTCGGGTCTGCTAGTGTATCATATATGTAGTAAAGCGTATTTTCGGATATAGTGTACATATACACCCTTATTATTGTTTACGGACGAATAATACTTTCGAACAAATGCGAAAACCGTTTCACCAGTTGATTTTGCTGGCGTAAACGAGAATACGCTTCAACTTTCTATTAAAAGCGCGTTCGCGCGTAAACAAGAATATGGATGATAAATCAAACACAAAACATTTACAATTTCCTCAAATTTTATTTTCAAAGTTGTAGCTTACGCACGCTAAAGATTCGAATACGGGGGAATTAGGCATTGTTTTGTGTCCCCCTCCGCCAGGCGAATTTAACTCCGTTCTATTTTAATCAGCTGTTAGCATATTGGAACACTTTCAGCACAGCATTTTTGATATACACAATGTAGAAGAAGTGTTGAAGCTCAGAAACATGTTCGAATGGAAGGGAAGGTGGATTGAACGCTTCTAGTGTGGTGGGGGTGGGATTCGTAGAGATAGAGGACTATTAGTTGTTGGCATCTGGATTGGTAACAGGCAATAAGTAAGCAATCGATGCAAGGGGAAAGCATAGATATTGGGGATGACCTTTTGCGTTATTTTGTTTTATAAATATGTCTAGTTTGTATAGGATTACAATATTAAATTCAGTTTTGAGTGTCTGCCCTCAAATATTGTTCGACCAGTTTAGAATAAAAACATTCACGATTTGTAATTTAGTAAAAACTTCAAGTCTTATTGTTTTTCTTCTCACGATAGTCTTTGATCCACTTTTCAATGCGTTCCTTGAGTTCCGTTGCTGGTATCAGCATGTCCTCTGTGAGCGGTTGTCGGTTGAAGGGATCGGTACTGCTGTTGAGTAGATGCCTGGTGATAATTGAACGGTCCATTATCGTTCCGGACGGCAGTATCACTGGATCGCTCATCAGCGTGTCCATCAGTGGGTCTTTGAAATCATCCGGAGCATCGGCAAACTCGTCCGCATTCTGCTGATTCTGGGCGTAGATTTCCGCCGCTTGATGTATCAATTTTCGGAAATCTTCCACCTCTACTGGAGTGCGGATACCGAGTCTTTCCACACGGTTGGCAGCGTCTTCAAAGAGGTGTTTTTCAAAAGATCGTTCATCCGCAGCCAAAGCAGCGGCAAATTCATCACAGCTTAAGTGGAGATAAATATCGATCAGCTGACCGAGTAGTCTTCGTGGTTCCCAGCCATATTTCATGGGATTTCGCACACGTAAATCATTGCACTTTGGACCGCACAGTTGTTGCAAATTGTAGTTCAACATCGAACTCAGTCGATCAATAAGCTCTGGCCTCAGGAAGGGTTCCTTGATGTCAATCGTGAGATAGTGGAACATGTCTACTGTTTCACGGGCCAAGGTTAGATACGATCGACACTGTCGCTCATCTTGCACCAGCTGCCTCTGACGACTCTGCTGTGCTTCCTGGCCGAGGTCGTTCCATGCCAGATCCTCCATCATCAGTACTTGTGTCTCGTGGATACGTTTCAAGTATTCCAGACATTCGTCAAGCAGATACGTGGTATCATTAAGGAAGAAGTTGACAAACTTAACGAACTGTTTTCCACTCTTAGACTCTTTGATGATTGCCTGTCGATGGACCACACTATCCCACAGACCTTTAAACAGATGACTGATGTGATACCGAATGGTGAACTTGTCGTAGAATTCGGTGCTCTGACCAGTTGTTTCGATGTCGGTGTAGAACTTCATTAGGGCACTCACCAGCGCTCGCTGAGCCAGATCGTGGTTGATGATCTGCAGGTATAGACGCTGGGATGCCGTTTGGATCGTGGGTGAAGTAACAAAAAGCACCTGAAAGATATGGATTGATTAGGATTTATCTTTACTGAAACATAGGATGTAGGTAGCTCGATTTGTCTTTATCATTATTAGGCATATTTTTCGAAACCTTCCATTTTTTATTCTTTCAGTGTAAGAATAGTAAAAGACCGGAAGTAATTATAAGCAAGCCACCACCCAGGGTGGTATATTTCGGGTGGCACAACGGGCGAGTTTTGCGAGCGTTGGTGAGTGTTTTGCCGTTGAAAACAGAAAAAAATCATCAAAAGTTTGCCAACCGTATCAGCTGTTGTTTACTTTTTCAAAATAACAAATTTGAGCAAAATGTGTAAAAAAAATCAATGAAGCGATGTGTTGTCAACATAAATACGACGGAAGTACTGCATGAGCAAAATCTTGTGCAATACTTCAATTTCAACGAAAATTATTTCTTTATTTTGGTTAGTTTTAAGAGGTCATACACATATTACGTAAGGACTTATGGGGGGAGGGGTAGGGGTTCTGTTAATATCTTACGCGCCATATAAATAAAAAAATCTTTTGTATGGGAAAAATCTTACAGGGGGGAAGGGGGGTTGAAAACCCAGAAAAAATGCTTACGTAATTAGTGTACGGTCCCTAAGTTGGTAACATTTTGCCATAAGAAACCGAAAAGTTCACTGTGTGAGTACAAAATTCACCAAGCGGTTTTATATTCTTGCTAAGATTACTTCTATATTTTTGCCTTTCTCGTACAACAAAGTTATATCGAAAGGCTATCATTTTACTCCAAAACCGAACTTTTTATAGAAGTCTCGGAGACCCATGATGTTATATACCAATCATCTCAGCTCGTCGAGCTGAACAAATTTCTGTCTGTCCGTGTGTATGTGTGTGTGTGCACACGAAAACCGAAAAACATTAGCCACTAATATTTTGGTGGCTTCACAAAACAATGTTGTAAATTACTTAAGAAATTCCTCCAGGAATTCGCAAGTTCACCCAGAAATTGCTTCAGCCATTCAATCAAAATTCCTTCAGGAATCACATAGGAAATTCCTCCAGGTATTCCTTTGAAAATGTCTTCATGGATTCCATCGGAAAATCCTCCGGATTTTAAGAATTGCTTCAGAACTTCCTCCAGGATTTAATTTGAATTTTTTTTTGCTAAAACTTTAGAAAACATCTCAAGGAGTGTTTCGGAAATTCCTTTAGAGATGCATTTGGCAATTTCTTTACAATTTGTTTTAGATTCCTTTAGGCGTTTGTTCGAAAATGTCTTGTGAAAATCCCTCGGAAATACCTTTATAAAATACTTTGCAGATTTCTTCAGAAATCCTTCTGAATTTTTTTTTGGAAACTTGGTTAAGAATTCTATCGGAAATGTGTTGATGCAAAAATATGAGACTGCTGGGTCCATGACGTTAGGCATAAGGACGTTAGGCATAATACCTTCTTTATGTCGTGGGCTGTTTTTGGGGCATTTTATGCTTAACATCCTTTATGCCTAACGTCCTTATACCTGTTCGCGTGACCAACATCTAGTTTGTTCTAGTTTGTGACCAACATCTAGTTTGCTTGGACCTAGCAGCCAAGATACCGGTACTATTAGTGTCGAACGGCCATGTTATAGCCTATTCAGATTAGGGGCTGTCCATATATCACGTGGACAGGTTTTGCTCAGTTTTCGATACCTCCTCCTCCAGCGTGGACAATTGCTCATACCAATTAAAAAAAAATGAACTGTGGACTTCTACCATACTCCCCCCTTCCCCTAAGCTGTCCACGTAGTATATGGACAGCCCCTTACGTCATTTATGATCATAAATATCATGATAAACAACAACCTGATGTAATCTCCATACATTCAATTTCCTTTTCCGCTTTTTATTACGATTAATAATCTAATCCCAATCTGAATAGGCTATTAAGCTTATTGAAGCATATTTTGGCAGAATTCAATGGTTACAGCACCACTAGCGTTCTATTACTGCTTTACTGTAAAAACCTTCGGAAAATGCTTCGGATATTTTTTCAAAACTCCTTGGGATTGTTTAGGAACTCATTCAGAAGTATCTTAAGGAAAACTTTAGAAAACACCTGGAGGAGTTTTTCCGGATATTTTGCTTTTAAGAATTCTTTGGAAATACTTCGAGAATACCTTTAGAAACTCCTTTGAAAAATCCACTCGGGAATCCTTCGGCTATTCTTTCAAGAATTCCTTCAGCAAAAATCCTTCACAAATCACTCTACACTTTTTTTTTAAATCCATCCAGGTTCCCTTTCGGGAAAATCGTCCGGAAATTCGTTTTGGAATTCCTCCGAGAATTTATTTCGATTTTTATCTTGGAAATTCCTCCAGAAATAATTTAGGAAATTGCTAATCATTCTTATGGGCACACTTTTAGTGATTTCTTTGAATAATTCCTTGGAAAACTTATCCCGAAATTCCTTCGGAAATTCCTCCAGGAATTGCTTTGAAGAATCCTAACTAGTTTAGTATTTTTTAATATATTCCTGAAGTATTTCCAAGGGAATACTCAAAGGAATTTACAAAGCAATCCCTAATTGATTTCCCGAATAAATTCCTGGATTTCAACAAGAATAGCTTCGGAAATTCTCCAGGAATTCTTTAGAAGATGCCAAACGTTTTTTGCCGGACAACGATCCGAACGATAGTTCACTACATTTTCAATAGATTTGATTGATTTATTTATTCAAATATTTTTAAGGATTTTTTCATCTTTTGAGAGAATTTCACTCATGATCACCGGGTATTGGAATTCTCTGTCTCCGTCTTTATTCTTCCTTCTTCTTTCTTCCCTCTTCCTCCTTTCTTCCTTTCTTCACTTCCTTTATTATTCTTTCATCCTCTTTTTTCTTCGTCCTTCCTTGTTCGTTGATACTTCATCTATCTCTCTCATATTTTCTCATTTTTGCCTCCTTTTTTATTTCGTCTTCCTCCTTCCTTTTCTTTTTTTCTTCTTCCTTTTACTCTCTCCTTCCTTGTTCCTTCTTCGTTCTCCCATTTTTCTTCTTCCATCTTCCAGCTACCATTCTTCCTACAAGTATTCCTTCTTTATTCCTCTTTTCTTCTTGCCTCTCTCTTCTTTCTTCTACCTCTCACGGCGTGTGTATGGGGAACCTTTATGACAAAAAAAAAATGAGCATGGCTAAAACCTTCACCACATGAAAATATAGCTTTCTATCTTTCATTTCCTGGCTGTTTCAAAAAAATCTACCGAGGGGCCTCGAACAACTTTTTTTTTCTTCCAATTTGAAACTATTTGATAATGAGCTCTCTATCATAACCAACGGAAGCTATACAAACCGATACAAATCAACAAAACATATCTATTATTAGAAAATACTGGTACGAACAATGCTTTTTAAGTGTGCTATCAATATTTTGCTATGCTATCAATATTTTGTATGGGCTCAAAAACCATAGAGTAAAACAGAGCCGTAATAATCGAATTCTATTCAATTATAATATACATAGAAGTAATTTTCATATTCATATCTTTGAAGCATCCGTCACATTTGAATTGAATAAAATATCAAATTTAATATATAGGTTGCTACGATGTGTGATTACGTACGCAGAGGTTTTACATCGTAGTAGCCTTTCAGTGGTAAAATCAGTTGCATACCTGAGTACACGTGGAACGTGAGGTGTAATCAGCTCGACTTGTGGACCTTTGAAAATAATTTTTAAATTGAAGCCTAAAACGCATGAAGAAAATAGAAGTAAAGTGTGTGTATTGTGTCTTCAAAAGGTGAATTTAAGACCAATTTCCGAAAAAGCGCTGCAGATAATTAAAGATCGGTACATACCAGACATTGAAACTAAAAACTGGTATTATCCAACACGAATATGTTCATACTGCTCATTTACTGCTTATTCTATTGATTCGGAAAGAAGCAGTGAACGTGTCGTGAAACTGTTCCCTTATAAATTCAATATCAAAATTGATACAAGAAGCGGACAGGTATGTGAGATTTTTTAAAGATTTTCGAAGCATCGTATAAGAAATTTATTCAATTTCGTTAGGCTTGTCAATGTGAGATATGCATAGCTGCTCGTGAAAACATCACAAATAAATCCAATAAGAAGAAAAAGGGACGACCACTCCTTCTAAATGGCACTAAAAGGCCACGCTTGATCAATATGTGTAGCCTGTGCTTTACAGAAACTGGAAGAGGAAAGCCTCATTGGTGTACCAAAATCCAATTGCACGATAATGTATTGCATATCTTACAAGAAAAAGCAGATAATGGCGGAGATAGTATTGTAAGTTCATATGTTAAAACAAAAGCAACAAATGACGACGGATTCATATCACTATCTAATCTTCGAGGGTTTTCCTCTTCGTGGACTCAGAATCCAGAGGTTTCCAAGAGACACGTGCTTTCGGTCGATGATCTATTTCTGATTAAGAAAAATTGCAATTTGAGTACTCGAAACACCATAACACTTAGCAGTACTCTAAAGGCTCTCGATATTCTAATTGCTTCTAATTTGCCCAAGGAACTTACCACACTCAATAAGCGCCTGGAAAACTATTTTGAGGTAACTTTTTTGCCATTTGATGTAAACGGAGAAAATAAGAAACAACAATGTATCGCTCTTAAGCCTGTTGTTTATTGCAACAGTGTTCCGAAACTAGTCGAATTTATTTCTGTAGCGCGGAACATCACCAAAAATGATTTCTTCCTCAAAATTGGTATTGATGGTGGCGGTGGCTTTCTGAAAATCACATTATCGGTGGTGCAGAAGGATGCCAATGAGAGTTCTGAAGCAGGAGAAAAAAATTTCAAGAGTACCGGGATTAGAAAACTGCTTTTATTAGCTGTGGTACCGGGAATTCCGGAAAAGTATGCTAACATTTCCCAAATTTGGACTGTTTTGATGGAATTAAATACATTGGAAGCCCTAGTTGCAGGAGATTTGAAAATGATTAATCTTATTCTCGGAATTATGGGCTACAGTTCATCGTATCCGTGTCCATATTGTTTGGCACCAAAAACCAAGCTGTGCAATGAATGCGGACTATCAAGAACACTGGAGAACATCAAGAAAAACTTTTCACAATGGCAACATAGTGAAGCTACCGAAAAACTAGCGAAGAAGTATTTTAACTGTGTCAAAGAACCTCTCGTCTGTGGCTCTTTCAGTGACGAAATAGTGATCTTATGTCCTCCTCCCGTGTTACATATAACACTTGGCATAATAAATGCCATTTATAAGAAGGTTGAAAGCATTGATGCCTCGACAGCGGAGCGATGGGCAACAGCAAGTAACAGTACGAGGCACAGTCAATATGGTTTCACTGGCAGGAATTGTCATAAATTGATTGCACATCGTTCGATTCTCAGTGAGACTGGGCCGCTAGGATTGCTTCGAAGGGTAAAACCTTAAGTTGAAATGCATTTGATATATATAAAAATATATAAATATTTGTGTGCAATTTGCAGGCCGTTGAACAGTTTCACCAGGTCTACGAATCTTGCTTCAAGAATATACTACACCCACAATACGAGCATCATATTGAACGTTTTGCGCAAACCTGGAGAGAAGCTGAACTTCCTAATAGCTCCAAGTTTCACATTTTGCGGTTTCATGTTCCACAGTTTTGCCGAACTATGAAACTTGCATTAGGGAAGTTCAGTGAACAAGCAACCGAAAAAGTTCATTTCGATTTTTCTGCAACGTGGGATAGAGTTAAAGTGCCGGAATCATCAAATAATTATTCAAATGCATTACTGCACTCTGTAGTATTATATAATAGCTCACATATTTGAATGCCTTAACTAGTAATAATGATAAGGTATCAGTTGTTGAATTCAAACGGAAGCTATATAGAAAATAGAAAGAAAAATAAAATAAATATGAATTTGAGTATATAAATTGAATTCCACTTCTGATTTCTGAATACTAATTAAAGCTAGTAAAGGCGTTTTTGTTTCATTTTGCATTTAATTTCTAATAAATTACCATACGGTTTGCCGAAATCAAAGTAGTAATATGTGTTATTATGAAGTATGGAGGACAAAAAAAAAAGAAAAAAAAAGTTGTTCGGGACCCCTCGGTAGATTTTTTTGAAACAGCCAGGAAATGAAAGATAGAAAGCTATATTTTCATGTGGTGAAGGTTTTAGTGATGCTCTTTTTTTGTGATAATATTGTTCTACTGAACACGCCGTGCCTCTATCTTTGTTCCCATTTTCTTCTTCCATATTTTTTCTTTCTTTTCCTCCTTCATTTTCCTTTTTCTTTCTTTCTTCTTCCTCCTTACTTTTCCTATTTTTTCTTCCTTCCTCCCTGTTTCTTCCTCGTTCTTCAATTTTTCTTCTTCCTTCTCCCGTCTTCCAACTACCTTCTTCCTTCTTCTTGCTTCTTCTAACTTTCTTCTTCAATTTTCCTTCCCTGTTCCTTCAACTTTCTTGCTTAATCTTTCCTCCATTCCTCCATTACTTCATCTTTTTGCCTTTCTCGTATACAAAGTATACGTAAAGGCTATATGTTCGCTCCAAAAACGAACTTTTGATTGGAGTCCCGGAGACCCATAGTGTTATATACCGATCGACTCAGCTCGACGAATTGAGGTGATGTCTGTGTGTATGTGTGTGTGTGTGTGTGTGTGTGTGTGTGTGTGTGTGTGTGTGTGTATGTGTGTGTGTGTGTATGTGTGTGTGTATGTGTGTGCAAAATAATCTCACTCATTTTTCAGGCACTTATCCTTAACTGATTTGCTCGCAACAAGTTGCATTCGACGTAGAATCTTGTCCCATTGTTTCGTATTGAAAATTGGCCCAATCGGACTATGGGCTTCGGAATTATGGCCAAAATATATTTATGTATAAGAAAAATTCTCACTCACTTTTTAGGCACTTACTCTAAGCTGATTTTCTCGCAACAAGTTTCATTCGACGTAGAATCTTGCCCAATTGTTTCGTATTGAAAATTGGCCCAATCGGACTATGGGTTTCGAAGTTGTGGCCAAAATTCATTTTTGTACATACGAACACGTCCAAAATTCTCACTCATTTTTCAGGTACTTATCTTTAACGGATTTTCTCGCAACAAGTTGCATTCGACGCAGAATCTTGTCCCATTGTTTCCTATTGAAAATTGGCGGAATCGGACTATGGGATTCGGAGTTATGGCCAAAATATATTTTTATAAGAAAAATTCTCACTCACTTTTTAGGCACTTACTCTAAGCTGATTTTCTCGCAACAAGTTTCATTCGACGTAGAATCTTGCCCAATTGTTTCGTATTGAAAATTGGCCCAATCGGACTATGGGTTTCGAAGTTGTGGCCAAAATTCATTTTTGTACATAAGAACACGTACAAAATTCTCACTCATTTTTCAGGTACTTATCTTTAACGGATTTTCTCGCAACAAGTTGCATTCGACGCAGAATCTTGTCCCATTGTTTCCTATTGAAAATTGGCGGAATCGGACTATGGGATTCGGAGTTATGGCCAAAATATATTTTTTATAAGAAAAATTCTCACTCATTTTTCAGGCACTTATCCTTAACCGATTTTCTCGCAACAGGTTTCATTCGACGTAGAATCTTGCCCAATTGTTTCGTATTGAAAATTGGCCCAATCGGACTATGGGTTTCGAAGTTGTGACCAAAATTCATTTTTGTACATAAGAACACGTACAAAATTCTCACTCATTTTTCAGGCACTTATCTTTAACTGATTTTCTCGCAACAAGTTGCATTCGACGCGAAATCTTGTCCCATTATTTCGTATTGAAAATTGGCGGAATCGAACTATAGGATTCGGAATTATGGCCGAAATATATTTTTTATAAGAAAAATTCTCACTCACTTTTTAGGCACTTACTCTTAGCTGATTTACTCGCAACAAGTTTCATTCGACGTAGAATATTGTCCAATTGTTTCGTATTGAAAATTGGCTCAATCGGACTATGGGTTTCGAAGTTACGGCCAAAAATTTTTTTTTTTGCATGAGAAACACGTACAAAATTCTCACTCATTTATCAGGCACTTATCTTTAACGGATTTTCTCGCAACAAGTTGCATTCGACGCGGAATCTTGTCCCATTGTTTCGTATTGAAAATTGGCGGAATCGGACTATGGAGTTATGGCCAAAATACATTTTTCAAAATCTGACTCATTTTAGTCACATATGTACCCTCAGCCGATTTGCTCGCAAGAAGTTGCATTCGATGCAGAATCCGGTCCCATTGTTTCCTGTTGAAAATTGGCCGGATCGGACTATAGGCTCAGAAGTTATGGTCAAAATACTTTTTTTTCACCAAAAGTGCGTAGAAATTACTCACTCGAAAGAAACGAGAAAGGCACCATCACCGCTAGGTGGATTAATCTGGGTTTTTCCTTCATCCTTTTGATATCTTACTTCCTTATTCCTTCTGTCTTCTCCCGGCTTCTTTCCCCTTCTTCATTTATCCTTGTTCTTTCTTTCCTCTTTTTGTTTCTTTCTTCCTTATACCTTCTTACTTGTTCCTATTATCTTTTTCCTTCATTCTTTCTTCTTAATGTTTCTTCACCCGTCTTTCTTATTTATTCTTTCTTCCTCTTATTTACTTCTTTTTTATTCTTTATTTTTCTCTCGAACACCAAGGTGCAACGAAAAGGCTATATAATCACTTCCAAGACGGTTTTTTGATAGAAGGCCCGGAGACCCATAGTGTTATATACAATCGACACCTCGACGAATAGAGATGATGTCTGTCTCTATGTGTGTGTGCGTGTATATGTATGTGTGCAAAATAAAACTCACTCATCTTTTAGGCAATTATCTCGATCCGATTTGTTTGCAACAAGTTGTATTCAACGGGGATTCCTGGCCTATTGTTTCCTATTGAAAAATGGGCAGATCGGACTATGGGATCAAAGGTTATGGCTCAAATAAAATTGCTATACAAAAAGCACAGTAAGAAAATCTCACTCGAGTCTTTTTAGTATATATAATGCACGAGAAAGCCACAAACACCGCCAGGTGGATGAATCGGGGATTTTATCCTTTACTTATTATTCACTATTCAACCATTCAACTTGTACTCCATCGTAGTGTAGTACGGTTGGGATTCATTGCATCCCAACAATTGTAGCCTTTCTATACATTTCAGTCTTCTGATACTGACCATGGCTGACCATGTAAGACTTTTAGCCTATCGAGATTTCAGTCTTATGTTTTTCAGCCTTTCACCCTACACTGCTAAAAAAGTTTACACACAAAAGACTTCGAAGTATGTTTTTTTTTAATATAAAGTATTCAAATATAGCTTCAAAGTACACTCTTTCGTGGGAGAATGGGACTACACACAAAAAGGAATAAATATTATGCACAATTATGACTAACTTTTATTCACAAATGATTAACTTTTATGCATAAAAACAGGAAAAATGTGTAAAACTTATGCCTTTTATGCATCAAATTTTACTCCTTTTGTGGGTAGTCCCATTCTCCCGCAAAAGAGCATACTTCTCCACAAAAGAGCATACTTTCAGTTTTGCGTGTAGTGCTGCACAGGTAAAAAGTGAGGTTATGCGTCGCTACTGGCAATACTAGTGCAAAGGGTTTTGGTTTTAGTGGATCGGAAGAGAATTTCTATACCACCCATCCCCACACTACCGAGTTACCTTAGTATCCGAAAGCAATTTTTCGCTTTACCCTTACCAAAAAAATAAAAATAAATTACTCACCTCGATCAGTTTGGCAGTGATGTATGGATTTTTGATCAGATGAGGCGCACAGACCAGCGTCAGAATCCAGGTTATGATGGAATTGTCTACAAAATCAATCACCCCAATACTGTGCTGCATGCAAAACAGAATGAAGTCAGCAATGTCTTCGATGTACCACTCGGGCAGCGAGCAAAAGTTTTCGCTCGCGACCAGCGTCGCCGGTTCCTGTTTATTCACGAACAGATCTTCGATGGGCCGATTCTCGATCTGATACAGCATGTATTCGCACACGGACGAGTAAAATTGCATGCAAGCACCCAACACATTGGGATCGATTACCGCAATGTCGCAGCCAAGTTTCGCCTTCGACAGTTTATTGATCTGGTTGACGCAACGATCTCGGACCTGTTTGTTCCTACGGGCAAGCGGAGTGTTCTCCCATTGGCTTTTGCTGGCATTCAGTTCGTCCACCATTCGCTGGAGCTCTTTGGTAGCTCTGAGCAGTTTGTTGTAGCGTTGGATCGCAGGGATGATTCCCAGATGATGAGCGTGAAGGGTTAGGAACCAACAGTGCGTGACAAATTTGGGCGTTTCCCACTTCTTTGTCGATCGCAGATTTTCCAGCCAATCGTTGTACTCTTGTGAAGAATATTTGAGCTTCGTTTCGTCTTCGATGTCTATCAATGATTCGGGATGATGCGGGTAAAGTGGATCTATTCGTGATAAATTTATTTTTACCGAGAGTAGTTGCAGAATCGACATGAAGTTTAGCATAAATCCGTCTTTGGCCAGAAACCGGTCGTCCGCATTGTACTGAATTCGTTTATGATTGGTCCTCAGTATTTCCGAAACGTATTTGAGCACCTCCTGTCGGCTGTCCAGATTCGTTAGTAGTGAGAGGAAAATTTGATGCAGTACTTTTCTGGTATTCCCCAGAAGCGTCTGGAAGGAACTAGCCAGCGTCCTATCGCAAACATTCTCTAAAAAGTGGTGCGTGGCAAATTTGGGATTTTCATCTAAAAGAACCGACAGCGATAGAAATGGTGCCAGAAAGGACACCTTAGAAATTTCCCTGGCCGCGTACTTGTCCAGGGTCAGTCTTGGCAGGAACACAACATGTTTCACGATCAATTTGCAGATCGGATTCGTATTTTCCACCTTGATTTCAACAAGCTCCTTCAGTCGATTGAGCGGGTCCGAAACGATATTCTCGTTGCATATCGTGTTCTGCATGTCGACGTATAAATCATCGAGAACTATGGTGAAGATTGCATCGAAATCCGCCTCATTCTTACGAGCCTCTCCCATCAAACTAGCTAGAAAATCCGAAGGAACCTAAAATTTAAAACAAAACTTCGATTACTTTTGATAGATTGAAATATGTAGACGAAAGCGATGACAAAACAATCTTTGTTTAAATCAATCTACCAAATCAGACTAACTAACCTTATTCTCATACATCAACTGCAACAGTGGTGATTTTTCCAGAATTAACTTGGCCGGATTATCGATTTGGGCGAAGTTCTGGAAGCGATTCTTGGTTAACAGAATGGCGTACTTTAGTGTCTGCTGCCGTATAACCGCCGCCACGTCGGGCAAAATTTCCGCCAGATACATTTTTTTACTCTTTTTAATTTTGGTATAGCTGTACACTTCGTCGTTGGCACGGCAGTAGCAGTTGATGAGATAATCTAGTGCAGCAACGCGATTCGAGCTGAATGATTTCATGCTGGGTTTAGACGTGCATAATCTGATGTCGGCGTCAATTTCCATTGCGGTACTACCACCGCTTTTTTCTAGGACTTCCTCGATGTCAATCGGTTTCACTTTTTTCGGTGGAATGCTATTCCAGTTATCGGAGAATGTTCCACTGGTGCTTCCATCGCCCGACTGAATCAGCTTGCCCTCGTAGAACTCCTTGACGACTTCGATGAAAATTTCGGCGCAGAATTCGCGATAATTTTTGGCGTCCAATGCTTCCAATGCATTGGCAAGTACGGCCGGATCGATAGTGAAGCGGGCTTCTGAATAGCGAATCTGACTGTTGATATTCATAATGCGGAACACGATCTGCTGCAGTTCTTCACGTGTGGCGGCTTCGTCTCGCTTTTTATCTTCAATCTTTGCTGGAGAATCTTCGATAATCGGGGAAGATGAATCAATATCATTACTTGCGGTAGGAAGATCCTCATCCATCTTGATAGGAGAATCGTTATTTGTTATAGTGTTGTTGCCGTTCGAAGGAATCTCACCAAAACCACATTTTGTAGGTGACTCCAATGGCTTTATATCCACTGAGTTAATTGTTACAGTTGACTCTGCAATTAAAAGAAAATGAATGGTGAAATACAAATATAACGTCATATGAAGTTACTTGCAGCACTTTTCACTTTCAAAGTCATTGTATTGTTTAACAAATGAAGCAGCCCAAGAAGACATCCCATATCTTAATGGGGACGTGTAGAATGCGTCATGCATCTAATTTCACAAAAATATCGATTGGATTGATTCGTAGAAACATGCTCATTAGAGTTAGGCACAGTTGTATGAAAAAACGCAAACTTCATCAAATCAGGTGAGATCAAGGTTTTTCTGAATCGCTTTGGGACCCCAATCAACTGTGCGAAATATGGGCTCGATTGGTTGCTTCCCCACTTTCCGCATTGCGTTTCAAATTTATATAGAAATTAGTATGGGAAAACGTACTTTTTTACATTTTTGCTCTTAACGGCTTCAATTCATTGTCAATCACGTGACTCAATATGTTAGCATATAGTTTGAAATATACTAAAAGACGGGACTCTAACAAAAGGCGGAAACACGTAAGGCGGAATCACAAAAGGCAGAATCTCAAAAAGCAGACGTTCTTTTACTCTTTTTTTGTGAAGGTTTACGGCGGGACTCTGAATAGAGTAGAAACCTCTGCACCAGGCCTTTGATGATGCCGTTGCATAATTCCGTTCGAAGCAGTTTGCCAGCCGTACACGGAACATGTCGTCCAAGAAGACGCTGTTGCAACTGAATCAGAGGGAATTACGTTCATAAATAGTCAAAGAGGTCTCATGCTAACTAACATAGTAATCGTTTGAAGTCATTTTTGTTATTTTCTTGTCAGAGTCACATTATTTAGCCAGTTTTTATGGTATTTAGACGTCTATTGTCATTGTACGCGTTCAAAATCAACCGAAGCAGTTTATCCGACTCACATGGAACATGCTGCCCAATGCTTCATCGTAGAAACTGAGACGGAAGTTTTTTTTTTATCAAATATAAGAAAGTGTTCAATTCCCGATTTAAGAAAAATGACAAGTTAATAACTTTTGAAGCAGTTTTTCAGCCGTACAAGGATCATGTCGTCCATTAAGACACTGTTGAACTGGCTCAAAAGACATTATATTTACAACTTTACTTTAATAGATATTCTCTCCCATTATCTCATTCTTAATTATATAGATTGATGTGTACGATATCATTTTTGTCTTTATGGTCAGAAGGTATGGGTTCCTCGAATTACTTTGTTTATCTAAGTTATTGGTTCTTCGTGGTTTTTGTTCTGTGTCAATACCATCAAACACAATGTAAGTTATGTCTTCTAAAAAGTAGAAACTGTTCGTGCATTTGGTCTATTTTATTGTTATTCCTTTGTCAAGGTAGTCTAAGACTATTATTATGTTCTAAGAAGTAGCTTAATCGTTTCTAAACTGTCAATATCTATAATGTACTAATGATCAGCTATGAGTCAGCTATAGGATTCACTTTTCGGTGGCAAAGTAAAGCTTCATCACGCCTATTCCCTACTATTAGTAAAAATTATCGAGAATGAATAAGCCGTCATAAGATTGTTCATATACCATCATTATAATGTGTGGTATTTTTTATTATGGCTCTTCGAAGTGAGACATAACAAAATAAGACTGGCACCACGTTCCTAGTTCCTAGTCGGAATATGTCATAAGGCGTAATTACAAAAGGCAAAAATACGAAAGGCGGAATTTCAAAAGACAGAATTCAGTAATTTCTAAGTTTTACACAGGTGCCTGCTTGAGATAAAAGAGAACATATTTTATTCTTTGAAGGCTCGCATCTGCCCAGTAGGGTGGCTCAAAAAACACTTTTTCAATTTTTTTGATGGGCCGCCCTTTTATTCGGTTCTATTTGATGCCCTGATGCTCTGGACAAAATTTAAGCCAAATGCGGTGCTAAACTCGTTGGAAGTTTATATGGAAAAATGTATGCAGAAACATCCCAAAACAGTGATTTGCAGTTGGTCGGCACAATTTACGATCAAGAAGCATGATACCCTTTTTGTAGAATTAAATACAGTATGTTATGCTGAAAACCGCGAGAAGATTAGAGTTTATTAGGCAAAGATATTACCATTTTACTGGAGTGTTGTAGGGGTGAATTTATTTCTTTTCAAAGGTAAAAGAAACGAAATTTTCTCAAACCTCACTTCAGAGAAATGCTAATAACTTAGCCGGGCAAACACTAATCTTCTCGCGGTTTTCAGCATAACATACTGTATTAAATTCTTCAAGATCTGAATGAGTATGAAAGTTCTTCATCATAAGTTGTGCCGTCCAACTGCAATTCACTGTTTTTGGATGTTTCTGCATACATGTTTGCATATAAACTTCCAACGAGTTTAGCACCGCCCAAACGATGACCGATTTGGCTGAAATTTTGTCCAGAGCATCAGGGCATCAAATAGAACCGAATAAGAGGGCGGCCCATCAAAAAATTTGAAAAATGTTTTTCCCATACTAATTTGAGCCACCCTACTGCCCAGTCTAAGTTGAAGGAGGATATGATTCCTTCTTGAAAAGCACGCCCCTCACGCAAAACTGAAAGTATGCTTTTTTGCGGGAGAATGGGACTACCCCTTTATTTATTTGTATGCATAAAAGTGTAGGATCAGCATCGAATTATATTATTAAAACAAAAAACGGACGCTGAAATAAATATATAAATCAAAACATGCACGAATAAATCATAAATGTTCAAAAAGGTACTCTCTCCGTGTTCTCATTTTCAAAAATATCGAAAACCATCATATCAATGACGCCCAATTCTATTTGTGCAAACGTCAAAACAAAATTGGAGGGAAAACCGTGCAACATACATGAATGTCACATGCATGTGCGACGCAACAAATACAGCAGACAAGGGTATAAATACAAGTGCGCTTCCCGTATTTCGTTCACTTTTTCGACGGACGCGTAGGCAGACAGAAGCAGCCAACAGCCAGCAACGAAGCAGTAAGCACTTACCAGTCAGGAAAACTGGTACAAGAGACGGCATTCCAGGTCCGGTGCGGCCTCGCTCTCTCTGTGGATTCAAACCCGGCAGCACCGAAAAGAGACGGCATTCCAGGTCCGGTGTGGCCTCGCTCTCTCTGGGGATTCAAACCCGACAGCACCCTTAAGAGACGGCATTCCAGGTCCGGTGCGGCCTCGCTCTCTCTGGGGATTCAAACCCGGAAGCAACGACAAGAGACGGCATACCAGGTCCGGTGCGGCCTCGCTTTCTCTGGGGATTCAAACCCGACAGCACCCTTAAGAGACGGCATTCCAGGTCCGGTGCGGCCTCGCTCTCTCTGTGGATACAAACCCGGCAGCACCGATAAGAGACGGCATTCCAGGTCCGGTGTGGCCTCGCTCTCTCTGGGGATTCAAACCCAACAGCACCCTTAAGAGACGGCATTCCAGGTCCGGTGCGGCCTCGCTCTCTCTGTGGATACGAACCCGGCAGCACCGAAAAGAGACGGCATTCCAGGTCCGGTGCGGCCTCGCTCTCTCTGTGGATACGAACCCGGCAGCACCGATAAGAGACGGCATTCCAGGTCCGGTGTGGCCTCGCTCTCTCTGGGGATTCAAACCCAACAGCACCCTTAAGAGACGGCATTCCAGGTCCGGTGCGGCCTCGCTCTCTCTGGGGATTCAAACCCGGACGCAACGACAAGAGACGGCATACCAGGTCCGGTGCGGCCTCGCTCTCTCTGGGGATTCAAACCCGACAGCACCCTTAAGAGACGGCATTCCAGGTCCGGTGCGGCCTCGCTCTCTCTGTGGATACGAACCCGGCAGCACCGAAAAGAGACGGCATTCCAGGTCCGGTGCGGCCTCGCTCTCTGTGGATACGAACCCGGCAGCACCGATAAGAGACGGCATTCCAGGTCCGGTGCGGCCTCGCTCTCTCTGTGGATTCAAACCCGACAGCACCCTTAAGAGACGGCATTCCAGGTCCGGTGCGACCTCGCTCTCTCTGTGGATTCAAACGCGGCAGCAACGAAAAGAGACGGCATTCCAGGTCCGGTGCGGCCTCGCTCTCTCTGTGGATTCAAATCCACCTGCACCGCAAAAATGGACAGTCAACAATGGACTGTCGAGAATACGGCCGGTCGCGACAATGGCGTAGCGATGGATCCAACTGCTCCCACAAAGTAAGTATTTCAAAGAAACAGAAAAGCATACTCTGATGGAGAAAGGCAGAGTATTGCTAAGCAAGGGGTTCCGATGGAGATAGGCGGAACGCCCAATAAGTTTGCATCCGGTATTTGCATACGGAGTGCAGCATGCTCTGATGGAGATAGGCAGAGTATTGCTAAGCGAGGTGCTCCGGTGGAGATAGACGGAGCACCCAATAAGTTTGCATCCGGCATTTGAATACGGAATGCAGAATAAACGATGTCCGATACATGTGAGCAAGTAACATTGATAAATGTTTTTTTTCTCTTTACCTGTTTTATTACAGGAAGATCTCAAAAAAACAGATAATGCGGGAACTGACAGAAGTCATCGAAAAGAACAACACTTTGCGTGAACAAGTAGTTCGGCTTACGACTGGTACAGAACAGAGTTTCGGCAATGGATTACGTGAAGCATGTTCCAGTACAGTACGTGAAGATTCGCTATTGCTTTCCACGATGAACAACTGGACGTTGGGTACCCTCAATATACCAGAGTGTGTTCCATCATCGGGCGAGACTGAGATAGATAAACAGGCATTCGAATACTGGAAAGACATACTTGTTTCCTCACTCCAGCTTGTTAACGCTGTGGATGAACAAACGAAATTCAGCGTATTCAAAATTAAATCGGGGCCGAAGTTACGCGAAATTTTTCAAGCTACAGCTACTACCATGGGAATGCCTGATGAGAAGACTCAACCATTTTCAAATGCCTTGGCTCGCCTAGATGAATATTATGGTTCGAGGACGTACACTCTTTCCCAAAGAGGGAAGCTTATGATGATGGCTCAATCGGAAACGGAAAGCAGTATTAACTTCGTGCGTCGTGTAGGATCATCCGCTAAATTATGTAACTACGGCCCGGATGAAGAAATGGAAGCCGTTGTGAGAGTTATCACCAAGAACGCTACTGATGCAAGAGTTCGAGTACTTGCTCATCGCAACTGGGTGAAACAAGGGTCAATGAAGGACCTTATTGATCTTGTACGCGATCGTGAAATGGAAAGAAGTAATGAAGAGGAATTCCAGAAAATTCGTAGCAAAAATGAGACGGTGAAAATATCTGCAGTTGCCTATAAAGATCGTTTGGAGAGTCGAAATTATCGCGAAGGATACGGCGCGAATTGGTTTCCAAGAGTAAACCAACGTGGAATTCGGCGTGGAAATGTACGAGGTAATGGACGTGCCATTATGCGAGGTAATTTCCGTTCACAAGCCTCGTCCAACTGCTGTTGGCGATGTGGAAGCGCTTTTCATCGGGCCACGGCATGTTTCGCGATTGACAAGGAATGCCGTATTTGTGGACGCGTGGGTCATATTGCTCGAGCATGTGACTCCCGCAGCCATTCGAATCAGTTTGGAAATCAGAACAGAGGTCAAAAGCGACATGCGGACTCGGAGGGGTCAGACACGGAAAAGAAAATTGCGGCGATCGAAGATGCTAAAACTGAGCCAATCGGAACAAAGGTACGCGAGGATGACGATCTGAAATAATTACTACGACTAATATTTGATTTTTTTAGTTTTATATTGAATTTAACTAATTATTTGATTATTGAATGATTATTTTTTTTTTTTTTTTTTTTTTTCGAGAGTTGACCAGTTGTAGTCTTAATAGACTGGTATCTCGGCTGGGCTCTCCATGTGATACACAATACTAGCAGACGACTCAAGCTATGTTGCTCACTAGGTCACTGCGGCCTGGGTTTGTATTGTGATCATACCGATACATTATTCTTTCTATCTACAGTCTGTCAATTATAAACCGAACAAATAATGGAAGCTCAACATGTACATAGATGTTTTCTGAATAAGTAGTTAACATGTAAATTTAATTATTAGTTACTTGGAGCCGACATTCAATACCTAATAGTAGTCTATGTTGACAACGGGTGGTACTGTTGCCATTTCCAAGTAACAATTTCGAATAAAGATGTAATGATATCATTCTGGTAGGGTAGTTTCAAAATAGATTAATTTAAGTACTATTGTAATAAATGGACACATTGAAGAGCTTCCCTTATTTTAACACGGTTGAGTATCGGATGTTTGTCAATACGTCGTCGAGTTAATTGTATCCTATCAGTCACACTAATGTCATATGTTAAAGTTTCAGTAGTCTAATAGTGATCATTATACAAAATTTCTGTCCAGTTGTTCCGTAATTGATTTTTTTGGTCAAGTTCTATTCCCTTTTCTAATATTCAAACCTTTATTATTTATTAAAATAATGAGGTCTAAAATTCAGTTATTCAGATTCAGGGTATACAATATTCAATATAATAGTGGATGAACGCATCATTTGGTCTATCCTCATTTCCGTAAGTGGTCAAGTTATTAGTCTTGTAGTAATAATAGTGGTACTAGTTATTCTCTATCTTGTGAGTGCAATGGTCTCAATTAACTATTCTAAACAGAACTCTGTCTCTTGTCTTTCTGTCCACCGATGGTCATGTATTTATTTTCGTTTTTTATTATTTATTTGATATCATTAAATTTCAGTCATTTATTTTACTATCGGTCATTTATTTTATTACTAGCAGACCCGACGAACTTCGTTTCGCCTAAAATTGATTTATTTTCTGATTAGATCTCGAGTTATGAAGAAATTGGTGTTTCATTTGTATGGGAGCCCCCCTTTCCAAAGCGGGGAGGGGTCTCGAACTATCTTAAGAACCTTCCCCGGCCCCAAAAACCTCTACATACAAATTTTCACGTCGATCGGTTCAGTAGTTTCCGAGTCTATAAGGCACAGACAGACAGAAATTCATTTTTATGTATATAGAAGAGAAGAAGAAGAAGAAGATAAGGTAAAGGTCAGCGAATTTGTCTTAATACGAGAAACACTAAGTCATGTCCCCTATATATCCGCTAATTTTTCTAACTAACCTAATAGAAGGAAGAGAGAAACAGTTTTTTTTTGCGTTGATCCATGCAGCTAGAGAGACTAAAATAAAAAGATTATCGAGAAGATATAATAGATACATTCACTATCTCCAATGCCAAATTAGTAAATCTACAAATTCTACTTTTCACTACTAAAATTCTACTTCAGATACGGGTACAAAATGAATTATTGTTAGCTACTACTACAAGTATAAATAGATGTATGCTATTTGGATAAGCGTTTGTTTCAGGGTCTTGTTAGTATTAGAGTTATGTTAGTTAGACCCCTACTGAGCCCTGCCGGCACCTCCAAATTTACCAATAGGCAGTTGTTGTTAGATCGTGCGACACTAACCATTAGTTAACTTGGAGGCATGGTACCTCAAGTGTTTGGTATAACTGTTGACCTTATTTAAGTAAGATGTGATAAAAGTTTCTCTACGGAGCTTATTTTCAAACCATTACCATTAAAATAACGATATTCTTGTGAAGGAGATATAAAAAATGGAAAAATATCTTAATTTTTTAATTTAGTGTTGAACTTAACCTTTGTTTGAAAAAAGCACTCTATTAAACAACAAAAATAAAAATAAAATAAAAATCTTTTTAAGACACTTGAAATATCAACGTCAAGCCCCTTATCCATGGACAGGGAATTATTTGATTATTGAATGATTATTGAACTGAAACTATGCATTAATAAAGAAATACTGTATTACAGACGTTGACTTTTGGAAAACTGCAGTCCCTTCAACCCGAATTGTATCCTACATCTCAAGTCCAAGCATTACTCAAGCCATCTAATGAGAATGAAATTGTAAACCAAAACAGCGCAACACTTGTAGCTGAAGTGGCGGGTATTCAGGTAGAGTTTTTGGTAGACTCCGGATCTCATGTCAATACCATAACCAGAACGATGTTTGATCAAATTTTGGCAAACGAGACGGCAGCATCGAAGTTGCATATGTTGCAATATTCTACTGATAAACCTCTGAAAGCCTATGCAACAAGTGGTCAAATACATGGAATTGCCCAATTGTTTGCTGACCTCTGCGTATCGGAAGACAGACCGATTTTGATAGAGAAGTTTTACGTCGTAGATGAAATAAGAGCACTTCTAGGCTTCAACACAGCCATTAGATATTGTGTCCTTGATATTGGGTTGGACGTTCCAATTCGTTATGATCGAATGCTTTCCAACCAATGTGGTCCAAGTTTGGTTAACTGTACACGAGAAATATCAAAGGTTTCTGAATTTCCTAAATTCAATATACCTGCCGTTTCGCTAAAGTACGACAAAGAGATGCCTCCAGCCCGAAATGTGTACACCCATATCCCAACAGCATTTAAAGAGGCTACCACGCAAAAGCTTCAAGATCTTTTGACTAGTGGCATAATTGAGGAAGTCACACAGGATATGGATCGCTCATTTTGCTCGTCGCTATTGGTTGTCCCGAAAGGCAGAAATGATATACGTCTTGTCATAGACCTTCGAGGTCCAAACCGGTGTATTTATCGTACTCCTTTCAGAATGCCTACTTTTGAGTCGATAATAATGGAGTTGCACGGAGCTCAGTGGTTTTCCACAATAGACCTCACGAGCGCATTCCACCACATCGAGCTAAATGAGGACTCACGTCACCTAACCAATTTTTTTGCTGGAAATGGGCTTTACAGATACCGAAGATTACCTTTCGGGCTGACAAATGCCCCGGACATTTTCCAAGAAGTACTCCAAACCATTGTACTTGCCGGGTGTGAAGGGGTAGTCAATTATTTGGACGATGTCATGATTTTCGGTAAGACAAAAGACGAGCACGATGCCAATTTAGCTAGAGTATTGGAGTGCTTTAAAAACCACAATGTCAGGATCAATGAAGCAAAATGTGCATTTGGCAAACGATCTGTTGATTTTCTTGGATTTGTTGTGTCTAATGAAGGTTGGAAAATAGAAGATGAGAAAATCATTGCTATAAAGAACTTTAGAACTCCGGAAACGTTGGCTGAGGTGAAAAGTTTCCTTGGATTAATCAATTTTATCGAAAAGTTCATTCCACATCGTGCAGATAAAACTTGGAGACTTCGAATGTTAGCCAAAGCCGACACATTTTATTGGAATCAGACGTTGGAAGATGAGTTCGAGTATTTCAGGACACAAGCTTGGAAAACTATAAAAACATTAGGTTACTTCAGTAGACAAGACCAAACGGAACTCTACGTTGACGCCTCTCCTCATGGTTTAGGAGCAGTCCTGGTACAGCTTGACGGAAATTTCAACCCAAGAGTGATTGCTTGTGCTTCAAAATCCTTAACGGATACAGAACGAAAGTACCCACAAACTCAAAAAGAGGCTCTAGCGATGGTTTGGGCCATCGAGAGATTTTCTATGTACCTCATGAGCATACATTTTACTGTCAGAACTGATGCCCAATCAAATGAGTTCATTTTCGGAGGACTGCATAGGATTGGGAAAAGAGCGGTTACTAGAGCAGAATCGTGGGCTCTGCGATTACAACCATATAATTTTAAAGTTTGCAGCATACCAGGAGAAATGAATGTAGCAGATGCTCTTTCAAGATTAGTCAAACAATCACAAGCAACTAAATCATTTGATGACACAATGGAGGAGAAACATTTACTTTATTTCATTGATACTGGGGCCATTGAAATCTGTTGGGACGAAATTGAGCTATACTCGGATAACGACGACGAATTGGCAAAAGTCAGAACTGCGATTGAAACAGACCACTGGGAGACTGGTTTGAAAAAGTATGAATCTGAAGCAAAGGAACTGACAATCATGGGTAGTATGCTGTACAAAGGAGATAGAATAGTTCTTCCTGAACAGTTAAGACTGAAAGCGATCAAATCTGCACATCAAGGTCATATGGGAATTGGATCAACTAAAAGAATACTAAGGCAGCATTTCTGGTGGCCAGGAATGAACAAATCAGTTGAGGCCTTTATCAAGAAATGTGAGACATGTCTGTTGCTTTCAAAGAAAAATCCACCAATTCCACTCAGCAGTAGAGAACTCCCAAATGGCCCTTGGGAAATACTTCAAATAGATTTTTTCTCTGATAAAGAATTTGGATTTGGAGAATTCCTGGTGGTAGTTGATATCTACTCAAGATATCTGCATGTTATGGAAATGCGACACATCGACACCGAATCAACTATCGCTGCATTGAACAAAATATTCGCGGTTTGGGGCTACCCTCTAGTTCTACAAAGTGACAACGGTCCCCCGTTTCAAAGCGATGCTTTCGTCAGGTCCTGGGAGAACAGGGGAATAAAGGTTCGGAAATCGATTCCCCTAAGCCCGCAGTCTAATGGAGCTGTTGAGCGTCAAAATGAAGGGATAAAGAAAGCATTGGCAGCATCCAGATTAGATAATGCGAACTGGAAGACTGCTCTGAATAATTACGTTCATATGCATAACAAAGTACGGCCATTAACTAGGCTCGGGGTAACACCATTCGAGCTACTAGTTGGCTGGAAGCATCGGGGATTTTTTCCAAGCCTGTGGAGATCCGATAGCCAACTAGAGGTGGATCGTGAAGAAGTCAGAGAAAATGATGCACATTCTAAGCTTGTAAGCAAGAAATATGCAGATTTTCGTCGAGGAGCAAAGCAATCTGATCTTGTCGTCGGAGATAAAGTTGTCCTGCTACAATTGAAGCGAACAAAATCAGACCCAACATTCGGGGCCGAGAAGTTCACTGTTATTGCCAGAGACGGGGCAAAGTTAATTGTTAAAAGCGATCGTGGGGTCGTGTATTCTAGAAACGTAGCAGATGCGAAACGGGCTATCGATGACGAAGGGTTTACACAACAGAATCAAAGCCATATTCCAGATGACGCGCAAACCTCATCGACAAACTTTCCGTGGCAAAGTCCTGAAATTCAACTTTTTGCGGATCACCGAAATTCAACAGAATCAGAAGAAAACAAAGGTTCTGAAACAGGTACATGTATTGGTGTTTTTTACACAACTTAATGTTAATACGAAACCATTTCTTTTGAATAGATAAAACCTCTGGAGCGCAAGGATTGAATAACCAGCTAGACCATGACGATTTCATCCATTCTCGTCCAAGTCGAATCAAGAAAGTGCCCGAAAAGTTGAAGGATATGATATTATTCAACGTATATCAATAAGGAGTAACAACCAGAATTTATGGTAAAATAACAAAAAAAAAAACTAGAACTAACGAATAAAGTTATTTAAAAATATTATTTTAAACAGGTAAAAACTTTTACATGCTTCGATTTGGTAATATGTTTATATCAGAAAGATACGAGTGGAACGGAACTGAAGGATAACAATATTATTTTAAGAGTATATACTTTTAAAAGAGTAGAGGTGAGATGAAATGTAGGATCAGCATCGAATTATATTATTAAAACAAAAAACGGACGCTGAAATAAATATATAAATCAAAACATGCACGAATAAATCATAAATGTTCAAAAAGGTACTCTCTCCGTGTTCTCATTTTCAAAAATATCGAAAACCATCATATCAATGACGCCCAATTCTATTTGTGCAAACGTCAAAACAAAATTGGAGGGAAAACCGTGCAACATACATGAATGTCACATGCATGTGCGACGCAACAAATACAGCAGACAAGGGGTATAAATACAAGTGCGCTTCCCGTATTTCGTTCACTTTTTCGACGGACGCGTAGGCAGACAGAAGCAGCCAACAGCCAGCAACGAAGCAGTAAGCACTTACCAGTCAGGAAAACTGGTACAAGAGACGGCATTCCAGGTCCGGTGCGGCCTCGCTCTCTCTGTGGATTCAAACCCGGCAGCACCGAAAAGAGACGGCATTCCAGGTCCGGTGTGGCCTCGCTCTCTCTGGGGATTCAAACCCGACAGCACCCTTAAGAGACGGCATTCCAGGTCCGGTGCGGCCTCGCTCTCTCTGGGGATTCAAACCCGGCAGCAACGACAAGAGACGGCATACCAGGTCCGGTGCGGCCTCGCTTTCTCTGGGGATTCAAACCCGACAGCACCCTTAAGAGACGGCATTCCAGGTCCGGTGCGGCCTCGCTCTCTCTGTGGATACGAACCCGGCAGCACCGAAAAGAGACGGCATTCCAGGTCCGGTGCGGCCTCGCTCTCTCTGTGGATACAAACCCGGCAGCACCGATAAGAGACGGCATTCCAGGTCCGGTGTGGCCTCGCTCTCTCTGGGGATTCAAACCCAACAGCACCCTTAAGAGACGGCATTCCAGGTCCGGTGCGGCCTCGCTCTCTCTGTGGATACGAACCCGGCAGCACCGATAAGAGACGGCATTCCAGGTCCGGTGTGGCCTCGCTCTCTCTGGGGATTCAAACCCAACAGCACCCTTAAGAGACGGCATTCCAGGTCCGGTGCGGCCTCGCTCTCTCTGGGGATTCAAACCCGGAAGCAACGACAAGAGACGGCATACCAGGTCCGGTGCGGCCTCGCTCTCTCTGGGGATTCAAACCCGACAGCACCCTTAAGAGACGGCATTCCAGGTCCGGTGCGGCCTCGCTCTCTCTGTGGATACGAACCCGGCAGCACCGAAAAGAGACGGCATTCCAGGTCCGGTGCGGCCTCGCTCTCTCTGTGGATACGAACCCGGCAGCACCGATAAGAGACGGCATTCCAGGTCCGGTGCGGCCTCGCTCTCTCTGTGGATTCAAACCCGACAGCACCCTTAAGAGACGGCATTCCAGGTCCGGTGCGACCTCGCTCTCTCTGTGGATTCAAACGCGGCAGCAACGAAAAGAGACGGCATTCCAGGTCCGGTGCGGCCTCGCTCTCTCTGTGGATTCAAATCCACCTGCACCGCAAAAATGGACAGTCAACAATGGACTGTCGAGAATACGGCCGGTCGCGACAAAAAGATCATCATTTGTGAATAAAACATAGTCATAAGTGTCATCAACCAACTGGTCGCAGTGGAAAATGTACCCAACAAGGAAAAAAAAAGGTCATAAGTGTGCATAATATTTACTCCTTTTTGTGTGTAGTGCCATTCTCTCACGAAAGAGCGTACTTTGAAGTCATATTTGAATACTTTATATTCAAAAGTGCATACTTTAAAGTATTTTATGTGTAAACTTTTTTACAGGGTGTCGACTCAAATCTGAAAATGAAATTCCCTGACTTTCCAGACCAGTTTTCTAAAAAATCCAGGTATGAAAATATGATGGTTTCAATTTATAGAAAGCATCATTATTTAGATTTTATGGTTTAAATTCTAAACTTTTATCAAACATATAAAAAAGCAGTTTCAACTTTTAGTATTTTTATAGTATGTACTTATCAATAATAGCTGATTCATGAAACCATGATAGAATTCGTCTGATTACATACGGTTGAAATTACTGGATGGGAGACTTTGGCAAGATTCCGATGAGTAGAATCCATGATGTAAGCTGTTCTGAAAACTAATAAGCATTTCTTAAAGCCTGAATAATAGAAACATATGAAGATCAGTGTCTTGTGAATCTTGCTCAAATCTTAATAATCGAGGCCTGATGCGCGAGCTAACTCGTTGCGACTCTGATGGAGAGAGAACATCGAGGATGATTTTTTTTCTTGTATAACCGAATTGAAAATCAATTGAAGTAGGGTAATTCGCCAAATGTTGAACGGTTAATTTCATCGCCTATTATTGAACGCACGTGCATTTCTTATGGGTGTTCAACAATAGACGCAAAAATTAGCCATTCAACATTTGGCGGTTTTCCCTAAATCTAATCATTGAAACCCAATCGAAGCGTATTCGATGTTAACATATGGATTAATTTCATTATTTAAAAATTTAAAAGAAAGAATTCAAGAAGAAATTATTTCGAACAAAGAAGAACACATGTTGAAGTCTTTGAAAACCATTTGAGTCCCTGAGTTACTGGAAGCTTAACCACTTCTAGTCATTCTTAATCACCTCTAGGAGGAGAAAAGTAAGAATTTGTAGTTAATGTTGAATTAGTAATTTAAAAGTAAAATCTTGGAAGTTAATCAAAATTCATCATTAATCAGACTCACTGAAAACGTGATAAACCATCAATATTACTGACAGACTCTCACAAATCATTGGAAACATTTCAAAAGTTCTCAAGATCTTTATGGAGATCGATACATCCTTCCGGGCATCTTCAAGGGTTGTTTGAGTTCTTTAGACTTTCGACAACTAAGATTTCTTAATTACACAGTTTTGTTTATTGGCTTCTAAAAACACTCACGGACTGCTAGCAATCCTCCAACATCCAGATATTTTAAAATTCAATCCTTATAAGCTCATATAAATTCTTCTATTTCCTCCAGGAAGATAAACATAGATACATTTTTGAAGAAATCCTGAAAATTCAGAAAAACGCATACGCCATTAACAATTGCACCGTGACATCATTTGACATTTTCTGCACATTTTCTGTCGAAATATTTCCCACTCGAAAGCATCCTGAACTGGGGCCTCCTTGCGCATCTCCTTTCGATAGCTCTTTCGTATGACAGCATGATTGCTGTCTCCTAAGCAGTTTTTGCTGTATTCAAATCAAAATTGACCAAAATGTCACTTACACCTCTCTGCTTCTAGCCCCATCACTTGCAGAGGTTTCTTCATCATCTTATTTATTACAAAGGAAGCTTTTGAAAACTCTTTTACCGGCATGGAATATCAGATCAGAATTATGTACAAAATTTAAACTTAAACAAAACAATTTTGATGTTTCGCCTTACTTTAGAAGGTTTAAATCAACAATATTAAAATCAATCTAATGCATTCTAATTATGTGGAGATAGTCAAAATTTGCCATAAAAATAATGATCATAATATCAAACAAATACCAAATAATTAGGGTGTAAAATCAATTTCTGCATCCGGTAGCTGTCGGCCTCGTCCGGGCAATGAGATTTTTCATGTGACCTAAGTATGGACATCCTACGCCTTTGCCCCCAAGACTGATACATTTTTTAACCCGTGAGTTCTCTTTCATAACGAGTGAATTCTCATGAGGACAATTTTTTTCATGGAACTTTTGACTCGTGCAACTGTCTATGAAATTCAAGGAACACCCATATTAATCTATCTAGTGGTGTAAGTGGCTTTCTCGTGCCTTATAAAATGTATTAAAAATAACCACTTTAAAAAGACAGATGTAGAGATTACGGCAGTCTTATACTGCCGTGAATCGCACGTCAGTGCCATCTGTGTAAGGCATTCATATACAGATGGGGCCGACTTGCGTTTCACGGCAGTATAATACCATCAAATGATTAGCGTTTTACTCTGCCCGGCGTTTCGACCATTGAATGTGGTATTTTCCAGGGCAACCCATTTTTTCCCTTGAAAAAGACCACATCCAATGGTCGAAACGTCGGGCAGAGTAAAACGCTAATCGTTTAATGGTTTTATAAGACTTTAAAAGAAGACGACTTTCCAGTCGTCTCCAATACCATAAAGAGATAGATCCCATTATTTCCACAAATTCCTTATTATTTACATTAATTACTATGGTTCTAACTCCGGTTCGTACTAACCGATTTGTGCTCGTACTCGACAAGTCAACTACGAGACACTGAAGACGACCTTACTGTTGAGGTCGAAATACGTATCTGTCAAGGTACAATTAAGTGGTGGAATTAAATGGGATTGTACAAACTCGTCTTATGACAAGTAAATTCAGTTGTTGTGGATGAATGCTTTTATTCAACAGAAAGTAGAAAATATATATTTTGGATAATATCTAGAACTATTAAAAAAAAATAATTCTAAAATTGTTTAAGAATATTGAATAGAAGGTCCTTCAAAAATAATACATAAAGTTTGTCAAAAGACGACATGACATGTAAAAACATTCCAAAAGAACCTTTTAATAATTAATTTTCTTAATGATTATTAAGGGTATATGACAAATTCGCTGCAGTTTCCAGTACAGAGAGAAATATTTTTTTTGAATATACATTTTCGATATTGGATTTGGTACTTTTTTCCCTGACGTCAATCTAAATTCCCTGACTTTCCCTAACCCGTGGAAGGTCCGGTTCCATATTGACGGCCATCGTGGTACTCTTCCAACTATGTCCTTAATGATTTTATTTATTTATCATCATACTAAGGCCGGAGTGGCCTGTGCTGCACATAAAAGACTTCTCCATTCAGCTCGGTCCATGGCTGCACTTCGCCAACCACGCAGGCTGCGGAGGGTCCGCAAGTCGTCCTCCACCTCGATCGATACGTCCTCGATCCACCTTGCCCGCTGTGCACCTCGCCTTCTTGTTCCCGTCGGATCGTTGTCGAGAACCATTTTCACCGGGTTACTGTCCGACATTCTGGCTACGTGCCCGGCCCACCGCAGTCGTCCGATTTTCGCGGTGTGAACGATGGATGGTTCTCCCAACAGCTGATGCAACTCGTGGTTCATTCGCCTCCTCCACGTACCGTCCGCCATCTGCACCCTACCATAGATGGTACGCAACACTTTCCTTTCGAAAACTCCCAGTGCGCGTTGGTCCTCCACGAGCATCGTCCAGGTCTCGTGTCCGTAGAGAACTACCGGTCTTATGAGGGTTTTGTAGATAGTCAGTTTGGTACGGCGGCGAACTCTATTCGATCGGAGCGTCTTGCGGAGTCCAAAGTACGTACGGTGGCTCACATTGACCTCATCACTCTTGAGCCTCTTCCTATCATGTACTTCGTCTTCGACGTGTTGATGACTAGTCCAATCCGTTTAGCTTCGCTTTTCAGTCTGATGTAGGCTTCCTCCATCCTCTCAAAGTTACGTGCCATGATATCAATGTCGTCGGCGAAACCAAATAACTGGACGGACTTCGTGAAAATCGTACCACTCGTGTCAATCCCCGCCCTTCGTATTACTCCCTCCAAAGCGATGTTGAATAGCAGACACGAAAGACCATCACCTTGCCGTAACCCTCTACGCGTTTCGAAGGGACTCGAGAATGCCCTGAACCTCGAACTACGCACATCACCCGATCCATCGTCGCCTTGATCAACCGTATCAGTTTATCCGGAAATCCGTTTTCGTGCATTAGCTGCCATAGCTGGTCCCGATCGATTGTATCATATGCGGCTTTGAAGTCGATAAATAGATGATGTGTGGGCACGTTGTATTCGCGGCATTTCTGCAATACCTGACGTATGGCGAACACCTGGTCTGTGGTAGAGCGTTCACCCATAAATCCCGCCTGGTACTGCCCCACGAACTCTCTTGCAATTGGTGTTAGTCGACGGCATAAAATTTGGGACAGTACCTTGTAGGCGGCGTTCAGCAATGTGATTGCGCGGTAGTTGCTACAATCCAGCTTATCGCCCTTTTTGTAGATGGGACACACGACACCTTCCATCCACTCCTGCGGCAGAACCTCATCCTCCCAAACCTTGGTAATCACCCAGTGCAGCGCTCTAGCCAGTGCTTCACCACCGTGTTTAAACAGCTCTCCTGGTAGTTGGTCAACTCCAGGGGCTTTGTTGTTTTTCAGCCGGCCGATCTCCTCCTGGATTTCCTGGAGATTCGGAGCCGGAAGTCGCATGTCCTGCGCGCGTGCAGGTTCATTACCATACCGCCACCGTTGTCTGCCATATCGCCATTCAGGTGCTCTTCGTAGTGCTGCCGCCACCTTTGGATCACCTCACGCTCGTTCGTAAGAAGGTTCCCGTTTATGTCCTTACACATATCGGGCTGTGGCACGTGGCCCTTACGTGAACGGTTCAACTTCTCATACAACTTTCGTGCGTTATGAGCGCGGTACAATTCCTCCGTCTCTTCACGGTCTCGATCTTCCTGTTGGCGCTTTTTCCTCCGGAAAATCGAGTTTTGTCTGTTCCGCGCCCGTTTGTATCGTGCCTCGTTCGCCCTCGTGCGGTGTTGCAGCAATCTCGCCCATGCTGCATTCTTCTACTCAACTAACTGCTCACATTCGCCGTCATACCAGTCGTTTCTCTGATCCGGAGCCACCGTGCCTAGTGCAGCGGTTGCGGTGCTTCCAATGGCGGATCGAATATCTCTCCAGCCATCTTCATGAGATGCTGCGCCTAGCTGCTCTTACGTTTGGAGTGCTACTTCCACCTGCTGCGCGTAGTCTTGGGCTAGTCAACCGTCTTGTAGCCGCCCAATGTTTAGCCGCGGCGGACGACTTCGACGCGTGTTGTACACCGTCGAGAGTTTTGAGCGCATACATACTGCAACGAGGTAGTGGTCGGATTCAATATTCGCACTGCGGTAAGTGCGTACGTTCGTGATGTCGGAGAAGAATTTACCGTCGATTAGAATGGGTCGATTTGGTTTTCCGTTTCTTGATTAGGTGATTTCCATGTGGCCTTGTGGATATTCTTGCGGGGGAAGAAAGTGCTTCAGACTACCATTCCGCGGGAGGCTGCAAAGTTCATGCATCGTTGGCCGTTGTCGTTCTATACGGTATGCAGACTATCCGGTCCGATGACCGGTCTATACATTTCCTCCCTTCCTACTTGAGCGTTCATGTCACCGATGACGATTTTGACGTCCCGCAGTGGGCATCCATCGTATGTCTGCTCCAGTTGCGCATAGAACGCTTCTTTCTCGTCGTCGGATCTCCCTTCGTGTGGGCAATGCACGTTGATGATGCTATAGTTGAAGAAACGGCCTTATATCCTCAGCTTGCACATCCTTGCGTTGATTGGCTGCCACCCAATCACACGTTGGCGCATCTTTCCCAGTACTATGAAGCCGGTTCCCAGCTCGTTGGTGGTGCCACAGCTTTGGTAGAAGGTAGCCGCTCGATGCCCGCTTTTCCACACTTTCTGTCCTGTCCAGCAGATTTCCTGCAGCGCTACGACGTCGAAGTTGCGGGGATGTAATTCTCGCTTAACTTTTCAAAAGGACCTAAGTAACATTTTTTTCATGAATTAATTTGAGTATTGCAATCAATAGCTTTCATGCTGTTCTGTTAATTGCGCTATTCAATTTAATTCATGAAAAAAATGTTACTTAGGTCCTTTTGAAAAGTATTTTTTTCGAGAGTTGACCAGTTGTAGTCTTAATAGACTGGTATCTCGGCTGGGCTCTCCATGTGATACACAATACTAGCAGACGACGGTCACTGCGGCCTGGGTTTGTATTGTGATCATACCGATACATTATTCTTTCTATCTACAGTCTGTCAATTATAAACCGAACAAATAATGGAAGCTCAACATGTACATAGATGTTTTCTGAATAAGTAGTTAACATGTAAATTTAATTATTAGTTACTTGGAGCCGACATTCAATACCTAATAGCAGTCTATGTTGACAACGGGTGGTACTGTTGCCATTTCCAAGTAACAATTTCGAATAAAGATGTAATGATATCATTCTGGTAGGGTAGTTTCAAAATAGATTAATTTAAGTACTATTGTAATAAATTGACACATTTTAACACGGTTGAGTATCGGATGTTTGTCAATACGTCGTCGAGTTAATTGTATCCTATCAGTCACACTAATGTCATATGTTAAAGTTTCAGTAGTCTAATAGTGATCATTATACAAAATTTCTGTCCAGTTGTTCCGTAATTGCTTTTTTTTGGTCAAGTTCTATTCCCTTTTCTAATATTCAAACCTTTATTATTTATTAAAATAATGAGGTCTAAAATTCAGTTATTCAGATTCAGGGTATACAATATTCAATATAATAGTGGATGAACGCATCATATGGTCTATCCTCATTTCCGTAAGTGGTAAAGTTATTAGTCTTGTAGCAATAATAGTGATACTAGTTATTCTCTATCTTGTGAGTGCAATGGTCTCAATTAACTATTCTAAACAGAACTCTGTCTCTTGTCTTTCTGTCCACCGATGGTCATGTATTTATTTTCGTTTTTTATTATTTATTTGATATCTTTAAATTTCAGTCATTTATTTTACTATCGGTCATTTATTTTATTATAAGGTAAAGGTCAGCGAATTTGTCTTAATACGAGAAACACTAATTTCCGCTAATTTTTCTAACTAACCTAATAGAAGGAAGAGAGAAACAGTTTTTTTGCGTTGATCCATGCAGCTAGAGAGACTAAAATAAAAAGATTATCGAGAAGATATAATAGATACATTCACTATTTCCAATGCCAAATTAGTAAATCTACAAATTCTACTTTTCACTACTAAAATTCTACTTCAGCTATACGGGTACAAAATGAATTATTGTTAGCTACTACTACAAGTATAAATAGATGTATGCTATTTGGATAAGCGTTTGTTTCAGGGTCTTGTTAGTATTAGAGTTATGTTAGTTAGACCCCTACTGAGCCCTGCCGGCACCTCCAAATTTACCAATAGGCAGTTGTTGTTAGATCGTGCGACACTAACCATTAGTTAACTTGGAGGCATGGTACCTCAAGTGTTTGGTATAACTGTAACTTATTTAAGTAAGATGTGATAAAAGTTTCTCTACGGAGCTTATTTTCAAACCATTACCATTAAAATAACGATATTCTTGTGAAGGAGATATAAAAAATGGAAAAATATCTTTCTTTTAATTTAGTGTTGAACTTAACCTTTGTTTGAAAAAAGCACTCTATTAAACAACAAGAATAAAAATAAAATAAAAATCTTTTTAAGACACTTGAAATATCAACGTCAAGCCCCTTATCCATGGACACGGACTTAGGTCCTTTTGAAAAGTTAAGCGAGAATTTATCGTAGATTATCCTGTCGCAACCTGCGAAGCCTAGCGACTTGCAGTTCCATGTTCCAAGCTTCCAATCGTGATCCTTTATTCGTCGCCTAGGTCGTTGCCGATTGTATCGAGTCGTATTATCTTCTATGTCGTTCGTAATAGTTGTTTTTAAAGGCGGCTTATTGGGCCTGCGCAAACCTCCTGTCTCGTCGGAGGGCCGTCGTGTCAGGGCTGTTTAGCGTCCCACCTAACACCAGGACTTGGGCTTGCATTGCTTGACAGCATTGTTGTCCTGATTAGAACACTACGAACAGCCTTGAAAAATGCATCTGAATGGAATCAAGTCAATATATGGGATATATGGCGGTTTTGTGTAAATGATAAACACAAATGATCAGCCTCCTTACAAAAAATTTTTAATTGATCGTTACTAAAGTACGGTGGAAGATGTGTTGAACTTTATTTTTATTTGGTGTTTCCTTCTGAACTCAGCCTCTGAGGACCGGTCAACGACGGTGACGAAATAAGTAAATTCTAAATTAAACATAGGTATGGGAACTTAGTGGCATATGTGCAGCGTACCGGCATGTGTGTAAGTTTATCATTTTTCACACGGAATTCGGATTAATTGAGCTATGATGTGAAGCACTCTAGTTACGTGTCATGTATTGATCCATGCCCGTCAAGTGGGAAAAATTATTGGAAAATTATTTAGATTTAAAACCGTTTTAGAAAAAAGTTTGCCAACATACTCCAAGGCTCGCTCTTGGGATCATAGGGGCGAAACTGTATTGATCGATTTCTTATAATCGATTTTTTCTTTCGTTAATAGCTCAACTGAATTAAAATCATTGTTGCTTCTGGTGCAAGCTGCAACTATTCTTTATCGCCCCGAACCACAAAATCAAGAGTAAATTCTCGCGCTCAGAATCATATTGGCGTGATTGTATTGATTGATTTCTCTCAATCGATTTTATATTTTGTTAATAACTCAATTGTTTCAAAAGCTACTACCGTGATTGTTGTTCCTGGTACAAGATGCGATCACCCGTTATCACACCTAACAATCAAATCACCAAAAGAAAACACCGACTGAGTGAAAGCGATCATTGCAGTTACGCCCCTATCCTAAGCGCGAGAAAGGATTTTTCGAATCACAATTAAGAGGGTTGGAAGCAGAGGGGTGTAATCGACATTTTGGTCAAAATTTAGTTGACTACTACAGCAAAAAATGTTTTAGTTCTAGACCTTTGCGCCAAAAGTTGATATAGGGTAAATGACTACTTGGACCTATGAACCCGATTCCCGGCTCACTGCACAGAAAACTAATGATTTATACTGTTTGGGAGGTATCATCGAATAAACACCTACCTGGAAATCGTCACAGTGCTCGATACAAGCATTGCTTTAAGCTGTTTACCACCACACAATAGCGCTAAACTCACGCACTTCAATCTTTTCTATTTGTTCGTATCACTAGAACTTATATAAACATTTTAGAATACATTTAAAAATGCATCCTCAAGCCGAACGAAAAAAATCACCTCGGCCCAGGAATTTCTAGCCGTACAGTGCTGCCAAAAGGTCAGGTGTCTTATTTTATCGTTAATAGGAAAACTGTCTAATACGTTGACACCTTCATGTTACTTATAATTATCTCGATTTTAAAAAGTAAAAAAGATGTTTTTTCAAGTATTTGGAGAAGTTTGGATAAGTGAACATATCCTCTCAAACAAAACAAAAATTATTATAAATAACGTGCTTATTTTTGTTTACGTCGCATTTTCTACCATCCCGAAATAGAGAATGAGAGTAATAGCCTATTCAGATTACGCCATTAATTACATAATAATTGGCGTTTCAGGGTAAATACGCTTTATGATGTCATTATTTACGTAATATTCTATACATTTTGCGCTGTCAAAAGATACCCGCTAAAAAGAGTCATACAGAATTTATTACGAACAATTATTACGAGAGAGCTTTCGTTCTAACTGGGATGCAGGGAGAAATTCAACAAAACAAAACTGACAAGCGTCACGCTCTCTTTGCCAGAGAGAAAATTCTCTCTGTTTTCATTTCGTTTCGTAGTTGACAGTCATGCTTTTTCTGTCGCAGCAGGGTCGAATGCATGTTAGATGGAAATCTTCTGAGCGTTGAAGAATAACTCTGATTGTGATGGTTTTGTGGAAAGCATTTTATATGATGAGAAATAATGATGATAATTATTTATTCTCCACTTATTCAACATGAATTGTTTAAAAAAATAGATGCTCTCTAGAATTAACATGAAGTATTTAACCTAAACCTAGATTTAATAGAACAAATCGAATAAATTTTCAAAGTTCAAGAGCCAATGCGGAAGACAATTTAAAAAGTAGGAATGGTTGTAAAACGAATATATTTGATGAATAAACATGATTTCATATATTGTTTCAATTCTGCTCCTTGAATGGCTTAATATACTTTGGATTTCAACATTTTTCACGTGGGACAACTGTACGATTTGAATGGGATGTATATATAAAGAAGAATAACCTTAAATAAAACATGGATTGGTAGTGCATTAATTCATCCAAAATCCAGTTTCCATTTTTGAAAACAAAAATTTAATTGCTGAGTTGCCCTTCATACATGGAGATACTGGTGGAAATACATGTTAGTTCGATAATATTTCTTGAAAATTGGTCCAATCGTCCTTTTTTATTTATTTGTGAGAATTCCCAAAACTATCTAAATTTTTCTATCAAATCTCCGTTCGATCATAGTACAGAATCAAAATACTTTTTTAAACTTAAAAATAAATTGAGGAATAGTCTGATTCCCCGAAGAACGGCGCACCCAACTAATGAATGTAGCTTCGCTCATTATCCTTAATGAGAGCTTCAAATATTCTTCGAAAATCCCTTTTCATATTTTTTTTTATATTTTTATTTCGTAGAAACTTTGTTCAGAAAAAAATGTTCGATTGTCGCCACACAAATGCTTGACTTCGCAAATTAAATTTTAAAACTCTCCTTGAATTCAACCCTGTATTAGCGTGCAAATGAGGAAACATGGAAACGTCAAGATATATTATCTTGCTGCAGTCTGAACACCTCGTAATAATTGGATACCCTCTCACTTAACAAAGTCATAAATAGCCCAATCTGAATAGACTATAAAAGATGTTGAGAGATTGAGTAAAATATTGCGTAAGCCGAAGAGACTTGGGGTATGTTTTCTGGCCATTGCTGTGACTGAAATGAGTGCTGCACCATGTTAATTTAAATCAAATAAAAGCTTTTTCAAACGGCGTTTGGCAAGAATAGCTATTTTTTAATCAACTTGAGTAATATGGCATTGAATTTTTCGAACTCTTTTTACATGGAGAAACACCGAAAAATTTAATAAATTTATTAAACTTTCAATCTTTCTAAAAATTTGGCATAATATTCTTTAAATGTATACATTGCTATGGAACTATTAAATGGGCCATAATAATACTTATTGTTAGTGAATGTGAAAGTGAATCGAAATCTGGAATGTGACTGTTATGCGAATAAATAGCAAGATGGGACGTGGATCTTAATTTTCGAATTTTTAGAACAAAGTCTATTATCCTATTATTTTATTAGTTTTTCTTAAAGATGAAGTCATTTTAAGCTTATTTCTGGATGAAAATCAAAATCGTCAAAAATCGACATGGGACCCTTATACGAATCGCGGCAGTGAACCCCATTGCAGTATTACACGGCCCACAAAATTCAGAAAAAACACGGAGACGAGCCAGCCTCGGGCTAAAAGTCTCCTTAATGAAGACACAAAAAAAAATCAGGAAAAAGTTGCTCCTTGTCATAAATATCAATTAAATAATGCAGTCGTACGCATGTTAGGCCGGGAATGGGGTAAGAAACCCTAGTTTGTACGTTGTTTAGAAAAACTTTGTTGTACAAGAAAAACGAATTTTAGTATTTTTTTAAACTTCCATTAAATATGTATAGAACGAAAAATATTGAATAATTTTGCACACATTTTGATCAAAACAAAGTTTTTGTCACTCACACCCCCTTTGCGTGTGACCACCTCAGCCCTTATCCACCCTCCATCTGCTCCTTTATGTATTTTTTGATCTTGGCATTGTGTTCCAATGAGTCGCTCGTAAAAATAGGTCCACCACACCGAAGCCCAGCATGACACAGCAAGGGCCACTTACTAAGAAAGAGCGCCCAGATACCCCACAGGCTTTGTTTACGACCTGGCAAACTATTTCAACGCCCAGACCAGGCATGTCCTGGGCACGGGTAGCTAGGAAGTAAGTCTACAAATTTACGTCGTTACGCACTAAAGTATGCCCGTGTAACAGGACAAGCAGCCGCACTTTGGAAAAGTTTACAAAGGTCCACTATGGGGGAGGGGGGTTTGAAAATGTGAAATTTGGTTTGGTGGTTTGTGGACAGCCCCTTAAAAATTAGATACCACCTTTTATAACCCGCGTTTATTTACATTCTAGCAGACCCGACGAACTTTGTTTCGCCTAAAATTGATTTATTCTCTGAATAGTTCTCGAATTATGCAGAAATTTATGTTTCTTTTGTGTGGGAGCCCCCCTTTGCAAAGGAGGCCCCCGGCCCAAAAACCTATGTATACAAATTTTCACGCTGATCGGTTCAGTAGTTTTGGAGGCTATAAGGTTCAGACAGACAGAAATTCATTTTCATGTATATAAAAGATTAGAATAATGAAGAAGAAATCCTTCTTCAATGGCTCTACATTCCAACTGCAACTTGTCCTGCTTTTCAACTTAGTAGTCTTTCAGCAGTTCCTCAGTTATTAATTGAAAGCTTTTCTATGCCCGTCATTGCATGAATATGTATCTTGTGGGACAAGTACAAGGATACACTATGCCCAGCTCAGGGTGTCGAGAAAGTTTCCAACAGAAAACATCCTAGACCGGACCGTGAATCAAACTCGCCATCTCCGGATTGGCAATCCTACGCCTTTGCTCGCAAGGCTACTGGAGACCCAAGAAGGAATTACAAGTTCTTTTAAGCCATAACGAGTTCAGATATTTTATGTTTCTAAGAACCTATTAGAACCAAAGACAAGCGTTAGCCCATAATAATGCAAAAAAAAGATGACTCCTTCTTTCCAAACACGCGAATAATACGTATTAAAATTAGGCAAACAGTATAACATTTTTAGTACGTCGTACAAATTAATAATAAAAGAAAAATGTGCTTCTCCGCATCTAAGGTGGCCTACACTCATACCGCACGTGTAAACCATATCTACCATATATCAATGCGAAATACGCTACGTATTGTTTTTGAGTCGAAAAATTTGCAGAATTCCTTCTTTCCCCGCGCGAGCAAAATAGCACATGACCCATCCCATATACGAGAAAACACCCACAAACAACAAAAGCATAAAACAACAACCGCACAACGCATTAATAGCAACATTTTCTGCCACTGCGGAGTAGAATTGGGTTGACAAACTGCACAAACTGTGCTTAATCGCAATGTAGGTCACCCGCCCTATCACGTCCGAACAGACTGGCAGACGATTGCACGAAGCAAAATTGAAAATCAATTTAGTCGCACCGAGAAAAGCATTATATGCTGCTTTGTGATGCATCTGACTCGACCCGAATAGATGAATTCAACAGGGCTGGTAGCGAATACCACAGTCAGCTGATTTTGTTATTACTCAAATTACTTTCTGGGCAAGCACTTCGGGATTTCCAAGCCCCCTTCCTAATAACGTTTAGTCATATAAATTTATATTTTTACGAAGCTTGAGAATAGACTTAGGCTTCATACTTCTATGACAAAGATGCTGCTGTTAGTTGTTCGACCTCCAAGGTCCAAGCCAAATTCATCATAGGACAATCTACGAAGTCCCTTTACCAACCCTGCCATGCAATGACAAAATTCTCTATTCCAAAAACAAATGCCCGTGTGGATTTTTTCCTGACCCATCTGCTTGACTCACCTCCTTGGCCGGAAGACGTTACAGCAGTGTCCTCGCCCTCAGTCATCGAACTATCCTGCTGATGTTGTTGTTGCTGACCGTCCAAGGATCCGACGGCCGTCGTCGCTCCTGCTCCAGCAAGCAATCTGCCACCTCCACCACCGGTGGTAGTTCCCGTTTCCAACTTCCGCAAACGCCTGGCGCGAATCTCTTCCGGTGTGAGCTCCATTTCGGATTGCTTCCTCTTCGCTTGATGGATTTCCACTTTTGAAGCCGTTTTGCCTGCCTCCTCCAATGGGACCCGATGAAACCGACACAAAAGCCTTTGTTTTGCTAAAATGGCAAACACTCGTACACAAAGTTCAGTCGCCCGCCGATCGACCCACGAAGTTAAATTTTTCTTTTGAGTTTTCTCTTCTCCGCAATTACCGTCGACAGACAACGGAACACTTGGCCACAGTATGGAAAACGTCACTAATCTTTAGCGATTTTTTTTTTTTATTTTCGTCGTAGTAGCCAGACGACGTTTTCTTCTTGTTGCTGCTATTTGCTTCGTCGTACACAGAAAGCAGCCACGAATCGATTTTTCTTCGTTTGTCCTCGCTCAGCGACGCGCAACCGGAAATTTATCACTTTGTTGTTTTCTTTCGCACAAAACGCGTTCAATTTTGCACTGCTTTTCCCGTGAATCAAGCGGCAGTTTTGCTAGCGAAAAAGGAAGAAACTCTGTCGATGATGTTGAATTTTGTCAAGTCACTTTCGCTCATCAAAGCAGAGCAGCAAACGAAGCACCACGCACCGTTCCGTGGTTCCGTCTTTCGTTTTTTTTTACGTCTTTGGGCGTCAAATTCAGCTGTCAAACAGCTGTCAAAAAGAAATGCCCATCGGTTGCCGAATTCTTTGTTTTGATGCGTTTACTGTCTTCTTGAAGTAAAACACACAGAAAAAAAATCCAATGAAAATATTGTTCTTCTCAAGATTTTATATTTATCAAAATTTTACCTTTAATTTCATTGTTGAACGTTAAAAGTGTATTGTTTAACAACAAAAATACTTTAAAAACTATTAAAATTTAAATTATTTAACATACTAATATAAAAAACAAAGCATTTTGATCGACTATGTCTAATATACCTTAATGCATTGTTTGACTAAAAAAGTGTAAGTACAGTATCCCCCCGCTGATCCAACAAATGAATGGCCGGACTATCGAGGTTTCTGTCGTTAATCCGACTGTCAAATCCATACAAATGAACCAAAACAAAATCACAGTCACAGCACAAATTTGAAAACTGACAGCAAAAGTCGAGTCAAGTACGAGACACTGAAGACGGCCTTACTGTTGAGGTCGAAATACGTATCTTTCAAGATACAATTAAGTGGTGGAATTCAATGGGATTGTATAAACTCGTCTTATGACAGGTGAAAACATTCCACTAAAAAGCTCAAAATAATTTTCTTAGCATAATGTGTTCAAATGGGTGTTGATACTTTTTAATCCGGAAAATTCCGAATTAGCGAGATCCGGACTAACGAGTCGTCGGACTAGCGAGGTCCGGATAAGCGGGGGGATAACTGTATATTTATTTACAAAGCTTTTTCATTTTTCGAGGGACACATCGAAAACTCTACTTAGGATCTTTTCAAAAATCGTGCTAGAAATGTTTGTTTTGTTTTTGCAGTTGCAGCAAATGAAAGTGAAGTGTGAAACAACGTTTTAGGACGGCATTCGGCATTTTTATCAATTATTTTAAATTCTATAAATTAGTGAAAATTCAGTAATTTTTCCAGCCACTTTGAAGTATTTGAAAACTGTTCGAAAGGTTCTACCAGTATTGCTCATAGAACTAGGTCCTGCGTAAAATATGGGTCTTGGAATGCGAATGAGGAAAGTGGGTTCGATGGCGATAGTCGCGGCTGGCGGAGCTGCCGGATTTTGGTTTCTACAACGCACCTACAATGAACGGAAAGCATTTAATTCATGGACCACCAATTTTGAACCATCTACCTGTGCCAAATGGGATTTCAATTGGGACCAGTGAGTATAATTCGTTGTGTTGCGAGACTTTCAGAACTCAAATGGAATGTCTCCGGATTACACTAAATTTGTCATGTAACGATTAATAAACCTTTTAAACTTTCTATCGTCTTCATTGTAATTGCAAAATGATGATTTTGCTGCAATTTTTGTATTTTTTCAGCCGGGATCCAAGAAGTTTAGTGAAACCGTCATCGGACTTATCGGATCCTGCAGCTCAAAATCGTTTCAATGAAAAGCTCGATAAGAAAAGATCCAAAGTCGTACGGCATTTGATTTTGGTACGACACGGCCAGTACAACATGGACGGTCGGACGGACCTCGAACGGTTCTTGACGGAGAAAGGCCGAAAGCAGGCTGCCATTAGTGGAGAGCGTCTGAAAGTTTTAGGAATCGAGTTCGATAAAATCGTTCGCTCGACGATGACTCGAGCTCAAGAAACTGCCAAAATTATGTCTATTTCATTGCCTGAGTTGAAGATGTATGACGATTCTCTGTTGGAGGAGGGCGCGCCGGTCCCTCCAGAGCCGCCGGTTGGACATTGGCGGCCAGAGGCTTCGGTAAGTGAATTCAGGTGTACCATTTTCCAGTAAATTGTTTCGCCAGTAACATCTCCATTCTTTTTCCTCTAGTCTCTTCCTTTACTCTTATTTTTGGTTTTGAATGTTTTGTCTATATTTTAAATCAGTCTATATTTTAAATATAGACTATATTTAAATTAGTAATCATGTCTATATTTTAAATTAGTAATCAACATGGAATTGAGCCAATAACTTGGATAGTTTAAAGACCCAGTCAGTTCCCGTTAAAATTGTTCACCAATTGGAAAAAAGAAAATCCTCTTGGAAATCCTCTTGTTGATAGAAGAAAAAATTTAAACAATCAGTAATTTAGAAAACATCAAGCATGCACTCAAGTCAATCCTTAAAACACCTGCCTTGATAAGATGATCTAAAAGTTGCACTTTTGTAGCAGTTCTTCGAAGACGGAGCGCGTATCGAAGCCGCTTTCCGGAAGTATTTTCATCGAGCGGACCCGGATCAGAAGCAGGACACTTACACCCTGATTGTGTGCCACGCCAACGTAATTCGGTACTTTGTATGCCGAGCTTTGCAGCTGCCACCGGAGGCTTGGCTGAGGATATCGCTCGGCCATGCCTCACTGACGTGGATATCGATTTTGGATGACGGTAGGGTGACTCTGCGGACCCTTGGCGAGACTGGCCATATGCCTCGGGAGATGCTGAGTAGGTAAGTTTGACTATCTTAATTAATTGTACTGAAAAAAAGTTCAAACTAAAACGTTACTTAAAGGCAATAAAATTCAGGTCATTCTAAAGTATTATATTGAAAACGTCTATAAAATTATGAATTGTTCAGTGAGTAGTGCAAAGTATAGTATGTAGTATTTAGAAAATTTAATGCGATGACTGCCACACTGACCCAGAAGATCTTCACTTGACATAACACGAGTTATTGCTGTTTCATTTAATTTTTTACTGGGTTGTTGGATAAGTTTTTAATGCATATGTTTCTGGCAACAGATGATTCAACTCATGGTTTTTTATTCCCTCCTTTATGTACCGTCTCCCATCTACAATCCACCACATATGGTACCCAGCATCTTGATAGAAAAGCTCCTTGGTCCTTCTAGAGCATTTTCCAGGTCTCGTGTCCGTAGCTAGGTCTACACCTGAAAAATTCACCAAATGTTCATTCGAAGTCGGGCAAATGTTAGGCCAAATCTTTAAAAAATAGTACTTATTCCATTTTTTGTTTTTATTTAAAAAATACTTAGGAGGCGTTAACAAATACGGGTTCTTTGAGGAGTTGACCTTAAATAAAATAAATCATCGATTGAGTGAATAAAAATGTTGACGGGAAGGTCAATTATACATCGCGTAGCAGCGATTTGAAAACAAAAAATGAATTACATTTACATACCTATCTCTGACCGTCCAAAGTAAATTTTTGATTTCAGTCATCTTTTATTAATTTCTAAAGTATGAAAATTAAGAAACTGCATAAATGAGTTCCAATTATCTGCAAATACACAACCTTACAATGTTGTAAAGGAAACATACAAAAGACAATCAAATCCTTCCATTGCTTGGTGGGCATTTGATACGATTTCAATTTTTTTAATTAATTTTAAATGCACAATGTGCCCTACCCGGAAGGGTAGTGCAGCCTTTGACTCGCATGCAACAGCAAGAGCACCTTCGGCTCTTTAGCTCGAACAATTTGAGAGACGCGCACCCGAAGGTGTGTTCTGCACGAACATTTTTTTGAACAGCTCTGAGTATTAAGACGATCCCTGCCTACAAGGTAATCTCCCGAATTCTGTTTAGCAGAATGCGTCCGTTTGCGAATATCAAACAGGTTCGACGGACGATCAACGACGTACCAGATGTTTACTCTGCGACAAATTCTTAATCAATTCCTGGAATGCAACTTGCTGACAAACTCCAAGGCAGCATACGACCCATACTAGAACATGGCTTTCCGGCAATGCTTATTAGGCTGATTCGTGCGACGCTGGATGGATGCAAATTCTGGCATGACAAGCATGAGAAAATCTGGCATGACATCCAATTCGCTCGTACTGCTCTAATCTGCTGGTGTGTAAAGAAACGGTACCATCATTAACAAGTCTTACATGCTCCTTGGTTTTGCGGAGAACATCGACATCATTGGTGTAGGTCGCAGAGTTTATGGTCATTTCTATTCTTCCAGTCTTCCGTTTAAAGTTGCTGCAACCATTTTAGTCTGACTTGTGCTGCTTGAGAGGCGGCGTTCAGCAATGTGATTGCGCGGTAGTTGCTACAATCCAGCTTATCGTTCTTTTTGTAGATGGGACAAACGACACCTTCCATCCACTCCTGCGGCAAAACTTCCTCCACCCAAATCTTGGTAATGATAATCATTACTGGATAAATATGTTACAAATATTTATATTCTTTACTTTCTCTAAACATTCTTTGCTATCATTTTCCATTAAAATTCCAAATTTTTCATGCAATTATTTCCATTTTGGACTTTTTTTTCGTTTCCTTGTTTCCCCTCTCTTTGGTGTTTTCCCAATAATCTGGGAAGTATGCCAATTGAAAACATTTGTTAAATAAATTAACCAAAAAGGATAAAGAGCTCTCAGGGAGCGTCCACAAATTACAAATTACGCGTCGGGTGAATTAAATGTAAATGTAAATATGCCAAAGGATCCATTACTAGCACACAAAGGGGGGGGGGGTCCATCACTAGCACTCACTCCCTAGCTTCGGGTGGTATTAAAAACTTCATTCAGCAAAGAGAAAAATGAACCGCACAGCACGAAAGCACAATTCGGTCTTGGAGCTAAAGATGGTAATACCACCAACTAGTTTTGGCTTGTGATATTGAATGAAGGTGCCAATCGCTTGACAGAGATACATAGATTTAGGATTTATTATATGACACTTTTTAGATATATTTTAGTAGATTGTACACTGGCACGTACATAACAGAGTAAAGATTGTAAAAGTTGATGTTTGCTCAATGCTTGGCATTTTCCTAGGGTTGGCCATTAGACTCTTGTATTCGAATTACAAGCAGGTTATTATAATTTTCTTTTTCCATAATAGCAACCCCGAGACGATGTCAACATATTATTTAAGGTTTTGCTCATAGTTGTTTAAAAATGTTATGATTTACTTACATGTCTAATAGTAAATTTAAAAACAGTTAAAGATTGCAAAAATTGTAATTTAAAAATTTCACTTCACAACATTAATAGTTTTTGAAATATTTCTTATTTGTGTATATAGTATGGTTCAGCATCAATGTTTTAAGAGTCTGTAACGTTTTGAAAGATGCTCATTATATAAATATTGCGTATTTAAAGTTCTATCCAATTAGATATCTTTCGGATTGGTTTTTTGGCTTGATATGTTTTTAAAAACTTTTTCATGAATCGAGATGAATCAGTAGTATATAGATAGTTTTTTTTCATTACAGTATGTACTTTTTAATTTGTGTTGAAGCGTATAAGAAGAACAATGACGATAAAGCAGAAAATTTGCATGAAATATTTGTAATTTTCTGGCCATTATCCAGGATGTGCAACGTTTGGTTAGGAATACGATTCGTTGACGCTAGTGACATATTCCTGTCCATTCTTAGAGATGAACATCACAGGATAGTGACTGGGGTGATACAGCTTCCTCTTCATCGTCTTGCTCTTGTGAATCTTCCGGCTCTCCAAGAGCGTGCACAAATTCGTAGAAATCAATACGTCCGTCTCCATCGACGTCCACTTCTTTGATCATATCCTCGACTATAAACGTTGAATCGAAATTAGTGGATTGAATCTGATTATTTTAATTAATAATATAAATCATACTTTCTTCCTCATCCAAATCTTCGCCTAGACACTGAAGAACCGCCCGTAGATCGGATGCCGTAATATAACCACGGTTGTGTTTATCGAAGACACGAAAGGCATCTCGCAGTTCACGTTCCTCCTGGTCGGCCGACGTTTCGGCCACCGTATCCGTCATGTTCGACATGATGTCGACAAATTCTTCGAAACTCACGTTTCCATCACCTGAAAATGATTGCGAAATTAAACATTCTTCCATGTTAAAAAAAATACTCTTCACCATCCACATCAATCTCCAGTAGCATTTCTTGTAACTCTTCCACTCGAGCAAACTGCCCGAGCGACCTCATCACAGTTCCCAGCTCTTCTTTAGTGATCGAACCGTCGTTGTCCTTGTCGAACAGGCGGAACGCTTCTCGGAACTCTTTCATTTGGTTCTTCGAAATGAATCGTCGGTTCAAACTGTAGTTGAAGTTGCTGGAGGTGATCGATTCCGAGGTTTGTGAGCGACGCGTCTTCTGGTGCGCTCCGCTGGTGGCTGTTCCGTCGACGAATACGTTTCCATCAAGACTGGAACAGTCGCTGATCGGTTGGTTTGGGTTGTCCTCCTGCTGTCGCGGCATACTTCGATTGCTTGCTATGGAACTAACGCTGAAGTCCGAGGTGGTTCCTCCCAATCGCTGGGTGGGGTGATTGTTGCTCTGATCACTCTGGGTATTCTGACTCGATTCCAGTTCGTTTTGTTCTGGCTGCTGGTCGTTCGGGTCGTTGGTTTGCCGGGTCTGGTGAGAAGAAAGAGGGGAAGAATGAGAATAGCCAAGTGTAATAACGTGTAAGCCCTAAAATCTGTGTAATAAAACGTTCTAATCCCACAATCCGCTTGCAAACATTTCGTGAGTATCAAAAACCGCGTGGAAAACGACCCCGGTGTAGTACACCTTGATCTTTTAGCACATCTTGGTGTACGAGATATGAATACAAAGTATCTCATAGAACCTAAGCAACGTACAGTAGCCGTTCGATAACTGCAAAATGTTTACTTTTCAGTTAACGAATGCCGTTCGATAACTGCAATCCTTTTGTTTTCGTTGAGGGATACCCTTGGGAATCTTCATAATCCATGAAGGGTTTGCTTCTAAACCTTTCGTTGATTTGCTTCGGAATTCCTACGGAATCGTTCAAAGATTCGTTTCGGAATACTTCGGAGATTTGTTTCGGAATTCCTTGACTATTTGTTTCAAAATACTGACTATTTGCTTCAGAATCATTCGACGATTCGCTTCGGAATGCATCGACGGTTTGTTTCGGAATTCCTCGAAGATTTATTTAGGACTTCCTCGACGATTTACTTCGGAATCCCTCGACAAATTGCTTCAATTGCTTCAAACATCTCCAGAGGATTCACTTCGGAATCGCTGGAGGATTCTTTTCGGAATCCCTGGAGGATTAATTCGAAATCCGTGGAGGATGAATTCGAAGTCCCTCTCGACGGTTTGCTTGGGATCCCTCTACAGATTGAAGATTCTCATTGGAATCCCTGGAACATTCCCGTCAGAATCTCTACAACATTTCCGTCGGAATGACTAAAGGATTCTCATTGGAGTCCTTGGAGGAATGTTGCTTTTTTTTTGCATTTGAAATATATAAAATATTTATGAAATATGCAAAAATATCCACTGCCTACCGGTGGGAACCTGACGGCGATCCGTAACATATTGTCCTTTGAGTGTGCGGGACAAAGTCGAGCGCTACTACACTAAGACGCAATAGTCATACGCTATGCATTTGAGTCGTTGCAATGACGGCCGAGCGTCCGGTCGTTTTTGGTGGTGACATACAGGAAATGTATTATCAAATCCGCATCAGACCGGAGGACAAACAGGCACAGTGCTTTATCTCCAGGGCCAATAATGATGAACCTTGCAGGTGAACGTTATGCTATGTTATCAGAACTTTTGGCTAAACGTACACGCCCAGTTCAGCGAAGTTCGTGAAAAACCTGTTCACTATGTCGACGACTACTTCGATAGCGTGGACACAGTAGAGGAAGCGATACAGCGATCCAACGAGGTAAAGTACATCCATTCCCATACCGGTTTTCATATTAGGAATATGGTGTCAAATGCGGACATTGGAGAAGCTTGAAGAGCGAAGCAGCGGATCGACGGTACATTTCAGCCAAGATAAAGGCAGGGAATACGAGCGCGTGCAAGGTATCGTGCGGGATATGGTTAAGGACCTATTCTGCTTTGCCACCGCGTCGAATTCCGAGGAGAGCATCGTCCGACGAAACGGTTCGTCGCGCCAGTTACCATTCATGAAAAAATGCTGATTCAAGGCCTGTGGCGCACTGGGTTGCCAATGGGACAACATCGTTGGCGAAGCATAATGTAAGAAGTGGATTCGCTGGACGAACATTCTGGCGGATATCCAGACATTCAAGTTTCCACGCTGCTACTTCGACAGCGCATTATCGGATGAGGTCCAGAACGTGCAGCTGCATATCTTTGCGGACCAACTTCGGGTTCATCTGTTACTACACGACCGCGACGTTAAGGTACCAGCGGTTCTTGTGGGCGCAAACCGCTTCTCGAAGTGGACTCTCCTGGTTCGAACGATGGCGTGTGTATTTCGATTCGTGACAAACTGTAGAAAAATGGAAAGCTGCTGGAGAAACAAAACAAAAATTGTTTGAGCCGACTTAATCCGAACACCCAGCTATATGCTGCCACAGGGTGTCAATACTACCTGGAAAAACCTGGAACTTTTAGGGAATTATTTTTAACTTGGAAAAATCAGGAAATTATCAGGTTTAAGCAGGGAAATTAGTAAGAGAGAAAGTGAACATTACACAAATCTTAGTCTCCTCTCCACATCTTGATATTAAAGAGACTATCGAGATATGGAGAAATCGAGGAATGGAAGGACAATTGAAATGGATACTAGACCGTAAAAAGCTTGTTGCTATGAAAAACGACAACGAAACAAATGTCATTTCTTATTATTTTTTCTTCCTAAGCAATGGAGGGGGAATCTGCTCTGCAGCCTGGGTTGTCCAGGAAGTGCGGGGTTAGGGACCACCTCCAACAGCAAACGAGGGAGGCAGGACTACATCCCCTACACCGTTTCCATTGCCGCCAAGCCCATAGTCCCTTCGGTACAACCAGAAGGGCGGCCAGTGAACAACGCACCCTCGAGGTTAACTGCGTGTCCTTGCAGCATCGAACATCGCGACTCGCTGTTTTAGAAGAACACCATGGTATCGCATTGCCGGCTTTCCAGGTGGCCTTACCATGCCCTATGTCCTCGGAAGGTGGGAAGGGTCGACTTCGCCTGCTTCCCTCTGCACGATTGGTATAAAGAATGATGATGCCGCGTGCACCCCAAATTGACCTCTCTGCGATAGGGTCTATTCGCCAATACACAGAGGGACTTGCCGACGCGGTGCCTACGCCTGCCCCAGCCTTGACGAGGACCGCTTTTCGTCCTCGGGCTCGGAACCCGCCCGGTTGACCGACGCCGTGAAAGCGATGGTACCATGTTGTTCTTCGCGCGACCACTTGTTGGATAAAGGATCGAGTTCGACCACAGGTATGGCCCATGAAGCCGACTCCGATCCCTTGGACCACCGCTTATTTGCGCCTGAACTAGCCATCCTTGAGTCCACGCGCCACCTTCTGTGTAGCTCCGAGACGATTTGGACGATAGCCGATAAAACGGCGTTCCTGCTAACTTCATCTTTACACATCCTCCGGACTAGGTTGTCCGGGGTAGTGTCCAGACCACATGTGGCAAGCATGTGGTCACGCATTGCGCGAAAACGTGAGCACACGAACAACACGTGTTCCGCCGTTTCCTCTAAACCTGCGCACACCAAACACTCGGGCGAGGCCGAGCAAGACAGCTGCGTTACCTGTACTGTGATTTTGCAGCACGCTTAAACGCCGGGCACTTCGAACCTCCATGGGGTGATTGCTGTTCACAGCTTTGCTTGAACAAATCAAACAATTGGGAGGGTTCGTGCGGCATTGTGCCTTATGTCCCTCAATCCCCGGCAGAGATTGCTTCTGTCAGGACCTTTGCAGTCCCATTGCTTGTGCCCCAGTTTCAGGCACTTGAAGCAAACTTCGGGTTGTTCGTATATGCTCACAGGGCACACCGACCATCCCACCTTGACGCTCCCTAACTTGACTACCTTGGAGGCGTCCGCTGCAGATAGCCGAACCAATGCTACCTGTGTCCCTGCCGGACCTTTCCGTAGCCGAACGGCTGCGGTGGGCGTCTCCACTTCACACTGTCGCCGCAGTGCCGTGACGAGCTCTTCGACTTCGGTGATCTCGTCCAGGTCTTTAACCTTTAGATTCATCTCCGTCGTGAGTGCCCTCACCTTGACCGTCTCGCCTAGGACTTCCTCCGCCAACTTCTTATAGGCGGCGCCCTTTTGCAAGACGCCCTGCTTCAGCTCGAGGATCATCTCGCCCATCCGGGTACGTCTTATTCTACGTACGTCGGCGCCGAGTTCACCGAGCTTGACGTCACTCCTCATCGTCTTCAAGACGTCCGAGTACTTAGTCTCGTCCGTCTTTATGACTAGGGCATCGCCCCTGGAGCGATTGGCGCCTACCCTAGACTTCTTGCTACCCTCATCCGCCTAGGCCTTCTTTTCGGCCCTTGACGTCTTCGGTTTCCCCTTGATCTTGACCAGGGTCCAGGAGGCGTCATCCCCTCTATTTCCCTGGTCTGGGGCGGCTGAGAGTTCTCAGCCTGCCGTAACCCCTTACCTCCCCCGGTTTGGGAGGTACCTGGCCGGGGTTCAGCTTCCCAGCCCCATTACCATTGTTTGGGGTAGTAACCCTCCGCGTTTTGGAGCGGCCCCCAAGAAGCTCATCCCCTGGAGACTGTCTCCCCCGTTTTTGTGTCTGCTCCGTTGGAGCAGTCACCCCCGACATGCCCGCGAATACTTGAGCCTCAGTCTGGGTAGACTTTGGCACCACCGTCTTCGCTGGCACGCCCTCGGTCGATTCGACCTTGCCCAAATCCGCGAATTCTTGGGCCTCAGTCTGGGTAGACCTCGACTCCACGGATTTCATGGGTTTACACTTGGCCGTCCCGACCGCCCTCTCCAGCTTGGTGTTCAACATCGACTTTCGAAGCTTCATCAAGCTCCTCTTGAGGTCCTTACTGATATTATGCTTCGATGACGCAAAGTCGATGATGGCGTCCAGCTGTTCCGTCGCCACCGCGAAGGCCGAAAGCCCGTCGTGTTTGCGGTTCATCGCCTTCACAAGCCATGGGCCGTCTATAACCTCTACCGGCGTAGCCTGGGAGATGGTTAAGTGACCCACGCTGGCGCTGTGCACCGAGCTGCCGACTATTGCTTCTGGCCTCCTAGGCGGAGACCTGAACAACCCACCTCTTGCGAAGGGGTTGTCACCTACACTACTACCACTAATTGAAGAATTGACTTGTTTTTTCATTTTGGTCCCACGAGTTGCTCGGGAAAAGAGGTCCACCACGCCACAGCCCAGCATGACGCGGTAAGGGACAATTACTGTGGAGGATGCCCAGGTACCCCACAGGCTCCGTTGAGGCCTAGCTCATTATTTCACCCCCCTGGCCATGCATCCCCTCGGCAAGGGTCGCTTAACGCTTTGGGATTAGGGGTTAGGGACGATGATCCCTATTATTGCGGTATTGCTAAGCTCCTATTGTTGTGGTATCGCAGAAATACATGTAATACCGCAATAATAGGACTGACTTCAAAAAATATCGCAACGATAGGCAATTGCGTTTTATTGGCATACAAACAAAACAACATACGTTTAGCACATAGTATTTTCGAAACAAGAGTTAATAAGCATCCTATTCGACTACTGCAATGTAAAAAAAGATAAACAGTTATTTTTAAAGATTTTTTGATATCAACTTTGTTTTACGCGGTGCTTAACTTCTCCATAATAGGTCGTTTTACCCTATACGCACCCGGATCTTTTTTACACGGGTGGGTTGGATTACGACCTTTAGCGTTGAAAAACTGTGAGTTAACCCCATGAAAAAATTCACAGAAAATCAAAGAAAATTCAGGTGATATTTCAAAAGCTGTAAAAAATCAGGTTAACTGGGAAAGTAAAGAATACCAAAAAATCGTAAAAAAATATTGAGTGTACATAATTTTTTGTGAATTTTGAATCTGGTTTTGAATTAAAAAAAAGTTCTCGCAAAATTGCCGAAGGAGCTCCTGGAAGTATTTCGAAATTTTGTTGGAAATTCCGATAGGAATTTCTTTAAGAATTCTTTTGTAAAGCCCTTCAGGTTTTCCTTTGAAAATATCTTCAAAAATTCCTCCAGAAATGCTTTCATCAATCCTTTAGGAATGCCGGTTTCGGCTGATGCGATTCGATCAAAAAATCCAAAAATACACAAATCAGCTCCTAATAAATCAGCCGAAAACTATATAAAAGTTTATTTAATCATCATGCAATGTTCTGTGAAATTGTTCTGTAGCATACCAACTGCCGTTTTTGCAATTCTGAGGTCAATCGAGCAATCAGAACCAATTTCCAGATCGAATGAGTGACGGAGGTGTATTTTCCTATACATTTTGGCTGAAATTCCCATACAAACTTCAAATCAAATGCGCCAGCTTATGCAACAAGCGATTAAGCTGAAATTTTCAGAGATTGATTTTCTCACCCAAAGACACAATTCTGGGGGGTGCCCCGTGGAATTCGACAACATTTTTTTCTCCCCATACTAATCTGGGCCAGTCTAATGCCGATAAAGGTTGGCAAGAACAATTCGATTTCTGTTAAAAGTAATTATGTTCTATAAGCAGAGTTATTTGAAAATTATTGAACTGTAACTATTATGTTAGTTTTAATTTTGATTTGGGATATGAGACACATGCATATGAAATGCTGTTAAATATATGCACTTAATTGGATTGCAGCTTCTCATGAAAAGCCGATGCGACGAAGAATCATTTTTCCGGTTTCTAGAAAAGTGAAGAAGGAAATATTTTTTGCATTTTTCCTCATGCACATGACCTCCTGCTTAAAGAATTTGCCCTTGTAACATACACACATATTTGATTCCTACGAATTACACCAAAAATACGAATGGGTAATATTCCATATATTCGTAGGTTCACTAACTTCAGAAAATTATTAGCATTCGTAGATTTCTTATACGAATCCGCAAATCCGCCAAGAGCTTTAATTTCCACAGATTTGGCATCGTTGCCCGTAAGATGAAAAAGTGCTTCTCGCCTCAGCCACTAGGTTGCATGTTATCGAGCCGAAGGCCATCTGTTGTCGGGAAGTGTAACCATGACAAAGTTTTATAACAAGTTTAAAACGGTCATGAAGTAACCAGAGTTGGCATAGCGCACGCATGATCCACGCAGAGCACACATCTTCCAACAATTTGTGTGTAGAGCGCTGTTTCTCACTACTGCGAACTAAACCAGCCGCTCACTCCCAAGCTCCATGACGCTGCGCGAGAAAAGGTTTGTGTGAGCAACTAAACATTTTATGTGAGAGCTGCTGCGTTGCTGCCTTCGGTTCTGCGTCGCATCTGAGCGGGGGCAAATGATGGCTCAGTGCCGTAGCGCTGCGCGTACACTGCTGCGTGCACTTTTCTGTGCTCTCGCAGTGCTAAAGAAAAAGCTAATGAATCGGCGTGCTAAGTGCAGTATATGAGCGTCGATCAATAAGTTGGTTTGCTTGTTTGGTGTCTTTGGTAATGGATTATTTTTTCGTGAAGATGAAGGTCCCACATACGGGGTGATTTGAAAAATATCTGTATAATACAATACAGGTAAACGATATTACATTTTTTTTGTTTTTTCTTGAATTAGAAATGAAATGAGAATTATTCTAAACGTTGACGAAATGGACTTTTGTGCTTTTACTGTTTTTCCGTAAATAATAATTTTGACTTTTGGTTAAAACTAATTTAATTTCAAACGTGAGAACATGGTTGAATGTCGTCAAATTTCCTGGAAGCATAATGTGGAGGCACAATTATTATCTTCTTCTTTTTCTTCTATATAGAAATGAGTTGATCTGCGTTCGTATCCGCAAAATGGCCAGATGGATTTTCTCCATTCCTTCTGTTCTGTTAGTTATAACCTTCGATAGATATTTAGGTTCTTAGGTTATTTTATCATGTGAAAATCACGACTAAAACCGACAATATTGCGAAAAAAAATCTGATTCGTATGGAAATTTTGCATGTGCTGTTCACAACGCGCATTCATTTTCTTCGGCACTGAATTTCGTTCAACAACTATCGCTTAACTTTAAAAAAAACCTCACACTAATTTTTTATTGCTGAAATCCAACAAAATCTTGCTGATTTTGTTTGTGCTGTTAATCTAGCAATTTTTTCTGCAAAAAAATACTGATCAACCAACAAAGTTGAATCTAAATAAATGACAGTTTGTTTGCTGAACCTTCAGCAATAAGGAATATCAAGTAGCTGATTTATCAATATTTCCAGCAAAAAGATTTTTTTTACTCGTATATATGATTGGTAAGAGCACCTCCACGGGAGTCCCCATCTGGGTCCCTATCGCTATCTCCGGGCCCTTTATAGGGACTCACTTTTATACCGGAGGTATCTAAACGGGAATGTAAAATAAGAACGCAACTCAAAATTTGCCATGAGTTTCGAAATTTAGCTGGGTTGCTAAATTTCCATACAGGGTTGTTATTTTGTGAAACGTCACTTTGGTATTGACAAAAAATCTGTTTTTATTTTTCAGAACAATTTCGACGTAAATTATTTAAATAGCAAGGGAATTATTCATTTTTTTTACCTAGTGGCCCACTTTAACTCCGTGAAAAAGTAATTACCTGGATCAGCTATAATTAGGAGCGAGTCGCACTAGCGCCCGCTAGAGCCCGACATATTCATGGATTTTTCGCGAAAGAAAATTCTACTGTTTTTATTTTGAAAGTTATACACAATACATTTTATTTCAAACCATGATCAGTTTTTACCTTGTATAAATGTTGCTATTTTAACTACTTAAAACTGTTTCTCATTTGGACGATGATGTCAATCGATTACAAATAAAAATTACTTTCTTTTGATATATTGATTTTACTCCTGCGTCATGAAATGCGCTTTTTATGAGTTTTTTGAAATTGTGCCACTGGTGGGGGGTTTAAGCGCAAATTCAGGACGTTTTCAAATCGCTCAATTTTTCTACCTAAACAATATGTACGAAAGTTTAATTGGGCTCTATCACTATGCCATTCATACTGTTTTCATAGGTTCATTTCCTGCCAATGGGATGGTAATTTCGACTGATTTCAAAATGGTTCAAACCAATAACCATGATACCAAATATACTATATTAACAATATGATTCACTCTCACGAAATTTTGGCGACACCACATGTGGCGCCAGCTCGCGTCCGAAAGGATCGATACACGTAAATCGAACTACCCAAAATATGACGATCGTTTTACACACTTCAAAATGTCATAATGAAAAAAATAGGGATGCTTGATGTTTTTTGCAAACTTAATCGATTATGTTTAATCGAATGCAAATGGAAAATCAAATGTTATAGCAGAAGTGTGGTAGGCATATTTTTGTGGAAATGTATAATAAATTTGATATAGCTCGTTGAACTGTATCCGGCGGGACCATGCCGGTGCACCTACTCGCTCTCTGTTTCGCACACCATGTTGCTGTTTGCTCATTTGACTGCAACACTTTTATCAAATGTACTATTGTCGCGCTAATCTTTTCCTAGAATGCTGCGGCGGTCTTACACTCGCAGGCTCGGAAGCAGGAAGCCGCAGTATTCTATTTTATCTCGAGATGCATAATATACTAACAATATGATTCACTCTCACGAAATTCTGGCGACCCCACATGTGGCGCCATGATACACGATACACGTTATAATTAAATTACCCAACATATGACGATCGTTATACACACACACTTACGGAGCCGAATTTATTGAATTCAACATTTGGCAAGCAAACATTACTGCTAGGCAATGGTTAAACTCACTGGTATTTTTAACAGCAAGGAAGTGACCCTGATCAATTTACTGTTTTGTTACACTTTTTGAATTTAAATGTAAATTAACAAAATTCGTAGAGATTTATAGATTTATAATTTATAGATATATAGATGCATAAGAGTTTACAAAATGATTGTTTGAGCTCGAAAAACGATGGAATTCCGACATTCAAGACTTAAGGATTTTTGAAAACGTAACGATTTTTATCACATTTTCAAGGATGATGTGATCAAAATATTTTACCTACTTGTGAGATGAGCATTAGGGTGATTAGGCTCATCTGATTCTTTACCATGTTCTGAGTTTCCCCTGAAAATTTGAGCTCATTTGGATTAAAACTGATTTAGCACAAGCCGTTTCAAGTTTGCATGCAAATTAGTATGGAGAAAATTATTTTTTCGTTGTACTGTTAATGAAGTTTCCCCATCAAGCGCAGGTTAAAAGAAAACCTACATAGCTAAAAGGAATACTCAACAGCTTTCACTCAGTGTAAACCGCATCTCAATTAATCGTTCCAATAATTCATGATTAGACAATGTTTTCACCACGTAAAACACTTTTTTGGTAGTTGAGTTGCATTATAAATATATTAGGGAGAAATATCAATATATTCAAGGGAGATTATATATTGCTGTTACAATTATTTTAAACTGATATTTGAAAACCATCCCTAGAGCGAAATAAAACTTGTAATGATGCTTGGGATATCACCGCATGGCTAAGGAAGGCTTTTATATTACTATGGTAGATTATTGTTTAGCATGATCAATCATTTTGAATAATTTTATGACACCAGTTAAACTTATTCATTCGCATAACAAGTTTCAATTTTGGCAGGTGTTTAGAAAGAATTGGGTTTATATGAAAAAGATATCGAACCAGTGCATAATCTCCATCCAAGCGTTTCTCAGCTATTTTCAGAGGATTTCATACATTTATCGAGTTTGGCTTCGTTATGCTCTTTGACGCTTGAGCTTCAATAAACAAGTTATTTAGACTATAACTTGGTAATAATCGATTCCTCCTTAATTTTTTATATGATGATTGGAAGAAAAAAATCGAGGAAACTCATTTAGTAGTGACGTGGTAAATAATTGACTGTTTTACAACTAAAAGGTTCCGTTTAAGGGAGAAAAAAAAGTTGTTTGGGACCCTCGGTAGATTTTTTTCAAATAGTCACGAAATGAACGCCTAAAGGGTCAAACACAATGGACACGTTTGCGTGCGTTTTGACAGTTTTCCCATGTGTTTGGCCCATAAGAGCTATATTTTCACGTAGTGAAAGTATTAGCGATGCTCATTTTTTTTTGTCACACACCGCGTTGAATTATCTTGATTTTATGAAATCAATGATGATTTCTTTTCAAATTAACTCGCATGCATAATCCCATTTTTGAGAATTCCCAAATTGTTATCAATTGGTGAATATGATTTGACAGAGAGGAACGTACTTTTGTGAACAAACTGCCCGATATGAGAATCTGATATAAATACAATTCAAACATAATTACGTTTGTGGTACAATCTCTCTAGATAAAAATGAGTTTGAATTTCCTTTGAGGCAATATAACTCACGAACGGGTTGACCGATTTGTACGGGTTTCTCATTAATCGATTCGTCTTGAGGACTGCTGTGTTATAAAATATCACTAAATTTTGAGGAGAAAGTTGAGAAATTGTGAAAATATAATTTTGATGCGAGTGGTAAAGAAACCCAATACGATCGCGCTAAAAATGATCTAGAGTGCGGCGCTGAATGAACTCAACAATTGACAGTAAGAATGCAAAATATAGTTGACTCTGTAAATCTCGATGTTCTATATCTCGATATCTCTCCCTATGTCGATGGTTTCCTCGGTCCCTTCAATCTACATACATTTTGGCTTTCTACATCTCGATAACTTCCCTATCTTGAAATCTTTCTATCCCGATGTGTTGTAATCGTATTTTGTTCTGGATTCACTCTCCTTACACACTCAGTTCAGCTCGGCTTTTTTTCATTCTTTTGCCGAGATCCGCACAGCCGAGCGCTCGGTTTGAGAATTTCTGCTGATATATCAGCTGAAAAAGTAATTTGTTTACTGCGGCACTCAAGGGAGCCACCGTAATCATACGTCTATTTAGCCGATATTTCAGCAAACGAACTTAAACCGAGATCGGTGAAAAAATTTAAGTGTGTATGTCGATATGTTCAAATTTTTAGGCTACTAGACCATATTTGGACGATAACAATACAGATCAACAATAAGCAATGATATTTGTTTTGTTGTCGTTTTCCATAGTAACATGCTGTTTTGGATCTAGTACCCTTTTTTAATTTTCCTTCCATTCCTCGATCTCTCCCTATCTCGATGGTCCCTTCAATATCGAGATGTGGAGAGCGACTGTAGTATAATCCCGAGCAAGGTCGGGTACGTTCAACTAGTTTTTATTGCGAAAGTATCGAAAAATAATCTATTAAATCCCAAAAAATATCTGATATTGGATACGAAATCGAGAAAGCACAATAAAATAGGCGTAATTAAGTTTAGCCGAAATATCTCACCGTAATGCTACGTTTTGAAAGGGCAAGTGAATTGAACAGCTTAGTTTAATGCAATTTACTTGCCAAGAGTTGAACATGTTCAACTTACTGTCCGTTCAAGTGAGTTGAGCGAAGGTGTTTGGACGCGTTTAATCCAAGCGACTTGTTCAATTCACTTTCCATGTCTAAATGTAACCAAATAATCATACCCATTATGATAAGCGTAACATAACAAAACGCAATCGGATGATGGCTTTCCACTCAAGATACATATTCATTCAATCAATGGTGGGCAGCAAAAAGTTTTCAATTCATAATAAGTTGCAACGCAGGTGTTAAGTTCCAGTAAAATTTAGGACACCGAAGAGGAAGAAGAATGATGCATTGGAATAATATCGATAATATTCAGAAAGAATTAATCAAATTTCTTGCTGAAGAAAATGATAGAAATGTTTACAGTGGAACAATCATTTAAATGTTTGCGGAACGGCTTTCACAGTTTGAACGATTGAAGCAAAGATGTTTTTTTTTCTTCCTAAACAATGGAGGGAGAATCTGCTCAACAGACATCCTGGTTTGACCAGGAAGTGCGGGGTTAGGGATCACCGAGGGAGGCAGGACTACATCCCCGACCCGCTAAACCGTTTCCATTGCCGCCAAGCCCATAGTCCCTTCGGTACAACCAGAAAGTAATGCTTCAAAGGGGGGCAAAGGTGTAGTTTGTCTGCTTTGCACTGCTTCATCGAAATATTTACAGTAGTGTTTGCATTTAACAAAGTCGATATTTTGCATTTAACAAAGTCGATAATCGATTTATTGAAAAATGTATGGACATCTCCACACTGTAAAATGTCATCGAACAACTGTATGACTACTCACCGGAAGATGGCAGGAGGGTTTTCCAGCACAAGCTAGAAAAAAACATGTTTAGATTCCTCTTTGCTCGCTAGATGCTGTTGTTATCACCGGCAAATTGTTCGCCATTTCGTTGAATGGAAAAACTCGAAGTGAACCATATTGTTAATATAATATATTTGATGATACGCTTTTCGCTAGTTCAAACCATAATTGAATATCCTACAACTCGTGCTGAAAAAATCATCCTTCTGCAACTAGTTGCACAACCTACTATTTTATGATAACATTCTCTCGAGAATGATAAAACAATTAAACTTGTCATCATATCGCAAAATCTGTTAAAGAATAAATGCGACACTTGATTATTTTAACCCTCTCGCGCATGTAGGGGTTTGTTAATTTTTCTATGTGAACTATCATACATTTCCCAACCTTTCTATTCACCAAAGGCCTGACCATTATATTACTGAAGGCCACTACGCATTCGTAAGTACAATCGTGGCTATCCTTAATTACACGTAGGTCCAATTCCGATTTTTAGTAGAATTTCATTGAATAATAATGAATAATAACGAACAATAATGTTGTTCACTTACGCATGCATGGGGGTTATTTATTTGAAATATTTTCCTTTATATGAGTTAAAAAAAAAAGTTCACATAATCAGGCCCTGTTTTCGCAGAATAAGGTACTTCTGCGGTAATGTCTTATTAGCTCAAAATATCATGCGGTATTGAGCTTAATCTAGAATTAAAAAACACAATAATATATGTAGCATAAAAAAAATCAAAATATCACGCAACGCTTTCTGCACCCTATTTACTTGATTCTTTTGGGAATTATTATTCCCTAACGGAATCGCAAATCAACTCAATTTTGGGTTGAATCTGCCTTCACAGTGGAAAAAGCCAAATTTAAGTAAAATGCACAAAATCGGAGAGTACCAACTTTGCCCACCACAAGGTTTTATCAATTCAAATTTAAATTGTTTTACTTTCGACATGAGTTTGAACCTCTAGGGTTCGTTCACAAATTACGTAAGGCTAAATTTGGCAATTTTTGACCACCCTTCGTAACACTTTTTGTGTAAGTGGTTTCTTTTTTTGTATGAATCGTAATGCTCGGTGTGATCTCTCCCCGTTCGTAATTTGTGAACAGCTCCTAATGGTTAAAGTCTTCTAACCGTGTAACACCAAATCCACCGTTTTGTAGCTTATTATACTTCCATTCATATAACATTTCATTATCGCAGTGACTTCATTAGACATCTTCCGTCTTCTGCAATAAACGAACTCTACTCTTTATCTCAAACATAGCTAAGCGCAGTGTGACCTGCGTACTCTGCTCTGCGCACTCAGCGCTGCGCGCTTAACTGTGCTCTTATTTTATTTTATCTGCTGTGCGTGGATTTTTGCGAAGACCACTTTATCAAGAAGACTGGCAGCTCTGGCATTTTTCCATACAAGCGGTCAACTTCATTGCCGACAGAGCCTCTTCTGAGTTGAAGTGGTAGCTTGTTATCTGTGTGGTAGTGATCTAAGCTGACAAAAGTAAATGGGATTTAATAAAGGTGCGGAGGAAGTCGATGTCTGCTAGTGTTAGTTAATAGTCAACAAATAACTTTTAGAAGAAATATTTTCCACAGTAGGGAAAAGTAGAATTCTACTCTAAATTGTGTCGACATTGCGAATACAGATACAATACTTGGGATCGCAATATGATAAAAATTGTCATGAAGCGTGTATACTAACTATCTATTTTCGCAAATCGCCAGTACAAATCAATTAACATTGGCCATCCACGATTATGCCTTCATTTAATTGCCTAGCTTCTGGCTATTAGTCAACTGGCACCACGAAGCCTCGCCGCTTGGTTCGCCGGGTTACAAAATTTCTCTTTATGTTTATTTTGCTGAAGATCTACCAACACAAGCAAACGTCGATGAACTCCGCACCTTTATTATTTGCAATGGAATATAGCTGTCAAAACAAACCACACGGAATCACAAATCAGCTAAGTTTTTACAGGCAGAAAAATTCCTCATGAAAATGAGTGAAACAAAAGATTATTATTATTTTATTAATGAGGTTTTCGGCCCTGGGCCGGTTCACCTCGCATAAAACAAAAAGAGTTTTTCGTGGCAATTCAGAAAAAACACAAGGGACTAATTCGGAATTATTATTTGTATGAAAATCTCGCATGGGCAGTTCCTTAGTACTTAACACCAATCAAGAGAGAGAGAGTCAGAGTGTAAGTTTAAAGTTGAGGCTGTTTACTTAGTTTTGTATGCTTTAAACTTATTTCTTTGGGGTCTTTTTTGTGTTCTTATCCGTTTGTCTACAAAATAAAGTGTTGTTTTTAAAGTGTTGTTGTTGGTTTAAAAACGAATTTGAACCTATTGGAACGGTTGAAACATCAAAACCTGAAAAGCGATAAAATGAGTTTTATTTGCATCGGAAAATTATTAATCTGTCAAAATTCTGGCTTGCTCCAAGGTAGCATAATCACGGCTAGTGAATTAACATTCTCAATATTTGCCGTTTTTTCTATATATTACCATCTATTTTTGTTATCTATCATCTGAATTTTCTCAATGAATTATTAGCAAAGACTAGTTTCCTACTCAGGCGCTAATGTATATGTGCAAACAGCCAGCATGAGTTAACCGCCGGAAATTTGAATGGCGAAAAACTATTTGGTACTATTTCTGTACACGCCCGTTTCAAATTACTCAAAGACTAAGTGAAATTGACGTCTCTTTTTTCTGACGGAAATCTTTCTCATTTTTTCGTAAAAAGTGGAACTAATCAAAATTTGAGTAGTTCCACTTTTTACGAAAAATTAGTAAGATTTTCGTGAGATAAAAAGATACGGCAATACAATTTCACTCAGTCTCTGAGTGAAGAGTTCATTTTCTACTATGTCTAGGATAGCATAACCTTTTCGAACTTTTGGGTTTTTAGGCAAGGTAATGATAAAAATTAAGAAAAATCTAGAGAGTAAATTGTTTCAAATCAAATCATGAAAACAGTCTTCAGTCGAAATGTGAAGGAAATTAGCAGGTCCGTACGGAAATTGATATAGAGTGCGGCACTTTAATCGTCAGCTCAAGACAAAACTCCGAATATTATTCGGCTTAAAGTTATGTTGATCTCATAAAATTGAAATACGTTTAATCTCAGTGTACTTCTCGAGAGTTTTTTTAGCATAATTTAAATGTGGTTTTGATATATTTTGATTGATCGTGTAACTGAGGATACAGTGTCAATTCACTCACACAAACAAACATAGTACCACCTCGGCTCACCGACAGCGCTGCTAACAGTGTCGCCCGATTTCAGGCTGTGTTGCCAGTCTTCTTGATAATGTGGTCTTCGATTTTTGGCTCCTTCTCATTTTTGCTTTTGCACACATTCGATGCGAACTGTGTGGAATAGCCGGGATCGTGCGTATCGTTTGAGTTGAGAAACATAACAGCGCGCACTCTCTCTCTCACTGAAAGTAAATGTGTGCTGTGCGCGAAATCTCTTGCTCTTGATACGCACTGGGGAGTATGCCATCTCTGGAAGTAACCAAGGAGAATTATTGAGGTTATCACAAAAGCCATTGAGCTATTTATCGCCAGATTTTTTGTTTTCATAAAAAGGAATGTCGCCATGTTGAAATAATGATCAACGTCATAGCCGTGATTGAAAAAATACATCAATTACGATCAAATACACTATACATTGGTGGAATTAAATTATTTCTGAGGTTTTTTGATAAAAGCACGGTTACTTTATAACAAACTATTTGAAATTGAATTATTTTGAGCAGTTTGGAAAATTATTAAATTTCCTATTTTCATGTGATTATTCGATAATTTCAAGGCGCGTTGATTTTAAGCTTCTACAAACTCAATATTCACGATAAATTTGGTTGCGCATGTCATTTTGTTGTATGAAACACTTAAATAATATTTCATTTTCAACATCAACCATTACAAGTAAAATCAGAAGCATTATTTTCAACACATCAGCTTTACATAGGGGACATTGTTATCTAGTGAAAATATAAACAAAGACAATGGAATGACAACAAACATATGAAATAATATGAAATTGAAACAGTTTTATTGTTACTCTTATGATGGTCACGACAACCTCTTATAGAGTATCAACAAATTCAATACAATGTTTTATTGCAGTTTTATTACTACTCTTAATACGGTTTTAATAACATCTTCTAGATTGGTCCATTAGGCCGGAAGGCTATCTTAATGATGTTATGAAGATGTTTTGGTGGAGTTACTAGTTTTATTAGCAACTGGTCATGAAAACCTCTTATAGAGCATGATAAATCTTAAAATGTTACTTGGGATTCCTTTCTTCCCTTGGTAAATTCTGGGTAAATTCCTTCGGATATTCTATTAAAAAATCCTTCTTAAATTTCACTGGAAATTCATTCCAAAATTACTTTAAAAACCTCTTGATAATCCATTCATTATTTCCTTTGAAAATTTCACCTGAAATAATTTTCGAAGAGATTCCTAAAAGAATTTCTGAAGGAATTCCGGAATTAAATATCAGAAAATATTGCGATTGAAAGGATTTTAGATTAAAGGATTTTCGATGGAATTTCTGAAGAAATTTCCAAAAGACTTCCTAAAACGATTTCCGAAGAAATTCCTAAAGGAACTTTGGAAGGAATTCCTGAAAGAATTTCAGAAGGAACTCTTGAAGACATATTTGATTGAGTTCCTTGGGGAATGTTCGGAAGAATTACTGGAACAATTAAAGAATGTCAAATTTATTCTGGAATTCTTTCTGAAATTCTTTTAGAAATTTATTCGGAAATTCATTTAGGTTTTTTCCGGAAGTTCCTAGAATGTTTGAAGGGATTTTCGAAAAAAAATTCAAATAATTTTATGGACAGATTTTCGAGGGAATGGATTTTCCGAATTATCCAAAGGAATGAAATTTCCAACTGAAAAGAATTGGTGTACCTGTTTCCAGTTGAGTCGAATATCTGGAGAAATTCTCGTCAGAACTCCACAAATAATTTCCAAATGATTTTTTTTTTGAAAAAGTTTCTAAAAGAATTTCAGACGAAATTCCTAAAGAAAATTCCAAAGGATTTTTTACTTAAGGTTTTTTTATGGGGTTATACAAAAGAGTTACGACTGGAAGATTTGATGCTACACTGGAGGATATAAAAGACAAGCTCGACCTGTATAATTGGCCTTTCCAATGGTTAATTAAAATTGAATAATATAGCGTTTTTTAAAGTAATTTCTTTTATAGTTTTTTGAAAATTTGCTAGACGAATTATTTAAGGAATTAGCTAAAGTTTGTCTACATGAATTTTCGAAGAAATTTCTGGAATAATATCTCAAGGAATTTCCGGACGAGTTTTAAAATGAATTCCTTAAGAATTCCGGCTAGAATGCCTGAAAGATTTTTTGAAGAATCTCCTGAGGTATTTACGAAAAATGTCTGGATGATTTCCCGTTGGAATTTCTGGATGAATTCCTGGGATAACATTGACGATTTTTTAAAGACATTTTAGTCTCTGAGGGAACTCCTGAACCAAGGATTTCTGGGGTTTCGAAGACAATATCCGAAAATGTTTCTAGAAAAGTATTTTAAAGACTTCCTAGAAGTTTCCCAGTAAATTGCTTAACAACTTCTAGACGACAAAATACAATTAAAAGATCGTAATGTTTGAAAATGCATAAAGTGAGCAAAGAAAGAATTCAAGCATTCAATGTTATCAAATATGCATACATAGGCTCAAAATATTTTTTTTTTAAAGCTTTATTTAGGTGTTTTTAATCTCGAAATTAAGTTCAATACCGGTTTCAAAATAAGTGTGGAAGCCGCCTTTAGGGAAAACAACGTTTTTACTGATAAACGTATTTGAAACGTATATTTAATGTATTTTTCATAATCGGGTTTTTCATAATTTGAAAATGAGTCGCCACCCTGTGCCATTAATTACCAAGACAATTGCATAAGAGTTTGTGCAGGGATATAGAACAGTAGCAGATAAGGTCCAACAACCGTAAATCTATCGATAACAATTTTTTATCCAACTGTGAATACATCTCGTACATGCAGTCAACTTCTTCAAATGTTATTTCAAATCACGCGGTGAACCTCAACCTTACGTTTTATTGCCCTGAAAAGTAGCACCAATCGAATCATTCATGCGAGTGCTGCTTAGTCACTGCTTCAACAATGTCAAGGAGAGCAAAATGCACCTCATACCGAGTGAGCACGTTAATGCCATTAGATCCCACTGGACGATGTTATAAACTTCCAACTCCCTGCTGATGACAATGTTACCGATTCCTCGGAATCGTCTGATGTCGGACATAGTAGGTAAGACATTCGAAATGTTACTGCTCACCCGCAATGATCCGCTTTAAGATCATGTTGAGGAAGCTAGTGAGGAGCAATGACACTGGTTAAGTCCGTAAATTTCTGCTGATTGGTTTCTGAAGAATAAAGACTCTGTGCAATAAAGGCTCAACTCGAAATCTGTTCAGAAATGACGTTTTGATTTTCTTTCAAAAAATGAAACTAATTAGTTTCGTTTGTTTCTGCAAAAAAATTAGAAAAATAAATATATTCGATGATTTATACGATTTTTTCGAAAAATCGTCAAATTTGAAAATTAGCATGACTTTTGATAAATATTGCAAATCTCGACCTGGGTCTGTCAAACCTCAAAATTTTTGAATTGTGCCAGTACTGCACGAAACCATCGAATTATACCTACTTGCATTGTGTGAAGTAGAATTCATTGAAATAATAAAGTGTTTGAAACTGAAAAAAATGTAGATAACGTTTCTAGGTCAACTTACTTTTTCTTTTAGGGCATGAAATCAATTGACCAAAGGGTTTTTTTCGCTCAACAAATTTAATTGTCCCAAACCGCCGAAGACTTCAAATAGGTTTAATTTATTTCATTCCTCCTTTTTCAAACGAACACCGAAACACCAACAGGAGAATTTATCAAAACTTTTAAATAATGTTACTTATTCATATTTTGGTAATAATGTTAGAATCAAACCATGTCAGCCCATATTTTCAAAACACTATGAGGTATCTCAGTTATCAACTTTCGGTGAATTTGTTTCTGTTCTGCAAATGAAGTGATATCAGGTACATGGAAAATGGCAAAACTCTATTGCTGATCCTTAAACACGCTAAACATCTGCGGAAAATCAATTAACCATTCAATTACCACGCAGAACGACTTGAAGTCATTCAATTCTATAATTTTAAACGCTCGTAACTGAAGTACGAATCAGCCGTGATTTCGGTAGCTGCCAGCTGCCAGACAAACACGTTCCGCAAAGTTTTCCCTCTGTTGCATTCCCACCAACAACGCCACCGACGACGATGACGATGATGGTCCGACCGATGGAAAAGGAAAACTTTTCCTATTCGTTGCGGCGTATCGTCGCTCGGCGGAAGAGATTGCAAAAGCTGCACGGACCTTCAAGTATCCGGAAACGGGAGATTTAGTTACATCCCCTCTCTTTACCAGAAAACTAATTAAAGTGATAAGATTTGCATATTCGTCCAGTCGGTTCTGGTGTACTGCAACTGGTGTACCGCCGTTGGGTATTGCTGTGTAGATGTAAATATAATTTTGAAGAAAAAAAAATCTCGGTTGAGCAATAAGCATAGACGTATCGAGGATTCTTATTTTCTTTACTTGGAAAACATTCGTGCCTTATAAACGGGAGACTGAAAGAATAGGGCTGATCAAAAACTTTGTCAAAACCAAGTAGCTGGTGGCTGGTGTTGGTCCCGAGTTGGACATGCATGGCATGTCGATTTGAGGTGGCAATATGCCCTAGCTAAGCAAAGACTGCTTTGATGTCTTAGCTGTAACGATTTTCACGGGTATCTTTGCCTGTTAAATAACATGCTGGTACCATCTTAATATTGTAGAAAGTCTCAAGCATTTTGATAATATTAACATTTCCAAAAAATTGATGATATTTTGTTGCCGGAAATTAGTGAGGTAAAACGCCTTCCAGCTAGCACCTCCTAGGCAACAACGCATGAAGCGTCGGCGAATCAGGATTGTGGTATGAAAAGTGCATGGAGACGCATAGTACATTGTAGGTTAGTCCCACTAGGGCGTTTTGCCTCGCCAAAATGTTTCATCAAAATGTGGAAAATTTCGGTTTTCCTTACTTTCTTTCGATTATTTTGACACAATTTTCACCTAACCTACTTAGATTTACAGTTTTAGATTCTCAATTCACTTTCAATCTAGCCATAAAGAGCCCGTCTCGCACAATGGAAAAACTGTCAAAAAGTACGCAAACGTATCCAATCCATACTGCGTGGCTTTCAACGCTTGAATGTTCCTATACTTCTGTTCATACCTGACCTATTCAAAATTAAGTCGAATCCGACTTATTTCCTTTTAAACTGGGCAATTCAAAACTTGAGTAATATTTACTACTTCAATGAAATGATGGTTGCACTAAAATTAGGAATCTGTTTTCCATAAAGTGCTCTCAGATAGATAGGTAAACTTGTCTCCCACCAGTCGTATAAAAAAAGGTGGAAGATTTTTCTTAACTTTCACGAAGTAATCATTTTATTGGAATAGTATCGTTTATTTAAATTTTAAATTGTCCCATTTTTAAGTCGAATTCGACTGAATTTGGCGTAGATCAGGTTTAGCGCGTGCATCCAAAAAACAAATCTTAACTTATTATATAAATCTTTGGCATATATAATTCTACAAAGTTTTAATTCAAGAAATGTAAGCTTTCAATACAGATATTTTATTAAAATAATACCGTCGTCGGGGGTGACAATGGGTCAAATTGAGGTGAGAATGGGTCACTGTTTCAACTACTTAGAATGCTTGTAGAATGCATTGAATGTATCTGAGGGCAAGAAGACTAAAATATAAGAGACCTTTTTGAACGACCATTCACACCCCCCAGACCCATTGTCACCCCCGATGGCGGTACAAAGTTTTAAGATTTCAATACAATGCATTATGGTCCCAGAGCCGAATTTATTTAGACAACAATGTTTGCGCCCAAACTATTAGTTTTACATATACAGGGCTGGTAGCGACCGATGCAGCTCAAAAAAGTGACTTTAGTGACCAAAACTTACGAAAAAAGGGACCAAATAGTGACTTTCAGTTGCAGAAAAAGTGACCAAATAGTGACTTTCAGTTTTAGTTGCAAGTTCTATGAGACGAAATTAAGCGGTTTTGGGTCGAATGAGAATCATCTTTCACTCACCACTCTTTTGTCTTAGAACGAACTCAGAAGAGAAATGAAAATCGTACACGCTAACTTTTATCTACTCAGTAAAATTGTATTGGCCTTCCTTTTAATCCCACGAAAATTTTATTAAATATCAGTCAAAAACAGTACTCAAAACTATGAGTAGTCTTCCGAGAAAATCAAATTTTTACGCCACTGGAAGTGAGCGAAACATGGTTATCACTCATAAGACCTGTTTTCTTTTCTGAAAAATTATTTCTAGGCAAAAATCTGCGTGAAGGAACATTACCTTCACGTGAGAATCAGTGAAAATTAAGTTCACTGGATTAGCTGAATACCTATTTAAGAAAGATGCACGATTTATCATAGGTGCCACGGAAGTTATTGGAATTTTCAGTCCAAAAAAAAGCAACAGTACGGATCGTTCGGGTAAAAAAATTATGAAGATCCAGTATAACGAGCCTGGGATTGAACGCTCAACCTCCTGCTTATACTGCAGGACTATGCTCTCTGAACTATTTAAATATTTTTCTTCCAAAATACGCAGATTTGCTTTACGTATTCATGAAAGATTTTTGCTATGGAATTCGATAGCGCATGCAATCATCAAAATTGGGGAGACTTGATTCTCTCTCTATAACATCTACTCAATAAATTTTGTTTTAGAGCAAACCCTTCATCACATCTGTCAAATCTACAAAAAATATCCGCTTGAGAACAAATTTATATTTTCTTGAATTTGTTTGCCAAACTTCTCAAGTCTCAGAATCAAGTCTCCTCATATTGTGACAACAACTCAACATCCAATTATCCTGAAATTGTGGTGGAATTATCATTGAAGATCATTTAGCGTATTGACGGCTTGTGCTGTGAAAAAATGATAGCATTTTGTCAATATTGGGGGAAGTTGTTGAAATTTTGCTAGTCACTAAAAAACATCTTTAGGAGGGACAAACAAAGTAAATAATAGAGTAAATAAGGTTGTCAATCAAAAAATAATTCGCCACATGACGATCATTTGTCTAGAGGATCTATAATAAAAGTACGCTCTAACAATACTGCTATAGTTCTCGGTAAAACAGCGGAGAATTAAGTCTCCCAAGGGGTCAAGTCTCCCAAAGAATCAAATCTTCTCACCTTCTCCTATTGTATACAGTTTGAGCTTTAAAACAAAATCGGAATTGGCTTGCATGACTGTATACCAATTTATAAATTGTGACGTGAAACACCTTCAATTAGCTACTGGTGAAATGCCAGTAAAAGCAGCGAGTTAAACGGCTGGCGAAGTTTCAGCACGATCATTTTTTTACGATCCGTAATTGTATTTCCGCCATGATCAAAGCATCATCCGATGGGTACATAAAGCTTTATTTAAATAAAATCTTAGTCAACAGTTTCAAAATAGTTGAAAATAGTGACTTTTTGCGAGAAAAAGTGACTTTAGTGACTTGAGGTCGAAAAAAGGGACTTTTTAGTGACTTGCCCGAAAAAAGTGACCAAGTCACTAAAAAGTGACCCGCTACCAGGCCTGCATATATAATGTCTTTGGAAAAAAAAATCACATTTTCTACGATTTTTTCCATATAGGGGAACTGTTCCGTTTTCCGTTTTGCGATTCATCACATCGCATTACAAAGAAATACAGCACAAATCTCGTTGCTTCTTTTTCCCAACATACATGCTCACTGCTGAAAAAAATCACAAAAATAAAAAAAAAACAAACCAAATTCCTTTTCATTGCTTTGTTTTTGATGGAATGAAAATGGGAGCTATGAGATGAAGTGCCGAACCGTTCCCCTAGTAAAATTAGGGTGCTGCCTAAATTTTAGAAGTTCACAATATCAACTTTTCAATTAGACCGATACAAATATTTAAAAACAATTATGCCCCCCCTCGGATTTTTTTTTTTTGCGCAAAAATAATAATTTGAGAGGGCCACAATAAAATTTTCGGAACATTCTTTAACAAATCCGAGGATTTTTTAGATTTTATGAATTTGTCAAGTGTAGGGGCTACGAATGAAATTTCGACATCATTCGTTACTTTGAGTCTGCCTCACACATCGAGAAAATTTTCCGCCTTTAGATGGATTGAAGCAGGGTGATGTACTCTCGAATCTATTGTTTTATTTAACGCTCGAGGGAGCGATTAGGACAGCTGCTCTGCAAAGAAGCGGTACCATTATCAAAAGATCGCATATGCTCCTGGCCTTTGCGGACGATATCAATAGTATCAGAATAGATCGTCTTCCCGTGGAAGAGGTTTTTGTACCTTTAAGAGGGAAACAGCGAGGATTGGACACACGAACAATACCAGTATATTATGTATGAAGTACATGGACGCTAGCAACCAACCTGGGTTCATTAGTGGTGGTGGTAGTGAATTAGTGCTGAATGATCGAGTCCACTGGAGGATGACAATCCAAGAATAGTTTGGATCTGGCATTGGATGTTCTAGACCATCGTTTAACCCATAACCATGCATATTCAATATTTTTCTAGGATAGAACAGAACATTTGAACAACTTTGCTACGCCCTATCTTTTAAAACCAAATTTTGACAGTTGATTTTATTCTTGGGTGATATAACCATCCGTTTTGAATCGGTTAAATATAGTTGTTACGTCAAACATGAGACATAAAATTACTCTTAGAAAATGAGAGATCTTTTTGATTTTCGTGCAATTGGTATTTAACGAGAAATTATAGAAAATCTTTACAATTTGATTTTTTTAAACACTTGACACTTACACCCCTTTGCTTTTTTACTTCAAGTGAGAATGTTAGAGCCTTGAAGAAAAAGCAGAATGCTAAATCAACAGCATACTTTTCTGCACCCCCTCCCCCAAAGGGATATGAAGAATCTTGGAATAAATACACTACATTAACGCAAGTATTTGAAAATTAAACCCGGACTACTCACCATAATCAGTTGGCGGATATCCTTGACGAAGGTCGACGCAGTGAGGAAGTTGTTCACCGCCGAGAAGATTTTACCTTCCAACTTGAATTGTTTTTCTTGTGTTGTGCGCCTAATTTGTACACAACCCTCGGGAAGTGGAGCAGTTGGTCCCGGAAGCGGTATTCAGGGTGGTGTTGGTGGTGAAAATGATTTTCCGCGATGGTGCCGTTGTGGTTTACAAAGGGGGGTGGTGGTGTTTGGTGGACCGGGGATATCGTTTCCGCTCTCGAAAACTCCTCCGTCGTCCGTGGTGTCCTCGTTTGCTTGCTCGCGTACGAAACGCTCTAGGGCTGGCTGCTGGTCGTCAACACTGCAGCAGCGAATCCGAACAATTTCTTCCTCTCATTTATAATCTAAATTGAGCGTTTTATTGTTACCGAGTTTATATTCTGTATGTTTGTAACACTGCTGAAAGTTGTGGAAAGCTATTTCTCGTTTTGGATTTTTAAAGTATTGGTGGAATTAGGACAGGTGAGTGGAAATATGTTTATGGAATGTAAGACGATCTTATGCCATTGCGAAAATGCTCCCATGGTTAAACCAAGCATTTAGAATTTCAAATGCGACAACTTAATTACTTACTGCTTTGATTGTTGGATATGAGATAATTGTCACATGAAAGATTTTCGTTTTGTGCCATTCCACATTTTGCACTCCCGCAGGTGTGGATTCGCACTGCTACCGCCCACATGGGTCTCAATGATGCACTGCTGGTTACTATCAACTCCCCCCGAAGCCAACATTTTGCGCTCCCGCAGGTGCGGATTCGCACTGCTACCGCCCACATGGGTCTCAATGATGCACTGTTGGTTACTATCAACTCCCCCCGAAGCCAACATTTTGCGCTCCCGCAGGTGCGGATTCGCACTGCTACCGCCCACATGGGTCTCAAAGCCAACATTTTGAGCTCCCGCAGGTGCGGATTCGCACTGCTACCGCCCACATGGGTCTCAATGATGCACTGTTGGTTACTATCAATCTGCCCCCAAGGCCAACATTTTGCGCTCCCGCAGGTGCGGATTCGCACTGCTACCGCCCACATGGGTCTCAATGATGCACTGTTGGTTACTATCAACTCCCCCCAAAGCCAACATTTTGCGCTCCCGCAGGTGCGAATTCGCACTGCTACCGCCCACATGGGTCTCAATGATGCACTGTTGGTTACTATCAACTCCCCCCAAAGCCAACATTTTGTGCTCCCGCAGGTGCGAATTCGCACTGCTACCGCCCACATGGGTCTCAATGATGCACTGTTGGTTACTATCAACGCCCCCCAAAGCCAACATTTTGCGCTCCCGCAGATGCGAATTCGCACTGCTACCGCCCACATGGCTCTCAATGATGCACTGTTGGTTACTATCACCCCCCCCCCCCCTCTCAAAGCCAACATTTTGCGCTCCCGCAGGTGCGGTTTCGCACTGCTACCGCCCACATGGGTCTCAATGATGCACTGTTAGTTACTATCAACTCCCCCAAAGCCAACATGTTGTGCATCCGCAGGTGCGGATTCGCACTGCTACCGCCCACATGGGTCTCAATGATGCACTGTTGGTTACTATCAACCCCCCCAAAGCCAACATTTTGCGCTCCCGCAGGTGCGGATTCGCACTGCTACCGCCCACATGGGTCTCAATGATGCACTGTTGGTTACTATCAACTCCCCCCAAAGCCAACATTCTGCGCTCCCGCTGGTGCGGATTCGCTATACCAGCACCCAGACTGGTCCCAGTTTCGTATTGGAAGTATTGATTTGTTCCCCTAAAATCCCATTTTCACACCGCATGAAAAAATAGTTTATTTTGGGATACTTGGGTCATTCAGCGCACATCAGCTCATTGTCTAGGTCGATTGAAACGGATTCGCACCCTTGTAATACTAAGAACAACATCAATTGAATGCAGTCTGCTTATTGTGTCTTCGGGAACATGTCCCTATTCTCTATACACCCCCGGAAATAATTATAACGCATTCGCTGATTTTCATACAAAATGGTCATGTTTGAGGATCAAAATATCGATTAGTTGCGTTTAGATTGACGACATTTTTGGTATCCCAGCCTAAAATAACCTAAATTTTTATTTAATGACTAGCAGACCCGTTTCGCTTAAAATTGATTTATTATCTGATTAATTCTCGACTCATGAAGAAATTGGTGTTTTATTTGTATAGGAGCCCCCTTTTCAAAGCGAGAGGGATCTCAAACAATCTTAAGAACCTTCCCCGGCCCCAAAAACCTCTGTATGCAAATTTTTACGGTGATCGGTTCAGTAGTTTCGGAGTCTATAAGGTTCAGACAGACAGAAATTCATTTTTATTTACATAGATTGCTTTTTGTATGCATATTTACTGAAAAGGCGCGTTTCAGTTGGAAATAATAATAAAGCCACTCCATTTGTATGTAGCTTTGTATGAAAATCAGTGAATGCGTTATATTTCTTTCCGGGGATGTATGCGTTACAATTGAAACTATAGAATCATTTTCCTTGTCATGCAGCTATTATATGTTATCATTGGGATTTTAAATTAAGAAACATTTAATTGGGTTTTTGTTCGAAATTCGGGCAGTATGACCCTAATAAAAAATAAAAAAATAAAATACAATAGAAATTATTGTAACAGTACGCTGGAATTAATAGTAATGACGGTAAACTCTATTGTGACTCACAATAGAATAACATGAAAAAAATTTGCTTTCCACCATAAAACCTATTGTAAATGGCAGTTTTACAATAGAAAATAAGGGTTGATATGTATCTTCACAATAAAAAATCGATTTCTTCTTGAACAAATGTTTTCCATCGCAATTGATTTTTTGTAATTATACTAGTTGACCCGGCGGACGTTGTCCTGCATAGTAGGCGAGAATGTGCGTTCCGAACTGCCCATGCAAAGTTCGCTCAACTTTACTCGTAATTTTCGCATTAGGAAATATAATATAAACCCGTCGGAAACTATAACGAATGTTTCTGCTGAAGAAATGAAAAAAATCCATCCAGCCGTTTTCGAGTTATGCGGATACGAACACAGACCATTTCATTTTTATATATAAGATTGCCAACAATTTACTGGCAAAATAATTTATTGAGCGACTATTGGAACAACAATATGGCACTTTAATTGGTATGGTATAAAACCAATAGATTTAAATGTTTATCAATAAAATGTATTGCAGTTTTATGATATTTTATTGCAACTCAATTGTATTTTTTATTCAGGCGGTCCTATGCAACCCTTACATTCAGTTCAATCAAAGTCAATTGCCTATTTCCGGGGTTAAACCACCCGACTTGGACGTTAATTTACAATGTTATGAAAACTCATATGTGAATATGTACGTTATGTGGAAGATATTGATTTGGAAAATGTATTGGAGGTAACCACTTTCCCTTCGATGGGACTCGAACCCATGACCCTACAGTACGCTAGACTACTTAACCAACTAAGCTACGAAGAACCTCCGTCGGCCTTCGCAACCTAGCGGCTACTGAACGAGCTCGAGATTCCCAAATTGGACGCATAGTCAAATCACTCGCAATCCATTTCTCAAGCCAACACTTCCACATTGCCACATTGCAATTGTCCAGGATGCAGATCTTTCAAGTCGGTTCGTTGCGGCCTTACATAGATAAGTCAATTTCAGTACACTGTAGAAAATTTCCATACATGAAGTGTAATTAAAAAGTCAAAGTTTTATAGGAAATATTTGGTTTGGTTTAACACACTTACAGGCACTTCGTTCCCAAAATTAGTAAATGCAAATTCATGGGAAGTTGATGATGTTTTATTCGAAGTCACCCCGAAAGTTACAAGAAGTTCTAAATGAATTTTAAAATTTGTCATTCAACTCAACTGTTAAGTTAAGTACTTCGCGCAAAACGCTTTTCAAATCTCCTTTTTTTTAGTTTTTGTAGAAGACTACACATTTTCATATATTACCGTGACGTTTCGTTACATCATATAACATTATCCCGGCTACATTGAACGTTCGCTTATTGCGTTTTTTAGTAGTTTAGTGTGCTAATTTGCGTTCATTTGAATGCATTTCAGCAGTTTGGAAAAAATGGAAAAAAAAACAATGTTTTTATTTTATTTGATAACTCCGGAACGCAATGACCAATTTGATTTAAATCAGTCAATGAATTTTAATCAATACAAAAACATGCAAAATGATCGGAAAAGTGTGATCTATTCCCCTAAAGAGCATTTTTGACCTTTCTAATGAGATTTTTTAAAATATATTTTATAATGCACGAGAAAGGCATCATCACTGCTAGGTGGATTAATTTGGGTTATATTTTAATTTTTGGCGGGATCGATAAATTTTGAGGGATTAAATTTTCCTTTGTTCAATGCAGAAGTTAAACAACGTTGACAAAATGGTCCAGTAACAGAGAACGGCATTCATTAGTCAGAGCGCGGTCGTGCCCCAACTGTATTCTGACATATTTGATCCATCGCAATCCATCGACCAGAATTTGTTTGAAAGTTTATTAGAATAAATCTTCCTTAGAAATAATTGGAATTATCTTTAAAAATTTCAGAATTCCATTGAAGCATCAAATGTTTAATGATTGATAGTTGATAGATAAATACATAGCTGGCTAATACATTCGCTTGAAGGTTCAATTGGGGTTTTCTCAGTGCGTGTTGTCGTATTCCCAGAATTATTAAAATAAGTCAATCCGTTGCTTTTAACGTCAGAGTTGTTATTTATTGGAAAATCAGACAAGACACAAGCTCGGGAGCGATAAGATATGAGACTGGGCTTGTAAGCTTGTTCCTCGACATTTGTATTAGAAATAACTTGAGACATCATGTATAGGTATGATAAACATATTTTTAAGGAATATCAAAGTTCATCAAAGATAAGATGCTGATTATTGACCAAAATTCTTGATTCATAAATTGTGCAAAACATACACTAGACGAAATTAGACAGGATAATAGACTATACGTAGTCAAAAACTTGTAAAAATATTGAAAAATGTTAGAAATATCTAAAAAATTAAGTTTGCTTATAATTTCTGGTACAGTCTATATCTTACAGAGAGTATCAGGTATCAGAACGTTGGCTTCAGGGCACGTTCACTTCAATTTAGGAGATTTGTGACGTCGCTGTCACAGGCATTTTCATCAAACTCGTGATTGAAAAATAAGTGATAAAAAGAGCAATTTGAATGGTAGGAAAAATGAAGTTTGAGAAGCCTTTGAAAATGGCACACAACGCATAATCTATAAGTAAATATCCTTAAGTTTAAGTATAATATTTGGAAACGCAGTTGCGCATAAACTGGACAGTTAGATATCAGATGATAAGAGGTTCCATAATCGGACTTACATCTATCACAGACAAATGTTTCAAAGCGTTGAAAATTTGCCAAGTGATAGTTGAGTCGACACTGCAGTTCTATTTAGACCATGGGTTTTCAAACTGTGGGTCGTGACCCCCAGGAAGGGGGGTCGTGGGCTGATCGTCAATGGTGGGTCGCGAAAGGCAAATCAGACAAATCTTGATTCGTACTTTTGTCACTATTTTGTCCTACAAATCTACAGCCGCTTTTAGATTGGGATCTAAGTAGATGGATGATTAGAAAATAATAAACTTTACGAGGTCAATGACCTTCTTTTGTTATACGATATTTGAGCAAATTGTGGGCCCTCCTTAGCCGTGCGGTAAGATGCGCGGCTACAAAGCAAGACCATGCTGAGGGTGGCTGGGTTCGATTCCCGGTGCCGGTCTAGGCAATTTTCGGATTGGAAATTGTCTCGACTTCCCTGGGCATAAAAGTATCATCGTGCTAGCCTCATGATATACAAATGCAAAAATGGTAACCTGGCTTAGAAACCTCGCAGTTAATAACTGTGGAAGTGCTTAGCGAACACTAAGCTGCGAGGCGGCTCTGTCCCAGTGTGGGGATGTAATGCCAAGAAGAAGAAGAAGATTTGAGCAAATTGACTGAAGTCCAATACAATCCAAATCTAAACCCAAATCCAATCCAAAACTATTCCAAATCAAATCCAAATTCATTTTGAATCCAACCCAAATCCAGCGCAAATCGAATTCAAATCCAATATACCTTACAAATTTAATACAAATCCAATGCAAATCAAATTCAAAACTAATTCAAATCCAAATCTATTAAAATTCGATCCAAATACAATCCAAAATCAATCTAAATCCAATAAAAATCCAAATAAATCCAATCCAAATTAAATCTTAATCCAGATCAAAGCCAAATCTAATTCAAATTCAATCTAAACCCAATTCAAAGCCAATCCAGATCAAAGCAAAATCTGATTCAAATCTGATCCAAATTTAATTTAAATAAACCCAAATTCAAATAAAATCCAAATTTATTTCATATCTAAATCCAATTCAAATCTAAATCAATTCCAATACAAATCCAACCCAATTTCAAATCCCATCCAAATCCAATTCAAATAGAAAAAAAATGACTAGATTTTGGCAAATACAATGATGGGGTATGAAGTAATTTATTATCTAGACCAACACTTGAAAAGGGCGTTACAGCCAAAATTTATTCCTTCTGATTCTTTGTCCACACAAATAGCGATATATCTAGATCAACATTTGAAAAGGGCGTGACGGCCAAAATCTAATCTTTCCAGTTTTTTGTCTATGTATCTAACTTTGTATGGAGACAAGGAATCAGTAATAGTAAATTTTGGCTGTTACACCATTTTCAAATGTTGGTCTAGATATGTAGACGAAGAATCAGCAGGAATAAATTTTGGCTGTTACGCCCTTTTTAAATGTTAGTCTAGATTTGTTCAATCTAACGCTTAGATATCTGAACGGAAGTATATTTGTTTGCTCATAATGTGCTGCTGCAATGCGGATTGCACTCCACGCATAGTGGCAAATATTTACATTTGAAGTCCAGTAAGTTGGACTGTTCCAATCTCAGCACACGCGAATAGACGCCTGCACCTGATCTTCCTTCGAGGAGGGAGCCGCTACAGAAAATTCATTCGCAATAATGCCGATGCTAGCGGTTCAAGAGAGGGTTAATACTGAGATTTTGAGAAAAGTTAAACATAAATGTAACTAAAATTACAAATAATATACATTCCATACAGCTACGTAGTCTCACACAACTTTTGGCGTACGCCCCGATAAGGCTGCACCTTTGAGTTTTTTGTGTAAAAGAGTATCAAAATTGTGGAATTTTGGTATAGAATGTGGTATGTTATGTGAATAAATATCAAGATGGGACAACACAAGTGGGGTTTGATTTTCAAATTTCTAGAACAAAGTCTATCATTTTATCAGTTTGTCAATTTAAAGATTATTTCTGAATCGTCAAATATCGACATAGGGCTCTTTTGCGAATCTGATGGGCAGTTTACAGGATTCTTTTCCATGAAACTGAGTACCCATTAATAAGTACAAGAAAATATCTTCTTGTTTAAGATATATGTGTAATGAGCCACGTCGATGAGAACGTACCTGTCATTATTGCCATCACGCCCATCCTTTGAAGATTGCCTAATTTAGACTGAATTTTCCTTATTTCACCCTCTTACCACCACCCAAGACAACCATAAGCCAAAATTGATCATACAACTGTTGTGTAAATTCATTTCATATGTTTTGTTTTAAGACCCCAAGTTTTACCAAACGTTTGTCGGCATTGGCCGAAAGTGATACACGCCTTTTTGACTATATACTCAATGTAAGATCATATATGGTTGGAATCAGGAATTAGTCTCACAAAAAAAAAGTGATGGGCGAATGCCGTTATGGCATGATTTTTCCGTGAAAATAACAATAACTATAGTGCTTTGAGAATAGGTGGTATATTCAAAAGAGAACCAAAGAGAAAACGTTCAAATGTCATATTCGTGATATAAGATTTGTCGCACCATTTTGTAAGCACAATACATAACTAGCTCATATAAAATATATTCATTCCGATAGTGAACATTCACCGAGTAATACAATCGAGATTTGAAGAAATAATGTCTCAACATACCCTGCAAAACAAAGATCTTAGCGACCAATCCAGCATTCTTTTCCTGCTAACACGAACCATTTTTGATCACTAATTAGTAAAAGATAACGAAACACTTCAAGATCGGACAACAGGCTAGGCAATTGGAAGCACAGATTGCGCTGCTCACTGTCAACAAACTGAAGTAGAATTTAAATTGTTGGGCTATCAAGCCTATCTAACGTAACCAACTATCCATGTATTGTCGGAAATCGGATTCGTCACCATCGCTTTAATGGTGTCGTAAACCCTCTGGTAAATATGTATTACCATATAATGCAGTCTATAATGAATAACACCAAACGCTTTGCTCGAGATGTGCTCTTGAAATTGCTACGTAGTCCATCTTTGGTACTTTTCCAACCATGTCAAACCTGGTCCAGAACCAATTCAAAGATCATTTGACATCATAAGCCCCTTTGCTACAACAAAGAAATATGTTAGGAGAGCTATGCATTTCTATTAAAACTGCAAATGTGGTTTTGTTGAAACGCACGGTCTGGTGAATCCCCATTCATATGCAATAACCAAATACGTGACTAACGAAGAAGATAACACCTCTTGGTATTACTAAACGTTGTTGAGGCCCAGCAGAATGAATTGCATCAGAATAGGGGAAAGTGGTCACATTTCCGATATCTTATCCACATCCACAAATAACTCGTGTCGAAAAACGGTAAAAGTACTTATCGAATGCCATTTCGAACAATAAAATAATATTTTAAGGATTGGGGATCTATTTCTTGCTATTGTGCGTGTTGGCTCTTGTTTCGGACGGCAGAACGATCGCGCGATTTGCCGAAATTTTGTGTTTTGCATTGCGCGGCCGGTAATAAAGTTAATTAGTTCAGTGCGTGTTGGCTCTTGTTTCGGACGGCAGAACGATCGCACGATTTGCCGAAATTTTGTGTTTTGCATTGCGCGGCCGGTAATAAAGTTAATTAGTTCAGTGCGTGTTGGCTCTTGTTTCGGACGGCAGAACGATCGCGCGATTTGCCGAAATTTTGTGTTTTGCATTGCGCGGCCGGTAATAAAGTTAATTAGTTCAGTGCGTGTTGGCTCTTGTTTCGGACGGCAGAACGATCGCACGATTTGCCGAAATTTTGTGTTTTGCATTGCGCGGCCGGTAATAAAGTTAATTAGTTCAGTGCGTGTTGGCTCTTGTTTCGGACGGCAGAACGATCGCGCGATTTGCCGAAATTTTGTGTTTTGTTTTGTTTTTCCCTTAGGACGGTTCGTAAGTAAATTGATGAATATGTTTTATTACTTTTACAGCATATACTACTATTGACAAACGCTCTATATTGTCGAATAGAGCTCCCTATTATTCACCTTTCCCACTAACACAAATTTTCCTTCCCGAGACATCTATGAAGGTAGTATGGGTTCCCTGCATCTTCACTAGTAGATGTTGAACTAACATTCCTTTCCTTCCTTCCGTGATTGTAAGGACGTGGCCAGGTATACAACTGCTACTGTATAGGAAAAGGTACTAATCCCAAGTACCAATTTGCGACAATATACAGTAGATTGCTCAATTCAAGCTCTGTCTGGTAAGGGGGCGGGTGTCGCGGGAGAGGGTTCTCTTCGTCGACTTCCCCTCATTTGAATGAAGGTGACAGGCAGGGAGTTTCTTTGCAGTTTATCACCTCAGAATGCAAGTTCGCATTGTTTTCTTTCGTTCTGAAGTGATAAACCACAGAGAGATCTGCTGCTTGTCACTTTTGTTTAAGGGAGGGGGGGTCGACGGGGAGAGTTTCCTCTTGCGACATTCGCCCTTATTCCAGATGGAGCTTGAATTGAGCATTGTATAGCCACCCACGATTTGTACAATCACATATGCTATGCTATGCTATGGGGATCTATTTCTTGTTATTCTCACCCTACAGTTATATACAAATGTCACATCGGAGTGTTTAATTAGCAAAGCATTGCTCTATTCAACGGTATCGTTTCCAACAGAATGAACAAAAAATGAACATAACATGACATGTGCACATAGAATTAGTTTCCAAAACAAAAAAGTTTTTGATTAGATCTGCACCTGCCAGCGTCTTCAGGTTATTGTGCACAAGTTATGTTGATGCACACGTGTGCTCTAAAAGCTTGGTGGCGATAAAATATGGACACAACGGTTTTGCTTTGAAGCTTTGAAGTCATGAATGGTGTATTTTCTTGAAATTCATGAAAAATCTACACATGTAAGCATCGAAAAGAGAGTGGTATGTATATTCAAATTAACGAAAATGTCGATTGAATTGACTTCGGAAAATTTCCAGATTACGTTACAATCAGTGTTGGTACTTTTTTGGTGAACACCCTCAAGTAAGAAGCAATCCAGCTATGATCATCAGAATTGTCTTCCAACTATGCAACCTACATATATGTGAAAATAGCTCTAGTTATATGATGGCAACGATGACGACAGAGCGACGATAAAGTGCCCCAAACTTAATTAAAAATACATTCTGCTGTGAATGAGAGGAGAAGATGAGTTGCGCTCATGAAAGTATGCGTGACGACACAAGGTTGCACATGTTTTCACTTAGATCCTTTCAGCTAACTAACTAACAGGAGAACCGTTTCCTTCTTATGCTCTCAATTTTAATCTCATTCCGAAACAAATTTAACAATCAGTTTCATCTTTTGGAAAGATATGAGTAAGCCATTCACCTTGTTGTTATACACAGAAGCTTTGTAAACTTTATTCAAACTGTTCGCAAAGAACAACTTCTATAAAACTGGATTTCGTCTGGCGCACTTTGCTCCCTTTGAATTAAAGGAAACCCTTTTAATTAAAGGAATAAGTATCTTTACAGACATATGTAATGCGTTCACTCTCAATTAACCTGTCGATTCTCAATGAGAGCTAAAATATTTAAGTTCATGCCATACACTTTTAGACATTCTAAAAATATCAACCTATTGAAAATACCCTTTATCATTACAATTTCTTACTTTTTTTAATGGATTATTAGGGTAACGGCTGTATTTTGGACCGGGCTCATATTTTGGACCACCTAGCTGAATTTTGCATTTTTATCACATAAAACTAATAAAACATGCAAAATTTAAATTTTATTGCAAAAAGAAACTATCCATAAGGTATCTCCTACATTTGTTTCTTATAAAATATAGCCATTATTAAGAATATTTTCACGTATTTACCCATTCCGGCTAGATTAGACCAAAACCAAGACGACATTGTAAAATGGAATTCAACTTTCAAAAGCTGTAAGTTTATTTGTACATAGATTTAAAACATGTGAATGATGTTGTTGACCTATTAGAACCTAATTGAAGCAGTTTCAGACCTGGAGCAAAACATTGCAAGTTTAAAAACAGTATTCTGAGGCATGTCCAAAATAGGTTCATTTTTCATTGAACCGAACATATTTTCGACATATCTTCTTTTTAAGTTCTAGATCTCTTAAAATTTTGCCTTCTTGCTATCAGAGGTGAGCCAGCCAAGAGCTTAAAGCTTCTTAAATGAAGAAAATAATAATAATAACTTTTGTTTTCACCAACCATTTATTTCTCTAGTATCAAACCATTCATAAATTACTGTTCATACCGAATTTATAAATTACCGTTCATTGATGTAAGTCCTAGAAAAATGTCTTTTAAACCAACATGTAACTGTTTTAATTATTTCCATACGAAAATAGTTAAGAGCTAGTTCGCGAGAAGCGCGACCCCCTCTTGTATCGATATTCTCCGATTTGGATGAAATTTTCAGGGTTTGTTCATATATGTAAGAGAAGACATTTAGCAAATTTTCAGATTTTTTCATTGAGGGGAAGTGGGGTAAAACGGCCCTTCAAAAATTATTGTTGAAAAATCGGAAAAACCAAAAAAAAAATGCCATAACTTTGGTGCAAAAACGTCAAACCGTGTACCATTCATACATTTTGAATTACTAACCTTCAAACTGCTAGCTAATATTACAGAGATACAATCTAAACAAAATGTTTGACTGAATGGACTATGCCAGTTCTAATCGGGTGTATATATTTTCAAGAGTTGGACAATTTTATCTCATAGGTAATGGAATACCCTCGATTCTATATTTACACAACTGTGTAAAAAACACTCCACAGTTTAACAATGTTGCATTCATTTTGCACAATACGGGAGAAACCTTTTTTTCTACAACGAGCTGATTTTTTACAAGGAGAGCGAAACAATGTAATGCGTATACTATTGAATAGGATAGAGTATCAATTGTCTGATGATTTGAATGATGAAAATACTTCAAATTTTAGGATACACGTTTCTACACTCATAGATAAAGTATGTAAATTGTAGATCGCTTAATCAATTAATTAAAGATTGCTAAGCAAAACTGTTTTATTCTCGGCTTAATTGACACCACCTGAAAGTGCTTGAGTACCTCAACAAAACTGTGTAGTTGATTTGCAAAAGGATGCCTTAAATATCAGCCTTTTTCTCTTGAAATCTTTGCTAACCTTATATGAACATATTTCCAACCAACCATAAGGTGTGGTTTGCTAAGAAGTAGTACTTGGGTAGTAACAGCTTGCAATACATTTTGAGAAATCTATCTATTGCTTTTTTCACCGAGGAATAGACTACCGTGTTGAAGTACCAATGTAACAAACAAAGTACCAAAACAAATCTTCTCACTTTCGAATGGATGGAAACTAGCTAAAGCATTGGATTTTGCTTTACGTCGTTCTTGAACCATGCATCGTTCTTGCAATTAAGACGTCACCATGGATTAACTGGTGGGAATATATTTTGGTGGAACAATAATTTTGAACGGGAGTTTAAGACGGCGCAAAGTTTACAATACCTCCGCCGGAATATTATAGAAATGACATGACTAGTTGACTAGTTCACGTTATTTTTTGAGATTGAGAGATTGTAAAGGATTTAATTGTTGACAGATGGAAAACCATAAAACACTAAGCTTGGAAGAATTTCGAAGCTAACTAGCAAAATCACTAGATGAGTTGCCAGTTGGGCCTGAATAATCAAATCTAAGAAGTGTGGTTACGGTTATCTTGTTTCGTAACATTATTTATATTTGGAGATCTATTTTACCCCTCTCTCCCCATCCCAATATTTTGCCAAATAGTTTCATCTACATATAGAAATAAACCTTGTGAGTTTCAGCCAGATGCTAAAACATCGATAAAATGGAGTTGCGATTCTCACAAACTGGTTTGCAAACAAAAAGTGCAATATGCAGAAATTCATAATTTAATTGATTATTCCTAAGTGCGCCACTGAAATAAGTTTCAATAAGTTTGATGTATATTCTGCTTGATATAAAAATTTATGAATTTTTGACATTTTATTTTTACAAGGCTATTTTACCCAATTTACCGGAATTGCTCAATTGTCGTTAAGAATAATTGTTTTTTGTTCGCATAGATGTAAAAGCAACATCACTACCGGTACCCACATTAATTGTAGCTTATTTAAAAAATATATCAACAAGCACGTTCGCCGAATTCGTTCATTTTTGTTTCAGTTTGCGAAAGACGTGCTAATGTTTAAGGCACTTATTTTGGTCCTATTTTACTTCTGTTGAAAATTGTTCTGCAAATAGTTTGCTATCGAATATAGATCAGCGAAGGATATACGTATCTATTGAGACGAAAAATATAGATGAATTGAAAGGAAGAAGAAACAGTTTTTTTAAACTTAAGTATTTTCTGCTAGAACTCACATAAAAAAAATATGTATTTTTTGACATTTATTTTTAAAAGACTATTATACCCTACACTCCCCTAATAGAAAAATCTGATTATTAATTTCAACTGAGACAAAAAAGTTTGGACAGTTTTCACCAGATCAGAAAACATCAACATAAGTAGAGTCAAAATTTGTGCGAACTTTCTTAAGAATAAACAGTGTTGCAGAAAATTGCGATTTTCTAAGAAATTCTTGAGTTGGCGCTTCTGAATTATATATGAGATGAAAGCTCTTTAGTTCCTTAATTGCCTTACGGGTTTAGTTTTTTATCCTCGATCTGTTGTTGAAAAATTCGCTTTGGAAAAACGACCATTTTTTATCGAAAAAGTCAATTTTCTCCTAAAGTAAACAACTTTTTAACCCTATTAACCACTTGGTATAAAGTATTAATTGAGTAGAAAAAACGTGCAGAATTTAAATCGGTCACTCATTGCCAAAGTTATTGCATTTTTTTGGTTTTTCCGATTTTTGAACAATAATTTTTGAAGGGCCGTTTTACCCCACTTCCCCTTAATGAAAAAATCTGAAAAAAAATGCCTTCTCTTACATATATGAACAAACCCAGAAAATTTCATCCAAATCGGAGAACATCGTTGCAACCTCCCTTGGAAAGGGGGTCGCGCTTCTCGCGAACTGGCTCTTAAGAAAGCTCCATTACAAGAACCAATATTTGCTAGAGCTCTCCGTCCGCGCTGCTTGTCAGTGGAACAGAGTTCCGTGTTCTACGATTATGTTTCGTTTGGAAAAAGAATGTGCAAGGAGCAAGGAAGAACAGAGCAACCCACTACTATCAAGCACGCAAATGGAACAGATCGGTAAACTACATAAAAAATATAGCAGGTGCCTGCATCACGGCCATGGGCCGCACGTTTATTTTGCTTTGAGGATGCTGTACCACGTGGTACTGAAATTGATTAGTTTCAATACCTTAGCTATTGGTATTGTTCTAAGTTTTTGAGTGCTTATAAAAATGTATAGGTTAACAAAGACTTTAAGGATGAAACGCCAAAAAAGCTGAAAATCACTAATTTAATCTAATAGTAACATAACTTTGCAAGCAATTCAAAGTTGTTCGAGTGGTCCAAAATATGATAAATAGATGGTCCAAAATAAAAACAGGTGGTCCAAAATTAAATCTTACATATCTTCAGGATTTATGATATTTTGGTGGGATGTAGAAACATTTTTACCTACAAATCCAACTTAGCATATACCACTTTTTAGTTGCACAGGGAATTGATCAAGAATTATTACAAAATCTAACTTTTATTCAAAAAATTGTTCGTCCATCTCCTAAAGTGGTCCAAAATACCTCCCTCACCCTAATGGGCACCGTAATAATAGATATTTTAATTAATTTACAAATGATGAATTGAATTTGTTTGATCTATTATTGTTTACTAAAGCAAACACTAAAAAAAGATTTTTTTTTCCTTTATTAAAGTGTTTTTTGATAAAAACGAGCGATGGGCATTGTTTTCAACATAACCGCGAGTAGACGTAGGACTTGTATAAATGTAACGTATTTACATTTAACTTCAAACTTTTGGATCTATGGAGTTGCTATTGGAAACGACAACTTCCATCCTGTGTAGAATTATTAGCAATTTGTTTATTCAAAACATCTGGAAATAAAACTAATAATTAAACACATAATTAGAATTGCTCTAACTATTAAGCCCTTATTTACTCAAGCAAGTGTAGGGCGTTTATAGATTTCTTATTGATGATACATCAAGCGATACATAGTATTTGAATTGAAGTTTAAAAATTCTATTTATAAAATTTTCAGACTTGGGCGAAATGTGCTATTTTAGGGGAACTGTCCCGTTTTCCAAACAAAGAAATACAGAAATACAAAATATCTTCATTACTTTTATCTACTCCCTTTCGCTTTGAGTAGTATAATTATCACCGAAAAAAGCCAATAAATTAATTTCGATAAAGTCACGCGGTGATCAAAGCTTTCCTAATTATAAAGAAATACAGCGTTGCTTCTTTTTGCTTAAAATAAATGAAGGTAATTATTTTAATCAATTTTTATTTTCATCAGTGTAGTTGATTTGTTTTGCTGGGGAATCAGAACCATGTTTTAATGTACGTATCGTTTAGTACCAAGCACAACTTAACATATGGTCAGTCATATGACATGACTAGTACCCATCCCGGGATCATGTGGATTATAAAACCAATCACCTGGATGAGCAGACCAAATCTGTCTAATTTTATTTTTCTTCATCCACCGCCGCTGCCCTCGCTGCCTCAGCCATCATCGGTCTCTAGCTGTGAACTCCTAGCGATGCGATTGCATCCATCGCAACCGACACCACTGCACCCGACCATCATCAAGCACAGAATGACAAAAAATGCGCCCACTTCTTTCATGCATATTCGCAGACCCACCAGCAGTTCTACCGCTGGAGACTGCATGCTGTCGCTGTGTAGGGGAACGCAGCAAACGAACGAACAAAACGAAGAACGCGCGAGCAGAAAGCACGTCAGTACGCGCTGCTGTCACAAATTGTAATGACTCGCACACGGCAGGCACTACTTCTTTTATACACAAAGAAAATCTTCCGGTAGACTTGAAGGCCCGTGACATACCGCATTCTGATGTCCGTGTTAGGAATGCACGGGATTGGTTACATATGAAATTTTTACTAGTTTTGGCGAGAATTGATATTTTCAATAGCTTATCGTTAATAAGTTTCAATAAAATAGGCAAAATGGTGGAGAGTGTCCGAATCGATTGATATAAAAATCTTAAAAATCCATCGAAAGCTAAAGGCGCTAGTAACGTTCAAAATCTTCCCTTCCAGCGTAACGCTCTCGATTTCCAAAAATCTAAATGACACCCAGTATAGTAAAGAAAGACGTCCTACGTCAAAAAAAAAAAAGATGAGGAGAGCAGTAAACAGAAGTGAATAAAAAACAGTTGAGCTATGAGCAGTTGAGTGGATTATAAATCCTTTGACGGGACTTGACTTAGTTTGGAAATATTAAATTGGGGTTGCTTGGGTTGTTTTTTCTTCGTTCTAAATGTCAATCGTTAAGTCGTGGCCCGAGCCACGTTCGAGCTTGATAATTTTGTTCGGAATTCATGGAAACGCATTATTTTTACATTTGTTCAACTTTCCCAAAGAAATGTTCTATCTTTTCGAATATATAAACACAGCTGATCCCCAAACGAAACGATCAGTGAGGAAATCTTAAAAATCGGTCCATCCGTTCGTGAGTTATAATGCCTCAAAGGAAATGAGAACTCATTTTTATATAGAGAGAAAATAAGTTTAGATTTCCTTTAAGACAATATAACTCGGATGGACCGATTTACAAGATTTTCTCACTAATCGATTCATTTTGGGATCAGCTATTTTGTATTTACTAAGAATTGATCAATTTGTTGGACGCTGCAATCAATTGATTGTCCTGATTTTCTGGTTGATTAATGATTGACAGTCAAAAATAAAACCCGAGCGCGGAGACGAGCCAGCCTCGGGCTGAAAGTCTCTTTAATAAAGACACAAAAAAAAACGAGCGAGATCGGGCAGGTTCTCCTTAATGAACATGCTTGTTCTATTAGACCACCAGCTCGGATCCGCTTCAAAAAAGACTAAAGCATTTTAGAAGTTCATCAAAATGAGCACATGTACACAAATCCGGCCATTCGATAATTCTTTCGAGTAAATTCGCAAGGTATTCCGCAAAAAGTCCTAAGAAGCTTTTTGTTTTCGCTACTCAATATTATTCTGTCACAGCAAGATATCCCTGTTTGGACCTTACAGTTGAAGAACTCATATCTAAACAGATATAAATAGAGCTGTTGATTAAGAAAGAACAGAGCTTACTACTTTTGAAAACTGTTTGAATTATTTCAAGTGAAATGGATTCAGAATGCTTTCGAAATCTCACTATATGCATAAACATAAAAATTTGAAACTGTAACCAGAAAATCGGAGAAATCCACGTAGAATATCGTGTACCGTCGTCGGGGGTGACAATGAGTAAAATGGGGGTGAGACTGGGTCACTGTTTCATCTACTCATCTACTCAGAATGCGTGTAGAATAGATCGAATGTATCTGAGGGCAAGAAAACAAAATTATAAGACACCTTTTTGGACGATTTTGTTATCCGACCTCCAGATTGTCGGTGAGAGCGATGACCCATTCTCACCCCTTGACCCATTGTCACCCCCGATGACGGTATCTTGGAGGATATCTTAGAATTCCCTTCTAAATCCCTGGAACTCATAAGACATCCATTTATTACTTTTATACCTAATACTTTCTGGATCTCTAAATATTCAAAATTCCCAAGCACCTTCTCAGAATTACAAAACTGAAGAATCCTTATTATAATGACAGAAAAATCTACAAAGCATTCTGATTGTTTTAAATTCATTTGGCTCCGTGTTGTATAATGCTATGTATATTAGAGTGGGGCGTCATGGTCATTTTTTCAAATCACTGGTTTTTCGACACCTTTCTGGGTGCCAAACTACTGTGCAGAATTTGGGCCCGATTGGTTGCTTCCTCGCTTTCCGCATGGCGTTTGAAGTTTGTATGGAAATTAGAATGTGAAAACGTATATCTTTGCATTTTTACGTAAAGGTATAACCCAAATGATGCCGGAAAACTTAGCTGAAGAAGGACCGTTGCTGGAACGTCTATGAAAAAAGTTATAACGCTTCGAAGATTGATTGTTCAAACCATATGCAAAAAATCGTTTATTCTGCCAGCACTGCCGAACTACGTGGACCAATAATTTAACTAAGTGATATTTCAAAATTATTGATCCTCTAGGACTTTGGAGCTAATGGGAGCATAAAGTAAAAATTTCGACTATAAGGAAGATGGGTTTTGCTCTCTGACAACTACAGCTTGTCCGGTAGTGCTGGCAGAAACATTGATTTCTTGCATACGGTTTGAACAATCGATTTTCGAAGCGTAATAACAATTGTTTGTAGATCTTCTAGCAATGTACCTTCTTCGGCAAAGAGTTTCGGCATCTTTCAGACTACATACTCACATATTGAGTCACGTGATTGACAACAAATTAAAGCCGCTAAGAGCAAAAATGCTTCACATGCATTTTTTCTTCTCAATATTCATGATGTGATATACACTAGGGTGGTTCAAAAATTCGATTTTGCTCCACAGCGCTTATCTGATTCTTTATCATGTTCTGAGCTCATTTGGATTGAAACTGATTTAGCACAACCGTGTTTGCATGCAAATAATTATGAGGAAATTTATTTTTTCATTATACCGATAATGACGCTTCCCCATTAAGCGCAGATTAAAAGAAAACCTATATAGCTTAAAGGAATACTCAAGGGCTTTCACCCAACGAAAACCGCATGTTGATAATCGCCCCAATAATAAGTAATACAGGTTGCAAATCTTTAGTCATGATCGTTAAACTTCTTTGAAGGCATCACTGAAACGTGCAGGGTAGCATAGTAGCCTGAATTTGTGTGTGCTATCTTTCGCGCCAAGAGCAGCAATGTTGCCTGTTGAAGAGTTACGCAATTAGCTCCAGAAAACTTGATTAAATTAGATTACTAATTATTGGAACGATTAATTAAGATGCAGTTTTCACAGGGTGAAAGCTCTTGAGTATTCCTTTTAGCTATATAGGTTTTCTTTTAACCTGCGCTTAATGGGAAAGCGTCATTATCGGTATAATGAAAAAAATAATTTCCCCATACTAATTTGCATGCAAACTTGAAACGGCTTGTGCTAAATCAGTTTCAATCCAAATGAGCTCAAATTTTCAGAGGACACTCAGAACATGATAAAGAATCAGATAAGCGCTGTGGAGCAAAATCTTTTTTTTAACCATCCTAATATACACTCTTATTCTTGTTTACGCATGAACGCGCTTTCCAACGAATGCGCATTCTCGTTTGCGCCAGCAAAATCAAATGGGGAAACGATTCGAACGAACTGCATTCGTTCGAAATTTTCGTTCCTCCGTAAACAAGAATAGGGGTGATAATCTACTAGGGTGGGTGTACCAATCGTCGCCAAACATAAGAACAACTATTTTTTTTAATATAAGTAAAAGGCATGCTGGTGGACTTTATATAGCAAGCTAAAGGTTTTACTTCCTGCTCCTTAGAACAGCTGTGAAAACCACAATAAAATTTGTTATAATCCTCAAAATTGATTAGTCCATAATAGGAACGCATGCACCGGTTCTGGCACTATTCATAATTTTGGTTCCTTATTTGGCAAATCCCATTGTTTTCTTAGGTGCCCGCCAGAGTAAACGCGACGTGCGATGCGACGCGACAGTGCAATTTGGCAGCCTGTTGATAACGATTGTTATTCTTTTACGTGAGTCGCGTCGCGTCGCGTTTACTCTGGCTTTGCCCTTATGGGATTGGTTAAATTAGGACCACTAGTGCGACAACTGGTGCAAAGGACGTCAAAAATTAAGTAAAATCATTTTACTCAATTATGCTTTTCTTGTTTTGGAGGAGATCAAAGGTGTTATCGTATCATATGAATATGCTTTATCGATATGAACTTGGTTTGCGGTGATTTGATTGGGGATTTGGTACTAGTGCGATAACTGGTGCTATAGCCACGAATGGTACATCTAGCCTAGTTCAATCCAAATTGTAGCGGGCGCAACATATTGTATTGTGCAATTTTTTTTTGATATTCTAATAATCAGAAATTTCTCAAAAATTTTATTGAAGGCGGACTAGGTGGATATCGGGCGATAATACATGAACTGGTAGAATCACCAGATTTAAAAATTGGGGTTACCTTTGTCAGTTTTAAACAATTTGGGTATTCTCCGGTCCAGATTATTTCATTGAATAGCTCAGAAAAATAATATTTTTTTTGTTAAATATGTTGTGAGTATCGAGGATGGTATGTTATCCGATTCGGGACTTTGGTTAATGTCTCAACCATTAACTAGTGATCGGAATTAGTTGCACATAAAAATATTGAGTTATCTATTGTAGTTTATCTATTGTATTCAGAATATCGCATGACTTTTCTACTGTATTAGTTTCAACACCATTTTCATTTTCACGAGTATTTTTCGTTTATCAGTATTTCCAAAAAAATTAATAATTTAATTATTCCAATTATTTGAGTGACAAATTGTATCTAATAAATTTTCAAAATATTGTTTTTTACAAACTGTTTTGGTATATTGTTCTTTTTCGCCAATATGATTCAACTTATTTTTCAAGTTCTATCATTGGTATTTTGCTTCCATTTTAATTTTTAATAATACGCAAAGATCTAAAGACATCCAAGGACCATTTTGGTTTTTAACACTAATTGTTTTAGATACAGTTCTATTACCTACATCGAGAAAGAATATTATTGTAAGCATTCTGAATTTCGCCCAAGGTCTTCGGTGTGTCAATCATTGTATCCAAGAAACATCCAAATTCTGTCTGTGAATGTCGATGGTCTATATTTTTTTTTTCTATAATTGGTGACTAAACACATTCCCAAACGAGTTTAGATGTGCATGTTGCTGATTTCAAAACATTCAATATGTCAGATATTATGCAAATATTTGAACGCCTGTAACTTAGAGCATTTAAGAATAGACTGAACTTCAGCTTGGAAAACAGTTGGCCATTTGTCCATGGGAATCGAAATATTTATCCCTGGGCCAGTCACGCCTGCTCCAATTTGATTGTTCAGCTTTGAACCATCGGTGTAAAATACAATTGATCCTGAGCGAAGATTTGGTCCACCGTTATCCCAAGTATTTCGCTCAAGATTAATTACATCAACGATAAAAATTGTATCTTCTCCCCATTTATACCTTACAACATTGCTATTAACTAAATTCATTGGAATATTCAAATCGCCTTTAATAAACAAAGAATGGTTAAACTACATTTGCTGTGGTGTTTCGAATAGAATAGATGAAGAGAATTCCTTTTCTGCAGGCACGCCCTTATATGGTCGGAGAGCTAGATATATACAATGCTGAAAAAAAGTATCAAAAATTCTGGGGAAGCTAGTTTAATCCTAGGTGGTACTAAAGTTCCCCCTAGCCCCCTGTACTTACGCCAATGATAATAGGTATATAAAAGTCAGAATAATCTATTGATGCTAATAAAAATCAATAATCCCACTCGATGTGCTGCTCTCATCAAGCTCCCTATCATTGATTTCCATTCGCAACAATTCTATATATAGTGTTATCAGTCATCAGTTTTATGGGCAAAGCAAGATAGCACGTGATAAATGTTCAGTTAACCGAAGTTAACGAATATCCGCATCACAACAAATGAACGAGTATTATAACTAACGCCAGCAAGAGTAGGTAACACGAAAATAAGAACACACATATTTATAGACGTTTAGCCGGTAGGACACAAAGCTAAGTTACAACACGTAACATGGCAATATTGCGGTGGCCGACTAAGCAGCAAATGCATCCAGCAGCTGAAACAAAGACCATAAGCCAGCGAGAAAGCGTTACCACACAGAGTCGGGATTCCATACTTTTTTGAATTTCTTCTCGCCGTTCTTCGCCTTGGGACAGAAAAGGGAAACGGAAGCTTCGCGTTCGCCCGACTCCTGGCAGCACATGCAGGATCGCTCCATCTGCCAGATCTTGCTGCCCGAGACCTGAATGTAGCTGGCGCAGCGGCCAATGCAGGCGAAGGACGGGATGGGCTTTGGCACACAGCCCGGGTACTGCAGGACGTGGATCACCGGCGTTACCTGGCAGTCGTCGGTCGTGTAGTGCTGGATGTCGTCTGCAGGGCGGTCGGTCGGTGGCCACGTGTTTTTTTTTTAAGAGGACGCCGGCGTTGGAAGAGAGTAAAAACGAGATGGAACGAATCGTAAATCATAAGCGAATTATAATCGGGACAGATGGAAAATTTGCTACAAGTGAAAAGTGCTATGACAATGAACTGGTTGGTTGGTGGAGATGGTTGGTCGGTCGGCATTGGTCGGTAGCGGTTCTGTTCTGATGATCCATCAGGTATTCTCTGTTTGACTATCTCTTTGGTAATCGGTTTATAGGAGCGTGCCATAAAATTCGAGTGTCATCCCAGTTCCTCCTGAAATTGCACTCAATTGTATCATGTGATTAATCAATTTTGATGTAATTGTTCAGTTTGTGCTAATAGCTTGAGGCAAATAAATGACATGATGGTGATAATTACATTTACATGCACACTTTATGACGTGATTGGGAGAGGAAGAGCTATTTGAAACTCATACTAAATGTAGGGATTTCCGGGCAATACATACGAAAATGAAATATGTAAGTTGAACCAGAAATCCGCATCATTTTATATGATTTTGAAAATGCTCGACACCTTTCTCTGTCCTTTTCGTACCCTCATATAATGACAAAAGCAACATCTAAAAGTACAACAAACAAAAAGCTGATTAAAATGCTTGTAACATAGGTCTACTAACGCTTTGCCCATATTACTGATAAAATGGCCTTCAGATTTTTTAAGTTTCTGACTATAGATAGGTACGATTTATCCCACATCTACTAAGGTAGTCGAACCAAGCGGAAAATGTTGATTTTGATTTGAAAGTGTGTTTTTCATTGAATGATAAAGAAAATTATTTAAGTTGTACTTATGTTCGACGCTGTCAGAATTGATCTAAACCCGAGTACAAATAGCGCCACGTTTGCTCGCAATCAGCGGAGTGTCACTTTCGCAAATCTATGGAATGTACAGTATCTTCGCCGACGTTTTGTCGAGGGACGTTTTGAATAACGCCAAAGTTTTATCTGTTTTCTGCAGTGAACAAAGTAAAATTCTGCCTGCAAAGGAAAACCCAATCGGCGAACATTTGCTGTACTTTTTACTCCTCAATCTTAAAAGGATTAGATAGTTTGATTAGAACTGATCTGGTTCACATGAATTTAGAATAATTTCAGACTTAAAGATATTCGAAACCATAACACTTTGGATAATTTTGGGACTTGATCAATGGTCGATCTAGCAATGATTTACCGGATACTACTAACCTTAAATTTACGATGGAGATAAAACAAGAAAATTACATAAGCCCCCTTTTTATTGTTGTCTACTTTTTTGGGGTGGAGAATAGCGCCTAAGCTAGAAAGTGAAAAATCATTGAATGGAGACGCGTTATACTTCATAAGAACTTAATTGAAATCTAATCATTTGTCATAAGACGAGTTTGTACAATCCCATTTAATTCCATCACTTAATTGCACCTTGACAGATACGTATTTCGACCTCAACAGTAAGGTCGTCTTCAGTGTCTCGTACTTGACTCGACTTGAAGAAAATGATCGCAGCTTACACTATTTATACTATGCGTAGGTATAATAATTTATCTTGTTGCGCTTAATGCTTAGAAATCTAATGTCTTATTTGTGACTTCGGGAGAAAATTGTAATTGTCCACTTAGAGAACGTTGATTTACGTTACGTTTTGATGTTGAATTGTGATTAAAAATCATAAATGTAGAGTTTTTTGTTTATGTACCTCTCTGCGGAATGCTTGCTCTGTACTATGAGGAATTCTCATACAAAAGGGTGGCCAATAATATTTTTTCAATGAAAACTGTTTCTATGCAACAAGAAATATTTAGAAACCTTTTTTAACCCTTTAAAAGCCATCGTTGACCCTTCAAAAAATGTGGGAGATCCCCCAGCGCCGGACACCTCCCAATACCGGACACTTCTGAACCGGCACTTGCAGAGATCCCTCCATCAACTTATGTAATACAAAAGGAAGCTATTGAAAAGTCCATTACCTGCTTGGAATATCAGATCATCTTGTTGTAAACCTTGTACAAAATTTGAAACTGAGCAAAAATTTCAAAAATTTCCATGTTCCGCCTTATTATAGAAGGTTTGAATCAACAATATTAAAATCAATGGAATGCATTCTGATTATTTCGATATGGTCAATATTAGTCATATTTCAAATAGCGATCATGATTTGTTAAATATATAATGTATCTATGGTGCAAAACCAATTTTCGTATCTGGTAGCTGTCCCCCGGGTCCGGACAGTGAGTTTTTTCATGTGAACAAATAGCCATTTTTTACACCGGTTTGGCTAAACTTTTCAATTCAATTGTTTTTACTTGCGAATGTACTATGGCTGCCGATCAATCGATAAACGTTTTTAGTGGTAACAATCTTCTAGAAAGATAAAACAGGACTATCAACGAATACAGACGACACAAAAATATTTGGAATCAAAACCATGTGAGGCACAATGCTAATGCTATTACTTGATCATGACTTTAAACTACCGGGAAAAGCTATTACTTTTATTTCAATTCAATGGATTTCCAACAGAATAGTCGTTTCTAAATTTATCATTGATGTGAAAGGTGAACAGTTTGACCAATAATTGTGTGACATCGAAAACAATTTATAAGTTTTAATTGAAGCCAAAATTTGCAATTTCGCTTGCCCTTTAGTTTTAACATACATGGGGTAAGTGGGACATATTTGAACAATAATTTCGATAGAGCCATTCTAACTGTTTTTAAACCGTTGTCTAGTGAAAAATAACTTCGACACTCATATATCATATGGATCTGAATCAGATGCAGTTTGATATCGTTGGTTTCGTTCTGAAATAGTATTGTATAATTAATTGCATATTATTCGCCAACTCGGGCGTACGAAAACCATTTTTTTGTTAAATATCTTGGCGGTGCATATGCACAGCACATGTTTCAAAATGGACAAAATGATAAGAAATGTGTGAAAAAGAATCCACGTGTCTAGTTACACATGGGTTACTGCAACTCATACGTGACCAGATTTAGTCACATTGAAGTTGCTGCAATCATTTTTGTCTGACTTGTGCTGCTCGGGTTCCTTATCACAAACAGCAGCAAAACCAAACGAGAATCTTAAGAGAAAGTTTCTCTTGACTGCTACTGATGCCATCCATGCGAAAACAAAAATTGCAGCGTCTTCCTCTGGCACGCGCTCGTAATTCTGCTAACGACGGAAATTTTCTTCCATCGCTGAGCGACTAATTTGCCCTTTAAACAAAACTCGACTCAGCTCCACCTTAGCTTGCATAAAATGGTGGTCCTTAGAAGTACTGATTAATCCTATAATGCGCATTCCAACATCCACTCAACTGTTAGGATTTACAAGAAAATTGTAGCTCGAGAGCCGTTTCCACTGATTGCCAGTCAAGGGGACATTGGATGCCACCGTTGCAGAAATGTCGTCCAACGCGTTGCTGCCACGACCGCAGCAGACGCCTTCGAAGCGAAACAAGTAACCGATTGTTGCGAGAAAGTTCCACTTGAGAGCTGCTGATGCTGAAGACGGCGACTATTCGACCAACGCCACCCTAGCAGCACACATGTTCCACATAGGTAACTGCAACTCATATGTGACCAGATTGAGTCACAATCAAGTTGCTGCAACCATTTTTGTCTAACTTGTGCTGCTTGGGCATTGGTAAAAATAAAATTCCCTTCTTTTTCGGTGCTGGAATCTCTCTCCGCTTTCCGCGACATGTTAGAAATTTACAACAGAATCAGGTACAAAATATATTGTTTACTGTGCAGTTGGAAATTTTTACAGGTCGTGATAGGTCTCCAGATTGTGATAAACAATCAGACATTTTTGTTTTTGTTGAAACTAAAAACATAACAAATCATGCAACCTTTTCAAATTATAACAGCATTGTGATATCTATGGCTGGGAGACTTCGCTACATCTATTTTAATTGCCTACTGTTGGGCAATTCGGTGTTAAGCATTTTTGTTATTCATTTAATGATAAAATCCTGTTACAACATTTGAGAGATAATGGCTACTAAGAACAAAATTGTATCAAAATAAGTTATAAATATCAAAATATGTTAAATTTTTGTTATGCTCTTCTAGTCGGGAACCTGAGCAGCACATGTCAGGAAAAAAGTATTGCAGCAACTTTATAGTGACAAAATCTGGTCACATATGAGTTGCCGTAGCCCATGTGGAACACGCGTGCTGCTAGGGAAGGCGGCAAATAATGCGGTTCTTTCCAGAACCACAATTTTATAGAAGAATAAGTTAAACCCAAACAAATGTTCTCCAAAGTGGCTTCAAGAAAACTGCCTTTTAGCGTGAGCTATTTTGTTCGCAACATTCGGACTACCGGTTGCTTGTTTCGTTACGATGGCTTCTGTTACGGTCATGGCAGTAGAGTGGAGTACATTTCTGCATGCGAATACATTTTTACAGTCTCTTGCTTGGACGAGCGCTCGTGATTTTGGTAGCGACGGTAACTTTCTGCAGTCACCAAGCGATTATGATTGGCACTTTGAAGAAAATTTGTCTCGGTTCAACCTTTTCTTCTATAAAATTGTTGTTCTGGAAAGAACCAAATTATTTTCCGCTTTACCAGTCTAATAACAACCGACGCGTGCTCGTGGCTCTTCTGCCGAAGTCAATTTTCTGCTGTCGCCAAGCGATGATGATTTGCACTATGATGAAAATTTTGTTTCGGCTCAAACTTTCTCTTCTTTAAAATTGAGGTTCTGAAAAGAATCGATTTATTTTCAATAATGCGCCTTCCCAATTAACTACAACAAAACCAGATCCAGAACTATGCGCGGAAATTTCACTGGAGTGCCGCTGACGCCGACGATAGCTACACGATAGTTTTCCGCTTAACCACTACAGATACAGAAGCCACCGTCACCGGTGATGGGACCGCTAGCAATACCATCATCGTTCTGTCCGCTCTCCGTGACCACTAACCGTGGATCATCAAACAGAAATGACGCACGAGCGCTAATCATACAAGGAGAAAATGAAACGGTGGGTCACAAGGCCCATAACTTACATCATCCTGATGTCCGTGTTGGGAATGCATGAACGGCATTGGTTGGTTCTGATATTTTTACAGGGTAGTACAAGTATTGAAATTTTCAATAGTTTATCGTAAATAGTTTCGGAAACAATTTAAGGACATGTCTCCCCGGAGTCTAAATTTAAATCAACTGGTGTTTTGAAGGGTACAACCTGAACCCCCTGCGAGTAATGGACAATTGAAATTTACGGCAGACGCTCCGCTAGAATGAGTCGCATATCCTCTTATCGTTCTGTAGCATCAGATAGCAACAGCAAGCGACAGTGATCCATAATACGCAACATTGAGTTTGTTTATGTACGTATTATGGTCCCCAATTTGATTTACATGTTTCATTACCACGTGTCCATTCGCGACTACGAAGGTAAATTCATCACGCACAGTCTGACAGTTCCTTATGGGGTTTTACTGTGGAGGAACAAGAAGGGGTGATTGGCGGCCATGTTTCACGCACAGTCTGACAGATAGCAATGAGTTTTTGCCATAAGAGTGAGTAGAGGCATTACCTTCGTATTCGCCAATTGCGCCTATTATGGAACCCTCTTGTAAATGTGGTAGTGGTAGTAAAATGGACCCTTTAGCGTGTTAACATTCATAAATTAGTTAATAAAACTAAAAATCAGTATCCCAGTCCAAAACAATTGCACGGAAACATAACTGCTATATTGATATGAGTAGCAGCTGTATCTGGTAAAGTAGAAGTTCGAAGGAAATCGTTGATTCAGAGGGTCCAGCATACGCATCGGGTCCATGAATAGCGCTCACTCCCTAATAAAAATGACAGTTGTGCGCTGCTTTCGTATTGAGTGGTGTGCCCTTGAAAACACGAGTGAATTTAGTTTTTGACTCCGGCAGACTTGTACCAATTTGTACTTAAGTATTGATTTTCGTAGAAATACTCAAGGACGTTGTTCCGTTTTGACTCAAATCCCAAACATGACTCATATTTCGAACACTGGCGTTTTAGCGCCATAAAACAATAATTTTCATCGTCTTTAGATACGGAGGGTCAAGATTACAAACAAATTCAATATCCTATGGAAAGAACTATGCGATTCTTATTAAAATGGTCGTTTAAAAGCGAGTGTTCGAAATATGAGTCATGTTCGGAATTTGAGGTACAGTATGCCTGCAGAAATAAGAACTAAGTGTGTGTAGACTAGACTACACTAGAATACACCTCCCCCCATATCTTGCCTCTTTTATCAACAAGCCCTCCACCTCACCCATAACAGCCTCAGTAGGATGGAAAATGTGTCCCAAATCTGACTAAAATCGACCCATGCTTTCAACAGTTATACCGAATTGTTCATTTTCTAAACAGTACTTTTCATCCCACACAAGGAATCAATAATCGAGTAGCGCCAAGCAATACATATACCCTTTGTCGTAACTGAGCTTGTTAACTGACAAATGCACCTCGCAACAATAATCCTTTATCAGAAACACGAACACATTATGCTAAGATGTATTTGCCTTGCATGCTCTGATATTTCCGAGAATACAATACTATTTTTGTAATCAAGGTTACATTATCGAATATTTCTATAAAAGATGAAATAAGGATAGCGTAAATCCGAAAATTCTTTTTTGTTTCTGCATTTTTTCACGGATCTATGTTATCATTATCTCCGATAAGAATAAAGCTTTGACGTAGATTCGTTTTTGCTTATTTTGCATACGCATCGTTGAATTATTGATTCCCTAATCCCTCATCATCCTGATGTTGCCAATTAGCATTCCACTCCTCCACATTCGTATGCTTGAGATGGATAATATGTGTTACATTACAAATGCTGGGTCTCCAGTAGCCTTGCGAGCAAAGGCGTAGGATTGCCAATCCGGAGATGGCGAGTTCGATTCTCGGTCCGGTGTAGGATGTTTTTATAGGTTGGAAACATTCTCAACTCCCTGGGCATAATGTATCTATTGTACTTGCCACACAAGATACATACTCATAGAAAAGAAAAGGGCATAGAAAAGCTTTCAATTAATAACTGAGGAAATTCTAATAGAATACTAAAAGCAGGCCAAGTTCCAGTTGGAATGTAGAGCTATTGAAGAAGAAGAAGTGTTACAAATGTAGTTAAAATCAAACCATGAGTTCAGAAGTTATATTTAATCGTTCGATTTCTAAGAAATGTGCCTGCCCTTCACCTTTTTCAAGCTGTACAACTACCCACGCTGGATGAGGTTAAGAAGTTCTAAATAAGCTGAAAACAGTAAAGCTTCTCAAACTTGGAAGTGAGCATTAAATGGAATAGTACTAAACTCGTCTTATGACAGATGGGAGGATATAAAACTGGTTGGTTGGAAGGCCTCATATGCCCGATCTATAAGAAAGGGCATATACTGGAGTGTGTCAATTACAGAGGGATTACCTTTTTGAACTCGGCGTACAAAATAATGTGGCGTATTCTGTTCAACAGACTGATACCGCTTAAGGAGGTGTTCATCGGCGAATACCAGACCAGGCAGGTTTTCGACAATTGTTTACCCTGCGGATGATTCTTGATAAATTCTGGGAGCTCAACTTACAGACTCATCGTCTTTTCAATGATTTCAAAGCAGCGTACGATTCAGTGGAAAGGAATGAGCTGTGGCAGACAATATCTGAGCATGGTTACCCGGCGAAACTGATAAGCTGCTATGTGCAACGATTAATCGCTCGAAATGAATATTCAAATTGCAGACGAAGTGTCAACTTCGTTTGTGACCTTAGATGGATTGAAGCAGGGTGGTGCTCTTTCAAATTTATTGTTCATGATTGCACTCGATGGCGCGATTAGGAGATCTGGCGTGTAGAGGAACGGAACTATCATCACACTGTCCCTTACTGGACCGATTTGGGACCGACCGAATTCAAATTTTTGGGAGAGAATACGATTTTCACTGTCCTCAATGGCTATTTGTTTGTTTGTTTGAAAGATCTTGTAGTTTTACATAAAATATGAAGAAAACAATCCAGACAAACTATTCCGGAGATACAATTCCAGAATGTGTGACCCCAAATTTATTACCGGATCGTCAAAAACACACTGGCATTCCTCTTTCCGAACCATGCCGTTCAGTCAACTCTGGTTGATGTGGTTCTGTTCGTGAAGTCGTTGAACGCTGATCAGCGTTTGATGGAGACAGCATTTAAAATATCTGATGAAAAATCTCTTTGTATCCTTTTTCAAACAGAAGATGCGATAATGACAGTTCATTGCCTTTTTTTACACTATTAATTTAGGAACGGTGATGGTTCAATTGTCAGTTTCTGGTGCTAACACTAGGTGCATACGGATTTTCGACTTACTCAGTTTAGAGCCATCAAGCTAGCATTCTGCAATGAGGTGATGGTCGGATTCTATATTCGCACTGCGGTAAATCCGGACGTTCACAATGTCGAAGAATTTACCGTCAGTTAGAACGTGGGCGATTTGGTTTTCCGTTTCTTGGTTAGTTGATCTCCATGTGGCCTTGTGGATATTTTTGCGGGGGAAAAAGATGCTTCGGAATACATTCCGTGGGAGTTTGTAAAGTTCATATATCGTTCGCCGTTCAATACGTTGAACGTTTATGTGGTCGATGACGATTTTCCCGTCGCTCAGTCATCCACTGTATGTCTACTCCAGCAATGCAAATCCTATATGTAATCAGAGTGTCGAAAAAGGTTTTAATCAATTGGTGAATTAGATTAATGCATTTCGCTATTTTAAACAATTTTCAGGATTTAATAGCTTCGCGAACAAAACAAATTGAATAAACCGTGAACATCCACATTAGGTATGGGTAACATCACCAGTGATAGAAGCATCTCCTCTTTAATATGTATAACCCATTCCTTAGTACAGATGAAAAGCACGTGTCGTACGTGTGAAAGATTGCTCGATTCTCGATTCTATTACCTAACCGGTAGCACCTTGTCTATTCATCGCACTTCACATCGCACTTCAGGAACGATAAGAAGTCGCCTCCATATCCAGTAGTAACGAAGATATTGACGATGATGCTGTCACGAGTTTTATTGAATGTGGGCCAGGCCTGGATAGTGGATATGCCTCGAGTAAGATGGGTGGACATGACATAAGCTCATAGATGGCTAGTATCAAGCTATTATCATGTCAACGGTCCCCTTCACATCAACTATAGATTCTGCTTTTAGTCGATGGGAACGCGTCTGTGGATAGAATGAAATTTTCCACCCACAAAAGAATCGAAATGATCCTTAGAAATGACGAAGCAAATTATTTGTATTTAGAAGTGGAAGTAGTGGAAGTAATTCTTTATGATTCATTTGTTAATTCAGCACAATGCATATCTAAATTTTGACAACGAATAAAAAGAGCTTTGAAATATTTGATAACAACGGATTATGTTCGTTACATTTATATATTATTATATAATCAACAATGATTTGAAAATGCAGTTACGTGCATTGAACATTTGATTTGAAGATTTTTCGCCTTCCTAATTACGATGTTAAGCGACATACTGTGACATGAACGAGGCGAATATCTCCGGATTTAGGATTTTTAACCTCGAGATCGCTTGCCCTGTTTCTCCGCACGCAAAAGGACGTGTGTCAACTGAGAGCCAGAAGTCAATTTTGTTGCACGACTTGACCCACACTCTGCACACAACCAACATCATCGTATTGTATGTATGCGAGTCTCAAGTCTGCTAATGCCGATGCTAATGGCTCTTTGTCCATTTTATTGCATTTGTCAGTCCTATACTGCCGTGAATCGCATATCTGTCCCATCTTTGCTGGGTTTCCTATTTATATGGGACAAATATGCGATTCACGGCAGTATACTGACGGCAGATATCGACCGTGGCTTATTGTGCCAAATCGTATTGAGTGGCTTCAGGCAGCCGGTTAACCTTTTGTCTGTGCTCTGGGGTCAATATGACCCCAGGCCACTTTGAGTGGCTGCCATTTTTTTAGTTTTCAACCGATTCTCCTAATTTTTGGTAGTTTGGTAAAACTCGCCGAGATCTGTCTCCTAAGTGCTCGCTTGAAAAATCTTGAAAATATGCGCTACAGTGACCTTTTTTCAAAAAACTTACGTTGTCTGTGCTCTGGGGTCAAATTGACCCCAAATTGAAATTGCTATAACTATTTTAATGTTTGGCCAATTTTGGATTTTTGGGGCTGTTTCGAAAGATAATTTAATCATCTTTCAGGTCGTTACCAAAGATTGACTATAGGTGGGGGGTACATCGCGGGGAGGGATTTTCATAAAATCCTACCCATTTTGAACTGCACCTTTTCAAAAAGGTTGCAGGAAGGCGTGTGCTTTGACATGAGGCATTGATTAGTTTAGCGCTTGGTTGCTAGGTGGCGGTATATTTGAATTCATTATTTTAGACTACTCAAGTAACTCCGATATATGGAATTTTCCTCATTGTAAATATTCTTATCGCACAATTTTGAAATTTGTAAAGATGACGTCTGTAACAAAGTTCGTCTGGTGGGAATAGACTGTCATGTGACGGAATAAATAATAAGGAAATTTACAAATAGGCGGCGCTAGTGTACTTGCAATATTCTTGCATATATGCAATATTGCTTTAGCTTGAGATCCCTAATACCTACACCCAAGTTGTATTCGGCAACATTGTTCAGGATGTCTAGCACTACAAAGCGGTGCTCAATATAATGAGCACTTCTTCCCATTTTTTAATTTGTGCGATGAGAATATTTACACTGTGGAGAATTCTATATATCGGAATATCTTGAGTTGTCTAAAATAATGAATTCAAATATACCACCACCTGGCGACCGAGTTCTAAACTTATCAACGCCTCATGCCAAAGCACATGCCTTCCTGCATAGCCTTTTTAAAAAAGCTGCAGTTCAAAATGGGTAGGATTTTCGGATATAAGTAAAATAATCATGAAAAATCACTGTTTTTGTACCCTTGTTCACTAAAACCCCTCCCCGCGATGTACCTGCCAACCAATAGTCAAACTTTAATCACGAACTGAAAGATGATTGAATTATATTTCGAAACAGCCCCAAAAATCCAAAATCGGCCGAACAATAAAAAAGTTATAGTAATTTCAATTTGGGGTTAATTTGACCCCAGAGCACAGACAACGTAAGTTTTTTTGAGCACAGACAGAAGGTTAAGGACGCAATTCGAATCAGATGCGAAATCGATTTCGGTTCGGCAATATGGATAATATGATGACATGGTTTTGGCTTTATTCCTAGGCTCTCCGCTTTCCGACTCAGGATTGCCAATCCTGAGATGGCGAGTTCGATTCTCTGGTCTGGTCTAGGAAACATTCTTGACTCCCTGTGCAGTAAAAATCAAATTTTCAAAAAATCGAGAATGAGCCAAACTCACCCGCGATCTCACTTTTAAATTATCACGTGATAAAAACTCGCCAGTGATTAGGAATCGTTTGAAAATTGAGTACAAAATTTGAGAAGTTATCGCCGGCGATAACTCGCCTACTGTTTTCACGTGAAAAATTACCGTCTGATAATGATTTAGCAGAACACTGGTGGATAGTGTATCATTGGTGCTTGCCACACAATGTACATATTCTTACAATGGCAGGTATGTATATAGAAGCTTTTAATCATTTACAATATTCTGAAAAATTCCGATGTGAATATGTACAGTATGTGGAAACTTTGCTTCAAAAATCATCCTCCTTCGATGTGGCTCGAACCCATGACCCTAAGTACGCTAGACTGGTGCTTTTAACCAACTAAGCTTCGAAGCTCCTCTGTCAGCCTTCGCATGTGGAAGCGTTGCGTTGGTTTGGAAAATGGATTGTGAGTGCTTCGACTATGCGTCCGATTTGGGAATCTTGGGTTTGTTGAGTAGCCACTGAGTTGCGAAGGTTGTAAATTAATGCCCAGGTCGGGTGGCCAATACCCGAAAAACAGGTAATTAACTTTAATTGAACTGAGCTTTTAATCAATTACTGTACAAAGGCTCTTTTATGCTTTTATAACAAATCCACTACAGTTAGGAGAGACCTACCTATATTGCCAGTACAAGCATAACTGTCCCATATTATTGTGGAATCCATACAAATATGAAACAACTAGCAGACACGACGAACTTCGTTTCGCTTAAAATTGATTTTTTATCTGATTAGTTCCCGAGCTATGCAGAAATTCATGCTTCATTTCTATGGAAGCCCCCCTTTCTAAACAGTAACATATCTTCCCTTCTAAAACCTCCACATGCCAGATTTCATTCCATTAGCTTGATTGATTCTCGAGTTATGATGAAATTGGTGTTTCATTTGGATGGGAACCCCCTTTCCAAAGAGGAGAGGGGTCTCGAACCATCTTAAGAACCTTCTCCGGCTCCAAAAACCCCCTTTTCACGACTTTCACGATTTTCACGACATCGATTCAGTAGTTTTCGAGTCTATAAGGTTTAGACAGGCAGCAAATCATTTTTATGTATATAGATTATGCTTGCGGCGTCAGTATAGTTGTTTGTATCTTTTTTGAATAGTTGTTCATACAAACATGACATCTAGATTTCATTCATAGGGAAAATGACAGCATTGGCAGGTTTTGTTCTATTATTTTCAAGGCTGGTTTTGTTGCCCAAATTTTATAAAATTTGGCCACAATATTCTTTGATATGGAAAAAATGTTTAGGCCCAATTTGAGGTTAATTAGTAAAAGAAACCCCCCCCCCCTGAGCCCCCCTCCCCCCCCAGAGAATAATAAAACAAAGCCTGCCGAAGCCATCATTTCCCCTAGATATTACCGAAACATAATGACGAGAAAACATCCTTAGAAGTATGCGCTGATACAAAAATCGCCGCCATAATTGGTAACTTGACTTAGCAACTTCGCAGTTTATAACTGTGGAGGTATTTATTTGGCACCTACTAAATGAAACATACACGTACCTTCGGTATGAATGTTCAATCCATTTCAATTTGTGTATTATAAAAAATGCCGTACAAATTGCAAGCTGAGTTCAAAAGAGAAAAGTTGCGCATTAGCTGATGGAAACGTGCGGTATCACGCGTCTCCATCTTTATGTACATAAACGAAGTTTTTGGGAATCTCATCTTCTCTGACCCCTTTGTGGTTCCAGTTTGGAAAATCACAAATCGCGCCTGGAAGACCGCTTTAAAATAGATTGTGGTGTAGAAAAATGGCTTGTGATTTGGAAAATCACAAAGCGCGTCTGAAAGACCGTAGAAAAATGAATTGCGGCTTGGAAATTCACAAAGCGCGTCTGGAAGACCGCTGGAAAATGGATTGTGGTTTGGAAAATCACAAAGCGCGTCTGAAATACCGCTGGAAAATTGATTATGGCTTGGAAAGTCACAAAGCGCGTCTGGAAGACCTCTGGAAAATGGATTGTGATTTGGAAAATCACAAAGTGCGACTGAAAGACCGTTGGAAAATGGATTGTTGATTGGAAAATCATAATACGTGTCTGGAAATTGTTTATGGTTTGGAAAATTATAAAGCGCGACTGAAAGACCGTTGGAAAATGGGTTGTTGATTGGAAAATCACAATGCGTGTCTTTGAGACCGCTGAAAAATAGATTGCGGTTTAGAATACCACAAGGCGTGCCTGGGAGACTGCCGAGAAAAGGGTTGATGATCAGGAAAATCCCAAGATGAGTCACGGAAGCATTGATTTTGGTTAAAATAAATTTAGTTTTAAATGTACACACTTGGCGACTTCAGTGTACATGAGACTACCAAATAAGTGGGTTTTAGTAAGTTACCATCAGCGTGTCAATCGGTAAGTAGCAAGCCATGACTCGGCCTCTTCTCGTCAGATCTGCGTGCACACGCACCCACACGGTTAAAAAGAAGTACTTAATATTAGGTACTTTTCACACAAATCGGGGGTTCAGTGTGGGAAGCCAAATTCAAGTAATTTTTTTTTTCGAATTGTGTAAAATTTACTTAATATTAGATCAAACATACTTAATTTTGAATAGAAACTATCCAAAAGTTAGGTAAATTTTAATAAACTTATGTAAACATGAAATTACTTAAAATTGGGTCATTGCAATTCGCTCCTGTAATTGCAATTTGCTCCGGCCATTTGAGGCCACACAATTATGTTTTTGATTGTCAATGAATGTAATTGATAATAATGAACAATGACGCCTTTCTAGACACATTTTCACAATTTGCCGGTAATTTGAGTTCTGATGCAGCCATTTGCACTCTGTTTTCACCTTTTCGAAGTTAAATAAGTATAGAATCTGTGACTAGAGTGAACTTTAATTAGAGATTGGAAGCACGTAAATTTCTACTAGAGGGAATTAGGCATAAAAAAGCGATATAACGTCAATAAAAAAGAACTGTTTTGAATTTGTTGAGAAGAACATGAAAGCCTCGAATTTAAAATTCCGTTTGGTCTTTGTTTTGATGACAATAGCAAGAATATCGGTGTTAAGTAGCTCCACCTAGATGAAGTTTGCGTTTTACCGTCACGGAAAATATAATAATAAACTTATTTACTAAAATATATAAAAAAATAAAGCTGTATGAAGTAAAATATATGAAGGCTTGTTGGCTCGATTTGTGTTCATCTCTAAATTAAAAATAATTAAAATGAAAAATCTGAATTATGAATTGTATAAATGAAAAATCTGAATTATCAATTGATATGCTATAGGGTGAAGTATTTCTAAGGCGAGATTACCATAAAATAAGTTAAAACGGGTGTTAACATGAGTCCAAATTAATACTCGGTTTTTCATATTGAATAAATAAAAATATGATTGTGATTGAAATTAGCCCACAGTACCACTATATTGATTTTAAATTCTTATGTCTGAAACTCGATTATGCATATGCACAACATGTAATAGATTTAGTTCGGAAAAGGTATTGGAGGGTAACCGCTCCCTTCGATGGGGTTTGATCCTACGAAACGAGTACGCTAGACAGGCGCTTCCCCTACTAAGCTACGAAGGACCTCTCCGTCGTCCTCCGCAGCTTAGCGGGTACTGATGAAACCAAATTCCCAACACCGGGCACGTAGCCGAACTCTCGCAATACATTTTCAGAACTAACTCTCTCATATGTATTTTTGTTCAAATGCCAACCAAGTAGGATGAAAAGTTAATTGCCTATTAGGGTGCCAATGAAAATGACATTTTCGAATTTCAAAAAACGACATTGCTCACAAGTTTCATTACCCCAAAATATGACCCCATGCAAAATTTGAGCTCAATCGGACATGATTTAGGGGTGCCTAAAATTCATCAAAGTTTTGAAATTTTTACCCATGAAAATTTTCCCAAGGGGGGACCAAAGGAAAAGTCGAAAATCGAATTTTTGTTTTTGATGCCAAATGACTTAAAAATGCATGAAACGTCGAGATCTGATGCCATTTAAAAAAAATCGATTTTTTCTCTTAGAACATTTTTGGGACTTTTTGAAAAAACTTTTCCATAGAATTTTAACACCGGACGATACGCAAACATTTTCTTAGCCCTAAAATATGTCCCTATGCAAAATTTGAGCTCCATCGGACAAAAGCACCCCGTTCAAAATCTTGCCACAAAAATTTTGAATTTTTTGTGACTTGATCTTTACACGTGTTCTAAATTCATGCGGTACCGCGTAATAATAACCGTGTTAAAATAAACCTCAGTGTAATAAACATTGCGTAGCAATCTGATAATTTTCTCCGTAATTTTAGGCACCCCTAAATCATGTCCGATTGAGCACAAATTTTGCATGAGGTCATATTTTGGGGTAATGAAACTTATGAGCAATGTCGTTTTTTGAAACTCGATGACAATTTTTTCCCCATACATTCCATTGGCACCCTGTTGCCTATATGCCGGAAGCCACCCGGAGTGGAAATTATTTACTATGTCTGAAACTCGATTACTTTTACTGAAGTTTTTCTGCAACTCTGCCTAATAGTTCGTTGTTTGGATTCCACGGCGTAACGCGCTAATTGCAGTAATTTAAACTAAATGATTAAAATTTGGTTATCATTTAGTATGAGTTACTGCAAATAGCGCTTACACTCCTTTACTAGTGGAATTCCAACAACGAACTCTAGACCAACATTTGAAAAGGGCGTAACAGCCAAAATTTATTCCTTCTGATTCTTTGTCCACATATATAGCTATATCGGGCATCACATTCTTTGTCCACATATATAGCTATATATGTGGACAAAGAATCAGAAGGAATAGATTTTGGCTGTTACGCCCTTTTCAAATGTTGGTCTAGAACTATTCGGCAGAATTGTAGAAAAAATAGCACTAGAAGTCCACCATACAACACTTTTTGAAATTCAGCCTCCGTAAAGAGTTACTGACAAACTACTGAAATGATCGAACTCGGATTACTAAATGATCGATAACATCCTTACGGATATCTAAGATAAAATTAATTTTAAAATTATGGGGAAATGTCTCCGGTTGTGAGCCTAATTGCGTTTATCGCGCATAACTTTTTTTCAAGTTATTATAATTTTATAAGGACTCAGAATAAATGTAATATGCATAATGCATATGTTTCCGACCATTTTATACAAGTTGTCTCCAAAAACTCATTTGAATGTACGTCAAAACGTTGTAACATCATGGCGGAATGTGTCAAAATGTGAAAAACCATATCTATCGAAGTACGTTCTCATCATTCTCATCATTACATGAAAATCTGGAAACAATAAATGTAATTAGTTTACAGTTCAATTTGTCTTATGACCCTTTTGTTTTTTTATGGCCATTTTCCTACGTTGAAACACTTTGACCGAGGAAAAAACTCAGACTCAATGTGTTTGCAAATTGCTTTCTCTTCAAATTTGATGGTCTCTTTCCCTTCTCACCGTAACGGTCATCACATTTTCCTACCATCTAGATATAACGAAGATTCAACGTTGTCTCGAAAAGTAAGAGATTTTGCGTTGACATTAGTCTGGTCTAGAAAATAAAGATTAAACTTTACCCGAGGTTTTCATCTTGCAATCACTTTATTTTTTTTGCGTTTTGCAATAATATCAAAACTACAACTTGTGGGTTTTGTGGTTCTCCTCGATAAGATATTCATTCTATTAAGAATATAATATCCCTTTGAAAAAGAAAACATCATAAAACACTGAATTTAAATTAATCAACTGTTATCTAAGATGTAGAAAGACGCATTATTCTGGATATTGCTCGTTGATTTTTTTTAATTGTTGCTCATCTAATAGGTGCGTCGGTCTAGTCTGTATGATGTGCTCGAAATTGCTTCTCAACCGTTTGTCAGCACGCGGTCATCGTCATCACTGTCAACCGCTGCGCGGTTCAATCTGAAAAGTTAGACGGCCAGAGAGCAAAGCATAGACTGTTTGCCTGCGGGAATATTTACCGTAGCTGTGATCAACAATTCTACTTGACTGGCTACGATGGCACTTGGTCGTTGGCTGGGGTGTCCTCCGCAAACATAGCATTAGTATGGTGCTTGTACATAGGTAGGATACTCATTCAACAAGCAGCAGCAAAATTAATGCTATCATGGTCCTTATTTAATGCAGGCTGGAATGGGACTACAATTTTCGCTTCTTCCTTCGGTTTCCGACAAGGGACGTAAAACTTGAAGCAAATATTTGCAAGAACGACAACATGTTAACTGACTCTTCCACCAATTTGTAGTGTTGTTTAGAGAGCTTTTTTTTCGAGTAAATATACGGAATTGTGGAAATTTGGACAAGCCTTAATCTTCAATCTAAACAATTAATATTCTTGTTGATTAGGCTTATTTTTAGAAGTATTTAAAAATGTCAAACAAAAATGTGAACAAGGGTTCGCTGCTTCCATCAATGGTGTTGGACTGCGTGGGCAATATCAAGCTATATAAGCCAGGCTCTATAAGCCAGTATAAGCAAGTTTGCACTGTGACAGCGTTATAGTCGCACATACGGATTTTTCAAATGCTTCTGGTATCAGTTACTTACGGTTACGGTTACCTGGAAAGTCTTCTGCTGTGCCCGTAGACCGCAAGTTCTGAACTCAAAGACGGTTTCGATGACCCAGGATATCGCAAACCCATCTAAACATATCATTTGATCTTCAGGAATGTATTATGGATATGGTTGAATACATATCCAAGCTTGAAGCGACGAAAAAGCTAGAATGTTGGCTGTAGATTGCAAGTCCTGAACTCAATGATGGTTTGGAGATAACCCAGGGTGGTATTCTGGTATTCTGAAATATGTTATGGACAAAGTTGAATACATATCCGTTAGGGTTGTTCAAAAAATCGATTTTGCTCCACAACGCTCATTTAATTCTACATCATGTTCTGAGTGTCCTCCGAAAATTTGAGCATAATTGGATTAAAACTGATTTAGCACAAGCCGTTTCAAGTTTGCATGCAAATTAGTATGAGGATATTTATTTCTTCATTATACTGCTTATGGCGCTTCCTCATTAAGCGCAGGTAAAAAGAAAACCTACATAGCTAAAGGGATACTCAAGAGCTTTGACTCAACGAAAACCGCAGCTCAATTAATCGTTCCAATAATTAGTAATTAGTAAAATGAGCTCAAATTTTTGGAGAACACTCAGAACATGATGCAGAATCAGATGAGCATCGCGGAGCAAAATCGATTTTTCAAATCACCCTAATATTCATGCTTCTAGTGCTGAAAAAAGCTAGATTCGTGGCTGTAGTTCTGAACTCAAAGTCGGTTTCGATGACCCCGTATATCCCAAAACAAAGTCTCCTGATCTTCATGAATATGTTAGGGGAGACTGGGTAGACTTGATCCCCTTTTCTGATTTCCGATGTATCACAGCCAAAAATAAATAAACATACGCGATTTCCACACAGACTCTCTAAGAAGTATAGTATATAACTTTACTGATGTATGACAGTCCTTAAATTATTGTTGTTATTGATACACAATCAATTTTTTAGACTGCTGTCAAAAATCTACTTTTAAAATATTCGGGGGAAATTGATCCCTCTCCAAGAACTTGCTTTGATAATATTAGAAAGGTGCCCTCAGATTTTTTAAATATTTTTCCTTCAAAATACGCGCAATTTTCGAATTGCTGTGCATATACATGAACGATTTTTGTTATTGAATTCACAACACATGCAATTTTAAAATTTTTGGAGACTTGATCCCCTTTCTATAATATCTACGCAATAAATAATTTTTCCTGCCAACACTTCATCAAAACTGCCAAATCTACAAAAAATTAAAAGCCTGAGAACAGATCTATATTTTTTTGAATTTTTTTTCCAAATTTTTGTATGGGTTACTAATGGGGGTTCAAATGTCCCCATGTTGAGACAATAACTTCAAATCCAAATATCCTAAAACTTTGATGGAATGTTGTTATATTTATCAGTGCAGATCATTGAGAATATTTATGGCTATGTGCTGTGAAATAACGAAAGCATTTGGTCATTGTTAAGAAAAGTTGTTCAAATTTTGCGTGGCCAACAAAAAAATCTTTAGGAAGGTCAAAATATACAAACCGCACTGCAGAATAAATAAGGTTGTCAAACCAAAAAATAACTCACTACATAAAGGTCATTTGTCTAGAGGATCTATACTAAAAATACGCTGGAACAAAACTACTTTAGTTCTCGATAAAACAAGGGGTAATCAAGTCTCCCTGGGAATCAAGTCTTCCCACCTTCCCTATGGATATGGTTGAATACATATCCAAGCTTGGAGCGATGAAAAAGTTAGAGTGATGGTTGTAGATCGCAAGTCTGAACTCAAGAACAGTTTGGATGACCCAGGATATCCCAAAGCCATCATACCATGTCTCCTGATTTTCACAAATATATTATGAATATAGTTGAATACCTATCCAAGCTTGAAGCTTTGAAATAAGAATTAAGAAAAAAGCTAGAGCGGTGGCTGTAGAACGCATGTTCTGAACTCAAGGATGGTTTGGATTACCCAGGATGTCCCAAAACCATCTGACAAAGTCTCCTGATCTTCATAAATATTTTATGGATATGGTTGAATTCACATTCCAGCTTGGAGCGACGAAAAATGTTAGAGTGGTGGTTGTAGATTGCAAGTTCTGAAAGATGATCCAAGATATACCAAAACCATCTGACCACTTCGCTTGATCTTTAGGAATATGTTATGGATATGTATGAATACACATCCAAGCTTATACCCGAGCAGGAGAAATTGGCTCAATAATACTTAATTATGTTATGAACTAGCCCTGCATAAGAGGTAAAATACCAAAGGAATAATACCAAAACCTAATATGTACAATACTTAAGTCATAACAAACTCAGTTATTAAATTGAATTTCAATACCAAATGCATAACCAATTATTATTCGTTTGGCATTGAAATACCTAAGCATGGTATGCCTCAAGTATTCTGCATATAAGTTTTTGATATTAGTTTTTAGTATTTTACCTCTTATGCAAGGCTAAATCATACCAATTTCTGTTATCGATGTCGTCGCTCCTGCTCGGGTAATGACGAAAATAGCTCGCATGGTAACTGTAGATCGCAAGCTCTGGACTCAAGGACAGCTTGGATGATCTAGTACATCCCGAAAAAATATGTTTCAACTTGTTTTGTCAGTTCTCCATTATTATTCACGAAAACAAATGGAACATATCAAATTTACTGGGTAATACCGCTTAGAAAAAAATGGGCTTAAAGGGTTAAAGTATGTGATGACCATAAATCTAGCCTTCAATCCGACCAAATTTTCCCTCGGTTTGAAATTGCCTTTAACTCGATTTTTTTCAGTTGATTTTTAAATTTTTTTTTCATGCCGTCGTTTTTTTTACAGTGGATGATTTCGAAATTTTCAGAATTATTATGAAAGACTGAATGATTATTAATGTTTTTAAAAGATCAAATGATTGAAAGATATGAGGTAAAGCAGATTTGAAAAAAAAAAAATGAATCTCCTACTTCGGAAGATTCAAAAAGAAAAATCGAAAATGAACATAATCTGAAAATCAGAATGTCTGTCCCTGCGCTTCATTTTATTGACGTTGAGGCGTGACCTGATTTTCAGGAAATACTTGCTTATCAAGTTACTAATTCTGTTCAATCCACTGAAGAAATTGGCCATATTTCAATGCCTCAGGAGTAAGCAGCAAAAAAAAATCATTGAAATAAAACTGTATGAAAAAATCTCCCGGAGAAGCACCTGTTGTCATTAACTGTTAATAGCCTTACGAGAAGTCGATCAACGTATGTAAAATGCAAAACGCCATAGATAGCATTATTTTAAAAGTAACACTAATAGCATAACATCTAACACTTGGGTTTCGGGGGATGGGTTTCGTACACTTTTTTTGTTGAGAGATAAGCCAGCCGAGGGCTGAAAATTTTTCTAATAAAGACTCACAAAAAATCACCTGCTATGTATTTAATTTTGGATTCCTGCCAAAAATAATGAATTTGTTTGAATAACAGTTTGGAGCCCTTTGGAAGAATCAGTGAAAAAACGGGACAAATTGAGGATTTTTTTAGATTACGACGGGACCGCACAATAGGGTCTAAAAAACGGGACTGTCCCGTTCAATACGGTATGTATGGTCAGCCTACTGTTATGACAAGACAAGATGATTAAGCTATCAATCCAAATGTCACAGAATCTGATGATGATGACGTGTGGGACTGTCTTGAAGATTATGCAGAGACAAATAAATAATGTAGTTAAAGAATACGAGCGGAAAGCATGAATCAAGGAAAACCACCAGAAAGGTATGTGTACAAGGCTGATCCGTTGATTCAGGAGAAGGAGAAGACTTTCAAGGAAGCGATATCCTGTTCTCAAAGCAATTAATAGAGCAAGACAATGAAACATAGAACCTGGTTGACCTGCCCAGAGTAAGACGTGCTTTTTCTTCTTCTTCGATGGCTCTACATTCCAACTGGAACTTGGCCTGCTTTTCAACTTAGTATTCTATTAGCACTTCCTCAGTTAATCATTGAAAGCTTTTCTATGCCCGACATTGCATGAGTATGTATCTTGTGTGGCAAGTACAATGGATACACTATCGAACTCGCTATCTCCGGTTTGGCAATCCTACGCCTTTTGCTCGCAAGGCTACTGGAGATTCCTTAAGTAAGTAAGACGTGCTATCGGCTGCAAATGGGTCTTCACGGTAAAATACGTAAAGAACGGTGACGTCATCCGGCACAAGGCAAGGTGGAGGCGCACATTGAGAAAAACCGATTTCAATGGTGGAAAAAATTGATAACTTTTTTTACGAACAACTTACAGAGGAGATCAAGGGCTTATTCGAAAGTGAATTTCCTAAGGAGTCCAGTTAGTGCTGTTTCATGGACATGGATCACTTCTGTAAATAGGGGAACTGTTCCGTTTTCCATCTCACTGAACATATATTCATCTCATCGCAAAACAAAGAAATGCATCACCAATCTCGTCGATTCTTTTTGCTAACACGCGTCCTCACTGATAAAAAAAATCACAAAAATGAAAAACATACAATATTCCTTTTCATTGCTTTGTTTTTGATGGAATAGGAGCTTTGGGATGAAGTGCCGAACCGTTCCCCTAGTTATTGATCTCGTTTTGCCCCACTAGTGTCTCGTATATCACAAATTTTCATATTTTTTGTTGTTTTATTTTTAAGACACCGTTCTTAAATTGTGTTTATCTCTTCACTGTGGATTCACAGAAGGGCACTCAATATATTTCGCTGTTAATATTTGGAAATTAAGGGATTTTGGGGTCAAATAAGCATCAAAGTGCACTTTAAATGTTTGCCGTACAAAACCTAATGAAGTAAATCTGAGAGGATTCCCCTTCAAATGCAACTTGTTGCAAGTAAATAGGTCAACGCTTAGTTCTAAAAAGTGTTTGCACAATAAATAGATAAAATTTTGGTATCGTGTACTATACACATGTAAAAGTATTGGCTTGACAAATGTATTGTAAGTGATTCGACTATGCGTTCAATTTAGGAATCTCGGTCTCATTCAATAGCAGCTAAGTTGCGAAGGCCGACGAAGGTCCTCCGAATCTTAGTTGGTTACAGGCACCAGTCTAGCGTACTGAGGGTCGTGGGCTCGAGTCCCATCGAAGGGAAAGTGGTTACCTACAATACATTTTTCAAATCAAAATCTTCCACATAATATACATATTCACATCTGAGTTTTCAGAACATTGTGAATTAATGTTCAAGTAGGGTGGTTTAATACCCGGAACATAGGAAATTAACTTCAATTGAAATAAAAAAAAATCGATTCCGAAAAAAAATCGAAGCTAAACGGATTGGCCTAGTCATCAACACGTCGAAGACGAAGTACATGATAGGAAGAGGCCCAAGAAAGGACAACGTAAGCCACCCACCACGAGTTTGTATTGATGGTGACGAAATGGAGGTAGTTGAAAAATTCGTGTACAGTAGCCGTTCGATAACTGCAAAATGTTTACTTTTCAGTTAACGAATGCCGTTCGATAACTGCAACGCATTCTAGACGTCAAACGGTTGTCAATCAACGTCAGATGCAATAAAAGTGCATCTAAATGTGCAGCGCAATGCAGCTGTCATTGAGTCTGACATCAGTTTGAAGTTTAGCGGTCCGATAATTGCAAAACTGTTGCAACTATCGAATTGCAGTTAAAAAGCATTGCAGTTAAATGACTTGCAGTTATAAAAGTCTTCTCTATTCAGTTCGGTCCATAGCTGCACTTCGCCAACCACGCAGTCTGCGGAGGGTCCGCAAATCGTCCTCCACCTGATCGATCCACTTTGCCCGCTGTGCCCCTCGCCTTCTTGTTCCCGTAGAATCGTTGTCGAGAACCATTTTAACCGGATGCGGCCCACCGCAGTCTTCCGATTTTCGCGATGTGGACGATGGATGGTTCTCCCAACAGCTGATACAACTCGTGGTTCATTCGCCTCCTCCACGTACCGTCCGCCATCTGCATCCCACCATAGATGGTACGCAACACTTTCCTTTCGAAAACTCCCAGTGCGCGTTGGTCCTACAAGAGCATCGTTCAGGTCTCGTGTCCGTAGAGAACTACCGGTCTAATAAGCGTTTTGTAGATAGTAAGTTTGGTACGGCGGCGAACTCTATTCGATTGGAGCGTCTTGCGGAGTCCAAAGTACGTACGATTTCCAGCCGCTATGCGTCTTCGAATTTATCTGCTGGTATCGTTATCGGCGGTCACCAGTGAGCCCAAGTAAACGAATTCACGAATTCTTCAACCACCTCGATTTCGTCACCACCGATAGAAACTCGTGGTGGGTGGCTTACATTGACCTCTCTTGAGCCTCTTCCTATCATGTACTTCGTCTTCGACGTGTTGATGACTAGTCCAATCCGTTTAGCTTCGCTTTTCAGTCTGATGTAGGCTTCCTCCACCCTCTCAAAGTTACGTGCCATGATATCAATGTCGTCGGCGAAACCAAATAACTGGACGGACTTCGTGAAAATCGTACCACTCGTGTCAATCCCTGCCCTTCATATTACTCCCTCCAAAGCGATGTTGAATAGCAGACACGAAAGACCATCACCTTGCCGTAACCCTCTACGAGACTCAAGACTACCCTCTAGGGACTCAAGAATGCCCCTGAAACTCGAACTACGCACATCACCCAATCCATCGTCGCCGTGATCAACCGTATCAGTTTATCCGGAAATCCGTTTTCGTGCATTAGCTGCCATGGCTGGTCCCGATCGATTGTATCATATGCGGCTTTGAAGTCGATAAAAAGATGATGTGTGGGCACGTTGTATTCGCGGCATTTCTGCAACACCTGACGTATGGCGAACATCTGGTCTGTGGTAGAGCGTTCACCCATAAATCCCGCCTGGTACTGCCCCACGAACTTTCTTGCAATTGGTGTTAGTCGGTGGCATAAAATTTGGGAGAGTACCTTGTAGGCGGCGTTCAACAATGTGATTGCGGGGTAGTTGGTACAAACCAGCTTATCGCCCTTTTTGTAGATGGGACACACGACACCTTCCATCCACTCCTGCGGCAAAACTTCATCCTCCCAAATCTTGGTAATCACCCAGTGCAGCGCTCTAGCCAGTGCCTCACCACCGTGTTTGAACAGCTCTCCTGGTAGTTGGTCAACTCCAGGGGCTTTGTTGTTTTTCAGCCGGCCGATCTCCTCCTGGATTTCCTGGAGATTCGGAGCCGGAAGTCGCATGTCCTGCGCGCGTGCTCCTAGGTTCATTACCATACCGCCACCGTTGTCTGTCATATCGCCATTCAGGTGCTCTTCGTAGTGCTGCCGCCACCTTTGGATCACCTCACGGTCGTTTGTAAGAAGGTTCCCGTTTAGGTCCTTACACATATCGGACTGTGGCACGTGGCCCTTACGTGAACGATTCAACTTCTCATAGAGCTTTCGTGCGTTATTAGCGCGGTACAGTTCCTCCGTCTCTTCATGGTCTCGATCTTCCTGCTGGCGCTTTTTCCTCCGGAAAATCGAGTTTGTCTGTTCTGCGTCCGTTTTTATCGTGCCTCGTTGGCCCTCGTGCGGTGTTGCAGCAAACTCGCCCATGCTGCATTCTTCTCCTCAACTAACTGCTCACATTCGCCGTCATACCAGTCGTTTCTCCGATACGGAGCCACCGTGCCTAGTGCAGCGGTTGCGGTGCTTCCAATGGCGGATCGAATATCTCTCCAGCCATCTTCAAGAGATGCTGCGCCTAGCTGCTCTTCCGTTGGGAGTGCCACTTCTAGCTGCTGCGCGTAGTCTTGGGCTAGTCTACCGTCTGTTAGCCGCCCAATGTTTAGCCGCGGCGGACGACTCCGACTCCGTTGTACACCGTCGAGAGTTTTGAGCGCAGACATACTGCAACGAGGTAGTGGTCGGATTCAATATTCGCACTGCGGTAAGTGCGTACGTTCGTGATGTTGGAGAAGAATTTACCGTCGATTAAAACGTGGTCGATTTGGTTTACCGTTACTTGATTAGGTGATTTCCATGTTGCCTTGTGGATATTCTTGCGGGGGAAGAAAGTGCTCCGGACTACCATTCCGCGGGAGCCTGCAAAGTTTATGCATCGTTGGCCGTTGTCGTTCGATACGGTATACAGACTATTCGGTCCGATGACCGGTCTACACATTTCCTCCCTTCCTACCTGAGCGTTCATGTCGCCGATGGCGATTTTGACGTCCCGAAGTGGGCATCCATCGTATGTGTTCCTTCGTGAGGGCAGTGCACGTTGATGATGCTACAGGTGAAGAAACGGCCTTTTATCATCAGCTTGCACACCATTGCGTTGATTGGCTGCCACCCATTCACGCGTTGGCACATCTTTCCCAGCACTATGAAGTCGGCTCCCAGCTCGTTGGTGGTGCCACAGCTTTGGTAGAAGGTAGCCGCTCGATGCCCGCTTTTCCACACTTTCTGTCCTGTCCAGCAGATTTCCTGCAACGCTACGACGTCGAAGTTGCGGGGATGTAATTCATCGTAGATTATCCTGTCGCAACCTGCAAAGCCTAGCGACTTGCAGTTCCATGTTCCAAGCTTCCAATCGTGATCCTTTATTCGTCGCCTAGATCGTTGCCGATTGTATCGAGTCGTATTATCTTCTATGTCGTTCGTAATGGTTGTTTTTAAAGGTAACTTATTGAGCCTGCGCGAACCTCCTGTCTCGTCGGAGGGCCGTCGTGTCAGGGCTGTTTAGCGTCCCACATAACACCAGGACTTGGGCTTGTGTGCTTTGAGCGGCACACGGTCGTTTTGGCGGAGCCTACTTGCGGATACATGCAGCGTTTTATAGAGGTTTAACAGGACCCACTGTCAAACCCCACCACATCCTAGGCAGGCGCCACAACTCGCAGATGGCCTGGGGAGGGATCGTCAAGCCCTTGGACATAGTCCCTGCTGCCCCCGATAACAATACTGACAGAGAAATTCGGAGACGCATCATGGCAGGAAATCGTACGTACTTTGGACTCCGCAAAACGCTCCGATCGAATGGAGTTCGGTAGACCGGTAGTTCTTTACGGACACGAGACCTGGATGATGCTCATGGAGGAGTTTGTGCTGTGGAGGAAAGTGCTTCCTACCATCTATGGTGGGGTGCAGATGACGGACGGTACGTGGAGGAGGCGAATGAACCATGAGTTGCGTCAACTGTTGGGAGAACCATCCATCGTTTACACCGCGAAAATCGGAAGACTGCGGTGGGCCGGGCACGCAGCCAGAATGTCGGGCAGTAATCCGATGAAAATGGTTCTCGACAACGACTTGACGGGAACAAGAAGGCGAGGTGCACAGCGGGCAAGGTGGATCGATCAGGTGGAGGACGATTTGCGGACCCTCCGCAGGCTGCGTGGTTGGCGACGTGCAGCCAAGGACCGAACTGAATGGAGAAGACTTTTATGTACAGCTGTGCTGCACGGCGCAGTGAACTTTTTCGCTAAATCATGCAAGGAAATCCCAAAATGGTTCCGAACTGGAACTGCTCTGCTCTTTCACTTGTTGTTTCTGGTCGTATATTTCACTTCTACGATTGTTTTGTGCTACGCGATCCAGCAATAGTGTTTACAGTCAATTTCGCTAATTTTAGATACTTTGAAATCATTCCTCCTAACCATGTTGGATTTCCAACGTGAGTGTGCAAAATTTGTTCCCATCTCTCGCGTTCCATTTTCGAAAACTTTTGAATGTTAGCATCAATACTGATGAAACTTTCACCATAAATTAAACAAACCTTCCGCAACGATGTGATGTATTTTACTTCTCGGTACGGCCACCAGAGGCGCCGCAGTAATTGGAAAGAAACGGCCAAATACTAAGTGGATCGAGCTTTAGTCTGGTAATAAATTAAAAAATGAAATCATGGAGAGCATCCAACTTAGGTTAGTAAGTTATCATTGTATTAGCATTGACATTGATTAATTCGCACAAATTCGTAAGTGGTACAAGCCTGAACTATTGTATGAGAGTATCATCACTTTCATCCTTATTTGGGACTAACCACTATCTCTTAGATGGAAACATTTCACTCCCCAATAGTCGAGATTTGTCCGGACTACATCCTGCGAAACTCTTAAATAACTAAGATACTAAGATACAAATACAAAGTAGGAAAGGGACGAGTCTGGAATTGAACCCACAACCTCCTGCTTATAAGAAAGAAGCGGTAGCCACTAAACCACCTAGCTCATCTTACACACTTAACTCATTTCACCGTATTCGGTAAATTTTACCGAAATCTCAACAGCAGAACTGTTCGGTAATTTATTTTACAGATTTTTTGTAATTTTTTCCATTGCTCAACTGTCAAAATCACCGAAAATCAGTTAAATTATTTACCGAACAGTTCTGTTGTTGAGATTTCGGTAAAATTTTACCGAATTCGGTGATTTATTTTAAGTGTGTAATCCAACTTAGGTTAGTAAGTTTTTGGGAAATTGCATGTCCATAATAAAAATAGTTTATTTTAGGCAACTCTATTAGAAAATAGTCACTAACTTAGAGATTTTCCATCCATTGGATCGCCAATCCATGATTATTTTGTTTTGGTTCAAATTGTATTTTTTAGACATTGTTGATATTGCCCTAGTGTAGGATGGTTATATGTTGTTTCTCACGCTATTATAGTAGTTGAAGAAACCTTATGCATATTTTACCATTCATCCAATTCGACTATGTTTTTTCCAATATTTCTTAATTATTCAGCATACCCGTTTTGCCCAAATGTGTCATTTTCAAAATATGAAGAAATTTTTCAATATACCCAATTCGAGACCCAATTTTCCCGGCTGATATGCTCAATCTACCTAATATATATTTTTTTTAAACGATTTGAATACACATTTTTTTAATTATTGGTTAAAACTAACACAAAATCCTTTCCTGAGACAAAGTTGGAATAGTCTCTAATCCAAAGCAGCATCAAAAAACGAAGTTCATTTAGCGGCTTATTTTGTGTGGACTGCACGATTTAGAAATGTTATGATTAATTAAGCGTACATTTGTTTGAATGTCTACTTTGTATGACTTCTAACCTGCGTGGTCGATACATTGCCATGAATAACACGACTTTATTCGGATGAAAAGCACAACATAGTGATATAACATATACACTACTTATTACACACTGTATTATTATTATTCCAAGGAGCAATCTAGGTATCAAATCAGCTAACACGTGCTAAATATCATTAAGTTTGTTACGCCTCATTTTCACCTTACATGCGATCCTTACGGTTACGCAAATCGACCAGAAAAATACCCATGGGAAAATCCAACTGCCAGCAGAAGCTTTTCGAAGATTAAATAATGGAAGCTAGTTATCAGATTAGATGAGTAGGTTGAGTTTACCCAATTCGGTAGTCTACATGTTATCGTTATTCCATGCACGACGCGAGGGAGCATTTCTTCGCAGTGAATTTGTCTGTCTATGATGTGCTGATGTGATGGGAGCGATGTTTTCATTGGCAAAGGATAACACACTTGGGGGAGGGGGAGGAGAACTGGTTTGGCAGAAGAAGGATTCGTGGAATGGTTTTAGAGGATGAGGAAGCTGCCGTTGCTGCTTGCGAATACAGTGTTTGAACAATCGGAAATCAAGCAAATGTATTTCCTTCTTATTTTTCGGATGTTATTGATGTCTGTATTCCCCAAAGAGACTTATTTCTAGATTTCAATTTTCAATCGTTCTTGGTACTGTCGCTTGAGGAAAATTTACGAGTTTTTGCTTTGGAAGATTTTCATAATCCTCTATATCATTTATCAGATTTCCATTCGTTCTTCCTCGCTGAAAAGGGAACACTCACAGCCACACAATTTAAGCTGATTGGAACATTCCTTTCGACTCGTGGGAAATTTCCTTATTTTCTTTCGAGTTTTGTCACCGCATACACTGATTCGCTAAACTTCGGCTTGTTTTTCAGGGAAAATACTCGCGCACTTTCACGGTTCGGCTAGCGGAAAATTAATTCTAACCAAAAGTTGATCGAAAGTTCTGGCTTCTTGCTCGCCGTTCCGTTGGCCGAACAAAGGAACTGTGCCACTTCCACAAATCCTAGATAACTCACACGAAGCGAGGACACGGCGGGTGTTTCAGGGTGGAAACGCACAACAATGTTGGGGGCTTAGTAAAACTGTTCACCGGGTAAATCGCTAAGCATCCGCACCGAAAGACTTCGCTACAGAGAATGAAGGCTGCAAGGAGTTTTTCCGATGTTTTATCTCGGTTTGGTCCCGAGAGCGAGGAAATGCGTTGCATTTCGTAGAGAATTTTCCCCCAGTGGGGTTCGTTGGCTTTATCTTCTTGTTCCGCGTGTAAGGGAAATGGGACTAAATGCACACCAGTAAAGAATAACATAGACTAAACTAAACACAGTTTAAACTAAAAGGTTTCAATTCCCACACTAGAAGCAATTTTCCAAATTAAACCCAACGAAAGGAAAGTAAACAATTGCCACTTAAATAACCCGATTCAACATTTTTAATATAAAACTTTTCGACAACTCGAAAATGTAATATACTTTTTACCACCCCTAAGAAGAAATGAAACTTGAAGGCGTTAGAATCACTTTCAGCTAAATGCATTATGTACCATTCGTCCTCGCATGACGCCCGTTGGCGAGTGGGTGGAGGAAACGTTGACATATGCTCGGGTGATAAGCGATCAGGATTGAGAAAATGAGAGAAAATGCCAGCAACATGTGTGTTGCAGATACAGCCTCATGCCGAGTTGCACGATATTTGAATATTTTGGTATTTGTTTAAAAAATAATGATATATTCCCGATTGCCATATATGTATCTTGTGAGAGTTGTGCTCAACTTTTTAAAAGGACCTAAGGAGCTAAGAATTAATTTGAATATTGCAATCAACAGACCAATATAAAGTCTATTGATTGCAGTACTCAAATTAATTCATAAAATAATGTCATTTAGGTCCTTTCGAAAGGTTAAGGAAAAAATATAGTGTTAACACGGCCTATCCCTAGTAGCATCGACGTAGGTATTTATTATTATTTTAAAGCAGACTTGAAGAGACTGTGCGTATCCATAATGTATTCTTGATCTGCATACAGCATTGGTCAGCAAAAAAGTTCTAGTATCTGAGAAAAGTATAAAACATGATACGTGACATAAAATTACAAGCAGAAAAAAATGCATTTTTAATCCTTGCATCCCCAACCTATTTTGCGCACCCAAATTTTTGGCTCTAACTCACTCTATTTTCGACTGATTTGTTTGAAATTTTCAGACACAAACTGAAAATTACAATAATTTTAGAGGGTCAATGTCGATTCAACGGTTACGGATTTATACGGAATTCCAGTGGGGTCTATCGGACATTTTTAACTTTTTTGTTTGTTATTTCTACAAACATTGACTTTTCACACCCGTATCATGGCGAAATCTTAGTTGCGATGCCTCTTAACGAATTTGGAAGCATGATGGCCAGTTTTGGGTACCCTGAAACCGGCAATTTTGTGAAAGATAAAATGAAACTAATATCAGAGTTCTACTATCAATTTTGATCCCTTTTGATTCATAGGAAACACCCTGAATGGATTCTGGAGAAAATTCTTCTGTGAAAGTCTTGAATCCTGTTTAAAAAACATAGCATGCGACATATCGAACTTCACGATGTAGGAGTATATTTTTTAGTTATTGAGACCTATCAAACCTATTGGCACGGCAAATGCTGGGTAAAGCGTACCATTGCTACTTCGCGTACCTGAAGGAATAAAACATACCCCATTTTGCGGCCTCTTACCCAGCAACTCCTATCCCTACCTCCTCGTGGTGTTGTCCGGAGTACGAGCAACTTTAGGGAAGATCGGATAACCAACCCCGGTGGAAACTATGGTCGTATGCTGATAGGGGAGGGGGGATTTTGCTCCTCTCCGGAGGTGCAAATCTGATCGAGCGTTTGTGCTCCATGTTAGGAGCGGCTCACAACAGCGTCTGTTCCTAATGTTAGGGGCGGCTGATCATCGTTAGAGTGCCAGCGAGGGACTCTGAACTAAACTGTGCACACCATGTTGCATCGTGTCAGCATCGTGAAGCTAGCCCCTTCAACGCGATGTAGATGGCGCAACCCTGATAAGGTAGCCTACCGAAGATTCTACAGGTACGAAGAAAGGCAAAAGTAGAGCAAACGGATTGATTCAACGGCAACAGACCCGGCAACGAATAAAGGACAACAATTGGAAAGTCGGATCTTGGAACGTGAGAACTTTGAATGAAACCGCACGTATTGGGCTTCTGACTCGTGAACAGCAGAAGGTCGGCGTGAGTGTGGCAGCAATCCAGGAAATACGGTGGCCCAGAACTGGAGAACGTGAAATCCGGGCGGTGGATCCCATAGCGAACAATTCATTCAAGTACCACATCTACTATAGTGGCGGTGACAGAGCAGAACGAGGAGTTCAATTTCAATTCAATTTCAATTTATTAATATGTACCAAAATTTTGTGATAACCGACAAAGTTTATATTGGACGATAATTGTTGGGGTCACTAGAGGTAACTTTTATGGCATGACCTAAGCTATTTTCATAGTCGCAGTTTTAAATTTTCGTGACATTACCTTTATATTCAGATCAATAGGTTTACCTTAACTGCATACCTGGTCGACTACAGCGTCGATAAACCTATGCCTGGCGTATTGTAGAGCTCCATAATCGTTGGTCTTGGGCGATGTTCCTCCAGTTTCCCCGAACGTTTAGGGACCCCAGGTCCGATTCCACCGCGTGCAGTCAGCGTGTTCGTGGCCTTCCACGAAGACGCCGGCCCCTATCTGCTTCTCCGTTGAATATTGTTTTCGCTATTCTTTCTTCCGACCCAGCCCACTGAAGTCTGCCGTATTTTATACGATTCACAATATTTTCTACTTTGTATACTTGATACAGCTTATGATTCATGCGTCTGCGCCACACACCATTTTCTAGTTCCCTCCGAGTATTGTACGCAGCACTTTTTGCTCGGAAACCCCGAAAGCTCTCCGGTTCGCTTCTTTTAACGTCCATGCTTCATGTCCATAAAGGGCCACTGGTATAAACAGAGTTTTGTATAGAGCAAATTTCGTTTCCGCCTGTATGTTGCGGGACCTAAGCTGGTTACGTAACCCGTAAAAGGCCCTATTTGCAGCAGCAATACGTCTTTTCACTTCACGGGAAACGTCATTGTCACATGTCACAAGCGTTCCAAGGTAAACAAATTCCTCAAGAACTTCAAATACATCCCCATCAAGCACTACCTCTGCACCAATACCACTAGGCCTTCCCCTATCTCTACCTGCCACCATGTACTTTGTCCTTGTAGAGTTAATGGTTAAGCCTATCCTCGCTGTCTCCCTTTTCAGTGGGGAAAAAGCCTCCACTATTGCTCTGCTATCGATTTCAATAAGGTCGATGTCGTCCGCAAAGCCCAGGAGCATATGCGACCGTGTGATGATAGTGCCGTTCCTCTGCACGCCAGATCTCCTAATAGCGCCTTCGCGTGCAATGTTGAACAATAGATTCGAATGTGCATCACCCTGCTTCAATCCGTCTAAGGTCACAAACGAGGTTGGCACTTTGCAATCCGAATACTTGATTTCGAGCCATCCATCGTTGCACGTATCAATCTAATCAGTTTCGCCGGAAAACCATGTTCGGAAATTATCTGCCACAGTTCATTTCTTTTCACTGAATCGTACGCTGCTTTGAAATCATCAAACAGATGATGAGTCTGCAAGTTGTACTCCCGGAATTTATCAAGGGTCATTCGCATGCTAAACATCTGATCCGTCGGTGATCGGCACTCACGAAAACCTGCCTGGTATTCGCTGACGAAGGACTTCTCAACCGGTCTCAGTCTGTTAAACAGGATACACGACAAGATTTTGTACGCCGAGTTCAACAGGTTGATCCCTCTGTAATTGGCACACTCTAGTCTGTGCCCTTTCTTATAGATTGGGCATATGAGGCCATCCAACCAGCCGGCAGGCAGTTCTTCATCCTCCCATATTTTCTGGATAATGTGGTGGATTGATTGATGCAGCTGCTCACTTCCGTGTTTGAGAAGCTCAACCGGGATCTCGTCCTTCCCAGCAGCTTTACTGTTTTCAGCTCGTTTAGAGCCTTCTTTACCTCGTCCAGCGTTGGTGGTTCCACAGCTTGACCGTCGCCGACTATGTCCATCCTGCTCCTTAATACACCTTCATTTTCACCGTTCAACAAATCTTCGAAGTGCTACTTCCACCTGGCTGCCACCATAGTCTTGTCTGTCAGCGAATTCCCCTCTCGGTCATTGCATCTGGCGGGCACTGGCACAGTCTTATGCCGCGCGCCATTGACAGTTGCGCAAAACCTCCGCATATCGTTTCTATCCATGTTCTCCTGCGCTTCAGCTATCACACTCTCTTCGTGTTACCTTTTTTTCTACGATGGATTCGTTTCTCTTCTGCCTTTGCTACACTGTACCACTCTCTGTTAAAACGGGTACGAGCCACTAGCATTCGACTTCTAGCAAACTTCTAGCATCGTTGTAGTCACAGCTTCGTTGATATGTTCCCACAATCTGTTGACGTCGCCAGATCCGGTGGCATCTCCTATCTGCTCGTCCAGCTTCTGGTGGTACTGTTCAGCAACTCCTTCAACTGACAATCCTTGGATATTGAAACGCATCGTTCTGTCGTTTCGTGAATTCGGGACGCTGGAGAGTCGCGCCCGAATTTTTGCAACTAGGTAGTGATCTGAGTTGATGTTCGGACCTCTGAATGGCCTTACATCTATAACATCCGAGAAATGTCGTCCGTCGACCAGCACTTGGTCTATCTGTGAGCAAGTGTCTCCACTCGGATGTTGCCAGGTGTGTTTGCGGATATTCTTACGTGCGCAGTAGGTACTGCTGATTGCCATCCTTCTAGCAGCAGCAAAGGTTACAAGTCGCAGATTATTATCGTTGGTAGCGATCTGCGCATTTGCATCCCCGATGACAATCTTTACACACTTAAATTTTTCCACCGATCTCGGCTGTGCAAATCTCGGTTTAAGTTCGTTTGCTGGAATATCGGCTGAATGAACGTATGTTTACGGTGGCTTCTTTGAGTGCCGCAGTAAACAAACTAATTTTTCAGCTGAGATGTCAGCAGAAAGTCACGAACCGAGCGCTCGGCTGTGCGGATCTCGGCAAAAGAATCAAAATATGCCGAGCCGAACTAAGTGTGTACATCGTGTGTTGGGGACTCTCCGTAGGCTTTACCAAGGCTCTCATAGAACTCATCCTTCACGTCATCAGGCTTATCGTTCGTTGGGCATAGAAGCTGATCAGGCTATAGTTAAAAAATTTGCCCTGCATTCTCAACACGCATCTCAGGTGAACATTATACCACAGACAAACATACGTAACACTGAAGACATTTCCATCGACCATGACTTCAACGATCAATTTGAATTTGATCGATTGCGCGTTTCACAACTAAAGGCGCTAGCGTTGTAATCCTTCGAGTCTGACATTTCACTCCAGCGCCTTCTGGTGATAATGTCATACGAAACATTGTTTCGTGCAACATGCTGGCAAGATGGTAGTAGAGATGGGCGATGGATTTTTCTGAAAAATGTTCAAACTGTTACGTCTGTTTGTCTGTTTGTGATTATACCATTTCGATAATCTATTGTATAGAGTAATTTATGATGCAGAACACCAATCTGGTTGGGACCCGTAATGCTGGGTAGACACCTTTACGTGGTGTGTTACGGGGTAAGATCTACCACGGTTACATTGCCAGCTACAGGCAAATCCTGGCCCAACGAATACCTTCCTCATTATCCAACTCCGTGGTACTTATGAGGGTGTCGCTAAGTCGGTGGCCTCTCGTTAAGTAAGTACTACATCAACACTTCCTTCCTCTCCCTAGTTACGGTGAAGATAGGCGTGGCCAGGAGTAGTTATCCTCTTTGTTATTTTTGTTTAATACTGGAATCAAGGACCACTCCCCTTCTTGATTTCTGATAGCATTCTAGATAAGGATCTCAAAAGTAAAACATGAGTATCACTAGTGTCCAATCTAAGAATTACACCGTAACAATGCTAATGCTAAAATGCTAATTCTAATGCTATGCTAACACCAATCCGGTTGGTTTTCCAAGAAGTCAAAACCATAACTTGAATAAATTTTGGGACTGTGGGGTGAAAGTACGCAGGAACGGATGGGGCAAGAGTACGCATCTGAATCTTCAAGTTCTGAGTTCTGGCCGAAATAAGACTACTTCCAAAGCGTAAAGATCCAACTACTACGTAAAGATCCAACTATCCAACAACTAAGAAAAAAGAAACAGAAATTGAAAATTATCACAAGTTTTGAGGATAAGTTGATTATTTGGTGTTAGAAAGGACTTAGCGACTGAAGCAAATTATTAAATTGTATTAGGACTTGTTGTACACCTAAACACAATTTCATCTAAATGATAGTTTCATTTAATCAAAAGAAACATCCATAAATTACGCTACCCTCAGCTGGGAGAGGTTGCGAGATGTATGACGATCCATATATTTTTTAGAGGATTCATACAAAAAGTGTTAGATAGGGTTAAGGGGTGATGAAATGGCCAAATCTTACGTTACGTGATTGGTGGATTTTCTTTAAGGAAAAATTCCTTTGTTTACGCCACGCGGTGCTGGCCGGGATACGAGCAACATTAGCAACAACAGCGTCTGTTCTCCATGTTAGGGGCGGCTGATCCTCGTCCGAGTGCCAGCGAGGGACTCTAAGTGAAACTGTGCGCCGGGAATAAGGAGGAATGGTTCTCCGGAAATCTAGGGGGTTTGGTGTCAGGCCATGAACGAATAATCAACAAGAGAGTACGGACCGGAACCATCGTCGAAGACCTTCTTCTTCTTCTTATTGGCATTACATCCCCACACTGGGACAGAGCCGCCTCACTGCTTAGTGTTCGCTTAAGCACTTCCACAGTTATTAACTGCGAGGTTTCTTAGCCAAGTTACCATTTTTGCATTCGTATATCATGAGGCTAACACGATGATACTTTTATGCCCAGGGAAGTCGAGACAATTTCCAATCCGAAAATTACCTAGACCGGCACCGGGAATCGAACCCAGCCACCCTCAGCATGGTCTTGCTTTGTAGCCGCGCGTCTTACCGCACGGCTAAGGAGGGCCCCATTAATCGTCGAAGACCACTGCGACGAAAAGGGACTAGCGATTGGAAACTCGGTTCGTGGAACTGCAAATCTCTTAACTTCATCGGGAGCACACGCATACTCGCCGATGTGCTCAAGGACCGTGGATTCGGCAACGTAGCGCTGCAGGAGGATTGTTGGAAAGGATCAATGGTGCAAACTTTTAGAGGTAATCATACCATCTACCAGAGCTGCGGCAACACACACGAGCTGGGAACAGCTTTTATAGTGATGGGCGATATGCAAAGGCGCGTAATCGGGTGGCGGCCGAACAATGAAAGAATGTGAAGGTTGAGAATCAAAGGCCGGTTCCTCAACTTCAGCATAATCAACGTCCATAGCACACGCTCCGGAAGCACTGAATATGATAAGGACGCATTCTACGCGCAGCAGGGACGTGAGTACGGCAGCTCCCCAAGCCACGACGTCAAAATCTTCATAGGAGATTTGAACGCTCAGGTTGGCCAAGAGGAGGAGTAAGACCGACTATTGGGAAGTTCAGCGCTCACCGGCTGACGAACGAAAACGGCCTACGACTTATTGATTTCGCCGCCTCCAAGAATATGGCCATTCGCACCTACTTCCAACACAGCCTCCCGTATCGGTACACCTGGAGATCATCACTGCAGACAGAATCACAAATCGACCACGTTCTGATTGATGGACGGCACTTCTCCGACATTATCGACGTCAGGACATATCGTGGCGCTAACATCGACTCTGACTAGAGTTTCCATTTCCCGGCCATTTTCGTTGTCCCGGGATTCGGGATGAGCTTGTTCGTATATCCCGGGAAATCCCGGGATCCCGGTTTTTTCGATGTTTCCTTAGAAAACTTATTTTTTATTTAAAAACTATTTTATTTAATGTTCAGGGGTAACGTTCATATTTTAGAAAAGCCAGATAATACAGATTTCAAATTGGAACTCAATTCAATTCTAATTTGAATCGATTCTTTCGAAAAATACAACTTCAAGAAGCATTCACGTTTTTCTCGGCAGGTAGAGTACGCTTTTGGAATATATGATCGCCGAGTCCGAGAAGAAATGTTCGCTGGCGGTTGATGTCGGCTTGACTATTTGCATTGTTTTGAATATGCATTGGGTTTAGACAGTTGCTGGGATTGCATTCAATACCCTAGTGACGAAAGATGGAAGATGCGCAGTAGAATCGTACTGGGCCCATAACCTATTGGATAAATGGGAGCCCCCTCACAAAGAATACACAATACTAGAGTATGCTCCTTCCCATTGCAGGCTACTAATTGATACCTTTGCCAAGAGCTGCAGCTCTTCCTAATCTTGAACGGATCGCTTCCTAATCTTGATGTTAATCGTTAATTTATCGTTATTGCCGATAAAGTTAATTGTATTCAACGTAATCATTTGCTGCGATAAAGATGAATCAACTCAATTATTATCGGAGCTCGATAATATAACGTAAGTTAACTCGATAATTCAACGATAATGGGGTTAATATATTACGCGATTAAAGTTGGTATACAATTTTGACAGAAGCCGAGAATTGGACAAATTGATTGCAGCCTGTTGACCAGAGTTGATGTTGATCGAAGCGATACACCAAAACAATTAAGCAGAGCATATTCCACTATCTATAGGTCGGATCACTTGTACTTGCGCATGTGCTGGAAAGTTTGTTGTACGAACGTCGATTGGAAGGACATGAATCGGATTAAGAATTATTTTGGAGGCAAGAAGCTCAGGAAGACTGACTCAATGTTGGGCGGCACGAGGAGATTAGCAAGGCGAATATCTGCTAGTGTACACAACCTCGCTTTAGACGGGAGATGGGTAGGAAGCAGACGCCAAATAGATGTAGCTGATCATTTACTGTAGATACTTGTCGTTTAATTAATAGAGAGCTGTAGCTGCTGGAAAAAGTATCAGTCAGTAGCCCTCCATTGAGTGTATAGGGGAGTGTATAGGGTGAGAGTATAGGGGAATCCAATATTTTTTGTGAAGTTTTCCTATTAACTATCTCCGATATTTTCATGTCTGTTCCTCTCTTACTAATTTAATAATAAGATGATATCGATTGTGTATCACAAAGAACTTTGGTTCCGTATACATGCCTGAGCCTATCAAATAAACGAACTTGAAAAAAAAATCATGTTTAATGGAAGGTATAAAAATACGATATGAGTTTATTACCTAAGTTGGGTTTCGAGTTCAAAACAAATAACTTTTGTAAGAAGAATAATTACACTGTTTGCGAACCGGAAATGAAACAGTATTTTTTGTCCCGGGAATCCCGGGATTTTCGGGATTTCAAAAATAATATCCCGGGAATCGGGAAATCCCGAATTTTCCTAAATCTCGGGATTTTTTGTCCCGGGATGTCCCGGGATGGAAACTCTAACTCTGACCACCAGATGGTGATGCTTAAACTGCGCCCAAAACTATCCGTCATCAACAATGTTCGGTACCGACGACCGCCGCGGTACGACCTAGAGCGACTGAAGCAATCTGATGTCGCCACTGCATACGCGCAGCATCTCGAGGCAACGTTGCCGGAAGAGGGTGAGCTCGATGGGGCCCTTCTTGAGGACTGCTGGAATAGAGTCAAAGCAGCCATTAACGACGCAGCAGATAACAACGTCGGGTATATGGGACGAAATCGACGGATCAATTGGTTAGACGAAGAGTGCAGACAGATTCTGGAGGAGAAGGACACAGCGCGGGCGGTCGCGCTGCAGCAAGGTACCCGGCAGAACGTGGAACGTTATAGACGTAAGCGGAGACAGCAGACCCGCCTTTTCAGGAGAAGAAACGCCGCCTGGAAGAAGCATAGTGCAAGGAGATGGAACAGCTGTGCCGTTCTCAAGATACACGCAAGTTCTATCAGAAGCTCAACGCTTCCCGCAAAGGCTTCGTGCCGCGAGCCGAAATGTGCCGGGATAAGGATGGGAGCATCTTGACGGACGAACGTGTGGTGAACGAAAGGTGGAAGCAGCACTACGAGGAACATTTGAATGGCGCTGAGAGTACAGGCAGTGAAAGTCAAGGCAGCGGAGGAGATGACTACGTCAGTTCAGCGGACGATGGAAGCCAACCAGCCCCCACCTTGAGGGAAGTTGAGGATGCCATCCAACAGCTAAAGACCAAATAAAGCAGCTGATAAGGATGGTATCGGAGCTAAGCTCATCAAGAAGGGCTCGGAAAAGCTGGTCACTTGCCTGCACAAACTGATAGTCAGAATCTGGGAAACCATGCCCCATCTACAAGAAAGGCGACAAGCTGGAGGGTGAGAACTTCTGAGTGATCACCATCCTTAATGCCGCCTACAAAGTAATATCCCAGATCATCTTCCGTCGTCTGTCACCATTAGTGAACGAGTTCGTGGGAAGTTATCAAGCCGGCTTCGTTGACGGCTGCTCGACAACGGACCAGATCTTTACTGTACGGCAAATCTTTCAAAATGCCGTGAATACCAGGTCCCAACGCACCATCTCTTCGTTGATTTCAAGGCGGCATACGATAGTATAAACCGCGTAGAGCTATGGAAAATTATGAACGAGAACAGCATTCCTGGGAAGCTTACCAGACTGATCAAAGCAACGGTGGATGGTGTGCAAAACTGTGTGGAGATTTCGGGCGAACACTTCAGTACGTTCGAATCGCGCCGGGGACTAAGACAAGGTGATGGACTTTCGTGCCTGTTGTTCAACATTGCGCTTGATGGTGTCATGCGGAGAGCCGGGTGTAACTGCCGGGGTACGATTTTCAACAGATCTAGTCAATGTATTTGTTTCGCGGATGACATGGACATTGTCGGCCGAACATTTGCAAAGGTGGCAAAACTGTACACCCGCCTGAAACATGAAGCAACAAAAGTTGGACTGGTGGTGAATGCGTCAAAGACAAAGTACATGCTTGTGGGCGGAACCGAGCGCAACAAAGCCCGCATGGGAAGCAGCGTTACGATAGACGGGGATACTTTCCAGGTGGTCGAGAAATTCGTTTACCTCCTATCCTTGCTAACGGCTGATAACAATGCTAGTCGTGAAGTACGAAGGCGCATCATCTGTGGAAGTCGGGCCTACTACGGGCTCCAGAAAAAACTGCGGTCAAAAAAGATTCGCCATCGCACCAAATGTGTACTCGGAGTATTCGAGAGGCGGGTGCTTAGGACCATCTTTGGCGGTGTGTAGGAAGACGGACATGTTGCAAGAATGCCGGACAGCAACCCTACAAAGATGGTGTTCGCTTTCGATCCAGCAGGTACGAGACGGCGTGGAGCGCAGCGAGCGAGATGGGCAGACCAGGTGCAAAACGACTTGGCGAGCGTGGGGCGTATTCGAGGATGGAGAGATGCGGCCTCGAACCGTGTATTGTGGCGTCAAATTGTTGATTCAGTGTTACCTGTTTAGATGTAGACTAAATAAATGAAAATGAACGCCACGCGAGACCTGATATATGTTTACCTCTGTATTTTTTTGTATACAAAAAAATGGTTTTTCGTATGAAAGTTCACATTTATGGGACCCCTCCTCCTTTAATAGTTATATAATCTTAAAACATTCCCTAATCTATGTTCTTTAAACATCAATTAAATATTATTAACTCTTATTCGTGTTAATGTATACTTAAAGCTCATGATTGGATAAATGCGTACTCTTACCCTACCCGATGCGTACTAGACTGGCCCAGGAAACAAAAAGTTGTCGAATTCCACGGGGCACCCCGTGGTTTGGATTGTGTCTTTGGGTGAGGCAATCAATCTCTCAAAAGTTCTGCTCAATCGCTTGTTGCATAAGCTGGTGCATTTGATTTGAAGTTTGTATGGGGATTTCATTCAAAATATATAGGAAAATACACCTCCGTCACTCATTCGATCTGGAAATTGGTTCTGATTGCTCGATTAAGCTCAGAATTGCAAAAACGGCAGTTGGTATGCTACAGAACAATTTCACAGAACATTGTATGATGAGTAAAAAGTGTTGATTTTAGGCATTATCATTCACCTTTCTGTTGTTTACGACCCATAACGCTGGGTAGACACCTTTACGTGGTGTGTTACGGGGTAAGCTCTACCACGGTTACATTGCCAGTTACAGGCAAATCCTGACCAACGAATACCTTCCTCATTATCCAACTCCGTGGTACTTATGAGGGTGTCGCTAAGTCGGTGCCCTCTCGTACCATATCAACACTTCCTTCCTCTCCCTGGTTACGGTGTAGATGGGCGTGGCCAGGAGAAGTCATCCTCATGCTTTTGTTGTTGGAATCAAGGACCACTCCCCTTTTTGATTTCTGATAGCATTCTAGATAAGGATCTCAAAAGTAAAACATGAGTATCACTAGTGACCAATCTTCGAATTACACCGTAACATTGCTAATGCAAATGCTACTTGCTATCATTCACCTTTCTGTTATTTACGATCTCAAAGTCATATTTTCATTAGCGAAAACTAAAAGATATTTTAGTTAAAGATAAACATTGTCGCTGTCGTCGCTATCCGGAACATCTTTTGCTGGCGAGGATAGGGAATCTAAATGTCAACGAAGGAAAAATACATACGGTTTGACAGTTATGTACTACACATGTTTCGGACTGCAGAACACAGGGAACAGAAGCGACAATCTTTATCTGGTAACTTTGAAAACTTCTCTCTGTTATAGCACGTTATAGTCTTTCGCTTCTCTTACATACCTAAATAATGGATGGAAAGGAAAGAAAAACATCAAGTTTTGATACATTATGTTTGGAAGATTTTGTACCTATGCCAAATTAATTTGGATGCATAAACGACCACCTCGTCAGAGCAACCGACTAAAAAACAAAAAGGCTGTCTCAATTGAGTTGTCACATCCTATCCTAGATTTTATGCAATTCATTTGAGTTGAACATTTTAAAGTACAAAATTAGTTGGTATGAAAAGTAGGCCGTTTTATCACTCAAAGGCGAAACGGTATACCAGGTATTATGATCAGGAATTGCAAAATAGTAGTTTGTGCAACTAGTTGCAAAAACATGTTTTTTCAGCACGACTACTACGAGTGCTGAAAAATTGAGTTTTGCAACGAGTTGCACACGCTTTTTTTTGCAATGACGAAAAATGTGCTTAAATATGATAAATCTGTACCACAATGGTACAATTTTATTTACTTAACATGACCAATCTGTGGGGCAGCAGGGACTTTGTCCAAGGGCTTGACGACCCCTCCCCATGGCCACTGCGAGTTAGACCGGGACCATCGTCCCTAATCCCTAATCCCAAGGCGTCAAGCGACCCGTGCCGAGGGGATGCATGGCCAGGGGGGTGAAATAATAAGCTAGGCCTTTAACGGAGCCTGTGGGGTACCTGGGCACCCTCCACAGTAATTGTCCCTTACCGCGTCATGCTGGGCTCTGGCGTGGTGGACCTCTTTTCCCGAGCAACTCGTGGGACCAAAATGGAAAACCAAGTCAATTCTTCAATTAGTGGTAGTAGTGTAGGCGACAACCCCTTCGCAAGAGGTGGGTTGTTCAGGTCTTCGCTTAGGAGGCCAGGGGCAATAGTCGGCAGCTCAGTGCACAGCGCCAGCGTGGGTCACTCAACCTTCCTCTAGGCTAAAAAAACGCCGGTAGGGGTTATTGACGGCCCATGGCTTGTGGAGGCGATGAACCGCAAACGCGATGGGCTTTCGGCCTTCGAGGTGGCGACGGAACAGCTGGACGCCATCATCGACTTTGCGTCATCGAAGCATAATATCAGCAAGGACCTCAAGAGGAGCTTGCAGAAACTTTGAAAGTCGATGCTGGACGCCAAGCTGGATAGGGCGGTCGGGACGGCTAAGTGTAAACCCGTGAAATCGGTGGAGTCGAGGTCTACCCAGACTGAGGCCCAAGGATTCGCGGAGTCGGGCAAGGTCGAATCGACCGAGGGCGTGCCAGCGAAGACGGTGGTACCAAAGTCTACCCAGACTGAGGCTCAAGTATTTGCGGGTACGTCGGGGGTGACTGCTCCAACGGAGCAGACACAAAAACGGGGGAGACAGTCTCCAGGGGATGAGCTCCCCGAGGAACGCTCCAAAACGCGGAGGGTTACTACCCCGAACAAGGGTAGTGGGGCTGGGAAGCTGAACCCCGGCCAGGTACCTCCAAAACCAGGGGAGGAAGGACCTGGAAAGGTCCGTCCACTCAGGAAAGACGGTGGTAAGGGGTTACGGCAGGCTGAAAGTTCTCAGCCGCACCAGACCAGGGAAATAGAGGGGGATGACGCCTCCTGGACCCTGGTCAAGAACAAGAGGAAACCGAAGACGTCAAGGGCCGAAAAGAAGACCCAGGCGAATGAGGGTAGCAAGAAGTCTAGGGTAGGCGCCAATCGCTCCAGGGCCGATGCCCTAGTCATCACGGCGGACGAGGCTAAGTGGAGTGACGATGAAGGCGATGAGGAGTGACGTCAAGCTCGGTGAACTCGGCGCCGACGTACGTACCTGGATGGGTGAGATGATCCTCGAGCTGAAGCGGGGCGTCTCGCAAAAGGGCGCCGCCTACAAGAAGTTGGCGGAGGAAGTTCTAGGCGAGACGGTCAAGGTGAGGGCACTCACTACGGAGGTGAATCTAAGGGTTAAAGACCTGGACGAGATCACCGAAGTCGAAGAGCTCGTCACGGCACTGCGGCGACAGTGTGAAGTGGAGACGCCCACCGCAGCCGTTCGGCTACGGAAAGTTCCGGCAGGGACGCAGGTAGCATTGGTTCGGCTATCTGCAGCGGACGCCTCCAAGGTAGTCAAGTTAGGGAGCGTCAAGGTGGGATGGTCGGTATGCACTGTGGGCATATACGAGCAACCCGAAGTTTGCTTCAAGTGCCTGGAACCGGGGCACAAGCAATGGGACTGCAAAGGCCCTGACAGAAGCAATCTCTGCCGACGCTGCGGATTGGAGGGACATAAGGCACAATGCTGCACGAACCCTCCCAATTGTTTGATTTGTTCCAGCAAAGCTGTGAACAGCAAGCACCCCATGGGGGCGTTTAAGCGTGCTGCAAATTCACAGTGCAGGTAAGGCAGCTGGCTTGCTCGGCCTCGCCCGAGTGTTTGGTGTGCGTAGGTTTAGAGGAAACGGCGCAACACGTGTTGTTCGTGTGCCCACGTTTTCGCGCAATGCGTGACCACATGCTTGCCACATGTGGCCTGGACACTACCCCGGACAACCTAGTTCGGAGGATGTGTAAAGATGAAGTTTTATCGGCTATCGCCCAAATCGTCTCGGAGCTACACAGAAGGTGGCGCGTGGACTCAAGGATGGCTAGTTCAGGCGCAAATAAGAGGTGGTCCAAGGGATCTGAGTCGGCTTCATGGGTCATACCGGTGGTCATGCTCTGTGGTCGAACCCGATCCTTTTATCGAACAAGTGGCCGCGCGAAGAACAACATGGTATCGTTGCTTTCGCGGCGTTGGTAAACCGGGCGGGTTCCGAGCCCGAGGGCGGAAAGGGGTCCTCGTCAAGGCAGGGGCAGGCGTAGGCACCGCGTCGGCAAGTCCCTCTGTGTGCTGGCGAATAGGCCCTATCGCAGAAAGGTCAATTTGGGGTGCTCGCGGCATCATCATTCTTGATACCAGTCGTGCAGAGGGAAGCAGGCGCGAAGTCGACCCTTCCCACCTTCCGAGGACATAGGGCGTGGTAAGGCCACCTGGAAAGCCGGCAACGCGCTGGCACGATACCACGGTGTTCTTCTAAAAAAGCGAGTTACGATGTTCGGTGCTGCAAAGACACGCAGCTAACCTCGAGGGTAAGTTGTGCACTGGCCCCCCTTTGAACCATTACTTTCTGGTTGTACCGAAGGGACTATGGGCTTGGCGGCAATGGAAACGGTTTAGCGGATCGGGGATGTAGTCCTGCCTCCCTCGGTGATCCCTAACCCCGCACTTCCTGGTCAACCCAGGATGTCTGTTGAGCAGATTCCCCCTCCATTGCTTAGGAAAAAAAAACGTGACCAATCTTACAAAAAAAATCATGTGGCTGCAGAAAACAAACAGATTCTATATTATCGTGCCCCATTGTGTGTTCGACAGACCATAAAGCATGCCCATAAAATTATTTAATTTATTACGTGACACAAAGAATACACTATTTGAACACTCACCCGAGCCAATTTAGCTGAATGTGATCATGTAACTATTGTTTTAATGCTGGTTTTCCATTATAGCACCCAAATGAGTGCTATAATGGATTTTATGCAACCCATTTGCGTTGCATAATGTTCATTAAAGCACCCATGTCATTAGTATGAAAAAGTAGGCCGTTTCATCACTCTAACGCCAATTGTAAACCAGGTATTATGATCAGGAATTGCAAAAAAATAAAGTATCGATTTGTCAAGGCCTGCTACACATAACAAAAAGTTGCAAATGCCCTTGTCTTAATTTCATACCACGGCGCCAACATTTTTGCCATCACGCTGTGCAACATGTGGAACGGCGGCTACATAAACCTCATGCTGCTCTGCTCAGTAACGAACAATTCACTTCAATATATGTAGTCACTGAAGTAAGAAAATATTAAAAGTCAATGTACGTATGTCAAGACCCGAAGCTGATTTAACATATTTTTCACATTTACTATACGTCAGTACCTTCAGATAATTAACTGATATTGGATACAGAGCGGAGTGTATTCAAATGATTGTGCATGTGCTTGCATTGAGAGTATTGATACGGTTGGTGTATAGAGCGATTCTGCGCACATGAAGCTAGCCTCACACCAAAATGTTTTCCATTCATATCACTCACAGTTGGTAACATCTTGAGGAACACTGCTGGACATACAGTTTCTATTACTGGAAGAATTACCATTACCATGTTGAAATTTGGGGGTAAATATGATCCACATGGGCATAACTCTGCATTCTGCAAGCATGGGACTGTTATGCATTTATGGGCATTTAGAGTATGTTCACAAATTATTCTGGCCTATTCAGACCAGGTACAAGCTTTCATTTCACTGAAAATAATATCTATGCAGTAGAGCCCTTAGCGAATCCTTTATTAGGCGCCTCGTTTATACAAAAGGAAATCGAAAGCGCTCTTTTTTAAATAGGGTAAGATTTCCCACAAATCTATGCACAAAACTTCAAAGAATCGTATGTGCGGTCTAATGGTCAATTTCTTAAGTCAATCCTAAGTCAATTGTAGAGTTCGTAAAATTTTGTGAGAACTGTATAATGAATCGAACATAGAAGATTCTAAATCCAACGCATTTGATAATGACGCTCCACACTACGTTATCAGACTTGAAATAACTAAAAGATGAAGAAGACATGAATTTTTTTTTTGTTATAATAGTTCTATGAATAATATGTAAAAAAAAAAGAAAAAAATAAAAGAAATACTTTATACGCGAAGCTTCCGTTTCCCTTTTCTGTCCCAAGGCGAAGAACGGCGAGAAGAAATTCAAAAAAGTATGGAATCCCGACTCTGTGTGGTAACGCTTTCTCGCTGGCTTATGGTCTTTGTTTCAGCTGCTGGATGCATTTGCTGCTTAGTCGGCCACCGCAATATTGCCATGTTACGTGTTGTAACTTAGCTTTGTGTCCTACCGGCTAAACGTCTATAAATATGTGTGTTCTTATTCTCGTGTTACCTACTCTTGCTGGCGTTAGTTAGAATACTCGTTCATTTGTTGTAATGCGGATATTCGTATTTCGGTTAACTGAACATTTATCACGTGCTATCTTGCTTTGCCCATAAAACTGATGACTGATAACACTATATATAGAATTGTTGCAAATGGAAATCAATGATAGGGAGCTTGATGAGAGCAATACATCGAGTGACATTTCTGATTTTTATGAGCATCAATAGATTATTCTGACTTTTATATACCTATTATCATTGGCGTAACTACAGGGGGCTAGGGGGAACTTTAGTACCACCTAGGATTAAACTAGCTCCCCCAGAATTTTTGCTACTTTGTTTCAGCATTGTATATATCTAGCTCTCCGACCATATAAGGGCGTGCATGCAGAAAACGAATTCTCTTCATCATCTTTTCATCTATTCTTTTCGAAACACCACAGCAAGTGTAGTTTAACCATTCTTTTTTATTAAGGGCGATTTGAATATTCCAATGAATTTAGTTAACAGCAATGTTGTAAGGTATAGATGAGGAGAAGATACAATTTTTATCGTTGATGTAATTAATCTTGAGCGAAATACTTGGGATAACGGTGGACCAAATCTTCACTCAGGATCAATTGTGGTTCAAAGCTGAACAATCAAGTTGGAGCAGGCGTGACTGGCCCAGGGATAAATATTTCGATTCCCATGGGCAAATGGCCAACTGTTTTCCAAGCTGAAGTTCAGTCTATTCTTAAATGCTCTAAATTATGCTTACGCAGAAGTTATAGGCGTTCAAATATTTGCATAATATCTGACAGTCAAGCAGCATTGAATGCTTTGAAATCAGCAACATGCACATCTAAACTCGTTTGGGAATGTGTTTAGTCACTCCAAACCTTGGGTAGTCGTAACAAAAAGAACATGTATTGGGTTCCTGGTCATTGTGGCATTGAAGGCAATGAACAAGCTAATATGCTGGCCAGACTTGGTTCATCTCGACAATTCATAGGGTCCCGAACCATTTTGTGGTGTATCTGCGTGTTCTCTTCGAATGGAACTCAAATCTTGGGAACATTCTAAAATAGAGGACATCTGGAAAAACACCTTGATTGCGAGGCAGTCAAACAAATGATCTAACAAATGGTCGCAGTGATTAAAATACCCAACAAGGGAAAATAAGGTGTAGATCATTATTGAAATCATACGGAATGGCTTGTTTAAACACATTTGCAACTAGGCCAATAAGCAATAATCTGCTAAACCATTTTACCTGTCGATTAGAAAACGTAGACTGCTTTCGTAATGACACTATTTTTCAGACGTAAGGGATCACACCAGAGGGTGGCTAGGTTCGATTCCCGTTGCCGGTCTAGGCAATTTTCGGATTGGAAATTGTCTCGACTTCCCTGGGCATAAAAGTATCATCGTGCTAGTCTCATGATAATAGTAATGCAAAAATGGTAACCTGGCTCGAAACCTCGCAGTTAATAACTGTGGAAGTGCTTAATGAACACTAAGCTGCGAGGCGGCTCTGTGTCAGTGTGGGGATGTAATGCCAATAAGAAGAAGTGATCACTCACAAATGTTATCAACATACATGAGATCAACTCACAAGAAAACAACTGTACTTACCAAAAAAAAAAATATAGACCATTGCCATTCCCAGACAGAATTTGGATGTTTCTTGAATACAATGATTGTCGATAGCGACACACCGAAGACCTTGGGCGAAATTCAGAATGCTTACAATAATATACTTTCTCGATGTAGGTAACAGAACTGTATCTAAAACAATTACAGTTAAACACCAAAATGGTCCTTGGATGTCTTTAGATCTTTGCGCATTAATCAAAATTAAAATGGAATCGAAATTCCAATGATAGAAACTTGAAAAATAAGTTGATTCATATTGGCAAAAAAGAACAATATACCAAAACAGTTTGTAAAAAAACAATATTTTGAAAATTTATTAGATACAATTTGTCACTCAAATATGTGGAACAATATTATTAACCGCAAACCAAGTTCATATCGATAAAGCATATTCATATGATACGATAACACCTTTGATCTCCTCCAAAACAAGAAAAGCATAATTGAGTAAAATGATTTTACTTAATTTTTGACGTCCTTTGCACCAGTTGTCGCACTAGTGGTCCTAATTTAACCAATCCCATAAGGGTGAAGCCAGAGTAAACGCGACGAGCGATGCGACCCGACGCGACTCACGTAAAAGAATAACAATCATTAACAACAGGCTGTCAAATTGCACTGTCGCGTCGCGTCGCATCGCACGTCGCGTTTACTCTGGCGGGCACCTAAGAAAACAATGGGATTTGCCAAATAAGGAACCAAAATTATGAACATGATAAAGAATCAGATAAGCGCTGTGGAGCAATATCGAATTTTTGAACCACCCTAGTATATCACATCGTGAATATTGAGAAGAAAAAATGCGTGTTAAGCGGGGCCATAAGAAAAGTAAAATTGTTTATATCACAGGTTCTTCTAAGCACTATATGCAGATTAGTATAGAAAAACGCACTTTTTTACATTTTTGCTCTTAGCGGCTTTAATTTGTCGAATTTTGCGATAGCTTCATAGTTTTTATAAAGTATTTTGAAACGTCGGAAAAAACATCTTTAAAAAAATCTAACTTTTCACTTCCGCTCCTCACTGATTTCCGCTGACTAAGTCCTTGATAATAATTTTTCATTGTTCGTAAAGAGTTCATCCTCAAAAATTCATAAGGATGATATGAACTCGTGAAAGTTTCAGTTAAAATAAATGTTCATTAGGTTGTATGACAAACTGCGGAATTCCATTTCGCGTAGTCCCAAGTCCGCAGAATGCGATATTTCCCGGAATGTACATTGCGCGGAATTTGACCATTTCGCGGAATGAACCATTTTGATCTCAGATGTAGAAGTTCTACAAAAACCATGAAAAAAAATTTGGTTAGCAAGTCGACAAACCGAATAATTGACAGTTTGCTTTTTAAGCCGTTGTTTATTCTTCCAAGCACAGGCTAATGCCAAATTATTCAACAAAGATATAAATACATATCACAATAAAAATGTACACCCAAGGTTAGTATTTCCTAGCACGAAACCTTATCAGAAAGCAGCTCGCTCCAAAGCCGTCAATTGTTGAACTAGCCGATCTTCTTTGGCTTTCCGCATCGTGTAACTTTTCCTCGATTCAATAAAGTTGTTCAAAAATGTACCCACATCGCTATCGCCGGAGAGAAACTTTTGCGCTTCTTCGTCGCTTCGAGAGTCCGCCGCCGCAACTGCAATCTGCAGTAGTTCTTTGATGTGTTGCGGGGAAAAATCCTCCGACTTTTTCTGATACTTCTGATTTGAAGCTTCGTATCTAGCACCGAGCTGTTTGAACTCAAGATACATTGCCTCAAGCTTAGTTTTTCGTTCATCGATCAGTTGCTTTTTGGCAAGGTTTTCCGTGGCAGTCACTTCGATTTGATCCAACAGATGATTCATTTCGTTGCTTTGGTTCTGAACGAAGCCCAGCTTTTCGATGAAATGTTCTAAACAATCTTCATCGCTGTTCAGTCGACTGAGATCATCCAAGCTGAGACCTTGAAGTCCGAAAACATCTTGCTCAGGTGTAACCGGAGAGGCTACCATTCGACCTTCTGGTGCTTTCGGTTCTTGGCTATTACCATTTCGACTATGCTGTGGTGTTCCAGGAGTTTCATTCAGTAACTGGGGCGGATGTTTCTCAAATTCCCGACTGATAGCTTGGACAACTCGTCCTAAATCGGAATGAATGGTATACTGAAATAGTCAAAAATATGTAACACTTCTATCAGTACAATTTTTGAAATCCGAGGTTTACTTACATTTAATATCCCCGGGGCATTTTCGATTTCGCCAGTGCTCGTGTTCACCCACGGATGACTCAGAATGGGACTCACTACAAGCTTAGGTTTCGCATTAGGGAATTCCGGTCCCAAAATTATATTGATTGCTATGTCACGTCCTCCGGATTCAAAATTAACCAGATATTCCTCATTTTCTGTAACCTCTTGGACACTGAATTAGTAATGGGATAGTTTTGGAATTATTGAATTTGGTCATATTGTTAGATATCTAGGTACTTACTTTATATTAAATATTTTAAGAGTGTCAATTTGCCGCTTTCGCATTCTACTGCACAATCCAATTCAGCCTATATAACTCTAATTTATGAAAATCACAATTTTTTTAAATCCAGTGAAATCCGTGAAATCACTGAAATACCTAAAAAAAATATTTCAATACCAAATTTTCAAAACGACTTATCTGCTTTTGTAAACAAAGATTCAAACATCGATTATTGACGAATCTGATAGCACTTTCACGCAAACTACACCATCAGCACATAGGTGAAGAATTCTGCTATCTGATATAGGAGTACTCTCAGATTCGTCAAATCGATGTTTGAAATCTTGTTTACAAAAGCAGTTGTTTTTAAAATTTGGTATTTATTTTTTGTTACGAAGATGAAAAAAATAAAATCATGCGAACTGTCAAGAAGCGAACCCGTTCATGAAAACATTGAGCAATACAGTGAAGCCCAAGCCCTACACTGCACACCAAATAATTAATTAATATTTAATATTCTTTTCGTGATCCAGCAAAATCATTTACTGAAATCGAGACTGAAATCCCGCATAAATAAAAACCATCTACTCTACTGTTGTTATTATTCATATGAATTAAGCAATATGGTTACTTTTTACGTAATAATCGACATAAAATAAGATTGTATATTTATCTAGAACAAATATTATACAACAGTTTTAATCGACGACACCCTATGCAATAATTTTACCATATACTGTTTCTTTACAATATCTTTCAATCTAAATTTGATTTTCTTTAGGAAGAAAATGATAATCAATTGTTATAGACCGTCAACAAATATAATAACAATACTGAATATTGGTATGATATAATCATGTATACTCTAAATTAAACATTTTTCGTTTGAATTCTACACAAACATTTGAACACCATATGGTTGAATGATAAAAATATGGTAAGTGTTCTACTTCTGCAATAAGTGTGCGTATCTCACGATAAAAGGATTTTTTTTTTCCGTGTGACTGTCATATTTTATTTAGATGCAATGTGTTGTTTCTCTCCATCTAGCACTTTTTATTTTCAATATATTCTTTATTTGTTGCATCATTAAAAAGTAAGTACAAATAATTAAATTGGCAAATGAATAAATTAATCCTTATGTTATTCCTCAGTTTACAGCAATTCGAAGGAAGGGAGAATTTCAGAGGCGTCAACTATGTTTATAGGTAAATATTTTTACATATATTCATATCTATAATAAGAATATTTATTTTCCTCGTACGTTTCCTTATTACAGATGACCCATCGCGCCGAAAGAGACGATTTTCAATTCCAGCATAAGCACATAAGGCACATTTGTCTTAGGAGGAGCAGTAGAACACTGAGCGAAGCCATGCCACAAGGGTGAAGCAGATTGTGCAGCTGTGGAGGGACGATGCTGGCAAGAAGATCCTGGGTCGCAGTGGCACTGGACGACGAGCAGCGCTGTTGAAGGAGATGGACAAGTGCACCGAGAAAACAGCCACGGCTTCCGCCATGTCAAATAGCTCTTCAATTTTCGGTCCCCATAGACTATTGTGTGAAGCAGAACGTCAATTTATTTAAAAAGAAAAGCATGTAGAATACCATGATTTATACTTAATTAAAAACACTATAATGTGATATATTTGTCGTATTTTAATTCAAAAGGGCAGAAAACTGCCTATGTATGTTCCTAGCAACTAAAGATAAGGGATAAGGTCCCACGATTTTTGATGTATCATTCTACTGTATCCACATTTCATCTCATACTGTTTTATATAAAACAAGGATTATACCTACACTATATCACATGTTGTGTATCGAAAAAATGTACTGAAAAATGACCTCTTTTGTATGGTAATTATACTTAACCGCCCATTACCCAAATTGTTGATTTGTCAAACACAATATAACATACTGTGAGAACCATTTATGGTGAGGTTAGTTTATCATACTTATACATAGCCACCATTATAGTAGAAATAACGTTATTTATCGTCATGAATGATCTGATAGATGGGTGATTTATGGTTCACAATTATGCGGGATCATATCAGCAATTCTCAGTTTGCTGATACAGTGTTTTTTCCTGAAAGTTTACTGTAAAGCAGTATTAAGCATTACTGAATTATATCCAGTAAACTTATTTTTGCTGTTGTAAATCAGTAAAATATCTGTCATTTGGATAAACACCACCAAACGTACCGAAAACCAGCAAAAGCAGTTGCTGAATTGATAACAGCAAATTAATTATTGCTGGATCTCAGCAATTTATATATCTTATAATTTCAAAACGATTATCAACATGGCTGAGAAAAAGCCCTGCAATTCACGCCTCTCCTTCAACGCATAATTATTTTCCCTCGCGTTTAGCGTACACTACTAAAAATCCACACATATTTATTGGCAAAAATCCATAGATTTAACTTATGATGTATATCAGCGCACACATAACCATTCTCCACGCGAACTACTAATTAAATATATGTCCAAATAAACTTTATGTGTGGTCTCGAATTAGCAATTATTTAATTTATGTGTGGTTCTATATCACCCCCCTGGCGTCCTATACTTTCACAAGGGGTTTGACAATAGCCACCATGTCCACGGACGGTAGCTCATTACCGTCCGTTGTTATTGTACGAAAATAAACATCATGTGTTTTGTTTACTATTTGTTTTGGTTAAATCTGAAAATTGTTTTCAAAATAATTTGCAAGATTTACATCATTGACCATGGGAATTATGTTATTTGATGATAAAATATAATAAACTTACGAATTGGAGGGAATCTACAGGTGAAATCAAACGCTACACGAAATCATATTTCGTATCTTGTTCTCCCGCTCCGAATCAAACAAAAGATATTATTATTGTTTATACTGTGACGAGCATCACAGTTGAAATGGCCCGGGGATGCAAATCAAACAACATTCATGAGTGAAAATGAAATGAAATATATGGTGTGCTGAAAGATGTTTTAGGATTATATTTACATGTCCATAATAACTGGTATTATTTTTGACCAAATTGAAAAAGTGTAGCCAACAATATTTAGGATAAAATCCAGTTGCTTGTAAAGGCACGATTCGGGAGAAGTACTTTTCAAAATGTATGCTGGACATATTCATGAAGATGTTCGCTACGCTGAGAAGCAGCTCTTGCCACGGGGCTGTTCTATATCGATTATATTAGGGTGACGCCGAGGGTGACGCTATTGCAAAAATCTATAACGGCGACACATATATCTTATAATCTTATATAGATATTTTTGGCAGTGTACAAATCATCAGCAATGAATCGCCTGCTTTGAGCGTGCTTACAGCGGCACAGAAGGAGTTAACTTTCTGAAATCAGTATGGCGAAAGGCATCTACGGTTCGATTACTCGAAATTAAGCACCTTAATCGAAAAAATATTTGGTAGGCGTAGTAGCGGACACCATCCTTCATATCCGGTACCAAATAGTTTTTCATGAAAAGTTCCTAATCTTGAGAAAACACGCGTTAGATGTCTTTCGCCATACAAATTTCTGGCGGTTAACTCATGCTGGCTATTTTGCGCATATACTATAGCGCAGGGATGTGATAGCGGCGAGTAGAAAATCAGCCACTGCCAATAATTCATTGAATAAGTAACATGCCATTCAAAAACATCAGCCATTGGTGGAACCAGATTTATTTTGAAGAAAGTTTCCCGTAAGTACAAATCAAATTACATAAACATTACTCCAATTTTTTTGAAAAACACAAATCTGTACTCTAAAAAAATTGACATTGTTCATTTTACTATTTCCACAGACAAACAGACATAACACTCGTCAAATTTCCATCGTTCACTGATTTACTGGTCAATTCAAATAATCATTAGTTAGCCAATCGATCATTCGTGGCGCTCGCATCGAGTTTGCTCTAATTTGACGTTTGCTCACTACCGCCATCTGGTTCGTGATTTGCCCAACAAACTGAAATCAACAGATGTCGTTAGTGTTTGAACAACGATGAATTTGATGAGTGAATGTACAATGTGTTATGTCTGTTTGTCTGTGCTATTTCAGACAAAAGAGAAGCGCGAAACAGACCAACAATGACGCGTGAATGTCAATCAGAAATAGACGGCTGATGAATCATATAAAATTTGTTGTTTTTTTGTTGCAATTAGATTAACAAATAAGCCATCTGTGTACATTCGACATATAAGAGAATAAAACTTTATTGATCTGCAGCTTCATGAGCTGTGTATTTTTTTATTGTTTTTTTTCTTCTAATTACAATTTTTGATTTACTTTGCTGTAATTTCAGCAAATCGGTGGAAAATTGCTGACAAAACAGCAAATTGTATTTACTCATCAAATTACTGATAACCAGTAAATTCAATAATATTTTGCTGAACTTTTAGTATTCGATCTGTCACTTTTATGAAAATCGTTTTTGCTGATTGAACAGTAAACATTTTTGCTGGAAAAATTGCTGGATGAACAGCACAAAAAAAACAGCAAAACCTGGAAAACCTGGAAATTATCAGGGAATTTCTCCCCACCTAGAAAAAACCTGGAATTATCAGGGAATTCCTAACATAATCAGGGAAATTTCAATACCCGGTGATCATGAGTGAAATTCTTTCAAAAGATGAAAAAATCATTAAAAATGTTTTGATAAATATACCAATCAAATCTATTAAAAATGTATTGAACGTTAATGGATCATTGTTCCGCAAAAAAAAACGTTTTGCCATCTTCAAAAGAATTCCTGGAGAATTTCCGAAGCTATTCTTGGTAAAATCTAGGAATTTATTCGAGAAATCAATTAGGGATTACTTTGTAAATTCTTTTGAGTATTCCCTTGGAAATTCTTGATGAATATCCCGCATAATTGTGAACCATAAATCACCCATCTATCAGATCATTCATGACGATAAATAACGTTATTTCTACTATAATGGTGGCTATGTATAAGTATGATAAACTAACCTCACCATAAATGGTTCTCACAGTATGTTATATTGTGTTTGACAAATCAACAATTTGGGTAATGGGCGGTTAAGTATAATTACCATACAAAGAGGTCATTTTCAGTACATTTTTTCGATACACAACATGTGATATAGTGTAGGTATAATCCTTGTTTTTATATAAAACAGTATGAGATGAAATGTGGATACAGTAGAATGATACATCAAAAAATCGTGGGACCTTATCCCTTATCTTTAGTTGCTAGGAACATACATAGGCAGTTTTCTCGCCCTTTTGAATTAAAATACGACAAATATATCACATTATAGTGTTTTTAATTAAGTATAAATCATGGTATTCTACATGCTTTTCTTTTTAAATAAATTCGACGTTCTGCTTCACACAATAGTCTATGGGGACCGAAAATTGAAGAGCTGTTTGACATGGCGGAAGCCGTGGCCGTTTTCTCGGTGCACTTGTCCATCTCCTTCAACAGCGCTGCTCGTCGTCCAGTGCCACTGCGACCCAGGATCTTCTTGCCAGCATCGTCCCTCCACAGCTGCACAATCTGCTTCACCCTTGTGGCATGGCTTCGCTCAGTGTTCTACTGCTCCTCCTAAGACAAATGTGCCTTATGTGCTTATGCTGGAATTGAAAATCGTCTCTTTCGGCGCGATGGGTCATCTGTAATAAGGAAACGTACGAGGAAAATAAATATTCTTATTATAGATATGAATATGTATGTAAAAATATTTACCTATAAACATAGTTGACGCCTCTGAAATTCTCCCTTCCTTCGAATTGCTGTAAACTGAGGAATAACATAAGGATTAATTTATTCATTTGCCAATTTAATTATTTGTACTTACTTTTTAATGATGCAACAAATAAAGAATATATTGAAAATAAAAAGTGCTAGATGGAGAGAAACAACACATTGCATCTAAATAAAATATGACAGTCGCACGGAAAAAAAAATCCTTTTATCGTGAGATACGCACACTTATTGCAGAAGTAGAACACTTACCATATTTTTATCATTGAACCATATGGTGCACATGTTTGTGTAGAATTCAAACGAAAAAATGTTTAATTTAGAGTATACATGATTATATCATACCAATATTCAGTATTGTTATTATATTTGTTGACGGTCTATAACAATTGATTATCATTTTCTTCCTAAAGAAAATCAAATTTAGATTGAAAGATATTGTAAAGAAACAGTATATGGTAAAATTATTGCATAGGGTGTCGTCGATTAAAACTGTTGTATAATATTTGTTCTAGATAAATATACAATCTTATTTTATGTCGATTATTACGTAAAAAGTAACCATATTGCTTAATTCATATGAATAATAACAACAGTAGAGTAGATGGTTTTTATTTATGCGGGATATTAAAAAATACTAAATTTGTTAAGATTTTTCAAAGCATCTCCTGGAGGAACTTCCGAAGGAATTTCGGGATCAGTTTTCCAAGGATTTTTTCAAAGAAATCACTAAAAGAGTGTCTATAAGAATGATTAGCAATTTTCTAAATTATTTCTAGAGGAATTTTCAAGATAAAATCCGAAAAGAATTCCCGGAGGAATTTCAAAACGAATTTCCGGACGATTTTACGTATGGTTTCTTTAAGAAATTCCCGAAAGGAAACCTGAAAGGATTTTCAAAAAAAAAATGTAAAGTGATTTGTGAAAACCTGCTAAAGGAATTCTTGAAAGAATAGCCTAAGGAATCCCGAATGGATTGTTTAAAGGAGTTTCTAAAGGTATTCTCGAAAAATTCCCAAAGAATTCTTAAAAGCAAAATATCCGGAAAACTCTTCCAGGTGTTTTCTAAAGTTTTCCTCAAGATTCTTCTGAATGAGTTCCAAAAAAATCCCAAAGAATTTCGAAAGAATATCCGAAGCATGTTCGGAAGGTTTTTACAGTAAAGCAGTAATAGAACGCTAGTGAACGCTAGTGGCGCTATGGCATCTGGTTGTTGTTTATCATGATATTTATGATCATAAATGGCGTAATCTGAATAGGCTATAACTTGGCCGTTTGACACTTATAGTACCGGTACCTTGGCTGGTAGGTCCGAGCAAATTAGATGTTGGTCACAAACTAGAACAAACTAGATGTTGGACACGCAAACAAGTATAAGGGCATTAGGCATGAGTACGTTAGGCATAAAGGATGTTAAGCATAAAATGCCTCAAAAACAGCCCACGATATAAAAAACGTATTATGCCTAACCTCATGGACCCAGCAATCTCATATTTTTGCATCAACACATTTCCTGAAGGAGTTATTGTAAGAAATTCTGAAGGATTTCCTGAAGAAATTCTCAAACATATTTCCGGAGCATTTTCTTAAGAACAGTTCAATCAAAATTAATTGCCTATATTCCGGGGATTAAACCACCTGACTTGGACATTAATTTACAATGTTATGAAAACTCATATGTGAATGTGTACATTATGTGGAAGAGAATGATTTGAAAAATGTATTGGAGGTAACCAGTTTCCCTTCGATGGGACTCGAACCCACGACCCTCAGTACCCTAGACTGGTACCTTGAACAACTAAGCTACGAAGGACCCAAGGAATCCTAGCGGCTACTGAATTTGGGAATCTTGAGCTCACATATGAGTTTTCATAACATTTCCTTCAAAAGTTTTCTTAAGTTTCTTAAAAAAAACAGCTGAAATAAAATTCAAAGAAATTTCCGAAAGAATTCTTAATCAAATTTCCAAAGAAATTCCTAAAAAAAATTTAGAAGAATATCTGAAGAAATCTGCAAAGTATTTTATAAAGGTATTTCCGAGGCACATTTTCGAACAAACACCTAAAAAAATTTCAAAAAGATCGTAAAGGAATCGTCAAATGCATATCTCCTTGAGATGTTTTCTAAAGTTTTAGCAAAGAAATTTTCAAATTAAATCCGTGATGTAGCTCTGAAGCAATTCTTAAAATCCGGAGGAATATCTGGAGGAATTTCCTAAATGCGAGAAAGCCATTGGGTGTTTACTTGGATTCGTCTATCACAATCTATTAATACAAGACAACATTTTCAAAACGACTTATCTGCTTTTGTTAACAAATATTCAAACGACGATTTGACAAATCTGCCCTCCTCCCTCTGTCACGCTTTTTTGTATACCTACACGAAGAAAATTGAAAAAGATAATTAGCTTATTATTTATAACTTTTTGAGCTTTTTTCACTTTTAATCATTTGAGCGCTTACACTTTAAGCAGTATTTTATGCATTGCTTTGCTTATCTGAAATTTATTCAATAAGTTGATTTTTGGCTACCATTATCAAACATCGGACTTGGACAACATATAGTTTATTAGTTTCAACTACCACGATTGCCGAGTATTTTTTATTAAAAGCGGATTATTCCTATTAATTATTTATAATATAATTCGTTTCGGGGTGTGAACAACAGATATAACGTTAATCAGGCTCTCTGGTTGACGCGAGATTCGACGGCTACCGAAGAAGGCAATGCGCTGAAGCAGGTCACGAACATTGGGAGCCATGTTTCTATTTTTTTCTGCTCGGCCATGCAGTGTGCAAATTGTAACAAAGACAAAAACAAAAGTAATATTTTTCTTCAATAAATCGTTCTCCAAATTGATAATTAACTTCTTCCGTTTGCCATGTGTAATTCAGGTTCGGAACAATGCACCAGCGAAAACCGCTTCGCCAGGAAGGGGATCTCTACTTCGATTCGGATCGGTCGGACGATTGCCCTCGAGGAGAAAGAAAATCAGTGCCTAAGAGAATTAAAGGCCAGCCTATAATAGTAGTCGCAGCTCTATGAAGTGGAAGCATAATTTCCCTGAATGGTATGGCGGTCGACTGTGGGACAGTTCTGAGGAGGCGCTAAAATCGATTCATCACCGCCGCATGCTCCTTTTTACGGTCTAAGGGTCTGTCTCATTTGGAGAATTAAACTTAAAAGTGACAGTTCGAAAATTAAAAAATCACCCCGTTATAAGAATGGCTGGTGCTACCCAGCAATTCCAATAGGACATCGATGGAAAATGATTCGATATCTGTCAAAAGTAATCTTGCTCTGCGAGCAGGGTTATTCGATAATTATTGAAATGTCACTTTTAAGTTTAATTTCAGTTTAATTATCCAATTGAGACAGACCCTAAATAATCTGATAGAAATATTGCCACGCAATGAATTTATCAATACAGTGTATGATTATAAATAAATGTAAAAGTTCTGAAAAAATCAAAACTATTCCCGAGATTATTCTTTTCAAATTTTTAAATGTCAAATTATTTCCTATTTGTTTTGCAAAACTAACATTTCTGTTGAATATATTGCCTTTAACCTTCGTTAGATTAAACTGAAAATAATCTTTTCAAAGGCTTAAACTAAAATTAATCATTCAAAGCTTATTGTCGAATTACCCGCATAATTACAAACTGTACATGGATATTTTCCCGTGCGGTCGGCAACAGTATCCTTTACTGTTGACAACTGTATATGAACAATCTCATATAAAGTTCCAACAGTTTGTGGTACGGTTATTTGACAAATAACAATATGTTGAATGGGTTGTTAAGTTATGTCACCATAAAAAATCGGCCGTTTTCGCCTGCAAAATTTTCGCTCGACAGTATGATAAAATGTTGACATATAATGCAGGAAATATAAAACATTTTCGGGACAGCATGTTATACATTGACATTTAGTGTTGATGTCGAGCAGTTATGGTTGAGTCGGCCGAAAAGTATTTGATAACCGCAACATAAACTGTGAAGCTATATCTTACATCGTAATAATGATTCTGACCATATAACATGTTGTTTTTTATTATGCGGGTATGCATCACAATGAGTGGATAGATCGAATATTGTTTTAGATTAAAATGTAATCTAATTATTGTCGGGCCGGCACCAAACCGGACCGCGCGATTGAGCACTCGCGCTGCGACGTGAGTCGCGACAATTTGAAATATTTCATTAGTAGTGCGCATCATGCACGCATGGATGTACTATCATGCGCACTAATCAGAAATGAGTTGCGACGTCTGATAACTGCAGATATTTCATTTTGTTGAAAACAAATTTTCGATTTTCTACTATACACGGAACAGCTTTTTTATTTTTATCCGTGTAGTACATACACTGAAAGAAAGACCATAGTAATGTGTACTATATCGAGGGTAAAATTAAAAACATTTCACCACTTGATTTGTGCAGAACGCAACGCGTGTTTAGAACAACCGTATTTGATGTAAATTTTACTATGTTGTCGCAGAGAAGAATTGTTGTTTATTTGACTATGTTATCATCAATACTAGTATGTGAAACGACGTTCAACATGGTAGGTTTAACTGTAAAGAATAAGGATTTACTATTCACGGTAGGGGCACAGAATACAGAAATGCATTTCATACTCATTATGTATTTGATTTCTTTTTTAGTTTACACCTTTTATTAGCATATTTGTGTGGTCTTATAATTTTTGAAAGAATTGATCCTGTTGAATGTCATTGAGGTATTAAAACAATTTGGCACCTTTCATATTTCCAATAATGGCGTTTGAAAACAGTAATCCATCCACAAGTTTCTGGCACCATCTCGGGCACCATTATCAAAGACGACCAGCGGACCGCGGCCAGAGGTAGCATACACATTTCCAGTTTCAGTCATTGCGGTAGTAATTTAATGAAAATGCATTCCATGTTGGTGGCAACAATATTCTGGACAGTTTTGCTTTCATGCGTGGTTTGGCCAGCTCCTCCTCGCAAAAGTAGTCATCTGCAAAAACCCGAGCAACATTGTGAGATACATATGTATTATTTATTACTTGATCTGTTTCTACTTACCGAGCTGGCTTTCCGCAGTCCGAATGCGAAAACCGCTAAGCTGATCAATAAGTTTAAATTCCCTTATTTGAGAAAAGAATCATCTTTATCCGTATCCATCTCCTGCGTTTTTTTTATGACAGCTCGATGAGATATTTTTTCTCAAAATCACTATTAGTTAAACTGACTATTTGGCATGGTAAAATAATACATTTTGCATGGTTATGTCAACTACAGTGTGAATGTTTTTAAATTGATGATAGTTGAGATTACTATTTTGTGATATAGTTCCAACAAACATATGCATGTTGTTGGTTTTACTACATAACTTTTATCAGTGTATGCGGTCACAAAATCTTGGACCCCTCCCCCCTAAAACCTGTGACATCATTTTTAAACGACCCCTTATACCCGTGTGAAGAGCGGAGCAAAAAGATATTTTAGTTACTAGATAAAGATTGTCCCTTCGGTTCCCTTTGTTCTGCTGTCCGGAACATGTTGGGTATGGATTTTCCTTCTTTGACATTCAGCTCCCCTATTCTCGCCAGCAAAAGATGTTCCGGACAGCGACGACAGCGACAATCTTTATCTAGTATCTAAAATATCTTTCGCGGAGCATGATTGATACGTTTGAGTGCGTTTTGAGAGTTTTCCCATGGGAAAGCTGTCAAAACGTACGCAAACGTATTTATTCTGCTCAGCTCTTGAATCTCAAATCTCCGTGCTTTCAAGAGTGCGTCCTACGGTTTAAGTTTTCAGTGACGGGTAGTGACCAAAGAACGTGTTCCTTGATTTGACATTAAAATACACGAATTAAGATAGCAAAACAAAATAAAAATCGCTCCGGCGTTTTGATTTTGATTGTTTCGGGCGTCTCAAAGTGCATTCTCTCATGATTGGTCGACTAGCGTTTGGTGGACATCGTTATCGAAAAGTGCAACTGTGTTGTGCACCGCTGATAAACAAAATAAACAATGTAAATGCAACACGTCTTATTTTGCAATGTTATTCAATCACAACAGTGCATTTTATATAATTGCTTTGCTGGGTGCAGTTCAGTTGGTTAAAAGACATTTTTTCGGTTTACAGAGCAAAACTAAAATGCAAACTGTGCTTCGTTTCTTGCAGCCCCTCTGGAGTTTAATCGAAGCTAACAGTGAAAGCAGGATGTTCTCATCGAGTTCGGGAAAAGCAAGAACCTATCCGACTACTTTGGAAGGATTCGGCTATGGCTTCAATACAGGTTGGTTGCCTTGCTGAAGTGCGATATGGTTTCTTCTCATGATCGGTTTTATTTTTAGATGGCAAGCTCAGACAAATCGATAAGGAAACAGGGAAATTGACCGATAAAGGGTTTGATTTTAATATTTACACTTCTGCACAGGAGAATCAAGCTCACTATGAAGCCCTGGGGGAGACAATCACGGATGCTGTGTATCAGAAGCTGGAGAAAGATGTAGGATTGAAGAAACTGTTTCTTCCCAATGATGTTCCACACGAAGAAGCGACCTTCATTTTCAGTACGACAGAGAATCTCGTAAAACCTAAAAAGTTGTTGGTATTGATCCATGGAAGTGGAGTTGTTCGAGCAGGGCAATGGGCTAGGAGGTAAGTGCAAAACAAATATTCCAATATCTTCTGACGAAACAACTGCACTCTGTCAAACTAAATAATCCACCTAATGGTAATATGTAGTACCTACCTTTTTCGTGCACTATTAGATGTAAGGGTAGGGTTAACATTATTGTACCGTGGACCCCCGGTAATATGACCGTTTTGAATCTGAATACTTTTTAATTTGAACCTTGTTCGTTTGAACATCGTTGGTTCAAATGGTTCATTTAGCACGTGGAATCGAGACAAGAAAAATGGAACATCGTAAAATGGAACGCAGCATCAAAACAATCCAACAACGAGAGCAGCAAGAAACAAGTTTTTCTGAAGCAAATAGAGTAAACAGAAGTGGAAATTAAAAATGAACCCCGTTGATTTGAATGAAGTACCATTCAAATTATCGGGGGTCCACGGTAGCCTAAAGGAGGACACGTCCTGCTTTTTCAATAAAAATCGTTTAAAAATAGTTAACAAAGTACGACAGTTTTATATATTCCGCCTCGGTGCTAGACAATGATACGCTTGTTTGCTTCCGACAGCACCATTCGATGAGTCCGCCTCCGAATTTGAGCAAAAAACCAGTATTGGATCTTCAGTCCGCAACTTCGCCTACCCAGTCAGCGTCTACGAAACATTCCAACGTTAACTCGTTTTCAGCTCCCTGATGCAACCCTTTTAAGAAACAAAGCACCTTTTTGGCTTCAATCCAGTCCGCTTTGGTTGGCTCTGATACACGACGTCCGAGGATAAAAGTGCCTAACGAAATATCAGGACGGCTATTGATTGCAACATACAACAACGCACCTTTGGTATTGTCCTTTGTCCTCTCCTCCTGCGGCTGTCGTAAGTAGCGACTCGCCATTGGTACTCGTGAAGTGTTAGCATTCTCCATTCCAAATCAAGTAGTTTCGAGATGTGCATTTCATACGACATACGACTGCTCTTGAATCATCGCTCCCGTATCCAGAGGTCTGTTTGATGAAAATCTTCTCCTATAGCTCGCCATAGAGATATGCTGTTTTTATGTCGACGAACAACTACCTGTTGATGTCGTGACCACCGCTGCCAGCAACGTCCCATTAGCGAATCAATCTCTCGGTGATATCGAGGTGAATGTCGAAGCCATCTCAAAAGCGAAGTCTAAGCTTAAGACATCATCTAATCCTGGTCCTGACTGTGTTCCATCGATGATTCTCAAAAAGAATATTACCTGTCTGCTTGAACCCCTTCTCCTGTTATTCCAACTCTTTCTATACAGCTGCACATTCCCATCTTGCTGGAAGACTGCAGATATGTTTCCGGTCTAGGGGAGGGTAAACAACTACCGGGGTATGACATCGCATAGTACAATAGCGAAGCTTTTTGCACTGGTTGTCATGGACCCGCTGAATGCCCACTGCAAACAATATCTTTGCGCTGACTAACATGGTTTTACAGCCTTCCGTTTAACAACCACTAACTTGTTGTGCCTAACGTCGTACGTCACGGATAGCATGACTGCACGCACTCAAACGGACGTGATTTACACGGATCTTTTAGCAGCATTCGATAAGCTGAACCATAAAATTGCAATCGCCAAGCTAGACAGACTTGGAGTCGGTGGAAATCTCCTCGATTGGTTTCGATCATATCTGACCGGACGCCAGCTGGTGGTTGCTTTAGGCGATTGTGGCTCAGATAGTTTTCGCGCTTCGTCTGGTATACCGCAGGGCAGCCACTTGGGGTCATTAATTTTCCTGCTTTACTTCAACGATGTTCACCATGCAATCGATGGACCACGGCTATCCTTTGCGGACGATCTGAAGATATTTCGCATCTGCTCAATAGCCGATTGCCAATCCCTCCAAAACCAGATCACTGTGTTTGCCGACTGGTGTACTCTGAACCGACCGGTCAACCCGGCGAAACCCGTGCAGGAGAGATTGGCTTAATAATACCTAATTTTGTTATTGATACCATACTCTATTATGAACTAGCCCTGCATAAGAGGCAAAATACCTGATACCCTACCCCGTTACGCTGGGATATGGATACTCTGAAGTAGTGCGTAACAGTGTAAATTCGGTCATATCGCCAGGCTCGGTACAACACTGAAGCTGACAATATGACGTCCCTAACCTCGAATCCCAAGGTGTCAGGCGACCCGTGCTAAGGGGATGAATGGCCTGGGAGGTGAAACAATTAGCCATGCAGTTAACGGAGCCTGTAATGCTGGGTAGACACTCTTTGTGTTGCATTACGGAGTAAGATCTACCACACTGTGCTCTAGTTCTTACTATTCTTGTTAATACTTATGAGTGATGGTCGGAAGAGTATGGATGGAGAAATGGAGCAGAAAGACATGCACTAAACAAATGACACGGGTATACTACAAAAGCTCAATGAAATGGACGCAGTGGTTCATCCCGAACAAAAAAAAATACCTGAGGAATAATACCAAAAATTAATATGCACAATACTTGAACCATAACATAGTTCAATTTCAATATCAAACGAATACTAATTGGTTCATTTGGTAGGGGAAAAGACGGCTTTGGCAGGTTTTGTTCTATTATTGGCAGGGGGGTTTTGTCGACCAAATTTTATGAAATTTGGCCACAATATTCTTTGATATGCAAAGAATGTTTAGGCCAAATTTGAGCATAATCAGTCATAAAAAAACCCTGACAATAATAGAACAAAACCTGCCAAAGCCGTAATTCCCCCTATTATAATTCAATTTAAAAACTGATTTTGTTATGGCTTAAGTATTGTGCATATTAGTTTTTCTTATTATTCCTCTGGTATTTTACCTCTTATGCAGGGCTAGTTCATAACAGAGTATGGTATCAATAGCAGAATTAGGTATTATTGAGTCAATTTCTCTTGCTCAGATGACCGTCGCTGATATTATACAAGAAAGGATCGATTGTCCAGACATTGTGCAACAAATTAACATTAACGTGCAACATCGGCCATTGCGTAATATTGAGACTTCCCCTTCGCCGCACTAACTATGTTGTGAGCAACGCACTGAGCAGAGAGTTTTTAGTAAGGTGGCATCTATATTTGACTACCAATTGACAAGAGATGCGCTTCGCCGTAGTTTTGTAAATGTTTTTCGTCGTATTAGCTGACGCGCCATGTGCAAGATAAGTGTATTTTAGTCCCATGACAATTAAATTTTTTGTTGGATTTTACTGTTTTGTTAATTAGTTATTATTGTAGTGACCATACTAGTTTTAAATCATCATTAGGATTACGAACAATCTGTTGATGTACACCATAAATAAACAATAAACAATAGACGTGCTTCGTTAACATCTTCCGACTGCTAGCTACTGTTAAAACCGTGCGGAAGGTAGTTTTGGCACGAAAATTGGATCGTACTCGCTTTCAAATCTTTTACATAACCGTTGAGCTACCGCTACGAGCCTGGCTTTAAAACGAATGACATTCCCATCAGCATTTTCTTTGCGCTTAAATACCCATCTTGAGCCAATTGCTCGACGACCGGAAGGTAACTTGACAATATCCCGTTTTCTTGTACCGAAGCTATTTTTTCAGCCATTTCCCCTTTCCACTTATTGCTCGCAGGACTAGCCATCGCTTCTGCGGAGTTGCTGAGTTCACTAAAACCGCTGCGGCTAAACCAATCGTTTCTCGAAATGTTTCCGGTGGTACTCTATGTAGAGTAGTTAGGAATAACAAAACAAATAAAATGAACTTGTTTGATGCAATATCATTATTATAATAAATATATACTAAAATACAAACTAAGATGTTTCTCGTTACAAATCCCATGTCACGAACTTCATGTCACAAGACCATCTACACCCAAAATAAAAATCAAATCGTTGCAGAAGAGGGGAAACAAAAAAAAAGCGGTTGCTATAGTAACAAGGGGAACAGAGTCTCCAGGTGGCAAGTCCTCGTCTATAAAACGGACGGTCATCGGAGACCAGAGTCATTCTACTCTCGAACGTCATATCGTACGCTTCGAACAGCCAACCGATCCCAGCAGGCTAGGAAACCAACGCGGACTCATCAGTTGCCATTGGCAACCATCACCCACCAGCGGTGGACGTACAGGCGACGGACAGCATTACGGAGAGGCACAATCCAGCGAAGAGGCAGATTGCCTGCCCACTACCAAGCGACGAACTATCTCGTGGACGAACCCGATTCCGCGGCGCGCGCAAGACGGCGTGCCCCCAGCGGTCGCCATAACAACGCTTCAACGAACGACGCGGACGGCGTCTATCACGACGAACTACCTCGCGGACAAACCCGATTTCGCGGCGCGCGCAAGACGGCGTGCATTCAGCGGTCGCCATAACAACGACGCGGACGGCGTCTACCACGGCAATCCGCACGCTTGTGCAGCAACCTCGTGGCATCAAAAAAAATTATAATAACCGGCCTACTGCGCATCTAACAGCATTCAGCTGAGACGCTAGCGGTACGCATGGCAATACGCCTTCCATAACACGACACCAACCTATGGTTGGTTGATATGTTGTGGTTCGGCATTTTAAAGAGGATTGGAGGATTGGTACAAAACGGCTTTTTATGATGAATATTAAATTCATTTCTCTATAGCTGCGACAAGGTTTCGAAAAACAACTTGCAATGGAGAGCAAAGGTCAGCTCTACCCCCTCTTGCTCGACTGCCTGTGGCTTTTCACAGCTGATCCCTGTAGGCTTGGTTTGGTCGAATTCCGCTACCCGTACATCCTGACTCACCCTTTTTTCCTGTACGTGTGTCCAATAGGCTGTATGCCCTCATCTCTGAAGAATAACCAACAAACGTGAACTTTTCAGTCTCAACTTTAAACTTCTTGCGTTTTTGAGAAGGCATCACACCCAAAGAATTTCATTCTCTTTAGATTAGGCTTTCTACCTAACTAAATTTCAAAAAGATTATTGTCCACAGCAGCTGACGGCAATCTGTTCTGAATATAGGCAGCAGTGTTCACCGCCTCTGCAAAAATCGATTGGGCAACACTGCATTTTGTTCAGCGTTCTATTTTTCCGCTATGCCGCCCAATTATGTTGAGGGGCATACCCGGCGATGTATTCCGACTTTATTCCCTTTATTGCTGGTGTACTCACCTCCTCTGTCCGAACGAATGGCCTTTGGCTTCTTAACCAATTGATTTTTAGTGAATCTGACGTATTCTCGTATTTTACTTTCAACCTCTGACTTTTCCTGAAGAAAAGGCATCATTGTGTACTGTCGTGACCGGACGAGGTTCCTAACCTGACCGTTCGTCGCAACAATTGTCGTGACCGGACGAGGTTCCTACACACTAATTGTTTTTTCGCTGAAATCCAGCAAAGTTTTGCTGATTTTTTTTGTGCTGTTAATCCAGCAATTATTTCAGTAAAAAATATAGCTGTGCGAACAGCAAAAATATTTTCCCAAAAATGATAACTAGATATGCTGAATTTTCAGTAAACAATAGTCTTATGTTTGCTGATTAACCACCCAACAAACATTCACTAGTTGAACTAACATCAGTGTGATGATTTAATTCAGCGCTGTGTTGAATTATGTCTGTACTATTTCTTATCACAACTTCTGTTCAAGCTTTGTTCACACAATTTTGGCGAAGTTATACAACTACAATATCTCATTTTGAAAAACAACTTTATTAACTGATTCGTTAAACCTTTAATAAGCATTTTACTAAGCCTCAATTCAGCTACATGTGAATTCTTCGAAAATAATAACACATAGAAGGTAACATCATTAAGATCTCCAATGAACGTATTTTAAAGCAATTGCTATTTTCATATGATCATTTTAAAACTTTCCTAAATCGGGTCTCGAACTGCTGTCATTTGATCATCTGCCGGTAACGTTGTCATCCGCGCCATCCTTGATTTGTTAGATATGGCTCACTCAATGCATAACATAAATAAACTTATTGCTGAATATGAATCATAATTGGACTCTTATTCAATAAGTCGATCTGTCAAACTACAGTTTGTTAATAACTGTACAAGATTTTTATTTCGACCATTGTTCAGCCAGTCATAACCATCGCACACTAGGAAAAATACGTAAAAATAATGTCGATAAACGATAAAATAAAATCCGTCCCCAATGCTATTTATGAATTTATGAAAATAAAATCAATGTATATTCGGCCTTCCCCAGAATCTCTTGAAAAACGGTTGCGATATGATTGTCAAATGCTAAGATTATTCCAATTTCATCAACATCCATGCGATAATATTGGGATTCCACACATCAAAGATTCAATAATTTTCCGACGTTATTCAACGGCGTTATGTCCGGCTTTTAGTAAATTTAGTTGCGCATGAATGCATGATTTTTTCATTGCTCCAGCAGTTTTGTTTGTTCCGACAGCTTAATAAATCACGAATATAAAAAGCATGTCTTGAAAATAATTCATTATTCTTGAAAGTCTCTTTAATAAAGACACAAAAAAAAAATTCATTATTTTCCTATAAATCAAATTTTCCAAATCTAGAATCCAGATTTTCTTTCAAACTGAAAAACATAATGTTTTTTTCCACTGTGCGATAGATCAGATAAATGTGAAATCCAATGGTTAAGAAGGACAACGGTTAAGAAGGATGTCTAATGCTTGCTTATTAACTTACTATTCAAACTCAATTCGACCACCCTTCACATCATAGTCGAACAGAGAACTTTAAAAATCATTAGTTCAGCATATTGTTAAACTTCCCCAATATGCTGAAATGTGATAAAACGAAAACGTTAGTTCGACTTCAAATAAAGGTAGTAAACAAATAAATAGGCCATGTCGAATATTAGTTAGATTAGATGCTGAAATGAAATCTGTCTAGCGAATTATTTAGCATTCATTTTATTCAGCTACGAAGATCACAAATAAACAATAATTCAACCTAGATGCTTATTAGTAGCTTGTCGTTGTTTGTTGGGCAGTAACTGGGTGACCAAAAATGTTTGCTGAATTTCCAGCAATAACAATACCTGCATATTGTATTTCTGAATCTTTGTCTTCATAATTCATAAAAAAACGATCGTTTATGTTTTACATTTTCATATTTATTATGATGTTTAATGTAGGTAGGTTAATTTAATCTATTGATGATGATGTAATAGACCATCGTCCATCTGAAATAAAAATATGTGAAATGTGATCAATATAAAAAGAAACCCACGAACTTTTTTAAATTAAATATTTGAATATAACTTACTGTATCGATGTAGTTTCTGCAAGCCTCAGATGTTATGTTCCTTTCATCGTTCTAGTACGAATTTTTACGTTTTATAGGAATGCCACTTATATTGTGCTTCCAGTTGAAACCCGAAGTGAGCTCTCGCGACGATTGAGTTTTTCCTTATTTCCTGATGTCGCAACTGCATCGCGACTAGTGCGCATCTATGCCACCGCCGTGCGCCATGATGCGCACTAGTCGCGACATAGTTGCCACAAAAGGAAACGGGAGAAAACTCGATTGTCGCGAGAGCTCATTTCGGTTTTCAACTGGAAGTACAATATATAATAACGAAACACTTGCATCGACGAAAAAGTAGATTTTCTGCCAGAAGTACAAGTCCAAGCTTGACATTTCGTTGACAGGTTGAAATCTGTTAAGATATTTGCTGTTTTCCAGCAAATAATGAAATGCTGGTACGCATTCAGCAATTGTATTTGCTGATTTTCAGTGATTGAGTGGATTCATTGCTGGTTTTCAACGATCTGTCAAATAAATTACTGATAACCAGCATAAAATAATTTACTGGTTAGCTTTCAGCAAACTATTATGCTGTGTTACAGCAAACTTGCATGAGAATATCTGTTTAACAGCAAATTGATGAATTGCTGATAAGCATTCAGCAAACCATTTTGCTGGTTCGGGAGAAGAAAACTGACTTCCGTCGTCGATTCGTTCTGACACGAACTCGAGAAAACCAAAAACATTTTTGCGTTACCATGGAGCTCAAATTAGCTCAATAGTATAGTGTATAGTCAATACACATTGATTCGAGTAACTCAATAAATAAGTGCATATCATTAGAACATATGTCAAATGCAGATTTCAAGGGATTGATGGTAATGGCATTTTGCTAAAATAACTTTATCATAACTTCTAATGCCAATCTTATCCACTACATGTACCTGCTATGATCGTCTAGTATAGTCATATAGTACGCCCGGAGTCGTTGCCATCGGACCGCAACACAGAAGGACCAATCTTCAAAAAGACGGTCAAAAACCACTTTTTAAAGTGATCCAAATTGATAACTTGAGTCATGGGTTGTTAGTAGAATACTTGACGATGATGTAAACATAGTTTTGAGTCATTTTATTCGGATGAATCTTACCTTTACAGTCAATACAAGTTGAGCATGTTGTCGATTTTGAATTCTGTTAAATCTTGTAACATTTATCTTACTGCTTCATTATGATGGCCTCAACGTATACATCGCCCTAGCCTATTATATTTCGCACCATTACAAAGTGTAGCTCTAAGGGCCGATTTCTTCACCTCCGCTTAACTCTTAAGCGGTGCTTACCTATACGCTTAAACCTGGTTTAAGCCCTAAGCGGAGGTGAAGAAATCGACCCTAAAACTAATAAAGCAACGCTTAAACGTTCGTAAATTATTATTGATCGCGCAGAAAGTACTCGGTCTTTATTATGTATAAAATTATTATTGTATTATCTTGTTGTTATATTTATTTTAAATTCAAAAGGGTACCCATCGGTACCCATCAATGAAATTCACGCTGAAGCCTTATTTTTTTTGTCAGGAATCCAATCCTGAAGAAATTAGGTTTCGCCACTCTCCGCCCGCTCAGTTATTTCGGTTTTACTGGCGGTGGTCCTTTCGGTCTTGCCAATCAATTTTGATGAATGCAGCAACGCACAATTTGTTTCTCCTTCTACTTTTCATTTGCCCCATTGCAATGGTTTGACATCAGCTTAAAATTGTCTAGGGGTCGTACACTTATTACGTGAGCTTTTTCTGGGGTTTTCAACTCCCCATTTCATCTAAATATTGCGTAAGAAAACGACAGAAGCAATCCTACACTCCCTCCCCCCAGGTGATTACGTAATATGTATACGCCCCCTGGCACCATTTGTTCTAGTCTCACGCATACTTTTGTTGAGAAAATCCCACGTGATCATTAGTTCTTACAGGTTTCTGCACTCTGAGATTTTGAAAATATTGATAATGAAAGCAGGATAAACTATCAATTCATCCGTCTAAGACGAATTAAGTACTGTCCATTTAATTCCACCAGTTAATTTTCGTTATCTTTGCAGATACGTATTTCGACCACAACTCTGTGGTCGAAATACGTATCTGCAAAGATAACGAAAATTAACTGGTGGAATTAAATGGACAGTACTTAATTCGTCTTAGACGGTTGAATACATTCCACTAAAAGAGCTTTATATATTTTTCTATCAATTCATGTTATGTCTAGTCGCAATGGTTAATTTCGGGAGAGGATTTTACTTTGTAAAAAGATCATGAGTTTTTCACATGAATCGTAATATCAAGTAACAACTTGCACCTCTACAGCTTTACTTTGTTTAGGGACGAAACGAAACCTATTCCATATGTTTACAATTACTAACAATAACATATTTTTTTCGATAGCACTGCGGTGAGGCGGCTGAAATCGGTAATTGAATACCTGTGGAAATGCTCATTTAAAGAGAATTCTACATTGGCGGCGCCAGCCATTGATATTTGATAAGGCACCACTTGGTGCAAGCACGTTGTTTTAGAGAACTATAGCGTGCTTGCGACGACTGCTGCCCCACTTCTTGCTCCGATAGTTGTACTTTAGCTTGATTCCGAGACGATGAACCATATATTCAATGAAAAATCACAATATGTGGCGCTGCTAGACCATTTTATTCACTTCTAACATTTTTGATCGACTTTTTTAGAATTGGTCCCACTGTGCGCAAGCGTCGCTATATCAAGTACGCTCTTGGAAATTTCCTCAGCTATCTGTGGAAATGACGGCCACAGGCACGTAATTCGCGAAGTCGAAGCAAAATTCTTCACACAAACAATGACAGTTCTTTATGGGTTTTTGCAGTAGAGCAACAGAGAGGAGGAGATGGCGGCCATGTTTCACTCAAACTCTGACAGATAGCAATGCGATTTTCCATAGGAGGGAAGAGCAGAATTTGCTTTGACTTCGCGAATACCCCCACAGAGTGAGGCATGGCAGAGTGGCATACAAGTAAGCCTCGCATGGTCGGTAATGGTAAAATGATTGAAGTCTCGCTAAGTCGGGGGCAGATACCTCTGCGGCACCTCAGAATCAAGGGACGCCTCCGGCTTGGCAGACAAGTGGTATTACTCCGGTGCAGGACGGATGATTATCACACTGATTGGGGACCGACTGGGTCGTGAGATGCCAACTCGATTTACCTCCTGCAAAGTATCTGGCCTTCTACTTGTTGGTGATCTGGCGGCTCAGGTGGGCGAGTGTTTGGGCACATGTTGTACTTCCCGGGAAGTACACCCAGCTAAAACAACTTAGGGACTTCATAAAAACCACTTATGATTTGGCGCCGCAATGATTACATTTGAGAATCGTGAGTTTGGTTTATGATTCCGAAGGGGAAATGAGATTCCAAATACTTAAAAGCTCCATAACTAGGACTTATGAAAATAATAATCAAACATTATAAGTATTATAAACGATGTTGATGTATTCCGTCACTTAAATTTTTGAGTTTTACAGTTGAAATGACATGAAATTTGGAAGTATTTATGAAGGGAAATTTTATTATCAATGTGAGTCGTTTTCTTTTTTCCTTTCTCGTACAACAAAGTTGTATCGAAAGGCTATCATTTCACTCCAAAATCGAACTTTTTATAGAAGTCTCGGAGACCCATGATGTAATATACCAATCGACTCAGCTCGTCGAACTGAACAAATGTCTGTCTGTCCGTGTGTATGTGTGTGTGTGCACCAGGCATTGAAAGCGTGAGTGAAGCGGACGAGCATTGATCTAATTCAATCATAGCATCCAATGCCAGTGAGTGAACAGCCTTGCTCAGATGGATACCAAACAACGATTATGAGCGATCGTTGCTGCGTAAACAACGAGCGACAGGGTTCGCCAAGCCAAACTTGGTATGGTATCCAGGGAAGCTACGACTGGAGCATTTGTATTACGCTTGCTCTACTAGAATAAAACCAAAACACATCAGGTGTTCTGATTTATTCACTCTGCTTTCAAGTTGCTGGGATGGAGGAGAGACAGTATCGAAGCCTCCCATGCAGTGTATCTGAGTTCCATTCTCATAGCGGTCTTAATTTTCCTAATGTCTGAAAAGATTTTTCTAACACCGTGTGGTAACAACACTCATTGTTAAGTTACCAAGTGATTTGCCTCGTTCAGTTGTCTCCCATTGATGAGCGATGAAGATCTTTAAACATTGAATCAACGAACGCCAAATTTCAACGATCTAGAAAGCATCAGTGACTAGACTGCAGGGGAACATCAAGTTGGCATGAATTTAGCTGATTTTTACTCATGATCTGATTTTTTTCAATGCCTGGTGTGCACACGAAAACCGATAAACATTAGCCACTTTGTTTAATGTAAATTGAGCCAATAGTTAACGAATCTACCCTAGCAGCAGTAACGAGCAACAAGAATCATCATCGTCCAACGCAGGTACGAACGTGCGATCGTCATCATCATCATTAGCGTCGTCGTCAGTGTCGAGTATGAAGAACGAGCCGGCAGTTGAAGTAAATAAACACATATGTATACATACACAAAACCGTTATCCCTTTGTAAATATTCTAGATGTAAAATTTGTGCGCATAAAGAAATATACATCAGTTTCGTCTTGTAAATCGTTGAAGTCGGTTGCTTTATTTTCGGACAAGTCCGAGTGAAAGAACCTCCCAGTTTTGAAGATTGGGTTTTATTGAAAGTGATTTGCGTCGTGTCGGTTATCGGATAACAAGTTGTTTCGATTTTGTACATTTGCCTCCGGAAGGCGAATTGAAGGACAGTTTAGTTGTGTCGAAAACAGTTCCGAGAATCTGTGTGTCGAAACAGTACCGTTAAAGGGTGTCGCGTAGTGCAAAGAAACAATTTCCCCAGTGGAACGAACCAGAAATTAGGCTCCATTGGAATTGAGGAGCCCGACAGTGTCGACATCGTGGACACACTTTTTCATATAGTAGTTCTTAACCGATTTTCTCGCAACAAGTTTCATTCAACAGGGGACAAAGCCTTGTTGATCACTATTGAATTTGATAACGATCGACCATTGCGTTTAAAAGTTATTGAGAAAATGGGATCGAAGTGTATAAGCGTCATATAAGGTTGGTGTCTTGGCTTAATGCGAGAAAGGCAGTATAACCGCTCGGTGAATTAAGTTGAGTTTTTTTCATGATATAGAATATAAGATTTTTTTTTCGTTTGATTTGAAAATAAAACTGAAGTTTAAGACTTTAGCTATCAATGTTGGATAAATTAAACGATTCAGTATTGTACCCAACAAACATTCACTAGTTTAACTAACATCAGTGTGATGATTCAGTTCAGCACTGTGTTGAATTATGTCTGTACAATTTCTTATCGCAACTTCTGTTCAGGCGTTGTTCACACAATTTTGGAGAAGTTATACAGCTACATCTCATTTTGAAAAACAACTTTATTACCTGATTCGTTAAACCTTCAAGCATTTTACTTAGCCCTAATTCAGCTACATATAAATTCTTCGAAAATAATAGCGCATTGAGAGTAACATGATCAAGATTTCAATTAAACGTATTGCAATTGCTATTTTCATATAATCATTTTAAAATTTTCCTAAATCAGGTCTCGAACTGCTGACATTTGATCATCCGCCGGTAACGTTGCCATCCACGCCATCCTTGATTTGGCTTACTCAATGCAAAACATAAATAATCGTATGGCTGAATATGAATCATAATTGGACTCTTAATCAACAAGTCAATCTGTCAAACTACAGTTTGTTAATAACTGTACAAGATTTTTATATCAACCATTGTTTAGCCAGTCATAACCATTCAACACTGGGAAAAAATATAAGAAAATAATGTCAAAACGATGAAATATAATTGGTATCCAATGATGGGGTTTATGAAAATTAAATGAATTTATGTTCGACCTTTCTCAGATACTCTGAATAACCGGTTGCGATATTATTCTGCCATCAATACCACACATGCAGCGAGTAAATAACTACACATATCGACATTTATTTACATATAAAATAACAACTAGTATATAATACTTGTGACACATATACTTACTTGATACTTGATGGGCTACAGCTCTTCGATGAACCTACGCCGAATGGAGTATCCTTCTCCACTGGACTCGATCCTGGGCCAATCGCTTCCAGTCGCCCTGAACATTGAGCGCCCTCAGGTCCTCTTCAACTGCAAAAAGCCATCGTGTACGCGGCCTTCCACGAAGCCTGCGGCCTCTTCCGGGTTCTCTACTAAATATTATCTTCGCTTGTCGTTCTTCCGGCATACGAACAACGTGACCAGCCCACCGTAGTCTGCCGTGTTGCATAAGCTTAATAATATCCAGCCCTTTATACACCTGGTACAATTCGTGATTCATGCGACGCCGCCAGATACCGTTCTCCTGTTTACCGCCGAGTATTGTCCGCAGCACCTTACGCTCAAACACTCCGAGAGCTCTCCGATCAGCCTCCTTTAACGTCCATGTCTCATGGCCGTATAAAGCCACCGGAAGAATCAGAGTAGTATACAGCGCGAGTTTTGTTTTCGTTTGCAGACTACGGGACTTAAGCTGGTTACGAAGTCCGTAATAAGCCCTATTTGCTGCTGCAATACGCCTTTTCACCTCGCGGGTAACATCATTATCGCACGTCACTAATGTTCCAAGATACACAAATTCTTCTACCACTTCAAATTTTTCACCATCCAGCACTATTTCGCTACCACTACCACTAATGAACCCACGTTGATTGCCAGCGACCATGTACTTCGTTTTGCTGGTATTGATCGTGAGTCCAATCCTCGCTGTCTCCCTCTTAAAAGGCGCAAAAGCCTCTTCCACGGCGCGGCGATCAATTCCGATAATATCGATATCGTCCGCAAATCCCAGGAGCATATGCGATTTTGTGATAATGGTACCGCTTCTTTGCACACCAGCTCTCCTAATCGCTCCCTCGAGCGCTATATTGAACAGTAGGTTCGAGAGTGCATCACCCTGCTTTAATCCATCTAAGGTAACAAATGACGTCGATATTTCATCCGCAACCCTTACACTTGATTTCGATCCGTCCAACGTTATACGAATCAGCCGTATCAGTTTCGCCGGAAAACCATGTTCAAGCATAATTTGCCATAATTCATTCCGTTTCACTGAATCGTACGCCGCCTTGAAATCAATAAACAGATGATGTGTCTGCAAGTTGTACTCCCGGAATTTATCAAGGATTTTTCTCAGGGTAAACATTTGATCCGTCGTTGATCGGCCCTCACGAAAACCTGCTTGGTATTCGCCGACGAAGGACTCTTCAAGCGGTCTCAATCTGTTGAACAGAATACGGGACATAATTTTGTACGCCGAATTAAGGAGGGTTATTCCTCGGTAATTGGCGCACTCCAGTCTGTGCCCTTTCTTAAACAGAGGGCAAATGAGGCCGTCCAACCAGCTAGCAGGCATTTCCTCGTCTTCCCATATTTTCGACATAATATGGTGCAGAACTTCATAAAGCTGCTCACTGCCATGTTTGAGAAGTTCAGCCGGGAGCTGATCCTTCCCCGCAGCCTTATTGTTTTTCAGCTCTTTGACAGCTTTTTTAACCTCATCTAGTGTAGGTTACTCCACAGCTTGTCCATCGTCGCTAATATTTATTCTGTTCACCGATGCACCGTCACTTCCTCCATTCAACAAAGTCTCGAAGTGTTGCTTCCACCTGGCAGCCACTTCAGTTTTATCTGTCAGCAAATTCCCTTGTTGGTCGTTGCACATGACGGGAGATGGCGCTGTCTTTCTCCGCACGCCATTGACAGACTCATAAAACCTCCGCATATCGTTCTGCTCCATTTTTCTTGCGCCTCACTAATAACTTGTTCTTCGTACTCTTTTTTCTTCCTGCGGTGGGTTCGTTTTTCGGCTGCTCTTGCTTCCTTGTACCGATCTCTATTCGATCGGGTACCTGACACCAACATCCGGCTTCTGGCAACGTTCTTCTCGTCTGTCACTCTCTGGCACTCCACATCGAACCATCCCGTCCTGGGTCGCCTCTGTGCAGTGCCTAGCACTTCTCGTGCTGTTGTGCTCACCGCTCCATGGATCGACTCCCATAGATCGTTGATGTGGTCGCTAACGTTGATTGCACTTATCCGTTCGTCGAGCTTCTGGCGGTACTCAGCCGATACTCCTTCCGCCGACAATCGCTGGATATTGTAACGCATCGTTTGCTGTGATCTTTTGTTCGATACAGTTGACAACCGTGATCGGATTTTACTGACAACGAGGTAGTGATCAGAGTCAATGTTCGGACCTCTGAATGTCCGCACATCGATAACATCCGAGAAATGGCGCCCATCCACCAGAACATGGTCTATCTGGTTGCAAGTTTCACCATTTGGGTGTCTCCAGGTGTGCTTTCGGATGTTCTTTCGTGCGAAGTAGGTGCTACTGATGGCCATCCCTCTGGCAGCAGCAAAATTTACTAGCCGTAGGCCGTTGTCATTGGTAGCGGAGTGAAGGCTCTCCCTACCGATTATGGGACGGAAAAAGTCCTCTCTACCGACCTGAGCGTTAGCGTCTCCGATAACAATTTTCACGTCATGCTTTGGGCACTCTCCATAGGCTTTATCAAGACATTCATAAAACGTGTCCTTCACGTCGTCGGATTTATCGTTTGTCGGTGCGTACACGTTGATTAGGCTGTAATTGAAGAATTTGCCCCGTATCCTCAACACACAGATTCGTTCGCTAATGGGTTTCCACCGCATCACTCGCTTCATCTGCTTGCCCATCACTACGAAACCAACTCCATGCTCTGCTTTTTCGCCGCCGCTGTGATAGATGTTATACTTGAATGCAGTATTGGTCGTGGGGTCCACGGCTCGGAATTCACGTTCTCCGGATCTAGGCCATCGGACTTCTTGAATAGCAGCCACGTTCACTCCAACCTTCTGCAGTTCACGAGCCAGAAGGCTCACTCGTCCAGGTTCATTTAGGGTCCTGACATTCCAGGTACCGAGTTTCCAATCATAGTCCTTATTTCGTTGCCGGGTCGGTTGCCAAAAATAACGTTCTCTTTTTCTTCTATCTCCATTTTTCGTGGTATTTGAGAGGCTTCAGTAAGCTACCTTACCGGGGTCGCGTTACCTACATCGCGATGATGGGGCTGCCACCTTAGGTATAGCTGACGCGATACAGCATTTCGTTAATCAGCCGCTGGATACCAGGCAGACGCTGTTTGAGCCGCACCTCCTGGTGAACAGACGCTCGAGGCGTACCTTCTCACTCTAGCTGATGTCAGAAGGACAACAGTGCCCAGGCTGCACTACCAGCTAAGTACACAACCCTTAGCTGGCGGTCTTTTGTCATCGGACGACCCGTGGAAGCGTGAGATAGGGACTTGTGGGGACCAGAGCTCTGTTGGGCGCTCCTTCCTTGATGTCAACCCACCATTTTGCAGCCCTATGACACATATATGATACCAATATCACAGTACAGCATAAAATCATATGTCTGTCACCCAGAATCACGCTGGTATCACGATAGCACGATGATTTCCGTACCCTGCCTTTCGACCATTGTACTGTACGAAACAGAACATAATTTGTTGTTTGAAATGTCAAATACGCCGTTTGACATTTGAAATAAAAACAAACATTTGCAAGCTGACTGAGTAAAAATCGTTTTTCTGCAATTCCGGATGATATTTTTCACAACATTGGCAAAATAATTATTCGAAAGCCCATTATTTGCTACAATTATGCTCTGAAGACGTCTTCCTATTGATTTTGCCAGATCTTGGGTTGTTTCCGGGAAGATCTATCACTTTTGCATGATATTCTATGGTTTGAGTTCTGTATCGTGGGATTTCGAACATTTTGTGCAAGGATCCCATGGGTTTTAATTGGAATGAGGTCTGGCGATTGGAAAGGATGTGGGATTTTTGATTTGCCATTAGTCAGCAACTATTTTTTTAGATGGGAAGAATGTTTTGTATCGTTGTTTTGGATAAATTCAAAATTGGATCTATGACTAAATTGAACGGTGCTGGCTTTTTCCTACAAAATGTCCAAATGAATTAAACGATCAGTGCCGTTTGCACTGAAATCACCCCAAACCATAGAATAGAGTGGTTAACGTCCGCAGAAATAATTGCCCTGCGGAATATTTGCAAGAACTCGCATATTTCTGCTAAAATACCTATACGAAGAACTAGAAAACTATGACGTTTTCATATCGATGAATGAACTGCTGACCCGAATTCACAATTTATTAAAAAAAAATATGGGTAAATATTGTGTAATACTCTGTACTCATAAAAATTACAGTAACAGTTTATGATTTCTATACATTTCGATGAAGAATATAGTTTTGGAAAGTGGTAGAATCAGTTTCAAAACAAACTGTCAAATAGATACAACGGTGAAAAAAGATGTATGTCATCTTGCCACTGTACGCGTACAGCGTGATACGAAAATCATTGTGTGGAAATCATATGTCTGTCGATAGTATAAGAAATCTGTAACAGACATGCAATATGGTCGATTTTTTTACGAATTTGTTTGTGTTCGTTTCCTTTTCAACTTTACAACAACTGTCTGAATTTTCTTCATTGCACCAGCAACTTTGTTCGTTATAATGTCCAACAGCTTTATCCTAGATCAGGAATTAATTATGTATCACGAAACAATTAT